>NC_092750.1:93355919-94702169 GCF_047496795.1 Chiloscyllium punctatum | reverse complement strand
CACACACACACACCCACACCCACACCCACCCCCACACCCACACACGCCCCCACACACACACACACCCCACACACACACCACACACACACCAAAACCCCACACACACACCCCACACACCCCACACACACACAAAAACCCCACACACACACCCCACACGCACACACACACCACACACACATCACACACACACCCACACCCACACACATACACCCCCCACACACACCCCCCACACACACCCCCCACACACACCCCCCACACACACCCCCCACACACACCCCCCACACACACCCCCCACACACATCCCCACACACACATCCCCACACACACCCCCCACACACACCCCCCACACACACCCCCCACACACACCCCCCACACACGCCCCCACACACGCACCCACACACGCACCCACACACGCACCCACACACGCACCCACACACGCACCCACACACGCACCCACACACATACACCACACATACCCACACACACCCACACACACGCACCACACACACCACACACACCACACACACTCACACACACACACACACTCACACCCCCCCACACACCACACACACACCTCACACAAACACACACGCACCCATACACACCCCACACAAACATACACGCACCCACACACACCCCACAAACCCCACGCATACACCACGCGCACACCCCCCACACACACCACACGCACCACACGCACATACCCCACACACGCACACACCCCACACACGCACACTCCCCACACACACACCCCCACCCCCACACACACACCCCCACACACACACCACACACCCACACACGCACACTCCCACACACTCCACACACACACCCCACACACACACCCCACACACACACCCCACACACACACCCCACACACACACCCCACACACACACCCCACACACACACGCACCCCACACGCACGCACCCCACACGCACGCACCCCCACACGCACGCACCCCCACACACACGCACCCCACACACACGCACCCCACACACACATACCCCACAAACACACACACACCCACACACCACACACACACCCCACACACACACCCCACACACACAACACACCACACACACACACCCCACATACACACAGACACACACACCAAACACAGAGACACACCCCGCACGCACTCCACACACACCCCCCACACACTCACCTCCCACACACCCCTCCCACACCCCCCGCACACTCACCTCCCACACACCCCTCCCACACACCCCTCCCACACACCCCTCCCACACACCCCTCCCACACACCCCTCCCACACCCCCCCCACACACCCCCCCCCACACCCCCCCCCACACCCCCCCCCACACACCCCCCCCCACACACCCCCCCCACACACCCCCCCCACACACCCTCCCCACACACCCCCCCCACACACCCCCCCCCACACACCCCTCCCACACACCCCTCCCACACACACCCCCCACACACACAGCACACACACACACACCACACACACACACCACACACACACACCACACACACACTCACACTCCACACCCACACACACACACCCCCACACACACACCCCACACACACAACACACCACACACACCCCACACACACCCCACACACACCCCACGCACCCCCCACACGCACCCCCCACACGCACCCCCCACACGCGGCCCCCACACGCGGCCCCCACACGCGGCCCCCACACGCGGCCCCCACACGCGGCCCCCACACGCGGCCCCCACACGCGGCCCCCACACGCGGCCCCCCCACACGCGGCCCCACACACCCGGCCCACACACCCGGCCCACACACGCAGCCCACGCACACACACACACCACACACCCCACACCCCACACCCCACACACACACCACATCCCCCCACACACACCCCCACACACCCCCCCCATGCACACCCCCCCACGCACACGCCCCCACACACCCCCCCCACACACCCCCCCCACACACCCCCCCCACACACCCCCCCCACACACCCCCCCACACACCCCCCCCACACACCCCCCCCCACACACCCCCCCCACACACCCCCCCCACACACCCCCCCCCACACACCCCCCCCACACACCCCCCCCACACACCCCCCCCACACACCCCCCCCACACACCCCCCCCACACACCCCCCCCCACACACCCCCCCCCACACACCCCCCCCCACACACCCCCCCCCACACACCCCCCCCCACACACCCCCCCCCACACACCCCCCCACACACACCCCCCCCCACACCCCCCCCACACACCCCCCCCACACACCCCCCCACACCCCCCCCACACACCCCCCCCACACACCCCCCCCACACACCCCCCCCACACACCCCCCCCACACACCCCCCCACACACCCCCCCCACACACCCCCCCCACACACCCCCCCCACACACCCCCCCCACACACCCCCCCCCACACACCCCCCCCACACACCCCCCCCACACACCCCCCCCACACACCCCCCCCCACACACCCCCCCCACACACCCCCCCCACACACCCCCCCCACACACCCCCCCCACACACCCCCCCACACACCCCCCCACACACCCCCCCCACACACCCCCCCCACACACCCCCCCCACACACCCCCCCCACACACCCCCCCCCACACACCCCCCCACACACACAGAGACACACACACACACCCCCCACACACACGCACCCCACACACGCACCCCGCACGCCCCCCCCGCAGCCCCCCCCGCACGCCCCCCCCGCAGGCCCCCCCGCACACCCCCCACACACACACAGACACACACACACAGACACACACACAACACACACAGAGACATACAGACACAGACACACACACAACACACACAGAGACATACAGACACACACCCACACACACACCCACAAAAACGCCACACACCCACACACACAACACACACACCCCCCACACACCCCCACGCACACACACACCCCACACACACACACACACACACACACCAAACACAGAGACACACACACACCAAACACAGATACACACACACACCAAACACAGACACACACACACACACGCACCCCACACACGCACCCCACACACGCACCCCACACACGCATCCCACACACGCACCCCCCCCACGCACCCCCCCCACGCGCACCCCCCACGCGCACCCCCCACGCGCACACAGACACACACACAGACACAGACACACACACACAGACACACACACACAGACACACACACACAGACACACACACACAGACACACACACAGACACACACACAGACACACACACAACACACACAGAGACATACAGACACACACCCACACACACTCCCACAAAAACGCCACACACCCACACACACAACACACGCACACCCCACACACCCCCACGCACTCACACCCCCACGCACACACACACCACACACACCCCACACACACACAGACACACACACACCAAACACAGAGACACACACACACCAAACACAGAGACACACACACACGCACCCCACCCACGCACCCCACCCACGCACCCCACCCACGCACCCCACCCACGCACCCCACCCACGCACCCCACCCACGCACCCCACCCACGCACCCCACCCACGCACCCCACCCACGCACAACACACACGCACAACACACACGCACAACACACACGCACAACACACACGCACAACACACACGCACCCCACACACGCACAACACACACGCACCCCACACACGCACAACACACACGCACAACACACACGCACAACACACACTCCACACACACACACACACAACACCCCCCCCCCCCCCCCCCCCCCCCACACACACACACGTTCCCTCACCATTTACATGGAGATCCCCGAAGCCATGTACATGGCCTGGTCCCCCTCACCTGGTACACATGCCACCCTGCACTCAGTAATGGGACGGTGGTCAGTAGCACCGTGTACTCTGCCCCCTCCTGCTCACCGTGTACACTGCCCCCTCTCCCTCACCGTGTACACTGCCCCCTCTCCCTCACCGTGTACACTGCCCCCTCCCCCTCACCGTCTACACTGCCCCCTCCCCCTCACCGTCTACACTGCCCCCTCCCCCTCACCGTGTACACTGCCCCCTCCCCCTCACCGTGTACACTGCCCCCTCCCGCTCACCGCGTACACTGCCCCCTCACCGTGTACACTGCCCCCTCCCGCTCACCGTGTACACTGCCCCCTCCCTCTCACCGTGTAGTGTACACTGCCCCCCTCACCGTGTACACTGCCCCCTCCCTCTCACCGTGTACACTGCCCCCTCTCCCTCACCGTGTACACTGCCCCCTCCCGCTCACCGCGTACACTGCCCCCTCTCCCTCACCGTGTACACTGCCCCCTCTCCCTCACCGTGTACACTGCCCCCCTCACCGTGTACACTGCCCCCTCTCCCTCACCGTGTACACTGCCCCCTCTCCCTCACCGTGTACACTGCCCCCCTCACCGTGTACACTGCCCCCTCCCTCTCACCGTGTACACTGCCCCCTCCCTCTCACCGTGTACACTGCCCCCTCTCCCTCACCGTGTACACTGCCCCCTCCCACTCACCGCGTACACTGCCCCCTCCCCCTCACCGCGTTCACTGACCCCTCACCGTGTACACTGCCCCCTCACCCTCACCGTGTACACTGCCCCCTCTCCCTCACCGTGTACACTGCCCCCTCCCCCTCATCGTGTTCACTGCCCCCTCTCCCTCACCGTGTTCACTGCCCCCTCCTGCTCACCACGTACACTGCCCCCTCACTGCGTACACTGCCCCCTCTCCCTCACCGTGTTCACTGCCCCCTCCTGCTCACCACGTACACTGCCCCCTCCCACTCGCCGTGTACACTGCCCCCTCCCCCTCACCGCGTACACTGCCCCCTCACCGTGTACACTGCCCCCTCCCCCTCACTGCGTACACTGCCCCCTCCCGCTCACCGCGTACACTGCCCCCTCCCGCTCACCGCGTACACTGCCCCCTCCCCCTCACCGCGTACACTGCCCCCTCCCGCTCACCGCGTACACTGATCCCTCACCCTCACCGTGTTCACTGCCCCCTCCCGCTCACCGCGTACACTGCCCCCTCACCGCGTACACTGCCCCCTCCCTCTCACCGTGTACACTGCCCCCCTCACCGCGTACACTGCCCCCTCCCCCTCACCGTGTACACTGACCCCTCCCTCTCACCGTGTACACTGCCACCCTCACCATGTACACTGCCCCCTCCCTCTCACCGCGTACACTGCCCCCTCCCGCTCACCGCGTACACTGCCCCCTCCCGCTCACCGCGTACACTGTCCCCTCCCCCTCACCGTGTTCACTGCCCCCTCCCGCTCACCGCGTACACTGCCCCCTCACTGCGTACACTGTCCCCTCCCCCTCACCGTGTTCACTGTCCCCTCCTGCTCACCGCGTACACTGCCCCCTCACTGCGTACACTGCCCCCTCACCCTCACCGTGTTCACTGCCCCCTCCTGCTCACCACGTACACTGCCCCCTCACTGCGTACACTGCCCCCTCCCCCTCACTGCGTACACTGCCCCCTCCCGCTCACCGCGTACACTGCCCCCTCCCGCTCACCGCGTACACTGCCCCCTCACCCTCACCGTGTTCACTGCCCCCCTCCTGCTCACCACGTACACTGCCCCCTCCCGCTCACCGCGTACACAGACCCCCCCCGCGTACACTGACCCCTCCCCGCGTACACAGCCCCCTCCCCGCCTACACAGCCCCCTCCCCGCCTACACAGCCCCCTCCCCGCCTACACAGCCCCCTCCCCGCCTACACAGCCCCCTCCCCGCCTACACAGCCCCCTCCCCGCGTACTCTGCCCCCTCCCCGCGTACTCTGCCCCCTCCCCGCGTACACAGCCCCCTCCCCGCGTACACAGCCCCCTCCCCGCGTACACAGCCCCCTCCCCGCGTACACAGCCCCCTCCCCGCGTTTACTGCCCCCTCCCCGCGTACACTGCCCCTTCCCCGGCGTTTACTGCCCCCTCCCCGCGTACACTGCCCCTTCCCCGCGTACACAGCCCCCTCCCCGCGTACACAGCCCCCTCCCCGCGTACACTGCCCCCTCCCCGCGTACACTGCCCCCACCCCGCGTACCCTGCCCCCTCCCCGCGTACACTGCCCCTTCCCAGCATACACTGCCCCCTCCCCGCGTACGCAGCCCCCTCCCCGCGTACGCAGCCCCCTCCCCGCGTACGCAGCCCCCTCCCCGCGTACACTGCCCCCTCCCCGCGTACACTGCCCCCTCCCCGCGTACACTGCTGCCTCCCCATGCACACTGCTGCCTCCACCTCCCCCTGTCCACGTACACTGCCCTCTCCCCGCGTACAGTGCCGCCTCCCTGCGTACACTGCACCCCTCTGTGTACACTCGCCCGTCCCGGCGTTTACTGCCCCCTCCCCGCGTACACCTCCCCCTCCCCGCGTACACTGCCTCCTCCCTCCTCCCTGTGTACACCGCCACCCTCCCCCTCCCCGTGTACACTGCCCCCTCCCCCTCCCCGTGTACACTGCCCCCTCCCCCTCCCCGTGTACACTGCCCCCTCCCCCTCCCCGTGTACACTGCCCCCTCCCCCTCCCCGTGTACACTGCCCCCTCCCCCTCCCCGTGTACACTGCCCGCCCCCCCTCACCGTGTACACTGCCCCCTCTCCATGGACACTGTCCCCTCCCCGCGTACACTGCCCACTCCTCGTGTACACCGCCCCCTTGTACATTGCCACCTCCCCCTCCCCGTGCACACTGCCGACTTCCCCTCCCCGCGTACCATGCCCCCTCCCCACATGCACTGCCCCCTCCCCGCGTACACTACCCCCTCACCGTGTACACTGCCACCTCCCCCTCCCCGCGTACGCTGTCCCCTCCCCGCGTACGCTGTCCTCTCCCCGTATACACTGTCCTCTCCCCGTATACACTGTCCCCTCCCCACGTACAGTGTCCCCCTCCCTGTATACACTGCCTCCTCCACCTCCCCCTCCCTGTGGACACTGCCCCCTCCCTGTGCACACTGCCAACTTAACCTCCCCGTGTACCCTGCCCGCGTAGCCTGCCCCCTGCCCGCGTACACTGCCACCTCCCCCTGTGCCCTGCCCACTCTCCGTGTACACCTCCCCCTCCCCATGTACACTGCCCCCTCCCCGTGTAGACCGCCTCTCCCCCTCCCCGTGTACACCAACCTTTCCTCCTCCCCGTGTACACCGCCCCCTCCCCGTGTACACCGCCCCCTCCCCGTGTAAACCGCCCCCTACCCGCGTGCACCGCCCCTCTCCTCGTACACTGTCCCCTACCTGTGTACACCACCGCCTCCCCGTCTACACTGCCCCCTCTCAATGGACACACCCCCCTCTCCATGGACAATGCACCCTCCCCCTCACCGTGTACACTGCGCCCTCCCCGCGTACACCGCTACCTCATCGTGTACACTACCCCCTGCCCCTCCCCTCCCCTCCCCGTGTACACTGCCGCCTCCCCTATCCGTGTACATTGCCCCATCCCAGTGTACGCTGCCCTCACCCCCTCCTTGCACACGCTGCCCCCTCCCCACGTACACTGCCCCCTCCCCACGTACACCACCCCCTCCCTGTGTACACCGCCTCCTCTCCCCGCGTGCACCGCCCCCTCCCCACGTGCACCACCCCCTCCCTGTGTACACCGCCTCCTCTCCCCGCGTGCACCGCCCCCTCCCCACGTGCACCACCCCCTCCCCATCCTTGCATACACTGCCCCCTCCCTACGTAAACCGGCCCTCCCCGTGTACACCACCTCCTCCCCATGTACTCCATCCCCTCCCCTCCCCGTGTACACTGTCCCCTCCCCGTGTACACTGTCCCCTCCCCGTGAACACTGTCCATTCCCCACATACACTGCCCCCTCCCTGCGTACACTGCCCCCTCCCTGCATACACTGCCCCCTCCCTGCATACACTGCCCCCTCCCTGTGTACACAGCCCCCTCCCCACGTACACTGCCCCCTCCCCGTGTACACTGATGCCTCCCCTCCCCGTGAACACTGTCCATTCCCCACATACACTGCCCCCTCCCTGTGTACACAGCCCCCTCCCCACGTACACTGCCCCCTCCCCGTGTACACTGATGCCTCCCCTCCCCGTGAACACTGTCCATTCCCCACATACACTGCCCCCTCCCTGCGTACACTGCCCCCTCCCTGCGTACACTGCCCCCTCCCTGCGTACACTGCCCCCTCCCTGCATACACTGCCCCCTCCCTGCATACACTGCCCCCCTCCCTGTGTACACAGCCCCCTCCCCACGTACACTGGCCCTCCCTGTGTACGCTGCCGCCTCCACCTCCCCCTCACTGCGCACACTGCTCCTCCCCACATACATTGCCCCCTCCCCGTGTAATTTGCCACCTCACCCTCCCCGTGCACACTGCCGCCTCAACCTCCCCCTCTGCGTGTACACTGCCCCCTCCCCACATACACTGCTCCCTCCCCTGTACAATGCCGCCTCCACCTCCAACTCCCCATGTACACTGCCCCCTCCCTGTGTAGACCACCGCATCCTCCTCACCCTATACACTGCCCCCTCTCCATGGACACTGCCCCCTCCCCGTGTATACCGCCCCCTCACTGTGCACACCGCCCCCTCCCCGTGTATACCGCCCCCTCACTGTGCACACCGCCCCCTCCCCGTGTATACCGCCCCCTCACTGTGCACACTGCCCCCTCCTCCTCACCGCGTACACTGTCTCTGCCCCTTCCCTCCCCATGTACACTGCCCTCTCCCTGTGTACACTGCTGCCTCCCCTACTCGTGTACACTGCTCCCTCCACGCGTGCACTGTTCCCTCCGCGCGTGCACTGCCCCCTCCCTGTGTAAACCGCCCACTCCCCGTGTACAACTCCGCCTCCCCCTCCCTGCATACGCTGCCACCTCCCTGCGTACATCGCCCCTTCCCTGTGTAAACCGCCCACTCCTGCTCCCCGTGCACACTGCTCTCTCCTCCTCACTGTGTTACCGCCCCCTCTCAATGGACACTGCCCCCTCCTCCTCTCTGTGTACTCTGCCCCATTTCCATGAACACTGCCCACACCCCCTCACCATGTACACTGCGGGCTCCTCGCGGACACCGCCCACTCCCTGTGTATACCGCCCCCTCATTGTGCACACTGCTCCCTCCTCCTCACCGCATACACTGCCCCTCCCCTCCCCATGTACACAGCCCCCTCCCAGTAAACATTGCCCCCCTCCCCGCATACACTGCCCCCTTATCGCGTACACTACCGCCTCCCGCTCCCCGTACACACTGCCGCCTCTACCTCCCCCTCCCTGCATACACCACCCCTCCCCGCTACACAGCCCTCTACCCGTGTAGACTGCCCCCTCCCCCTCTTCTCCCTGCGTACACTGCCCCCTCCCCGCGTATACTGCCCCCTCCGTATGTAGACCGCCCCCTCCCCATGTACACCGCCCCTTCCTCCTCCCCACGTACACTGCACCCTCCCTGCTGACACTGCCGGCTCCACCTCCCGCTCCCCACATACACTGCCCCCTCCCCGCGTGCACTGCCCCCTCCCCGCGTACACCATCCGCTCCCTGCATACACTACCTCCTCCCTGCATACACTACCTCCTCCCCCTCCCCGTGTATACTGCCCCCTCCTAGTGTACACTGCCCCCGCCCCATCCCTGTGTACTCTGCCCCCTCCCAGCATACACTGTCACTTCCCACCGTACACTGCCCCCTCCCCACATGCACTTCCTCCTGCCTGTGTACACTGCCGCCTCCACCTCACCCTCCGTGTACACAGTCCACTCCACGTGTAGACCGCCCCTCCTCCTCCCTGTGTACACTGCCCCCTCTCCATGTACACTGCCCCCTCCCCGCGTACACTGCCCCTCCCCTCCCTATTTACACTGCTTCCTCCCCGTGTACACTGTCCCTTCCCCGCATACACTGTCCCCCACGTACACGGTCCCTTCCCCGTGTACACTGTCCCTTCCCCGCATACACTGTCCCCCACGTACACGGTCCCTTCCCCGCGTACACTGCCCCCTCCCTGCGTACACTGCCCCCTCCCTGCGTATACTGCACCCTCCCTGCGTACACTGCCCCCTCCCTGCGTACACTGTCCCCTCCCTGCGTACACTGTCCCCTCCCTGCGTAAACTGTCCCCTCCCTGCGTACACTGCCCCCTCCCTGCGTACTCGTCCCCTACCCTGCGTACTCGTCCCCTACCCTGCGTACACTGCCCCCTCCCTGCGTACACTGCCCCCTCCCTGCGTACACTGCCCCCTCCCTGCGTACACTGCCCCCTCCCTGCGTACTCGTCCCCTATCCTGCGTACACTGCCCCCTCCCTGCGTACTCGACCCCTACCCTGCGTACACTGTCCCCTCCCTGCGTACTCGTCCCCTACCCTGCATACACTGCCCCCTCCCTGCGTACTCGTCCCCTACCCTGCGTACACTGTCCCCTCCCTGCGTACTCGTCCCCTACCCTGCGTACACTGTCCCTTCCCTGCGTACTCGTCCCCTACCATGTGTACACTGCCCCCTCCCTGCATACATCACCCCATCCCTGCGTACACCACCCCTCCCCGCTACACAGCCCCCTCCGCGTGTAGACCGCCCCCTCCCCCTCACCATGTACACTGCCCCCACCCCGCATACACTGCCCCCAGTCCCTCCCCTCCCGGTGTATACTGCTGCCTCCCCTATCCGTGTACGCTGCCCCGTCCCCTCCCCGCGTACACTGCCCCCTCCCTGCGTACACTGCCCCCTCCCGGCGTACACTGCCCCCTCCCGGCGTACACTGCCCCCTCCCCGCGTACACTGCCCCCTCCCCGCGTACACTGCCCCCTCCCCGCGTACACTGCCCCCTCCCCGCGTACACTGCCCCCTCCCCGCGTACACTGCCCCCTCCCCGCGTACACTGCCCCCCCTCCCCTCCCCGTGTACACTGCCCCCCCTCCCCTCCCCGTGTACACTGCCCCCCCTCCCCTCCCCGTGTACACAGCCCCCTCCTCCTCCCCGTGTACACAGCCCCCTCCTCCTCCCCATGTACACAGCCCCCTCCCCCTCCCCATGTACACTGCCCTCTCCCCCTCCCCATGTACACTGCCCCCTCCCCCTCCCCATGTACACTGCCCCCTCCCCCTCCCCATGTACACTGCCCCCTCCCCCTCCCCATGTACACAGCCCCCTCCCCCTCCCCATGTACACTGCCCCCTCCCCCTCCCCATGTACACAGCCCCCTCCCCCTCCCCATGTACACTGTCCCCCTCCCCCTCCCCATGTACACTGCCCCCTCCCCCTCCCCATGTACACTGCCCCCTCCCCCTCCCCATGTACACAGCCCCCTCCCCCTCCCCATGTACACTGTCCCCCTCCCCCTCCCCATGTACACTGTCCCCCTCCCCCTCCCCATGTACACTGCCCCCTCTCAATGGACACTGTGCCCTCCCTGCGTACACCGCCCCCTCCCCGCATCCACCACCCCCTCCCCGTGTATACCAGCCCCTCCCCCTCCCCGTGTTCACTGCCGCCTCCCATTTTCAGTGTACATTGCCCCATCCCAGTGTACGCTGCCACCGTCCACTCCCTGCGTACACTGTCCCTTCCCTGCGTACACTGTCCCTTCCCTGCGTACACTGTCCCTTCCCTGCGTACACTGTCCCTTCCCCGCGTACACTGTCCCTTCCACGCGTACACTGTCCCTTCCCTTCCCCGCGTACACTGTCCTTTCCCCGCGTACACTGTCCTTTCCCCGCGTACACGGTCCCTTCCCCGCGTACACGGTCCCTTCCCCGCGTACACGGTCCCTTCCCCGCGTACACGGTCCCTTCCCCGCGTACACGGTCCCTTCCCCGCGTACACTGCCCCTTCCCCGCGTACACTGCCCCTTCCCCGCGTACACTGCCCCTTCCCCGCGTACACTGCCCCTTCCCCTCGTACACTGCCCCTTCCCCGCGTACACTGCCCCTTCCCCGCGTACACTGCCCCTTCCCCACGTACACTGCCCCCTCCCTGTGTGCACTTGTACACTGCCCCCACCCCCTCCCTGTGTATACTGCCCCTGCCTTGTGTACACTGCTCCCTCCTAGTGTACAGTGCCCCTTCCCTGCGTCACTGCCCCCTCCCCGTGTACCCTTCCCCTACCTGTGTACACTGCCGCCTCCACCACTCCCTCCGTATACACTGTCCACTCCCCGCGTAGACTGCCCCCTCCTCCTCCCTGTGTACACTGCCTCCTCCCCACGTACACCGCCCCCTCCCCGCTACACCTCCCACTCCAACTCCCCGCGTACACTGCCCCCCTCCCTGCGTACAGTGCCCCCCTCCCCGTGTACACTGCCCCCCTCCCCGCGTACACTGCCCCCCACCCCGCGTACACTGCCCCCCTCCCCGCGTACACTGCCCCCCTCCCCGCGTACACTGCCCCCCTCCCCGCGTACACTGCCCCCTTCCCCGCGTACACTGCCCCCCTCCCCGCGTACACTGCCCCCCTCCCCGCGTACACTGCCCCCCTCCCCGCGTACACTGCCCCCCTCCCCGCGTACACTGCCCCCCTCCCCGCGTACACTGCCCCCCTCCCCGCATACACTGCCCCCCTCCTTGCGTACACTGCCCCCCTCCCCACGTACACTGCCCCCCTCCACGCGTACACAGCCCCCTCCCCGCGTACTCTGCCCCCTCCCCGCGTACTCTGCCCCCTCCCCGCGTACTCTGCCCCATCCCCGAGTACTCTGCCCCCTCCCCGCACACACTGCCCCCTACCCGCGCACACTGCCCCCACCCTAAGTACACTGCCCACTCCCCATGTACACTCCGCCCCTTGCAAAGTGCCGCCTACCCCTCCCCATGAACACTGCCCCCTCCCTGTGTACGCTGCCAACGCCCCCCTCCCTGCGTACACTGCCCCCTCCCTGCGTACACTGCCCCCTCCCTGCGTACACTGCCCCCTACCCTGCGTACACTGCCCCCTCCCTGCGTACACTGCCCCCTCCCCGCGTACACCGCCCCCTCCCCGCGTACACCGCCCCCGCACCGCGTACACTGCCCCCCTCCCCGCGTACACTGCCCCCTTCCCCGCGTACACTGCCCCCCTCCCCGCGTACACTGCCCCCCTCCCCGCGTACACTGCCCCCCTCCCCGCGTACACTGCCCCCCTCCCCGCGTACACTGCCCCCCTCCCCGCGTACACTGCCCCCCTCCCCGCATACACTGCCCCCCTCCTTGCGTACACTGCCCCCCTCCCCACGTACACTGCCCCCCTCCACGCGTACACAGCCCCCTCCCCGCGTACTCTGCCCCCTCCCCGCGTACTCTGCCCCCTCCCCGCGTACTCTGCCCCATCCCCGAGTACTCTGCCCCCTCCCCGCACACACTGCCCCCTACCCGCGCACACTGCCCCCACCCTAAGTACACTGCCCACTCCCCATGTACACTCCGCCCCTTGCAAAGTGCCGCCTACCCCTCCCCATGAACACTGCCCCCTCCCTGTGTACGCTGCCAACGCCCCCCTCCCTGCGTACACTGCCCCCTCCCTGCGTACACTGCCCCCTCCCTGCGTACACTGCCCCCTACCCTGCGTACACTGCCCCCTCCCTGCGTACACTGCCCCCTACCCTGCGTACACTGCCCCCTACCCTGCGTACACTGCCCCCTCCCTGCGTACACCGCCCCCTCCCCGCGTACACCGCCCCCGCACCGCGTACACTGCCCCCTCCCTGCGTACACCGCCCCCGCACCGCGTACACTGCCCCCTGCCCCTCCCCTCCCCGTGTACACTGCCCCTCTCGGTGTATACTGCTGCCTCCCCTATCCGTGTACGCTGCCCCGTCCCCTCCCTGTGAACACTGCCCCCTCCCCGTATACATTGCCTCCTCCCTGTGTACATTGCCCCCTCCCCGCGTACACTGTCCCTTCCCTGCATTCACTGCCCCCTCCCCGCGCACACTGCCCCCTCCCCGCGCACACTGCCCCTTCCCCATTTGCACCGCCACTCCCCGTGTACACTGCCCCCTCCCCCTCGCCGTGTACACTGCGCCCTCCCCACATAAACCGCCCACTCCTCGTGTATAGTGCTCCCTCATTGTGCACACTGCCCCCTCCTCCTCACCTAGTACACTGCCCGTCCCCTCCCCGTGTATACTGATGCCTCCCTACATGTGTACACTGCCCCCTTCCCAGCGTAAACTGCCCCCTCCCCGCGTACACTGCCCCCTCCCTGCGTACACTGCCCCCTCCCCGCGTACACTGCCCCCCTCCCCGCGTACACTGCCCCCTTCCCAGCGTAAACTGCCCCCTCCCCGCGTACACTGCCCCCTCCCCGCGTACACTGCCCCCTCCCCGCGTACACTGCCCCCTCCCCGCGTACCCTGCCCCCTCCCCGCGTACCCTGCCCCCTCCCCGCGTACCCTGCCCCCTCCCCGCGTACACTGCCCCCTCCCCGCGTACACTGCCCCCTCCCCGCGTACACTGCCCCCTCCCCGCGTACACTGCCCCCTCCCCGCGTACCCTGCCCCCTCCCTGCGTACCCTGCCCCCTCCCCGCGTACCCTGCCCCCTCCCCGCGTACCCTGCCCCCTCCCCGCGTACCCTGCCCCCTCCCCGCGTACCCTGCCCCCTCCCCGTGTACACTGCCACCTCCCCGCGTACACTGCCCCCTCCCCGCGTACACTGCCCCCTCCCCGCGAACATTACCCCCTCCCCGCGTACACTGCCCCCTCCCCGCGTACACTGCCCCCTCCCTGTTTAGACCACCCCTCCTCCTCAAAGTGTACACTGCCTCCACCCCACGTACACTGCCCTCTCCCCATGTAGACCTCCCTCTCCCCGTGTACACCGCTCCCTCTCCGTGTGCACTGCCCCCTCCTCCTCACCGTGTACTCTGACCCCTCCCTGCGTACACTGCCCCTTCCCCACGTAAAGCGCCTCCTCCCCGTGTACACTTCCCCCTCCCCGTGTACACTGCCCTGTGCCTGCGTACACTGTCCCCTCTCCGCATACACTGCCCCCTCCCCGCGTACACTGCCCCCTCCCCCTCCCCGCGTACACTTCCCCCTCCCCGCGTACACTTCCCCCTCCCCCTCCCCGCGTACACTTCCCCCTCCCCGCGTACACTTCCCCCTCCCCGCGTACACTGCCCCCTCCCAGTGTATGCTGCTCCCGCACCCTCCCTGTGTACACTGCCCCCTCCCCGCGTACACTGCCCCCTCCCCCTCCCCGCGTACACTTCCCCCTCCCCGCGTACACTTCCCCCTCCCCCTCCCCGCGTACACTTCCCCCTCCCCGCGTACACTTCCCCCTCCCCGCGTACACTGCCCCCTCCCAGTGTATGCTGCTCCCGCACCCTCCCTGTGTACACTGCACCCTCCCCGCGTACACTTCCCCCTCCCCGCGTACACTTCCCCCTCCCCGCGTACAGTTCCCCGTCCCCGCGTACAGTTCCCCCTCCCCGCGTACACTTCCCCCTCCCCGCGTACAGTTCCCCGTCCCCGCGTACAGTTCCCCGTCCCCGCGTACACTTCCCCCTCCCCGCGTACACTTCCCCCTCCCCGCGTACACTTCCCCCTCCCCGCGTACACTTCCCCCTCCCCGCGTACACTTCCCCCTCCCCGCGTACACTTCCCCCTCCCCGCGTACACTTCCCCCTCCCCGCGTACACTTCCCCCTCCCCGCGTACACTTCCCCCTCCCCGCGTACACTTCCCCCTCCCCGCGTACACTTCCCCCTCCCAGCGTACACTTCCCCCTCCCCGCGTACACTTCCCCCTCCCCGCGTACACTTCCCCCTCCCCGCGTACACTTCCCCCTCCCCGCGTACACTTCCCCCTCCCCGCGTACACTTCCCCCTCCCCGCGTACACTTCCCCCTCCCCGCGTACACTTCCCCCTCCCCGCGTACACTTCCCCCTCCCAGCGTACACTTCCCCCTCCCAGCGTACACTTACCCCTCCCAGCGTACACCACCCTTTCCTAGTGTACACCGCCCTTTCCCCGTGTACACCGCCCCCTCCCTGCGTACACCGCTGCCTCCCCCTCCCCGCATGCACCGCTGCCTCCACCTACCCGTGTACACTACCGCCTCCCCCACCCCGTGTACACTGCAGCCTCCCCCTCCCCGTGTACGCTGCCACTTCCCCCTCCCCGCGTACACTTCCCCCTCCCCGCATACACTGTCCCCTCCCAGTGTATGCTGCCCCGCCCCCTCCCTGTGTACACTGCCCCCTCCCCGCGTACACTTCCCCCTCCCCGCGTACACTTCCCCCTCCCCGCGTACACTTCCCCCTCCCCGCGTACACTTCCCCCTCCCCGCGTACACTTCCCCCTCCCCGCGTACACTTCCCCCTCCCCGCGTACACCGCCCTTTCCCCGCGTACACCGCTGCCTCCCCCTCCCCGCGTGCACCGCTGACTCCGCCTCCCCGCGTGCACCGCTGCCTCCCCCTCCCCGTGTACACCGCTGCCTCCCCCTCCCCGTGTACACTGCTGCCTCCCCCTCCCCGTGTACACTTCCCCCTCCCCTCCCCATGTACACTTCCCCCTCCCCTCCCCGTGTGCACTTGCCCCCCCCCCCGTGTGCACTTGCCCCTCCCCGTGTGCATTGCCCCTCCCCGTGTACACTTCCCTCTCCCCGTGTACACTTCCCCCTCTCCTCCCTGTGTACACCTCCCCCTCTCGTGTACACTTCCCCCTCTCCTCCCCCTCCCCGTGTACTCCGCCCCGTCCCCCTCCCCGTGTACTCTGCCCCTCCCCCTTCTCGTGTACATTTCCCCCTCCCCTTCCCCGTGTACACTTCCCCCTCCTCTTCCCCGTGTACACCGTCCCCTCCCTCTCCCCGTGTACACTAAATCCTATCATCATTGTGTACACTGAGCCCCTCACTCGGCCGTTCCCCCCGCCCCAATCCCGCCCGACTGGGTGCAGTGTAGAACGCTCCATCAGTCAGTGAATGTGGGGCTGGATTGGAAGTGTTCCTGAGAACAACACAGAGCAGTGCATTTGAGACTGAGGGTTTCTGTCCTGTGATTAATTCCAAATTACCTGCCATTATCCTCGAGCAGCAAGTTAGAAACATTGCAGCGCACGGTATTCACTGATAAAGCACACCTCTTTTTCTCCTGCTTCGTATTTGATCCAGGGTCTTTATAACACCTCCTTCATTAATCTAATCAATATTACTCTCTCTGTTCCTTAGACGACCCGGTGAATATTTTCAAGCACCAACCCCAACCACCACACTCTGTGCTGAAGTTCCTGCAGGATGTCTTTGCGGACAAAGACACAGCGAGAATCTTCTACCGCACGGACCTGATGGTGATGATCGATATCATTGTGCGTCAGATCTCTGACCTCTCGCCAGGGGAAAAGGTCAGAAAACTGCCCTATGACCCTGAATGGATTCAGCACTAACTCAGTCCTAATACTGCCTGGCCCACTTCACAGCTTCACGACAGATGTACAAGGTGTTAAAGTCTGAAACCAAAACAGGGATTGCTGGAGAAACCCAGCAGGTCTGGCGGCACCTGTGGAGAGAAAGCGGTCACTTTTTCAGAGCACTTCAAAGCAGCAATTTCTGTTTTTATTTCAGATGAACAAGGCTGATGTTCAAGTGGGATTAGATGAGAATTGCCCTGGTTTTTAAACAAAACAGCCTTGGTGTAAATGGAGCAACATACTGGGCTAAAGGGGTTTCAGTCTGTACCTAATTGGGTGCCCCTTATCACAGAAGTTAGCACAGAATGCCTACAGTGTGGAAGCAGGCCATTCGGCCCAACAAGTCCACACCAACCCTCCAAAGAGTAACCCACCCAGCCCCATTCCCCTACAGTTTATTTACCCCTGACAATTTAGCATGGCCAATTCAGTGGTTGGCACTGTTGCCAGGGACCAGCCTGTCTGTGTGGAGTTTGCACATTCTCCCCGTGTCTGTGTGGGTTTCCTCCCACAGGTTAGGAGGATTGGCCACGCTAAATTGAACAAAGTGCATTAGGAAATGGGTCTGGGTGGGTTGCTCTTCGGAGGGTCGGTGTGGACTGGTTGGGCCGAAGGGCCTGATTCCACACTGTAGGGAGTCGAATCTAATCTGACCTGCACATTTTTGGATTGTGGGAGGAGACCGGAACATCCAGAGGAAACCCACACAGACACGGGGAGAATGTGCAAACTCCACACAGAGAGTCATCCAGGGCAGGAATCAGTCTGCCTCTCTTTCTTAAAATTTCCTGGAAGATGTGAATGTAGGATTTAGCCACTTTGGCTTGTGCCAATAAAGTCAGTGAAATGCATGTTCAAGGTTCCTGGGTTGAGTACTGGAGCTGTATAATTTGTCAGGTCATGCTATAATCTGTTCTTTCTCTGAGCTGCTTCTCATACTCTCTGAGGCATGCGGCTGAGGAACAGGCCCTTCGGCCCACCATGTCGATGCCAACCAGCAAACCCCAAACTGTCTCACCACCCTCAGGCAGCACATTCCCTATTCTACCACCATTTTCCATTCCTCCTCTGAGCCACTTACTCCTCCCCTTAAACGTATTCTCTCTGGTCTCAGAAATGGTCTGCCCTGGGGAAGAGATTCTCACAATTTGCTATGCCTATAGCTCTCATAATTTTGTATGCCTCAGTCAGATCCACCCGTCAACATCCTCTGCTCCAGGGAAAACAAACCCAGCCTTCCCAGTCTCTCCCCATAACTGTGACTTTTCATCCCATCTCCAGTGCAATCACGCCAGTCTGATAATGCAGAACACAGTATCCCACCTGTGGCCTAACCAACATCTTAGAAAGTTGTAACACGCTTCCCTGTACCAATATGCTATACCTTGGCTACTGAAGGAATGTGTCCCATGTGCTCCCTGTCCACTGTGCTGACACCTTCATGTACACCCAGGTCCCTTTGTTCCTCAGTATACCCAAGGGGACCTACAATTCATTGTGTAAATCCTTCCCTTATTAGACCTCCCCAAAATACAGCACATCACTTATCAGGATTAAATTCCATCTGCCATTGCTCTGCCCAGTTTACCAGCCGACCAATATCAGATTGTAGCCTGGTATTCTTCCTCACTATCAACAATCTCCATACCATTTGCATGTTTAGTAATTATGCCATCGACATTCACATTCAAGTTGTTAATTTACATAACATAACAGACAGCAAGGGTCCCGGCACCGATCCATGCTGGTCACAAACTTCCACTCACAAAAACATCACTCTACCCTTGGCCTCTTTGTAAACCAGTTTTCCATCTAGTTTACTAACTTACGTTGGATCCCATGGACCTTTTGGAGCAGCCTTCCGTGTGGGACCTTTTCAAGGCCTTACTAAAATCCAAGTAAACCATATCAACTGCACTATCCTCATTAATCTTCAGTCACCTTTTCAAAATCTCAATTAAATTAGACAGACAGGTCTCCCTCTGACAAATCCATGCTGACGCTCCCTGATCAATTCCTGCTTTTCCAAGTATTGATTAATCCTGTCCTTCAGAATGGTTTCCAATAATTTCCCTCCCACTGATGTCAAACTAATTGGTCTGTAATGACCAGGCCTCCCCCTGCTGCTCTTGAGCAAAGGAACCACATTAGCTATCCTCCAGTCGTCTGGCACTTCAGCAAAGTATTACATATTTCTGCCAACAATCTCCTCCTTTGCCAACCATAACAGCCTGGGATCCACCTGAGAGTTTGGAGAAGACGTGTAGCTCAGTTTGTGGATCAGATTCTAAACTTGCTCACTGAGCTGGTGGGTTTGTTCTCCGATGTTTTGTCACCGTGCTCGGTAACATCATCAGTGAGCCTCCGGTGAAGTGTTGGTGTTCTGCCCCCACTTGGGATTTATCTGTCTCAGTTTGTTGTGGCGGGTGATGTCATTTCCAGTTCTGTTTCTAAGCGGTCAGTAAATGGGGTCTATATCTATATGTTTGTTAATGGAATTCCGGTTTGAATACCAAGCTTCTAGGAAATCCCATGCATGTCTTTATTTAGCCTGTCCCAGAATGGGCGTATTGTCCCAGTCAAACTGGTGTCCCTCTTCGTCTGTGTGTAAGGATACCAGTGATAGTTGGTCATGTCTTTTGCTGGTTAGTTGGTGCTCATGTATCCTGGTGGCTAGCTTTCTACCAGTTTGTCCAATGGAATGCTGGTTGCAGTCCTTGCAGGGTATTTTGTATATGGTGTTCGCTCTATTGCAAAACATACAGAGGTATGGAATTGAGGTTGATTTAGCGATTTGGAATCAGAAATTGGTTAGCTGAAAGAAGACAGAGGGTGGTGGTTGATGGGAAATTTTCATCCTGAAGTTCAGTTACTAGTGACGTACCACAAGGATCTGTTTTGGGGTCACTGCTGTTTGTCATTTTTATAAATGACCTGGATGAGGGTGTAGAAGGATGGGTTACTAAACTTGGTGGATGCCACTAAGGTCGGTGGAGTTGTGGATAGTGGATGTTGCAGGTTACAGAGGGATATAGATAAGCTGCAGAGCTGGGCTGAGAGGTGGCAAATGGAGTTTACTGTGGAAAAGTGTGAGGTGATTCACTTTGGAAGGAGCAACAGGAATACAGAATAATGGTCAGATTCTTGGTAGTGTAGATGAGCAGAGAGATCTCAGTGTCCATGTACCCAGAACCCTGAAAGTTGTCACCCAGGTTTATCGGGCTATTAAGAAGACATGCAGTGTGTTAGCTTTTATTAGTAGAGGAATAAGTTTCAGAGTCACGAGGTCATGCTGCAGCTCAACAAAATTCTGGTGCGGCAGCACCTGGGGTATTGCGTACAGTTCTGGTCACTGCATAGGAAGAATGTGGAAGCATTGGATAGGGTTCAGAGGCAATTTACTCGATGTTGCCTGGTATGGAGGGAAGGTCTTATGAGGAAAGGCTGAGGGACTTGAGGCTGTTTTCATTAGAAAGAAGAAGGTTGAGAGGTGACTTAATTGAGACATATAAGATAATCAGAGGGTAGACAGTGAAAGCTTTTTTTCTAGCATGAGGGACATAGCTTTAAATTGAAGGGTGATAGATATAGGACAGATGTCAGAGGTACGGTCTTTACTCAGAGTAGTAGGGGCGTGGAATGCACTGCCTGCAACAATAGTAGACTCACCAACTTTAAGGGCATTTAAATGGTCATTGGATAGACATATGGATGTAAATGGAATAGTGTGGGTTAGATGGGCTTCAGATTGGTTCCACAGGTCGACGTAACATTGAGGGCTGAAGGGCCTGTACTGTGCTGGAATGTTCTATGCTGTTGCTGGTTGTTGGTACAGGGTCCTTTAAGTTCATCAGCAGCTGTTTCAGTGTGATGATAGGTTTGTGGGCTACCATGGTGCCTAGGGGCTGGAGTAGTCTGGTGGTCATCTCTGAGATGACTTTAACGTATGGTAGTGGGTCGAGGATTTCTGGGTGTGTTGTGGCATCTTGTTTAGGTCTGTTGTGCAGGAATCAGTCGACAGCGCTTATCATGTTAACGTGAAGGTTCGCTTTTCAATTAGGAAACCAAATGCGATGGTTAGAATACATGAGCAGAAATGTACTGCTGTTGACTGTATAAGGATCTGTAAAGACTGCATTTAAGATATTGTGAGCGGTTTTACACTGCATATCTGAGGAAGGATGTGCTGGGATTGGAGGGCGCCCAGAGGAAGATTATAGACTGATCCCAGAGATGAAGGGCTTGTCATACGACAAGCGGTTGAGGACTCTGGCTCGCGGTACTCTGAGTTCAGAAGGATGGGGTTCTGATTGAAACGTAGAGAATACTGAGGGACCTGGATAGAGTGGATGTGGAGAATGTGTTTCCACTACTTGCTGAGACTAGCACCTGAGGGCACAGCTTTAGAGTGAAGGGACAACCTGTTAGGATTGAGATGAGGAGGAATCTCTTCAGTCAGGAGGTGGTGAATTAATGGAGTTCATTGTCGCAGAGGGATGTGGAGGCCACATCATTGAGTGTGTTTACGACCAAGATGGTGAGGCAGGAGAAGGGGGCTGAGAAAAATATCAGCTATGATCAAACGTTGGAGCAGACTCTATGGGCTGAAAGACCTAATTCTATGGTCTTATCACATCAACACACTAGGTAACAATCTCCTCCCCCCCCACCCCCATACCACCTCGACCTTCTTGGATATGGCTGTGAGGTAAGTTCCAGAGCCATCTGAAACTCCCCTGTCTTGGTCATACATAATCTCCTGAGGTTGCTGCATTAAGTGAGAGGTGGGTGTCATGTCAACAGGCTTGGAATCTTAAAACCCGACTAGAGCAGCTACTGGGATTTATATTCAGTTAACAAATATGGATCTGAAGCTCGTGTCAATTGATGTAAAAACCCACCTGGTTCACTTTAGGATTGGAAATCTGCCACCTTTACCTGGTCTGGCCTACATGTCACTCCAGATCCACAATGATGTGGTGACTCTGAAATGTTTAAGCTAGCAAGGGCAGTTTCTTAACAGGCCTTGCCAGTGCTGCTCACATTCCAGAAAAGTCAAAGTTTTTGTGATGTTGTATTTGCTGTGTGGTGTTTACCAGTGCGCAGTGCTGAACAGAGTGACTGTGTTTGACTTCTCTGTCTCTCTCTCTCTCTCTCTCTCTCTCTCTCTCTGTTGGCACAGATTCGCATGGAATACCTCTCACTGATGCACGCCATCGTGCGCTCCACCGATTACATGCGTCACCAGCACCGTCTCCCAGATCTCCAGACCACGTTCCAGCGAATCCTCGCAGAGGAGGAGAATGACCAGAGCTGCCAGATGGACAAGCTGATCATCCAGGAAATCTACAAAGAGTTCCCAGACATCGCTTTGGAAAACGAACTCTGAAGGCAAAAGTGTGCGGAGTACTTGAAAAATTAGCCAATGTGGTTCTTCTCCCGAAATCGCTCGTCCCTGTTCAACGCAGCGCTTTTACCTGTGACTGAACACAAAGCCTTTTTGCAGCCTTACAAACATGTTTTCTTTTCCTGCCTTTTAGTACCGTTCTGTAGCCACTATGTGCTGCAGGAAGCTGAAGTGTTGAGAGTAACGCTGCACTGGTGTCTTCAGTAACTGTGTATGGTTTAAACATGCGAAGCATTGGTAAATCTGAAGTAGGAAAATAGGTTTACACTAACATAAATCCTTCACCGACACAGCAGAATGTTTGAGAGGGGACTTAGTGAGGTGCAGAATTCAGTTTTTCTTCAGGGTGTTCTCAGTCGAAAGCCTAGCTAACAATCCAGCAGAGTTAACCACTTAACAACTGACCCAATCTATCGTGGGGCAGTCAGATTCTATTCTCAAGAAAGGATATTTAATGCAATCTCTCATATCGAGACTAACAAACTGGATGACGATGAGGTGAAATGTTACAAGGGGTTTGTGTCATGCCAAAACATGGAAACATTTCAGTAGTTTCAGGATGTCAGCTTGAAATTGGTCACTACTTTCTACCTTCCACAAGCTGCCCCGGGTTCATTAACAGGAGTTGGCAGATTGACTGTCTATCAACTTACTGTAGCTACAATAGTGTTAAAGACTCAATACAGAAGAGTGTCAGTCTACCCGGGGAGACTGGGCCCTGTCACACAGTCCCCAGGGGCATGGACTGTGTAGCAGAGCTCAGTCTTCCCCCAGTGAGGCTGTGTGTAGAGAGTCATCAGGGAGACTATGTTGTGCAGCGTGTTGATAGATTGTTGCCAGGATATTGAGAAGCTGCAGAGTGGTGCTTGTGCGGTAATCCACGTGTGGAGTCAAGGAAGCCAATGGTTTGAAACTGATAGCTGCCCTGGCAATATCCTGAAACAGTGAAGTGGTTCTCCTCCTGCTTCAGGCTTGAAACTGCAAAACAGGCAAAAACCATGTGACTGTGACTGGTGTCTTGCACTAAATGTTCCAGGCGATAGATCACATCATCTCATCTTCGAATTCAGACCAATTTGCTCTCCAATCAGCAGTGTAATATAGAGCTCAGTTATACCTGTGTGTGATGGTTAGTTTTCAGCCATTGTTGCTCTCTCTCTGTCTCTTACATGTTCTCTCATGCTCTCTCCACATTCCTGTTTGCACTCACATACTCTCTCCTGTTCTCTTGCTCACTTATGATCTCTCTCACTCTCACGCGCACACTGTCACTCTCGCACTCCCTCTCACTCTTCCTCTTCCCCCCTCCCTCCCTCGTGCGCACTCTCACGCTCTTGCACCTTCCACTCTCACTCTCGCAGTTGTGCTCACTGTCCCACTCGCTCTCGCGCAGGTCAGTATTCTCTGCCAGCTCGATTGTGTGCTTCAGAAAGCTTGTTGCCAGTGCCTTTCAAGTAGTGTTGAGCCAGTTTTTGTCTGTGATGTTAGTTTGGGATGAGTGTGAGCTGCTAATGTTCTCAGGGAGCAGGATCTTCAGTTGTGGTCTGACAGGGCAGCCAGGAACTCGAGCCGTTGTTTGCTCTCTGAGCAACTTGTAATCTGTGGGAGTGTGCAGCTCTCAGTGCTGCAGGCTGTCATTTTCAGCTCCAAGTCTGCCTTGCTATTGGTACTTTATTGCTAATATTTGTACACAGATAATTAAAGCAGCTACAGCATTTATTTATTGTGTGCTGTTGTCTTTCATCTTCTTTTATTCCATTTTATACCTCACTCAAAATGTGCACTGAAAAATCAAGTGCTGACCGTTTTTATAGAAAGTAGTTTCCCAATTTGCCTAATTTCCAGTTCCAGGTTGACAAAGCACAGACCAGGTTTTGATATGAAACAACTATTGCTCTTTATTAAAGGAATTAGACTCTAGTTACAGGTAGACAATTATAAACCATTGACATACCACAAATTTAAGTCTCGTCCCTATATAAACTGCCCCTTAGTCTCTCTTTCACAGACAGACACAGGGAAAAACATGGGTATTAAGAGTGGAGGGAAAAACGAGGAAAATTTTTTTTTTTTTTGCATTAGTCATTCCAGAAATGTGGGTGTCACTGGCTGGCCAGACGTTTTTGTCCATCCCTTGCTGCACTTGAGAAAGTGATGGTGAGCTGCCTTTTTGAACTGCTGACCCACAATGCCCTTGGGGAACTCCAGGATTTTGACCCAGCAACACTGAAGGAACAGAAAGCAAGGACTAGTTCGGGTTAGTCAACATGGCTTTGTGCATGGGAAATCATGTCTCATGAACTGAATTGAGTTTTTTGAAGAAGTAACAAAGAGGATTGGTGAGGGCAGAGCGGTGAACTATATGGACTTCAGTAAAGCACTCATGGTAGACTGGTTAGAAAGGTTAGATCTCACGGAATACAGGGAGAACTAGCCATTTAGATACAGAACTGGCTCAAAGGTAGAAGACAGAGGGTGGTGGTGGAGGGTTGTTTTTCAGACTGGAGGCCTGTGACCAGTGGAGTGTCACAAGGATCGGTGCTGGGTCCTCTACATTTTGCCATTTGTATAAATGATTTGGATATAAACGTAGGAGGTATAGTCAGTAAGTTTGCAGATGATACTAAAATTGGAGGTGTAGTGGACAGCGAAGAGGGTTACCTCAGATTACAACAGAATCTTGATCAGATGGGTCAATGGGCTGAGGAGATGGTGTTTTGATAAATATGAGGTACTGCATTTTGGAAAAGCAAATCAGAGCAGGACTTATACATGTAGTGGTAAGGTCCTGAGGAGTGTTGCTGAACAAAGAGACCTTGGAGTGCAGGTTCATAGTTCCTTGAAAGTAGATTTGTTGGTAGATAGGATAGTGAAGGAGGTGTTTGGTATGATTTCCTTTATTGGTCAGAGTATTGAGTACAGGACATTGGTTAGACCACTTTTGGAATTTGTGTGCAATTCTGGTCTCCCTCCTATTAGAAGGATGTTGTGAAACTTGGAAGGTTTCAGAAAAGATTTACAAGGATGTTGCAGGGTTGGAGGATTTAAGCTATGGGGGAGGTTGACTAGGCTGGGTCTGTTTTCTCTGGAGCATCGGAAGCTGAGTGGTGATCTTATAGAGGTTTCTCGAATCAAGAGGACCATGAATAGGGTAAATAGACAAGGTCTTTTTCCTGGGGCGGGGGAGGTTTAAGGTGAAAGGGTAAAAATTTAAAAGGGACCTAAGGAGCAATGTTTTCATGCAGAGGGTGGTGCGTGTATGGAATGAGTTGCCAGAGGAAGTGGTGGAGGCTGGTACAATATTTAAAAGGCTGTGTATATGAATAGAAGGGGTTCAGAGGGATATGGGCCAAGTGTTAGCAAATGAGAATGGATTAAGTTAGGATATCTGGTCAGTGTGGATGGGCTGGACCAAAGGGTCTGTTTCTGTGCTGTGTATCTCTATCAGTCTATATATTTCCAAGTCAGGATGGTGAGTGGCTTCGAGGTGAACTTGCAGGTGGTGGTGTTCCGAGATATCTGCTATTCTTGTCTTTTGAGATGGAAGGCGTTGTGAGTTTGGAAGGTGCTGAGGGTCTTTGGTGAATTCCTGCAGTGTCTCTTGTGTTACTGAGTGTCGGTGGTGGGTGTTTGCAGATGTGGAGCCAATCTGTCAGCAGCTTTGTCCTGGATGATCCTCGACCATTTTGAGTGTTGTTGGAACTGCAACTATCAAGTGGGGCTTATTCCATCACACTCCTGTAGATGACAGGCAGGCTTTGGGGAGTTAGGTGGTGAGTTACTTGCCACAGTATTCCTAGCCCTTGTAGCTACTGTGTGTGCATGGCAAGTCCAGTTCAATTTCTGATCAATGGTCATCCCCAGCCTGTTGATCGTGGTAGGATTCAGTAATGGTAACACCATCTAATGTCAAGGGGTGGTTAGATCCTCTCTTGTGGGAGGAAGGCAAAAGTGAGGACTGCAGATGCTGGAAAACAGAGTCTAGATTAGAGTGGTGCTGGAAAAGCACAGCAGGTCAGGCAGCATCCAAGGGGTAGGAAAATCGACGTTTCGGGCAAAAGCCCTTCATCAGGACTCTTGTGGGAGAAAGTCCTAGGCTGGCATTTCTGTGGTGCAAATATTACTTGCCGCTTGTCAGCCAAGCCCAGATGTTGTCCAGATCTTGTTGTATTTAAAGATGGACTGCTTCAGTATTGGAGGAGTTGCAAATGGTGCTGAACGTTGTGTAATCAGTAAACATCCCCACTTATGGGGGGGGGGGGGGGGGGTAATTGGTGAAGCAGCTGAAAATGGTTGGGCCTAGAACACTACCCTGTGGAACTCCTGCAGAGATGTCCTGGAGCTGAGATGACTGACCCTCCAACAACGTACAAGCAGCTTCCTATGTGCCAGGTACAACTCCAGAGTTTGCCCCCCAATACCCATTGATTCTAGTTTAGCTAGGGCCCCTTGATACCACACTCGATCCAATGCAGCCATGATGCCAGGCCTGTTACTCACCCCTCATCTCTTTTGTTTATGTTTGAACTGAAGCTGTAATGAGGTCAGGAGCTGAGTGGGCCTGGGGGAACCCAAACCGGGCAGGTTATTGCTGAACAGGTGCTGTTGGACAGCACTTGTTGACAACTTCCATCACTTTACTGATGTTCAACAGTAGACTGTTGGGGTGGTCATTGGCCAGTTTGAATTTGTCCTGGGTTTTTTTAGTATAGGACAAACCTGGACAATCTTCCACATTGTTGAGCAGATGCCAATGTTGTAACTGTACTGGAACTGTTTGGCTAGGGGAGCTGCAAGTTCTGGAACACAAGTCTTCAGTACTAAAGCCAGAATGGTGTCAGGGTCTATAGCCTTTTCAGTATCCATTGTCTCCAACCGTTTCTTGGTATTAAGTGGAAGGAATTGAATTGGCTGAAGACCAGTTGAGGATCATTGGAGGAGGCAGTGATGGTTCTTCCTCTCGGAACATCTGACTGAAGATTGCTGTAAATACTTCTGTCTTATTTTAACATAGATGTGCTGGCTTTTCTATCATTGAGGACGGGGATATATGTGGAGCCCCCTTCTCCAGTGAGTTGTTTAATTTTCCACCATCATTAACGACTGGATGTGGCAGCTCTGCAGAGCTTAGATCTGATCCTTTGGTCGTGGGATCGCTTCGTTCTATCACTTGCTGCTTATGCTGTTTGACATGCACTAAGCCCTAGTTGGGAGCTTTACCAAGCTGACATCTCATTTTTAGGTCTGCTTGATACTGCTCCTCCTGTACTGTATGGAACCAGGTTGTTCCCCTGGCTTGATTGTAATGGTTGAGTGGGGGATATGCTGGACCATCAGATTGTAAATTGTGCTGGACTACAAGTCTGTTCTGTTGATGGCCCACAGTGCCTCTTGGATGCCTAGTCTTGAGTTGCTAGATCTGTTCGAAGTCTGTCTCAGTTAGGATTGTGATAATGCCACACAACATGATGGAGGGATTCTCAGTGTGGACGTGGGACATTTTCTCCAGAAGGAATTGCAGTGGTCACTGTTGCCAATACGGTCATGGACAAATGCATCTGCAGCTGGTAGATTGGTGAGGATGTGGTCAAGTCTGTTTTTCCCTTGTGTTGTTTTCCCTCACTACCTGCTAGGTCCTTTAGATCCAGACCAACTTGATCTCTTGGCCTTCTTGACCTGCAATCATCTTTCCGATCTCTCCACCCCCACCCCCTCTCCGGCCTATCACCCTCACCTTAACCTCCTTCCATCTATCGCATTTCCAACGCCCCTCCCCCAAGTCCCTCCTCCCTACCTTTTATCTTAGCCTGCTTGGCACACCCTCCTCATTCCTGAAGAAGGGCTTATGCCTGAAACATCGATTCTCCTGCTCCTTGGATGCTGCCTGACTTGCTGCCCTTTTCCAGCAACACATTTTTTAGCTCTTGGACTACTGCCAAAGCACAGTGGTGGACATTGAAATCTCCCACCCAGTGTCCTAGCCACTGTCAGTGCTTCCTCCAAATGTTGTTCAACAGGAAGGAGGACTGAAACATCAACTAAGGGAGGACGGTACGTGGTAATCAGCAGGAGATTTACTTGCCCATGTATAACCTAAAACCATGAAACTTCATGGGGTCAGGAGTCAATGTTAAGGATTCCCAGGGCCAATTCCTTCCGACTGTATACCATAGTGCTGCTGGGTCTGTCCTGCTGGTGGTACAGGACATGGATGTAGGTCTGCTCTCTGAGCTGGAAGGTTCATTTTCAGATGTTTTGTCACCATTCTAGGTAACATCTTCAGTGAGCCTCCGAATGAAGCACTGGTGATGTAGCCCATTTCCTATTTATATGTTTGGGTTTCCTTGGGTTGGTGAAGTCATTTCCTGTTCAAGTACAGGTACATATCCAGGGATGGTGATGGTGGTATTTGGTTGTGTCTATTGTCCTTACAGACAATCTCAGGCTGTCGTTTCACTCATCTGAGACAGGTTCCTGTTCACAAGGGTTGCTGAGATGATTCATATCATTTTATGCTAATCAGAATGCTGTTTCTCGGTTATTCTTTTCCAGTGGGTCAGACATTTAAAAGGTCTGACTTATCAATGAATAATCATAGTTTGTGAGAATTGCTGATGGAAAATGTCGGTTCTTCAGGCTTTGTAGGTTTTTTTTACTGCAGAGAACAGAGCTCCTGAGCTTGAAAATTTCTGATGGCCTCTCACTATCTTGTTCACAGCCCTAAGCGATTCAGTTACCTGGGAACCAATCACGTGGTTTTAGCATTGACAACCTACCAGCTATGTATCACTGACTACATCTCCATTTACACACAGCCTGCGCTGCATCTTATCTGAACCATTGTCATCTGCTTGAACCAGCAGCTTTGTAAACATTACTTACAATGAGCATCAGCTTATTTGCTTTTATAAACTAGTAATCCTTCAACATTCTCTAGTTTTATCAAAAATACAGATAAATAAAAAAGGTACAGTCTTTACTCATGTTTAGTAGCCAACTGGGTTTCCTTAGTCAACAAAAGCATACTGACTCAAGCAAAGATGACTGACAAGGTTTGGATTATGCAAATAATAGACAATAGGTCCAGGAGTAGGCCATTCTGCTCTTTGAGCCAGCACCACCATTCAATATGATCATGGCTGATCATTCCTAATCAGTATCCTGTTCCAGCCTTATCTCCATACCCCTTGACTCCACTATCTTTGAGAGCTCTATCCAATTCTTTCTTAAATGAATCCAGAGACTGTCCCTCCACTGCCCTCTGGGGCAGAGCATTTCACACAGCCACCACTCTCTGGGTGAAGACGTTTCTCCTCATCTCTGTCCTAAATGGTCTACCCCTTATTTTTAAACTGTGTCCTCTGGTTCGGATATAGATATAAATATGTAGATATCATGCCCTGGCTAAATGTGGCTGTGGTCCTGTGACAGTGTTAACTCCTCCTTGCGTTTTCAGCTCTCATGTTTTACAAGGACAGCTGAGAGGAATTCGTGCAGTGGTGTCCTGGGACTGAGATGACTGACCTCCACCACCACCCATACTGGACACTACCACCCCTCTGTGTAAAACAAACTTGCATTGCGCACCTCACTTAAACGTTTCCCCTCTCACCTATGAATCCTTGTATTTGAAGTTTCCAGCCTGGAAAAAAGACTGACTATCCACATCTCTCATAATTGTACATCTTTCTGTCAGGTCATCCCTCAGCCTCCAATGCTGCAGTGAAAACGATCCAAATTTGTCCAACCTCTCTTTATAGGTAATGCACTCCAAATCCAGGTATACTTATTATGTAACCTCTCCACACCCTTCCTATGTTGTGGCACCCAGAATGGCACACAATACTCCAAATGTGGTCAAACTCCAGTCTTCTATAGTTACATCATGACTTGCCAATGTTTACACTCAATGTTCTGACTGATGAAGCAAAGCATACTCTTTTGTTTTACCACCTTATCCCACTGGTGTTCACACTTCCAGGGAGCTACGGACTCTCTGTGGTATCAATGCTCCGAAGGGTCTTGTATGAATGTTAGCCAGAGTTTCTGGATTACTAGTCCAGTGATGGTATCACTACAGCATTGCATCAGTGTCATGTCCAAATTCAAAGTCCACCACCAAGAGTAGCATCAGTATTGACCATGGTGATGACAGGCTGCTAGACTGTCCAGTACTGTCGTTTACAAACCAGACCGTTTGGCCCAACCCGGCCCTGATGAGCCCAGTCCAGTCCAATTAGAACAATACAGCGCAGAACAGGCCCTTCGGCCCTCGGTGTTGCGCTGACCTGTGAACTATTCTCAGCTCGTCCCCCTACACTAACCCAAAATCATCCATGTGCTTATCTAAGGATTGTTTAAATCTCCCTAATGTGGTTGAGTTGACTACCTTAGCAGGTAGTGCATTTCACACCCTTACCACTCTCTGCATAAAGAACCTGCCTCTGACATCTGTCTTAAATCTATCACCCCTCAATTTGTAGTTATGCCCCCTCGTAGACGCTGGCGTCATCACCCTCGGGAAAAGAATTAAAGGACAGAGAAGCCAGGACCAAACCAGTCCATTCCAGTCAACTCCGGTCCTGATCACCCCAGCCCCACCCCAACCTGGCCCACCTGACTTTTTTATCTTCCTGGACACCATCTTCACTCATTCCATTCTGCCTTTTGTCCTTTAAAAAAAGGTTTTAAAAAAAGACACGTTTTCTGCTTTGTGCAGCAGTCCAAGATCTCTCTCTAATGGTTTATATCTCTCACTGTTGTCCACACTGTCTGTTTCGAGCACCTTGTTTTGCCTGTCTCCATGTTGGATATGTTAGCAGTGTTTCCCATTCACCTTTACTCACCGGCTGGATCTTGCAGCCAGAAAGCTCCCCCTGTCCCAGTCTTCCTCCCTTTCCGTGTGTGAGTCGACACTGACCCCAGCGTCTAGCCCACCTTCCTTTCCAGAAAATGTGTTGGCCTCCGTGTACCAAACAGGGAGGGGTCTTTTCCAACCTGGAAGTCATCTTGTTCTTCATGTACATTCACCTAGCACCAAATGAGGCTATTCAGCCTGTCATGTCCGTGCTGGCCCTCTGCGAGAGAGACTCGGCTTCCCCCTTATCCTCCAGCCCTGGGATTATTTTGTCTTCAGGTGCTTGTCCAAGTCTCTTTTTGTAAGCTCCAGTTTGATTTGCTGATGCTCTTATTGTCCCAGCTTCCCCCTCAGCTCATCGTCAGTCCTTTTCACACTCACCTCATCTTACATAGTGCCTTCTGTTTCTGAACTATTATCCCATTGGGAACAGTCCTCTCTATCCGGTCTATCCAATGTTATGACATGGAGACAAATCACTGAAGCAAATCAGCCTGTATCCACAACACAGTCAAATTAGAATACGTGTACTCAATTTGATGATGTACTAAACAATGAAGAAGGTTTTTTAAGAGTACAACAAGACAGACCAATAAGCAAATGGAGTTTAATTTAAAATCAACACAAACCAGGCAGGATTTATACAGTGAACAGTGGGCCCCTGGGGAGTGTTGTTGAACAGAGAAACCTCGGGGTGCAGGTGTATAGTTTGTTGACAGGGTGAAGAAGGTGGCCATTTGGCATGCTTGCCTTTATTGGTCAGTGCCTTGAATAAAAGGAGTTCAAACTCTGGCATTCCCATGAGGTGTCAATTTAACATTGAACTTCTGCCACCTCCTTGAGCATCAGGCCTCTCATGAGTCAATATGTCTGTCCAGCAGGTTTTTTTTAAATCAAAATCAATCTGCAATTAACATTAGGGCTCTACCTCGCAAACAAATAACAGCTTGTTTACTCTCTTTTTTTGAACATAAGCCACTGCTCACCATTTGACAGTCAACCTTCAGCCCTCAGCACATTGTTCACAGTTCCAAATCAAAATGGATTAAAAAAATTAAAATCATGAAAAGTCAGCAAGTATTCTAACACCAGACACTCCATGAGAACCTTGAACAGATCCCCCCCTCAATCTTCCTTTCCCAATAGTTTCAATTCTCCAATCTATCATCATAACTGATGATCCTCACCCCTGGAATCATTTTGGCAAATCTTTTATGCACCCCGGCCTCCCCATGACATGGCCACAAAACCTTAGCCAATGAGCCTACCCACAAATGCCTCAAATTGGCCAAACCAGCCTCCCAGACACCACACGTACCTCAGGACGTGACTCATCCAGCCCCAGACCAAGACAATCTACTTCTTCAGATGAACTGATAATGAGCTTCCTAATCCACAATATCCCAGCCACCTCTGATATCCTTGGGAGCCAGCTGCTCCCACTAGGAGCCAAGTCTTCACAAGGGGTCCCCAGACAAGGAGGTACCAAAGGGACTTCACTTTCCCCCTCAACCATATAACCACATTGATACCAGGATGAAACCCACTAACACACATTCCAGCCAAGGATCGGAATCTCCTGAGTCAATTAAGAAACTCCTTGTCAGACATGGTGGCACAGTGGTAGAGACCCGGGTTCAATTCCCGACTCAGGCGACTGACTGTGTGGAGTTTGCACATTCTCCCCGTGTCTGCGTGGGTTTCCTCCGGGTGCTCCGGTTTCCTCCCACACTCCAAAGATGTGCAGCTCAGGTGAATTGGCCATGCTAAATTGCCCATAGTAAAGGGGTAAATGTAGGGGTATGGGTGGGTTGCGCTTCGGCGGGTCGGTATGGACTTGTTGGGCCGAAGAGCCTGTTTCCACACTGTAAGTAATACAATCTAATACAGTAATACATCAGGCACTTAAATCTTTTCAATGAACAAACTTTATTTCTCTTTGTTGCACAACTCATACCATTGTCTCATAAGTCACACCTCAATGTTGTAAGGGTATAAAACCCCCCACTCTATTCTCTGTTCGGCTGGTTCCTTCTGAACGGCCTGTCAGTGACTGTTTCACTGGGGTCAAGTCTCTTCTGCGATATCGCTGTTTGTTAAATAAATCCCGGTCAGTTCTCAGTCCCATCTGTGTGTTGGTGATCTCTAATTAATTGGGCTAAATTCTCTGACACACCCCCTCGAAGGTTTTCACATCCTCCCTGAAGTGTAGTGCCAAGGACGGGACACAATACTCCAGCAGAGGCGAAACCAGTGTTTTGAAGGTTGACCATCATTTTCCTAGTTTTTGTCCCAATTAATAGACCTCTATTACAAGCTCTTTAAGACACGTGTCAACCAACCCTGTTAACCACTAATCTGTGTATGTGAATGTATAACATGTGGGTGTTAAAGCACTCGAACATACAGGTCTCTTTGATCATACACTTCCTTGAGAATGGTGCCATTCATTTTCAATTGTCCCTTTATTCTTCCCATCAAAGTGCATCTCACCGTCTTAAATTACACCTGCCACTTGTTTGCCTGCTCCACCAATCGATCTGTGTAATTTTAAGAATATCGTCTTCACAGTTCACAATATTTCCAAGGGTTGTGACACCTATAGATATTGAAAAGGTTCCTAGTTAGTACAAATCTAAGTCAGTCATGCATACAGGACCAGGAATGGCAGCAAGAACAGTACTAACATCAGGGAAACTCCATCACATCTCTCTCTCTCTCTCTCATCACTCACTAACCTGCTCTCCACATCCATACATACAGTCATACAGTATGTCCTTCGGTCCAACACGCCTATGCCAAGCAGCTTTCCCAAACTGATCTAGTCCCACCTCCTGCATTTGGCCCATATACATCTAAACCATTGCTGTTCATTTACCTGTCCATTTTAAATGTTGTACCTGTTCATCCTGCACATGGTCTTCCTGAATCCTCATTCTGTTTCCCAGCACTCACCAACCTGCTCACCACAAATTTACATCTTCCTCACTCCTGTCTCTCTCTCTCTCTCTCTCTCTCTATTCCTCCTTTCTCTCACTAAACTGCTCTTAACATGCTCTTAACTGCTCTTTATACCCTCCCCACTCTGCCCCCTCTCCTGTTACTTACTAACCTGCTCTCCATCTTACATAAAACCATAGGAGCAGAAATTAGGCCATTCAGCCCATTGAGTCTGCTCTGCCATTGGATGATGGTTTTTCTCATGAAATCTCATGTGATAAGTACACCCTTACACCAATATCCTCTACTCGAGGATGGACTCACAGTGGACTCACACACACTGACTAAAATACCCTCATACCCTGACTGAAACATTCTCTCACACTGATCAAAATACCTTTTCTTAAATAATTTCTTCATGGGATGGGCCAGCACTTATTACCCATCCTTCATTGTCCAGAGGGCAATTAAGAGCCAATCGCATTGCTGTGGGTCTGGAGTCACATGTAGGCCAGACCAGGTAAGGATGGCAGATTCCTTCCTAAAGAATGTTAGTGACCCAGATGGGGCTTTTCCTTACCATCGGCAATTGATTCACGGTCACATCCTAATTCCAGATTTTTTAAGATGGAATTTGAATTCCACCATCTGCCCTGATGGGATTCAAACCTTGGTGTCCCACCCCCCCCCCCAAAACATTGTCTGAGTTAACATTCCAGCGATAATACCACTGGGCCATCAGCTCCCCTGTGCTGACTGAAATATCCCCGCAAACTATCACACCTTCACATTCAGTGAAATACTCTCAGATACCAACTGGAGTACCCTCACACACTGACTGAAAAAGCTTCACAGACAAGAAAATTACCCACACTCTGACTGACGGGACCCTCACACTCTAACTGATATACTCTCAGAGTCGGACTGAATGATTTAAATATAGCTGCTGGAGCAGGGAAGTGAAAGCTGGAAGTTGCTCTCCACCCTCCTCAAACAATTCCGAGCAGGAAAAGTTCATCAGGAGGGAGGGTGCCTGAGTGTGTGACTATTGTTTATGATGGTGAACAGCGCGTCAGCCTCCCAAGCCCATCCTCGCATAAAGGTCTCTCTCTCTCTCTCAGCCACACACTCAGCAACACTTGATCTGTATGGTGTAGGAAATTCCCTGATTCAAAACGGGACGAAGCTGAAGAGAGATTCTCCAACATTGCATGACCTGCTCCATAATCTCGGGGACACACACGTTATACCTCCCTTCACTCTCTCCCATAATCCCACTAGACACAGTCCCATCACTATAACCCCCATCCCAGCTCCTCCCAGCAGGATTTACTCGTCACCTACCCTTCAGTATCAGTTCCAGCCTGTCTTGTCACTTGATGAATGTAAAAATCACACAACACCACGTTATCGTCCAACTCTGAGAAGCAGCGCTCTGAAAGCTTGTGCTTCCAAATAAACCTGTTGGACAATAACCCGGTGCTGTGTGATTTTTAACTTTGTCCACCCCAGTCCAACACTGGCGTCACCAAATGATGAATGTGAACACAGTCTATTAACCAGCAGCAGCAGCTTCACTGGCACAGTGCAGCCAGTGTCAGGCACTGAGCAGCATCACTCAAAGTAGCAAGGCTCCCGGGGACTAAGGAGATATTTAAAAAGGCAACTCCACCCATTGCTTCAATGACTGTGTAATCTTACAGTGCTACATGGTGAATAACCACTAAGCAGTAAGATCATCATCGCCATCACTAAATCCTCCTGATCAACGTCTCTTGGCCTTACCATGGATCAGTAACCGAACAGGTCTCGCCAAATTAAAGAAAGACAATGAAGAACAAAACCTGTGCCGATCCAAGTCCACTGTCTAAACCTGTCCCCCAATTCCTAAGGATCTGTGTCCCTCTGCTCCCCACCTACTCATGCATCTGTCCAGACACACCTTAAATGAATCTACCGTGCCTGCCTCTACCTCCTCTGCTGGCAACGCATTCCAGGCACCTACCACCTTCTGTGCAAAGTACTTGCTGCATATATCCCCTTTAAACTTTTCTCCTCCCACTTTGAAAGCATAACCTCTCGTCACTGAGTCCCTCACACTGGGAAAAAGCTTATCTCTATATACACTTCCTATATCATTCGTGATTTTGTAGACCTCAATCAGATTCCTCCTCAATCTCCTTTTTTTCTAACTGAAACAATCCTAACCTGCTCAACCTCTCTTCACAGCTAGCACCTTCCATACCAGGCAACATCCTCAAACCTTCTCGGCACCCTCTCCAAAGCATCTACATCCTTTTGGTAATATGGCGACCAGAACTGTACACAGTATTCTAAATGAGGCTCAACCAAAGTCTTGTACAACTTTAACATGACCTGTCAGCTCTTATACTCAATACCCCGTCCAATGAAGACAAGCATACCATAAGCCTTCTTGACCACTCTATCCACTTGTGCAGCCACCTTCAGGGTACAATGGACCTGAACTCTGCTCATCAACTTTTCCCAAGGCTCTTCCGTTTACAGTATAGTTTGCTCTAGAATTAGACCTTCCAAAATGCATCACTTCACATCTACCCGGATTGAACGCCATCTGCCAATTCTCCGCCCAACCCTCCAGTCAATCTATATTCTCCTGTATTCTTTGATAGTCCCCCATGCTTTCTACTACTCCACCAATCTTAGTGTCATCTGCAAACTTACTGATCAGACCAACAATGCCCTCTTCCAGATCATTTATGTATATCACAAACAACAGTGGCCCTAGTACTGATCCCTGTGGAACACCACTGGTCACCTTTCTCCATTTCCATAAACTTCCTTCAATGACTACTCTGTCTCCTTTTGCTCAACCAGTTCTTTATCCACATAGCTAAAACACCCTGCACACCATGTGACTTCACTTTCTCCATTAGTTTATCATGGGGATCCTTATCAAATGCCTTACTAAAGTCCATGCATATGAAATCTACAGCCTTTCCTTCATGTATCAACATGGTTAGTTCCTCAAAGAGCTCTATTAAGTTGATAAGGCATGATCTCCCCTGCACAAAACCTTGTTGCCTATCACTAAAAAACCCATTCTCTTCCAAATATAAATCGATCCTATCCCTCAGCACCTTCTCCAGCAACTATCCCATCATTGACATCAGGCTGACTGGTCTGTAGTTACCTGGAAACTCACAACAGTCCATGTGCTGTAGGTAGACTTACAATGCCATTGAGGAGGGAATTTGAAACAATGACACTGAAGGAATAGCAATATATTTCCAAATCAGGATGGTGGGTGTTTTGGAATGGAACGTGAACATGGTGGTGACCCCGTGTGTCAGCTGTCCCTCACAACAGACTAGTTACAGAGATACTGAACAATAGGGCTTGAGGCAGACAGGCCAATGGACGAGCACAGAGTTCAGTGCTAGTGAAAACCCAGTTCAACATTTGTAAAAATGACCTGCCAACAACCATGTCTTGCAAGTTTATTTCTTCCGGTGTGCCACCTAACGGCTGTAAATCTGCACCTTGGACCCGATCCTGAATGAAGGTGTTGTAAAGGCGATGGGCTCCTGCAGCACACAGCATCTTACGTTGAATCCCTTATAAACCATATCCAGTGTAGGTCAGCTCCACAACGTCAGTGTCCAAACAGAATTATGCAGTTCCACTGATAGCCAGCATGATCCCAGCCCAACATTCATGTCTGTGAGGAGAAAGTGAGGACTGCAGATGCTGGAGATCAGAGCTTAAAAATGTGTTGCTTGAAAAGTGCAGCAGGTCAGGCAGCATCCAAGGAGAAGGAGAATTGACATTTCGGGCATAAGCCCTCCTCATTCCTGAAGAAGGGCTTATGCCCGAAACGTCGATTCTCCTTCTCCTTTGATGCTGCCTGACCTACTGCACTTTTCCAGCAACATATTTTTGAATTCATGTCTGTGACACAAGATGGAAATTTCTATGTAAATACCCTCAGCATTGTTCTAACCATTAATAGCAAAGCCTCTTAAAGACTGAACAGCAATCTAGATTTGTTCAATACATCGCACCGATTATGAGATGTTTTACTATAAATTCTGTGTCCTATGCTCCTGCCCCACTAGCTACTGGACAAAATAACCTTGTTGGACTATAACCTGGTGTGTGTGAGTTTTTAACTTCGCCAAATAAGTAGTGGTGTGAAAACTATGGCCAGTAACTCACCCGATTGCCCACAAAGCTTGTCCACCATCTCCAAGGCACACGTCAGGAGTGTGATGGAATACTCCCCACTTGCCTGGATGGGTGCAACTCCAACAACGCTCAAGAAGCTTGACACCATCCAGGACAAAGCCCACTTGATTGGCACCACATCCACAGACATCCACTCACTCCTGATGCTCAGTTAGCAGCAGTGTGCGTTAGCTCCAAGGAGAAATCACAACAACTGACCAAATAACCATTACCACCGAGAACAACAAAAAGACACTGACCATTCGGACTGGGCGGTTGAGAGTGGGAGTTGTAAATATGATCTACTGGCTCAAATGATACATGGGAACACCACCATCTGCAAGTTCCCCTCCAAACCATTCAGCATCCTGACTTGGAAACATATTGCCTTCACTGTTGCTGGGTCAAAATCCAGGAATTCCCTCCCTTATTGGGGCATTGTGGGTGAACCCACAGCATGTAGACAGCAAAACGTCAAGAAAACAGCTCACCACCAAGGACAACTGGGAAAGAAATTACAATGACCCACCTCCCCCACCCCCCAACAGTGGTTAAGGTGGCATATGGAATACCTTTATTAGCCAAGGCATTGAGTTTGAGAGCAGGGAGATTATGCTGAAACTATAAAATGTCAGTTAGGGCACAGCTAAAGTATTGTGTACAATTCTGGAATCCACATTATAGGAGGGATGGGATAGCAGTGGAGAAGGTGCAGAGGAGATTTACCCGGGGCTGGAGAGATCTGTTACAAAACAACGAGATTGGACAGACTGGGGTTGTTTTCCTTAGAGCAGAGGAGACTGAGGGAAGACATAGTTGAGATGTATAACATTATGAGGAACATCGATGGGATAGACAGGAAGAAACCCTTCCCTGAGATGGAGGGATCAATGACCCAGGGGGTAGTCTTCAGGTAAATGGCAGGAGATTTAGAGAAGATGTGAGGAAAAATGTTTTCACCCAGAGGGGGAAATGTTTTCACCCAGGTCTCAAACTCACTGCCTGTACAGCTGGGAGGTGGACAAGCAGGAGGCTGGAAGAACACAGCAATCCAGGCATCATCAGGAGGTAGAGAAGTCAACATTTCAGGTGTAACCCCTCTCCAGGTGGTAGAGCCCTAAACTTTTATAACATCTAAGAATATAAGGCTATGGACCAAGTGCTGGAAAATGGGTTTGGAATAGTTAGGTGGGTTGCTTTTGACCGGCATGATCACGATGGGCTGAAGGGCCATTTTCTGTGCTGTAGACTTCAATGGCTATGACTTTTGCAGTCATTGTTTCTGAAGGTTTGACTTCAGGAACTATTATAGAAATGTGCATAATTGTGAAAAAGTTACTGATTACTATTCCTGGTTTTAAGATTCTGCTAATGGTCCTTCAAAAGCTGGTATTGATGTTAAAGGCACAACAAAAAGATTGCTGGAAAAACTCAGTAGGTCTGGCAGCACATGCAGAGAGAAGGCAAAGTTAGCATTTCAGGTCCACTAATGGCACAGTGTCTCAGTGGTTAGCACTGCTGCCTCACAGCACCAGAGACTTGGGTTTGATTCCAGCCTTGAGTGACTGTCTGTGTGGAGTTTGCACATTCTCCCCGTGTCTGCGTGGGTTTCCTCCGCGTGCTCCAGTTTTTTCCCACAGTCCAACAATGTACAGGTTAGGTGGATTGGTCATGCTAAATTGCCCACAGAGTCAAAGGATATGCAGGCTAGGTGGATTAGCCATGGGGAATGTGAGATTACAGGATATGGGTGGGATGCTTTTCATAGGGGCTGTGTGGATTCGATGGGCCAAATGGCACTGCAGGGATTCAAAATCTTCTTCAGAACCGGTGTTAAAGATGCAGCTCTAATGAGCACTAGGGCTCCCCCTCAAAGTTTGACCACATCTTTAAAATTCATAACCTAATTGTTAATATTTCATTGACTCAGCATTGGAATTTTGTGTTCACTCCTGAACTATTACTCGGAATGTCAGGTGGAAGAAACACCATGATGGAGTCCTGCTCATTCCTCATTGACTGGTCCGAGGTGGTCTCCATTTCCTTCTTAATACTTTGTGTTTCAAGTAATAACAGTTAAGTTTTGGATTCAGTTTCTGAGCAGGCGAATTGACATAACTTTTTCAATTCCATATCTGTTTGTTGCATTTCTATTCCAGGGAAAGGCTACTCATACCAGCCTCATTCTCTTCAAGTTCATCCTTTTCAGTTAAGTTTTGGAAAATTGTGTCAATATTCCTGAGTTTCAAAATCACCTCCCTGATTTTCTTCCTGTCTAATTCTATAGGCCAAACATCCAGTCATAATACTGCCAGGAAACAATGCAACATTTCACTATCTTTTTGACTTGACTGGCTGTTTTCTCACCATAAACCCCTAAGCCCTGACCAGTATTCTTCAATCTACAATGTCAACTCCTTCTATAGGAAATTGCTTCACTACGCTGAACACAACTTTTCTATTTACTCTTTAATCTAACTCCATACACTGGGATTTGAAATAATTCCACAGGGGCTGGAATATCATCACCAAGTCGCCCTTTACTTACACACGAACAGCTCTGGACTTTAATACTGCCTCCTTCAGTATCTCTGACACTCCCTTTTTATATGTCATCCAGGACCTCCTGATTGTTTCATATTAACAACCTCAATCAGGGAACTCATATTCTATAAGGTCCAGATAGCTGGCCTCATCACAGGAGTAAGCTGCAATACTGACTGACTTGCCCCAATAGTTCTCACTATCTTTGTTGGTTTACCTCTTTGATTTGAAGCATGAGGAAAGATCTTGCCTTTACAGACAATATCAAAATATCCAGTGATCGGTTTCTCTTTATCAATATTTGAAAAATAATTGTATAACTGTCTTGAGCCATCTCTTCCTTCTAGTACATTCCAAGGAAATGGTGTTGTAAGAGTACAAGGATTGGCAGAGGACCAACGGACTTGATTAGAAATTGAATTTAGAGTCTGTAATGGAGGCGGGGCAGAGCTGAAGCTCTAAATAAATACTTTGCATCAATATTTACAAAAGAAGATGATCTAATTCCATGAGAAACACAGATGTTGTCAGACAATCTGAAACTGTACAATTGATGTTCCTTAAACTGCATGTATTTCACCTACAGCCAAGGCCCATTCCAACCAGACGAAAAAGGTCACACAACACCACGGTTATAGTCCAAGAGGGTTATTTGAAATCACAGGCTTTCGGAGCACTGGTGAAGTACAGGGAAATACACAGCCTTAATAACATGTCTCTGTGGGTGATCTAAAGTGTCAGACCATGTGAGTAAAGTGTCAACAGCTGAATAGCAAGTGAAGGGATGACCAATGATCCAATTAATTGAGGCAGAGAGACAGTTACAAAAAATTAAAAATACGATGGTGATTGGTGTAACAGGAGGGAAAACAGAGGCTTCCTCAGACAGTGAAAGAGACAGGGAGCTTGTTTGAGCGTGAGAAATTTGCTTCTGAACCTAACCTTTCCAACTTAGGTAAAAGTGATTACAAGGATCTGAAGACACAGTTCACCTGATGAAGGAGTGTCACTCCGAAAGCTAGTGCTTCCAATTAAACCTGTTGGTCTATAACCTGGTGTTGTGTGATTTTTAACTTAGCTGAAGTGAATTGGGAAAACAGGTTCAAAGAAAATGGTAGTGACATTGAAGGAGTGATTTCATAACTGTCAACATATTCCATTGAGGAATACATTATCTGTTGATAAAGAAGTAAAGGATAGCATCAAATTGAAAGAAAATTATATATAATGCTGCAAAGATAGGCCAGGTAATAGGGAAATAAACAGAAACCAGCAATGACATAATAAGAAAAGGGAGAAATGGAGTTAGAGAGAAAACTGAAAATATAAAATATTAAAACAGGTAGTAAAAGCTTCTACAAGTAAATAAAACATATGTTTTTTCTCCTTTTGCATAGCAATACCAGAGCTAAACAAATTTTGATCACGTGTCCCAAGTTACTCCTCAGATGGGTCACCTGCTCAGCTTATTGTCTGAAACTAAACAGTGCCACCTCAGAATCCCTACAGTGTGGAAGCAAATGATTCAACCCATCGAGCTCACACTGACCCTCCAAAGAACGTCCCAGCCAGACCCATTCCCCAACGCTACACTTCCCATGACTAATCCACCTGAATGTTATGGGAAATTTACCATGTCCGAATCACCTAAACTGCTCAATCGACTGTAGAGGAAACCAGAGCACCAACAGGAAATGGGGTGACTGCACAAACTCAACAGACACAGTTGTCCAAGGATGGAAGCGAATCTGGGTTCCCTGGCACTGTGAGGCATCATTGCTAAACACTGAGCCACCCTCACATTGGCCTTGCTACGGGCTGACTAAAACGATTCTTCCAAACCCAGTTGAAGAATGCTGCTTCCTCAGTCTCTCCCACTAATTCTATCCCAGAGGGAAAACCCAGGAAAGATGAGTGTACTCACTTTGCCATAATGTAGACATTCTGGAGTATATCAGGTGAGAGAGGCCAGTAGGCCTCATCCACTAGGAGTTCCATTCTGGAATCCCGTCCTATAATCAGCCAGTTTAGGCTGCTTGAAAAGCCTCAATATTACTGCTCTACTGGTTTTTGCACTTTTCAAAGATTTGGCTGATTATACGGCCTTAGACTTGGTAGAGGAATGTGTAGTATGTTCAGTAGTCTGATTGCTCCAGTTTAATACATGCAGGCTCACTTGATTATTCTGGCACTATACCTTTCTTTAATCAAAACGGTGTCTCCCAGCCTCCTTTTGATCTCATCTTTACCTTTGAAACCAGGAATGCTGAGCTGCCAAACCGTCTCTCAGTCATGTGACAGTAATAGCTCAGCCCATGCCTGGGCGGCCACCCATTCTGTTCACCAGGCTTGCTGCATTGACATAGAGCCCAGTCAGGTAGGGATCAAACCTTAGGCAGGTTCCCCTAAAAGACACTGACCATTCAGACTTGGCGGTTGAGAGTGGGAGTTGTAAATATGATATACTGGCTCAAATAACTTTACAACTGGCTAATTAAAGGGGGGGGGAGGGGAAGCATAGGAGGAAATCTATGTAGACACAGGGAGAACATGCAAACTCCACACAGACAGGGGATTCACACACAAGAGTCTCCTCATTCTAGGGACTGGATCGGAGTGAAGAGAGTCAGGTCACCTATTTTGAATTGCGCTCAATGTCAATCTTGAACATCTTGATTACGATGAAAACAGGGTGAAGCTAAAAGCTGTGCAGCAGCAGTGCTACCCACTGAGTCAGCATACCACCCCTAATGTTCTAATCAACCTGTTCAAAGATGTTATTACACACTTCTGGAGTAGATGGGAGTTAAACGCAGACCTCCTCACTAAGAGTTAGGGATACTACCCATTACACTTCAAGAGCTCTCGGTGCCTTTATGTAATGAGTGAAGAGGAGGCCTCTTCCTCCCATGGATAACACTGATAAGGGTGTCTCAGAGGTTAACACTCGCACTTTACAGTGCCAGGGACTTGGGTTTAATTTCACCTGCAGCTGACTGTCTGTGTGGAGTTTGCATGTTCTCCCTGTGTCTACACAGATTTCCCCTCCCCCCCCTTTAATTAGCCAGTTGCAAAGTTATTTGAGCCAGTATATCATATTTACAACTCCCACTCTCAACCGCCAAGTCTGAATGGTCAGTCCAAACACCAAAAAACAGTTGAAGACACGTGCAAAAAAAACCCAAAGAAAACTAGAGTGCAAGGACTAAGCCTTGCAACAAAATCAACATTGTCCATTTTCCCAAACTAAAAGGAGAGAAGAGTAACCCACAGGCTGTAACCAGCCAGTGAGACAACAATCCCCAATGAGAACGGAGTTACACCTGAAACACATTGACCGGATGGACCAGGCAGTTTAGAAATCAGTCCTCAATAACAAAAGGAATACCAGTTAACAAACTGGCTTTATAATTCAGCCAGTTCAGGAATCAGGTTGTCCCCCCACCCCTCCCCAAAAAGAGCAGAAACCAACAGCAGCAATAACACACTGACTGTGGCCCAGCCAGCTCAGATCCAGTCCCTAGAATGAGGGGACTCTTGTGTGTGAATCCCCTGTTTTTATTTTATTAAAGATCTTTTCATCCTTGCTCTCCACTGGAGTCGTACCTGAGAACTGGAGAGAGGCAAATGTAATTCCTCTCTTTGAGAAAGGAAATAGGGAAATCCCCGGCAATTACAGACTAGTCAGTTGCACGTCTGTCGTCTGCAAGGTGTTAGAAAGGATTCTGAGGGATAGGATTTATGACCATTTGGAAGAGCACGGCTTGATTAAATGCAGTCAACACGGCTTTGTGAGGGGCAGGTCATGCCTCACAAACCTTATCGAATTCTTTGAAGATGTGACTAGAAAAGTTGATAAGGGTCGAGCTGTGGATGTGGTGTATATGGACTTCAGCAAGGCATTTGATAAGGTTCCCCATGGTAGGCTCATTCAGAAGGTCAGGAGGAATGGGATACAGGGGAACTTAGCTGTCTGATGCAGAATTGGCTGGCCAACAGAAGACAGCGAGTGGTAGTAGAAGGAAAATATTCTGCCTGGAAGTCAGTGGTGAGTGGTGTTCCACAGGGCTCTGTCCTTGGTCCTCTATTGTTTGTAATTTTTATTAATGACTTGGATGACGGGATTGAAGGATGGGTCAGCAAATTTGCAGATGACACAAAGGTTGGAGGTGTCGTTGACAGTATAGAGGGCTGTTGTAGGCTGCAGTGGGACATTGACAGGATGCAGAGATGGGCTGAGAGGTGGCATTTTGGAAGGTCGAATTTGAAAGCTGAGTACAGGATTAAGGATAGGATTCTTGGCAGTGTGGAGGAACAGAGGGATCTTGGGGTGCAGGTACATAGATCCCTTAAAATGGCCACCCAAGTGGACAGGGTTGTTAAGAAAGCATATGGTGTTTTGGCTTTCATTAACAGGGGTATTGAGTTTAAGAGTCGTGAGATCTTGTTGCAGTTCTATAAAACTTTGGTTAGACCGCACTTGGAATACTGCGTCCAGTTCTGGTCGCCCTATTATAGGAAAGATGTGGATGCTTTGGAGAGGGTTCAGAGGAGGTTTACCAGGATGCTGCCTGGACTGGAGGGATTATCTTTTGAGGAGAGGATGACTGAGCTCGGACTTTTTTCATTGGAGAAAAGGAGGAGGAGAGGGGACCTAATTGAGGTATACAAGATAATGAGAGGCATAGATAGAGTCGATAGCCAGAGACTATTTCCCAGGGCAGAAACGACTAACACGAGGGGTCATAGTTTTAAGTTGGTTGGAGGAAAGGGGATGTCAGAGGCAGGTTCTTTACACAGAGAGTTGTGAGAGCATGGAATGCGTTGCCATCGGCAGTTGTGGAGGCAAGGTCATTGGGGGCATTTAAGAAACTCCTGGACATGCATATGGTCACAGAAATTTGAGGGTGCATACATGAGGATCAGTGGTCAGCACAACATCGTGGGCTGAAGGGCCTGTTCTGTGCTGTACTGTTCTATGTTCTATGTTCTATGTTCTAAACAATATGGTTTGCAAAACAGTTAATATTAACAGCTGTGTACAGAGAAACAGCAATTTTACAAGGGAGAGGAAGGGCAAAGCCAGGCCCCAAACCCTACCATTCAAACAGTTTTCAGGGAAATGAGGAAAAAACCTCAAATCCCAGTTTCAATCATTACAAAACAGTAACAATGACATTTGTACATATAAGACTGTCCAATTACATAAAAACAGTGCATAGAATACAGACCCCCAGCAAGCCAGCCATCCCTCCCACTTCCAGCCACGTCTAGGACAGCCCATCCTGCTTCCCCAACACCCTCCCTCCAGGTCGACAGCAGCCAGGACGACCTACCCACCTTCCGGTTTCCCTAACATCGGCAGGGATCACACCATTTTGGCAGAACCTTCCAGAAAGAATTCCGAGTGACATCTTGTGGCAAAAAGAGCTGCCACTCTGCCCACCCACAGCATGGTCACATGAAAAAACACAGAAGCTGGCCCACAAATCACAGAGATCAAGTCTGCCAACACACACAGAACACACCCACAATGCCCTAGGCTTGGCCAACCAGGCTGACAAAGAAGCCAGACATGGCCAACCTATTCCCAGACCAGAGAATTCACTTCCCAAACAGCCTTCACACTAAAGCTCCCAGCCACGATGAACACTGCGGACCCAACACCCTCAGGGCAGGCTCATTTCCCATTGAAACCGATTCTGCGAAAACAAAGAGGCAGACTGAGAGACCCTGGAAGACCTCACTCCCAGGAGTAACACAATGGACACACCTGAATGTCAGGAGAAGGGACATTTCCTCATATTCACGTGGACAGGCAGTACAATGAAGAATCCTCTAGAAGTCATTCCCACCCACTCACTGAGGCGGCTGGAATCTCTTGTGTCAATTACAAATGAATTGCTCCTGCCGGATGCTTAATTAACCTCCATTCAGTTTATTCTTGTTTTAATCGCTGCACAATTTTCACCATTGTACTGTAACTGCTTTACAATTATCTCCGTTGTGTTGTACCCCTATAAAGCCTGCCTGCACCTTCCATTCTGGGAACAGCATTTTGGACAGAGAATCAGTTCTGTGGTCAATTTCTCTTCCGCGATATCACTTTGTTTAAATAAGACACTTGTCAAGCTCACCGCGATCCTCGTTTGTGGTCTCTGATCTGTTGGGCTGAATTTTTCCGACACCCCTTCACAGAGAGAATTCTCCGCCAAAGGGAGAATAGGAACGAAGGCTTTCAGAAATCAACAGCTGTTCTACTGGAAGAGCCCAAGCCATCTGCAAATGTTTTAACCGCAGGGACAACAAATCTTCTCCCTCTCTCTTCCAAGGTCAGTCCTGACTCTGATTTAAACCGCAAGCAACTATTTCACCACTGAAGCCATCGCAGCTGCTGAATTCTGACACCCCTTCACCTCTGAAAGAGAAATATTCAAGCAAACTGAAATAAATCCGCATAAAGGTAGAGGCACAAATTGACAATGACAGATTGAGGAACCTGATGCAAAGATTTAATGACAGATAAGCAGTAGCTTATATTTAAAGAACATGTGCACGAACTACAAGAGTTCTTCATTCTTGTCTAGTGTAAAAATAAAACAGGGAAAGTGGCTCAATCGTGGCTTACAGAAGAAATTAGGGACAGTGCTAGGTCTGGAGAATGAGGGGAAAATTGCAGGGGAACATAAAAACTGACCATAATAGCTTCTGCAAACATGTGCGGAAGCTCAGTGAAAACAAATCTAGGTCCCTTACAATCAAAAACTGGGGGAAGTATAACAGTGACTAAAGAAATGGCAGAAGAATTGAACCTATACTTTGATTCTGCCTTTACATAATCTCCCAGAAAAGTTAGGAAACCAAGGGTGTTGTGGAATTGAAGGTAGTAAATATTAGTAAGAAAATGGAGCTGGGAAACTTAATTGGGGTAAAGCCTGACAGGTTACCTGATGATCTACATCCCAGAGTATTAGGGCGGCACGGTGGCACAGTGGTTAGCACTGCTGCCTCACAGCGCCAGAGACCCAGGTTCAATTCCCGCCTCAGGCGACTGACTGTGTGGAGTTGGCACATTCTCCCCGTGTCTGTGTGGGTTTCCTCCGGGTGCTCCGGTTTCCTCACACAGTCCAAAAATGTGCAGGTCAGGTGAATTGGCCATGCTAAATTGCCCGTAGTGTTAGGTGAAGGGGTAAATGTAGGGGAGTGGGTCTGGGTGGGCTGCTCTTCAGAGGGTCGGTGTGGACTTGTTGGGCCGAAGGGCCTGTTTCCACACTGTAATTAATCTAATCTAATCTAGTGCATTTGGTGGTCATCTTCCAAAATTCTACAGAGTTTGGAGCAATGTCTACAGGTTAGAGGGATGCAGGTGTAACCCCACTAACTAAAAATGGAGAGAATTACTGACCAGCTAGTCTAACATCAACGGTGAGGAAAATGCTAACAACACTTCGAAAGCCTGAGCAAGTCAGCAAGGGTCTATAAAAGGAAAATCATGCTAAACAAATCTCCTGGAGATTTTTGAGGATGTACCTTTTAAGGGAGAACCAGAGGATTTGGTGAATTTGGATTTTTAGAAGGCTTTTGATCAGGTCCCTCATAGGTGATTGGCAAGCAAAATACAAGCACGTGAGATAAGGGGCAATATTTTCCATGGATTAAGAAGGGGTTGACAGATATGAAACAGGGATTGGGAAGAAATGGGCCTTTCTTTGAGAGGCAGGCGGTCATGGGGAGGGGGGCAGGGGGTGGGTTCCACAAGAATCACGACTTTGGCTCCAGCTGTTCACAATTGATACAAATAGTCCGAGGTAAGGGAACCAAATGAAACCTTTATGAGTTTGCTGATTGTGAGGAAAATGAAAAGAGGCTTCAAGCTAAGTTGGACAACTCATCCAGAAAGGTTTCTGTACTGTACGACTCTATGTCTACATAAATTGTAGTAGGTAAAAGTATGGTCACTGCATTATAACGTGGCTAAATATGAAGTTGTAGACTGTGGTGTAAAAAAGTGAATTATTGTGATTAGAGAAAATAGCAAGTAGATGAGGGGAAGTATTGGATGTAATAATATAGGGATCTTCAGAAGAATATTTGATAGACTCCACATATTAGGTTGCTTAATAAGAGAAGAGCTAACGGTGTTGGATGCTATTATTCTAAGCCCCACCACCTGCAGCTGCTTTATCAATGAGCATCCTTCCACCATAACGTCAGAAGTGCAGATGTTTGCCAATAACTGCACAATGTTCAGCACCATTTGTGATTCCTCAGGTACTAAAGCAGTCCGTGTCCAAACGCAACAAAGCTGAGACAATATTCAGACTTGGACTGAAAAGTGGCAGGTAACAATCATATCACACAAATGACAGGCAATGATCATCTCCAAGAATAGACAATCCAACCACCACCCTTTGACATTCAATGGTGTCACCATCACTGAAACCCCCACTATCAAATTCCTGGGAGTTATCATTGATCAGAAACTCAACTGGACTTGCCAAATAAACACCTAGCTATAAGAGCAGGTCAGAGGCTAGGAATATTCTCGCACTTGCCTGGATGAGTGCATATCCAACGATACTCAAGACGTTTGCCACCATCCAGGATTGATTGGCACCACATTCACAAATGGGTAAAAACAATGACTGCAGATGCTGAAAACCAAATACTGGATTAGTGGTGCTGGAAGAGCACAGCAGTTCAGGCAGCATCCAACGAGCAGCGAAATCGACGTTTCGGGCAAAAGCACTTCATCAGGAATAAAGGCAGTGAGCCTGAAGCGTGGAGAGATAAGCTAGAGGAGGGTGGGGGTGCGGAGAGAGTAGCATAGAGTACAATGGGTGAGTGGGGGAGGGGATGAAGGTGATAGGTCAAGGTGGATCCAATCCCTCTACACCTCCATTCGCCATGACCAGGGCCTCCAAGCCCTCCGTTTTTTCCTCTCCAGACGTCCCCAACAGTACCCTTCCACTGACACTCTCATTCGTTTGGCCGAACTGGTCCTCACCCTTAACAATTTCTCCTTTGAATCCTCCCACTTCCTCCAGACCAAAGGCGTAGCCATGGGCACACGTATGGGCCCCAGCTATGCCTGTCTCTTTGTTGGCTATGTAGAGCAATTGATCTTCCGTAATTACACCGGCACCACTCCCCACCTCTTCCTCCGCTACACTGATGACTGCATTGGTGTCACCTCGTGCTCCCGTGAGGAGGTTGAGCAATTCATCAACTTCACCAACACATTCCACCCTTAAATTTACCTGGACCATCTCTGACACCTCGCTCCCCTTCCTGGACCTCTCCATCTCCATTAGTGACGACCGACTTGACACTGACATTTTTTACAAACCCACTGACTCCCATAGCTACCTGGATTACATCTCTTCCCACCCTATCTCTTGCAAAAATGCCATCCCGTATTCCCAATTTCTCCGCCTCCGCCGTATCTGCTCCCAGGAGGACCAGTTCCACCATAGGACACACCAGATGGCCTCCTTCTTTAGAGACCGCAATTTCCCTTCCCACGTGGTTAAAGATGCCCTCCAACGCATCTCGTCCACATCCCGCACCTCCGCCCTCAGACCCCACCCCTCCAACCGTAACAAGGACAGAACGCCCCTGGTGCTCACCTTCCACCCTACAAACCTTCGCATCAACCAAATCATCCGCCGACATTTCCGCCACCTCCAAAAAGACCCCACCACCAGGGATATATTTCCCTCCCCACCCCTTTCCGCCTTCCGCAAAGACCGTTCCCTCCGTGACTACCTGGTCAGGTCCACACCCCCCTACGACCCACCCTCCCATTCTGGCACTTTCCCCTGCCACCACAGGAACTGTAAAACCTGCGCCCACTCCTCCTTCCTCACCTCTATCCAAGGCCCTAAAGGAGCCTTCCACATCCATCAAAGTTTCACCTGCACATCCACTAATATCATTTATTGTATCCGTTGCTCCCGATGTGGTCTCCTCTACATTGGGGAGACTGGGCGCCTCCTAGCAGAGCGCTTTAGGGAACATCTCCGAGACACCCGCACCAATCAACCAAACCGCCCCGTGGCCCAATATTTCAACCCCCGCCTCCCACTCTGCCGAGGACATGGAGGTCCTGGGCCTCCTTCACCGCCGCTCCCTCACCACCAGACGCCTGGAGGAAGAACGCCTCATCTTCCGCCTCGGAACACTTCAACCCCAGGGCATCAATGTGGACTTCAACAGCTTCCTCATTTCCCCTTCCCCCACCTCATCCTAGTTTCAAACTTCCAGCTCAGTTACAGTCTCCTTGACTTGTCCGACCTGCCTATCTTCTTTTCCACCTACCACAACCACATTTGCTTCCTCAGTGCATGCCTCCGTAACCAACTCATCCCACACGGACTCCAGACCACCTTTAAACCAGCAGAGTTCGGACCCGAACAGGACAAACGGTACAGACTACAGATTCAAAAACACCAGCAACAGTTCTCCTTCAGGATCCTCCGCTCCACGCTTGCAGCAATGCGCCGGCACCTAACCTCTCTCCAGTCAGCCCTGCCTCAGCTGAGGGCCACACTCTCTCAGAATTGCAAAGGACCCACTCTGTACTACATCCTCAGGAGAATTCATACTCTCAACAAACAGTATTTCAATTCCATCTCAAACATCAAAAACTGTAAGTACAACCAACTTTTATCCACCCACCTCCATAACCAGCGCTCCTCAAACATTCCAGAAGATTCCCCTGGCCTCGGAAACGCCATTAGCCATGCGGCTGACGCAGCTACCACCCCCACGCTGAGTGATGATGTCACTTCCACCCCTCATCATGGCCACTCCCACAGCCACTTCCGGCCCTCACATCATCGCTGATGCCACACACTCAGTGACTCCCGCCACCCCTACTGCCATGATCACCACCACTTCCACCCCCACCAGCGCCACTCACCTGCATTCTGCTGACACGCCCCCCACAGACCCCACTGTCACTATCCCCACCCCCCAGAACCCCGAGGGCAACATAACCCCTGCTCATGCCTCCACCCCCATTCCCCCCACCATCACACCCACTCCAGGTACTGGCTCCGACCCCACTCCCAGCTCCACACCCACACCAGATCCCAGCTCCCGGCCCTGCCGAGTTTTCACCATCCCTCCAGACCTCCCACTCACTGAGGACGAACGATCAGTCCTCAGCAAAGGACTCACCTTCATCCCCCTCCGTCCACGCATCAATGAATTTAATACACGACGTGACATTGAACAATTCTTCCGTCGCCTCTGCCTCCGAGCTTACTTTCACAATCAGGACTCCCGCCCACCTTCCGAGGACCCCTTCGCCCACCTCCAACACACTGCATCCACCTGGACACCCCGCGCTGGCCTATTACCTGCCCTCGACCTCTTCATTTCCAACTGCTGTCAGGACATTAACCGCCTCAACCTGTCGACCCCCCTCCCCCACTCCAACCTCTCACCCTCACAACGCGCAGCCCTCCAATCCCTCTGCTCCAATCCCAACCTCACCATCAAGCCAGCGGATAAAGGGGGCGCAGTGGTAGTCTGGCGCACTGACCTCTACACCGCTGAAGCCAAACGCCAACTCGAGGACAGCTCTTCCTACCGCCCCCTCGACCATGACCCCACCCCCCCATCACCAAACCATCATCTCCCAGACCATACAGAACCTCATCACCTCAGGAGATCTCCCACCCACAGCTTCCAACCTCATCGTCCAGGAACGCCACACTGCCCGGTTCTACCTCCTTCCCAAGATCCACAAGCCTGACCACCCTGGCCGACCCATTGTCTCAGCATGCTCCTGCCCCACTGAACTCATCTCTACCTACCTTGACACTGTCCTATCCCCCCTAGTCCAGGAACTCCCCACATATGTTCGAGACACCACCCACGCCCTCCACCTCCTCCAAGACTTCCGTTTCCCCGGCCCCCAACGCCTTATCTTCACCATGGATATCCAATCCCTCTACACCTCCATTCGCCATGACCAGGGCCTCCAAGCCCTCCGTTTTTTCCTCTCCAGACGTCCCCAACAGTACCCTTCCACTGACACTCTCATTCGTTTGGCCGAACTGGTCCTCACCCTTAACAATTTCTCCTTTGAATCCTCCCACTTCCTCCAGACCAAAGGCGTAGCCATGGGCACACGTATGGGCCCCAGCTATGCCTGTCTCTTTGTTGGCTATGTAGAACAGTTGATCTTCCGTAATTACACCGGCACCACTCCCCACCTCTTCCTCTGCTACATTGATGACTGCATTGGCGCCACCTCGTGCTCCCGTGAGGAGGTTGAGCAATTCATCAACTTCACCAATACATTCCACCCTGACCTTAAATTTACCTGGACCATCTCTGACACCTCGCTCCCCTTCCTGGACTTCTCCATCTCCATTAGTGACGACCGACTTGACACTGACATTTTTTACAAACCCACTGACTCCCATAGCTACCTGGATTACATCTCTTCCCACCCTATCTCTTGCAAAAATGCCATCCCGTATTCCCAATTTCTCCGCCTCCGCTGTATCTGCTCCCAGGAGGACCAGTTCCACCACAGAACACACCAGATGGCCTCCTTCTTTAGAGACCGCAATTTCCCTTCCCACGTGGTTAAAGATGCCCTCCAACGCATCTCGTCCACATCCCGCACCTCCGCCCTCAGACCCCACCCCTCCAACCGTAACAAGGACAGAACGCCCCTGGTGCTCACCTTCCACCCTACAAACCTTCGCATCAACCAAATCATCCGCCGACATTTCCGCCACCTCCAAAAAGACCCCACCACCAGGGATATATTTCCCTCCCCACCCCTTTCCGCCTTCCGCAAAGACCGTTCCCTCCGTGACTACCTGGTCAGGTCCACACCCCCCTACGACCCACCCTCCCATTCTGGCACTTTCCCCTGCCACCGCAGGAACTGTAAAACCTGTGCCCACACCTCCTCCCTCACCTCTATCCAAGGCCCTAAAGGAGCCTTCCACATCCATCAAAGTTTCACCTGCACATCCACCAATATCATTTATTGTATCCGTTGCTCCCGATGTGGTCTCCTCTACATTGGGGAGACTGGGCGCCTCCTAGCAGAGCGCTTTAGGGAACATCTCCGAGACACCCGCACCAATCAACCAAACCGCCCCGTGGCCCAACATTTCAACTCCCCCTCCCACTCTGCCGAGGACATGGAGGTCCTGGGCCTCCTTCACCGCCGCTCCCTCACCACCAGACGCCTGGAGGAAGAACGCCTCATCTTCCGCCTCGGAACACTTCAACCCCAGGGCATCAATGTGGACTTCAACAGCTTCCTCATTTCCCCTTCCCCCACCTCATCCTAGTTTCAAACTTCCAGCTCAGTTACAGTCTCCTTGACTTGTCCTACCTGCCTATCTCCTTTTCCACCTATCCACTCCACCCTCTCCTCCTTGACCTATCACCTTCATCTCCTCCCCCACTCACCCATTGTACTCTATGCTACTCTCTCCCCACCCCCACCCTCCTCTAGCTTATCACTCCACGCTTCAGGCTCACTGCCTTTATTCCTGATGAAGGGCTTTTGCCCGAAACGTCAATTTCGCTGCTCGTTGGATGCTGCCTGAACTGCTGTGCTCTTCCAGCACCACTAATCTACCACATCCACAAATGTCCACTCCCTCCCCCACCAATGCTCTGTAGCAGCAGTGTGTATGCTCTGCAAAATTTCATCAAAGATTTTCAGACAACACCTTCCAAACCCATGACCACTTCCATCAAGAAGGACAAGGGCAGCAGATACATGGGAAGGCCATCACTGCAAGTTCCCCTCCAAGTCACTCACCATGCTGACTTGGAAGTGTATTGCTGTTCCTTCAGTATTGCAGGGTCAACCTTCTGGAATTCTCTCCCTAAGGGCTACCTACATGGATTGGAGTGGTTCAAGAACACAGCTCACTACCAACTCACGCACAGTTAGGAATGGGCGACAAAGCGATGCTCATGTGCCATGAGTGAATAAAAATGAGAATGGATAGAGGATTAGCTAACTAATGGAAGATGGAGAGTTGCATAAAGGAGACATTTTCAGAATGACAAACTGTAACCAGTGGATCTGTGCTTGGGCCACAATTATTTAAAATATACATTCATTACATCTCATAGGGAAAATGAACATATAGGTCGTTCTGCTCTAAGGCTGAAGGAACAGGTATGGAGAGGATTTATCCCTTTTGTGGGAGAGTAAAGAGTTGCCCTTTTAAGTTGGAGGTGATGAGGAATTTCTTCTGTCAGAATCAATAAGTATGGTGCTGGAAAAGCACAGCAGGTCAGGCAGCATCCGAGGGGCAGGAGAGTGGAGCATCAGGAAGGTGAAAGTGAGCACAGCAGGTCAGGCAGCCTGTGCTTTACCAGTGCCACCCTTTTTGACTCTGATCTCCAGCATCAGCAGTCTTGGCTTTCTCAGAGAGGAATTTCTTCTCTCAGTGGTGAGTGAATATGTGGAACTCTTTACCACAGAGGTCAGTAGAGGCTGTGCTTTAAGTGTATTTTTAAAAAAATAATAATTTACAGGATGTGGATGTCACTGGCCAGGCCACTATATCATTGAAAGTCCCACACGACTGGAAAATCGCTGTTGTGACCCCCTTATTCAAGAAAGGATCAAGTCAAAAGATGGAAAATTACAGGCCGATTAGCCAAACCTCGGTTGCAGGTAAAATTCTGGAATCCATCATTAAGGATGAGATTTCTAATTTCTTGGAAGTGCAGGGTCAGGTTAGAACAAGTCAGCATGGATTTAGTAAGGGGAGGTCATGCCTGACAAACCTGTTAGAATTCTTTGAAGAGGTAACAAGTAGGTTAGACCAGGGAAACCCAGTGGATGTGGTCTATCTAGACTTCCAAAAGGCCTTTGATAACATGCCTCATGGGAGGCTGCTGAGTAAGATGCGGTCCCATGGTGTTCGAGGTGAGCTACTGGCATGGATTGAGGATTGGCTATCTGACAGAAGGCAGAAAGTTGGGGTAAAAGATTGTTTTTCGGACTGGCAGCTGGTGACAAGTGGTGTCCCGCAGGGTTCGGTGCTGGGGCCACAGCTGTTCACTTTATATATTAATGATCTGGTGAAGTTCACCAATGATATGAAGTTAGGTGGACAGGCAGGTCGTACTGAGGAGGTGGGGAGGCTGCAGAAAGATTTAGACAGTTTAGGAGAGTGGTCCAGGAAATGGCTGTTGAAATTCAACGTGAGCAAGAGCGAGGTCTTGCACTTTGGAAAAAGGAATACAGGCATGGACTATTTTTTAAATGCTGAAAAAATTCATAAAGCCAAAGTACAAAGGGATTTGGGAGTGCCAGTGCAGGATTCCCGAAAGGTTGGTTTGCAGGTTAAGTTCATGATTAAGAAAGCAAATATAATGGTCCCATTTATCTCAAGAGGGTTGGAACAGTGATGTGCTTCTGAGACTTTATAAAGCTCTAGTTAGGCCCCATTTAGAATACTGTGTCCAATTTTGGGCCCCACACACCTCAGGAAGAACATACTGGCACCGGAGAGTGTCCAGCAGAGATTCACACGATGATCCCTGGAATGGTAGGCCTAACATATGATGATCGGCTGAGGATCCAGGGATTGTATTCATTAGAGTTTAGAAGGTTGTGGGGAGATCTAATAAAAACTTAGGAGATAATGCATGGCTTAGAAATGATGAACGTTGGGAAGTTGTTTCCGTTGGGCGTGGAGACGAGGACCCGTGGGCACAGCCTTAAAATTAGAAGGGGGTCAATTTCGAACGGAAATGAGGAGACATTTCTTCAGCCAGAGAGTGTTGGGCCTGTGGAATTCATTGCCGCAGAGTGCAGTGGAGGCTGGGACTTGGATGTCTTCAAGGCAGAGATTGATAAATTCTTGATCTCGCAAGGAATTAAGGGCTACGGGGAGAATGCAGGTAAGTGGAATTGAAACGCCCATTGGCCATGATTAAATGGCGGACTCAATGGGCCGAATGGCCTTACTTCCACTCCAATGTCTTATGGTCTTATCTTGTCCATCCCCACTTGACGAGATGGCAACTAAGAATCAACCACACTGTCGTGGGACTGCAGCCAAACCTGAGAAAGATGGCAGCTTCCTTCCCTAAAGGATATTAGTGAACCAAATACTTTCTCCCCCCTTCTAATCATGATTCTGAATTCCAAATTTTTATTGAACTCAAATTCCACCATCTGCTGTGGCAGGATTTCAATCCCATTACCTGGGTCTCTGGATTAATAGTCTTTGCCATAATATCACAAAGCTGTCACCTCCAAGGAGAAGCAGAGTCTGAATCAATAAGGAATCAAAGGTTTTGGAAAAAAGAAAAGAAAGTGGAGTTGAGGATTATCAGAACTTCCATGATCTCAATGATGGTGGAGTATATTTGAGGGGCTGAATGGCCTAATTCCACTCCCACATCTTGTCACTCTTCACAGAAAGGAAGAGTATTGTTTAAATGTGATACATTGGGAATTGTAGATGTATAAGGGGATCTGGGTTTCCTTGTTCACCAGCCACTGAAAGTACAAATACATGATAGCATGCGATTAGGAAGGCAGATGGTGTATTGACCTCCACTCTGCCTCTATTCCTGATGAAGGGCTTTTGCCTGAAACATCAATTTCCCTGCTCCTCAGAGGCTGCCTGATCTGCTGTGCTTTTCCAGCACCACTCTAATCTAGAATCTGGTTTCCAGCATCTGTAGTCCTTGTTTTTATCTTCATCGTAAGAGGACTTGAGTTCAGAAATAGGGATGTCTTACTGAAAATATACAGGGCCTTGGTGAGACCACACCTGGAGTGTAGCATGTGGTTTTGGTCTGTCTCTGTAAGAAAGGATACATTTATTATTGAGTGAATGTAGTGAGCTGATACCAAGAATGGCATGACCATGAGTCCACTGTAAACAATCAGATACCTTGTCATGAAAAATATTTATGTATCAGGGCTTTATCAATCTCATTAAAACATTAATACAGGTCAACTTTTATGTGGTTTAGATTATTAGTCGCTTACTCAATGATGCTTACCAGATGTCACTTTTAGTTACCCTGTATACTCGTGTATAGGTCGATCTCATGTATAAGTCAACCCCCTATTTTTGGTCAAAAAATCTGGCATTTTTCATATTCCTCATGTATAAATCAACTCTAGTTTTTCAGGGGGTCACTTCCTGACCATATATGCAGCCTTAAAAGACATGATTTGCACATTTTTGATTCAAATGCAATACCTGCATCGTCATGTTATGCACTGTGTGTGTATATATACTGTATGTATTAATTTATATACTATTTACACACATGTATTTGACCTGTGCATCCAAGTATTTACGGTACCTTATGGCAGCCATCGAGCTTATCTTCCCACTGTTGCCTCAGCTTCTTAGAAGTAGATGTCACATATAGTTGTGCTCTGAAATTATAGAGTCATAGAGATGTACAGCACGGAAACAGACCCTTCGGTCCAATCCGTCCATGCCGACCAGATATCCCAACCCCATCTAGTCCCACCTGCCAGCACCCAGCCCATATCCCTCCAAACCCTTCCTATTCATACACCCATCCAAATGCCTCTTAAATGTTGCAATCGTACCAACCTCCACCACTTCCTCTGGCAGCTCATTCCATATACGCACTACCCTCTGTGTGAAAAGGTTGCCCCTTAGATCTCTTTTATATCTTTCCCCTCTCACCCTAAACCTATGCCCTCTAGTTCTGGACTCCCCGACCCCAGGGACAAGACTTTGTCTTTTTACCCTATCCATGCTCCTCATGATTTTATAAACCTCTAAAAGGTCACCCCTCAGTCTCCAACGCTCCAGGGAAAACAGCCCCGGCCTGATCAGCCTCTCCCTGTAGCTCAAACCCTCCAACCCTGGCAACATCCTTGTCAATCTTTTCTGAACCCCTTCAAGTTTCACAACATCCTTCCTTATTGTAAAATGCCCCCAAATCTTTCTGACAAAATGGCATCACGAAGAAACAAGTATACAGCACAGCTTTAATTAAAAGTTATTGAAGTCGCAGAGCAAAAACAACAATAGTGTAGCTGCAAGGGAGTTGTGTTTCTGAAAAACTTGTTTGAGATTGGAGGAAGAAAGCCATACAGTTAAAGGCTATGTCAAAGCAGAAGGACGCCAGCTGATGAAAGCTGAACAAGTGGCCACAACGAGAAGAAGGGCTGCTGACTGGGTAATTCAGTGTCATTGGAACGGAAGCATAGTGACTCAACAATGTCTAAGAATACGCGCCAGAAACAAAACAAAAACCGATGGATTCGGTGATTTCAAAGCTCGTGCTGGATAGTGCAGTAGGTTTATCAAAAGGGATGATTTAGGACTTAGACAGAAAACCAAGATTACCCAACGTCTACCAGCAGAACTCAGTGACAAGTTAATAGAGTTCCGTTGCTTTGTAATCATAAGTTGGAAGAGAAAGGATACAGGCTGTCATGTGTTGGCAATATAGACGAAACCGCAATGAACTTTGATACGTCAGGGAACAGAACTGTGGATAGGATTGGAGTAAAAACAGTTTCGGTTCAGCCTACTGGCCATGAAAGGAGTCGATTCACTGTGGTACTTGGTTGTATGGCAGATGGAACAAAGTTGGTGAGTTTTAAGCAGAAAACTCTGCCCAAACAGAAATTTCCGAAAGACATTGCTGTCCTCATCCATGAAAAAGGGTGGGAGGATGAAGTTGGCTGCAAGACACGGATTCGGGAGGTCTGCGACCAAGTGGACTGAGAGAGGGAAAAAAAGCTTACTGGTTTGCGATATGCTCAGAGCTCACAGAGTGAAAAGTGTTATCCGTCAACTTCGAGCTAACAATCCTGAGATTGCAATAATTCTGGAGGCCTTACAGGTACGGTGCAATGTTAGCATCAATAAACCTTTTAAAGAATTAGTATGGAAGAAATGGGACACTTGGATGCAAGAAGGGGAATGGAGCTTCACAAAGGGTGGTAACATGCGTGCTTCATTACTTGCAACTGTATGTGAGTGGATTGTTGAGTCCTGGAAGGAGGTGAAAACTGAAATTATTGTGAAAGCCTTCAAAAATTTGGAATTTCAATGCTTCTGATGGAATGGAGAATGTCTATTTATGATCAGGTGGAAGTGATGACAAATCATTTAATGGTTCCCTTGAGAGTGCAGATGAAGGTGATCTATATGTGATGCTTGACCCAGACAACTGGAATGAATTATTCAGTGGTGCAACTCATGAGGACAGTGAACTTGAAGGAGTCTAATAGACTTTAGCATGTACCGGCAACTTTTGTTTGAAGCAGCTATCCCATATGATATATGATATATGGTGAGAAGAGTTTTTTTTTGCTGTGAATATCAGTTTTTTGATGTAAAGTGTTTATCGTATTATTGACAGTTTCATGCGGTCCTTTTTAATTAAAATTGTTTTCTTGTTTTTACTGCTCCTCTGTTTTTATTTCATGAATTGTGTGTTGTACAAATGCCCCCAGTAGATGGCCCAACTACCTGCTGTTAAACCTATTAACTTTTGTACATATGTGTAGACCTACATGTCCTTTATGGTACTGGTAACTGGAATATGGTACAACAGTCCATTTTTTGACTCTGCCAAGCATCCCCTCGAAAACAATACCTTGTATATAAGTCGACCCCCAATTTCATTTTAAAAGAACGGCCTTCAAAACTCGATCTATACACAAGTATATACGGTATTTGTAAACCGCTTGCCATGTAATTCCTTTAAGTTGGCCACTGGGAATTCAAATCATAACAATGTAAAATACTAATTTGAATAATGATATTTAAGCATTTTCAGATGAACAATGAGGTTAGCCCATATTCTATCAGTTAGGAGCAAGAATTCTATTGTATGACAATATAGCGGACAGGGTGTTGCATTGAACAACCCTGTGATCATACTTAAATATGTTAAAGTCAACATTGAGTTGTCAGCTTACACTGGCTTGTTGCAAATCTCACAATACCTAGTGCTGCTTGATTTATCACACACTGTGTAATATGAAGCCCACCTTTCATGAAGGCAATACCTGATTATTGTCTGTTGTGTAGCAGCTAAGTTACCATGCACAGCCCAACACCTCTGGATGGGTGTCACAGGGAGTTCCCTTGGCACTGACCTTGGCACTGGGGCTGTGCCTGAGGGTGGTGACACAGCAACGGAACAGTCACATCCTGTTATGAAGGTTTGCAGTCCAGCCTTCTCCAATTGCACAGCGGTTATATGCACAGGAAGCTCAGTACTGACTTGACCAGCTGAGCTTCCCAATAGTAACAGACCCCAACATTCCACTGTGTGTCTCTGTTTGTCAGCATTCTCTGTCTGCATGACTCTGTGTGTGTGTGTGTGTGTGTGTGTGTCTGTGTCAGCATGGGTCTATCTGTTTATGCCTGTAAGTACACATTTTCATGAATGCCTCCATTTATATGTATTTCCTTGCACACTTGAGTTGTGTCTATTTATCCATGTATGTAAGCCTATGTGTTTCTGTATGTCTCTGAGTGTGGCTCTGTCAGTGAATTTGTGCATATCTTTGTAAGTGCATGTGTGTATCTGTCTGCATCTGCCTGTGCACCGACTATCTCAATTTTTTTTTCCTTTGTCTATTTCTCTGTATCTCAGTTTGTCTCTATCTCTGTATGTCCATCCATGGACGGCGTGTGGGTGTCTGCCTGTCTCTGCCTGAGTCTGTCTGCCTATGTTTCTCTTCGACTCTCATTTTTAGTATCTGTCTGTATATGTATTGGTGTCTGAATCTGTCTGTAAGTCTTTCTGACTCAGTCTGCCTGTCTTCCAATGCTTCAGTCTGTGCCTGCCTGTCTATCTGAGTGTCTCTCTGTGATTAGCTGCCTATATTTGACTATCCCTGACTATCTATCTCTGTCAGCCTCTTTGGGTTGCATTCTCCATTTTTCTTTCTCTGCATGTGTTTGTGATCTAAATGTCCCCGATGTTATAGAGACGGATTCTCCATGCTGTTTGCTCTTGTACACACACATCCTCCCAAAATTAGGTAATTTTGGGGTGTGTTTAGACATCATTCCACGAAATGGAAACAGTCTGGGGAGGCAGCTGCAGATCTAGTGGGAGTAAGGGTTGGAGAATGGGAGAAGGGGATGGAAAATGGGGGAAGGGGATGGAGAATGGGAGAAGGGGATGGAGAATGGGAGAAGGGGATGGAGAATGGGAGAAGAGGATGGAGAATGGGGGAAGGGGATGGAGATTGGGGGAAGAAGATGGAGAATGGGAGAAGGGGATGGAGAATGGGAGTAGGGAATGGAGAATGGGAGAAGAGGATGGAGAATGGGGGAAGGGGATGGAGAATGGGAGATGGGTTTGGAAAATGGGAGAAGGGGATGGAGAATGGGAGAAGGGGATGGAGAATGGGAGAAGGTGATGGAGAATGGGAGAAGGAGATGGAGAATGGGAGGAGAGGATGGAGAATGGGGGAAGGGTTGGAGAATGGGCGAAGGGGATGGAGAATGGGAGAAGGGTTGGGAGAATGGGAGAAGGGGATGGAGAATGGGAATAGGGGACGGAGAATGGGAGAAGGGTTTGGAGAATGGGAGAAGGGGTGGAGAATGGGAGTAAGGGACGGAGAATGGGAGAAAAGGATGGAGAATGGGGGAAGGGTTGGAGAATGGGAGTAGGGGATGGAGAATGGGAGAAGGGAATGGAGAATGGGAGTAGGGGATGGAGAATGGGAGTAGAGTTGGAGAATGGGAGAAGAGGATGGAGAATGGGAGAAGGGGATGGAGAATGGGAGATGGGTTTGGAAAATGGGAGAAGGGGATGGAGAATGGGAGTAGGGTTGGAGAATAGGAGTAGGGTTGGAGAATGGGAGAAGGGAACGGAGAATGGGAGAAGGGATTGGAGAATGGGAGAAGGGGATGGAGAATGGGAGAAGGGGATGGAGAATGGGAGAAGGGGATGGAGCATGGGAATAGGGTTGGAAATGGGAGAAGGGATGGAAAATGGGAGACAAGTTTGGAGAATGATAGAACGGGATGGAGAATGGGAGTAGGAATGGAGAGTGGGAGAAGGGAACGGAGAATGGGAGAAGGGATTGGAGAATGGGAGAAGGGGATGGAGAATGGGAGAAGAGGATGGAGAATGGGGGAAGGGGATGGAGATTGGGGGAAGAAGATGGAGAATGGGAGAAGGGGATGGAGAATGGGAGAAGGGGATGGAAAATGGGACTACGGGATGGAGAATGGGAGAAGGAGATGGAAAATGGGAGAAGGAGCTGGTGAATGGGAGAAGGGATTGGAGAATGGGAGTAGGGTTGGAGAATGGGAGTAGGGTTGGAGAATGGGAGTAGGGTTGGAGAATGGGAGAAGGGCTTGGAGAATGGGAGAAGGGCTTGGAGAATGGGAGAAGGGTTGGAGAATGGGAGAAGGGGATGGTGAATGAGAGAAGGGGATGGAGAATGGGAGAAGGGTTGGAGAATGGGAGAAGGGATGGAGAATGGGAGAAGGAGATGGAGAATGGGAGATGTGTTTGGAGAATGGGAGTAGGGTTGGACAATGGGAGAAGGGAATGTAGAATGTGAGTAGGGGATGGAGAATGGGAGTAGCGGATGGAGAACGGGAGTAGGGTTGGAGAATGGGAGATGGTGATGGAGAATGGGAGAAGGGTTGGAGAATGGGAGAAGGGGATAGTGAATGAGAGAAGGGGATGGAGAATGGGAGTAGGGGATGGAGAATGGGAGAAGGGGATGGAGAATGGGAGTAGGAGATGGAGAATGGGAGTAGGAGATGGAGAATGGAAGTAGGGGATGGATAATGGGAGAAGGGGATGGAGAATGGGAGAAGGGGATGGAGAATGGGAGTAGGGGATGGAGAATAGGAGAAGGGTTGGAGAACGGGAGACGGTGATGGAGAATGGGAGAAGGGTTGAAGAATGGGAGACGGGGATGGAGAATGGGTGAAGGGGATGGAGAATGGGAGTAGGGATGGAGAATGGGAGAAGGGACGGAGAATGGGAGAAGGAGGTGGAGAATGGGAGAAGGGGATGGAGAATGGGAGTAGGGATGGAGAACGGGAGTAGGGTTGGAGAATGGGAGATGGTGATGGAGAATGGGAGAAGGGTTGGAGAATGGGAGAAGGGGATAGTGAATGAGAGAAGGGGATGGAGAATGGGAGTAGGGGATGGAGAATGGGAGAAGGGGATGGAGAATGGGAGTAGGAGATGGAGAATGGGAGTAGGAGATGGAGAATGGAAGTAGGGGATGGATAATGGGAGAAGGGGATGGAGTATGGGAGAAGGGGATGGAGAATGGGAGTAGGGGATGGAGAATAGGAGAAGGGTTGGAGAACGGGAGACGGTGATGGAGAATGGGAGAAGGGTTGAAGAATGGGAGACGGGGATGGAGAATGGGTGAAGGGGATGGAGAATGGGAGTAGGGATGGAGAATGGGAGAAGGGACGGAGAATGGGAGAAGGAGGTGGAGAATGGGAGAAGGGGATGGAGAATGGGAGTAGGGATGGAGAATGGGAGAAGGGTTCGAGAATGGGAGAAGGGATGGAGAATGGGAGAAGGAGGTGGAGAATGGGAGATGTGTTTGGAGAATGGGAGAAGGGGATGGAGAATGGGAGTAGGGTTGGACAATGGGAGAAGGGAATGTAGAATGTGAGTAGGGGATGGAGAATGGGAGTAGCGGATGGAGAACGGGAGTAGGGTTGGAGAATGGGAGAAGGGATTGGAGAATGGGAGAAGGGATTGGAGAATGGGAGAAGGGCTTGGAGAATGGGAAAAGGGTTGGAGAATGGGAGAAGTGGATGGGGAATGTGAGTAGGGGATGGAGAATGGGAGTAGGGTTGGAGAATTGGAGATGGGGATGGAGAATGGGAGAAGGGCTTGGAGAATGGGAAAAGGGTTGGAGAATGGGAGAAGTGGATGGGGAATGTGAGTAGGGGATGGAGAATGGGAGTAGGGTTGGAGAATTGGAGATGGGGATGGAGAATGGGAGAAGGGCTTGGAGAATGGGAAAAGGGTTGGAGAATGGGAGAAGTGGATGGGGAATGTGAGTAGGGGATGGAGAATGGGAGTAGGGTTGGAGAATTGGAGATGGGGATGGAGAATGGGAGAAAGGCTTGGAGAATGGGAAAAGGGTTGGAGAATGGGAGAAGTGGATGGGGAATGTGAGTAGGGGATGGAGAATGGGAGTAGGGTTGGAGAATTGGAGATGGGGATGGAGAATGACAGATGGGATGGAGAATGGGAGTAGGGGTGGAGAATGGGAGATGGGGATGGAGAATGGGAGATGGGATGGAGAATGGGAGATGGGGATGAAGAATGGGAGTAGGGAAAGGAGAATGGGAGAAGTGATGGAGAATGGGAGAAGGAGATGGAGAATGGGAGCAAGGGTTGGAGAATGGGAGAAGGGATGGAGAATGGGAGAAGGGATGGAGAATGGGAGAAGGGGATGGAGAATGGGAGATGGGCTTGGAGAATGGGAGTAGGGGATGTAGAATGGGAGTAGGGGGTAGAGAATGGTAGAAGGGTTTGGAGAATGGGAGAAGGGCTTGGAGAATGGGAGAAGGGCTTGGAGAATGGGAGTAGGGTTGTAGAATGGGAGAAGGGCTTGGAGAATGGGAGAACAGCTTGGAGAATGGGAAAAGGGATGGAGAATGGGAGAAGTGGATGGGGAATGGGAGTAGGGGAAGGAGAATGGGAGAAGTGATGAAGTATGGGAGAAGGCGATGGAGAATGGGAGAAGGGTTGGAGAATGGGAGTAGGGGATGGAGAATGGGAGTAGGGGATAGAGAATAGGAGTAGGGTTGGAGAATGGGTGAAGGGAGTGGAGAATGGGAGAAGGGCTTGGACAATGGGAGAATGGCTTGGAGAATGGGAGAAGGGGATGGAGAATGGGAGTAGGGTTGGAGAATGGGAGTAGGGTTGGAGAATGGGAGAAGGGGATGGAGAATGGGAGTAGGGGATGGAGAATGGGAGTAGGGGATGGAGAATGGGAGTAGGGGAGGAAGAATGGAAGATGGGATTGGAGAATGGGAGAAGGGATTGGAGAATGGGAGAAGTGGTTGGAGAATGGGAGAAGTACTTGGAGAATAGGAGAAGGGAGTGGAGAATGGGAGAAGGGCTTGGAGATGGGAGAAGGGCTTGGGGAATGGGAGAAGGGATTAGAGAATTGGCGTAGGGTTGGAGAATCGGAGAAGGGCTTGGTGAATGTGAGTAGGGGATGGAGAAGGATTTGGAGCATGGGAGTAGGGGATGGAGAATGGGAGTAGGGTTGGAGAATGGGTGTAGGGGATGGAGAATGGGAGTAGGGGGAGGAAAATGTGAGAAGGGTTTGGAGCATGGGATGGAGAATGGGAGTAGGGTTGGACAATGGGAGTTTAGCTGAGTAAAGGAATAATCTGGATCTGGTTCTGATGGATGTTGGGGAGAGGGGGAAGCGGATGGATTTGGGTGCCGATTGAGGGGATTTCATGTAGTTTTGCGGAAAAGAAGTAGTTCTAGGGTGAAGGGCTTTAGAGTACTTACAGAGTGGAAACAGGCCCTTCAGCCCAACAAGTCCACACCAACCCACTTACCCCTACACGCAATTCAACATGGCCAATTTGCCTAACCTGCACATTTTTTGGATTGTGGGAAGAAACCCATACAGACACGAGGAGAATGTGCAAACTTCACACAGAGTGTTCAATTCCCTGAGGTGGGAATTGAACCCAGGTCTCTGGTGCTGTGAAGCAGCAGTGCTAACCACTGTGCCGCCCACATAAGTTGCTTTTTAGAGTTAGGGATCTGGTTCTGGAGAGTGTTGTGCGGGAAGGGGTGATGTTGTGAAGAGTTCTTTTTGAAGGTACGAGGTTGGTTCTGGAGGTGGAAGGGTCTAGTTGGCGGAGAAGGAGGACTGAAGGTGGGTCTTTTTGGTTTCGGTGAAAGTGTGAGGGTGAAGGGGGTGCCTTTGAGGGTAAGACCATAGGAAATAGAAGCAGGGTATAGGTGACTCAGCTCCACGAACCTGCTCCACACCTCCAGCCACAAACTCCCAATATTTCAAAATAAAAATCCACCTACCTCCTCTTTAAATACGTTCAGTGATCTAGCCTTCATAATGCTCGAGTAGAGAATCCCAAACATTTACTACTTTCTGGAAGAGGAAATTCCTTTGCATCTCAGGTTTGATTGAGCATTCCTTTATTCGGTAACTGCGTGCTCTGGATTGAGACTCTCCAACTAGTGGAGACACCATCTCAACATTCAACCTGTCAAATCTCCTCAAATCACCTTCATTTGAACTCAAAAACACAAAGGCCATTCTTGGGAAGGAAAACCTTTCATCCCAGAATCAGCTTAATGACTCTCGTTCAATAACCTTCAATGCCAGTGCAATATTTTCTTTTTAAATCCCAAGGCCAAAACTGTACACAATATTCCAGTTGTTGCATCACCCGCATTCTGAACAAGATTCTCCCATTTTTAAGTTCCAAACCCCATGTAATAAATTCCAAACTTCAATTTGCCTTCTTAAATACTTGCTGCACCTGCATGCTAATGTTTTGTGTTTTGTGTACAAGAACACTGTAAAATCCCTGAGCTGCACTTTTTTGTACCCAGTCTCTATTTAAGTAATAGTCTGCCTTTTGATTCTTTCTGCCAAAGTGCATGATCTGAATTTATTACCTTAAACTCTAGTACCCAGTCACTCTATCTTGGTGGTACAGTGGTTAGCACTGCTGCCTTATAGCACCAGAGATCTGGATTCTATTCCTGCCTCAGGTGACTGTCTGTGTGGAGTTTGCACATTCTCCCTCTGTCTGCATGGGTTTCCTCCCACAGTCCAAAAATGTGCTGGTTAGGTGAATTGGCCATGCTAAATTGCCCAAAGTGTTAGGTGTAGGGGAATGGGTCTGGGTGGGTTGCTCTTCAGAGGGTTGGTGTGGACTTGTTGGGCTGAATGGCCTGTTTCCACGCTTTAAGTAATCTTATATCCTCTTGTAGATTCCTTGTCCTCATCACAACGTGCTCTCTCACTTATTTTTGTATCATCAGCAAATTTGGATACATTAAACTCTATCTCCTCTTCCAAGTCATACATTCATAAGAGTTATACAGCATGGAAACAGATCCTTCAATGCAACTTATCCATGCCAACTAGATATCCTAAACTGATCTAGTCCCATTTGCCAGCATTTGTCCCATATTCCTCCAAACCCTTCCTACTCACATACCCATTCCAGATGCTATTTAAATGTTGTATGAAAGCTTGTTTCATACATGCAGCACGCTCCATGTGAAAAAGTTGCCCCTCAGATCCCTTTTAAACCTCTCCCCGCTCACCTTAAACCTATGCCCTCTAGTTCTGGACACCCCCATCCTAGGAAAAAGACATTGGCTATTCATGCTATTCATGACCCTCATGATTTTATAAACTTCTGCAGGGTCACCCAGGGAAGAAAGCCTCAGCCCATTTATCCTCTCCCTGTGTCTCAAATCCTCCGTTAGCAGCAATATCCTTGTCAATCATTATTATAGATAGTAAATAAATGAAGCCTTAGACTGATACTGTGGGATTCCACTCGTTATGTCCTTCCAACCTGAAAAATACCCATTAATCCTGACTCTCTTTCTCATCTCATAGAATCCCTACAGAATGGAAACAGGCCATTTGGCCCATCAAGTCCACACCGAACCTCTGAAGAGTCTCCCACCTAGGCCCACCTCCCTACCTTATCCCTCTACCTCTGCATTTCCCCTGGCTAACCTATTTAGCCGACACAGACCTGCACATTATGGGCAATTTAGCTTGGCCAGGAAGCCCATGAAGATACGGGGAAAATGTGCAAACTCCATACGCAAGGATCAAATCCGGACGGGGAATGGCATTTTTGATAAGGTATAGCATTACATCTGTGCTAAGGGAGGATATTCCCGGAACTGCATCCAGGGAAGTTATTTGGGTGGAACTGAGAAATAAGAAAGGGATGATCACCTTATTGGGATTGTATTATAGACCCCCCAATAGTCAGAGGGAAATTGAGAAACAAACTTGTAAGGAGATCTGTAAGAATAATAGGGTGGTTATGGTAGGGGATTTTAACTTTCCAAACATCGACTGGGACGGCCATAGTGTTAAAGGTTTAGATGGAGAGGAATTTCTTAAGTGTGTACAAGACAATTTTCTGATTCAGTATGTGGATGTACCTACTAGAGAAGGTGCAAAACATGACCTACTCTTGGGAAATAAAACAGGGCAGGTGAATGAGGTGTCAGTGGGGGAGCACTTTGGGGCCAGCGACCATAATTCTATTCATTTTAAAATAGTGATGGAAAAGGATAGACCAGATCTAAAAGTTGAAGTTCTAAATTGGAGAAAGGCCAATTTTGACGGTATTAGGCAAGAACTGTCAAAAGCTGATTGGAGGCAGATGTTCGCAGGTAGAGGGACAGCTGGAAAATGGGAAGCCTTCAGAAATGAGGTAACTAGAATCCAGAGAAAGTATATTCTTGTCGGGGTGAAAGGGAAGGCTGATAGGTATAGGGAATGCTGGATGACTAAAGAAATTGAGGGTTTGGTTAAGAAAAAGAAGGAAGCATATGTGAGGTATAGACAGGATAGATCGAGTGAATCCTTAGAGTATAAAGAAAGTAGGAGTATACTTAAGAGGGAAATCAGGAGGGCAAAACGGGGACATGAGATAGCTTTGGCAAATAGAATTAAGGAGAATCCAAAGAGGTTTTACAAATATATTAAGGACAAAAGGGTAACTAGGGAGAGAATAGGGCCAGCAAGGCAGCCTTTGTGTGGAGCCACAGATAATGGGAGAGATACTAAATTAATATTTTGCATCAGTATTTACTATGGAAAAGGATATGGAAGATATAGACTGTAGGGAAATAGATGGTGACATCTTGCAAAATCTTGCAGATTACAGAGGAGGAAGTGCTGGATGTCTTAAACGATTAAAGGTGGATAAATCCCCAGGACCTGATCAGGTGTACCCGAGAACTCTGTGTGAAGCTAGAGAAGTGATTGCTGGGCCTCTTGCTGAGATATTTGTATCATCGATAATTATAGGTGAGGTGCCGGAAGACTGGAGGTTGGCAAACGTGGTGCCACTGTTTAAGAAGGGCGGTAAAGACAAGCCAGGGAACTATAGACCGGTGAGCCTGACCTCGGTGGTGGGCAAGTTGTTGGAGGGAATCCTGAGGGACAGGATGTACATGTCAACATGGCTTTGCGCGTGGGAAATCACGTCTCACAAACTTGATTGAATTTTTTGAAGAAGTAACAAAGAAGATTGATGAGGGCAGAGCAGTGGATGTGATCTATATGGACTTCAGAAAGGCGTTCGACAATGTTCCCCATGGGAGACTGATTAGCAAGGTTAGATCTCATGGAATACAAGGAGAACTAGCCATTTGGATACAGAACTGGCTCAAAGGTAGAAGACAGAGGGTGGTGGTGGAGGGTTGTTTTTCAGACTGGAGGCCTGTGACCAGTGGAGTGCCACAAGGATCAGTGCTGGGCCCTCTACTTTTTGTCATTTACATAAATGATTCGGATGCGAGCATAAGAGGTACAGTTAGTAAGATTGCAGATGACACCAAAATTGGAGGTGTAGTGGACAGCGAAGAGGGTTACCTCAGATTACAACAGGATCTTGACCAGATGGGCCAATGGGCCGAGAAGTGGCAGATGGAGTTTAATTCAGATAAGTGTGAGGTGCTGCATTTTGGGAAAGCAAATCTTAGCAGGACTTATACACTTAATGGTAAGGTCCTAGGGAGTGTTGCTGAACAAAGAGACCTTGGAGTGCAGGTTCATAGCTCCTTGAAAGTGGAGTCGCAGGTAGATAGGATAGTGAAGAAGGCGTTTGGTATGCTGTCCTTTATTGGTCAGAGTATTGAGTACAGAAGTTGGGAGGTCATGTTGAGGCTGTACAGGACATTGGTTAGGCCACTGTTGGAATATTGCATGCAATTCTGGTCTCCTTCCTATCGGAAAGATGTTGTGAAACTTGAAAGGGTTCAAAAAAGATTTACAAGGATGTTGCCAGGGTTGGAGGATTTAAGCTATTGGGAGAGGCTGAACAGGCTGGGGCTGTTTTCCCTGAAGCATCGGAGGCTGAGGGGTGACCTCATAGAGGTTTACAAAATTATGAGGGGCATGTATAGGATAAATAGGCACAGTCTTTTCCCTGGGGTCGTGGAGTCCAGAACTAGAGGGCATAGGTTTAGGATAAGAGGGGAAAGATATAAAAGAGACCTAAGGGGCAACTTTTTCATGCAGAGGGTGGTGCGTGTATGGAATGAGCTGCCAGAGGATGTGGTGGAGGCTGGAACAATTGCAACATTTAAGAGGCATTTGGATGTATATATGAATAGGAAGGGTTTGGAGGGATATGGGCTGGCCGCTGGAAGGTGGGTCTAGATTGGGTTGGGATATCTGGTCAGCATGGACAGGTTGGACCAAAGGGTCTGTTTCCATGCTGTACATCTCTATGACTCTATGGGTCTGGCACTGTGAAGTAGCAGTGCTAACCACTGAGTTACCACCCTTCCTTTATGTGCTAACCAATCCTCATTCCAAACTAACACATTACCTCCAACGTTGGGAGCTCCTATCTCATGCAATAATCTTTTATATGGAGTCTTCTGAGAGCTACACATTCACCAGTTCCCATATATCAACTCACCTTGGCATCTTCTCAAAACCCTAACACTATTAGGTTCTAGGGGTTATGGTCAGTTTGGAGGATGTTGAGGGGATCGAGGCTGATTTTGGCAGTGTTGAGGTCGCAAGGGGGTGATTTTAAGGGAAGGGACTAGCTCTGAGGGTGACACGGTGGCTCAGTGGTTAGCACTGCTGCCTCCCAGCGCCATGGACCCAGGTTCGATTCTAGCCTCGGTCAACTGTCTGTGTGGAGTTTGTACATTCTCGCTGCGTGGGTTTCCTCTGAGTGCTGTGGTTTCCTCCCACAGTCCAAAGATGTGCAGGCCAGGTGAATTGGCCATGCTAAATTGTCCATAGTGTTCAGGGATGTGTAGGTTAGAAGCATTACTCAGGGGTAAATATAAGGGAATGGGTCTGGGTGGGTCTTCGGAGGGCCAGTGTGGGCCTCCTTGTTGGGCCGAAGGGCCTGTTTCCACACTGTAGGACTCTAATTAAGGTGGCAAGGGACTGTTTTCAGGGGAAGGATCTGACTCTGGTGGATTTGAGGGGGGTAAGGAGGTATGTTTTGGCAAAGGGCCAAATTCAGGGGTTAATATGTTATCAAGGGATATTTTAATGTGTAAGGGTCTTGCTCTGAGAGATTAAGGGGGTATTTTCAAGGAGAAAGGGTTGTTTCTGTGGGATGTTATGGACTACATTACTTACAGAATGGAAACAGGCCCTTCGGCCCATCAAGTCCACACTGACCCTCCAAAGAGCAACCCACCCAGACCCATTCCCTTACATTTACCCCTTCAACTAACACTACGGGCAATTTAGCATGGCCAATTCACCTGACCTGCACATCTTTGGACTGTGGGAGGAAACCGGAGCACCTGGAGGAAACCCACGCAGACACGGGGAGAATGTGCAAACTCCATACAGACAATTGCCTGACGTGGGAATTGAATCCTGGTCTTTGGCGCTGTGAGGCAGCAGTGCTAACCACCGTGCCGCCCTTGGGGATATTTGATAATGGGCTATGCTGAGGAATATTTCCAAGTCAAGGGACTGTCTCTGGGATGCGTTATCAGTGGAAAGGAATATTCTGAGGATATGTTGGAGGAAATGGGCTGACTGGTTTGAGGGTTATTTTGAGAGGAATGGGCTGTTTTGGGGGAAACAGGCTAGTTCTGGGGCTATTATAGGGCTGACAGTGGGTATTTTCTGGCGAAGAACCTGGTTCTGGGGTATTTTTGGGGACAGGGCTGGTTCTAGAGTTATTTTGAGGGGAGGTGTTTGGTTCTGGGGGTATTATGTGGAGAAGGAACTGACTCTGGGGGTATTTACAGGGAAAGGAGTTGTTCTGGGGTATTATCTGGAGAAAGGGCTGACTCTGGGGGTATTTACAGGGGAAAGGAGTTGTTCTGGGGGTATTTTCTGGGGAAGGGGAAGGTTGTGCAGGGATTATGTGGGGAGGGGGGCTCATTCCAGAGGAAGGGGCTGGTTCTGGGGGGTATTATCAAGGGAACGGGCTGACTCTGGGAATGACCTGTGGGGGAGGGGCTGATTTTGGAGGCATTTTCAGGGAAAGTAGCTGACTCCAGGGCATTCTCAGGGGAAGGGGCTGGTTAGGAAGGTAAATATCCCGGGGGGGGGGGGCACTTTCAGGGGAAGTGGCTGACTCGGAGCTATTATCGGGGAAGGAGGGTGGTTTGGGGAGTGTTTTCAGGGGACAGGGGACAGGGGACGGGGGGGAGAGGACAGATTGAGGGTAAAAGCTGGCTGTTTGCCGGCTGGGCTGGGCTAGCCGCCAGCGCAGGGGGCGGATGTTTTTCGGGAGATGCCCGGAGCTCACTGACCTTGGGCTGGGACAGAGGGAGGTCCCACACGACCTGGAGACGGAGCTTCGAGCACAGAAGGCAGTGGGAGACAGCGGGAGAACCCGGGACGGACTGATCGGGATACACACACACAGAGAGAGAGAGAGAGTGTCCCGGGAGCCCGGGGACAGGAGTCTGGAGCCACGCCATGGAGCCGGGTAAGCGGTGCCGGACACTCCGTGAACCGAGTCCTCAAGCTGGCCATGGGAATGACCGCACCCTGCATCCCCCCCCCTCAAAACACCCCGTCTCCCCACCGCGTCCTGCACCACCCCCTCCCCAAACTCCCTCAGTCAGACCCTTCCCCAAAACTCCCTCAGTCAGACCCTTCCCCAAACTCCCTCAGTCAGACCCTTCCCCAGTCACCCCTCCCCAAAACTCCCTCAGTCAGACCCTTCCCCAAACCCTTCCCCAAAACTCCCTCAGTCACCCCCCTCCCCAAAACTCCCTCAGTCAGACCCTTCCTCAGTCACCCCTTCCCCAAACTCCCTCAGCCAGACCCTTCCCCAAACCCTTCCCCAAAACTCCCTCAGTCACCCCCCTCCCCAAAACTCCCTTAGTCACCCCCTCCCCAAAACTCCCTCAGTCAGACCCTTCCCCAAAACTCCCTTAGTCACCCCCTCCCCAAAACTCCCTCAGTCAGACCCTTCCCCAAAACTCCCTTAGTCACCCCCTCCCCAAAACTCCCTCAGTCAGACCCATCCGAAAACTCCCTCAGTCAGACCCTTCCCCAAACCCTTCCCCAAAACTCCCTCAGTCACCCCCCTCCCCAAAACTCCCTCAGTCAGACCCATCCCAAAACTCCCTCAGTCACCCCCTCTCCAAAACTCCCTTAGTCACCCCCTCCCCAAAACTCCCTCAGTCAGACCCATCCCAAAACTCCCTCAGTCACCCCCTCTCCAAAACTCCCTCAGTCACCCCCTCTCCAAAACTCCCTCAGTCACCCCCTCCCCAAAACTCCCTCAGTCAGACCCATCCCAAACCTCCCTCAGTCAGACCCTTCCCCAAACCTCCCTCAGTCAGACCCTTCCCCAAACCTCCCTCAGTCAGACCCTTCCCCAAACCTCCCTCAGTCAGACCCTTCCCCCACACTCTGTCAATCAGACTCTTGCTCAATCACCCCCTCAGTCACGCCCTCCCCAAAATTCCCTGTCAGACCTCCCCCAAAACTCCCTCAGTCAGACCCTTCCTCAATCACCCCCTCCCCAAAACTCCCTCAGTCAGACTCTTCCCCAATCACCCCCTCGCCAAAACTCCCTCAGCCAGACCCTTCCTCAGTCACCCCTTCCCCAAACTCCCTCAGCCAGACCCTTCCCCAGTCACCCCTCCCCAAAACTCCCTCAGTCAGACTCTTCCCCAATCACCCCCTCGCCAAAACTCCCTCAGTCAGACCCTTCCCCAATCACCCCCTCCCCAAAACCCCCTCAGTCAGACTCTTCCCCAATCACCCCTTCCCCAAAACCCCCTCAGTCAGACTCTTCCCCAATCACCCCCTCCCCAAAACTCCCTCAGTCAGACCCTTCCTCTGTCACCCCTTCCCAAAACTCCCTCAGTCAGACCTTCCCCAAAACTCCCTCAATCACCCTCCTCCCAAAACCCCCTCAATTATCCTCTTCCCCAAATCTTCCCTAATCAATCTTCTCCCCAAATACCCCCCTCAATCACCCCCTCACCAAAACTCCCTCAGTCAGACCCTTCCTCAATCACCCCCTCCCCAAAACTCCCTCAGTCAGACCCTTCCTCAATCACCCACTCCCCAAAACTCCGTCAGTCAGATCCTTCCTCTGTCACTCCCTCAGTCAGACCCTTCCCCAAAACTCCCTCAATCAGACCCTTCCCCAATCCCCCCTCAGTCACCCCTCCCCAAACTCCCTCAGTCAGACCCTTCCCCGGTCACCCCCTCCCCAAACTCCCTCAGTCAGACCCTTCCTCAATCACCCCCTCCCAAAACTCCCTCAATCAGACCCTTCCCCATCCCCCCTCAGTCACCCCTCCCCAAAAATTCCCTCAATCACCCTCCTCCCAAAACCCCCTCAATTATCCTCTTCCCCAATCAATCTTCTCCCCAAATACCCCCCTCAATCACCCCCTTGCCAAAACTCCCTTAGTCAGACCCTTCTTCAATCACCCCCTCCCCAAAACTCCCTCAGTCAGACACTTCCCCAATCCCTCCCCTAATCACCCTCCTCACCAAATCCCCCAACCAGTTTCCTCCCCAAATCCCTCCTCAATCAATCTCCTCCACCAAAACTCTCTCAATCATCCTCCTCCCCAAATCACCCCTCAACCAATCTCCTTCCCAAATCTCCTCCTCAATTAGTCTCCTCCCCAAATTACCCCCCCCCCCCCCCGAATCACCCTCCTTCCCAAACCTCCACCAATTATCCATCTCCCCAAACCCTAGGTCTCTAACTCCTACACTCACTTGTCCTGAGACCTCTCTCCGTTGCCCTCTCCTTCTCAATGAGACCTTGGATCAATTCCTGTTTGGCTGGAAAAAAACACACCCTCCACCTCTGCCCACTGACTCCTCCTTCTATCGCTACTGTTCGTTGCCTCCATCTCCTCCTATGGGGCACTATTGCCCCATCTTCTTCTATCACTACAGTCCCCATCTTCTGCACTTCGTCTGTGCAATCCCTCACTCTGCCTGTTGACATGTGGCCTCACCTGCCTTAAAGTGTTTGGTGTTTCTGTAATTAAGTTTTAAAAAGCTTCAAATAAACTAGCTCATAGAAACAATCTAGACCTTTGTGTGGCTGGACAGGTTTGCACGTGTTACGGATGGTGAGTCTGACCTGAGTGCACAAATCTGGACTCTTCCCCGTTCTCAGAGTTATTGAGCTGGAGTGGGAGTTGGAGACTCTGACACAGGGTGAGGGACAGCTGTGTCTGGACAGTTTACTGCAAGCTACAGACACACCACATAGATGTGAGTGAACCTGTGCAAATTTAATGTGGCTTAGTTGATTAGAGACAAGGATGAGGAATGTCAGATTATGAGGGGAGAGCTGACTGTGATACCTTGGTGCTTTGAGCTGTTCAAAGGGGAGAAGAGGAGCTATGGTTGATTTGATGATTATACGGCACTGTTGGAAGCATGTCTGAGCCATGCTGCCTAACTGGTGCCATGGTGAGGACATCACCTGGCAAGGGGAAGATGAGTTTCTAGGTATTGAGATACAATATTGAGCTTAAAGTTTTGGAAGGAGTAATCAAGAAGTCCTGTTTGAAAAGTAATAGGAACTTGTGGCTAAAAGAAAGATAGGGATCTTGTGTTATAATCATTGAATTATTGCCTGACTGATGTGAAAACTGAGGTTGGGATAAGCCGAGTGGGAAATTGGCTTTGTGACACTGGAATATTGGGATAATATTGGCCAATGGGGCAAACCTGAGCTGCCTGGGATTGGAAAACCAGGATCGTCACTAGGGGCATTAACTTCCAAATAGGGGATAGTGTGGTGATGCACAGATGTAAAAGGTGCATGAATTATAGTTCAAAAACAAACTACATGCAAGAGACAAGGCCAACAATGTGAAATTGTGCTTCAGGCATTGCAGGTAAAAGGACGACCAAACGAGTTGTTCAAATGATGTGCGTGCCATTTGGGAGGCAAATATTTAATTCCTATCGCTAATTTCTCTTTGAAAAGATGGTGTTAAGTTGTCTTCTTGAACCACTGCAGTCCATCATGTGTAGATACACCCACAGTGCTGTTAGGAAGATGTGAAATGATTTAACCAAGAGAGAGAAATAAGGTATGAGCAAAACATTGGGGCAGTAGGACAGTGTACCCCAGATATATACAGATATATCTGTTCTTTATACAGATACAAAATTAAGTTATATTTGAAGTTTCAAATTCAACTCAGAGAGTATGACAAGATAATCTTGCAATTATGTCTGTGGAATAAAAATGAGAATTAAATATATCAGGTTACATGGATCCCTAGTACCAACTGTGATGGCATATAAATGCAGAGATTACACAAACATTTGGTGAAGGCAGATTGGTTTTAATGATGTTTTTAACTTGCTTTGGACTGGGATAAAACAGACAGAAAAAAACGATAATTCATGAGGGGCATGGATGTGGTGAATAGTCAAAGTTAAAAATCACACAACCCCAGGTTATAGTCCAACAGGTTTATTTGGAAGCATTAGCATTCGGAACGCTACTCCTTCATCAGGTGAGGGAGCCGTGCTCTGAAAGCTAGTACTTTCAAATAAACCTGTTGGACTATAACCTGGGGTGGTGTGATTGTTAACTTTGTACACCCCAGTCTAAGACTGGCATCTCCAAATTGTGAATGGTCAAGATATTTCCCCAGGGTTTAGGAGTCCAGAACTAGAGGGCAGACGTTTAAAATGAGAGGGGAAAGATTTAAAAGAGACTTCAGGGCAACTTTTTCATGTTGATGATGGTGTGTGTATGGAATGAGCTGCCAGATGAAGCGTTGGAGGGTGATATAATTACAACATTTAAAAAGCATCTGAATGGCTATGTGAATAGGAAAGGTTTAGAGATTATATTGGCCAAATGCTGGCAGATGGGACTAGATTAATTAAGGATATCTGATCAGCATGGACAAGTTGGACTAAAGGATCTGTTTCCATGCTGTACATCTTCATGATTCTTTAAAAAAAGTTTCCAGTTGATCTGTGATATTTTTCTGCAGTAATATGTCCTTAATCAAACAAGGATATTAAGTTAAATAATGAATAATGAACCAGGCTAACTTAAAGGCCTAACATTGCATGTTACTTATAGTAGACATAATGTAAATGAATACATCCTGGTGCTTGATTGGGAGAAATATGAAACAGCTATTAAGACGCTGGATACAGGAAAGCTTAATTTCAATGCAATGAGATTGAGACTGATCATGAACTGGGCAGGTGTGTTCATATGTAACATTAAAGAAGACCATTGATCTACACCAGAGGTCCAGGTGGCAAAGTATAGAACTGAAGCCAATCATCATGTATTGCTTCTTAACCTATTTACAGTTACCGATTTAAAGCACTGTCGCTAATAGGATTAGGGAATCCCCAGTCAGTGACTCCTACCAGCATACAATGAAACACAATTAATAACCAGTTAATAAATGGCTTCTTTATTTAATAAAAGTTAAAAGCTAATATGCAAAACCAAACTGAAAAAGATCAATAAACTCTGTATCCCATGTCACATTGTGAGATGGGTCTTCTTCAAGAGCCCAAACACTTTCTTTGTACATGCATGTTTTTTTGGAAAGCAATCTGACCGTCGATGACTTGCATCCATCTATTTATTTTAAACATTTCCTTTCTCTCCAGCACTTGTTTTAGACAGCAAGATCAAGCCAGAAACCTATCCAACATGACATCTAACAGTATATCTGTACTAACTTAGTGAATCCATCGTACAGAATTCCACTTAAAATGTGTGACAATCCCATATCTATTGCCTTCCCAAGTGATAATGTTTCTGCAGTGAAAGTACTTTAACGTCCCAAGCTAAACATTTTGCATTTTCATTAATAAAAGAAATTAAGTAAGCGGTCACATTCAAACCCATCAGGAAGGGCTGCATTTGCACTTGTCCATCGACTCATGTAGATTTCACTTTGGGTCATTCTCTTGTCTTGTCCTTATTGTCCTCCATCTTGTTCCTTTTCAAATAAGCATCTAATTTCCTAATTACAGCCTCGATTGAACCAGCCAGAACCAACTTGTAGCCAGTACATTCCGCTGTTTGAAAATGTTTGTCCTCATACTCCATTTATTAATTACTTTAAAACTCAGCCCTTTTCTTCTTCTTCTTTCATGAGTGAGAACTCTTTCTCCCTGTCAATTCTGACCATGTCTCTCATGGTTTTCAAAATTCAATTTAATCTCTTCTCAGCCTTCATTCCTTCAGAACTTTGCTAGCTTCTCCAATCATTATTTTCATTCATTAGATGTGAGCGTTGCAGGTTGGGCCAACTTTTATCCTAGTTGTCCTTGAGAAGGTTGTGATGAGCTGCCGTTTTGAACCGTTGCAGTCGATGTGCTGTAGCTAGAACTACAGGCAGGGAAATCCAGAATGTTGACCCAGCAACAGTGAAGGAACAGTGATATATTTCCAACTCAAGATCATGAGTGCCTTGAAGGGAAACTTGCAGGTGGTGGTGTTCTCATGTATCTGCTGCTCTTGTCTTTCTAGATGGAACTGGTTGTGGGTTTGTCTAAGGATCTTTGGTGAATTTCCAGCACCACTCTAATTAAACTCTGGTTTCCAACATCTGCAGTCATTGTTTTTACCGAATTTCTGCAGTGTATCTTGTAGATAGTATGCACTGCTGCTACAGAGCATTGATGGTAGAGGGACTGATTGTTTTGGATGTGGTGCCAATCAGGCAGGCTGCTTTGTCCTGGATAGCATCAAGCTTCTTGAGTGTTGTTGGAGCTGCATCCATCAACGCAAGTGGGGAGTATTCCATCACACTCCTGACTTGTGCCTTGTAGATCGATGGTGGATAAGTTTTGGGGAATCAGGCAGTGACCTGTCTTTTAAAAACGTCACGGGCTACAAAGTGAAGGAGAATGAGATAAATAGATAGTTAGAGATAGAGATAGTGAAAGGTGAAACGTGAAAGCAGACAAAGACACATCCCTCCCTAATGAGTTGAATGCTTTCAGTGCTGCATTTGAGCAGAATGCCAGCAGTGTGGTGATGCCTGCCCTGATAGTCCCAGACACAACTGTTCCCTGGGTCACTGCTGTAGATATAGATCAGTCTTCCTCGGAGTCAATCCAAGGAAAGCAGCGGTGTCCCCGACCGAGCACTCAGATCCTGTGCAGACCAGCTGGCAAAGGTATCCATCGACATCTTCAACCTGTCCCTCCTAAAGGCTGAAGTCCCCACCTGCTTCAAGAAGACCACCATTATCCCTGTCCCTAAGAAAGCACATATAATGTGTCTTAGTGACCACCACCCAGTGGCTCTGACTTCAATAATCATGAGGTGCTTCAAGAGGCTGGTCATGGCCAACATCAACTCTAGTGTCCCAGCCTGCCTGGGACTGTCAACCCCCTACAACCTGCCTACCGACGTAACAGGTCTACAGCAGATGTCGTATCCCGAGCCCTGCACTCATCCCTGGAACATCGGGACAACAAGGGCACCTACGTCAGATGCCTGTTCATGGACTACAGCTTGGCCTTCAACACCATTATCCCCTCCAGACTAATCTCAAAACTCTGTGCTCTTGGTCTCAGCTCTGCCCTCTGCAACTGGATCCTCAGCTTTTTGACCACAGACAGCAATCAATGAAGATAGATAACTGCACCTCCTCCACAATAACACTCAACATTGCAGCCCCCCCCAAAGATGCATACTCAGCCCACCTATTGTACTCCCTATACACCCACGACTGTGTTGCCAAATTCCAAATGAACGTCATGTACAAGTTTGCTGATGACACCTCTCAGTAGGATGGATATCTAACAATGATGAGTCAAAATACAGAAAGGCTTGGTGATGTGATGCAATGAGAACAACCTCTCTCTCAGTGTTGGCAAAACTTAAGAACTGATCATTGATTTCAGAAAGAAAGGAGGAGAACATGCTCCCATCTACGTCAATGGAACTGAGATTGAGATGGTGGAGAGCGTCAAGTTCCTCAGAGTGATGATAACCAATCACCTGTCCTGGACTTCCAACGTAGATGTGGCAGTCTGGAAGGCACAACAACGCCTCCTCTTCCTCAGGTGGCTCAGGAGAGTTGGCATGTCCATAAGGACTCTCTCAAACTTGTACACATGCACCATTGAGATCCTACTACCTGGGTACATGACAGCCTGCTATATCAAATGCTCTGCCCATGACTGTAAGAAACTACGGAAGGTGTTGTGCACAGCCCAGACCATCACAGAAACCAACCTTCCATCTATGGACTCCATTTACACAGCGCTCTGCTGCAGAAAGGCTGCCAGCATCATCAAAGACCCATTACACCATGGTAATACTGTCCTACAACCTCTTCTGTCAGACAGAAGATACAGAAGCCTGAGCACATGCACCAGCAGCTTCAGGAACAGCTTCTTCCTGGTTGTTATTACACTGATGAACCCTCCAATAATGCTGAGCTTGCTAACACTGATCTCACCTGTGCATGCCCTGTGCAATGTAACCTGTGTGCCTCTGTCTAAGTCTTTTTGTACATCCCTGCTGACTGTGATCTGTTTGTACTGCTCGTAAACAAAGCTTTTCACTGTACCTCGGTACACATGACAATCAATCAATCAATCAATCAATGTATTTATATGACCTGTTGAGTTGAGTTTCTGGCCGATGCTAGTTCCTAGGCTGTTGATAGTGGGGGACGCAGAGAAGATAGCACCATTTAATGTCAAGGGTGTGATGTTATTTGCCAGTCTTGGATGTCATCCAGATCTTGCTGCATTTGTACATGGACTGGTTTGATATCTGAGGAGCTGTGAATGATGTTGAACATTGTGCAATTAGCCTTGATGCCAAGATTGTCACTGTCACCTCACCTCACCTCTGGAGTTCAGCTGTTGCACCCATGTTCGAACCAAGGCTGTAATGGGGTCAGGAGCTGAGCAGCCGTTACGGAACACTGAGCAGGGTATTGCTAAGCTTGATAGCATTGTCGATAACACCTTCCATCACTTCACTGATGGTCGAGAGTAGACTGATGGGGCAGTAATTAGCCAGGTTTGATTTGTTCTGCATTTTGTGTGCAGGACCTACCTGGGCAATGTTCCACATTGTTAGGTAGATTCCAATGCTGTATCTTGACTGGAACAGCTTGATAGGAGTGCGACAAGTTCTGGAGCCCAAGTCTTCGGTAGTTTGCAGTTTCCAGTGCCTACAACCATTTCTTGATATCACACGCAGTAAATCAAAATGGCTGAACAACAACATCTATAATGCTGGGGACCTAAATGGGTCATCTACATGGCTCTTCTGGCTGAAGATTGCTTCTGCTTTATCTTCTGCACTGTTGTGTTCGGCTCTTTCAATCATTGAGGGTAGGGATATTTGTGGAGCATCTTCTTCCATTGAATTGTTTAATTGTCTGCTACCATTAGTGACTGGATGGGGTAGGAGTTAGATCTGAGCCTTTAGTTGTAGAATTGCTTAGCTCTGTCTATCACTCATCGCTTCGGCTGTTGGCATACAAGAAGTCCTGGATCTATTTTCACACTGAAGTTTCTCACCCGTGGAATTATTCATGTAAATCTCTTCTGCATTCTCTCCAATGTCTTCACATGCCTTCTATTAATGTGTTGTGCTCAAATCTACATAATGGTCCAACTGAGCTCTGACAAGTGTCTTCTGTTAGTTCATAATAACCTCCCTAGTCTTGAACTCTCAGCTGCTTTTAATGAACTTGAGAATATTGAATCCTTTATTATCCGTTTTCCCCACCTCTCCTGCTATCTTTAATAACTTGCGCATAAATACAGCCAGATCTCTCTCTGCTGCTGAATATCCTTCAGAGCGGTGGCCTTCATTTTACATTGTCTCTTCAAGTTGAAGTATATTTTCAACTTTCTCTAGATTGAACTTCATCTGTCAATTTATCTACTCACTTACATTAAAAACATGCTGTCCCCTAGGCTGGTTCATCATGGCACTTCAATCTAAGATGTGAGAAGTTAAAATCTAGTCTCATTTTAGTGCTGATCCAGTTCAGCCAGCCAATCAAACTTCTCCCAAGCAGTATTTTCCCTTTGATATAACATCAGCCAATATAATAAACTCAAAATGGCTGGCTGCTCATCATATTTGCTAAATATCTAAACTATTACATTTAAAAACTCCAGATGCATGTATCCCAATTTTAAGTTTTACCCTAATCTTTATAAAAATACATTTCTTGAATTCCGTAAAGCTATCCTTCGCATAATCGTTGACATGCATCACAAAAGTGCCTTTGTAATACCAATAAAATATTGCAGAGTCTGATCTCATTGAAGTTAACATGAACATATCTCAGCAAACAAAACACTCTTTTGGAAACATTATTTATTGGCATTAAAGTATTCATCTGGTTTTTGCATTTTTCCTGCTGCATCAGTTGTCTCTCTGGGCAAGTTCCGAAACAGATCTGTTTGAAAATGATCATCTGCAGAAATAGCTCTCTATGGTGATTTAATTCACACTGCAATGTATATGTGGCCAAAAGAATGAGCAAGACACTTAAGCTTCCTACTCCAGCTGTGGGGCCCCATCTGAGAGAATCATTCCTGTGCAAATCCATGTTTGTGGTAAAAGTAGTCACCCGTTATCTGGTTCCTCAGAATAAAATCCAAATCCTTCCAACTATCTTGTTCCCTCTATTTGGCCTCTCATTATTTTGTCCTCAAACTCTATGATCATGACAGCATTTGGTTCAAGTTCTGTTCTGAGACCAATGTCTAACCAATTTGAGCTGTGGCCCCTACTTTTATTTTGAGCCTCTTGGGAGTATGACTGAGAGATCTTTTTCTTGGACTTTTGGTGGTTCTTTCACTGGTCGTTTTAATGCTCATTTCCTGATGAAGGAGCCCCATTCCTGGATTCTGTGTGGCTGTGCATGCTTACTTTCTCACTTTCCTTTCTGTGAACATCGGTCTCTGTTACCGTGTTCTACTGCAGAAAGACACATGCTGGAGGACACAACTGGACCCAATCTTAACACGCTTTTATAACCTTTTAGAATGATGCAGAACCAGTTTATTGCCCTGAGGGGTAAGAACCCTACATGCCAAAAATAACAGCCATGAAGAATTAAAGAGGTCAGAGTAAACATAGGACTATAAGTTGTATTTGTATATCACCTTTAACATCATAAAATGTCCATGGTACTTTGTGGAAGCATCATAAAGCAAAATTTAACACAACTATATTAGGCAAAAGAGAGGACTGCAGATGCTGGAGATTAGAATCGAGAGTGTGGTGCTGGAAAAGCACAGCAGGTCAGGCAGCATCCGAGGAGCAGGAAAATTGCGTTTCGGGAAAAAGCGATTTTCCTGCTCCTCGGATGCTGCCTGACCTGCTGTACTTTTCCAACGCCACACTCTTGACTCTGAACTATATTCGGTCAAATGTCCAAAGTCTTGGTCAATGATGCAGCTACTAAGTGAGAGAAAAAGTGTTCACGGAGGTTAGTCTAGAGTTCAGCTTCCAGGCAAACAGGGGCACAGTCACCAAAGATGAGAAGGCACACAACATGGCAAAAAGTAACCTAGATCCTGAGGAATGGGAAACACAGTGACAACAATGGGTAGCAAAACAGAGAGTAAGAGCTGCAGAAAGGGAGTATGAAATAATGGAGTTGAAAATCAACATCGAAAGGTTTTATTATTATATTCAGAAACCGAGGGTGTTCAGGAGCAATCCTTGATGATTGATAACAGTGAGATTGTCAAAGAAAATCCGGAAATAGCGGACATGTTCAAGAATTACAGTACATTAGTATTTATGAAGGAGGAAATGATCAGGATGTTGGATATCCCAAGGAAACAAACATTGAATCAGGGACAGGGAATTACCAAAATTAACATGAGCAAATCAACAAAAAAGAAGAATGGCAGTAAAATGTGACAAATCCACAGGAGCAGAATGATTCCATTCCATGTTCATAAAGGAAGAAACTGAAAACTTTGCAGATGCCCCATTATAATCCTCCAAATCTAGGGCTGCTCAGTTAGAATGGAAAACAGCAGTCTGCTATGTAAACAGCTTAATGGTGGGATAACAGGAATATATATCAGTTAACTTCACATCTGTTATCAGAAATGGCAAGAGTTCTTTAATTAATGGTGGGATGACTGAGCAGATTAAACATTCAGCTGTTTTAGAGAGATCTAGCATAGATTTGTAAAGAGTAATGTCATACTTGATAAACTGCATGGATTTTTTGAGCAATTGGCTAAAGTATTAGACAGGCTATTATTGGTCTGTACGTACAGAAGATATTTGATAAAATAATTTATTCTGCAAAATGTGAATTGGATGGTAAGTCCAGAATTTATTGCCCATTCCTCATTGCCCTTGAACTGAGTGGCTTGCTTGGCCAGTTCAAAAAGCAGTTAAGACTCAACTATATCTCTTTCAGTCTGGAGTCACATGGAGGCCAGATCAGGCAGATTTTCTTCTCTAAAGGAAATTAGTGAAAAGCAAGTGTCACCATCAATGACATTAGCTTTTCATGAATTTTATGAATTGAATTTAAATTCCACCAGCAGCCATGTTGGAATTTGAACCTATATCCTCAACCTTACCGATGAACTGATATTACAATGAAACCAGGAACTTTCTTTAAAATCCTTAATGAGCAACCTCACTAAAGAAAATGAGGTGCTTGTGAGATCTTAGCTGGAGTGTTGTGTACAGTTGTGGGCATTGGAGACACAGTCATAGAGTCATGCAACATGGAAACAGACCCTTCAACTTGTGCATGCCGACCAGGTTTCCCAAATTAAAGTAGTCCAATTTGTCTCCATTTGGCCCATATCCCTCTAAACCTTTCTATTCACGTCCCTGTCCAAATGTCTATTAAATGATGTAACTGTACCTGCCTCTACCACTTCCACTGACAGGTCATTCTATATATGTACCACCCTCCATGTGAAAAAGTTGTCCCTCAGGACCCTTTTAAATCTTTCCCCTCTCTTCTTAAGCCTAAGCCCTCTAGTTTTGAACACCCCTACTCCAGGGAGAAAAACCTTTGCTGTCCACCTTTATCTGAGCCCCTCACACTTTTATAAACCTCTATATTGTTCACCTCTCAAGTAAAAAAATGTTCCAGTCTCTCCAACCTTTCCTTATAACTCAAACCCTCCAATCCTAGTATTATCTTAGTTTATCTTTTTTGTGTCCTTTCCAATTTGATAATATTCTCCCTGTAGAATGGAAACCAGGACTGTACACTGTATTCCAAAAGTGGCCTCAGCAGCAACACGATGTCCCAACTCTTGAAGTCAGTGTCTGATTGATGAAGGCAAGCATGCCAAATGCTTGCTTTGACCAACTTGTCTACCCGTGACACCACTTTCAAGGAACTATGTACCTGCACCCCTAGGTCTCTCCATTCAACTATCTTCTCCAGGGCCTACCATTAACTGTGTAAATCCTGCCCTACTTTGCCTTATGAAAATGCAACACCTTGCAGATATCTAAAGTAATCTCCACCTGCCACTTTTCAGACAATTGGCCCATCTGATCGAGATCCTGTTTTACTCCTAGATAAACTTCTTCACTGTCCACTGTACCATCAATTTTGGTGTCATCTGCAAACTTACTAATCATTCCATATTCTCATCCAAATTGTTTATGTAAATGCCAAACAAGATTTATAAAGATGGTTCTTCAGGAATAAGACCCTCAACCATGAGGATAGATGGGAGAATTTAGAACTGTTGAGAATTCCTTTAGAGAAGAAGGCTGACATGAAATTTTGATTTGGAGATGCCGGTATTGGACTGGGGTGCTCAAAGTTAACAATCACACAACACCAGGTTATAGTCCAACAGGTTTAATTGGAAGCTTTCGGAGCGACGCTCCTTCATCAGGTGGCTGTGGAGGACACAATTGTATGACGCAGAATTTATAACAAAAGTTTACAGTATGATGTAACTGAAATTATACGTTGAAAAATATCTTGATTGTTTGTTGAGTCTTTCATCTGTTCGAAAACCCTGATAGTTTCACTTCTTTCATGTGTAAATCGCAAGATTTTTTTGTAGAAGTTACATTCTCCGGTTAACTGTAACAATTAGTGTTAGCTAGACAATATGTTGAAGGTGTTAGCCCCCTGTGTTCTCTGTCTGTGCCATAATGTTTAGACTGATTCTAATCTAAAAGGTGAGGTAAGCACATGGATGATTTTGGGATAGTGTAGGGGGACGAGCTGAGAATAGTTCATAGGTCGGCGCAACATCAAGGGCTGAAGGGCCTGTTCTGTGCTGTATTTTTCTATGTTCTATAACAGAGTCTTACATGAATTAATGCAGTTTTTGAGCAAAGTACAATGTAACTGTGCAAGTACAAATTCACCCCACAAACATATATGTATATATGTGTGTGTGTGTGTCTGTCTGGGGTGGGGTGTTGTGAGAGTGAGTGTATATGTGTATGTAAAAACAATGACTGCAGATGCTGAAAACCAAACACTGGACCAGTGGTGCTGGAAGAGCACAGCAGTTCAGGCAGCATCCAACGAGCAGCGAAATCCCTTTTGCCCGAAACATCGATTTTGCTACTCGTTGGATGCTGCCTGAACTGCTGTGCTCTTCCAGCACCACTGGTCCAGTATATGTGTATGTATGTGAGTGCAAAGTGTCTATATCTGTGAGGGGGTGCACAACCACCTGATGAAGGAGCAGCGCTCTGAAAGCTAGTGCTTCCAATTAAACCTGTTGGACTATAGCCTGGTGCTGTGTGATTGTTAACTTTGAGAGGAAATTTAATAGAGATTTTCAAAATTATGAGTGAGCTGGAGAGAGGAAAGAGGGAGAAACTATTCCTGCTCGTAAAAGGAACACCAACAAGAGGGCATAGATATAAACAAGAAATATATCCAACGATCCTGGAAATCTGAACTAAAAACAGAATGTTGTGGCTGTACAGGACATTGGTTAGGCCACTGTTGGAATATTGCGTGTAATTCTGGTCTCCATCTATCAGAAAGATGTTGTGAAACTTGAAAGGGTTCAGAAAAGATTTACAAGGATGTTGCTTTTGGGTTGGAGGATTTGAGTCGTAGGGAGATGTTGAATAGGTTGGGGCTGTTTTCCCTGGAGGCTGAGGGGTGACCTTATGGAGGTTTATAAAATCATGAGGGGCATGGATAGGATAAATAGACAAAGTCGTTTCCCTGGGATGGGGGAAGTCCAGACTTAGAGGGCATAGGTTTAGGGTGAGAGGGAAAAGATATAAAAGAGACCTAAGGAGCAACTTTTTCATGCAGAGGGTGTTATGTGTATGGAATGAGCTGCCAGAGGAAGTGGTGGAGGCTGGTACAATTGCAACATTTAAAAGGCATTTGGATGGGTATATGAATAGGAAGGGTTTGGAGGGATATGGGCCGGGTGCTGGCAGGTGGGACTAGATTGGGTTGGGATATCTGGTCGGCACAGATGGGTTGGACCGAAGGGTCTGTTTCCATGCTGTACATCTCAATGATTCTATGACTCTAAATTGATGTCAAAACTCAATAGGTCTTTCTGTGGAGAGAAAGCAGAGTTACTGTTTTAAGTTCAGTGACCTATCTTCAGAACTACCCCGTTTCTGAGTTTCTCCAGAAATCTGTTTTTATTATAGATTTAAAGTGTTGTGCAAAAGAAGTAAGAGTGAGATGAGGAAAATCTTTTCCACACAGTGAGTAATTATGGTCTGGAATGCACCGCCTGAAAATGTAGTGGAGGCAGGTTCAATTCAAAAGGGCATTGGATTGTTTTTTGGATCAATGTAATGTGTAGGGATATGTGAAAAAAGCAGGAGATAGCACTGAGTAATAATGGTCATTTAATGATCCAGTGTAGACATAATGAGCTGAATGGCCTCATCCTGCATTGTAACACTTCCCTGATTCCATGAAAACTTGGAGACCAATTCCTGACCTAGTTAGGAAATCATCTGAATGGCAAGAAAGAGACAGAGAGAGAGGAGGAAGGATATGTGGGTATTGTAACCAGGAGAAACGAGACTGATGATGTCTGTGAAGGCTTTGTGTTGGTGCCTCTGTTGAATACTTATTTATGATGATGCTGATGACAAGAGTGGGAGGTGACCATGATGCATTTAATGATCCAGCCTCTGCTGCTCTGAGTTCGAGGATTTCAAAGATCCCAATACCGTCTTAGAGAAGAGATTCCTCCTCATTTCAGTCCCCTTGTTTTTATGTGCCCCCCTGACCACCGTTTAGGTTCTCCAGCGCAGCAAAACAACCGAGGATCCTCAGAAGGTCGAACGGCATAGTTCTCAATTAGATCAACCCCCATTCTTCTCGACTCCAGTTAGGGTACGCCTTTCCTCTTAAGACAACCGTTTTTCCCCCAGGAATCAACTGTGTGAATGTTATGGGAACTGCCTCCATTTCAAGTCTATCTTTCTTGAGAAAAGACACCAGAATGTGCACAGTAATACTCCTGTATTCTCAACATCATTTTGTCCAGCTATAACAAGACTTTCTTTATTTTTTTTCAACTCCCTTCCATTTTCAATAAAGGCCAGCATTTAATTTGCCTTCCTACTTGCTGGACCTGCATACTCATGTTTTGTGATTTATGTACAAGGTCATTCAGATTCCTCTGGACTGTAATATTCTGAAATCTCTCTCTCTCTCTCTTTCACACACACACACACTCTCTCTTTTGCTTTCTTTCTCTCTCTCTCTTTCGTGCTCTCGCTCTCTGTCTCCATTTAAGGAGTATTCTCATTTGCAGTTGTGACTGCGAAAATGAACACCTTCACATTCTCTCACAATTATCACCAGCTGACAAATTGTTGGCTACTTATTTAATCGGTTTAATCTTTACGTACTTCCAAAGTCTCAGGCAATGAGCTTCACCACCTTTCCCTGCATTATCAGCAATTGACAAAGACTTCAATACAGTTAGTCTCTTTATCTGGGTCAGTAATAAAAGCTTGAAATTGTTGTGGCTGTAGTACTAGTAGCAGTATCCACAGGAAATGCAGGCTTACAAGGATGGGGTAGGGAGCTGGATCTGGGTGGGATGCTCTTCTGAGGATCAGCTTGGACTCCATGGGCTGAATGCCCTGCTTCGACACTGCTTACAATTTGCCAATGTGCAAATAGCCCACTTATTCTGACTCTCTGTTTCCTGTTTGTTAGCCAGCCCTCTGAGTTATGAGGGGAGGTCGCACAGTTCAGGGCATTTTTTCCAGAATTTAGAAAGTGAGGGCAGTGATTCAATTAACGTCTTCAGGTTATTGTCGGGTTGCATAGAAACCGGATGGGGAGATGAGGACTCCAGGTGGGGCAATGGCGAACCAGTCTGGGATAAGGACAGTGTGCTACTGGGGAGTTGGAGAGCTGTACTGGCTTGTATTTGTAGAGGTGTAACTCTGAAGCTTGCTTCCCATGGACCAGCTGATTGCGATGATGCAGTGGGTCACTTGATTGTGTTTGTTTCCGGTGTGTGGCAATGGCCTTGTGTGGGAGTGCAGGAAAACGGTGCAATCCTGAATGCACAATAGGAAACTACTCCCAGCTCTGTGCTGGCAGCAGCACTACACTGGTGACTGAATATCCAGTCACTGACTCGACAGTGTGCTTTCAATTCTTTCTTTATTGACGGACAATCTGTCCAGCTTGGAGAAATACAAAGAGACTTGACCTAACATATCTAGTGTATAAAAAAACTTATTTTATGTTTTTTATATAAATGTTAGCTGATAGGTTTGCTTTTAGTATTCTCTTGAGTACACTGGTGCTGGTCACTGGCAGGATATTGGTTCAAGGTCTGACATATAGTTGTGTGCCCACACTGTTCAAATGTCTGACTAGCCTCCTCCCTGCCCAATTCCATGCACATCCCAGCACTACCGGCTGTGGGCGTTGTGCCAGTGAGTCAACTCTCATCACCTCGCATTGACCGTTCACCCTGGGGGGTGGGGGTGGGGGTGGGGGGAAGGAAGACCACGCTGTTTATGTACGACATCTCAGTCTCGACAGAAACCTGGCTGAGAGGCAATGACCCCTTTTCTCAGAGAGTGGAGCCTCTCTTGCTGGCCCCCACCAGTCCCTGCCTCTGTAGTGGGCTGATACTGGTCGTGAGGGCTCAGGTTTAAGCTGAGAAAGGAAATATTTAAAAGGGACACAAGGGACAACTTTTTCACACAGAGCATCTATGAGACAAGCTGCCACAGGAAGTGGTAGAGGTGAGTAAAATTACAGCATTTAAAAGACAATGGGAGAGGTACATGTGTAGGAAAGGTTTAGAGGGATGTGGGCCAAACACAGGTAAATGGGACTACTTCTGTTTAGGAAACCTGATCGGGGGTGGATGAGTTGGGGAGAAAGTGAGGACTGCAGATGCTGGAGATCAGAGCTGAAAATGTGTTGCTGGAAAAGCGCAGGTCAGGCAGCATCCAAGGAACAGGAGAATCGATGTTTCGGGCATGAGCCCTTCTTCAGGGCCTATTGGGCCTGTTTCCATGATGTATAGCTCTATGACCAAGTCGTACCTTGGTGTAAACTTTAGCTCCTCACTCCTCATTTGAACCTTTCACCTTGTTTCAACCCTGACATTTTGTTTTTGATTATCTCCCCTCCCACAGCGATTTCAATCTCCATCTAGTTAATCATATTCTTGTTCCTCCGAGTTCACTGCCTTCTTTACCTTTTAAAGCTCTTGTTCTGTGTAAACTCCCTCACCCTAATTCATTGCCCACACTCCTTGACATTTCCTTGTATGATTCCACCCACGTCTGCCTTTCACTCCCAAACATGATCTCTTTCTGTATCTATCCAGGGGTGAAAAAGTACCCTTCCTCAGTTCATTAGTTTCCCTAGAACAGTTCTTTCAAACTTATAACTGGCAAGCCTCTGGCCCTTCATTCATCTTCATTCCTGAATCTACTGTTTTACAGAATTCCTTCCCCCCCCCCCCAAACACACACACACACTCCATTTTCATTGTCAGGGATGGCAGGAATATGGAGTCATCAAATCAGTCATGATCTTATTGAATAGTAAAGCAGGCTTGCCACACATCTCCTAATTTTAATGTCCTAGTCCCCAGTAGGCTACTTCTGTCTCTCACTCTGGCCAATCATCCTGGTTACTGCCCTCATCTCCACCAACCTAAGCATAAATGCTATGGAAGTGAAGGGAGATAACGGATCACTTGATAAAGCAATCACCATACAAAACACCATCGAGTCTCGTTCTGCTCTACTAGAACTGCTCTCTATTACAGGATCAAACTGCAATGACGAGTACTTAACTGGTTAGGCTAGCAATTATTGCTCATCCCGAATTGCTGTTGTGGGTCTGGAATTGCATTTAGGTTACAACAGGTAAGGACGACAGATTTACCTTCGCTGAAGGATGTTAGTGAGGAAGATGGGCTTTTACAACAATCAATAACAGATTCGTGATCACCATTACTGAGATCACTTTTCAATTCAGATTTATTTGTAACTACCAACTGAAATGAATTCCACCAGCTGATTTAGTGGGATTTGAACTGCTGTTCCTAGAGCATTAGCTTGGACATTACCATGAAGTCACCATCTCCCAGCTATGCCCCCTCTCTTGAGCACACTAAACTCAATTTTTGTAAACCCCTCTCCCCTGTCCCTCATACACTCAATAAATGTGAGGAGATTTCCGATCTCTTTGTTACTAAAATTGAGACAGACTTGTGCCAGTTTCCTCCCTTCCATTTGCTCATCGAGCTAGTTTCTTCTAAAGGTCTCCCCTGAATTTACATCTTTCTCTGGTTTCATTCTGGTCTCCCCTCACAAGGCCTAAGTCTTGTTCCCTCTGAATCATCCCTGTTAGTCTGTGGACCCTCAGCTCCTGTTCCTGCAACCCACGTTAACCAATTCTCTCCTGTCTGGTACACGTACCCTCTCTGAACCCAGGATGAGAACTTTGCACCATTTGGTGGAATGTTGACTTTGAATACTGCGGAGAATAACTCTCCTCCTGACTCCCCAAAGCCTGTTTACCATCGACAAGATGCAAGTCAGGAGTGTGATCGAACACTTCTTAGAAGGATAAGGGCAGCAGTCACATACTACCTCTGAGTTTTCACCTGTAAACCTCATCACATCCTAATTTGGAACTTTATTGCAGTCCCTTCATTGTTTCTGGGTGAAAAACCGTGGAACTCTTCCCCCTAGTAGTTATTGTGTGGATTTTAGTGGTTCAAGAAGATACCTCACCCACATTCTCTATGGCAATTATGGATGGGAAATAAATACATTAGTCAGCATTATCCATACTCCATCTATGAATGAACATTGTGCAATTTACAAAATAGATCTATGTTTGTTTGCATCGGTGGCGAAGTATTAAGTGCTTGCAGTTTCCGTGGTTGGTACTTTAAGGAATCTGGATGATTAACATTCTTAAAAGACTGTAGCAAAAGGAACTGAGTGGAAGGCAGTGTTGAATGAGGGAGTCTGGACCTGAGTTTGAAGAGAGCGAGAGGGGCTGCAGGATGTCTTGGGCGGAGAGTGGGGCCCAGCAAGTCTTCCAATCCTACTCAAACTGGCTAGCAGATGGAGGAGAAAATAGACGTTTCTTTGAGACTTGCTGCAAATGTCAGATTACCATTTCTTCTTGTGAAGAATCCGATACTCCGATGCTCAAGTCTGGATCTTCTATTATGCTGGATCGCTGTTCACTGTTTTGTTCTGCCTAATGCCACTATCATTCTGTGCCAGTAACAGTGCCCGTGTTAAAACTGTCAGCTGTATCTAGATGATGATGTGCTGTGACTGAGTGAGGGTATGACTGAATGAGGGAGAGAGGAATGACTGAAGTGTCATAACGGTCAAGGCTTTGGGCCTGGGGTGGAAAAATGGGACTATGTCGGTAGAATTGTGGTTTTGGCAGTACAGACTGGATGGGCTGAAGGTCCTCCTTTGTATGATTCTTGGCAGGTTCTTGCTCATTGTTAGTCATGTCTGGAGAAAATAGTTGTTCTGCTTTTTACCCCGAAAGAGACACCGAAGGTTGTACCATGTTTCACTGAAGGAAGGAGTGAGGCCAAGGTCTGAGATTTTAGCTGAGCACTTGGGCTGGGATTGTCACTTTTCTCTCACCCTGAGCAATAAATGTGAAGATTTGAGTCTAATTTCTAAATGGCTTTCACCTATGGTCACTGATGAACTTGTTGAACTTTTTGAAGATGTTACTAGTAAAGGAGAGTCATTGGACGTGGTTTATTAGATCTTCAGAAGTTTTTGGTAAATTCCCCCACAGGAGCTTAATAAGGAAAATTAAAACATATGGGATAAGAGGTAATGTACTGGCTTGGGTTAATGATTGGGTAAAAGATATAGCAGAGAGTAGGATTAAATGATTCTATCTTATATTGGCAGGTTGTAACTAGTGAGATATTGCAAAGATCAGTACTTGAGGCTCCAGGTGCTCACAATGTATATCAATGATTTGGGGGTGAGGGGCAAATGCAGTATTTCCAGATTTGAAGATGATACCAAGCTAAGTGAGAATATATGTTGGAGGAGAATATAAAGCTGCTTCAGGAGGATTTGGACAAGCTCAGTGAACGTGCAAGGCTGTGGCCGATGGAATATAATATGGAAAAATGTGAGGTAGGAGATACAGATTTGCAAAGTATTGCTTAAATGGTAAGATGTTGTGCAAATGGATCCTCATGTCCATATTGATAAGTCACTGAAAGGTAATATGCAGGTGCCCCAAGTGATTAGGAAGGCTAATGGAATGTTAGTCTTTATCACAATCGAACTGGAGCATAGGATTCATGAAGTCTTGCTTTAATTCTGTAAGACTTTGGTTAGGACGCTCCTAGTGTATGCAGGTTTGGTCTTCTTATCTCAGGACACATACCATGGCCATAGAGGGAGTGAATCACAGAGAATCACTCGATTGTAACAGGAGGAGGCTATTTAAACCATCCTGTCTGACCAACTTTATTACCTCGTGCCAATTTTCTGCCTTTTCCCCATACCCCTGAAAAGTACTTTTATCTCAATAATCATCCAATGCCCCTCTTGAACATCTCAACTGAACCTACCTCGATCATTCCCTCACTACTTCCCGTGTGAAATTATTTCCCTCACTTCAATCTTGCTTTGTTCTCACATCACTTTAAACATATGACCTCTTTTTTTTTTCGGAACAGATTGTCCCTAGCTTCTACATCTCACCTGAGTTTGAAAGTCTTTATCAAATGTCCTCTCAAGTCGTCTTCTCTCAGTCCCAGCTTCTTCAGTCTGTCATCATCCTGACGTTTCTCATTCCTGGGACCATTGTGTGCAATAAAGGTTCGCCAGACATGTTCCTGGGGTGACAGAATTTCCTATGACGAGAGATTGAGCAAACTGGGCCAGTATCACTAGAGATTCAAAGAATGAGAGGTAGTTTCATCGTAAGCTACAAAACACAAATAGGGTAGATGCCGGTAAGACATTTCCCCTGTTTTGAGAGTTTAGAATCAGAGAACATAATTTAAAAGTAGGGAGAGTGTCTCTTAGTTCCAAGAGGTGAAAATATGTTTTTACTCGGGGAGTGGTGAACCATGAGAATTCTTTGTCAGATGTCTGTAGAAAGCTCAGTCTTTGTGTATGGTTAAGGTAGAGATTGATGGATTTCTGATTACCAGTGCTGTGCAGGCTTTGAAGTGTTTGATTAGCCATGGTCATTTTGAATGGTGATGCAAGCTTGAGGGGTTGAGTGGCCTACTCCTGTTCGTATGCTACTCTTATCAATGTCTCTGTGATATGGACAGCTCCAGGTAGAGAGGAGAGTGGAGAATCAGAAGGGGGGATAAGTGAGTGTGTGAGGGGATGAGGGGTTAGAGATCATAAGTGAGGAGGTGAGTGAAGGTGTATGTGTGTCTGGTGGGTGTTCTTTTGGGATGTGTATGCATAAGGGTGGTTTGTATCTGTTAGGGGGTATGTGCCTGTGAGGGGTGTATGAGGAGTGTGAGTATGAGTGGCTGGATGTGAGGGGGGAAGTGTGTGTGTGAGAGACTGTAAGGGGGGGGTGGGGGGCGGTGGATGGGTGGGTGGTTTCCTGATGAAGGGCTCTGGCTCGAAACGTCAACTTTCCTGCTCCTTTGATGCTGCCTGACCTGCTGTGCTTTTCCAGCAACACATTCTCAACTCTGATCTCCAGCATCTGCAGACCTCACTGTCTCCTGGGTGTGTGTGTCGATGAGTGGGAGAGAGAGGAGTGTGAGTGTGAGTGTGAGTGTGAGTGTGAGTGTGAGTGTGAGTGTGAGTGTGAGTGTGGGGTGTTTATAAGGTGGGTTGAGTCTGTGAAGGTGGGGTGGATGTATGATTTTGTGTGTGTGGTGTGAAGGGATGTGTGTGTATGTCTGTGTAATGGGTGTCTGGGTGGTGTATGTGTGTAAGAGAAGTGGGTGTGGCGGGGTATATGCGTCTTGGATTCTGTGTATGAAGGGTTTGTGTGTGTAAGGTGAGCTGTATCTGTGTGCAGGGGTGGATGTGTGATTGTGTGTGGGGTATGAAGTGGGAGGTGTATGGGTTTGAGGGTGCTGTGGGTGTGTATGTGTGTGAGAGGGGTGTGTGAGTGATGAGATATTTGTGTGGGTGGGTGGGTGTGTTTGTGAGGGAAGTGGGTGTAGGGGCTGTGTCTGTGTGTGTGAGAGAGAGAGAGAGAATGAATGAAGGGTGTGAGCAGATGCATTTGGGAAAGCCTGAGTATATGTGTGTGTGAAGGATGTTGCGGGTGTTTGTATCTGAGGAGGTATGTGTGTCTGTGAGAGGAGCTTGGGAGTGTGTGTGGGGGAACTAGGGGTGTGCGTGTGTCTGTGTGGGAGAGTGTATGTATGTGTGTGAAGTGTAAATAGTGAAGTGTGTGTGTTTGTTTGAGGGGGGGTGGGTGTGTGTGGGGTGGGGGGTGTATGTGCAGCTGTGTTTGTGGTGGGTTAGATATGTGTGTGAAGGGTGTGTAAATAGTGCTGTGAAGAAGGCATATGGTGTACTGGGCTTTATTGGTAGAGGAATTGAGTTCTGGAGTCCTGAGGTCATGTTGCAGTTGTATAAGACTCTGGTGCGGCCGCATCTGGAGTATTATGTGCAGTTTTGGTCGCCATACTATAGGAAGGATGTGGAGGCATTGGAACGGGTGCAGAGGAGGTTTACCAGGATGTTGCCTGGTATGGTAGGAAGATCGTATGAGGAAAGGCTGAGGCACTTGGGGCTTTTCTCGTTGGAGAAAAGAAGGTTTAGGGGTGATTTGATAGAGGTGTACAAGATGATTAGGGGTTTAGATAGGGTTGACAGTGAGAACCTTTTTCCGCGTATGGAGTCAGCTGTTACTAGGGGACACAGCTTTAAATTAAGGGGTGGTAGGTATAGGACAGATGGTAGGGGTAGATTTTTTACTCGGCGAGTCGTGAGTTCATGGAATGCCCTGCCAGTAGCAGTGGTGGACTCTCCCTCTTTATGGTCATTTAAGCGGGCATTGGACAAGCATATGGATGTTATTGGGTTAGTGTAGGTTAGGTAAGCTTCGATCGGCTCAACATCGAGGGCCGAAGGGCCTGTACTGCGCTGTATTTTTCTATGTTCTATGTGTGTGAGAGGCGTGTGTGTCTGAGGGGATGGATGGAAGTGTGTGTATGTGTGATGGGTAGGTATGATGGGTGTGTTTGTATGCAAGGAGTGTGCATGGGCTGAGAGTGTGAGGGGTTGGGTGTGTGGGTATTAAGCAGTATTTGTGAGTGGATGGATATGGGTGTATAAGAAGATTGTGTGGGGTGTGGTGTGTGGGTGTGAGGGATGTGCATGTGAACGAGGGATCTGTGGGTGAGTGGGTGTGAAAGTGTGTATTAGAGGGGTGTGTGTGTTTGTTTGAGGGGTGTGTGTGTGTGGGGTGGGGGGTGTGTGGGTATGTTTGTTAAGGGGTGTGGTGTGTGAGTGTAGGAGTGTTTGTGTGTGAGATTTGTGTGTGGGTGTGAGGGGGCTGGAGATGTAAAGGGTTTTGTGAATTGATGTCATGTCTGTGTATGTGAGGAGGGTGTGTCTGTGAAGGGGCTAGTGTGTCTGTGTGTTAGTGGAGGTATTGGGGGATGTGGGTATGAGGGGTGTGTGTGTATCTGTGAATTGGGTGGCTGTGTGTCTGTGAGGGGGGTGTTTGTGTGTGTGAGTGGGAGGATTAAGTGTGAAAGGGTATGTGTGTGTGTTTGTGGGGTGGAGTGTATGTGAGTGAGGAGTGTGTGGAGGCAGTGTGTGTGTGTCTATGTGTGACAGTTTTGTAATTGTGAGGGGGTGGGTGTATGTGAATGGTGTGTGTAAGGGCTGTGTGTGAGGGTGTTTGTGTGGCATGGTATATTGTTAAAGTGTGTGTGTGTGTCACGGAGTGTTTATGTGTGAGGGGTGCATGTATATGTGTGGGTGTAGGGTGCTGTGGGTGTCAAGGGGTGCGTGTGTCTGTGAGGGATGTGGGTGTATGTGTGACAGATATTTTTGTCTGTGAGGAGAGGTGTGTGTAGGGAGGATGGATGTGTGTATCTGAGGTTATGTGTGCATGTGAGGGAGATGGGTGGGTGGGGGGGGTGTATGTGTGTGCGCATGAGAAAGAAAGAGGGAGAGAGAGAAGGGTTTTGTGTGTGTAAGGATGTATGTGTTTGAGGAGGGATTGTGTGAAGTGGTGAGTGAATGAGGGGTAAGTGAGGGTGTTTAGTAAGTGGATGAGTGAGTGAGGGGATGATGGCATGTTCTAGTAGGTGTGTGAGGGAGGAAGTGAGGGGTAAGTGATTGAGGGGATGAAATGGTGAGTGAGTGCAGGATTGAGATAGTGAGGGATAGAGCAAGGGAGTGAATGACGGTGAGTGAGAGGATGGGTAAGCAAGGGAGTGAGTGATGGGTGAATGTGAGAGAATAAATGGTGAGTGAGTGAGGTGGAGTGTGTGTGCGAGGGAGTATGAGAGTAAGGAGTGAGTGAATGATTGAAGGTGTGACTGTGGACTGAGTGAGAGGCTTGACTGAGGGAGGTGAGTAGTTGAGAGTGTGGTCTTGGAAAAGCACAGCAGGTCAGGCAGCATCCAAGGAGCAGGAGAATCGACATTTCGGGCATAAGCCCTTCCTGATAAAGGACTTATGCCTGAAACATTGATTCTCCTAATCCTTGGATGCTGCCTGACCTGCTATGCTTTTCCAGCACCATACTTTCGACTCTGATCTCTAGAATCTGCAGTCCTCGCTTTCTCCTAAGGGAGGTGAGTAGTCAGGTGAGTGTGTGAGTGCATGAAGATGAAAGGGAACTGTGAAAGATTGAGTGAATAAGCGAAAGTGTGAATGGGAGTGACTGAGGTGGGTGAGTGAAGGGTTGAGTGAGGAGGGTAAGTCAGTAAGTGGTAAATGAGTGAGTGAGTGAGTAAGTGAGGGATAAGTAAGTGAATGATTGGGGTGGCAAGTGAGTGAGGGATTGTGAGAGTCATTGGAGCTAGGGTCAAAGGAAGGGTCACTCAACCCAAGATGTTAACTCTGATTTCTCTCCACAGACCTGCTGAGCATTTCCAGTAAATTCTATTTTTGAGCGAATGTTAGAATGTGTGAGGAATTATTCACAATAAATAGGAATGACTCAGATGAGGGAACTAATTTGCAGATACCATAAACCCAGGGTGAACTGTGAGGAAGATGCAGTGTGATTTGGACAAGTTGAGTAAGTGGGCAAATGCATGGCAGATGAACTATAATGTGAATAATGAATGTGAGGCTAGCTCAGTTGGTTGGATGGCTGGTTTTCAATGCAGAGTGACAGCACCAGTGTAAAGTCATCTTGTACACCAGCTGAGGTTACTGTGTAAGATCTTTGTTCTCAACCTCTCCTTCACCTGAGGTGTGGTGACCCTCAGGTTTAACCACCACCATTTGCCTCTCTGTCTCTCAGACAACAATCCAATGGTCCATTAGGACTTTATCTTATGTATCTACTTTGGTAGCAAAGCAGGTAGGCAGATTATTGGGGGAGGTGAAATAAGTTGTGGGTGTCCTTGTCCACCAGTCACTGAAAGTAAGCACGCTTATGCAGCTGGTGGTGAAGAAACAAATGGCATGCCAGCCTTCATAACGAGAGAATTCGAGTATTCGAGCAAGGGATGTCTTGCTGTCATTACACAGGGCTTTGGTGAGATCAAACCCGGAGTAATATGTGCCATTTTGAGGAAGGAGTTCTGGCTATGCAATTTACCAAACTGACTCCTGGGATGACAGGACTGACCGATGAAGAGTTAGGACTTTGTTGATTTGGATGTGAACATAGGAGATATAATTAGTAATTTTGCTGATGACACCAAAATTGGAGGTGTAGTGGACAGCGAAGAAGGTTACCTCCGAGTGCAATGGGATCTTTGATTAGATGGGCCAATGTGCTTAGGAGTCTAATTTAGATAAATTTGAGGTGCTGCATTTTGGAAAGGCAAATCAGAACAGGACTTATACACTTAATGGTAAGGTCCTGGAGAGTGTTGCTGAACAAAGAGACCTTGGAGTGCAGGTTCATAGCTCCTGGAGTCACCGGTTGATAGGATAGTGAAGAAGGTGTTTGGTATGCTTTCCTTTACCGGTCAGAGTATTGAGTACAGGAGTTGAGAGGACATGTTGTGGCTATATGGGACATTGGTTAGGCCACTTTTGGAATATTGCGTGCAATTCTGGTCTCCTCCCTATAGGAAGGATGTTGTGAAACTTGAAAGGGTTCAGAAAAGATTTACAAGGATGTTGCCAGGTTTGGAGGATTTGAGCTACAGGGAGAGGCTGAACAGGCTGGGACTGTTTTCCCTGGAGCATCGGAGGCTGAGGGGTGACCTTGTAGAGGTTTATAAAATCATGAGGGGTAAATTGCATGCACTCCCCCCATAGCCAGAACTCCTTCCTCAAAATGGCACATATTACTCCGGGTATGATCTCACCAAAGCCCTGTGTAATGACAGCAAGACATCCTTGCTCGAATACTCGAATCCTCTCGTTATGAAGGATAGGATAAATAGACAAGGTCATAGTTTATTAGACTCCCCTGGGGTGGGGAATCGAGAACTAGAGGGTATCGGTTTAGGCTGAGGGTGGAAAAATTTAAAAGGGACCTAAGGGGCAACTTTTCACACAGAGGGTGGTGCGTGTATGGAAAGAGCTGCCAGAGGAACTGGTGGAGGCTAGTATAACGACAACATTTAAAAGACATCTGGATGGGTATATAAATCAGAAGGGTTTAGAAGGATACAGGCCAAGTGCTGGCAAATGGGACCAGATTAGGTTACGATATTTGGTTGGCATGGACAAATTAGACTGAAGGGTCTGTTTTTGTGCTGTACCTCTCTTTGACTTTATGACTCTATATTCATTGGAATTTAGGAGAGCGAGGAGAGTTATCACAGAAACCTATAAAATTCTAACAGGACTAGACCGAGTAAACACAGGAAGGATGCTCCCCATGATCTGAGAGTCCAGAACTAAGCGTCACAGTTTAAGGAGATGGGGTAAACTATTTATGACTGAGATGTTCCACAGGGATCAGTACTGGATCCACTTCTGTTTGTCATTTATATAAATCATTTAGATGAGAATACAGGAGGCATGGTTCATAAGTTTTGTTTTGATTTATTGTCACATGTACCTGATTACTGTGAAAAGCTTTGTTTTGCATGCAATACAGGTGGATCAGACCATACAAAGTGCACAAGGGTAATAGATCTGAGTGAAGGATACAGTGTTACAGCTGCAGAGAAGGTGTACAAAGAGCGGGATCAACATTACATTTAAAATTTGAGAGATCCATTCAGAAGTCTAATAACAGCAGGGAAGAAGCTGTTCTTGAATCTGTTGTGTGTTTAAGCTTTGGTAAGTTCTCCCCGACGGAAGATGTTGGAAGGGATAATAACTGTGTTGGGTTGGCTGCCTTCCTGAGGCAGTGAGAAGTATTGATAGAGTCAAAGGATGGTGTGAATAACAGACTGGCCTTTGCTCAGCACTCTCCGTGGTTTTCTTACTGTCCTGAGCAGAGCAGTTGCCATACCAAGCCGTGATGCATCTGGATAGAATTCCTTCAATGGTGCATCCGTAAACATTGCTAGCAACTTTACAGGCATGCTGAATTTCTTTAGCCTCCCGAGGAAGTAGAGGCATTGTTGTGCTTTCCTGACCATTGTATCGACATGGATAGACCCGGACAGATTGTTGGTGATCATCACTGAGAGGGATGTGCCCTCCACTTGTTTCCTGAAGGCAATGACCTGTTATCTTGCTGATGTTGAGGGAGAGATTGTTATCTTAACACTATGTCACCAAGCACTCTCTCCCTTTCTTGTATTCCATCTATTCATTGTTTGAGATCCGGCCTACAACAATGGTGTCATCAGCAAAACTATGGATGGAGCTAGGATGAAATTTGGCCACACTCACATGAATGTATAGGGAGTATATTAAGGGGCTGAGTGCTCAGCCTTGCAGGTCACCGATGTTGAGGATTATGGTGGAGGAAGTGTTGCTGCCTATTCTCACTGGTTGTAATCTGTGGGTCGGGAAGTTGAGGGTCTGGTTGCAGAGGGAGCGGCGACCTAGGTCTTGGAGTTTGGAAATTAGTTTGATTGGAATTATAGCGTTGAAGGTGGTGTTGTAGTCAGCAAGTAGGAGCCTGACATAGGTGACCTTGTTATCCAATGTTCCAGAGATGAGTGTAGGTCCAGGGTTTGTGGATGACACCAAAATTGTTAGTATAGTGGACAGTGAAGGAGGTTATGGAAGATTACAAAGGGATCTTGGTCAATAGGGTCAATGGCTGAGGAATAGTAGGTGGAGTTTAATTTGGATAAATGTGAAATATTGCATTTTTGTAAAACAAACGAGGACAGTTCATGGTATGGTCTTGGGTAATATTGTAGAACAGAGAGACCTAGGGGTTCAGTTATATATTTCTTGGAAATTTACGTCACAGGTAGACAGGGTGGTTAAGAAAGCATTTAGCACGCTTGTCTTCATTGCTCAGACCTTTGAGTCTCGGAGTTGGAAGGTTGTGTTGAGATTATACTCTCTTTCTGGAGTCTGTGTGCGGTTCTGGTCACCTTGTTATGGGAATGATATTATTAAACTGGAGAGGGTTCAGAAAAGATTTACCATGATATTACTGGGAAAGGAGTGTTTGAGGTAGAAAAAAAGATAGGAAACCCCCCCCGAAAGGGTTGGAACTTTTTCACTGGAACATAGGAGCACTGGAGCACTAAGGTGTGACAATATTGTGGTTTATAAAGTCATGAGGGGCAGAGATAAGGTGAATGACGAGCTTCTTTTCCCTAGGGTGGGGGGAGTTTGAAAAACTAAGGAACATATTTTTAAGCTGAGAGGAGAAAGATTTAAGAAGGAAATGAGGGGCACTGTTTTTACACGGACGGCGGTTCATGTGTGGAATGAACTGCCTGAGGAAATGGTGGATACAGATACTGTTACAATGTTTAAAAGACATTTGGACCAGTTAATGAATAGGATTTGGGCCAAATGCAGGCAGTTAGGATGGGTTTAGTTTGAGTCAGTGTGGTCTCGTTGGATTGAAGGGTCTGTTTCCATGCTGTATAACTCTGAGAAGAGATTTCTTCACCCAGAGTGAGTCTGTGGAATCTCTGCTATGACAGAAGGTGATTAATGCCAAAATATTTTCCAGGAGTTAGATTTAATTCTTAGGGTGAAAGGGATCAAAGGGCATGGACAAAAGAAGGAACAGGGGACTGAGTTGAATGAACAGCCATGATCCCATTGAATGGCAGAAGAGATTCCAGCTCTTATTTTCCCTTCCTGTGCTTTTCTACAAAGTAAATGAGGGAGGGAGGGATTGAGTGGGTGATTGAGCGAGTCAGAGATTGAATGGGGTATCTGAGTGAGTGGTGAATGAATGAGTGAGGGGGTGGGTGAGTGAGTGAAATATATACCTGAACCCCTAGATCTCTCTGTTCTACAATATTACCCAGGACCATACCATGAATGATGAGGGGGTGAGTAAGTAGATGAGTGCGTCAGAGGGTTAGTGGATGAATGGGTGAGTGAGTAAGGGATGAATGAGTGAATGAGGGGGCTGAGAGTTTGGTAAGGGGTTTCATTGAGTCTTCTTTCACCACGGTATGTGGAGAATGTCAGAAATGTTTTTTGCATTAAGGTACAGATGTTCCTATTTAAATAGTGTTTGCTGATACATGAAACATGATGTTTAATGTTAACAGACTGAATGTTTGCTCATTTATTATTTTTTTTGGGTGTCTAGGATCATCTTAATTTTCAAGAGTTTTTGTTTATATTGTGGCAATTAACATTTAACTTGCCTGGTGCATTTTCTATGGCAACACCTCTGTCAATCAGAGTTCACTTACCAGCCAACCCATGCTGCATAAATTATTGATCCCTTTGGGATTTGGCATTCTTGTGACTGTCCTGATAGCTTGTAGGTTTTGCTGACCACCCCTACTTGCTGTTAAGAAGGTGGTGGAGAGTTAAAATTGAGTCATATTGGAAAATAGCATGAATTCAGTCATTTATTGACTTCACTTTGCATGTTCATAATCCAGCAAGGACTCTGTGTTCTGTTGTTAGCTTCGACCTCATCCTGTATTCAATGTAGCTGTGATTACTTTGGGTGATTTGATGCAGGGGCATTGGTCCCCAGTCTTGAGATAAATTGAATGCAAGATATAAAAGGGGAATACTAATCTTGTCTTCAGTTGCTCTCAGTGCTGTTTAAATCCATGAAATCCAACATTATGACACCCTCACTTGACCTCAATGTCCTTACAAATGTCACCTCCATCAGCAACCTCCTTTAGTGGCTGTTACTACAATGGGAGTGGAGCATAAAAATAGGGCAGTCTTTCTACATCTGAACAAGGCACTGGTGAGTGTGCCCCTGGAGAATTGTACACAGTTTTGGTCTTTATGGGCAGATAGTTTTAGGCAGGAATGATTCACTAGGATTCCAAGGATAAAGGGATTTGACTCTAATGAGCAAAGGTTGTGCCGTTACTCTGGCACGGTGGCTCAGTGGTTAGCACTGCTGCCTCACAGCACCAGGGACGGGGGTGACTCTCTGTATGGAGTTTGCACATTTTCCCCGTGTCTGCATGGGTTTCCTCCAGGTGCTCTGGTTTCCTCCCAAAGATGTGCAGGTTTAGGTGAATTGGACGTGCTACATTGCCCGTGGTGTTAGGTGAATTATCGAGAGGGAAATGGGTCTGGGTGGGTTACTGTTTGGAGGGTCGGTGTGGACTTGTTGAGCCGAAGGGCCTGTTTTCACACTGTAGGGAATCTAGTCTAATCTAATCAGTGAAGAGAGGGAGGTGGAGACATGTTGTTGCAGTTCTGGTTAGGGCGGCACGGTGGCACAGTGGTTAGCACTGCTGCCTCACAGCACCAGAGACCTGGGTTCAATTCCCGCCTCAGGCGACTGACTGTGTGGAGTTTGCACGTTCTCCCCGTGTCTGTGTGGGTTTCCTCCGGGTGCTCCGGTTTCCTCCCACAGTCACAAAGATGTGCAGGTTAGGGTGAATTGGCCATGCTAAATTGCCCATAGTGTTAGGTAAGGGATAGATGTAGGGGTATGGGTGGGTTGCGCTTCGGCGGGTCGGTGTGGACTTGTTGGGCCGAAGGGCCTGTTTCCACACTGTAAAGTAATCTAAATCTAAATAATGTTGTTGCGTTGCTTCAACATTATGTGGAGATAGTGGATAGTGGAGTCAAGGGTTATGGAGATAAGGCTGGAACAGGATACTGATTGGGAATGATCAGCCATGATCATATTGAATGGCGGTGCAGGCTCGAAGGGCTGAATGGCCTACTCCTGCATCTATTGTCTATTGTCTATTGTCTATTGCTTCCTTCACTGTCAACCTATCCTTTCTCTTCCCTCCCCATTCATCCTTCCAGTGGATGAGCCTGGTTATATTGCCCAAAGAACTCCATTTGTTGCCTTTTGACATGGTTTAATAGTTACCTTCTTCCAGCCATATCCTGTCCTGCCTCAGTAGCTCTTTCCTCCATTCATATCTTCTTAAACACCACTTGCCAAAGTTATTGATGTGCTTTCCTCCCTCTTTCCCAGTGCTCAAAGCATTATTGATCACTGATTAGAAATATCATTTGAATACAAAGAGCATTTTAATACTAAGGGGATTGTGGAGGCACTGTTGCTGATGTTTCAGGAATCACTGAAGTCACGCAGATTTCCAGAGGACTGAAAAGGGTTAGTGTAACAGCCCTGTTCAAACAAGGGAGGGAGGCAGAAGACAGGAAACTATAGGCTGGTCAGCCTGACCTCAGTTATTGGGAGGATTTTGGAGTCCATTATTAAGGATGAGATTGCAGAGTCCTTAGAGGTACCTCATCAAAAGGAGGGAATGCCTTACAAATCTGTTAGAATTCTTTGAGGAGGTATTGAGAAAATTAGACAAAGGAGAGCTTTTGGCAAGGTGCTGTATGGGTGGCTGCTAAATAAGAGCCCATGGTGTTCGGAGCAAGGTACAGGCACGGATATAAAATTAGCTGAGTGTGTTGATAAAGGGGTCTTTTTCAAAATGGCAGCCAGTGACGAGTAGAGTTCCAGAAGGTTCCACAATTATTCAAGTCCTCCAGTAATGATCTGGTAAAAATGATCAGTAATGATCCAGACAAAGGAGCTGAAAGCATCGTTGCTATGTTTGCAGATGACACAAAGTTAGGTGGAGAGATAGGTAGTGTGAGGAAGTGAAGAGGCTGCAGAAGGACTTGGACAGGCTAAGAGAGTGAGCAAAGAGGTGGCAGATGGAATACAATGTGGGAAAGTATGAGGTTATGCATTTTGGTAGAAAGTTTGGAGGAATAGACTATTTTCTTAAATGGGGAAAGGCTTTGGAAATCTGAAGCACAAAAGAACCTAGGAGGCCTAGTTCAAGATTCTTTTAAGGTTAACATGCAGATTCAATTGGCAGTTAGGAAGGCAAATGTTAGCATTCATTTCGAGAGGGCTAGAATACATGAGCAGAGATGTACTGCTGAGGCTTTATAAGGCTCTGGAGAGACCACGTTTAGAATATTGTGAAGAGTTTTGGCACTCGTATCTAAGAAAGGATGCATTGGCCTTGGAGGGGGTCCAGAGGAGGTTTACAAGAACAATCCCAGAGTTGAAGAGCTTGTCATATGAGGAGTGATTGCGGACTCTGCAGCTGTACTCAATAGAGTTTAGAAGGAAAAGGGCAGTTTCTGACTGAAGCTTAGAGAATTCTGAGAGGCCTGGGTAGGGTGAACATGGAAACGATGTTTCCACTAGTAGGAGAGACGAGGATCTGAGGGCGCTCCTCAGAGTGAAAGAACAACCTTTAGAACTGAGATGAGAAGGAATTTCTTCAGCCAGAGGTTGGTGAATCTGTGGAACTCATTGCCATAGAAGTCTGTGGAAGTCAAATCATTGATGTATTTAAGCCAGAGACACAAATGTTCTTGATTAGTGAAGGGAACAAGGGTTATGGGGAGAGGTAGGAGAATGGGGTTGAGAAACAGATCAGCCATGATTGAATGATAGAGCAGAGTCAATGGGCTGATTGGTGTAAATCTGCTTCTATACCTTTTGGTCTTATGGTGAGGTGTTTTTTTGAACCCCTTCTGGAATTCCAACTACGACATCGACTGGCTCCCCTCTATCCACTCTCGTTGAGATTTCCTTGAAAAGCTTTTATAAACTAGTCTGACACGATTTCTCTTTCATGAAGCAATGCTGACTCCGCTTGATTAGATTACAATTTTCCAAAACTTTCTTCATAATTGAATCTTGAGACTAGGAATGTCACTTCTAATCCAAATATCAAAAAACATTACAGCATAGGAACAGACACTTTGGCCCTCCAAACCCATGCCGATTCTGATCCTCTCTTTTAAACCTGTTGCCTATTTTCTAAGGATCTGCACGGTGGCTCAGTGGTTAGCACTGCTGCCTCACAGCACCAGGGACCCCGGTTCGATTCCTGCCTCAGGCGACTGACTGTGTGGAGTTTGCACATCCTCCCCGTGTCTGCATGGGTTTCCTCCAGGTGCTCCGGTTTCCTCCCACAGTCACAAAGATGAGGTGAATTGGCCATGCTAAACTGCCCATTAAGTGTTGGGGGTAAAAATGTAGGGTAGGGGAATGGATCTGGGTGGGTTGCTGTTCGGAGGGTCGGTGTGGACTTGTTTAGCTGAAGGGCCTGTGGCCATACTGTAGGGAATCTAATCTAATCCAATCTCTGTTCCCTGCCCATTCATGTATCTTCTAGATACATCTTAAATGACGCTATCATTCGCCCCCCCACCAACACCTCTGCTGGCAACGTGTTCCAGGCACCCATCACCCCTGTGTAAACAACTTTGCATGTGTAGCTTCCTCAAACCTGTCCCCTCTCACCTTGAATTCGTGGCCCTTAGTAATTGAGTCCCCCGGTCTGGGAAAAAGCTTCTTGCTATCCACCCTGTCTATACCTGTCATAATTTTGTAGACCTCAATCAGGTCGCCCTCAACCTCTGCCTTTCTAATGAACATAATCCTAATCTACTCAACCACTCTTCATAGCTAGCGCCCTCCATACTAGGCAACTTCCTAGTGAATCACCTCTGCACCCTCTCTAAAGCATTTACACCCTTTTGGTAATGCAGCGACCAGAACTGTACGCAGTATTCCAAATGTGGCCGAACCAAAGTCCTATACAACTGAAACATGACCTGCCCACCTGCTCAATACCCTGTCTGCCGCCTTGACCACTCTATCGACTTGCATTGTCACCTTCAGGGTACAATGGACTTGAACACCCAGATCTCTCTATACATCAATTTTCCCCAGGACTTTTCCATTTACCATATATTTCGCTCTTGAATTGCATCTTCCAAAGTGCATCACTTCGCACTTTGTCTGGATTGAACTCCATCTGCCATTTCTCCACCCAACTCTCCAATCTATCTATATTTGCTGCATTCTCTAACAGTCCCCTTCACTTTGGGCTACTCCACCAATCCGAGTGTCATCTGCAAACTTGCTAATCAGACCACCTATACCTTCCTCCAGTATCGTCTGATACTTCTCCAATGATATTTGGAAAATTACGACCAATGCGTCCACTATCTCTGTAGCTACCTCTTTTAGGTATACAAGCCATCAGGGCCAGGATCAGGGCAGACATGCCTTTAGCCCCATTAGTTTGTCTAATACTGCTTCTCCAGGGATGGTGATAGTGATTAATTCCTCTCAGTTTTCATTAGTATTAATGGGATGTTCGAAGTATCTTCCACCGGAAAGCCTGACACAAAATATGTTTAATTCATTTGCCATTTCTTTTTTCCCCCAAATAGTCTTCCCAGATACATTTTCTAAGGGGGACTGTATTCACTTTGATCTCTCTTTCTTTTTACATACTTAAAGAATTTGTCAATTTGTATATTCATCACAAATTTGCCCTCATAGTTTATTTTCTCTGTCTTTACTATTGTTTAAGTCTCTGCTGGACTCTGAATTTATCTGAGTATTCGGGGCTATTGCTGATTTCGTCTCCTTATTTGCTTTTCTTTCAACTTGATTCTCTCCATAACTTCCTTGATTAGCCATAGATGGTTCATCCCTCTCTGAGAATTTCTCCTTTCTGGGATGTATTTTTGCTGAGAGTCATGAACTATGGCCTTAAATGTCTATCACTGCTTGCTTACTGTCATTCCTGTTAGTCTGTCTGCCCAGTTTGCTTTAGCTAACTGTATTCACATTTCATTGCAATTCCTTTTATTTAAGGTCAGCACAGTTATCTCTGACCCAAATTTCTCCTTCTCAAACTGAATATTAAAGTCTATCATGTTATAATCACTACCACTGCAAGTTGCAGTCTGAGGTCATTTATTAAATCTGCCTTGTTACTCATTACCAGATCCAAGATAGCCTACTCCTTGATTAGTACATTGCCCTAGGAATACATTCTGAGTTCATTATCATAGCTACCCTTTCCAATTTGATACACCCAATCAACATGAAGATTAATATCATCCATAGTTATCATTCTATTCTTTTTTTACATGCTCCCATTGTTTGTTGATTTATAGCCTTTCGTACAGACTGTCTACAGTTTGAAGGTCTATATACTGCTAACACCAATGTTTTCTTCCCTTTGCTGTTTAAAGCTCCACACAAATGATTCTACAACATCTGGGCCTAGATCATCTCACAACTGTTTTTATTTCATCTCTTATTAACAATGCTACCCCACAACCTTTTCCATCCCTCCTCCTTTTCTGAACATCAAATATTCTTGAATATTAAGTTGCCTGTTTAGTCTCCCTGGAACCAGAGATCCTTTATGTGATCTCATTTCATTGTGTTTGGTTCTGATCCTGGGCTTCAATTTATCCTGTTAAATAAATCCTTATAAACAATGAGCCAAATAAAACAATGAAAAAGGCACCTCTTTCCCTCTGCACCAAATTCCATTGCTGCTTCTGAATTTCCTGAACTATACATTCACTTGGGCTGCCCGTGATTTGTCCTTCCTGACTGTGTGCAGTTTTCTGATCTTGCACTTTCAACAAACTCTCAATAGAGCTGAGGTGAGCTGAGAGGACTCTCGCTAGTTAAGTTTCAATAGTATTTAACATCTATTGAGGCCTTCTTCAGGCTTCAGGGTGATTGAGTGATAACTCCCTCAGTTAACGGAGTCAGCTAACTTATTAACCTCTTCACTACATGCCTAAATTTTAAGCTTTTGAAATGTAGAAAGAAATGAAAGATTTACCAGTTCTGTTCCCAAACCGCCTTCAAATTTCTCGAATTAAATACTCGCACAGGCTGTGTCTCCTTGCAAATGGGATCTCTCTTTCCTGACCATGCAAAACCTACTGAAATTGTTTAATTTTGTATGAACACTTCGCACTTGGCCTGATCCCTTTTTGGAGTGTTCTTTTGGAATTCAGTATCATTTCATGTTGCTGAGCATCATGAGTTTGGAATCATTTTTTAATTCTGTTCTGTACTCCATATTATTTAGCTATCGTGAAAGAAACAGTGTCCCTGGGCAACATCACTGTCTATCATCCTTCCATCTAAAAGCCAACCATTGACCTAGGTTTAGTGTTCAAGCTTACCTTTTTATCTAATTGGACCCTGACTGTCCTATCCCCATGAGGCTCAAAGTTGGCAAGCTGCCTTTGATATGATAAGTTGTAAAATGGTTCCTTAAAAACCATTTGGGGGGATCTAACGTCGACCATGTTTGCATCATCAACCTTCTGTGTTTTTCATCAAAATATTCAATTATATTTGTCAAACACAATCTGTGCTGGTTCTGCTTAATTCCACCAAACCTCTCGAAGTGCCTGTTAAGATCGTCCTGATGAATATTTCTAAAGCCTTGCTCACCATTGGTGGGAAACCAACTCATTTGGAGTCGCTGCTTGCACCTTCTTTTCAATGAGCTGGCATGCCTGCCATCCTTCAATACTCTGATGTTCCCTGGAAATATAGATAAGATCAAAAGATCTTATTCACTATCTCCTTCTCATTTCTGTGAGGAGCCTCCAATGTAGGCCATCCAGACCGGATGGCATAATCATGCTAAGTACAGCTGATCTTTTCAGTGCACCCTCTCTTTCAATTTTCACACTGTCCATTACCTTCACTATTTCTCCTTCAACTTATATTTTGTCAGATTTCTCTTTCGAGAACAAAATGCTTGTCAAACATTCTGGGTATTTTCTCGTCAACCTGTTCAGAGGTGTTATGCACAGCTTATCCACTTACGTTGCCATTTTCAGGGAACTGTGGACCTGTACGCCTAGGTCCCTCTCGACATTAATGTTTGTAAGGGTTCTGTCATTTACTGTAAGTTTCCCTCGAGCCTGAGATCTTCCAAGATGCATCACCTCACATTTGTCTGGATGAAACTCTATCTGCCATTTCTCCATCCAAGTCTCTAGCCTATCTTTATCTTGCTGTATCCTTTGGCAATCTTGCTGACTATCTGCAGCTTCTCCAATCTTTGTGTCATCCACAACTTAATAATCAGACCACCGACATTCGCCTCCATATCATTTTATATATTAGTGTAAGGAAACAATGCTGCACTTCTACAAATGTTGATCAGGCCACATTTAGAGAGCTGTGTTCAGTTCCGGGGCACTTATTAAAGGAAGGATGTTAAAGCTCTGGATAGAGTTAAAAGGAGATTTATTAGAATTACCTCAGCACTGTTAAAAATCACATAACACCAGGTTATAGTCCAATAGGTTTATTTGGAAACACTAGCTTTCGGAGCGATGCTCCTTCATCAGGTAGTTGTGGTCACCACCACCTGAGGAAGGAGCAGCGCTCTGAAAGCTAGTGCTTCCAATCAAACCTGTTGGACTATAACCTGGTGCTGTGCGATTTCTGACTTTGTACACCTCAGTCCAACACCGGCATCTCCATATCATTTCTCAGCAATGGGGGACTTTAGATACAAGGGTTTATTCTCTTGGAGTAGAGAACATTAAGACGTGACCTTACTGAGGTGTTCAAAATTCTGAACAGCTTTGGCAGAGTAAAGAAGGATATACTGTTTCTACTAGTTAGTACGTCAGTAACTAGGGGTCACAAGATTGTCAGTGATAGAGCTAGGAGCAAGATGAAGTAAAACAGAGCATTGTTAAGATTTGGAATGCACTGCTCGCAAGAATGGTGGAGGTGGATTCCATGTGCGGTTTCTAAAGAAAGCTGGATCTACATTTGAGAGTGAATTTTGAGGGCTACAGAGATAGGGCTGGAAAGTGGAACTAGCTAGGTAGCTCATTCAGGAGTTGGTACAAACATGATGGGTTGAATGGTCTCCCTCTGTAACATAAAATTCTGTAATTGTACGACATTAAACCTGGAACCATGAGGAGAAAAGTGTGACAGGACAGGAAGAGATGTCAAGAGGACAGGATAATCTACTGGAGCTGACACATAGCATAGAATCATAGGAATAGGAGGAGGTCATTCAGCCCATTGAGTCTGTTCCACCATTTGATATGATCATGGCTGATCAAACACCTTTTACCCATGATCCCCATAGCCCTTTATGCCATTGGTAATAAAATAAATGATCAACATTTACTTTAAATATATTGAAAAGACTGAGCTCCCACAGCCTGTTGCATAGAAAATATCAAATATTCACCACTCTCTGACTAAAAAACAAAGTCCTCATTATGGACTTAAATGACAAATCCCTAACTTTAAAATTATGCCCCCTGATTTTTGGTTCCGTGACCAGAGTAAACATCTTGCCTGCATCTACTCTGTCCCCGTTAAGAAGTTTGCAGGTTTTAATTAGGCCACCTCTCATTCTTTGAAATTCTACGCTGAGCTTTTCCAGCAGTTACTGCTTTTGTTCCCAATTTGTTTATTCTCTCTTCAAACGACAGTCCTCTGATCCTGGGAACAAGTCTAGTGAACCTTCAGTCACTCCCTCTATAGTAGTAATCTTTCCTGAAATAAGGAGACCAAACCTGCACGCACTACTTCAGGTATATTCCAACCAAGCTTCCATACAATTGAAGCAGGACTTCACTGCTTCTGTGCTCAAATCCTCTTGCTATAAAGGGTAACATTCCATTAGCCTTCCTAATGGACTTAAATGACAAATCCCTGATTTTAAAATTATGCCCCCTGATTTTAGATTCCGTGACCAGAGTAAACACCTTGCCTGCAACTACTCTGTCCCTGTTAAGAGTTTTGCAGGTTTTAATTAGGCCACCTCTCATTCTTTGAAATTCTACTGAATGTTAGCCTTCAGCAACTGACTGACTAGAACACTTAGGCCTCTTTGTAATTCTACACTTTTCAGTCACTTACCACTTAAGAAATAGATCTGTTTCTTCTACCAAAGGGGATAAATGCACATTTGTTCCTTCTGCTTACAAATTGTTGTTGAATGATTTTTCTAAACTTGACAGCCAATTAATCAAACACAAGAAAGCTGACAGGGCAGGTCATGTGTGGAGACTGGAGCAAATGGGAGCTGCTGGACAACTGTGTAACTCGTGGCACCCACAGCTGCGATATGTGTAGCTTGAATAGCTTTGGCTCGGAATTGAGCTGGGGAACCATCCGAGTGGGGCTGTTACAAAGGATGTGCTTACAACAGGGAATAGCATAGCCACAGAGAGAGACATGTTCTCTGCAACTAAGAATGAGAGTCTCAAAGGTTATGTTTCATAAGTGGCACAGTGGTTAGCACTGCTGCCTCACAGTGCTAGAGACCTGGGTTCAATTCCCGCCTCAGGCAACTGACTGTGTGGAGTTTGCACATTCTCCCCGTGTCTGCGTGGGTTTCCTCCCACAGTCCAAAAATGTGCAGGGTAGGTGAATTGGCCATGCTAAACTGCCCGTAGTGTTAGGTGAAGGGTAAATGTAGGGGAATGGGTCTGGGTGGGTTGCGCTTCGGCGGGTCGGTGTGGACTTGTTGGGCCAAAGGGCCTGTTTCCACACTGTAAGTAAGCTAATCTAATCATACTCTTCTTTGCTCCAGGGAGAATAAGCCCAGTCTCTCTAATCCTTCCTTGTATCTAAAATCTTTCATTTTTGACATCATTGTAATAAATTTCCTTGACACTGTCTCCAGGTCTTTAATATCTGTCCTTAAATAAGGTGCCCAGAACTGAACACAATAGTCCATATGTGGTCTGACCATTGATTTGTGGAGGTGTAGCATCACTGAAATAGCAACTGAAGATATTGTCTGTTTGCTGATGTTTTTATTTCTTCCCGTGCACAGAAATGATGTGAGTTGCATTGACATTCACAAAGGAGAGAATCAACTAGGCAAAAGTGAGGACTGCAGATGCTGGAAACCACAGTTTAGATCAGATTGGTGCTGGAAAAGCACAGCAGGTCAGGCAGCATCGAGGAGCGGGAAAATCAACGTTTCAGGCAAAAGTCCTTCATCGTGAATAGTCGTCGATTTCCCTGCTCCTCGGATGCTGCTTCACCTGCAGTGCTTCTCCAGCACCAATCTGATCTAAACCCCCATTCACAAAGGACATATGACTTAAGAATCTCCCAGAGACATAATCGCCTAATTTTATAACTTTACTGTAGATCTAGAACTGTCAAATCCAGCAATAGATCACTGAATTGGAACTCAACTCCCATTAACCAACCTGAGATATACCTTGTCCATGATATACCTTGTCCTCTTACAGTCCCACATCTACTTTGCTTAACCTCCAGTCTTAACACTCTGGATGTCTGTGTTGATTTGATACCCCTTGTTTGATCTGTGCCCAGTCCATATACTAGTCTCTTGCCAAGGAGGTGCGGCCTTCTTTAGGAGCAAATTACTGCAGGTGCTGGAATCTGTATTGAAAACAAACAATGTTGGAGATCACAGCAGGTCAGGCAGAATCCGTGGAGGAAAAACAAGAGTCTAGATGTCTCTTCATCAGAGCTGAAGTGAAGTGTGGAGGAGGCAGTACTTATGCAATAGTGGGAGGGCCTTCTTACCTTTTGAGCTATGGAGTCTACAACTCTCGAGATAGTCCCACATCTATATTTCTTTACCATAAGCCGAACAGGGCAACCTGTCGTTTGGAGCTAATTTTCACGCATGAGTACTTGAAACAGCTCGGCGAAAGTGGGTATGGCAGATGCTGGAGATTAGAGGCAAGATTAGAGTGGTGCTGGAAAAGCACAGCAGGTCAGGTAGCATCCGAGGAGCAGGAGAATCGATGTTTCGGGCAAAAGCCCTTCATCAGGAAAGGGCTTTTGCCCGAAATGTTGATTTACTTGAAACAGCTTGTTGATTGAAATAAAAATGGAAAGAATTGCGGATGCTGTAAATCAGAAATAAAAACTGAAATTGCTGGAAAAGCTCAGCAAGTCTGGCAGTATCTGTGGAGAGAAATCAGAGTTAATGTTTTGTGTTGAGTGACCTTCCTTCAGAGCTCTGATTTCTCTCCACAGATGCTGCCAGACTCGCTGAGCTTTTGCAGCAATTTCTGTTTTTGCTGTTGATTGAAATGTCCAGTCAAACACTGAAAATTACTGTTCCCAACCCTCCTTTTTTTGTGCTGCGGTTTGATGCACCCAGGACTGATCACACCTTAATTGGGCTTTTTTTTAAAGAATATTGCCTTGATGCTTCAACCACACTGACTCGGTCCATAATTTCACCCCTTCTTCATTTATCCAGCTTTTAATTTTCAGTTGTTTACTTTGTAAACATCTGCAATGACTTCAGCATTTTGTTGTCAGAAGAACATGCCAAAACACTTGGCAACTTATGAAGGATGACTTATAGAGTCATAGAGTCATGCAGCATGGAAGTAGGCCCTTCAGCCCAACTTATCCGTGCCAACCAAGTTTGACTGGTATTGGCTGAGAACTCTTACAGTCTGCTCTCTCATTCATGGAATCAGAGTTCTGTATTTTGGACTCAAAACATTAACTCTGTTTCTCTCCCTGCCGATGCTGCCAGGTCTGCTGAGTTTCTCCTGCACCTATTTCAGAGGTTAAGTGATGGTCTCTCTGCTACTTCTCAGTCCAAGTTCAAAAAGCAGTTTTCCCACTTTGTTTTCATCACAGACCTGTGAAATTGAAATATTTTTGTCTCCTGGTCCACACACTTAACCCATCCCTTTTCATAAATCTGCCACATATTGCCATTATTAACAGCAAACCATCTTGCTTCATATCCAGCCATTCTGCTGCAGACAGAAATCCCATTGCTCTGCTCTGCTCTGGGATCTTGATTTGTACCTCTTGTAGATGTGCAGCATGTTCAGGAAGAGGCTGCTGTCTCACATCTTTTTTTCCTTGTGCTCCTCCAATTCCTGAAGTATTTCCTTGGGTTGAACAGGAACTAGAATGTTTTTCAGCTGCTCAGTTTGTTGCTCTTTGAAAAACCTGACTGTTAGTAGTTTCAGTTTGACACAACAGGAAGATCTTTGTTGTCTTGAGTTGTGAAGTAACTGTATTGTACGTCACTCAGAATTATGCGCTGATGATCTGAGTGAGTCTGTCTCCTTGTGTCTCTGTTTCCCTGTTTGTCTGTGTCACTCCTGTCTGTCTGCTTCTCTCTCTCTCTCTCTATCTCTATCTCGCCTTCCAGCTTTCTCTCTCTTCCACCCTGTTTGTCTCTTACACTGTCTGTTAATTCCTCCTCTGTCTGTCTCTCTTTGCTTTTTTCTGCCCCCGCCTCTCTCTCTCTGATATTTCTTTTTCTTTGTCACTCTGTCTGTCTGTCTGTGATCCTCATTTCTGCTGTGTGTGTGAGAGAGAGAGAGAGAGCGTGTGCCTCTTTCTTTTCTCTCTCTCACTCTATCTTCTTCTCTGGCCTCTCTTCCCTCTGCCAGGCTGTTTTCCTCCATTAATACTTCCTGAGCTGCTGATTTTTATTTTAGCATTTTCTCTTATTATCTAAGCAATTTTTACCATGGGAACATGGGCCACTTGGACCCTTGAGCCTGCTCTGTATTATGGCTGATTGTCAACCTCAACATCATATGCCCATGCTATCCCCGTGTCCTTTGACAAGTCTGCAGATATCTGTCGATCTTTCCCTTGAACTTCCTTAATGACTGGACTTCCACAGCCTTCTTGGGAAGAGAATTCCACAGATTCACCACTCTCTGAGAAGTCATGCCTCTTCACCTGGGTCCACAAATTGCTAGCCTTTTATACTAAGAGTGTGTCCTCGATTCTGCAGCCAGGGGAAACATCCTTTGCATTTTCCCTGTCCACCCCTTCAAGGATTTTGTCAGCTTCTGTGAAATCACCTCGTACTCTTGTGAACTTTGAAGAATACAGGCCCAGATGGTAGGCAAGTTGCTAGGGCTGATCTTCTCTTTTCTGCAGCATACTCGTAGAGACTTTTACAATCCGTTTTATGTTTCTCGCTATTTTACTTTCATAATTCTATTCTCTCTTAGTTTCAGTTTCTAGACCCTCCTTTTCCGAATTCTAAAATGCTCCCAATCTTCAGATTTGCATTTTTTTTGGAATTTTATTAGTCTCCTCTTTTCCTTCCCTTAACCACAGCTCTTCACTTTTCCTGTTAGGTATTTTGCCTGAGAGGAATTCCTTTTTCAGAAACCATGTATTAATTATTGAAATACTAGCCATTGCCTGTCTCCTGTCAAACCTCTGATGTATTTTTCTAATCCAGCACAGTCAAATTCCTCTTCCTACCTTCATAATGACTGTAGATTTGGGATCCTCGTTTTACATTGAGTTGCATCTGCTTCAAACTGCAAAATTCTATCATGCAATGGTCACTATTTCATTTAGAACAAGATTATAAATAATCCCCACATCATTGCATTGTATTAGATTGTGTTAAAACAGCCTATTGGTTCCCCAACATATTGCTGTAGAAAACCACCTTGAGCACTTCCCTGGAATTTATCGCCCACCACTTTGGTGGTCATTAGATATACCCAGCGCAAATGTAGATCAATGTTATCCATGTATACTTTCATTGTATAATGCACCTCTCTTGCCCTGACTTATATCATGTCCTACATTGTATAATGCACCTTTCTTGCCCTGACTTATATCATGTCCTACATTGTATAATGCACCTCTCTTGCCCTGACTTATATCATGTCCTACATTGTATAATGCACCTCTCTTGCCCTGACTTATATCATGTCCTACATTGTATAATGCACCTCTCTTGCCCTGACTTATATCATGTCCTACATTATCAGTATTGTTTAATGGTCAATAAACCATTCCTTACAGGATTTGCTGCCACTTGCTGTTTCTCAGCTCCACCTGAACAGATTCTACATCCTGTTCTTTTAATTGGAGACCCTCTCCTACTAATGAACTGATTATTTTATGAGCACTACCCTATCTCACTTTTTCTTTTTGCCTGTCCCTCCTAAATGTTGATTGTTCTTGAATATTCTGGTCCCAGTTCTAGGCGTCTGAAGCCATGTGTCCATAGTGGCAATGACATCATACTTCTTCATGTTTATTTGTACTAGCAGTTCTTGTTGCAAATGCTGTGTGTATTCTGACTAAGTGCTCTTCATTCTTTTGAATCTGTGATCTGATCCTGGCTGATTCTTGGATTTGTTTCTGCTACACTAGCCCCAGTTTCCTAGCAAAGTTATTACTCCCAATCCTGTTGAGGTGTAACCCATTTTGTGGTCACTGGGAACAGACCTGAGGTTACTGCCATCAAGGTCTCTTGCCTAGCCCCCTAAAATCTACTTTGAGAATCTCATCCCTCTTTAACCTCCAGCTTTCGTGCCAATTTGGACCATGATTCTGGCTGTTCACCCTCTAAAGAATATCCTGCGACCACTCTGTGATACTCTTAGCCCTGGCAGCAGGGAGATGACACATCATCCTGGAATCGCATCTATCTGTTAAAATGCCCACCATGGTCTGTCCATTGTGCTTCGCCTCTGTCTCTGTAGCTGAGCCACATGTGGTGCCAAAAACTTGGATAGAATCAGAGAATCCCTACAGTGTGGAAACAGGCCCCTGTGGCCCAATAAATTTACACCGATCCTCCAAACAGTAACCCACCCAGGCCCATTCCCTTACACGACTCTACATTTACCTCACATCCCATTACACACACATCCCTGAACACTATGGGCAATTTAACGTGGCCAGTTCCCCTGACCTGCACATCAAGAAGGGGAGTAGAGATAACCCTAGTAACTATAGGCCGGTGAGCCTCACTTCTGTTGTGGGCAAAGTCTTAGAGAGAATTGTAAGGGATAGGATTTATGAACATCTGGATAGGAATAATGTGATCAAGGATAGTCAGCATGGTTTTGTGAAGGGCAGGTCGTGCCTCACAAACCTTATTGAATTCTTTGAGAAGGTGACTAAGGAGGTGGACGGGGGTAAAGCGGTAGATGTGGTGTATATGGATTTTAGTAAGGAGTTTGATAAGGTTTCCCATGGTAGGCTACTGCAAAAAATAGAGGTATGGCATTAATGGGGAGTTTGAGGTTTGGATTAAGAATTGGCTGGCTGGAAGAAGAAAGAGGGTAGTAGTTGATGGTAAAGGTTCGTCTTGGAGTGCAGTTACTAGCGGTGTTCCGCAAGGATCTGTTTTGGGACCATTGCTGTTTGTCATTTTTATAAATGACCTGGAGGAGTGGCTAGAAGGATGGGTGAGCAAGTTTGCGGATGATACGAAAGTCGGTGGAGTTGTTGACAGTGAGGAAGGATGTGTCAGGTTACAGCGGGATATAGATAAGCTGCAGAGCTGGGCAGAAAGGTGGCAAATGGAGTTCAATGTAGCTAAGTGTGAAGTGATTCACTTTGGTAAGAGTAACAAAAAGATGTGGTACTGGGCTAATGGTCGGATACTTGGTAGTGTGGATGAGCAGAGGGATCTTGGTGTCCATGTACACAGATCTCTGAAAGCTGCCACCCAGGTAAATAGTGCAGTGAAGAAGGCATATGGCGTACTGGCTTTTATTGGTAGAGGAATTGAGTTCCGGAGTCCTGAGGTCATGTTGCAGTTGTATAAGACTCTGGTGCGGCCGCATCTGGAGTATTGTGTGCAGTTTTGGTCGCCATACTACAGGAAGGATGTGGAGGCACTGGAACGGGTGCAGAGGAGTTTTACCAGGATGTTGCCTGGTATGGTAGGAAGATCGTATGAGGAAAGGCTGAGGCACTTGGGGCTGTTTTCATTGGAGAAAAGAAGGTTTAGGGGTGACTTGATAGAGGTGTACAGGATAAATAGGGGGTTAGATAGGGTTGACCATGAGAACCTTTTTCCACGTATGGAGTCAGCTATTACGAGGGGGCATAGCTTTAAATTAAGGGGTGGTAGGTATAGGACAGATGTTAGGGGTAGATTCTTTACTCAGCGAGTTGAGAGTTCATGGAATGTCCTGCCAGTAGCAGTGGTGGACTCTCCCTCTTTATGGGCATTTAAGCGGGCATTGGATAGGCATATGGAGGATAGTGGGCTAGTGTAGGTTAGGTGGGCTTTGATCGGTGCAACATCGAGGGCCAAAGGGCCTGTACTGCGCTGTATTCTTCTATGTTCTATGTTCTATCTTTGGATTGTGGGAGGAAACCAGAACACTCGGAGGGGACCTCCGCAAACATGGGGAGAATGTGCAAACTCCACGTAGACAGTCGCAAGAGGCCAGAATCGAACCCGGGTCCCTGGGGCTTTGAGGCAAAGTGCTAACCACTGAACCACTGTGCCGCACCGGATCTTGTGTGTTTCTCCAATGAACCATCGCCATCAGAAGACCACTGCATCATCTGCTAGTCATTCAAAACCACCTTGTAGTCACCCATTGCCTCTCTGCTTATCTGGTCTTAATCTACAGTGTACCCATTTTGTTAGATGCACCATCTACTGCAGTTCCAATTCCAAATTTTTCAATTTAACCTATTTTCCTAATCAACCAGTTTAGAGATATTATTGCACACCTCTGGAGCAGGTGGGACTTGAGCCTGGGCCACCCTGGATCAGGGATAGGGACGCTACCACTGCGCCCCAAGGGGGCCCTGCACTGCCATTTCAAAATCTGGAAGTCAAGCTTTTGCAGCTGGAGATATTTCCCACAAATGTGCTCATGTAGACCATGTGAAACAGCCACAACTGCTGTCATTGACACAGGGTAATCATTCCACCGATATCTAAGCTATCCTGTCATGCTTTAAGCCTACTTTCAAACTATTTACTTGAAAGCAGTGACAAGAAAACAAAAAGGTAAAATGGGTAACTTTGCTGTAAGTCTACAGTAGTGAGTAGAGTGGGTTCTTTCTTGATTATATGTTTTATTGAAATCTGTCTCTTCATTAAATTTTAACAATATAAACCATTTGTATCATCGATGGTCACAGGTGAGGTGCCAGAAGACAGGAGGTTGGCTAACGTGGTGCCACTGTTTAAGAAGGGCGGTAAGGACAAGCCAGAGAACTATAGACCGGTGAGCCTGACCTCGGTGGTGGGCAAGTGGTTGGAGGGAATCCTGAGGGACAGGATGTACATGTATTTGGAAAGGCAAGGACTGATTAGGGATTATCAACATGGCTTTGTGCGTGGGAAAACATGTCTCACAAACTTGATTGAATTTTTTGATGAAGTAACAAAAAAGATTGATGAGGGTAGAGCAGTAGACATGATCTATATGGACTGACAAGGCGTTTGACAAGGTCCCCCATGGGAGACTGGTTAACAAGGTTAGATCTCATGGAATACAGGGAGAACTAGCCATTTGGATACAGAACTGGCTCAAAGGTAGAAGACAGAGGGTGGTGGTGGAGGGTTGTTTTTCAGACTGGAGGCCTGTGACCAGTGGAATGCCACAAGGATCGGTGCTGGGTCCTCTACTTTTTGTCATTTACATAAATGATTTGGATGCGAGCATAAGAGGTACAGTTAGTAAGATTGCAGATGACACCAAAATTGGAGGTGTAGTGGACAGCGAAGAGGGTTACCTCAGATTACAACAGGATCTGAACCAGATGGGGCAATGGGCTGAGGAGTGGCAGATGCAGGTTAATTCAGATAAATGTGAGGTGCTACATTTTGGGAAAGCAAATCTTAGCAGGACTTATACACTGAATGGTAAGGTCCTAGGGAGTGTTGCTGAATAAAGAGACCTTGGAGTGCAGGTTCGTAACTCCTTGAAAGTGGAGTCGCAGATAGATAGGATAGTGAAGAAGGCGTTTGGTATGCTTTCCTTTATTGGTCAGAGTATTGAGTACAGGAGTTGGGAGGTCATGTTGCGTCTGTGCAGGACATTGGTTAGGCCATTGTTGAAATATTGCGTGCAATTCTGGTCTCCTTCCTCTCGGAAAGATATTGTGAAACTTGAAAGGGCTCAGAAAAGATTTACAAGGATGTTGCCAGGTTTGGAGGATTTGAGCTATTGGGAGAGGCTGAACAGGCTGGGGCTGTTTTCCCTGGAGCGTCGGAGGCTGAGGGGTGACCTCATAGAGGTTTACAAAATTATGAGGGGCATGGGTAGGATAAATAGACAAAGTCTTTTCCCTGGGGTCGGGGAGTCCAGAACTAGAGGGCATAGGTTTAGGGTGAGAGGGGAAGATTTCAAAGAGACCTAAGGGGCAACCTTTTCACGCAGAGGGTGGTACGTGTATGGAATGAGCTGCCAGAGGATGTGGTGGAGGCTGGAACAATTGCAACATTTAAGAGGCATTTGAATGTGTATATGAATAGGAAGGGTTTGGAGGGAAATGGGCCGGGTGCTGGCAGGTGGGACTAGATTGGGTTGGGATATCTGGTCAGCATGGACAGGTTGGACCGAAGGGTTTGTTTCCATGCTGTACAACTCTATGATTCTAAGTAGCCTGAAACACTTTCTTTCGAGCAAAAGGCGATGCTATTTTCTGGGTCAGTAGATTGTGAAGGAGCAAAGATGGCCTTTAGTAGGTTGGTATGCTCTTCTTGTCGGATGTGGGAGTTCAGGGAGAATTTTCATGTTATTTGTGAGTGTGCCTGCAGGAAATGTATGTGGCTGCAAATCCGATCAGATCGCTTGGATCGGTTGGCGTGACAGTTAGAGGCATTGAGGAATTTACAAGTGCTAGGAGGTGTGATGGATGGCACTTATAGGAAGGGAGGAATACTGCAGATTCAGTCAGGTAGATGGGTTAACCCCAGGAAAGGTAGGAGGGGGAGGCAGGTAGTGCAGGAGTCTTCTATGGCTGTCCCCATCTCAAACAAGTAAGCTGTTTTAGTAAATATAGAGGGCATTGGACTCTGAGGGGAACGTATCATTGAACAACCAAATTTCTGGTATTGAGACAGGCTGTAATGCAATGTGGGGTACATCAGGTTCCAAGCAACTGATTGTACACAAAACATAGAAGAATACAGTGCAGTACAGGCCCTTTGGCCCTCGATGTTGCACCGACCCAAGCCCACCTAACCTACACTAGCCCACTATCCTCCATATGCCTATCCAATGCCCGTTTAAATGCCCATAAAGAGGGAGAGTCCACCACTGCTACTGGCAGGACATTCCATGAACTCACGACTCGCTGAGTAAAGAATCTACCCCTAACATCTGTCGTATACCTACCACCCCTTAATTTAAAGCTATGCCCCCTCGTAATAGCTGACTCCATACGTGGAAAAAGGTTCTCATGGTCAACCCTGTCTAAACCCCTAAGGGAATTGTGATAAGGGACGCTCTAATCAGATGTTTCTGTGGCCAGCAGAGAAAAATCTGAATGGTGTGTTGCTTCCTTGGTGCCAGGATCAAGGATATCTCAGAGAGGGTGTAGAATGTTCTCAAAGGGGAGAGGGATCAGCAGGAGGTCATTGTACACATTGGAACCAACGATATAGGAACTACAAGGGTGAGATTTTGAAGGGAGAATATAGAAAGTTAGGCAGGAATTTAAAAAGGAGGTCCTCGAGGGTATTAATATCTGGATTACTTCCGGTGCTATGAGCTAGTGAGGGTAGGAACAGGAGGATAGAACAAATGAATGCATGGCTGAGGGGCTGGTGTATGGGAGAAGGATTCATATTTTTGGATCATTGGAATCTCTTCTTGGGTAAAGAGACTTGTACAAGAAGGATGGATTGCACCTGAATCGGAAGGAGACTAACATACTGGCAGGGAGATTTACTAGAGCTGCTCAGGAGGATTAAACTAGTTGGGGAGGATCCTGGGGTGGTGAGGAAGGAGATGAATCTGAGACTGGTACAATTGAGGAAACAAGCCAGTCAACCAGTCAGGGCAGGTAGGGACAAAGCAGTGAACAAATTAGGAATGATAAATTAAACTACATTTACTTCAATGCAAGAGGCCTAACAGAACAGGCAGATGAACTCAGGGCATTGTTGGGAACATGGGACTGGAATATCATAGCAATTACAGAAACATGGCTCAGGGATGGGCAGGACTGGCAGCTTAATGTTCCAGGATACAAATGCTACAGGAAGGATAGAAAGGGGGTGGGGGGGTTAGGGGGGGGGTGCACGGCAGGAAAGGGGGTGTGTGGCGTTTTTGGTAAGGGATAGCATTACGGCTGTACTTAGGGAGGATATCCCTGGGAATACATTGAGGGAAGTTATTTGGGTGGAACTGAGAAATAAGAAAGGGATGATCACCTTATTGGAATTGTATTATAGCCCCCCTAGTAGTCAGAGGGAAATTGAGAAACAAATTTGTAAGGAGATCTCAGCTATTTGTAAGAATAATAGAGTAGTTATGGTAGGGGATTTTAACTTTCCAAACATAGACTAGGATTGTCGTAGTGTTCAAGGTTTAGATGGAGAGGAATTTGTGAAGTGAGTACAAGAAAATTTTTTGATTTAGTATGTGGATGTACCTACTAGAGAAGGCGGAAAAAATTTGACCTGCTGTTGGGAAATAACGCCGGGTAGGTGACTGATATGTCAGTGGGAGAGCATTTTGGGGCGAGCGACCATAATTCTATTAGATTTAAAATAGTGATGGAAAAGGATAGACCAGATCTAAAAATTGACATTCTAAATTGGAGACAGGCTAATTTTGACGGTATTAGGCAAGAACTTTCAAAAGCTGATTGAGGGCAGATGTCCACAGGTAAAAGGATGGCTGGAAAATGGGAAGCCTTCAGAAATGAGATAATGAGAATCCAGAGACACCCCGTTAGGGTGAATGCAAAAGGCTGGTAGGCGTAGGGAATGTTGGATGACTAAAGAAGTTGAGGTTTTGGTTAAGAAAAAGAAGGAAGCATGTGTCAGGTTATGAACAGGAGAGATCCAGTGATTCCTTAGAAGAGTATAAAGGCAGTAGGAGTATATTTAAGAGGAAAATCTGTAGAGCAAAAAGGGATGTAAGATAGCTTTGGCAAATAGGGTGAAGTAGAATCCAGAGAGTTTTATAAATACATAAAGGACAAAAGGGTAACTAGGGAGAGAATAGGGCCCCTCAAAGACCAGCAAGGCAGCCCGTGTGTGGAACTGCAAGAGATGGGGGAGCGACTAAATGAGTATTTTGCATCAGTGTTTACTGTGGAGAAGAATATAGGGAAATAGATGGTGACATCTTGAAAAATGTACATATTACAGAAGAGGTGGTGCTGGATGTCTTGAAATGGATAAAAGTGGATAAATCCCCAGGACCTGATCAGGTGTACCCGAGAACTCTGTGGGAAGCTAGAGAAGTGATTGCTGGGCCTCTTGCTGAGATATTTGTATCATCGATAATTACAGGTGAGGTGCCGGAAGACTGGAGGTTGGCAAATGTGGTGCCACAATTTAAGAAAAGTGGTAAGGACAAGCCAGGGAACTATAGACTGGTGAGCCTGACATCGGTGGTGGGCAAGTTGTTGGAGGGAATCCTGAGGGACAGAATGTACATGTATTTGGAAAGGCAAGGACTGATTCGGGATAGTCAGCATGGCTTTGTATGTGGGAAATCATGTCTCACAAACTTGATTGAGTTTTTTGAAGAAGCATCAAAGACGATTGATAAGGGCAGAGCAGTGGATGTGATCTATATGGATTTCAGTAAAGCGTTCGACAAAGTTCCCCATGGGATTCTGGTTAGCAAGGTTTGATCTCATGGAATACAAGGAGAAGTAGCCATTTGGATACAGAGCTGGCTGAAAGGTAGAAGACAGAGGATGGTGGTGGGAGGGTTGTTTTTCAAACTGGAGGCCTGTGACCAGTGGAGTGTCACAAGGATTGGTGCTGGGTCCTCTACTTTTCTCATTTATATAAATGATTTGGATGAGAACATAGGGGGTATAGTTAGTAAGTTTGCGGACAACACCAAAATTGGAGGTGTAGTGGACAGCAAAGAAGGTTACCTCAGATTACAACAGGATCTGGACCAGATGGGCCAATGAGCTGAGGAGTGGCAGATGGAGGTTAATTCAGATAAATCTGAGGTGCTGCATTTTGGAAAAACAAATCTTAGCAGGACTTCTACACTTAATGGTAAGGTCCTGGGCAGTATTGCTGAGCAAAGAGACCTTGGTGTGCAGGTCCATAGCTCCTTGAAAGTGGAGTCGCAGGTAGATAGGATAGTGAAGAAGGCGTTTGGTATGCTTTCCTTTATTGGTCAGGAGTTGGGAGATCATGCTGCAGCTGTACAGGACATTGGTTAGGCCACTGTTGGAATATTGCGTGCAATTCTGGTTTTCTTCCTATCGGAAGGATGTTGTGAAACTTGAAGGGGTTCAGAAAAGATTTACAAGGATGTTGTCAGGGTTGGAGGATCTGAGCTATAGGGAGAGGCTGAACAGGCTGGGGCTGTTTTCCCTGGAGCATCGGAGGCTGAGGGGTGACCTTATAGAGGTTTATAAAATCATGAGGGGCATGGATAGGATAAATTGACAAGGTCTTTTCCCTGGGGTGGGGGAGTCCGGAACCAGAGGGCATAGGTTTAGGGTGAGAGGGGAAAGATATGAAAGGGACTTAAGGGGCACCTTTCATGCAGAGGCTGGCACATGTGTGGAATGAGCTGCCAGAGGAAGTGGTGGAGGCTGGTGCAATTGCAACATTTAAAAGGCATCTGGATAGGTATATGAACAGGAGAGGTTGAGAGGGATATGGGCCAAGTGCTGGCAAATGGGACTAGATTAAGTGAGGATAACTGGTCAGCGTGGATGAGTTGGACCGAAGGGTCTGATTCCAATCTGTACATCTCTGTGATTCTGTGACTCAGCAATGAGCTCCAGTTATGCTAATTCTGACTCTGGGTGCCTGTTTTGGAGTCCTTTTCTTGCCTGCTCTTCTAGGTGCTGCTGACTGACACTTTCAGTGTCTCTTCCAGCCACAGTCCTATCCTATTCTCCCACTAACGCATGTGGAAAATTGCTCAGGTGTGTCCTGACTACAGAAAGAAAGCACAAAGTGGTCTTGTTATACAATGGTAGTGTCCCTAATTCTGAGGTTCAAGTCCCACCTGGAGATATGATGTCCTGGAGACGTCTTTAACTTATCCAAACTGGTGAACTTAAAAAAAAAACACAAATCCAATGCCCTCACTCACCCAAATTTATGCCATCAGTCTATGTTTCATCACTAATAAAGTGATTGAGGATGTCTTTGATGTTGCTGTCAAACATGGAGTAAAAAGTTCAATTCCTGAGGTGCGGTGAGAGTGAATGTATTTAACATCAAGGTCACAATGAATGTAGCATCAAGGAGCTCTGTCAAAATCACAGAGTCAATGGGAATCTGGGGGCAAGCTCTCCAATTGGTTGGAGCCATACCTGATACATAGGAAAATGCTTGTGGTTGCTGGAGGTCAGTTCATTTCAGCTGCAGGCTGTCTCTGCAAGGAGTTCCTCTAGGTAGTGCCTTCTGCCCAACCTTCCCTGCATCATAATGTCACAAGTGGGGGGCCCAGGCAATATTCAGGTTTGTGTTGAAACAAGAAATATTCATACCATAGAGTGCCAAGCAAAACTATCTGCAAAAAAGACACTGCCTGACCATCACCCCCTGATGTACAATGACATTTCCGTCACTGAACCCTCCATTATCAACATCATGGAAATGGAACTCGACTAACCATAGAAATACTGACAACAACAAAAATCACAGCAGGTTAGGTGACAACAATGGAGAGAGCAAGCTAACGATTCAGGTCTAGATACTCTTTATCAGAGCAGAGAAGAGTCATCTAGACTTAAAATGTTGGCTTGCCGTCTCTCCACGTCAGCTCACGTTATTACTCTTTGTACTGGGATCCAGAATTGGAGTTCTATTCCATAGATTGTGGAGGTGGTCACTGCAATGATATCTGCAATGCTCCCTTTGACTTATACAAGATTTTCTTATTCTAGAAATAAAGAAGCCCCCCTTGGCACCCAAACCGAAACTCCAGAATCAACTTTGCTCAGCGGCTGTTTCAAGGCTGATTTCTTCTCCGATTCCAAAGTCAGGTGATGTCTCTTATCCACTTCTTGGTTCTAGGGGAGCGAAACCACCGATTGCTCCAAAACCAAACTTGGCCAATAAGGAGCCAGTGGTTGGGGTCAAGTTGACTCTCCATGGGAACAGTTTAAGCGGGTATGCTGATGGCACATTGTCACTCGCTGATCCACAGCAGGTGCTTAACATTGATGGGCTCTCTATTCCTGACACACTGGATGAATCTGAAGACACTGTCTTGTATCCAGAGCGACAATTGACTGTTGACACTGATGTCGATGAAGTGAATACTTTTTGGGAAGGTGGGACAACAAAAACACAAGAGAACAGGACTCCAGTGTGTGGTGACAGTGACTGTCAAGAAATTTTACATGAGTTTGTGCAGTCAGAAGACAAGGACTTAACAAATATGGATCCTTGCTTTTTGTGCAGATGTACAGAGGTGGACTGTGTTGAAGGTCAACCAATTGTGGTGTCTGTAGGCAGCGAAGAGGGTAATGTTGGAGTTGCTGTTAGTGAGGCTAGCCAGGAAACGGACTCACAAGAAACACCCCAGACGGAACTGCATCCCCCCGACAATGATGGTAACAATGTAAGCATTACAGCAGACCAGCAAGAATATCCCGGGGAGGAGGCAGACTGTACCAGAGAGGAGGCAGACGGTCCTGGGGAGGAGGCAGACGGTCCTGGGGAGGAGGCAGACGGTCCTGGGGAGGAGGCAGATGGTCCTGGGGAGGAGGCAGACTGTACCAGAGAGGAGGCAGACGGTCCTGGGGAGGAGGCAGACGGTCCTGGGGAGGAGGCAGAGGGTCCTGGGGAGGAGGCAGAGGGTCCTGGGGAGGAGGCAGAGGGTCCTGGGGAGGAGGCAGAGGGTCCTGGGGAGGAGGCAGAGGGTCCTGGGGAGGAGGCAGAGGGTCCTGGGGAGGAGGCAGAGGGTCCTGGGGAGGAGGCAGAGGGTCCTGGGGAGGAGGCAGATGGTCCTGGGGAGGAGGCAGACTGTACCAGAGAGGAGGCAGACGGTCCTGGGGAGGAGGCAGAGGGTCCTGGGGAGGAGGCAGAGGGTCCTGGGGAGGAGGCAGAGGGTCCTGGGGAGGAGGCAGAGGGTCCTGGGGAGGAGGCAGAGGGTCCTGGGGAGGAGGCAGAGGGTCCTGGGGAGGAGGCAGAGGGTCCTGGGGAGGAGGCAGAGGGTCCTGGGGAGGAGGCAGAGGGTCCTGGGGAGGGGGCAGACGGTCCCGGGGAGGAGGCAGACTGTACTAGGGAGGAGGCAGAGGGTCCTGGGGAGGAGGCAGAGGGTCCTGGGGAGGAGGCAGAGGGTCCTGGGGAGGAGGCAGAGGGTCCTGGGGAGGAGGCAGAGGGTCCTGGGGAGGAGGCAGAGGGTCCTGGGGAGGAGGCAGAGGGTCCTGGGGAGGAGGCAGAGGGTCCTGGGGAGGAGGCAGAGGGTCCTGGGGAGGAGGCAGAGGGTCCTGGGGAGGAGGCAGAGGGTCCTGGGGAGGAGGCAGACGGTCCTGGGGAGGAGGCAGACGGTCCTGGGGAGGAGGCAGACGGTCCTGGGGAGGAGGCAGACGGTCCTGGGGAGGAGGCAGACGGTCCCGGGGAGGAGGCAGACGGTACCAGAGAGGAGGCAGACGGTCCTGGGGAGGGGGCAGACGGTCCTGGGGAGGGGGCAGACTGTACCAGAGAGGAGGCAGAGGGTCCCGGGGAGGAGGCAGAGGGTCCCGGGGAGGAGGCAGAGGGTCTTGGGGAGGAGGCAGAGGGTCCCGGGGAGGAGGCAGACGGTCCCGGGGAGGAGGCAGTGGGTCCCGGGGAGGGGGCAGACGGTCCCGGGGAGGGGGCAGACGGTCCCGGGGAGGAGGCAGACGGTCCCGGGGAAGAGGCAGACGGTGCCGGGGAAGAGGCAGACGGTGCCGGGGAAGAGGCAGACTGTCCCGGGGAGGAGACAGACGGTGCCGGGGAGGGGGCAGACAGTGCCGGGGAAGAGGCAGACGGTCCCGGGGAGGAGGCAGTGGGTCCCGGGGAGGAGGCAGACGGTCCCGGGGAGGAGGCAGACGGTCCCGGGGAGGAGGCAGACGGTCCCGGGGAGGAGGCAGACGGTCCCGGGGAGGAGGCAGACGGTCCCGGGGAAGAGGCAGACGGTGCCGGGGAAGAGGCAGACGGTGCCGGGGAGGAGACAGACGGTGCCGGGGAGGAGGCAGACGGTCCCGGGGAGGAGGCAGACGGTCCCGGGGAGGAGGCAGACGGTCCCGGGGAGGAGGCAGACGGTCCCGGGGAGGAGGCAGACGGTCCCGGGGAGGAGGCAGACGGTCCCGGGGAGGAGGCAGACGGTGCCGGGGAAGAGGCAGACGGTGCCGGGGAAGAGGCAGGCGGTGCCGGGGAAGAGGCAGACGGTCCCGGGGAGGAGGCAGACGGTCCCGGGGAGGGGGCAGAGGGTCCCGGGGAAGAGGCAGACGGTGCCGGGGAAGAGGCAGACGGTGCCGGGGAGGAGACAGACGGTCCCGGGGAGGAGGCAGGCGGTCCCGGGGAAGAGGCAGGCGGTCCCGGGGAGGACCGTCCCGTGGAGGAGGCAGACGGTCCCGGGGAGGGGGCAGACGGTCCTGGGGATGAGGCACAGAATCTCGAGGAGGGGCCAGATGATTCACGAGTCGAGGCCGATGAGACCAAGGACACAGATGATGGGGCAATGTGGGAGGCAGCAGGCGGACTCTGGGTCGATGTGCTGGGGAAGGCCCGGGACACAGCAGACGGGGACACAGCAGACGGGGACACAGCAGACGGGGACACAGCAGACGGGGACACAGCAGATGGAGATACTGCAGACAGGCTTTGCCAATGTGAGAGATTAGCAAACGAGCCTGGGGTAGGTGAGAATGAGGCAGGTGGGCATGAGGGAGATGGGAATAAGGGAGATGAACCTCGGGAAGATGGGGAAGAGGTGGATGGGAATGAGGGAGATGAACCTCAGGAAGATGGGGAAGAGGTGGATGGGAATGAGAGAGATGAGCCAGGGGGAGATGGGGAAGAGGTGGGTGGGAATGAGAGAGATGAGCCAGGGGGAGATGGGGAAGAGGTGGGTGGGAATGAGGGAGATGAGCCAGGGGGAGATGGGGAAGAGGTGGGTGGGAATGAGGGAGATGAACCAGGGGGAGATGGGGAAGAGGTGGGTGGGAATGAGGGAGATGAACCAGGGGGAGATGGGGAAGAAGTGTTTGGGAATGAACCTCGGGAAGATGGGGGAGAGGTGGACGAATGTGTTGGAACATTATTAACTGGAACATCCAAGCTGCTGAATTATGAAGGGGAAAAGAACATGACGACATTATCACCAAACACTCAATCCTGGGACGTAAAGGAGGAACTTGGTCAAAATGAAGAACCAGTGGAATTGTCACGTTCCTCCATAACTGCAGAACAGGGGGAGACATCTGAGAGGGACAATCAGCTGGGTATCTCTCCCGAAAATACCGTAGAGAAAGTCAGTCTTACCAACTCTAACTGTGTCCTTGGATTCGCAGTTGAAAGTGGATACAGGCGACTCTTGAAACAAGACTCTGAAGCCTCTGAGGGGATAGATGGAATGCTACCTTTGTATTTTGAAAGAGCTGATTTGGGACGAGGGAGTGAGTTAGTTGATAAAGTGGGTGCTGATAAACCTGTTACCACTGATTGGAATAACACAAGATCAAGAGCACGGTCTCTTAGTGTGAAAGTGCCGGATACAGTTTTGGAAGAAACTGGAATCCCACTTCAAAAAGCAGGCAGAGCAGCCGGAGAAGATTGTAACCTCGGTGACGTGTCTGTAAACAGGAGGTTGTTTACTGCAAAGCACAGATGCTACACTTTCTATCCCCGTTCATTTTCTGTTGAAGCAAAGGATCTGCCCATTTCTATTTACAGACAAACAGAGAGACTTTTTGATAACAAAATGGAGACGATGGAAGATAATCTCTCCCTACTTTCTGTTGTTCCACCATCGGGCAGTTTGCTAAAACCGAATCCTCTCCCGACCTCTGCAGCCTCTAGTCCCTCCTCTGTGGTTGATATCCCTCCTCCGTTTGAGCTTGCCAGTATCACCAAAAAACCTATCACCAAAAGTTCACCGTCCCTCTTGCTTGAAAACGAATCTCCGGATAAATATTTAAAACAGAATGCAAAGAAAAAGTCATCCTTCAAACGGTTTTTGCCCATTAAATTTCGGAAAAAGGTGGAAAATAAGATCGCAGTTGAGGTGAATGTGTGCAAGCCTCAATCGGATACAGTAAGGGTCCTCGATTTTGATCGGAGGAGTTTGGGGAATTCGCCGCAGATTAAGACGCGATCTGGAAAGATACGAGTGTGGGATTCTTCCTCCACCTTCCTAATCAACAAAGATGGCAAGAGGAAAGGGACACCAAAACCTTTCAGTAGAAGTGTGACAAGGGTTGAGTCCTTTGAGGATAGGTCACGCCTTTCTTACTCATCGCTCCCATTAACTAAACCGCGATCCATTTCCTTCCCCAATGCCGACACATCTGATTATGAAAACATTCCAGCAGTCAGCTCAGACTACGAAAACGTGCAAATTCCATCCAGGAGGAATGGCCGCTCCGGGACCTTCACTGAATTCTTTGACAACCCCAGCAGAGCTTTCAGCTCCGCCTCAGAAAACGATGGCTATGTGGACATGAGCAGCTTCACCCCTTTCGAGAGCCGCAAGAACATGGATCAGGAACTTGAGAGGTGAGCACTTCCTTTAGAAAATTAGACTTCCCAAAAGCTGACACTTTTTGTTGAAGCTTTTTGTCATGCATTTATCGAGATAGTTCACAAGAAAACCAATTCAAGGCAAAGACCTCACTGCATATGAGGAGAGTGCCACTTGTTTATGAAGGGGAAATCATGGCTGACAAATGTGCGAGAATAAAGAAAGTAAATATACTGTAGCCAAATTTACCATGAAATAGGTGGGAAGGCAAGTGATGAGGATGACCTAAAACAAAAGATTGCAGCGGTTAAATGAGGGAACAAACATTTGGCAGACAGAATGCGGAGAAATGTGAGGTTATGCCTCTTGGGAGGGAGAAAAAGGAGTAAAATGAATATTACTTAAATGGAGAAAGATTGCAGAAAGAGGATTTGGGAGTTTTCGTCCTTTAATCACAAAATGCTAGCCTCCAGGTTCAGCAGGTGATAGGGAAGGCCAATGGAATATTGGCCTTTATTTCAAAGGGAATAGAATATTAAAATAGTAAGGCTTTGCTACAACTATGCAAGGCAGTAGTCAAACACAGCTGGAGTACAGTGAACAATTTTGCTACCCTGATCCAAGGGGAAAAAGAATGGAGTCAATCCAGAGAAGGATCACTAGATTAATCTCCGATATGGAGAGACTGCCTTATGAGGAGAGGTTGGGCCTCACTAGAACGTTGAAAAATGAGAGTCAACCTCATTGAAACATCAAGATTCTTACAGACCTTGACAGGGTAGGTGTAGAGAAGTTGTTTCCCCTTGTAGGAAACTCTAGGAGCAAAGGGCATGATCTCAGAATAAGGAAACACATTTAAGACAGAGATGAGGAATTTCTTACCTCGCGGGTTTTGAATCTGTAGAATTCTTTTATTGTTGAGGCTGATCATTCAGTATTTTCAAGTTGAGACAGGTAGATTTTTAATCAGTAGTTATGGGGAAAAGAGTGGAAGTTGAGGATTATCAAATTAGCTATGATCTTAATTGAATGTCCAAGGGCTGAATGGCCTGCTTTTCCTCATATGTCCTATGTGGAGGTCTTATGGTTTGGCAAGTGGACTCTGGTAGAGGTGTTGCCATGGAGGATGCTGACTGAAGGTTAATTGTTTGAATTTAAACTGCATAGGTCTGATTGATTTGAACATTGTCCTGAGGAATGATTCAGAAAATGGCTGTTAAATACTGTGTTAGGTTGGAGGCAGCATGCCAGATCAGTGGTTAACACTGCTATCTCACAGCACCAGGGACCTGGGTTCAATTCCAGCCTTGGGAGACTTTGTGTGGTGTTTGCACATTCTCCCTGTGTCTGCGTGGGTTTCCTCTCTGTGCTCCAGTTTCCTCCCACAGTCCAAAGATATGCCATGCTAACTTGCCCATTGTGTCCAGGGGTGTGTAGGTTAAGTGGATTAGCCATGGGAAATGCAGATATAACGTGGAAGGGGGTGAGTCTGGGTGGGATGATCTTCTGAGAGTCAGTGTGGACTTGTTGGACCAAATGGCCTGTTTCCACACTGTACGGATTCTATGACTAATTTTTACAGGCACAGTGCATGTACACTGGCAATTGACTATCAATCATTGATAGTTGGTGCATTTGCCAGTGTATTACCTCTATTAGCCAGAGCCCACTCGCCAGTCAATCAACCTTCTCCTCATATGCAGTATAATGTCGAATTTCTTCTTGATTTCATATTCTTATGAATTGTTCTGTTGAGTGCAAGACGAGAAGCTTCAACAGAGTTATCCTTTCTCAGCAATAGTCAGTCAAGTAAGTACTCAATCAAGAATGCTATCAAGGCCCATAAAATTCAGTACGAGGGTGATGACCTTGTTTCATGATTGAATCCAGTGAAGACAGACAACATAAAAATGCCAGTCAGATCTCTTCAACTAGTGTCAAATAGTAACTTGTATTTATTTTGTTTAAATGCACTGATACACATAAGTTATACTGTGTATGATCCCATTCAGAGCAATGGGGCAGAATGTGATTCCAGACCAATGGCAGAGTTGCAGAGGTGCTGAGAACCCAACCAAACTGTGGATCTAAAATACTGTTTGTTGGCATTTGGCCTCTCTGTTATTAGTGCCTAACTATTGCCCATAAGTGTCTGCATTGCCTACCATCTCCAATTATTAGTGTCTGTCTCAATCACTAATGCCTGATTCATTCATTATTGTCTGTCTGATTTATTAGTGTCTGCACCATTCATTAATGTCTGCCCTGTTTATTAATGTCTGCCTACTTAATTAGTGACTCCCTTGTTAATTCCTGATGGATTCATTCATTACCATCTGTCTCGTGTATTAATGTCTGTCCAAACCACTTAGCTTAACATCCATTATTGGAAAAATATTATTGGATGTCTATTATAAATGATCAATAGAGCGTTTAGAAATGCATAATATAATGAAGTAGAGACTGTATGGCTTCAAGAGGAGAAAATCATGCCTGAAAAATGTATTTGAACTCTTTGTGGAAGTAAAAAGTGGGATAGATAAAGGAAAAGCAGTAGATGTAACATATTTGGATTTTCAGACGACCGTATGTTAGGCTACTTAGTAAGGTAAGAGCCCATGGTGTTGGAAGTATTATATTAGCATATTAATAAGTCAGAGATTCAGAAAAGTGAGGGGCGTTTTCAGAATGGCAACCTGTAATTGTGGTGGGCCATTGGGATTGATGCTGGGGCCACAATAATTTCCGAGATACGTTAATGAGTTGGATGAATCTTGTAGCCAAGTTTGTGGATGGCACAAAAAAATGGTGGGAAGGCAATTGAAGAGGATGACACAAAGAAGAACACAGGCAGGCTAAGTGAGTGGACCTTGTATTCCACCTGGCAGATGGAATACAAGGGGAGGCAGTGGCCTAGTGGACTGTTAATCCAGAGACCCAGGTGATGTTCTGGGGATTGGAGTTCAAATCCCACCATGTAAAAAAAAATTGTAAATCAAGAATCTGAATGACGACCATGAGTCCACTGCTGATTATCAGAAACACCCAGCTGGGGATAACTTATCTAGTTTGGCCTATATGTGACTCCAGACCCACAGCAATGTGATCAGCTTTCAACTGTCATCTGAGCAATTGGAGATGGGCAATAAATATTGGCCGAGCAAGTGATGCTCTCATCACATGAATACATTTCTAAAAAGTGAGGAAGTATGAGATTATGGATTTTTAAAAATTCACTAGTGGGATGTGGGTGTCACTAGCTGGCCCAGCGTATATTGCCCATCCCTAGTTGGCCTTGAGAAAGTGGTGAACTGCCTTCTTAAACCATTGCAGTCGATGTGCTGCAGGTTGACCCAGAATGTCCTCAGGGAGGGAATTCCAGGCTGTTGACCCAGTGACAGTGAAGAAATGGCAATATAGTTCCAAGACAGGGTAGTGAGTGGCTTGAAGGTATTACAGACCAGGCCAGACCCTCTCAAAGCAAATCAAGAAGGAAGACCAGACCCTAACTTTTCCAGTTGTTTTAAGCAGGTGAATATTCGAGGAGTGATGCAGCTGGTCCAAACCCATCGGTTTGAAACAAAACAGAATTTATTTACAGAGTACTGAATGAAACACAAACGAAACAGGATACAGAATAAGAATAACTTAACCTATCCGCAACCCCAAGAGACTATCCCAACTTAATGATGCTGTTCCAAATGCCTGCAACAGTCCCCATAAACACCCTCTAGGCAAAAGGCAGTTCTTAGAGGAGAGGGAGATGGCAGAGAGGTTCAGTATGGAACCTGATCCCACTGTCGCTGTTTCTTTAGATGCCCCAGTTTAAACTGACCAGCATCTCTGAACAACCAGACTGCTAAAGCCAAAACAAACCAGAGAAAAGCTGAGCTGGGAGAACTGGCCACTCCCCTTCCATTGTACAAGTGTGTTTTTTTTAAATTCAAAGTTTCCTCAAGTAGATAAACAAAGACATCTTGAAACTCATGACTTTATGACCTCTTTGAAAAAAAACACAAGGACAACATAACCTTGTTAAAGGAGCAGCATAGTCACACCTCCCCCCTATAAAAAAGAATGAACCATATCCAAAGTTGGCTTCATTTTAAAATCCCTTAATCTTAGACTGTTTGTACATGACAACCCCATATACATTACATTGACTATAATCATGCACTACTACATTCTGTTTCAGTCCATTTATTCCTGACACTGAACGCCTCCATTTCTCATCGGAGTCTGAACTATGCATCAGCAATCACGCTTGCTCATCCTGCCACATGCACAACTATCAAAGTGAATGGCTGTAACAACAAGCCCCACCTAAACAGTTTGGAATTTCTGTCCTTAAATTTCTCCACAAACTTCAATGGGTTACAAGTAAATTAGATTACTTACAGTATGGAAACAGGCCCTTCGGCCCAACAAGTCCAGACCAACCCTCCGAAGAGCAACCCACCCAGACCCATCCCCCTACATTTACCCCTTCACCTAACACTACAGGCAATTTAGCACGGCCAATTCACCTAACATGCACATTTTTGGATTGTGGGAGAAAACCAAAGCACCTGGAGGAAACCCACGCAGACACTGGGAGAATGTGCAAACTCCACACAGTCAGTCGCCTGAGGCGGGAATTGAACCCAGGTCTCTGACGCTGTGAGGTAGCAGCGCTAACCACTGTGCTGCCATGCCGTCCATTAGTCCAGTGTATATCAGTGTATATGATTGTCTCAGATACATTAATGGTAACAAAAACATTGAAATGTTGTAACGCCAACACCAAGATCAAAGTCTCCTTCTCAACTGTCGAATATTTCTGCTAATGAATGTTCAATTTCCTGGAGAAATACCCAATCTTCACATCATCTTCCTGTAAGAACACAGCATCGACATCCACAGCCACATCACTCGCATTGATAGTCACCGTGAACGGCTTTGTGTAATTAGGTGTGGTTAATACTGGGGCAGTGGTTAAGACAGCACTCAGGCTGTCAGATGCCTTCTGACAGTCGACTGTCCACTGAAACCTCTTGTCTTTCTTTAGCATTTCTGTGAGTGGAGCAGGCACACTACTAAAATTTGGTGTGAATTTTTGGTAAAATCCACTCATTCCCAGCAATCACAGTACTGCTCTTTTTGTCGACGGTATGGGAAACTCCCCAATTACCTTTGCTTTTGCATTCCATGGGGCCATTTGTCCACATCCTGTGACATGCCCCAAGAATGGGACTTGGGCTTGGCAAATTCAATTTTAGCCAGGTTTATCACCAAACCTGCCTCCTGACGTTGATTGAACAAGTCCAATAAGTGTTGCATATGTTCCTTCCACGTGTGACTAAAAGCCACCTACGTAGACAATATATTTGGGTAATCTGGAAATCACTTTATTGGTAGCCTTTGAAATGTGGCTGGCACATTTTTCATACCACGTGGTATTACTTTAAATTGATGTGTTCCATTTGGCATTATGAAAGTTGAAATCATCTTTGCTCTTTCAAACAGAGGTACCTGTCAGTATAGTCTGAGCAAGTCCAATTTAGGAATATATAAGTTGCTTTTCCCACATTTTCATTACAGTCTTCCGAACGCGAAATTGGATATGAATCAGTATTTGTAACTGCACTAACTTTGCAGTAGTCTACGCTTAACCGTTGGGTACCATCTGGTGTTGGCACCATTACGATGGGTGAGCTCCAGTCACTGTAACTAACTTCGATTATGTCATCTTGAAACACGCGCTCAGTCTCCTTTTGAACCTGTGCCAACTTAAGAGGGCTATCCCTATAAGGATGTTGCTTAAACTGTGCAGCATTTCCTATCTCGAGATCATGTACAATTAGATTCGTACTTCCCAGTTTATTTTCACATATCACCCCATGCGATACCAATAACTCTTTCAAATCGTTTCAAGTTTCCTCTGGAAGGTAAGTCATTAATTTATCCCAAGTTTTGACAACTTCCTCACTGTCCAATTTAATTTGAAGAATGTCCAATTTGGAATCCTCTGACCTTAGTTCTTCACTCTGTGTTGTCACCAATAACACAGTGTCCTTTTCCTTTCCTTCTGTATCAAATTATCTTTTGAGCATATTCACATAGAATCATACGGCCATTGTGATGTACTGCACAGAAACAGACCCTTTGGTCTAACTCGTCCATGCCGGCCAGATATCCGAAATTAATCTAGTCCCATTTACCAGCACTTGGCCCTTATTTCTCTCAACCTTTCCTATTCATGTATCCATCCAGATGCCTTTTAAATGTTGTAATTGTACCAGCCTCCACCACTTCCTCTGGTAGCTCATTTGATACATGCACCATCCTCTGCATGAAAAAGTTGGCCCATAGGTCCCTCTTAAATCTTTCCCCTCTCACCCTAAATCACTCCAGGGAAAAGACCTTGTCTATTTATCGTATCCATGTCCTTCATGATTTTATATACCTCTATAAGGTCACCCCTCAGCCTCCGATGCTCCAGGGAAAACAGCTCCAGTCTATTCAGCCTCTCCCTGTAGCCCAAATCCAGCAACTCTGGCAACATCCTTGTCAATCTTTTCTGAACCCTTCCAAGTTTCACAATATCCTTCTGATATGAGGGAGACCAGAATTGCACGTGATATTCCAAAAGTGAACCAACCAATGTCCACAACATGACCTCCCAACTCTTATACTCAATACTCTGACCAATAAAGGAAAGCATATCAAACGCCTTCTTCACTATCCTATCTACCTGCGACTCCACTTTCAAGGAACTATAAACCTACACTCCAAGGTCTCTTTGTTCAGAAACACTCCCCAGGATATTACCATTAACTATATAAGTCCTGTCCTGATTTGCCTTTCCAAAGGGTGGCACGGTGGCTCAGTGGTTAGCACTGCTGCCTCACAGCACCCGAGGCCCGGGTTCAATTCCAGCCTTGGGTGACTGTCTATGTGGAGTTTGCACATTCTCCCCGTGTCTGCGTGGGTTTCCTCTGGGTGCTTCGGTTTCCTCCTAAAATCCAAAGATGTGCAGGTTAAGTGAATTGGCCACGCTAAATTGCCTGTAGTGTTCGTTACATTAGTCAGGGGTAAATGTAGGGGAATGGTTCTGGGTGGCTTACTCTTCAGTGGGTCGGTATGGACCTGTTGGGCCGAAGGTTCTGTTTCCATACTGTAGGGAATGTAATCTAAAAAAATGCCACACCTCTCATTTATCTAAATTAAACTCCATCTGCAAATCCTGGGCCCAATGGCCCACCTGGTCAAGATCCTGTTGTACCCTGAGGTATGCGCTATACCTCCAACTTTAGTATCATCTGCAAAACTTACTAACTATACCTCCTATGTTCACCTCCAAATCATTTATATAAATGATGAAAAACAATGAAGCCAGCACCAATCCTTGTGACACTCGCCTGGTCACAGGCCTTCAGTCTGAAAAACAACCCTCCACCACCACCTCTGTCATCTAACTTTGAGTCAGTTCTTTATCCAACACACTCTGTGTCAGACAAGTGAGTCCAATTGAACAGAGACCACACAAGCCAAATCAGGTGAAATTGACAAGCTGTTTATTACAAGCGATATCGCTGGAAGAGACATTGACTATGCTGACACAGAACTGACAGTCTGTATAGGTAGTTCAAGCGTTCTCTTCCCTGAGATGAGAATCAAGCCGGTTTTTATAGGAATATTGTACAATCATCTGATGAAGGAGCAGCGCTCCGAAAGCAAGTGCTTCCAAATACACCTGTTGGACTATAACCTGGTGTTGTGTGATTTTTAATACTATACAATGATGTTAATTAAAAATAGGCAAAATACAATGGTCTTGATAATCAAGTAATCCAGTTACAATGGTGATAATCACTGTTATCAGAAGAATGTCCTGATTGTCAATACAATGTAACATCCTGACAGCATCAAACAGTTCTTGTTGGGACCAGGAGAGGGGAGATGAGAATGTCCCTTTTGAAGCAGCAAGATGTTTCCATTGTTTCTCTCCTGTGAGCAAGGCATTCTGGTGCCTGTCCATCTGACCTGTCCTTTGTGTGGCTTGGGTATCACTAGGGTATGAGACTGCTCTCGGGGCTTTGGGACAGCTGTGCCGATCCGGTCCAAGAAGCTTATTGTTTGTCTTGGAAGTGTATTCCCTGGTCTGCGAGTGACTGTGGTCGTATCTGGTTTCCCTTGTCAGCCTATTTGGTCAATGCTGAGGCATTCTGGGTGTTTCTTGTATGGTTGGGACAGGCTTGATTTTCTGTGTTCTGTGTGGCCATACTGTGGATAGACAGGGTGGCAGATCTTTACCCACACTCTATGAGATTTCTTTTTGTCTGGAGTCTTTACAAAGTAGTTCACCTCACTCCATCTCCTTTCTACTTGGTAAGGTCTACTAAACCTGGCTCAAAAATTCGCCTATCACTGGAAGTAACACAATGTCTTATCTCCCGATAGCAAAATTGTGAGTTTGTGATTTCTTGTCTGCTTTTTGTTTCACTGTATGCTGTGATATTGCTGTCTAGACACTCCCCCACTCTACTTAAATGTCCCCTAAAATCTGACAGAGTCCAAATATGTCTCCGAATTCTAACTTAGCAAGTTCTCTCACTCTCACCTCATGTTCAAAAGCTAATTCAAATGGACTGAATTTCATCAATTCATTTGGTGCAGGGCAGGTGACTGAGGTGTCAGTGGGGGAGTACTTTGGGGCCAACGACCATAATTCTATTAGATTTAAACTACTGATGGAAAAGGATAGACCAGATCTAAAAGTTGAAGTTCTAAATTGGAGAAAGTTCTAAATTGGACAAATTTTGACGGTATTAGGCAAGAACTTTCACAAGCTGATTGAGGGCAGATGTTCGCAGGTAAAGGAACGGCTGGAAAATGGGAAGCCTTCAGAAATGAGATAACAAGAATCCAGAGAAAGTATGTTCCTGTCAGGGTGAAAGGGAAGGCTGGTAGGGATAGGGAATGCTGGATGACTAAAGAAAGTGAGGGTTTGGTTAAGAAAAAGAAGGAAGCATATGTATAGACAGGACAGATCGTGTGAATCCTTAGAAGAGTATAAAGGCAGTAGGAGTATACTTAAGAGGGAAATCAGGAGAAAAAAAGGGGACATGAAATAGCTTTGGCAAATAGTGTTAAGGAGAATCCAAAGGGCTTTTACAAATACATTAAGGACAAAAGGGTAACTAGGGAGAGAATAGGGCCCCTCAAAGATCAGCAAGGCGGCCTTTGTGTGGAGCTGCAGAAAATGGGGGAGATACTAAACGAGTATTTTGCATCAGTATTTACTGTGGAAAAGGATATGGAAGATATAGACTGTAGGGAAATAGATGACATCTTGAAAAATGTCCATATTACAGAGGAGTAAGTGCTGGATGTCTTGAAACGCAAAAAGTTGGATAAATCCCCAGGACCTGATCAGGTATATCCGAGAGCTCTGTGGGAAGCTAGAGAAGTGATTGTTGGGCCTCTTGCTGAGATATTTGTATCATCGATAGTCACAGGTGATGTGCCGGAAGACAGGAGGTTGGCTAACGTGGTGCCACTGTTTAAGAAGGGCGGTAAGGACAAGCCAGGGAACTATAGACCGGTGAGCCTGACCTCGGTGGTGGGCAAGTTGTTGGAGGGAATCCTGAGGGACAGGATGTACATGTATTTGGAAAGGCAAGGACTGATTAGGGATAGTCAACATGGCTTTGTGCGTGGGAAATCATGTCTCACAAACTTGATTGAGTTTTTTGAAGAAGTAACAAAGAGGATTGATGAGGGCAGGATGGTAGATGTGATCTATATGGACTTCAGTAAGGCGTTTGACAAGGTTCCCCATGGGAGACTGGTTAGCAAGGTTAAATCTCACGGAGTAAAGGGAGAACTAGCTATTTGGTTACAGATCTGGCTCAAAGGTAGAAGACAGAGGGTGGTGGTGGAGGTTTATTTTTCAGACTGGAGGCCTGTGACCAGTGGAGTGCCACAAGGATCGGTGCTGGGTCCTCTACATTTTGTCATTTACATAAATGATTTGGATGTGAGTATAAGAGGTACAGTTAGTAAGTTTGCAGATGACACCAAAAGTGGGGGTGTAGTGGACAGCGAAGAGGGTTAACTCAGATTACAACAGGATCTTGATCAGATGGGCCAATGGGCCGAGAAGTTGCAGATGGAGTTTAATTTGGATAAATGTGAGGTGCTGCATTTTGGAAAAGCAAATCTTAGCAGGACTTATACACTTAATTGTAAGGTCCTAGAGATTGTTGCTGAACAGAGAGACCTTGGAGTGCAGGTTCATAGCTCCTTGAAAGTGGAGTTGCAGGTAGATAGGATAGTGAAGAAGGCGTTTGGTATGCTTTCTTTTATTGGTCAGAGTATTGAGTACAGGAGTTGGGAGGTCAAGTTGTGGCTGTACAGGACATTGGTTAGGCCACTGTTTGAATATTGCATGCAATTCTGGTCTCTTTCCTATCGGAAAGATATTGTGAAACATGAAAGGTTTCAGAAAAGATTTACAAGGATGTTGCCAGGGTTGGAGGATTTGAGCTATTTGGAGAGGCTGAACAGGCTGGGGCTATTTTCCCTGGAACGTCGGAGGCTGAGGGGTGACGTTATAGAGGTTTACAAAATTATGAGGGGCATGGATAGGATAAATAGACAAAGTCTTTTCCCTGGTGTGGGGGAGTCCAGAACTAGAGGGCATAGGTTTAGGGCGAGAGGGGAAAGATATAAAAGAGACCTAAGGGGCAACTTTTTCATGCAGAGGGTGGTACGTGTATGGAATGAGCTGCCAGAGGAAGTGGTGGAGGCTGGAACAATTGCAACATTTAAGAGGCATTTGGATGGATCTATGAATAGGAAGGGTTTGGAGGGATATGGGCTGGGCGCTGGCAGGTGGGACTAGATTGTTTGGGAAATCTGGTTGGCATGGACGAGTGGAAAGGTCTGTTTCCATGCTGTACATCTCTATGACTCTATCTCTGATGGCAAAAGGTACAAACAGAATTCCTTTATCCCAATCATGTGGATAGCCTTGACTATAAGGCCTTAATATGGTCTCTAATGTTTGATGCCACCTTTCTAGCGCTACCTGTGACTCTGGATGGTACGCAGTAGATTTGAATTGTTTTACTTCTAAGCTGTCCATAATTTCCTTGAATAATTTTAAATTGAAGTTTGACCCATTGATCTGGTTGTATCTCTGTAGGTAGTCTGTATCTCGCGAAAAATTTGAGTAACTTTTCCACAATCCTTTTTACCTGTGATATTGTGTAATGGAGTGGCACCTGGAAATCTAGCGGACATATCCATTATTGTCAACAAATACTGATTCCTACTTTTTGTTTTAGGAAGGAGTCCTAGGCAATCAATTAAGACTTTTGTGAAAGGTTCCTCAAATGCAGGGATGGATATTAAAGGTGCAGGTTTTATTACTGACTGAGCATATTACCTGATATGTGTGACATGTCTGCCAAAATTCAACTACATCCTTGTGCAGTCCAGATTTCGTCAGTAAAAGTGCTTTTGTATTTTAGCTTGACATTTTTTACCCCTAAATGAGAACCTACTGGTAATTCATGTGCCACGCATAACACCTCGTTTCTATAACCCACTGGTACTTAATGAACTTCTACCCCTCACCTATCTGCCTGAATATGTAATGGTCTCCATTTTCTCAATAAGACATTATTTTTAAGATAGTAGCATTCAGGGATATATTCGGATTCTTGTTCTGTGTATGCCTTTTGATATAATTGTAGTTTCTCCTGTTTCTGCTGTAACTCAGTTAATTTCTCTGACTGAAAGATATCTGCTATATCTTCTGTCTGCTCCTGGTTTGTCTCAACTATTTGATCAAACAGGGTCCCTGCTAATTCCACTTCAATTTTCTCATCTGTACTCTTTAATCTCTCCTGTCTCAATTGCTGACTTGAAACAGCAGTTTCAAATCTGGTGAGGTGGTACTTGTTACCACACAGTCAGGAAAAATCCCAGGATATTTGTCTTTTAATAGTTCCATTGCCTGGCTTTTCAACTGCAGTAGGCAGCACTCCTACCTGTGAACCAGCTATATCATTAGCAAGGAAAAATTGTACTCCTGGAGCAGCGAGTTTGTCCAGTTCCCCTGCCATAACTTCTCCACTTTTCACTGGGCACTCTAACCTCACTCTACGTAACTGAGCACTAATTGTCTCACTGTGAATTCCTGTTACGAGTACTTTTTTTGGCAGTAGTCCTTCAGAGGTACATATCACCTCACTTTCTCAAATGAGATGAAAAACGCTTCCACATCCTTCTCATCAAATTCAGGCAATGCTTTAACATATTTAAATAGATTCTCACCAGGCCTTTGGCTACCTTGGGTTTGCTCATCCTCACTGAGCTTGCCTTCAGTCTTCATCATTTTAAGTTGGCCTTCCTGTCTAAGTGCTGATTTCTGAAGTTCAGACTTCCTCTCTTTCTTCCTTTCCTCCGTCTCTCTTTCTCTCTCTTTTTGTTCTGCTTTTAATCGCAATTCAAACATTTTCATCTCTGTTGTCCTTTCCTTTTCTTTTGCCTTTAACTCGAGCTACTTCATTTTCAGTTGAATTTTAGCCATCTTTAAAGATTCGGCTGGTGTTTCTGGCAGACCTAAATGCTGAGCTATTGCTGTAATTATCTCTCCTTTCCTCACAGAAGGAGGGAGCTCCAATTCCAGCAGCTTTTCCTTGTTCACCTTTTTGGAAAGCCCCCAAACTCACTTCCTCCACCCCCAGAGAACTCTCAGTGACTGAAAGAGCCTTTACTACACCAAGCACTGTCTAAACCAACTGAATTCAACACCCAGAACAATTGACATTAACACCTACCTTTGAGTCCAGCGACCTTAATTCCAATTTGGAACTATTGAACAAATCCAGCGAAGAGCCCTCCGTCTGTTATGGACCAGACGAGACTCCCCCCCCCAAACATTTGAAGAAGGAAGCCGAGACCTTAAATTTTCCAGTTGTTTTAAGCAGGTGAAAGTGGATATTCGATGAGAGATGCAGCCTGTCAAAATCCCTCTGTTTTAAACAAAACTGAATCTATTTACAGAGTACCGAATGAAACAGAAACAAAACAGAAGACAGAATAATTTAACCTATCCAAAAACCTGATCGACTATCCCAACTTCATGATGCTGTTCTAAATGCATGCAGCAGCCCCCATAATCACCCCCTTGGCAAAAGGGTAAAACCAGACCCAGGTTGTTACAGGGGAGGGAGATGGCAGAGTGATTTAGCATGGAGCCTCTTGCTGTTTCCTTAGATTCCCCAGCTTAAACTGACCAGCAGCTCTGAGCAGCCAGACTGCGAAAACCAAAACAAACCAGACTAAGGCTGAGCTGAGAGAGCTGGCCACTCCCTTTTCATTGTACAAGGGTTTTTTTTTAAACTTAAGAGCTTCCTCAAGTAGATAAACCCAGACATCTTGGAACCCATGACTTTATGACCCCTCTGAAATAAAACCAAAGAAAACATAACCTTGTTAGAAGGAGCAGCATTGTCACAGAAGGGAACTTTGTAACTGCTGCCCTTGTCCTTCAAGATGTTATTGGTGATGGGTTTGAAGTGGCGCTTTTTTAAATTCACTTGTGTGATCTGGATTTTGTGGCGGAGTCAGCATTTACTGCCCAAGGGAAAGTAGTGGTCCACACAATGTAAGTTGACCCACACTGCCCTTAGTGAGGGAAAATCCAGGATTTTGATCCAATGACAGTGAAGAAATGACAGTATATTTCCAAATCAGGATGATGACTGGCTCGGCGAGCAGCTTGTAGGGGCTGGGTGTTCCCATGTATCTGTTCCCCTTGTCCTTCTTGATTGAAGTGGTCATGGGTTTGGAAGCTGCTGTCTGAGGAGTTCTGGTGAATTTCTGCAGGGCTTCTTGTAGATGGTACATACTGCTGCTACTCATCATCGATGGTGGAAGGAGTGAATGAGTTGCCAATCAAGTGGGCTACTTTTTCCTGGATGGTGTCAATGTTTTTTGGAGCTGGACACATACAGGCAACTGGAGACTATTCCATCACACTCTTGGCTTGTACCTTTTAGATGATGGACATGCTTTGGGGTGTTAGGAGGTGAGTTACCACAGGATTCCTAGCCTCAGACCTGCTCTTGTAGCCACTGTATTTAAGTGATGACTCCTGTTGAGTTTCTGGTCAATGGTAGCCTACAGGATGTTGCTAGTGGAGGGATCTATGATGTTACACCACTGAATGTCAAGGGACAGTTGTTATATTATCTCTTATTGGAGATGGTCATTGCCTGGCATTCATATGGGGCCAATGTTTCCAGCCCAAGTTTGGATATTGTCCAGGTCTTCTTGCATTTGAACATGGACTACTTCTGTATCTGAGAGTCATGAATGGTGCTGAATATTGTGCAGTCATCCGCGAACATTCCCACTTCTGACATTATGATGTAAGAAAGGTCATTGATAAAGTAGCTGAAGATGGTTGGGCCTAGGATACTACCCTGAGTTCTGTTTAGTATCTTCACTAGGTTGATACCTCATTATTGTGCATTCTTGGTGCTGCTCCTGGACTGCCCTCCTGCACTCTCCGTTGAACTTGGTGTCTGCTTTGTTCATCCATGTCTGATTTGTTCCTCAGTTTCTGCCTCGGTCATCAGTGTGTTGCCGTTCATTCGTGTCTGTCGCCTTCATTTGTATATGATTCGTTCATTAGATTGACACTGTAGGAATGGAGATATGTCAGGATGGTGAGCAACTTGGAATTGAACTTGCGAGGGTGGTATTCCCACATTTCTGCTGTCCTTGTCCTTCTAGATATTAGTAGTCCTGGGTTTTGGTGTCTGTCTCATGTATCAGTGTCTGATACATTATCAGTATCTGTCATTCAGCAGTGTTTGACTCCTTCATTGTTGTCTATCTCATTATTATTGTCTGTCTCAATCATCAGTGTCTATCTTGTTGATTAGTCTCTCATTTATTCATCGGTGTCTGTCTTGTTCATTACCTTCTGTTTTGTTCATTGTTGTCTGGCGCAGTCATTAGTGCTTGATTTCTTAATTAGTGTGATTCATTCTTAGTGTTTTACTCATTCATTAGTGTCCCTTGTACATGAGTGCTTCATTCATTCCTCAGAATTAGATTCATTCATCAGTGTTTATCTCATTCAGGAGGGTCTATCTCACACATTAGTATCTGACTCATGTATTTGTGTCTGCCTCATTCATTAGTACCTACTTCGGTCGGTAGTGTCTGACTCATTCTTTCTCTTGTTCATTAGTGTTGGTGTTGCTTATTAGGGTTTGATTAAATCATTCATGTCTGTTTCATTCATTTGTTCTCGTTCATGAGTGTCTCTCCTGTTCATGAGTGTCTCTCTCATTAGTGTCTGCCTCATTTATGAGTGTCTCTCCTGTTCATTAGTGTCTCTTTTGTTCATCAGTGACTCATCCATTCATTGGTGTCTCATGCGTTCATTGGAGTTGATCTCTTTCATTATCGTTGTCTTGTTCACTATGTGCCTGATTCATGTATCAGTGCCTGTCTTGTTTATTAGTCTGTCTCATTTATTCCTGTCTATCTCGTTTATCCATATCTGTGTCATTTATTAGTATTTGACTCATTCTTTCATGTCTGATTCATTCACTAGTGTTGTCTCAATCATTACTGTCTGTCTCAGTCTTTAATATGTTTCATTCATTAATGGCAGATTAGTGTCTGACTAGTTCAACAGTGTGTGTCTGGTTCACCAGTGTCTGATTGTTTAACTAGTGTCTCCCTGTGTCTGCGTGGGTTTCCTCCGGGTGCTCCAGTTTCCTCCCACTCTCCAAAGATGTACAGGTTAGGTGAATTGGCCATGCTAAATTGCCTGTAGTGTTAGGTGAAGGGGTAAATGTAGGGGAATGGGTCTGGGTGGGTTGCTGTTCGGAGAGTCGGTATGGACTTGGGCCGAAGGGCCTGTTTCCATTCTGTAAATAATCTAATCTAATCTCACTCTATCATTAGTGTCTGTCTCATTCATTGGTGTCAGTCTCATTAATTAGCATCTGACTGGTTCATTAGTGTCTGTCTTGTTAAATAATGTCTCATTCACATTTTAATGTCTGATTCTCCCATTCATGTCTGCGGCATTCATTCATTAGTGTATGATTCGTTCATTTGTCTTCATCTTGTTCAACAATTCTGGTTGCTCTGATAGGAGAGATGTTATTAAACTGGAAAGGGTGCAAAAACGATTTACAAGGTTATTACTAAGACTAGAGGAGTTGTGTTATAAAGACACACTGGGACTTTTCTGACTGAAATATAGGAATCTGAGAGGTATCATACAAAGGTTTATGCAATAACGAGGGGCATAGATAAGGTGAATAGTTCAAGACTTTTTACCAGGGTAAGGGAGTCCAAAACTAGAGAGCATAGGTTTAAGGCGATAGGGGAAAGATTTAAAAGGGATCTGAGGGGCAGCTTTTTTGCATAGGGGTGATGTATACATGGAACAAGCTGCTAGCGCAAGTGGTAGGGACGGGTACAGTTACAATATTTAAAAGACATTTGGACAGGTACATGAATAAGAAAGGTTTAGATGGATATGTGCCAAATTCAGGCAAATGGGACTAGTTCAGTTTCAGAAACCTGGCCAATATGGATGAATTGGGCCTAAGAGCCTTACTGTACGACTCTTTAACAGTTTGTCTCATTCATTAGCATCTGATTCAGTCTTTCATGTCTGCCTCATTCGTTAATATCTGACTCATTCTCTGTCTTGTTCATTAGTGTTTGATTCTTTATCAGTGTTTGATTTGTTCGTTACGACTTGACTTTTTATTCGCGTCTGTCACAGTCATCAGTTTCTGATCCATTCATCAGTATGTGACACAACTGTTAGTACCTGATTAATTCATTCGTGTCACTCTCGCTCAGTCGTGTCACACTCACTCAGTCGTGTCAGTCTTGTCCACCAGTGTCTGATTCATTTACCAGTCTGTGACTCAGACTTTAATGTCTAATTCACAAACTTGTGTCTGTCTCCTTCATTTGTGTTCTATTCCATCATTAGTGCCTGATTTGTTCATCACTGTCTGTCTTGTTCATCAATGTCTCATCTGTTAATTAGCGTTTCATTCATTAGTGTTGGATTCATTCGATAGAGAATGCCTTATTCATTATTCATTCTTTGACTGACTCATCAATGTTAGTGTCATTCATTAATATTTGATTCGATCATTTGTGTCTGTACCATCGATTAGTACCTGTCCCGTTCATTAGTATCTGTCCCGTTCATTTGTGTCTGTCCCGTTCATTCGTGTCTGTCCCGTTCATTAGTGTCTGTCCCGTTCATTAGTGTCTGTCCCGTTCATTGGTATCTGTCCCGTTCATTCGTGTCTGTCCCGTTCATTCGTGTCTGTCCCGTTCATTCGTGTCTGTCCCGTTCATTGGTATCTGTCCCGTTCATTCGTACCTGTCCCGTTCATTAGTGTCTGTCCCGTTCATTAGTGTCTGTCCCGTTCATTCGTGTCTGTCCCGTTCATTCGTGTCTGTCCCGTTCATTCGTGTCTGTCCCGTTCATTGGTGTCTGTCCCGTTCATTGGTGTCTGTCCCGTTCATTGGTGTCTGTCCCGTTCATTCGTGTCTGTCCCGTTCATTCGTGTCTGTCCCGTTCATTAGTGTCTGTCCCGTTCATTAGTGTCTGTCCCGTTCATTAGTGTCTGTCCCGTCCATTATTGTCTGTCCCGTTCATTAGTGTCTGTCCCGTTCATTATTGTCTGTCCCGTTCATTAGTGTCTGTCTCGTTCATTATTGTCTGTCTCGTTCATTATTGTCTGTCCCGTTCATTAGTGTCTGTCCCGTTCTTTAGTGTCTGTCGCGTTCATTAGTGTCTGTCCCGTTCATTAGTGTCTGTCCCGTCCATTATTGTCTCTCCCGTTCATTAGTGTCTGTCGTGTTCATTAGTGTCTGTCCCGTTCATTATTGTCTGTCCCGTTCATTATTGTCTGTCCCGTTCATTAGTGTCTGTCTCGTTCATTATTGTCTGTCTCGTTCATTATTGTCTGTCCCGTTCATTAGTGTCTGTCTCGTTCATTAGTGTCTGTCTCGTTCATTAGTGTCTGTCCCGTTCATTAGTATCTGTCCCGTTCATTATTGTCTGTCGTGTTCATTAGTGTCTGTCCCGTTCATTAGTGTCTGTCCCGTTCATTAGTGTCTGTCCCGTTCTTTAGTGTCTGTCGCGTTCATTAGTATCTGTCCCGTTCATTAGTGTCTGTCCGGTTCATTAGTCTCTGTCCCGTTCATTAGTGTCTGTCCGGTTCATTAGTGTCTGTCCGGTTCATTAGTGTCTGTCCGGTTCATTAGTGTCTGTCCTGTTCACTCGTGTCTGTCCCGTTCATTAGTGTCTGTCCCGTTCATTCGTGTCTGTCCCGTTCATTCGTGTCTGTCCCGTTCATTCGTGTCTGTCCCGTTCATTCGTGTCTGTCCCGTTCATTCGTGTCTGTCCCGTTCATTAGTGTCTGTCCCGTTCATTAGTGTCTGTCCCGTTCATTAGTATCTGTCCCGTTCATTATTGTCTGTCCCGTTCATTAGTGTCTGTCTCGTTCAGTAGTATCTGTCCCGTTCATTAGTATCTGTCCCGTTCATTAGTATCTGTCCCGTTCATTATTGTCTGTCCCGTTCGTTAGTGTCTGTCCCGTTCGTTAGTGTCTGTCCCGTTCGTTAGTGTCTGTCTCGTTCCTTAGTGTCTGTCTCGTTCATTAGTATCTGTCCCGTTCATTAGTGTCTGTCCCGTTCATTAGTATCTGTCCCGTTCATTCGTGTCTGTCCCGTTCATTAGTATCTGTCGCGTTCATTAGTGTCTGTCTCGTTCATTAGTGTCTGTCCCGTTCATTAGTGTCTGTCCCGTTCATTAGTATCTGTCCCGTTCATTAGTGTCTGTCCCGTTCATTAGTGTCTGTCCCGTTCATTAGTGTCTGTCTCGTTCATTAGTATCTGTCCCGTTCATTATTGTCTGTCCCGTTCATTCGTGTCTGTCCCGTTCATTTGTGTCTGTCCCGTTCATTCGTGTCTGTCCCGTTCATTCGTGTCTGTCCCGTTCATTCGTGTCTGTCCCGTTCATTAGTGTCTGTCCCGTTCATTAGCGTCTGTCCCGTTCATTCGTACCTGTCCCGTTCATGAGCGTCTGTCCCGTTCATTCGTACCTGTCCCGTTCATTAGTGTCTGTTCCGTTCATTCGTACCTGTCCCGTTCATTAGTGTCTGTCCCGTTCATTAGTGTCTGTCCCGTTCATTCGTGTCTGTCCCGTTCATTCGTGTCTGTCCCGTTCATTCGTGTCTGTCCCGTTCATTAGTGTCTGTCCCGTTCATTCGTACCTGTCCCGTTCATTCGTACCTGTCCCGTTCATTGGTATCTGTCCCGTTCATTGGTGTCTGTCCCGTTCATTAGTGTCTGTCCCGTTCATTAGTATCTGTCCCGTTCATTAGTGTCTGTCACGTTAATTAGTATCTGTCCCATTCATTAGCGTCTGTCCCGTTCATTAGCGTCTGTCCACTTCATTAGTATCTGTCCCGTTCATTAGTGTCTGTCCCGTTAATTAGTATCTGTCCCGTTCATTAGTGTCTGTCCCGTTCATTAGCGTCTGTCCCGTTCATTAGCGTCTGTCCCGTCCACTTCATTAGCGTCTGTCCACTTCATTAGCGTCTGTCCCGTACATTAGCATCTGTCCCGTACATTAGTATCTGTCCCGTTCATTCGTGTCTGTCCCGTTCATTCGTGTCTGTCCCGTTAATTAGTGTCTGTCCACTTCATTAGCGTCTGTGCACTTCATTAGTGTCTGTCCCGTACATTAGTATCTGTCCCGTTCATTCGTGTCTGTCCCGTTCATTCGTGTCTGTCCCGTTCATTAGTGTCTGTCCCGTTCATTAGTGTCTGTCCACTTCATTAGTGTCTGTCCACTTCATTCGTGTCTGTCGCGTTCATTAGTGTCTGTCCCGTACATTAGTATCTGTCCCGTTCATTAGTATCTGTCTCGTTCATTATTGTCTGTCCCGTTCATTGGTGTCTGTCCCGTTCATTGGTGTCTGTCCCGTTCATTGGTGTCTGTCCCGTTCATTAGTGTCTGTCCCGTTCATTCGTGTCTGTCCCGTTCATTAGTGTCTGTCCACTTCATTAGTGTCTGTCCCGTTCATTCGTGTCTGTCCCGTTCATTAGTGTCTGTCCACTTCATTAGTGTCTGTCCCGTTCATTAGTGTCTGTCCCGTTCATTCGTGTCTGTCCCGTTCATTCGTGTCTGTCCCGTTCATTAGTGTCTGTCCCGTTCATTAGTGTCTGTCGCGTTCATTCGTGTCTGTCTCGTTCATTAGTGTCTGTCCCGTTCATTAGTGTCTGTCCCGTTCATTAGTGTCTGTCCCGTTCATTCGTGTCTGTCCACTTCATTAGTGTCTGTCCCGTTCATTAGTGTCTGTCCCGTTCATTAGTGTCTGTCCCTTACATTAGTATCTGTCCCGTTCATTAGTGTCTGTCCCGTTCATTAGTGTCTGTCCCGTTCATTAGTGTCTGTCCACTTCATTAGTGTCTGTCCACTTCATTCGTGTCTGTCGCGTTCATTAGTGTCTGTCCCGTACATTAGTATCTGTCCCGTTCATTAGTATCTGTCTCGTTCATTAGTATCTGTCTCGTTCATTATTGTCTGTCCCGTTCATTGGTGTCTGTCCCGTTCATTCGTGTCTGTCCCGTTCATTAGTGTCTGTCCCGTTCATTAGTGTCTGTCCACTTCATTAGTGTCTGTCCCGTTCATTAGTGTCTGTCCCGTTCATTAGTATCTGTCTCGTTCATTATTGTCTGTCCCGTTCATTGGTGTCTGTCCCGTTCATTCGTGTCTGTCCCGTTCATTAGTGTCTGTCCCGTTCATTAGTGTCTGTCCACTTCATTAGTGTCTGTCCCGTTCATTAGTATCTGTCTCGTTCATTATTGTCTGTCCCGTTCATTGGTGTCTGTCCCGTTCATTCGTGTCTGTCCCGTTCATTAGTGTCTGTCCCGTTCATTAGTGTCTGTCCACTTCATTAGTGTCTGTCCCGTTCATTAGTGTCTGTCCCGTTCATTAGTGTCTGTCCCGTTCATTAGTATCTGTCCCGTTCATTAGTATCTGTCTCGTTCATTATTGTCTGTCCCGTTCATTGGTGTCTGTCCCGTTCATTAGTGTCTTTCCCGTTCATTAGTGTCTGTCCCGTTCATTAGTATCTGTCTCGTTCATTATTGTCTGTCCCGTTCATTGGTGTCTGTCCCGTTCATTCGTGTCCGTCCCGTTCATTAGTATCTGTCCCGTTCATTCGTGTCTGTCCCGTTCATTGGTGTCTGTCCCATTCATTGGTGTCTGTCCCGTTCATTAGTGTCTGTCCCGTTCATTAGTGTCTGTCCCGTTCATTAGTGTCTGTCCCGTTCATTGGTGTCTGTCCCGTTCATTGGTGTCTGTCCCGTACATTAGTGTCTGTCCCGTACATTGGTGTCTGTCCCGTACATTAGTGTCTGTCCCGTTCATTAGTGTCTGTCCCGTTCATTAGTGTCTGTCCACTTCATTAGTGTCTGTCCCGTTCATTAGTGTCTGTCCCGTTCATTAGTGTCTGTCCACTTCATTAGTGTCTGTCCACTTCATTAGTGTCTGTCCCGTTCATTTGTGTCTGTCCACTTCATTAGCGTCTGTCCCGTTCATTAGCGTCTGTCCCGTTCATTAGCGTCTGTCCCGTTCATTCGTGTCTGTCCCGTTCATTCGTGTCTGTCCCGTTCATTAGTGTCTGTCGCGTTCATTCGTGTCTGTCCACTTCATTGTTGTCTGTCCCGTTCATTGGTGTCTGTCCACTTCATTGGTGTCTGTCCCGTTCATTAGTATCTGTCCCGTTCATTAATGTCTGTCGTGTTCATTCGTATCTGTCCCGTTCATTAGTGTCTGTCCCGTTCATTAATGTCTGTCGTGTTCATTAGTATCTGTCCCGTTCATTAGTGTCTGTCCCGTTCATTAGTATCTGTCCCGTTCATTAGTATCTGTTCCGTTCATTATTGTCTGTCGTGTTCATGAGTGTCTGTCGTGTTCATTAGTATCTGTCCCGTTCATTCGTGTCTGTCCCGTTCATTCGTGTCTGTCCCGTTCATTCGTGTCTGTCCCGTTCATTCGTGTCTGTCCCGTTCATTCGTGTCTGTCCCGTTCATTAATGTCTGTCGTGTTCATTAGTATCTGTCCCGTTCATTAGTGTCTGTCCCGTTCATTAGTGTCTGTCCCGTTCATTAGTACCCGTCCCGTTCATGAGTATCTGTCCCGGTCATTAGTGTCTGTCCCGTTCATTAGTGTCTGTCCCGTTCATTAGTGTCTGTCCCGTTCATTAGTGTCTGTCCCGTTCATTAGTGTCTGTCCCGTTCATTAGTGTCTGTCCCGTTCATTAGTATCTGTCCCGTTCATTAATGTCTGTCGTGTTCATTAGTATCTGTCCCGTCCATTAGTGTCTGTCCCGTTCATTAGTATCTGTCCCGTTCATTAGTATCTGTTCCGTTCATTATTGTCTGTCGTGTTCATTAGTGTCTGTCGTGTTCATTAGTATCTGTCCCGTTCATTCGTGTCTGTCCCGTTCATTCGTGTCTGTCCCGTTCATTCGTGTCTGTCCCGTTCATTAGTGTCTGTCCCGTTCATTAGTGTCTGTCCCGTTCATTCGTGTCTGTCCCGTTCATTCGTGTCTGTCCCGTTCATTCGTGTCTGTCCCGTTCATTCGTGTCTGTCCCGTTCATTAGTGTCTGTCCCGTTCATTAGTGTCTGTCCCGTTCATTCGTGTCTGTCCCGTTCATTCGTGTCTGTCCCGTTCATTCGTGTCTGTCCCGTTCATTCGTGTCTGTCCCGTTCATTAGTGTCTGTCCCGTTCATTAGTATCTGTCCCGTTCATTAGTGTCTGTCGCGTTCATTAGTGTCTGTCGCGTTCATTAGTGTCCGTTCCGTTCATTGTGTCTGTCCCGTTCATTAGTGTCTGTCGCGTTCATTAGTGTCCGTTCCGTTCATTAGTATCCGTCCCGTTCATTCGTATCTGTCCCGGTCATTAGTGTCTGTCCCGGTCATTAGTGTCTGTCCCGTTCATTAGTGTCTGTCGTGTTCATTAGTGTCTGTCCCGTTCATTAGTGTCTGTCCCGTTCATTAGTATCTGTCCCGTTCATTAGTATCTGTCCCGTTCATTAGTATCTGTCCAGTTCATTATTGTCTGTCCCGTTCATTAGTATCTGTCCCGTTCATTATTGTCTGTCCCGTTCATTAGTATCTGTCCCGTTCATTAGTATCTGTCCCGTTCATTATTGTCTGTCCCGTTCATTATTGTCTGTCGTGTTCATTAGTATCTGTCCCGTTCATTCGTGTCTGTCCCGTTCATTAGTGTCTATCCCGTTCATTCGTGTCTGTCCCGTTCATTAGTGTCTGTCCCGTTCATTAGTGTCTGTCCCGTTCATTAGTGTCTGTCCCGTTCATTCGTGTCTGTCCCGTTCATTCGTGTCTGTCCCGTTCATTCGTGTCTGTCCCGTTCATTCGTGTCTGTCCCGTTCATTCGTGTCTGTCCCGTTCATTAGTAACTGTCCCGTTCATTAGTATCTGTCCCGTTCATTCGTGTCTGTCCCGTTCATTCGTGTCTGTCCCGTTCATTAGTGTCTGTCCCGTTCATTAGTGTCTGTCGCGTTCATTAGTGTCCGTTCCGTTCATTAGTATCTGTCCCGTTCATTAGTATCTGTCCCGTTCATTAGTATCTGTCCCGTTCATTCGTGTCTGTCCCGTTCATTAGTGTCTGTCCCGTTCATTAGTATCTGTCCCGTTCATTAGTATCTGTCCCGTTCATTAGTGTCTGTCCCGTTCATTAGTGTCTGTCCCGTTCATTAGTGTCTGTCGCGTTCATTAGTGTCCGTTCCGTTCATTAGTGTCCGTTCCGTTCATTAGTATCCGTCCCGTTCATTAGTGTCTGTCCCGTTCATTAGTGTCTGTCCCGTTCATTAGTATCTGTCCCGTTCATTAGTATCTGTCCCGTTCATTAGTGTCTGTCCCGTTCATTAGTGTCTGTCCCGTTCATTAGTGTCTGTCGCGTTCATTAGTGTCCGTTCCGTTCATTAGTATCTGTCCCGTTCATTATTGTCTGTCCCGTTCATTAGTGTCTGTCCCGTTCATTCGTGTCTGTCCCGTTCATTCGTGTCTGTCCCGTTCATTAGTGTCTGTCCCGTTCATTATTGTCTGTCCCGTTCATTATTGTCTGTCCCGTTCATTAGTGTCTGTCCCGTTCATTAGTATCTGTCCCGTTCATTATTGTCTGTCCCGCTCATTAGTATCTGTCCCGTTCATTATTGTCTGTCCCGTTCATTATTGTCTGTCCCGTTCATTATTGTCTGTCCCGTTCATTATTGTCTGTCCCGTTCATTAGTATCTGTCCCGTTCATTATTGTCTGTCCCGTTCATTATTGTCTGTCCCGTTCATTATTGTCTGTCGTGTTCATTCGTGTCTGTCCCGTTCATTCGTGTCTGTCCCTTTCATTAGTGTCCGTTCCGTTCATTAGTATCTGTCCCGTTCATTATTGTCTGTCCCGTTCATTATTGTCTGTCCCGTTCATTAGTATCTGTCCCGTTCATTAGTCTCTGTCCCGTTCATTATTGTCTGTCCCGTTCATTATTGTCTGTCCCGTTCATTATTGTCTGTCCCGTTCATTAGTGTCTGTCCCGTTCATTAGTGTCTGTCCCGTTCATTAGTGTCTGTCGCGTTCATTAGTGTCCGTTCCGTTCATTAGTATCTGTCCCGTTCATTATTGTCTGTCCCGTTCATTAGTGTCTGTCCCGTTCATTCGTGTCTGTCCCGTTCATTCGTGTCTGTCCCGTTCATTAGTGTCTGTCCCGTTCATTATTGTCTGTCCCGTTCATTATTGTCTGTCCCGTTCATTAGTGTCTGTCCCGTTCATTAGTATCTGTCCCGTTCATTATTGTCTGTCCCGCTCATTAGTATCTGTCCCGTTCATTATTGTCTGTCCCGTTCATTATTGTCTGTCCCGTTCATTATTGTCTGTCCCGTTCATTATTGTCTGTCCCGTTCATTAGTATCTGTCCCGTTCATTATTGTCTGTCCCGTTCATTATTGTCTGTCCCGTTCATTATTGTCTGTCGTGTTCATTCGTGTCTGTCCCGTTCATTCGTGTCTGTCCCTTTCATTAGTGTCCGTTCCGTTCATTAGTATCTGTCCCGTTCATTATTGTCTGTCCCGTTCATTATTGTCTGTCCCGTTCATTAGTATCTGTCCCGTTCATTAGTCTCTGTCCCGTTCATTATTGTCTGTCCCGTTCATTATTGTCTGTCCCGTTCATTATTGTCTGTCGTGTTCATTCGTGTCTGTCCCGTTCATTCGTGTCTGTCCCGTTCATTCGTGTCTGTCCCTTTCATTAGTGTCCGTTCCGTTCATTAGTATCTGTCCCGTTCATTATTGTCTGTCCCGTTCATTAGTATCTGTCCCGTTCATTAGTGTCTGTCCCGTTCATTAGTGTCTGTCCCGTTCATTAGTGTCTTTCCCGTTCATTAGTGTCTGTCCCGTTCATTATTGTCTGTCCCGTTCATTGGTGTCTGTCCCGTTCATTCGTGTCCGTCCCGTTCATTAGTATCTGTCCCGTTCATTCGTGTCTGTCCCGTTCATTGGTGTCTGTCCCGTTCATTGGTGTCTGTCCCGTTCATTGGTGTCTGTCCCGTTCATTAGTGTCTGTCCCGTTCATTAGTATCTGTCCCGTTCATTAGTGTCTGTCCCGTTCATTGGTGTCTGTCCCGTTCATTGGTGTCTGTCCCGTTCATTGGTGTCTGTCCCGTTCATTAGTGTCTGTCCCGTTCATTAGTGTCTGTCCCGTTCATTAGTGTCTGTCCCGTTCATTAGTGTCTGTCCACTTCATTAGTGTCTGTCCACTTCATTAGTGTCTGTCCACTTCATTAGTGTCTGTCCCGTTCATTTGTGTCTGTCCACTTCATTAGCGTCTGTCCCGTTCATTCGTGTCTGTCCCGTTCATTAGCGTCTGTCCCGTTCATTCGTGTCTGTCCCGTTCATTCGTGTCTGTCCCGTTCATTAGTGTCTGTCCACTTCATTAGTGTCTGTCCACTTCATTAGTGTCTGTCCCGTTCATTCGTGTCTGTCCACTTCATTGGTGTCTGTCCCGTTCATTAGTATCTGTCCCGTTCATTAATGTCTGTCGTGTTCATTAGTATCTGTCCCATTCATTAATGTCTGTCGTGTTCATTAGTATCTGTCCCGTTCATTAGTGTCTGTCCCGTTCATTAGTATCTGTCCCGTTCATTAGTATCTGTTCCGTTCATTATTGTCTGTCGTGTTCATTCGTGTCTGTCGTGTTCATTAGTATCTGTCCCGTTCATTCGTGTCTGTCCCGTTCATTCGTGTCTGTCCCGTTCATTCGTGTCTGTCCCGTTCATTCGTGTCTGTCCCGTTCATTCGTGTCTGTCCCGTTCATTCGTGTCTGTCCCGTTCATTCGTGTCTGTCCCGTTCATTAATGTCTGTCGTGTTCATTAGTATCTGTCCCGTTCATTAGTGTCTGTCCCGTTCATTAGTACCCGTCCCGTTCATTAGTACCCGTCCCGTTCATGAGTATCTGTCCCGGTCATTAGTGTCTGTCCCGGTCATTAGTGTCTGTCCCGGTCATTAGTGTCTGTCCCGTTCATTAGTGTCTGTCCCGTTCATTAGTGTCTGTCCCGTTCATTAGTATCTGTCCCGTTCATTAATGTCTGTCCCGTTCATTCGTGTCTGTCCCGTTCATTCGTGTCTGTCCCGTTCATTCGTGTCTGTCCCGTTCATTCGTGTCTGTCCCATTCATTAGTAACTGTCCCGTTCATTAGTATCTGTCCCGTTCATTAGTATCTGTCCCGTTCATTCGTGTCTGTCCCGTTCATTCGTGTCTGTCCCGTTCATTAGTGTCTGTCCCGTTCATTAGTGTCTGTCCCGTTCATTAGTGTCTGTCCCGTTCATTAGTGTCTGTCCCGTTCATTAGTATCTGTCCCGTTCATTCGTGTCTGTCCCGTTCATTCGTGTCTGTCCCGTTCATTCGTGTCTGTCCCGTTCATTCGTGTCTGTCCCGTTCATTAGTAACTGTCCCGTTCATTAGTATCTGTCCCGTTCATTAGTATCTGTCCCGTTCATTCGTGTCTGTCCCGTTCATTCGTGTCTGTCCCGTTCATTCGTGTCTGTCCCGTTCATTAGTGTCTGTCCCGTTCATTAGTGTCTGTCCCGTTCATTCGTGTCTGTCCCGTTCATTCGTGTCTGTCCCGTTCATTCGTGTCTGTCCCGTTCATTCGTGTCTGTCCCGTTCATTCGTGTCTGTCCCGTTCATTCGTGTCTGTCCCGTTCATTCGTGTCTGTCCCGTTCATTCGTGTCTGTCCCGTTCATTCGTGTCTGTCCCGTTCATTCGTGTCTGTCCCGTTCATTAGTGTCTGTCCCGTTCATTAGTATCTGTCCCGTTCATTAGTATCTGTCCCGTTCATTAGTGTCTGTCCCGTTCATTAGTGTCTGTCCCGTTCATTAGTGTCTGTCGCGTTCATTAGTGTCCGTTCCGTTCATTAGTATCCGTCCCGTTCATTCGTATCTGTCCCGGTCATTAGTGTCTGTCCCGTTCATTAGTGTCTGTCCCGTTCATTAGTGTCTGTCCCGTTCATTAGTGTCTGTCCCGTTCATTAGTGTCTGTCCCGTTCATTATTGTCTGTCGTGTTCATTAGTGTCTGTCCCGTTCATTAGTGTCTGTCCCGTTCATTAGTATCTGTCCCGTTCATTAGTATCTGTCCCGTTCATTAGTATCTGTCCCGTTCATTATTGTCTGTCCCGTTCATTAGTATCTGTCCCGTTCATTATTGTCTGTCCCGTTCATTAGTATCTGTCCCGTTCATTAGTATCTGTCCCGTTCATTATTGTCTGTCCCGTTCATTATTGTCTGTCGTGTTCATTAGTATCTGTCCCGTTCATTCGTGTCTGTCCCGTTCATTCGTGTCTGTCCCGTTCATTCGTGTCTGTCCCGTTCATTCGTGTCTGTCCCGTTCATTCGTGTCTGTCCCGTTCATTGGTAACTGTCCCGTTCATTAGTATCTGTCCCGTTCATTCGTGTCTGTCCCGTTCATTCGTGTCTGTCCCGTTCATTAGTGTCTGTCCCGTTCATTAGTGTCTGTCGCGTTCATTAGTGTCCGTTCCGTTCATTAGTATCTGTCCCGTTCATTAGTGTCTGTCGCGTTCATTAGTGTCTGTCCCGTTCATTAGTATCTGTCCCGTTCATTCGTGTCTGTCCCGTTCATTCGTGTCTGTCCCGTTCATTCGTGTCTGTCCCGTTCATTAGTATCTGTCCCGTTCATTAGTGTCTGTCCCGTTCATTAGTGTCTGTCCCGTTCATTAGTGTCTGTCCCGTTCATTAGTGTCTGTCCCGTTCATTAGTGTCTGTCGCGTTCATTAGTGTCTGTCGCGTTCATTAGTGTCCGTTCCGTTCATTAGTATCTGTCCCGTTCATTATTGTCTGTCCCGCTCATTAGTATCTGTCCCGTTCATTATTGTCTGTCCCGTTCATTATTGTCTGTCCCGTTCATTAGTATCTGTCCCGTTCATTATTGTCTGTCCCGTTCATTATTGTCTGTCCCGTTCATTATTGTCTGTCGTGTTCATTCGTGTCTGTCCCGTTCATTCGTGTCTGTCCCGTTCATTCGTGTCTGTCCCTTTCATTAGTGTCCGGTCCGTTCATTAGTATCTGTCCCGTTCATTATTGTCTGTCCCGTTCATTATTGTCTGTCCCGTTCATTAGTATCTGTCCCGTTCATTATTGACTGTCCCGTTCATTATTGTCTGTCCCGTTCATTATTGTCTGTCGTGTTCATTCGTGTCTGTCCCGTTCATTCGTGTCTGTCCCGTTCATTCGTGTCTGTCGCTTTCATTAGTGTCCGTTCCGTTCATTAGTATCTGTCCCGTTCATTATTGTCTGTCCCGTTCATTTGTGTCTGTCCCGTTCATTAGTATCTGTCCCGTTCATTAGTGTCTGTCCCGTTCATTAGTGTCTGTCCCGTTCATTAGTGTCTGTCCCGTTCATTCGTGTCTGTCCCGTTCATTCGTGTCCGTCCCTTTCATTAGTGTCCGTTCCGTTCATTAGTATCTGTCCCGTTCATTAGTGTCTGTCGCGTTCATTAGTGTCTGTCCCGTTCATTAGTATCTGTCCCGTTCATTAGTATCTGTCCCGTTCATTCGTGTCTGTCCCGTTCATTAGTGTCTGTCCCGTTCATTAGTGTCTGTCCCGTTCATTAGTGTCTGTCCCGTTCATTAGTGTCTGTCCCGTTCATTAGTATCTGTCCCGTTCATTAGTATCTGTCCCGTTCATTCGTGTCTGTCCCGTTCATTAGTGTCTGTCCCGTTCATTAGTATCTGTCCCGTTCATTCGTGTCTGTCCCGTTCATTCGTGTCTGTCCCGTTCATTCGTGTCTGTCCCGTTCATTAGTAACTGTCCCGTTCATTAGTATCTGTCCCGTTCATTAGTATCTGTCCCGTTCATTCGTGTCTGTCCCGTTCATTCGTGTCTGTCCCGTTCATTAGTGTCTGTCCCGTTCATTAGTGTCTGTCCCGTTCATTAGTGTCTGTCGCGTTCATTAGTGTCCGTTCCGTTCATTAGTATCTGTCCCGTTCATTAGTGTCTGTCGCGTTCATTAGTGTCTGTCGCGTTCATTAGTGTCTGTCCCGTTCATTAGTATCTGTCCCGTTCATTAGTATCTGTCCCGTTCATTCGTGTCTGTCCCGTTCATTAGTGTCTGTCCCGTTCATTAGTATCTGTCCCGTTCATTAGTGTCTGTCGCGTTCATTAGTGTCCGTTCCGTTCATTAGTATCTGTCCCGTTCATTAGTGTCTGTCCCGTTCATTAGTGTCTGTCCCGTTCATTAGTGTCTGTCGCGTTCATTAGTGTCCGTTCCGTTCATTAGTATCTGTCCCGTTCATTAGTATCTGTCCCGTTCATTAGTGTCTGTCCCGTTCATTAGTATCTGTCCCGTTCATTAGTGTCTGTCCCGTTCATTAGTGTCTGTCGCGTTCATTAGTGTCCGTTCCGTTCATTAGTATCTGTCCCGTTCATTAGTGTCTGTCGCGTTCATTAGTGTCTGTCCCGTTCATTAGTATCTGTCCCGTTCATTCGTGTCTGTCCCGTTCATTAGTGTCTGTCCCGTTCATTAGTATCTGTCCCGTTCATTAGTATCTGTCCCGTTCATTCGTATCTGTCCCGTTCATTAGTGTCTGTCCCGTTCATTAGTGTCTGTCCCGTTCATTAGTGTCTGTCGCGTTCATTAGTGTCCGTTCCGTTCATTAGTATCTGTCCCGTTCATTCGTATCTGTCCCGTTCATTAGTGTCTGTCCCGTTCATTAGTGTCTGTCCCGTTCATTAGTGTCTGTCCCGTTCATTAGTGTCTGTCCCGTTCATTAGTATCTGTCCCGTTCATTATTGTCTGTCCCGTTCATTAGTATCTGTCCCGTTCATTATTGTCTGTCCCGTTCATTATTGTCTGTCCCGTTCATTATTGTCTGTCCCGTTCATTAGTATCTGTCCCGTTCATTATTGTCTGTCCCGTTCATTATTGTCTGTCGTGTTCATTAGTATCTGTCCCGTTCATTCGTGTCTGTCCCGTTCATTAGTATCTGTCCCGTTCATTAGTGTCTGTCCCGTTCATTAGTGTCTGTCGCGTTCATTAGTGTCTGTCCCGTTCATTCGTGTCTGTCCCGTTCATTAGTATCTGTCCCGTTCATTAGTGTCTGTCCCGTTCATTAGTGTCTGTCCCGTTCATTAGTATCTGTCCCGTTCATTAGTGTCTGTCCCGTTCATTAGTGTCTGTCCCGTTCATTAGTGTCTGTCGCGTTCATTAGTGTCTGTCCCGTTCATTCGTGTCTGTCCCGTTCATTAGTGTCTGTCCCGTTCATTAGTGTCTGTCCCGTTCATTAGTGTCTGTCCCGTTCATTAGTGTCTGTCGCGTTCATTAGTGTCTGTCCACTTCATTAGTGTCTATCCTGTTTATTAGTGTCTGTCCCGTTCATTAGTGTCTGTCCCGTTCATTTGTGTCTGTCCACTTCATTCGTGTCTGTCCCGTTCATTCGTGTCTGTCCCGTTCATTCGTGTCTGTCCCGTTCATTCGTGTCTGTCCACTTCATTAGTGTCTGTCCCGTTCATTCGTGTCTGTCAACTTCATTGGTGTCTGTCCCGTTCATTGGTGTCTGTCCACTTCATTGGTGTCTGTCCCGTTCATTAGTATCTGTCCCGTTCATTAATGTCTGTCGTGTTCATTAGTATCTGTCCCGATCATTAGTGTCTGTCCCATTCATTAATGTCTGTCGTGTTCATTAGTATCTGTCCCGTTCATTAGTGTCTGTCCCGTTCATTAGTATCTGTCCCGTTCATTAGTATCTGTCCCGTTCATTAGTATCTGTTCCGTTCATTATTGTCTGTCGTGTTCATGAGTGTCTGTCGTGTTCATTAGTATCTGTCCCGTTCATTCGTGTCTGTCCCGTTCATTCGTGTCTGTCCCGTTCATTCGTGTCTGTCCCGTTCATTCGTGTCTGTCCCGTTCATTAGTGTCTGTCCCGTTCATTCGTGTCTGTCCCGTTCATTCGTGGCTGTCCCGTTCATTCGTGTCTGTCCCGTTCATTCGTGTCTGTCCCGTTCATTAATGTCTGTCGTGTTCATTAGTATCTGTCCCGTTCATTAGTGTCTGTCCCGTTCATTAGTACCCGTCCCGTTCATTAGTACCCGTCCCGTTCATGAGTATCTGTCCCGGTCATTAGTGTCTGTCCCGGTCATTAGTGTCTGTCCCGTTCATTAGTGTCTGTCCCGTTCATTAGTATCTGTCCCGTTCATTAGTATCTGTCCCGTTCATTCGTGTCTGTCCCGTTCATTCGTGTCTGTCCCGTTCATTCGTGTCTGTCCCGTTCATTAGTAACTGTCCCGTTCATTAGTATCAGTCCCGTTCATTAGTATCTGTCCCGTTCATTCGTGTCTGTCCCGTTCATTAGTGTCTGTCCCGTTCATTAGTGTCTGTCCCGTTCATTAGTATCTGTCCCGTTCATTCGTGTCTGTCCACTTCATTCGTGTCTGTCCCGTTCATTCGTGTCTGTCCCGTTCATTCGTGTCTGTCCACTTCATTAGTGTCTGTCCCGTTCATTCGTGTCTGTCAACTTCATTGGTGTCTGTCCCGTTCATTGGTGTCTGTCCACTTCATTGGTGTCTGTCCCGTTCATTAGTATCTGTCCCGTTCATTAATGTCTGTCGTGTTCATTAGTATCTGTCCCGATCATTAGTGTCTGTCCCATTCATTAATGTCTGTCGTGTTCATTAGTATCTGTCCCGTTCATTAGTGTCTGTCCCGTTCATTAGTATCTGTCCCGTTCATTAGTATCTGTCCCGTTCATTAGTATCTGTTCCGTTCATTATTGTCTGTCGTGTTCATGAGTGTCTGTCGTGTTCATTAGTATCTGTCCCGTTCATTCGTGTCTGTCCCGTTCATTCGTGTCTGTCCCGTTCATTCGTGTCTGTCCCGTTCATTCGTGTCTGTCCCGTTCATTAGTGTCTGTCCCGTTCATTCGTGTCTGTCCCGTTCATTCGTGGCTGTCCCGTTCATTCGTGTCTGTCCCGTTCATTCGTGTCTGTCCCGTTCATTAATGTCTGTCGTGTTCATTAGTATCTGTCCCGTTCATTAGTGTCTGTCCCGTTCATTAGTACCCGTCCCGTTCATTAGTACCCGTCCCGTTCATGAGTATCTGTCCCGGTCATTAGTGTCTGTCCCGGTCATTAGTGTCTGTCCCGTTCATTAGTGTCTGTCCCGTTCATTAGTATCTGTCCCGTTCATTAGTATCTGTCCCGTTCATTCGTGTCTGTCCCGTTCATTCGTGTCTGTCCCGTTCATTCGTGTCTGTCCCGTTCATTAGTAACTGTCCCGTTCATTAGTATCTGTCCCGTTCATTAGTATCTGTCCCGTTCATTCGTGTCTGTCCCGTTCATTAGTGTCTGTCCCGTTCATTAGTATCTGTCCCGTTCATTCGTGTCTGTCCCGTTCATTCGTGTCTGTCCCGTTCATTCGTGTCTGTCCCGTTCATTCGTGTCTGTCCCGTTCATTCGTGGCTGTCCCGTTCATTAGTGTCTGTCCCGTTCATTCGTGTCTGTCCCGTTCATTAATGTCTGTCGTGTTCATTAGTATCTGTCCCGTTCATTAGTGTCTGTCCCGTTCATTAGTACCCGTCCCGTTCATTAGTACCCGTCCCGTTCATTAGTACCCGTCCCGTTCATGAGTATCTGTCCCGGTCATTAGTGTCTGTCCCGGTCATTAGTGTCTGTCCCGGTCATTAGTGTCTGTCCCGTTCATTAGTGTCTGTCCCGTTCATTAGTGTCTGTCCCGTTCATTAATGTCTGTCCCGTTCATTCGTGTCTGTCCCGTTCATTCGTGTCTGTCCCGTTCATTCGTGTCTGTCCCGTTCATTCGTGTCTGTCCCGTTCATTAGTATCTGTCCCGTTCATTAGTATCTGTCCCGTTCATTCGTGTCTGTCCCGTTCATTAGTGTCTGTCCCGTTCATTCGTGTCTGTCCCGTTCATTCGTGTCTGTCCCGTTCATTCGTGTCTGTCCCGTTCATTCGTGTCTGTCCCGTTCATTCGTGTCTGTCCCGTTCATTCGTGTCTGTCCCGTTCATTCGTGTCTGTCCCGTTCATTAGTGTCTGTCCCGTTCATTAGTGTCTGTCCCGTTCATTAGTGTCTGTCGCGTTCATTAGTGTCCGTTCCGTTCATTAGTATCCGTCCCGTTCATTCGTATCCGTCCCGGTCATTAGTGTCTGTCCCGTTCATTAGTGTCTGTCCCGTTCATTAGTGTCTGTCCCGTTCATTATTGTCTGTCGTGTTCATTAGTGTCTGTCCCGTTCATTAGTATCTGTCCCGTTCATTAGTATCTGTCCCGTTCATTAGTATCTGTCCCGTTCATTATTGTCTGTCCCGTTCATTAGTATCTGTCCCGTTCATTATTGTCTGTCCCGTTCATTAGTATCTGTCCCGTTCATTAGTATCTGTCCCGTTCATTATTGTCTGTCCCGTTCATTAGTATCTGTCCCGTTCATTAGTATCTGTCCCGTTCATTATTGTCTGTCGTGTTCATTAGTATCTGTCCCGTTCATTCGTGTCTGTCCCGTTCATTCGTGTCTGTCCTGTTCATTAGTGTCTGTCCCGTTCATTAGTGTCTGTCCCGTTCATTCGTGTCTGTCCCGTTCATTCGTGTCTGTCCCGTTCATTCGTGTCTGTCCCGTTCATTCGTGTCTGTCCCGTTCATTAGTAACTGTCCCGTTCATTAGTATCTGTCCCGTTCATTAGTATCTGTCCCGTTCATTCGTGTCTGTCCCGTTCATTCGTGTCTGTCCCGTTCATTAGTGTCTGTCCCGTTCATTAGTGTCTGTCGCGTTCATTAGTGTCCGTTCCGTTCATTAGTATCTGTCCCGTTCATTAGTGTCTGTCGCGTTCATTAGTGTCTGTCCCGTTCATTAGTATCTGTCCCGTTCATTCGTGTCTGTCCCGTTCATTCGTGTCTGTCCCGTTCATTCGTGTCTGTCCCGTTCATTAGTATCTGTCCCGTTCATTAGTGTCTGTCCCGTTCATTAGTGTCTGTCCCGTTCATTAGTGTCTGTCGCGTTCATTAGTGTCTGTCGCGTTCATTAGTGTCCGTTCCGTTCATTCGTATCTGTCCCGTTCATTATTGTCTGTCCCGCTCATTATTGTCTGTCGTGTTCATTCGTGTCTGTCCCGTTCATTCGTGTCTGTCCCGTTCATTCGTGTCTGTCGCTTTCATTAGTGTCCGTTCCGTTCATTAGTATCTGTCCCGTTCATTATTGTCTGTCCCGTTCATTTGTGTCTGTCCCGTTCATTAGTATCTGTCCCGTTCATTAGTGTCTGTCCCGTTCATTAGTGTCTGTCCCGTTCATTAGTGTCTGTCCCGTTCATTCGTGTCTGTCCCGTTCATTCGTGTCTGTCCCTTTCATTAGTGTCCGTTCCGTTCATTAGTATCTGTCCCGTACATTAGTATCCGTCCCGTTCATTCGTATCTGTCCCGTTCATTCGTGTCTGTCGCGTTCATTAGTGTCTGTCCCGTTCATTAGTATCTGTCCCGTTCATTAGTATCTGTCCCGTTCATTCGTGTCTGTCCCGTTCATTAGTGTCTGTCCCGTTCATTAGTGTCTGTCCCGTTCATTAGTATCTGTCCCGTTCATTAGTATCTGTCCCGTTCATTAGTATCTGTCCCGTTCATTAGTGTCTGTCGCGTTCATTAGTGTCCGTTCCGTTCATTAGTATCCGTCCCGTTCATTCGTATCTGTCCCGGTCATTAGTGTCTGTCCCGTTCATTAGTGTCTGTCCCGTTCATTAGTGTCTGTCCCGTTCATTAGTATCTGTCCCGTTCATTAGTGTCTGTCCCGTTCATTAGTGTCTGTCCCGTTCATTAGTATCTGTCCCGTTCATTAGTATCTGTCCCGTTCATTCGTGTCTGTCCCGTTCATTAGTGTCTGTCCCGTTCATTAGTATCTGTCCCGTTCATTCGTGTCTGTCCCGTTCATTCGTGTCTGTCCCGTTCATTCGTGTCTGTCCCGTTCATTAGTAACTGTCCCGTTCATTAGTATCTGTCGCGTTCATTAGTGTCCGTTCCGTTCATTAGTATCTGTCCCGTTCATTAGTGTCTGTCGCGTTCATTAGTGTCTGTCCCGTTCATTAGTGTCTGTCCCGTTCATTAGTATCTGTCCCGTTCATTAGTATCTGTCCCGTTCATTCGTGTCTGTCCCGTTCATTAGTGTCTGTCCCGTTCATTAGTGTCTGTCCCGTTCATTAGTATCTGTCCCGTTCATTAGTGTCTGTCCCGTTCATTAGTGTCTGTCCCGTTCATTAGTGTCTGTCGCGTTCATTAGTGTCCGTTCCGTTCATTAGTATCCGTCCCGTTCATTCGTATCTGTCCCGTTCATTAGTGTCTGTCCCGTTCATTAGTGTCTGTCCCGTTCATTAGTGTCTGTCCCGTTCATTATTGTCTGTCCCGTTCATTAGTATCTGTCCCGTTCATTATTGTCTGTCCCGTTCATTATTGTCTGTCCCGTTCATTAGTATCTGTCCCGTTCATTATTGTCTGTCCCGTTCATTATTGTCTGTCGTGTTCATTAGTATCTGTCCCGTTCATTCGTGTCTGTCCCGTTCATTAGTATCTGTCCCGTTCATTAGTGTCTGTCCCGTTCATTAGTGTCTGTCCCGTTCATTAGTGTCTGTCGCGTTCATTAGTGTCTGTCCCGTTCATTAGTATCTGTCCCGTTCATTAGTATCTGTCCCGTTCATTCGTGTCTGTCCCGTTCATTCGTGTCTGTCCCGTTCATTAGTGTCTGTCCCGTTCATTAGTGTCTGTCCCGTTCATTAGTATCTGTCCCGTTCATTAGTATCTGTCCCGTTCATTAGTGTCTGTCCCGTTCATTAGTGTCTGTCCCGTTCATTAGTATCTGTCCCGTTCATTCGTGTCTGTCCCGTTCATTCGTGTCTGTCCCGTTCATTAGTGTCTGTCCACTTCATTAGTGTCTGTCCCGTTCATTAGTGTCTGTCCCGTTCATTAGTGTCTGTCCCGTTCATTAGTGTCTGTCCACTTCATTAGTGTCTGTCCCGTTCATTGGTGTCTGTCCCGTTCATTAGTATCTGTCCCGTTCATTAGTATCTGTCCCGTTCATTAGTGTCTGTCCCGTTCATTAGTGTCTGTCCCGTTCATTAGTATCTGTCCCGTTCATTCGTGTCTGTCCCGTTCATTCGTGTCTGTCCCGTTCATTCGTGTCTGTCCCGTTCATTCGTGTCTGTCCACTTCATTAGTGTCTGTCCCGTTCATTGGTATCTGTCCCGTTCATTCGTGTCTGTCCCGTTCATTCGTGTCTGTCGCGTTCATTAGTGTCTGTCCCGTACATTAGTATCTGTCTCGTTCATTATTGTCTGTCCCGTTCATTGGTGTCTGTCCCGTTCATTAGTGTCTGTCCCGTTCATTCGTGTCTGTCCCGTTCATTAGTGTCTGTCCCGTTCATTAGTGTCTGTCCACTTCATTAGTGTCTGTCCCGTTCATTAGTGTCTGTCCCGTTCATTAGTGTCTGTCCCGTTCATTAGTGTCTGTCCACTTCATTAGTGTCTGTCCCGTTCATTGGTGTCTGTCCCGTTCATTGGTGTCTGTCCCGTTCATTGGTGTCTGTCCCGTTCATTAGTGTCTGTCCCGTTCATTAGTGTCTGTCCCGTTCATTAGTGTCTGTCCCGTTCATTAGTGTCTGTCCCGTTCATTAGTATTTGTCCCGTTCATTAGTATCTGTCTCGTTCATTATTGTCTGTCCCGTTCATTGGTGTCTGTCCCGTTCATTAGTGTCTGTCCCGTTCATTAGTATTTGTCCCGTTCATTAGTATCTGTCTCGTTCATTATTGTCTGTCCCGTTCATTGGTGTCTGTCCCGTTCATTAGTGTCTGTCCCGTTCATTCGTGTCTGTCCCGTTCATTCGTGTCTGTCCCGTTCATTAGTATCTGTCTCGTTCATTGGTGTCCGTCCCGTTCATTCGTGTCCGTCCCGTTCATTCGTGTCCGTCCCGTTCATTAGTGTCTGTCCCGTTCATTATTTTCTGTCCCGTTCATTAGTATCTGTCTCGTTCATTATTGTCTGTCCCGTTCATTGGTGTCTGTCCCGTTCATTAGTGTCTGTCCCGTTCATTCGTGTCTGTCCCGTTCATTCGTGTCTGTCCCGTTCATTCGTGTCTGTCCCGTTCATTAGTATCTGTCCCGTTCATTAGTATCTGTCTCGTTCATTATTGTCTGTCCCGTTCATTGGTGTCTGTCCCGTTCATTCGTGTCCGTCCCGTTCATTAGTATCTGTCCCGTTCATTCGTGTCTGTCCCGTTCATTGGTGTCTGTCCCGTTCATTGGTGTCTGTCCCGTTCATTGGTGTCTGTCCCGTTCATTAGTGTCTGTCCCGTTCATTAGTATCTGTCCCGTTCATTAGTGTCTGTCCCGTTCATTGGTGTCTGTCCCGTTCATTGGTGTCTGTCCCGTTCATTGGTGTCTGTCCCGTTCATTGGTGTCTGTCCCGTTCATTGGTGTCTGTCCCGTTCATTAGTGTCTGTCCCGTTCATTAGTATCTGTCCCGTTCATTGGTGTCTGTCCCGTTCATTGGTGTCTGTCCCGTTCATTATTGTCTGTCCCGTTCATTAGTATCTGTCCCGTGCATTATTGTCTGTCCCGTTCATTAGTGTCTGTCCCGTTCATTAGCGTCTGTCCCGTTCATTAGCGTCTGTCCACTTCATTAGTGTCTGTCCCGTTCATTAGTGTCTGTCCCGTTCATTAGTGTCTGTCCACTTCATTAGTGTCTGTCCACTTCATTAGTGTCTGTCCACTTCATTAGTGTCTGTCCCGTTCATTAGTGTCTGTCCACTTCATTAGCGTCTGTCCCGTTCATTAGCGTCTGTCCCGTTCATTCGTGTCTGTCCCGTTCATTCGTGTCTGTCCCGTTCATTCGTGTCTGTCCACTTCATTAGTGTCTGTCCACTTTATTAGTGTCTGTCCCGTTCATTCGTGTCTGTCCACTTCATTGGTGTCTGTCCCGTTCATTGGTGTCTGTCCACTTCATTAGTGTCTGTCCCGTTCATTAGTACCCGTCCCGTTCATGAGTATCTGTCCCGTTCATTAGTATCTGTCCCGGTCATTAGTGTCTGTCCCGGTCATTAGTGTCTGTCCCGTTCATTAGTGTCTGTCCCGTTCATTAGTATCTGTCCCGTTCATTAATGTCTGTCGTGTTCATTAGTATCTGTCCCGTTCATTAGTGTCTGTCCCGTTCATTAGTGTCTGTCCCGTTCATTAGTATCTGTCCCGTTCATTATTGTCTGTCCCGTTCATTATTGTCTGTCCCGTTCATTAGTATCTGTCCCGTTCATTAGTATCTGTCCCGTTCATTATTGTCTGTTCCGTTCATTATTGTCTGTCGTGTTCATTAGTATCTGTCCCGTTCATTCGTGTCTGTCCCGTTCATTAGTGTCTGTCCCGTTCATTAGTATCTGTCCCGTTCATTCGTGTCTGTCCCGTTCATTCGTGTCTGTCCCGTTCATTCGTGTCTGTCCCGTTCATTCGTGTCTGTCCCGTTCATTAGTGTCTGTCCCGTTCATTAGTGTCTGTCCCGTTCATTAGTATCTGTCCCGTTCATTAGTATCTGTCCCGTTCATTAGTGTCTGTCCCGTTCATTAGTGTCTGTCCCGTTCATTAGTGTCTGTCCCGTTCATTAGTGTCTGTCGCGTTCATTAGTGTCCGTTCCGTTCATTAGTATCTGTCCCGTTCATTAGTGTCTGTCCCGTTCATTAGTATCTGTCCCGTTCATTAGTATCTGTCCCGTTCATTCGTGTCTGTCCCGTTCATTCGTGTCTGTCCCGTTCATTCGTGTCTGTCCCGTTCATTAGTGTCTGTCCCGTTCATTAGTGTCTGTCCCGTTCATAAGTGTCTGTCGCGTTCATTAGTGTCCGTTCCGTTCATTAGTATCCGTCCCGTTCATTATTGTCTGTCGTGTTCATTCGTGTCTGTCCCGTTCATTAGTGTCTGTCCCGTTCATTAGTATCTGTCCCGTTCATTATTGTCTGTCCCGTTCATTAGTATCTGTCCCGTTCATTATTGTCTGTCCCGTTCATTATTGTCTGTCCCGTTCATTAGTATCTCTCCCGTTCATTATTGTCTGTCCCGTTCATTAGTATCTGTCCCGTTCATTATTGTCTGTCCCGTTCATTATTGTCTGTCCCGTTCATTATTGTCTGTCCCGTTCATTGGTGTCTGTCGTGTTCATTAGTATCTGTCCCGTTCATTCGTGTCTGTCGCGTTCATTAGTGTCCGTTCCGTTCATTAGTATCCGTCCCGTTCGTTATTGTCTGTCGTGTTCATTCGTGTCTGTCCCGTTCATTAGTGTCTGTCCCGTTCATTAGTATCTGTCCCGTTCATTATTGTCTGTCCCGTTCATTAGTATCTGTCCCGTTCATTATTGTCTGTCCCGTTCATTAGTATCTGTCCCGTTCATTATTGTCTGTCCCGTTCATTATTGTCTGTCCCGTTCATTATTGTCTGTCCCGTTCATTAGTATCTGTCCCGTTCATTATTGTCTGTCCCGTTCATTATTGTCTGTCCCGTTCATTGGTGTCTGTCGTGTTCATTAGTATCTGTCCCGTTCATTCGTGTCTGTCCCGTTCATTCGTGTCTGTCCCGTTCATTAGTGTCTGTCCCGTTCATTAGTGCCTGTCCCGTTCATTAGTGTCTGTCCCGTTCATTCGTGTCTGTCCCGTTCATTCGTGTCTGTCCCGTTCATTCGTGTCTGTCCCGTTCATTAGTATCTGTCCCGTTCATTAGTGTCTGTCCCGTTCATTAGTATCTGTCCCGTTCATTAGTGTCTGTCCCGTTCATTAGTGCCTGTCCCGTTCATTAGTGTCTGTCCCGTTCATTCGTGTCTGTCCCGTTCATTCGTGTCTGTCCCGTTCATTCGTGTCTGTCCCGTTCATTCGTGTCTGTCCCGTTCATTCGTGTCTGTCCCGTTCATTCGTGTCTGTCCCGTTCATTAGTATCTGTCCCGTTCATTAGTGTCTGTCCCGTTCATTAGTGTCTGTTCCGTTCATTCGTGTCTGTCCCGTTCATTAGTGTCTGTCCCGTTCATTAGTGTCTGTCGCGTCCATTAGTATCTGTCCCGTTGATTATTGTCTGTCCCGTTCATTAGTGTCTGTCCCGTTCATTAGTGTCTGTCCCGTTCATTCGTGTCTGTCCCGTTCATTAGTGTCTGTCCCGTTCATTCGTGTCTGTCCCGTTCATTCGTGTCTGTCCCGTTCATTCGTGTCTGTCCCGTTCATTCGTGTCTGTCCCGTTCATTAGTAACTGTCCCGTTCATTAGTATCTGTCCCGTTCATTAGTATCTGTCCCGTTCATTAGTATCTGTCCCGTTCATTCGTGTCTGTCCCGTTCATTCGTGTCTGTCCCGTTCATTCGTGTCTGTCCCGTTCATTAGTATCTGTCCCGTTCATTAGTGTCTGTCGCGTCCATTAGTATCTGTCCCGTTGATTATTGTCTGTCCCGTTCATTAGTGTCTGTCCCGTTCATTCGTGTCTGTCCCGTTCATTCGTGTCTGTCCCGTTCATTCGTGTCTGTCCCGTTCATTAGTAACTGTCCCGTTCATTAGTATCTGTCCCGTTCATTAGTATCTGTCCCGTTCATTCGTGTCTGTCCCGTTCATTCGTGTCTGTCCCGTTCATTCGTGTCTGTCCCGTTCATTCGTGTCTGTCCCGTTCATTAGTGTCTGTCCCGTTCATTAGTGTCTGTCCCGTTCATTAGTGTCTGTCGCGTTCATTAGTGTCCGTTCCGTTCATTAGTATCTGTCCCGTTCATTAGTGTCTGTCGCGTTCATTAGTGTCTGTCCCGTTCATTAGTATCTGTCCCGTTCATTAGTATCTGTCCCGTTCATTCGTGTCTGTCCCGTTCATTAGTGTCTGTCCCGTTCATTAGTGTCTGTCCCGTTCATTAGTATCTGTCCCGTTCATTAGTGTCTGTCCCGTTCATTAGTGTCTGTCCCGTTCATTAGTGTCTGTCGCATTCATTAGTGTCCGTTCCGTTCATTAGTATCCGTCCCGTTCATTCGTATCTGTCCCGTTCATTAGTGTCTGTCCCGTTCATTAGTGTCTGTCCCGTTCATTAGTGTCTGTCCCGTTCATTAGTATCTGTCCCGTTCATTATTGTCTGTCCCGTTCATTAGTTTCTGTCCCGTTCATTATTGTCTGTCCCGTTCATTATTGTCTGTCCCGTTCATTATTGTCTGTCCCGTTCATTAGTATCTGTCCCGTTCATTATTGTCTGTCCCGTTCATTATTGTCTGTCGTGTTCATTAGTATCTGTCCCGTTCATTCGTGTCTGTCCCGTTCATTAGTATCTGTCCCGTTCATTAGTGTCTGTCCCATTCATTAGTGTCTGTCCCGTTCATTAGTGTCTGTCGCGTTCATTAGTGTCTGTCCCGTTCATTAGTATCTGTCCCGTTCATTAGTATCTGTCCCGTTCATTCGTGTCTGTCCCGTTCATTCGTGTCTGTCCCGTTCATTAGTGTCTGTCCCGTTCATTAGTGTCTGTCCCGTTCATTAGTATCTGTCCCGTTCATTAGTATCTGTCCCGTTCATTAGTGTCTGTCCCGTTCATTAGTGTCTGTCCCGTTCATTAGTATCTGTCCCGTTCATTCGTGTCTGTCCCGTTCATTCGTGTCTGTCCCGTTCATTAGTGTCTGTCCACTTCATTAGTGTCTGTCCCGTTCATTAGTATCTGTCCCGTTCATTCGTGTCTGTCCCGTTCATTCGTGTCTGTCGCGTTCATTAGTGTCTGTCCCGTACATTAGTATCTGTCTCGTTCATTATTGTCTGTCCCGTTCATTGGTGTCTGTCCCGTTCATTAGTGTCTGTCCCGTTCATTCGTGTCTGTCCCGTTCATTAGTGTCTGTCCACTTCATTAGTGTCTGTCCCGTTCATTAGTGTCTGTCCCGTTCATTAGTGTCTGTCCCGTTCATTAGTGTCTGTCCCGTTCATTAGTGTCTGTCCCGTTCATTGGTGTCTGTCCCGTTCATTGGTGTCTATCCCGTTCATTGGTGTCTGTCCCGTTCATTGGTGTCTGTCCCGTTCATTGGTGTCTGTCCCGTTCATTAGTGTCTGTCCCGTTCATTAGTGTCTGTCCCGTTCATTAGTGTCTGTCCCGTTCATTAGTGTCTGTCCCGTTCATTAGTATTTGTCCCGTTCATTAGTATCTGTCTCGTTCATTATTGTCTGTCCCGTTCATTGGTGTCTGTCCCGTTCATTAGTGTCTGTCCCGTTCATTAGTATTTGTCCCGTTCATTAGTATCTGTCTCGTTCATTATTGTCTGTCCCGTTCATTGGTGTCTGTCCCGTTCATTAGTGTCTGTCCCGTTCATTAGTGTCTGTCCCGTTCATTCGTGTCTGTCCCGTTCATTAGTATCTGTCTCGTTCATTAGTGTCTGTCCCGTTCATTAGTATTTGTCCCGTTCATTAGTATCTGTCTCGTTCATTATTGTCTGTCCCGTTCATTGGTGTCTGTCCCGTTCATTAGTGTCTGTCCCGTTCATTAGTGTCTGTCCCGTTCATTCGTGTCTGTCCCGTTCATTAGTATCTGTCTCGTTCATTATTGTCTGTCCCGTTCATTGGTGTCCGTCCCGTTCATTCGTGTCCGTCCCGTTCATTCGTGTCCGTCCCGTTCATTAGTGTCTGTCCCGTTCATTATTTTCTGTCCCGTTCATTAGTATCTGTCTCGTTCATTATTGTCTGTCCCGTTCATTGGTGTCTGTCCCGTTCATTAGTGTCTGTCCCGTTCATTCGTGTCTGTCCCGTTCATTCGTGTCTGTCCCGTTCATTCGTGTCTGTCCCGTTCATTAGTATCTGTCTCGTTCATTATTGTCTGTCCCGTTCATTGGTGTCTGTCCCGTTCATTCGTGTCCGTCCCGTTCATTAGTATCTGTCCCGTTCATTCGTGTCTGTCCCGTTCATTGGTGTCTGTCCCGTTCATTGGTGTCTGTCCCGTTCATTAGTGTCTGTCCCGTTCATTAGTATCTGTCCCGTTCATTAGTGTCTGTCCCGTTCATTGGTGTCTGTCCCGTTCATTGGTGTCTGTCCCGTTCATTGGTGTCTGTCCCGTTCATTGGTGTCTGTCCCGTTCATTAGTATCTGTCCCGTTCATTATTGTCTGTCCCGTTCATTAGTATCTGTCCCGTGCATTATTGTCTGTCCCGTTCATTAGTGTCTGTCCCGTTCATTAGCGTCTGTCCCGTTCATTAGTGTCTGTCCACTTCATTAGTGTCTGTCCCGTTCATTAGTGTCTGTCCCGTTCATTAGTGTCTGTCCACTTCATTAGTGTCTGTCCACTTCATTAGCGTCTGTCCACTTCATTAGCGTCTGTCCCGTTCATTAGCTTCTGTCCCGTTCATTCGTGTCTGTCCCGTTCATTCGTGTCTGTCCCGTTCATTCGTGTCTGTCCACTTCATTAGTGTCTGTCCACTCTATTAGTGTCTGTCCCGTTCATTCGTGTCTGTCCACTTCATTGGTGTCTGTCCCGTTCATTGGTGTCTGTCCACTTCATTAGTGTCTGTCCCGTTCATTAGTACCCGTCCCGTTCATGAGTATCTGTCCCGTTCATTAGTATCTGTCCCGGTCATTAGTGTCTGTCCCGGTCATTACTGTCTGTCCCGTTCATTAGTGTCTGTCCCGTTCATTAGTATCTGTCCCGTTCATTAATGTCTGTCGTGTTCATTAGTATCTGTCCCGTTCATTAGTGTCTGTCCCGTTCATTAGTATCTGTCCCGTTCATTAATGTCTGTCCCGTTCATTAGTGTCTGTCCCGTTCATTAGTGTCTGTCCCGTTCATTAGTATTTGTCCCGTTCATTAGTATCTGTCTCGTTCATTATTGTCTGTCCCGTTCATTGGTGTCTGTCCCGTTCATTAGTGTCTGTCCCGTTCATTAGTATTTGTCCCGTTCATTAGTATCTGTCTCGTTCATTATTGTCTGTCCCGTTCATTGGTGTCTGTCCCGTTCATTGGTGTCTGTCCCGTTCATTAGTGTCTGTCCCGTTCATTCGTGTCTGTCCCGTTCATTAGTATCTGTCTCGTTCATTATTGTCTGTCCCGTTCATTGGTGTCCGTCCCGTTCATTCGTGTCCGTCCCGTTCATTCGTGTCCGTCCCGTTCATTAGTATCTGTCCCGTTCATTATTGTCTGTCCCGTTCATTATTGTCTGTCCCGTTCATTAGTATCTGTCCCGTTCATTAGTATCTGTCCCGTTCATTATTGTCTGTTCCGTTCATTATTGTCTGTCGTGTTCATTAGTATCTGTCCCGTTCATTCGTGTCTGTCCCGTTCATTAGTGTCTGTCCCGTTCATTAGTATCTGTCCCGTTCATTAGTGTCTGTCCCGTTCATTAGTGTCTGTCCCGTTCATTCGTGTCTGTCCCGTTCATTCGTGTCTGTCCCGTTCATTCGTGTCTGTCCCGTTCATTAGTGTCTGTCCCGTTCATTAGTATCTGTCCCGTTCATTAGTATCTGTCCCGTTCATTCGTGTCTGTCCCGTTCATTCGTGTCTGTCCCGTTCATTGGTGTCTGTCCCGTTCATTAGTGTCTGTCCCGTTCATTAGTGTCTGTCGCGTTCATTAGTGTCCGTTCCGTTCATTAGTATCTGTCCCGTTCATTAGTGTCTGTCCCGTTCATTAGTATCTGTCCCGTTCATTAGTATCTGTCCCGTTCATTCGTGTCTGTCCCGTTCATTCGTGTCTGTCCCGTTCATTAGTGTCTGTCCCGTTCATAAGTGTCTGTCCCGTTCATAAGTGTCTGTCCCGTTCATTAGTGTCTGTCCCGTTCATTAGTGTCCGTTCCGTTCATTAGTATCCGTCCCGTTCATTATTGTCTGTCGTGTTCATTCGTGTCTGTCCCGTTCATTAGTGTCTGTCCCGTTCATTAGTATCTGTCCCGTTCATTATTGTCTGTCCCGTTCATTAGTATCTGTCCCGTTCATTATTGTCTGTCCCGTTCATTAGTATCTGTCCCGTTCATTATTGTCTGTCCCGTTCATTATTGTCTGTCCCATTCATTATTGTCTGTCCCGTTCATTATTGTCTGTCCCGTTCATTGGTGTCTGTCGTGTTCATTAGTATCTGTCCCGTTCATTCGTGTCTGTCGCGTTCATTAGTGTCCGTTCCGTTCATTAGTATCCGTCCCGTTCGTTATTGTCTGTCGTGTTCATTCGTGTCTGTCCCGTTCATTCGTGTCTGTCCCGTTCATTAGTGTCTGTCCCGTTCATTAGTATCTGTCCCGTTCATTATTGTCTGTCCCGTTCATTATTGTCTGTCCCGTTCATTAGTATCTGTCCCGTTCATTATTGTCTGTCCCGTTCATTATTGTCTGTCCCGTTCATTGGTGTCTGTCGTGTTCATTAGTATCTGTCCCGTTCATTCGTGTCTGTCCCGTTCATTCGTGTCTGTCCCGTTCATTCGTGTCTGTCCCGTTCATTAGTGTCTGTCCCGTTCATTAGTGCCTGTCCCGTTCATTAGTGTCTGTCCCGTTCATTCGTGTCTGTCCCGTTCATTCGTGTCTGTCCCGTTCATTCGTGTCTGTCCCGTTCATTAGTATCTGTCCCGTTCATTAGTGTCTGTCCAGTTCATTAGTGTCTGTCCCGTTCATTCGTGTCTGTCCCGTTCATTAGTGTCTGTCCCGTTCATTAGTGTCTGTCACGTCCATTAGTATCTGTCCCGTTGATTATTGTCTGTCCCGTTCATTAGTGTCTGTCCCGTTCATTAGTGTCTGTCCCGTTCATTCGTGTCTGTCCCGTTCATTCGTGTCTGTCCCGTTCATTCGTGTCTGTCCCGTTCATTCGTGTCTGTCCCGTTCATTCGTGTCTGTCCCGTTCATTAGTGTCTGTCCCGTTCATTCGTGTCTGTCCCGTTCATTCGTGTCTGTCCCGTTCATTCGTGTCTGTCCCGTTCATTCGTGTCTGTCCCGTTCATTAGTATCTGTCCCGTTCATTAGTATCTGTCCCGTTCATTAGTGTCTGTCCCGTTCATTAGTGTCTGTCCCGTTCATTAGTGTCTGTCGCGTTCATTAGTGTCCGTTCCGTTCATTAGTATCCGTCCCGTTCATTCGTATCTGTCCCGGTCATTAGTGTCTGTCCCGTTCATTAGTGTCTGTCCCGTTCATTAGTGTCTGTCCCGTTCATTAGTGTCTGTCCCGTTCATTAGTGTCTGTCCCGTTCATTATTGTCTGTCGTGTTCATTAGTGTCTGTCCCGTTCATTAGTGTCTGTCCCGTTCATTAGTATCTGTCCCGTTCATTAGTATCTGTCCCGTTCATTAGTATCTGTCCCGTTCATTATTGTCTGTCCCGTTCATTAGTATCTGTCCCGTTCATTATTGTCTGTCCCGTTCATTAGTATCTGTCCCGTTCATTAGTATCTGTCCCGTTCATTATTGTCTGTCCCGTTCATTATTGTCTGTCGTGTTCATTAGTATCTGTCCCGTTCATTCGTGTCTGTCCCGTTCATTCGTGTCTGTCCCGTTCATTCGTGTCTGTCCCGTTCATTCGTGTCTGTCCCGTTCATTCGTGTCTGTCCCGTTCATTGGTAACTGTCCCGTTCATTAGTATCTGTCCCGTTCATTCGTGTCTGTCCCGTTCATTCGTGTCTGTCCCGTTCATTAGTGTCTGTCCCGTTCATTAGTGTCTGTCGCGTTCATTAGTGTCCGTTCCGTTCATTAGTATCTGTCCCGTTCATTAGTGTCTGTCGCGTTCATTAGTGTCTGTCCCGTTCATTAGTATCTGTCCCGTTCATTCGTGTCTGTCCCGTTCATTCGTGTCTGTCCCGTTCATTCGTGTCTGTCCCGTTCATTAGTATCTGTCCCGTTCATTAGTGTCTGTCCCGTTCATTAGTGTCTGTCCCGTTCATTAGTGTCTGTCCCGTTCATTAGTGTCTGTCCCGTTCATTAGTGTCTGTCGCGTTCATTAGTGTCTGTCGCGTTCATTAGTGTCCGTTCCGTTCATTAGTATCTGTCCCGTTCATTATTGTCTGTCCCGCTCATTAGTATCTGTCCCGTTCATTATTGTCTGTCCCGTTCATTATTGTCTGTCCCGTTCATTAGTATCTGTCCCGTTCATTATTGTCTGTCCCGTTCATTATTGTCTGTCCCGTTCATTATTGTCTGTCGTGTTCATTCGTGTCTGTCCCGTTCATTCGTGTCTGTCCCTTTCATTAGTGTCCGGTCCGTTCATTAGTATCTGTCCCGTTCATTATTGTCTGTCCCGTTCATTATTGTCTGTCCCGTTCATTATTGTCTGTCCCGTTCATTAGTATCTGTCCCGTTCATTATTGACTGTCCCGTTCATTATTGTCTGTCCCGTTCATTATTGTCTGTCGTGTTCATTCGTATCTGTCCCGTTCATTCGTGTCTGTCCCGTTCATTCGTGTCTGTCCCGTTCATTCGTGTCTGTCGCTTTCATTAGTGTCCGTTCCGTTCATTAGTATCTGTCCCGTTCATTATTGTCTGTCCCGTTCATTTGTGTCTGTCCCGTTCATTAGTATCTGTCCCGTTCATTAGTGTCTGTCCCGTTCATTAGTGTCTGTCCCGTTCATTAGTGTCTGTCCCGTTCATTCGTGTCTGTCCCGTTCATTCGTGTCTGTCCCTTTCATTAGTGTCCGTTCCGTTCATTAGTATCTGTCCCGTTCATTAGTGTCTGTCGCGTTCATTAGTGTCTGTCCCGTTCATTAGTATCTGTCCCGTTCATTAGTATCTGTCCCGTTCATTCGTGTCTGTCCCGTTCATTAGTGTCTGTCCCGTTCATTAGTGTCTGTCCCGTTCATTAGTGTCTGTCCCGTTCATTAGTATCTGTCCCGTTCATTAGTATCTGTCCCGTTCATTCGTGTCTGTCGCGTTCATTAGTGTCCGTTCCGTTCATTAGTATCCGTCCCGTTCATTCGTATCTGTCCCGGTCATTAGTGTCTGTCCCGTTCATTAGTGTCTGTCCCGTTCATTAGTGTCTGTCCCGTTCATTAGTATCTGTCCCGTTCATTAGTGTCTGTCCCGTTCATTAGTGTCTGTCCCGTTCATTAGTGTCTGTCCCGTTCATTAGTATCTGTCCCGTTCATTAGTATCTGTCCCGTTCATTCGTGTCTGTCCCGTTCATTAGTGTCTGTCCCGTTCATTAGTATCTGTCCCGTTCATTCGTGTCTGTCCCGTTCATTCGTGTCTGTCCCGTTCATTCGTGTCTGTCCCGTTCATTCGTGTCTGTCCCGTTCATTAGTAACTGTCCCGTTCATTAGTATCTGTCCCGTTCATTAGTATCTGTCCCGTTCATTCGTGTCTGTCCCGTTCATTCGTGTCTGTCCCGTTCATTAGTGTCTGTCCCGTTCATTAGTGTCTGTCGCGTTCATTAGTGTCCGTTCCGTTCATTAGTATCTGTCCCGTTCATTAGTGTCTGTCGCGTTCATTAGTGTCTGTCCCGTTCATTAGTATCTGTCCCGTTCATTAGTATCTGTCCCGTTCATTCGTGTCTGTCCCGTTCATTAGTGTCTGTCCCGTTCATTAGTATCTGTCCCGTTCATTAGTGTCTGTCGCGTTCATTAGTGTCCGTTCCGTTCATTAGTATCTGTCCCGTTCATTAGTGTCTGTCCCGTTCATTAGTGTCTGTCCCGTTCATTAGTGTCTGTCGCGTTCATTAGTGTCCGTTCCGTTCATTAGTATCTGTCCCGTTCATTAGTATCTGTCCCGTTCATTAGTGTCTGTCCCGTTCATTAGTATCTGTCCCGTTCATTAGTGTCTGTCCCGTTCATTAGTGTCTGTCGCGTTCATTAGTGTCCGTTCCGTTCATTAGTATCTGTCCCGTTCATTAGTGTCTGTCGCGTTCATTAGTGTCTGTCCCGTTCATTAGTATCTGTCCCGTTCATTCGTGTCTGTCCCGTTCATTAGTGTCTGTCCCGTTCATTAGTATCTGTCCCGTTCATTAGTATCTGTCCCGTTCATTCGTATCTGTCCCGTTCATTAGTGTCTGTCCCGTTCATTAGTGTCTGTCCCGTTCATTAGTGTCTGTCGCGTTCATTAGTGTCCGTTCCGTTCATTAGTATCTGTCCCGTTCATTCGTATCTGTCCCGTTCATTAGTGTCTGTCCCGTTCATTAGTGTCTGTCCCGTTCATTAGTGTCTGTCCCGTTCATTAGTATCTGTCCCGTTCATTATTGTCTGTCCCGTTCATTAGTATCTGTCCCGTTCATTATTGTCTGTCCCGTTCATTATTGTCTGTCCCGTTCATTATTGTCTGTCCCGTTCATTAGTATCTGTCCCGTTCATTATTGTCTGTCCCGTTCATTATTGTCTGTCGTGTTCATTAGTATCTGTCCCGTTCATTCGTGTCTGTCCCGTTCATTAGTATCTGTCCCGTTCATTAGTGTCTGTCCCGTTCATTAGTGTCTGTCGCGTTCATTAGTGTCTGTCCCGTTCATTCGTGTCTGTCCCGTTCATTAGTATCTGTCCCGTTCATTAGTGTCTGTCCCGTTCATTAGTGTCTGTCCCGTTCATTAGTGTCTGTCCCGTTCATTAGTATCTGTCCCGTTCATTAGTGTCTGTCCCGTTCATTAGTGTCTGTCCCGTTCATTAGTGTCTGTCGCGTTCATTAGTGTCTGTCCCGTTCATTCGTGTCTGTCCCGTTCATTAGTATCTGTCCCGTTCATTAGTGTCTGTCCCGTTCATTAGTGTCTGTCCCGTTCATTAGTGTCTGTCGCGTTCATTAGTGTCTGTCCACTTCATTAGTGTCTATCCTGTTTATTAGTGTCTGTCCCGTTCATTAGTGTCTGTCCCGTTCATTTGTGTCTGTCCACTTCATTCGTGTCTGTCCCGTTCATTCGTGTCTGTCCCGTTCATTCGTGTCTGTCCCGTTCATTCGTGTCTGTCCACTTCATTAGTGTCTGTCCCGTTCATTCGTGTCTGTCAACTTCATTGGTGTCTGTCCCGTTCATTGGTGTCTGTCCACTTCATTGGTGTCTGTCCCGTTCATTAGTATCTGTCCCGTTCATTAATGTCTGTCGTGTTCATTAGTATCTGTCCCGATCATTAGTGTCTGTCCCATTCATTAATGTCTGTCGTGTTCATTAGTATCTGTCCCGTTCATTAGTGTCTGTCCCGTTCATTAGTATCTGTCCCGTTCATTAGTATCTGTCCCGTTCATTAGTATCTGTTCCGTTCATTATTGTCTGTCGTGTTCATGAGTGTCTGTCGTGTTCATTAGTATCTGTCCCGTTCATTCGTGTCTGTCCCGTTCATTCGTGTCTGTCCCGTTCATTCGTGTCTGTCCCGTTCATTCGTGTCTGTCCCGTTCATTCGTGTCTGTCCCGTTCATTAGTGTCTGTCCCGTTCATTCGTGTCTGTCCCGTTCATTCGTGGCTGTCCCGTTCATTCGTGTCTGTCCCGTTCATTCGTGTCTGTCCCGTTCATTAATGTCTGTCGTGTTCATTAGTATCTGTCCCGTTCATTAGTGTCTGTCCCGTTCATTAGTACCCGTCCCGTTCATTAGTACCCGTCCCGTTCATGAGTATCTGTCCCGGTCATTAGTGTCTGTCCCGGTCATTAGTGTCTGTCCCGTTCATTAGTGTCTGTCCCGTTCATTAGTATCTGTCCCGTTCATTAGTATCTGTCCCGTTCATTCGTGTCTGTCCCGTTCATTCGTGTCTGTCCCGTTCATTCGTGTCTGTCCCGTTCATTAGTAACTGTCCCGTTCATTAGTATCTGTCCCGTTCATTAGTATCTGTCCCGTTCATTCGTGTCTGTCCCGTTCATTAGTGTCTGTCCCGTTCATTAGTGTCTGTCCCGTTCATTAGTATCTGTCCCGTTCATTCGTGTCTGTCCCGTTCATTCGTGTCTGTCCCGTTCATTCGTGTCTGTCCCGTTCATTCGTGTCTGTCCCGTTCATTCGTGGCTGTCCCGTTCATTAGTGTCTGTCCCGTTCATTCGTGTCTGTCCCGTTCATTAATGTCTGTCGTGTTCATTAGTATCTGTCCCGTTCATTAGTGTCTGTCCCGTTCATTAGTACCCGTCCCGTTCATTAGTACCCGTCCCGTTCATGAGTATCTGTCCCGGTCATTAGTGTCTGTCCCGGTCATTAATGTCTGTCCCGTTCATTAGTGTCTGTCCCGTTCATTAGTGTCTGTCCCGTTCATTAATGTCTGTCCCGTTCATTCGTGTCTGTCCCGTTCATTCGTGTCTGTCCCGTTCATTCGTGTCTGTCCCGTTCATTAGTATCTGTCCCGTTCATTAGTATCTGTCCCGTTCATTCGTGTCTGTCCCGTTCATTAGTGTCTGTCCCGTTCATTAGTGTCTGTCCCGTTCATTAGTGTCTGTCCCGTTCATTCGTGTCTGTCCCGTTCATTCGTGTCTGTCCCGTTCATTCGTGTCTGTCCCGTTCATTCGTGTCTGTCCCGTTCATTAGTATCTGTCCCGTTCATTAGTATCTGTCCCGTTCATTAGTGTCTGTCCCGTTCATTAGTGTCTGTCCCGTTCATTAGTGTCTGTCGCGTTCATTAGTGTCCGTTCCGTTCATTAGTATCCGTCCCGTTCATTCGTATCCGTCCCGGTCATTAGTGTCTGTCCCGTTCATTAGTGTCTGTCCCGTTCATTAGTGTCTGTCCCGTTCATTAGTGTCTGTCCCGTTCATTATTGTCTGTCGTGTTCATTAGTGTCTGTCCCGTTCATTAGTGTCTGTCCCGTTCATTAGTATCTGTCCCGTTCATTAGTATCTGTCCCGTTCATTAGTATCTGTCCCGTTCATTATTGTCTGTCCCGTTCATTAGTATCTGTCCCGTTCATTATTGTCTGTCCCGTTCATTAGTATCTGTCCCGTTCATTAGTATCTGTCCCGTTCATTATTGTCTGTCCCGTTCATTAGTATCTGTCCCGTTCATTAGTATCTGTCCCGTTCATTATTGTCTGTCGTGTTCATTAGTATCTGTCCCGTTCATTCGTGTCTGTCCCGTTCATTCGTGTCTGTCCTGTTCATTAGTGTCTGTCCCGTTCATTAGTGTCTGTCCCGTTCATTCGTGTCTGTCCCGTTCATTCGTGTCTGTCCCGTTCATTCGTGTCTGTCCCGTTCATTAGTAACTGTCCCGTTCATTAGTATCTGTCCCGTTCATTCGTGTCTGTCCCGTTCATTCGTGTCTGTCCCGTTCATTAGTGTCTGTCCCGTTCATTAGTGTCTGTCGCGTTCATTAGTGTCCGTTCCGTTCATTAGTATCTGTCCCGTTCATTAGTGTCTGTCGCGTTCATTAGTGTCTGTCCCGTTCATTAGTATCTGTCCCGTTCATTCGTGTCTGTCCCGTTCATTCGTGTCTGTCCCGTTCATTCGTGTCTGTCCCGTTCATTAGTATCTGTCCCGTTCATTTGTGTCTGTCCCGTTCATTAGTGTCTGTCCCGTTCATTAGTGTCTGTCGCGTTCATTAGTGTCTGTCGCGTTCATTAGTGTCCGTTCCGTTCATTAGTATCTGTCCCGTTCATTATTGTCTGTCCCGCTCATTATTGTCTGTCGTGTTCATTCGTGTCTGTCCCGTTCATTCGTGTCTGTCCCGTTCATTCGTGTCTGTCGCTTTCATTAGTGTCCGTTCCGTTCATTAGTATCTGTCCCGTTCATTATTGTCTGTCCCGTTCATTTGTGTCTGTCCCGTTCATTAGTATCTGTCCCGTTCATTAGTGTCTGTCCCGTTCATTAGTGTCTGTCCCGTTCATTAGTGTCTGTCCCGTTCATTAGTGTCTGTCCCGTTCATTAGTGTCTGTCCCGTTCATTCGTGTCTGTCCCGTTCATTCGTGTCCGTTCCGTTCATTAGTATCTGTCCCGTTCATTAGTATCTGTCCCGTTCATTCGTGTCTGTCCCGTTCATTCGTGTCTGTCCCGTTCATTAGTATCTGTCCCGTTCATTCGTGTCTGTCCCGTTCATTCGTGTCTGTCCCGTTCATTAGTATCTGTCCCGTTCATTAGTGTCTGTCCCGTTCATTAGTGTCTGTCCCGTTCATTAGTATCTGTCCCGTTCATTAGTATCTGTCCCGTTCATTCGTGTCTGTCCCGTTCATTCGTGTCTGTCCCGTTCATTAGTATCTGTCCCGTTCATTCGTGTCTGTCCCGTTCATTCGTGTCTGTCCCGTTCATTCGTGTCTGTCCCGTTCATTAGTAACTGTCCCGTTCATTAGTATCTGTCGCGTTCATTAGTGTCCGTTCCGTTCATTAGTATCTGTCCCGTTCATTAGTGTCTGTCGCGTTCATTAGTGTCTGTCCCGTTCATTAGTGTCTGTCCCGTTCATTAGTATCTGTCCCGTTCATTAGTATCTGTCCCGTTCATTCGTGTCTGTCCCGTTCATTAGTGTCTGTCCCGTTCATTAGTGTCTGTCCCGTTCATTAGTATCTGTCCCGTTCATTAGTGTCTGTCCCGTTCATTAGTGTCTGTCCCGTTCATTAGTGTCTGTCGCGTTCATTAGTGTCCGTTCCGTTCATTAGTATCCGTCCCGTTCATTCGTATCTGTCCCGTTCATTAGTGTCTGTCCCGTTCATTAGTGTCTGTCCCGTTCATTAGTGTCTGTCCCGTTCATTATTGTCTGTCCCGTTCATTAGTATCTGTCCCGTTCATTATTGTCTGTCCCGTTCATTATTGTCTGTCCCGTTCATTAGTATCTGTCCCGTTCATTATTGTCTGTCCCGTTCATTATTGTCTGTCGTGTTCATTAGTATCTGTCCCGTTCATTCGTGTCTGTCCCGTTCATTAGTATCTGTCCCGTTCATTAGTGTCTGTCCCGTTCATTAGTGTCTGTCCCGTTCATTAGTGTCTGTCGCGTTCATTAGTGTCTGTCCCGTTCATTAGTATCTGTCCCGTTCATTAGTATCTGTCCCGTTCATTCGTGTCTGTCCCGTTCATTAGTGTCTGTCCCGTTCATTAGTGTCTGTCCCGTTCATTAGTGTCTGTCCCGTTCATTAGTATCTGTCCCGTTCATTAGTATCTGTCCCGTTCATTAGTGTCTGTCCCGTTCATTAGTGTCTGTCCCGTTCATTAGTATCTGTCTCGTTCATTCGTGTCTGTCCCGTTCATTGGTGTCTGTCCCGTTCATTAGTGTCTGTCCCGTTCATTCGTGTCTGTCCCGTTCATTAGTGTCTGTCCCGTTCATTAGTGTCTGTCCCGTTCATTAGTGTCTGTCCACTTCATTAGTGTCTGTCCCGTTCATTAGTGTCTGTCCCGTTCATTAGTGTCTGTCCCGTTCATTAGTGTCTGTCCACTTCATTAGTGTCTGTCCCGTTCATTGGTGTCTGTCCCGTTCATTGGTGTCTGTCCCGTTCATTGGTGTCTGTCCCGTTCATTGGTGTCTGTCCCGTTCATTAGTGTCTGTCCCGTTCATTAGTGTCTGTCCCGTTCATTAGTGTCTGTCCCGTTCATTAGTGTCTGTCCCGTTCATTAGTGTCTGTCCCGTTCATTAGTATTTGTCCCGTTCATTAGTATCTGTCTCGTTCATTATTGTCTGTCCCGTTCATTGGTGTCTGTCCCGTTCATTAGTGTCTGTCCCGTTCATTAGTATTTGTCCCGTTCATTAGTATCTGTCTCGTTCATTATTGTCTGTCCCGTTCATTGGTGTCTGTCCCGTTCATTAGTGTCTGTCCCGTTCATTCGTGTCTGTCCCGTTCATTAGTATCTGTCTCGTTCATTATTGTCTGTCCCGTTCATTGGTGTCCGTCCCGTTCATTCGTGTCCGTCCCGTTCATTCGTGTCCGTCCCGTTCATTAGTGTCTGTCCCGTTCATTATTTTCTGTCCCGTTCATTAGTATCTGTCTCGTTCATTATTGTCTGTCCCGTTCATTGGTGTCTGTCCCGTTCATTAGTGTCTGTCCCGTTCATTAGTGTCTGTCCCGTTCATTCGTGTCTGTCCCGTTCATTCGTGTCTGTCCCGTTCATTCGTGTCTGTCCCGTTCATTAGTATCTGTCCCGTTCATTAGTATCTGTCTCGTTCATTATTGTCTGTCCCGTTCATTGGTGTCTGTCCCGTTCATTCGTGTCCGTCCCGTTCATTAGTATCTGTCCCGTTCATTCGTGTCTGTCCCGTTCATTGGTGTCTGTCCCGTTCATTGGTGTCTGTCCCGTTCATTGGTGTCTGTCCCGTTCATTAGTGTCTGTCCCGTTCATTAGTATCTGTCCCGTTCATTAGTGTCTGTCCCGTTCATTGGTGTCTGTCCCGTTCATTGGTGTCTGTCCCGTTCATTGGTGTCTGTCCCGTTCATTGGTGTCTGTCCCGTTCATTGGTGTCTGTCCCGTTCATTAGTGTCTGTCCCGTTCATTAGTATCTGTCCCGTTCATTGGTGTCTGTCCCGTTCATTGGTGTCTGTCCCGTTCATTATTGTCTGTCCCGTTCATTAGTATCTGTCCCGTGCATTATTGTCTGTCCCGTTCATTAGTGTCTGTCCCGTTCATTAGCGTCTGTCCCGTTCATTAGCGTCTGTCCACTTCATTAGTGTCTGTCCCGTTCATTAGTGTCTGTCCCGTTCATTAGTGTCTGTCCCGTTCATTAGTGTCTGTCCACTTCATTAGTGTCTGTCCACTTCATTAGTGTCTGTCCACTTCATTAGTGTCTGTCCCGTTCATTAGTGTCTGTCCACTTCATTAGCGTCTGTCCCGTTCATTAGCGTCTGTCCCGTTCATTCGTGTCTGTCCCGTTCATTCGTGTCTGTCCCGTTCATTCGTGTCTGTCCACTTCATTAGTGTCTGTCCACTTTATTAGTGTCTGTCCCGTTCATTCGTGTCTGTCCACTTCATTGGTGTCTGTCCCGTTCATTGGTGTCTGTCCACTTCATTAGTGTCTGTCCCGTTCATTAGTACCCGTCCCGTTCATGAGTATCTGTCCCGTTCATTAGTATCTGTCCCGGTCATTAGTGTCTGTCCCGGTCATTAGTGTCTGTCCCGTTCATTAGTGTCTGTCCCGTTCATTAGTATCTGTCCCGTTCATTAATGTCTGTCGTGTTCATTAGTATCTGTCCCGTTCATTAGTGTCTGTCCCGTTCATTAGTGTCTGTCCCGTTCATTAGTATCTGTCCCGTTCATTATTGTCTGTCCCGTTCATTATTGTCTGTCCCGTTCATTAGTATCTGTCCCGTTCATTAGTATCTGTCCCGTTCATTATTGTCTGTTCCGTTCATTATTGTCTGTCGTGTTCATTAGTATCTGTCCCGTTCATTCGTGTCTGTCCCGTTCATTAGTGTCTGTCCCGTTCATTAGTGTCTGTCCCGTTCATTCGTGTCTGTCCCGTTCATTCGTGTCTGTCCCGTTCATTAGTGTCTGTCCCGTTCATTAGTGTCTGTCCCGTTCATTAGTATCTGTCCCGTTCATTAGTATCTGTCCCGTTCATTCGTGTCTGTCCCGTTCATTAGTGTCTGTCCCGTTCATTAGTGTCTGTCGCGTTCATTAGTGTCCGTTCCGTTCATTAGTATCTGTCCCGTTCATTAGTGTCTGTCCCGTTCATTAGTATCTGTCCCGTTCATTAGTATCTGTCCCGTTCATTCGTGTCTGTCCCGTTCATTCGTGTCTGTCCCGTTCATTCGTGTCTGTCCCGTTCATTAGTGTCTGTCCCGTTCATTAGTGTCTGTCCCGTTCATAAGTGTCTGTCGCGTTCATTAGTGTCCGTTCCGTTCATTAGTATCCGTCCCCTTCATTATTGTCTGTCGTGTTCATTCGTGTCTGTCCCGTTCATTAGTGTCTGTCCCGTTCATTAGTATCTGTCCCGTTCATTATTGTCTGTCCCGTTCATTAGTATCTGTCCCGTTCATTATTGTCTGTCCCGTTCATTATTGTCTGTCCCGTTCATTAGTATCTGTCCCGTTCATTATTGTCTGTCCCGTTCATTAGTATCTGTCCCGTTCATTATTGTCTGTCCCGTTCATTATTGTCTGTCCCGTTCATTATTGTCTGTCCCGTTCATTGGTGTCTGTCGTGTTCATTAGTATCTGTCCCGTTCATTCGTGTCTGTCGCGTTCATTAGTGTCCGTTCCGTTCATTAGTATCCGTCCCGTTCGTTATTGTCTGTCGTGTTCATTCGTGTCTGTCCCGTTCATTAGTGTCTGTCCCGTTCATTAGTATCTGTCCCGTTCATTATTGTCTGTCCCGTTCATTAGTATCTGTCCCGTTCATTATTGTCTGTCCCGTTCATTAGTATCTGTCCCGTTCATTATTGTCTGTCCCGTTCATTATTGTCTGTCCCGTTCATTATTGTCTGTCCCGTTCATTAGTATCTGTCCCGTTCATTATTGTCTGTCCCGTTCATTATTGTCTGTCCCGTTCATTATTGTCTGTCCCGTTCATTGGTGTCTGTCGTGTTCATTAGTATCTGTCCCGTTCATTCGTGTCTGTCCCGTTCATTCGTGTCTGTCCCGTTCATTAGTGTCTGTCCCGTTCATTAGTGTCTGTCCCGTTCATTAGTGCCTGTCCCGTTCATTAGTGTCTGTCCCGTTCATTCGTGTCTGTCCCGTTCATTCGTGTCTGTCCCGTTCATTCGTGTCTGTCCCGTTCATTCGTGTCTGTCCCGTTCATTAGTATCTGTCCCGTTCATTAGTGTCTGTCCCGTTCATTAGTATCTGTCCCGTTCATTAGTGTCTGTCCCGTTCATTAGTGCCTGTCCCGTTCATTAGTGTCTGTCCCGTTCATTCGTGTCTGTCCCGTTCATTCGTGTCTGTCCCGTTCATTCGTGTCTGTCCCGTTCATTAGTATCTGTCCCGTTCATTAGTGTCTGTCCCGTTCATTAGTGTCTGTCCCGTTCATTCGTGTCTGTCCCGTTCATTAGTGTCTGTCCCGTTCATTAGTGTCTGTCGCGTCCATTAGTATCTGTCCCGTTGATTATTGTCTGTCCCGTTCATTAGTGTCTGTCCCGTTCATTAGTGTCTGTCCCGTTCATTCGTGTCTGTCCCGTTCATTAGTGTCTGTCCCGTTCATTCGTGTCTGTCCCGTTCATTCGTGTCTGTCCCGTTCATTCGTGTCTGTCCCGTTCATTAGTAACTGTCCCGTTCATTAGTATCTGTCCCGTTCATTAGTATCTGTCCCGTTCATTCGTGTCTGTCCCGTTCATTCGTGTCTGTCCCGTTCATTCGTGTCTGTCCCGTTCATTAGTATCTGTCCCGTTCATTAGTGTCTGTCGCGTCCATTAGTATCTGTCCCGTTGATTATTGTCTGTCCCGTTCATTAGTGTCTGTCCCGTTCATTCGTGTCTGTCCCGTTCATTCGTGTCTGTCCCGTTCATTCGTGTCTGTCCCGTTCATTAGTAACTGTCCCGTTCATTAGTATCTGTCCCGTTCATTAGTATCTGTCCCGTTCATTCGTGTCTGTCCCGTTCATTCGTGTCTGTCCCGTTCATTCGTGTCTGTCCCGTTCATTAGTGTCTGTCCCGTTCATTAGTGTCTGTCCCGTTCATTAGTGTCTGTCGCGTTCATTAGTGTCCGTTCCGTTCATTAGTATCTGTCCCGTTCATTAGTGTCTGTCGCGTTCATTAGTGTCTGTCCCGTTCATTAGTATCTGTCCCGTTCATTAGTATCTGTCCCGTTCATTCGTGTCTGTCCCGTTCATTAGTGTCTGTCCCGTTCATTAGTGTCTGTCCCGTTCATTAGTATCTGTCCCGTTCATTAGTGTCTGTCCCGTTCATTAGTGTCTGTCCCGTTCATTAGTGTCTGTCCCGTTCATTAGTGTCTGTCGCATTCATTAGTGTCCGTTCCGTTCATTAGTATCCGTCCCGTTCATTCGTATCTGTCCCGTTCATTAGTGTCTGTCCCGTTCATTAGTGTCTGTCCCGTTCATTAGTGTCTGTCCCGTTCATTAGTATCTGTCCCGTTCATTATTGTCTGTCCCGTTCATTAGTTTCTGTCCCGTTCATTATTGTCTGTCCCGTTCATTATTGTCTGTCCCGTTCATTATTGTCTGTCCCGTTCATTAGTATCTGTCCCGTTCATTATTGTCTGTCCCGTTCATTATTGTCTGTCGTGTTCATTAGTATCTGTCCCGTTCATTCGTGTCTGTCCCGTTCATTAGTATCTGTCCCGTTCATTAGTGTCTGTCCCATTCATTAGTGTCTGTCCCGTTCATTAGTGTCTGTCGCGTTCATTAGTGTCTGTCCCGTTCATTAGTATCTGTCCCGTTCATTAGTATCTGTCCCGTTCATTCGTGTCTGTCCCGTTCATTCGTGTCTGTCCCGTTCATTAGTGTCTGTCCCGTTCATTAGTGTCTGTCCCGTTCATTAGTGTCTGTCCCGTTCATTAGTATCTGTCCCGTTCATTAGTATCTGTCCCGTTCATTAGTGTCTGTCCCGTTCATTAGTGTCTGTCCCGTTCATTAGTATCTGTCCCGTTCATTCGTGTCTGTCCCGTTCATTCGTGTCTGTCCCGTTCATTAGTGTCTGTCCACTTCATTAGTGTCTGTCCCGTTCATTAGTATCTGTCCCGTTCATTCGTGTCTGTCCCGTTCATTCGTGTCTGTCGCGTTCATTAGTGTCTGTCCCGTACATTAGTATCTGTCTCGTTCATTATTGTCTGTCCCGTTCATTGGTGTCTGTCCCGTTCATTAGTGTCTGTCCCGTTCATTCGTGTCTGTCCCGTTCATTAGTGTCTGTCCACTTCATTAGTGTCTGTCCCGTTCATTAGTGTCTGTCCCGTTCATTAGTGTCTGTCCCGTTCATTAGTGTCTGTCCCGTTCATTGGTGTCTGTCCCGTTCATTGGTGTCTGTCCCGTTCATTGGTGTCTGTCCCGTTCATTGGTGTCTGTCCCGTTCATTAGTGTCTGTCCCGTTCATTAGTGTCTGTCCCGTTCATTAGTGTCTGTCCCGTTCATTAGTGTCTGTCCCGTTCATTAGTATTTGTCCCGTTCATTAGTATCTGTCTCGTTCATTATTGTCTGTCCCGTTCATTGGTGTCTGTCCCGTTCATTAGTGTCTGTCCCGTTCATTAGTATTTGTCCCGTTCATTAGTATCTGTCTCGTTCATTATTGTCTGTCCCGTTCATTGGTGTCTGTCCCGTTCATTAGTGTCTGTCCCGTTCATTAGTGTCTGTCCCGTTCATTAGTGTCTGTCCCGTTCATTCGTGTCTGTCCCGTTCATTAGTGTCTGTCCACTTCATTAGTGTCTGTCCCGTTCATTAGTGTCTGTCCCGTTCATTAGTGTCTGTCCCGTTCATTAGTGTCTGTCCACTTCATTAGTGTCTGTCCCGTTCATTGGTGTCTGTCCCGTTCATTGGTGTCTGTCCCGTTCATTGGTGTCTGTCCCGTTCATTGGTGTCTGTCCCGTTCATTAGTGTCTGTCCCGTTCATTAGTGTCTGTCCCGTTCATTAGTGTCTGTCCCGTTCATTAGTGTCTGTCCCGTTCATTAGTATTTGTCCCGTTCATTAGTATCTGTCTCGTTCATTATTGTCTGTCCCGTTCATTGGTGTCTGTCCCGTTCATTAGTGTCTGTCCCGTTCATTAGTATTTGTCCCGTTCATTAGTATCTGTCTCGTTCATTATTGTCTGTCCCGTTCATTGGTGTCTGTCCCGTTCATTAGTGTCTGTCCCGTTCATTCGTGTCTGTCCCGTTCATTAGTATCTGTCTCGTTCATTATTGTCTGTCCCGTTCATTGGTGTCCGTCCCGTTCATTCGTGTCCGTCCCGTTCATTCGTGTCCGTCCCGTTCATTAGTGTCTGTCCCGTTCATTATTTTCTGTCCCGTTCATTAGTATCTGTCTCGTTCATTATTGTCTGTCCCGTTCATTGGTGTCTGTCCCGTTCATTAGTGTCTGTCCCGTTCATTAGTGTCTGTCCCGTTCATTCGTGTCTGTCCCGTTCATTCGTGTCTGTCCCGTTCATTCGTGTCTGTCCCGTTCATTAGTATCTGTCCCGTTCATTAGTATCTGTCTCGTTCATTATTGTCTGTCCCGTTCATTGGTGTCTGTCCCGTTCATTCGTGTCCGTCCCGTTCATTAGTATCTGTCCCGTTCATTCGTGTCTGTCCCGTTCATTGGTGTCTGTCCCGTTCATTGGTGTCTGTCCCGTTCATTGGTGTCTGTCCCGTTCATTAGTGTCTGTCCCGTTCATTAGTATCTGTCCCGTTCATTAGTGTCTGTCCCGTTCATTGGTGTCTGTCCCGTTCATTGGTGTCTGTCCCGTTCATTGGTGTCTGTCCCGTTCATTGGTGTCTGTCCCGTTCATTGGTGTCTGTCCCGTTCATTAGTGTCTGTCCCGTTCATTAGTATCTGTCCCGTTCATTGGTGTCTGTCCCGTTCATTGGTGTCTGTCCCGTTCATTATTGTCTGTCCCGTTCATTAGTATCTGTCCCGTGCATTATTGTCTGTCCCGTTCATTAGTGTCTGTCCCGTTCATTAGCGTCTGTCCCGTTCATTAGCGTCTGTCCACTTCATTAGTGTCTGTCCCGTTCATTAGTGTCTGTCCCGTTCATTAGTGTCTGTCCACTTCATTAGTGTCTGTCCACTTCATTAGTGTCTGTCCACTTCATTAGTGTCTGTCCCGTTCATTAGTGTCTGTCCACTTCATTAGCGTCTGTCCCGTTCATTAGCGTCTGTCCACTTCATTAGTGTCTGTCCCGTTCATTAGTACCCGTCCCGTTCATGAGTATCTGTCCCGTTCATTAGTATCTGTCCCGGTCATTAGTGTCTGTCCCGGTCATTAGTGTCTGTCCCGTTCATTAGTGTCTGTCCCGTTCATTAGTATCTGTCCCGTTCATTAATGTCTGTCGTGTTCATTAGTATCTGTCCCGTTCATTAGTGTCTGTCCCGTTCATTAGTGTCTGTCCCGTTCATTAGTATCTGTCCCGTTCATTATTGTCTGTCCCGTTCATTATTGTCTGTCCCGTTCATTAGTATCTGTCCCGTTCATTAGTATCTGTCCCGTTCATTATTGTCTGTTCCGTTCATTATTGTCTGTCGTGTTCATTAGTATCTGTCCCGTTCATTCGTGTCTGTCCCGTTCATTAGTGTCTGTCCCGTTCATTAGTGTCTGTCCCGTTCATTCGTGTCTGTCCCGTTCATTCGTGTCTGTCCCGTTCATTAGTGTCTGTCCCGTTCATTAGTGTCTGTCCCGTTCATTAGTATCTGTCCCGTTCATTAGTATCTGTCCCGTTCATTCGTGTCTGTCCCGTTCATTAGTGTCTGTCCCGTTCATTAGTGTCTGTCGCGTTCATTAGTGTCCGTTCCGTTCATTAGTATCTGTCCCGTTCATTAGTGTCTGTCCCGTTCATTAGTATCTGTCCCGTTCATTAGTATCTGTCCCGTTCATTCGTGTCTGTCCCGTTCATTCGTGTCTGTCCCGTTCATTCGTGTCTGTCCCGTTCATTAGTGTCTGTCCCGTTCATTAGTGTCTGTCCCGTTCATAAGTGTCTGTCGCGTTCATTAGTGTCCGTTCCGTTCATTAGTATCCGTCCCCTTCATTATTGTCTGTCGTGTTCATTCGTGTCTGTCCCGTTCATTAGTGTCTGTCCCGTTCATTAGTATCTGTCCCGTTCATTAGTATCTGTCCCGTTCATTATTGTCTGTCCCGTTCATTAGTATCTGTCCCGTTCATTATTGTCTGTCCCGTTCATTATTGTCTGTCCCGTTCATTAGTATCTGTCCCGTTCATTATTGTCTGTCCCGTTCATTAGTATCTGTCCCGTTCATTATTGTCTGTCCCGTTCATTATTGTCTGTCCCGTTCATTATTGTCTGTCCCGTTCATTGGTGTCTGTCGTGTTCATTAGTATCTGTCCCGTTCATTCGTGTCTGTCGCGTTCATTAGTGTCCGTTCCGTTCATTAGTATCCGTCCCGTTCGTTATTGTCTGTCGTGTTCATTCGTGTCTGTCCCGTTCATTAGTGTCTGTCCCGTTCATTAGTATCTGTCCCGTTCATTATTGTCTGTCCCGTTCATTAGTATCTGTCCCGTTCATTATTGTCTGTCCCGTTCATTAGTATCTGTCCCGTTCATTATTGTCTGTCCCGTTCATTATTGTCTGTCCCGTTCATTATTGTCTGTCCCGTTCATTAGTATCTGTCCCGTTCATTATTGTCTGTCCCGTTCATTATTGTCTGTCCCGTTCATTATTGTCTGTCCCGTTCATTGGTGTCTGTCGTGTTCATTAGTATCTGTCCCGTTCATTCGTGTCTGTCCCGTTCATTCGTGTCTGTCCCGTTCATTAGTGTCTGTCCCGTTCATTAGTGCCTGTCCCGTTCATTAGTGTCTGTCCCGTTCATTCGTGTCTGTCCCGTTCATTCGTGTCTGTCCCGTTCATTCGTGTCTGTCCCGTTCATTCGTGTCTGTCCCGTTCATTAGTATCTGTCCCGTTCATTAGTGTCTGTCCCGTTCATTAGTATCTGTCCCGTTCATTAGTGTCTGTCCCGTTCATTAGTGCCTGTCCCGTTCATTAGTGTCTGTCCCGTTCATTCGTGTCTGTCCCGTTCATTCGTGTCTGTCCCGTTCATTCGTGTCTGTCCCGTTCATTCGTGTCTGTCCCGTTCATTAGTATCTGTCCCGTTCATTAGTGTCTGTCCCGTTCATTAGTGTCTGTCCCGTTCATTCGTGTCTGTCCCGTTCATTAGTGTCTGTCCCGTTCATTAGTGTCTGTCGCGTCCATTAGTATCTGTCCCGTTGATTATTGTCTGTCCCGTTCATTAGTGTCTGTCCCGTTCATTAGTGTCTGTCCCGTTCATTCGTGTCTGTCCCGTTCATTAGTGTCTGTCCCGTTCATTCGTGTCTGTCCCGTTCATTCGTGTCTGTCCCGTTCATTCGTGTCTGTCCCGTTCATTAGTAACTGTCCCGTTCATTAGTATCTGTCCCGTTCATTAGTATCTGTCCCGTTCATTCGTGTCTGTCCCGTTCATTCGTGTCTGTCCCGTTCATTCGTGTCTGTCCCGTTCATTAGTATCTGTCCCGTTCATTAGTGTCTGTCGCGTCCATTAGTATCTGTCCCGTTGATTATTGTCTGTCCCGTTCATTAGTGTCTGTCCCGTTCATTCGTGTCTGTCCCGTTCATTCGTGTCTGTCCCGTTCATTCGTGTCTGTCCCGTTCATTAGTATCTGTCCCGTTCATTAGTATCTGTCCCGTTCATTCGTGTCTGTCCCGTTCATTCGTGTCTGTCCCGTTCATTCGTGTCTGTCCCGTTCATTCGTGTCTGTCCCGTTCATTCGTGTCTGTCCCGTTCATTAGTGTCTGTCCCGTTCATTAGTGTCTGTCCCGTTCATTAGTGTCTGTCGCGTTCATTAGTGTCCGTTCCGTTCATTAGTATCTGTCCCGTTCATTAGTGTCTGTCGCGTTCATTAGTGTCTGTCCCGTTCATTAGTATCTGTCCCGTTCATTAGTATCTGTCCCGTTCATTCGTGTCTGTCCCGTTCATTAGTGTCTGTCCCGTTCATTAGTGTCTGTCCCGTTCATTAGTGTCTGTCCCGTTCATTAGTGTCTGTCCCGTTCATTAGTGTCTGTCGCATTCATTAGTGTCCGTTCCGTTCATTAGTATCCGTCCCGTTCATTCGTATCTGTCCCGTTCATTAGTGTCTGTCCCGTTCATTAGTGTCTGTCCCGTTCATTAGTGTCTGTCCCGTTCATTAGTATCTGTCCCGTTCATTATTGTCTGTCCCGTTCATTAGTTTCTGTCCCGTTCATTATTGTCTGTCCCGTTCATTATTGTCTGTCCCGTTCATTATTGTCTGTCCCGTTCATTAGTATCTGTCCCGTTCATTATTGTCTGTCCCGTTCATTATTGTCTGTCGTGTTCATTAGTATCTGTCCCGTTCATTCGTGTCTGTCCCGTTCATTAGTATCTGTCCCGTTCATTAGTGTCTGTCCCATTCATTAGTGTCTGTCCCGTTCATTAGTGTCTGTCGCGTTCATTAGTGTCTGTCCCGTTCATTCGTGTCTGTCCCGTTCATTCGTGTCTGTCCCTTTCATTAGTGTCCGTTCCGTTCATTAGTATCTGTCCCGTTCATTATTGTCTGTCCCGTTCATTTGTGTCTGTCCCGTTCATTAGTATCTGTCCCGTTCATTAGTGTCTGTCCCGTTCATTAGTGTCTGTCCCGTTCATTCGTGTCTGTCCCGTTCATTCGTGTCTGTCCCGTTCATTCGTGTCTGTCCCGTTCATTCGTGTCTGTCCCGTTCATTCGTGTCTGTCCCGTTCATTAGTGTCTGTCCCGTTCATTAGTGTCTGTCCCGTTCATAAGTGTCTGTCGCGTTCATTAGTGTCCGTTCCGTTCATTAGTATCCGTCCCGTTCATTATTGTCTGTCCCGTTCATTTGTGTCTGTCCCGTTCATTAGTATCTGTCCCGTTCATTCGTGTCTGTCCCGTTCATTAGTGTCTGTCCCGTTCATTCGTGTCTGTCCCGTTCATTCGTGTCTGTCCCGTTCATTCGTGTCTGTCCCGTTCATTCGTGTCTGTCCCGTTCATTAGTGTCTGTCCCGTTCATTAGTATCTGTCCCGTTCATTATTGTCTGTCCCGTTCATTAGTATCTGTCCCGTTCATTATTGTCTGTCCCGTTCATTAGTATCTGTCCCGTTCATTATTGTCTGTCCCGTTCATTAGTATCTGTCCCGTTCATTATTGTCTGTCCCGTTCATTAGTATCTGTCCCGTTCATTATTGTCTGTCCCGTTCATTATTGTCTGTCCCGTTCATTGGTGTCTGTCGTGTTCATTAGTATCTGTCCCGTTCATTCGTGTCTGTCCCGTTGATTCGTGTCTGTCCCGTTCATTAGTGTCTGTCCCGTTCATTAGTGCCTGTCCCGTTCATTAGTGTCTGTCCCGTTCATTAGTGTCTGTCCCGTTCATTAGTGTCTGTCCCGTTCATTCGTGTCTGTCCCGTTCATTCGTGTCTGTCCCGTTCATTCGTGTCTGTCCCGTTCATTAGTATCTGTCCCGTTCATTAGTGTCTGTCCCGTTCATTCGTGTCTGTCCCGTTCATTCGTGTCTGTCCCGTTCATTAGTGTCTGTCCCGTTCATTAGTGTCTGTCGCGTCCATTAGTATCTGTCCCGTTGATTATTGTCTGTCCCGTTCATTAGTGTCTGTCGTGTTCATTAGTGTCTGTCCCGTTCATTAGTATCTGTCCCGTTCATTCGTGTCTGTCCCGTTCATTAGTGTCTGTCCCGTTCATTAGTGTCTGTCCCGTTCATTATTGTCTGTTCCGTTCATTCGTGTCTGTCTCGTTCATTATTGTCTGTCTCGTTCATTATTGTCTGTCTCGTTCATTATTGTCTGTCTCGTTCATTATTGTCTGTCCCGTTCATTAGTGTCTGTCTCGTTCATTAGTATCTGTCCCGTTCATTCGTGTCTGTCCCGTTCATTCGTGTCTGTCCCGTTCATTCGTGTCTGTCCCGTTCATTATTGTCTGTCCCGTTCATTAGTATCTGTCCCGTTCATTAGTATCTGTCCCGTTCATTATTGTCTGTCCCGTTCATTAGTATCTGTCCCGTTCATTAGTGTCTGTCCCGTTCATTAGTGTCTGTCCCGTTCATTAGTGTCTGTCGCTTTCATTAGTGTCCGTTCCGTTCATTAGTATCCGTCCCGTTCATTCGTATCTGTCCCGTTCATTAGTGTCTGTCCCGTTCATTAGTGTCTGTCCCGTTCATTAGTGTCTGTCCCGTTCATTATTGTCTGTCGTGTTCATTAGTGTCTGTCCCGTTCATTAGTGTCTGTCCCGTTCATTAGTGTCTGTCCCGTTCATTATTGTCTGTCCCGCTCATTAGTATCTGTCCCGTTCATTATTGTCTGTCCCGTTCATTATTGTCTGTCCCGTTCATTATTGTCTGTCGTGTTCATTCGTGTCTGTCCCGTTCATTCGTGTCTGTCCCTTTCATTAGTGTCCGTTCCGTTCATTAGTATCTGTCCCGTTCATTATTGTCTGTCCCGTTCATTATTGTCTGTCCCGTTCATTAGTATCTGTCCCGTTCATTAGTATCTGTCCCGTTCATTATTGTGTGTCCCGTTCATTATTGTGTGTCCCGTTCATTATTGTGTGTCCCGTTCATTATTGTCTGTCCCGTTCATTATTGTCTGTCGTGTTCATTCGTGTCTGTCGTGTTCATTCGTGTCTGTCCCGTTCATTCGTGTCTGTCCCGTTCATTCGTGTCTGTCCCTTTCATTAGTGTCCGTTCCGTTCATTAGTATCTGTCCCGTTCATTATTGTCTGTCCCGTTCATTTGTGTCTGTCCCGTTCATTAGTGTCTGTCCCGTTCATTAGTGTCTGTCCCGTTCATTAGTGTCTGTCCCGTTCATTAGTGTCTGTCCCGTTCATTCGTGTCTGTCCCTTTCATTAGTGTCCGTTCCGTTCATTAGTATCTGTCCCGTTCATTAGTGTCTGTCGCGTTCATTAGTGTCTGTCCCGTTCATTAGTATCTGTCCCGTTCATTAGTATCTGTCCCGTTCATTCGTGTCTGTCCCGTTCATTAGTGTCTGTCCCGTTCATTAGTGTCTGTCCCGTTCATTAGTATCTGTCCCGTTCATTAGTATCTGTCCCGTTCATTAGTGTCTGTCCCGTTCATTAGTGTCTGTCGCGTTCATTAGTGTCCGTTCCGTTCATTAGTATCCGTCCCGTTCATTCGTATCTGTCCCGGTCATTAGTGTCTGTCCCGTTCATTAGTGTCTGTCCCGTTCATTAGTGTCTGTCCCGTTCATTAGTATCTGTCCCGTTCATTAGTATCTGTCCCGTTCATTAGTGTCTGTCCCGTTCATTCGTGTCTGTCCCGTTCATTCGTGTCTGTCCCGTTCATTAGTAACTGTCCCGTTCATTAGTATCTGTCCCGTTCATTAGTATCTGTCCCGTTCATTCGTGTCTGTCCCGTTCATTAGTGTCTGTCCCGTTCATTAGTGTCTGTCCCGTTCATTAGTGTCTGTCGCGTTCATTAGTGTCCGTTCCGTTCATTAGTATCCGTCCCGTTCATTAGTGTCTGTCCCGTTCATTAGTATCTGTCCCGTTCATTAGTATCTGTCCCGTTCATTCGTGTCTGTCCCGTTCATTAGTGTCTGTCCCGTTCATTAGTGTCTGTCCCGTTCATTAGTATCTGTCCCGTTCATTAGTGTCTGTCCCGTTCATTAGTGTCTGTCCCGTTCATTAGTGTCTGTCCCGTTCATTCGTGTCTGTCGCGTTCATTAGTGTCCGTTCCGTTCATTAGTATCCGTCCCGTTCATTCGTGTCTGTCCCGGTCATTAGTGTCTGTCCCGGTCATTAGTGTCTGTCCCGTTCATTAGTGTCTGTCCCGTTCATTAGTGTCTGTCCCGTTCATTAGTGTCTGTCGCGTTCATTAGTGTCCGTTCCGTTCATTAGTATCCGTCCCGTTCATTCGTGTCTGTCCCGGTCATTAGTGTCTGTCCCGTTCATTAGTGTCTGTCCCGTTCATTAGTGTCTGTCCCGGTCATTAGTGTCTGTCCCGTTCATTAGTGTCTGTCCCGTTCATTAGTGTCTGTCCCGTTCATTCGTGTCTGTCCCGTTCATTCGTGTCTGTCCCGTTCATTCGTGTCTGTCCCGTTCATTAGTAACTGTCCCGTTCATTAGTATCTGTCGCGTTCATTAGTATCTGTCCCGTTCATTAGTATCTGTCCCGTTCATTCGTGTCTGTCCCGTTCATTAGTGTCTGTCCCGTTCATTAGTGTCTGTCGCGTTCATTAGTGTCCGTTCCGTTCATTAGTATCCGTCCCGTTCATTAGTGTCTGTCGCGTTCATTAGTGTCTGTCCCGTTCATTAGTATCTGTCCCGTTCATTAGTATCTGTCCCGTTCATTCGTGTCTGTCCCGTTCATTAGTGTCTGTCCCGTTCATTAGTGTCTGTCCCGTTCATTAGTGTCTGTCCCGTTCATTAGTGTCTGTCGCGTTCATTAGTGTCCGTTCCGTTCATTAGTATCCGTCCCGTTCATTCGTGTCTGTCCCGGTCATTAGTGTCTGTCCCGTTCATTAGTGTCTGTCCCGTTCATTATTGTCTGTCCCGTTCATTATTGTCTGTCCCGTTCATTAGTATCTGTCCCGTTCATTATTGTCTGTCCCGTTCATTAGTATCTGTCCCGTTCATTATTGTCTGTCCCGTTCATTATTGTCTGTCCCGTTCATTATTGTCTGTCGTGTTCATTAGTATCTGTCCCGTTCATTCGTGTCTGTCCCGTTCATTAGTGTCTGTCCCGTTCATTAGTATCTGTCCCGTTCATTAGTGTCTGTCCCGTTCATTCGTGTCTGTCCCGTTCATTCGTGTCTGTCCCGTTCATTCGTGTCTGTCCCGTTCATTCGTGTCCGTCCCGTTCATTCGTGTCTGTCCCTTTCATTAGTGTCCGTTCCGTTCATTAGTATCCGTCCCGTTCATTAGTGTCTGTCGCGTTCATTAGTGTCTGTCCCGTTCATTAGTATCTGTCCCGTTCATTCGTGTCTGTCCCGTTCATTCGTGTCTGTCCCGTTCATTAGTGTCTGTCCCGTTCATTAGTGTCTGTCCCGTTCATTAGTATCTGTCCCGTTCATTCGTGTCTGTCCCGTTCATTAGTGTCTGTCCCGTTCATTAGTGTCTGTCCACTTCATTCGTGTCTGTCCACTTCATTCGTGTCTGTCGCGTTCATTAGTGTCTGTCCCGTACATTAGTATCTGTCCCGTTCATTAGTATCTGTCTCGTTCATTATTGTCTGTCCCGTTCATTGGTGTCTGTCCCGTTCATTAGTGTCTGTCCCGTTCATTCGTGTCTGTCCCGTTCATTAGTGTCTGTCCACTTCATTATTGTCTGTCCCGTTCATTAGTGTCTGTCCCGTTCATTAGTGTCTGTCCCGTTCATTAGTGTCTGTCCACTTCATTAGTGTCTGTCCCGTTCATTGGTGTCTGTCCCGTTCATTGGTGTCTATCCCGTTCATTGGTGTCTGTCCCGTTCATTGGTGTCTGTCCCGTTCATTGGTGTCTGTCCCGTTCATTGGTGTCTGTCCCGTTCATTGGTGTCTGTCCCGTTCATTAGTGTCTGTCCCGTTCATTAGTGTCTGTCCCGTTCATTAGTATTTGTCCCGTTCATTAGTATCTGTCTCGTTCATTAGTGTCTGTCCCGTTCATTCGTGTCTGTCCCGTTCATTAGTATCTGTCTCGTTCATTATTGTCTGTCCCGTTCATTGGTGTCCGTCCCGTTCATTCGTGTCCGTCCCGTTCATTCGTGTCCGTCCCGTTCATTAGTGTCTGTCCCGTTCATTATTTTCTGTCACGTTCATTAGTATCTGTCTCGTTCATTATTGTCTGTCCCGTTCATTGGTGTCTGTCCCGTTCATTAGTGTCTGTCCCGTTCATTCGTGTCTGTCCCGTTCATTAGTATCTGTCCCGTTCATTAGTATCTGTCTCGTTCATTGGTGTTTGTCCCGTTCATTCGTGTCCGTCCCGTTCATTAGTATCTGTCCCGTTCATTCCTGTCTGTCCCGTTCATTGGTGTCTGTCCCGTTCATTGGTGTCTGTCCCGTTCATTGGTGTCTGTCCCGTTCATTAGTATCTGTCCCGTTCATTAGTGTCTGTCCCGTTCATTGGTGTCTGTCCCGTTCATTGGTGTCTGTCCCGTTCATTGGTGTCTGTCCCGTTCATTGGTGTCTGTCCCGTTCATTAGTGTCTGTCCCGTTCATTGGTGTCTGTCCCGTTCATTAGTATTTGTCCCGTTCATTATTGTCTGTCCCGTTCATTAGTATCTGTCCCGTTCATTATTGTCTGTCCCGTTCATTAGTATCTGTCCCGTGCATTATTGTCTGTCCCGTTCATTAGTGTCTGTCCCGTTCATTAGTGTCTGTCCACTTCATTAGTGTCTGTCCCGTTCATTAGTGTCTGTCCACTTCATTAGTGTCTGTCCACTTCATTAGTGTCTGTCCCGTTCATTAGTGTCCGTCCACTTCATTAGCGTCTGTCCCGTTCATTAGCGTCTGTCCCGTTCATTAGCGTCTGTCCCGTTCATTAGCGTCTGTCCCGTTCATTCGTGTCTGTCCCGTTCATTCGTGTCTGTCCCGTTCATTCGTGTCTGTCCACTTCATTAGTGTCTGTCCACTTCATTCGTGTCTGTCCCGTTCATTCGTGTCTGTCCACTTCATTGGTGTCTGTCCCGTTCATTGGTGTCTGTCCACTTCATTAGTGTCTGTCCCGTTCATTAATACCCGTCCCGTTCATGAGTATCTGTCCCGTTCATGAGTATCTGTCCCGTTCATTAGTGTCTGTCCCGTTCATTAGTATCTGTCCCGTTCATTAATGTCTGTCGTGTTCATTAGTATCTGTCCCGTTCATTAGTGTCTGTCCCGTTCATTAGTATCTGTCCCGTTCATTATTGTCTGTCCCGTTCATTATTGTCTGTCCCGTTCATTAGTATCTGTCCCGTTCATTATTGTCTGTCCCGTTCATTATTGTCTGTCCCGTTCATTAGTATCTGTCCCGTTCATTATTGTCTGTCCCGTTCATTATTGTCTGTCCCGTTCATTAGTATCTGTCCCGTTCATTCGTGTCTGTCCCGTTCATTAGTGTCTGTCCCGTTCATTAGTGTCTGTCCCGTTCATTAGTGTCTGTCCCGTTCATTCGTGTCTGTCCCGTTCATTCGTGTCTGTCCCGTTCATTAGTGTCTGTCCCGTTCATTCGTGTCTGTCCCGTTCATTCGTGTCTGTCCCGTTCATTCGTGTCTGTCCCGTTCATTAGTATCTGTCCCGTTCATTAGTATCTGTCCCGTTCATTCGTGTCTGTCCCGTTCATTAGTGTCTGTCCCGTTCATTAGTGTCTGTCGCGTTCATTAGTGTCCGTTCCGTTCATTAGTATCTTTCCCGTTCATTAGTGTCTGTCCCGTTCATTAGTATCTGTCCCGTTCATTAGTATCTGTCCCGTTCATTCGTGTCTGTCCCGTTCATTCGTGTCTGTCCCGTTCATTCGTGTCTGTCCCGTTCATTCGTGTCTGTCCCGTTCATTCGTGTCTGTCCCGTTCATTAGTGTCTGTCGCGTTCATTAGTGTCTGTCGCGTTCATTAGTGTCCGTTCCGTTCATTAGTATCCGTCCCGTTCATTATTGTCTGTCGTGTTCATTCGTGTCTGTCCCGTTCATTAGTGTCTGTCCCGTTCATTAGTATCTGTCCCGTTCATTATTGTCTGTCCCGTTCATTAGTATCTGTCCCGTTCATTATTGTCTGTCCCGTTCATTAGTATCTATCCCGTTCATTATTGTCTGTCCCGTTCATTAGTATCTGTCCCGTTCATTATTGTCTGTCCCGTTCATTATTGTCTGTCCCGTTCATTGGTGTCTGTCGTGTTCATTAGTATCTGTCCCGTTCATTAGTGTCTGTCCCGTTCATTAGTGTCTGTCCCGTTCATTAGTGTCTGTCCCGTTCATTCGTGTCTGTCCCGTTCATTCGTGTCTGTCCCGTTCATTAGTATCTGTCCCGTTCATTAGTGTCTGTCCCGTTCATTAGTGTCTGTCTCGTTCATTAGTATCTGTCCCGTTCATTAGTGTCTGTCCCGTTCATTCGTGTCTGTCCCGTTCATTCGTGTCTGTCCCGTTCATTAGTGTCTGTCCCGTTCATTAGTATCTGTCCCGTTCATTAGTGTCTGTCCCGTTCATTAGTGTCTGTCTCGTTCATTAGTATCTGTCCCGTTCATTCGTGTCTGTCCCGTTCATTCGTGTCTGTCCCGTTCATTCGTGTCTGTCCCGTTCATTCGTGTCTGTCCCGTTCATTAGTATCTGTCCCGTTCATTAGTGTCTGTCCCGTTCATTAGTGTCTGTCTCGTTCATTATTGTCTGTCTCGTTCATTATTGTCTGTCCCGTTCATTAGTGTCTGTCTCGTTCATTACTATCTGTCCCGTTCATTAGTGTCTGTCCCGTTCATTCGTGTCTGTCCCGTTCATTCGTGTCTGTCCCGTTCATTCGTGTCTGTCCCGTTCATTAGTATCTGTCCCGTTCATTATTGTCTGTCCCGTTCATTATTGTCTGTCCCGTTCATTAGTATCTGTCCCGTTCATTATTGTCTGTCCCGTTCATTATTGTCTGTCCCGTTCATTATTGTCTGTTCCGTTCATTATTGTCTGTCCCGTTCATTGGTGTCTGTCGTGTTCATTCGTATCTGTCCCGTTCATTCGTGTCTGTCCCGTTCATTCGTGTCTGTCCCGTTCATTAGTGTCTGTCCCGTTCATTATTGTCTGTTCCGTTCATTATTGTCTGTCCCGTTCATTATTGTCTGTTCCGTTCATTATTGTCTGTCCCGTTCATTATTGTCTGTCCCGTTCATTGGTGTCTGTCGTGTTCATTCGTATCTGTCCCGTTCATTCGTGTCTGTCCCGTTCATTCGTGTCTGTCCCGTTCATTCGTGTCTGTCCCGTTCATTAGTGTCTGTCCCGTTCATTAGTGTCTGTCCCGTTCATTCGTGTCTGTCCCGTTCATTCGTGTCTGTCCAGTTCATTCGTGTCTGTCCCGTTCATTAGTATCTGTCCCGTTCATTCGTGTCTGTCCCGTTCATTAGTGTCTGTCCCGTTCATTAGTGTCTGTCCCGTTCATTAGTGTCTGTACCGTTCATTAGTGTCTGTCCCGTTCATTAGTGTCTGTCCCGTTCATTATTGTCTGTCCCGTTCATTAGTGTCTGTCCCGTTCATTATTGTCTGTCCCGTTCATTAGTGTCTGTCCCGTTCATTATTGCCTGTCCCGTTCATTAGTGTCTGTCCCGTTCATTAGTGTCTGTCCCGTTCATTCGTGTCTGTCCCGTTCATTCGTGTCTGTCCCGTTCATTCGTGTCTGTCCCGTTCATTAGTATCTGTCCCGTTCATTATTGTCTGTCCCGTTCATTAGTGTCTGTCTCGTTCATTATTGTCTGTCTCGTTCATTATTGTCTGCCCGTTCATTAGTGTCTGTCTCGTTCATTAGTGTCTGTCTCGTTCATTAGTGTCTGTCCCGTTCATTCGTACCTGTCCCGTTCAATAGTGTCTGTCCCGTTCATTGGTGTCTGTCCCGTTCATTCGTGTCTGTCCCGTTCATTCGTGTCTGTCCCGTTCATTAGTGTCTGTCCCGTTCAATAGTGTCTGTCCCGTTCATTGGTGTCTGTCCCGTTCATTAGTGTCTGTCCCGTTGATTAGTGTCTGTCCCGTTGATTAGTATCTGTCCCGTTCATTAGTGTCTGTCCCGTTCATTAGTGTCTGTCCCGTTCATTAGTGTCTGTACCGTTCATTAGTGTCTGTCCCGTTCATTAGTTTCTGTCCCGTTCATTAGTGTCTGTCGTGTTCATTAGTGTCTGTCCCGTTCATTAGTGTCTGTCCCGTTCATTAGTGTCTGTCCCGTTCATTAGTGTCTGTCCCGTTCATTAGTATCTGTCCCGTTCATTATTGTCTGTCCCGTTCATTAGTGTCTGTCCCGTTCATTAGTGTCTGTCCCGTTCATTAGTGTCTGTCCCGTTCATTCGTGTCTGTCCCGTTCATTAGTATCTGTCCCGTTCATTATTGTCTGTCCCGTTCATTATTGTCTGTCCCGTTCATTATTGTCTGTCTCGTTCATTATTGTCTGTCTCGTTCATTATTGTCTGCCCGTTCATTAGTGTCTGTCTCGTTCATTAGTGTCTGTCCCGTTCATTCGTACCTGTCCCGTTCATTCGTACCTGTCCCGTTCAATAGTGTCTGTCCCGTTCATTCGTGTCTGTCCCGTTCATTCGTGTCTGTCCCGTTCATTAGTGTCTGTCCCGTTCAATAGTGTCTGTCCCGTTCATTGGTGTCTGTCCCGTTCATTAGTGTCTGTCCCGTTGATTAGTGTCTGTCCCGTTGATTAGTATCTGTCCCGTTCATTAGTGTCTGTCCCGTTCATTAGTGTCTGTCCCGTTCATTAGTGTCTGTACCGTTCATTAGTGTCTGTCCCGTTCATTAGTGTCTGTCCCGTTCATTAGTATCTGTCCCGTTCATTAGTGTCTGTCCCGTTCATTAGTGTCTGTCCCGTTCATTAGTGTCTGTCCCGTTCATTCGTGTCTGTCCCGTTCATTAGTATCTGTCCCGTTCATTAGTGTCTGTCCCGTTCATTAGTATCTGTCCCGTTCATTATTGTCTGTCCCGTTCATTATTGTCTGTCCCGTTCATTAGTGTCTGTCTCGTTCATTATTGTCTGTCTCGTTCATTATTGTCTGCCCGTTCATTAGTGTCTGTCTCGTTCATTAGTGTCTGTCCCGTTCATTCGTACCTGTCCCGTTCATTCGTACCTGTCCCGTTCATTCGTACCTGTCCCGTTCATTGGTGTCTGTCCCGTTCATTCGTGTCTGTCCCGTTCATTAGTGTCTGTCCCGTTCAATAGTGTCTGTCCCGTTCATTGGTGTCTGTCCCGTTCATTAGTGTCTGTCCCGTTGATTAGTGTCTGTCCCGTTGATTAGTTTCTGTCCCGTTGATTAGTATCTGTCCCGTTCATTAGTGTCTGTTCCGTTCATTAGTGTCTGTCCCGTTCATTAGTGTCTGTCCCGTTGATTAGTGTCTGTCCCGTTCATTCGTGTCTGTCCCGTTCATTCGTGTCTGTCCCGTTCATTCGTGTCTGTCCCGTTCATTCGTGTCTGTCCCGTTCATTAGTGTCTGTCCCGTTCATTAGTATCTGTCCCGTTCATTGGTGTCTTTCCCGTTCATTGGTGTCTGTCCCGTTCATTGGTGTCTGTCCCGTTCATTGGTGTCTGTCCCGTTCATTATTGTCTGTCCCGTTCATTAGTGTCTGTCCACTTCATTAGTGTCTGTCCCGTTCATTAGTGTCTGTCCACTTCATTAGTGTCTGTCCACTTCATTAGTGTCTGTCCCGTTCATTGGTGTCTTTCCCGTTCATTGGTGTCTGTCCCGTTCATTGGTGTCTGTCCCGTTCATTAGTGTCTGTCCCGTTCATTATTGTCTGTCCCGTTCATTAGTGTCTGTCCACTTCATTAGTGTCTGTCCCGTTCATTCGTGTCTGTCCCGTTCATTCGTGTCTGTCCACTTCATTAGTGTCGGTCCACTTCATTAGTGTCTGTCCCGTTCATTCGTGTCTGTCCACTTCATTGGTGTCTGTCCCGTTCATTGGTGTCTGTCCACTTCATTAGTGTCTGTCCCGTTCATTAGTACCCGTCCCGTTCATGAGTATCTGTCCCGTTCATTAGTATCTGTCCCGGTCATTAGTGTCTGTCCCGTTCATTGGTGTCTGTCCCGTTCATTGGTGTCTGTCCCGTTCATTGGTGTCTGTCCCGTTCATTAGTGTCTGTCCCGTTCATTAGTGTCTGTCCCGTTCATTCGTGTCTGTCCCGTTCATTAGTATCTGTCTCGTTCATTATTGTCTGTCCCGTTCATTGGTGTCTGTCCCGTTCATTCGTGTCCGTCCCGTTCATTAGTATCTGTCCCGTTCATTCGTGTCTGTCCCGTGCATTAGTGTCTGTCCCGTTCATTGGTGTCTGTCCCGTTCATTCGTGTCCGTCCCGTTCATTAGTATCTGTCCCGTTCATTGGTGTCTGTCCCGTTCATTGGTGTCTGTCCCGTTCATTGGTGTCTGTCCCGTTCATTAGTATCTGTCCCGTTCATTATTGTCTGTCCCGTTCATTAGTATCTGTCCCGTTCATTATTGTCTGTCCCGTTCATTAGTATCTGTCCCGTGCATTATTGTCTGTCCCGTTCATTAGTGTCTGTCCCGTTCATTAGTGTCTGTCCCGTTCATTAGTATCTGTCCCGTGCATTATTGTCTGTCCCGTTCATTAGTGTCTGTCCCGTTCATTAGTGTCTGTCCACTTCATTAGTGTCTGTCCCGTTCATTAGTGTCTGTCCACTTCATTAGTGTCTGTCCACTTCATTAGTGTCTGTCCCGTTCATTAGTGTCTGTCCCGTTCATTAGTGTCTGTCCACTTCATTAGTGTCTGTCCCATTCATTAGTGTCTGATCCGTTCATTCGTGTCTGTCCCGTTCATTCGTGTCTGTCCCGTTCATTCGTGTCTGTCCCGTTCATTAGTGTCTGTCCCATTCATTTCTTTTCTGTCCCGTTCATTCGTGTCTGTCCCGTTCATTCGTGTCTGTCCCGTTCATTCGTGTCTGTCTCGTTCATTCGTGTCTGTCCCGTTCATTAGTGTCTGTCCCGTTCATTAGTGTCTGTCCCGTTCATTGGTGTTTGTCCCGTTCATTGGTGTTTGTCCCGTTCATTGGTGTCTGTCCCGTTCATTGGTGTCTGTCCCGTTCATTGGTGTCTGTCCCGTTCATTGGTGTCTGTCCCGTTCAGTCGTGTCTGTCCCGTTCATTAATAACTGTCCCGTTCATTCGTGTCTGTCCCGTTCATTCGTGTCTGTCCCGTTCATTCGTGTCTGTCCCGTTCATTAGTATCTGTCCCGTTCATTCGTGTCTGTCCCGTTCATTCGTGTCTATCCCGTTTATTCGTGTCTGTCCCGTTCATTCGTGCTTGTCTCGTTCATTCGTGTCTGTCTCGTTCATTAGTGTCTGTCTCGTTCATTCGTGTCTGTCCCGTTCATTCGTGTCTGTCCCGTTCATTCGTGTCTGTCCCGTTGATTAGTGTCTGTCCCGTTGATTAGTGTCTGTCCCGTTCATTAGTGTCTGTCCCGTTGATTAGTGTCTGTCCCGTTCATTCGTGTCTGTCCCGTTCATTCGTGTCTGTCCCATTCATTTCTTTTCTGTCCCGTTCATTCGTGTCTGTCCCGTTCATTCGTGTCTCTCCCGTTCATTCGTGTCTCTCCCGTTCATTAGTGTGTGTCCCGTTCATTAGTGTGTGTCCCGTTCATTAGTGTGTGTCCCGTTCATTCGTGTCTGTCCCGTTCATTCGTGTCTGTCCCGTTCATTCGTGTCTGTCCCGTTCATTCGTGTCTGTCCCGTTCATTAGTATCTGTCCCGTTCATTAGTATCTGTCCCGTTCATTCGTGTCTGTCCCGTTCATTCGTGTCTGTCCCGTTCATTCGTGTCTGTCCCGTTCATTCGTGTCTGTCCCGTTCATGAGTGTCTGTCCCGTTCATTCGTGTTCTGTCCCGTTCATTCGTGTCTGTCCCGTTCATTCGTGTCTGTCCCGTTCATTCGTGTCTGTCCCGTTCATTAGTGTCTGTCCCATTCATTTCTTTTCTGTCCCGTTCATTCGTGTCTGTCTCGTTCATTGGTGTCTGTCCCGTTCATTGGTGTCTGTCCCGTTCATTGGTGTCTGTCCCGTTCATTGGTGTCTGTCCCGTTCATTAGTGTCTGTCCCGTTCATTAGTGTCTGTCCCGTTCATTGGTGTCTGTCCCGTTCATTGGTGTCTGTCCCGTTCATTGGTGTCTGTCCCGTTCATTGGTGTCTGTCCCGTTCATTAGTGTCTGTCCCGTTCATTTCTTTCTGTCCCGTTCATTGGTGTCTGTCCCGTTCATTCGTGTCTGTCCTGTTCATTCGTGTCTGTCTCGTTCATTCGTGTCTGTCTCGTTCATTGGTGTCTGTCCCGTTCATTGGTGTCTGTCCCGTTCATTGGTGTCTGTCCCGTTCATTGGTGTCTGTCCCGTTCATTAGTGTCTGTCCCGTTCATTAGTGTCTGTCCCATTCATTTCTTTTCTGTCCCGTTCATTCGTGTCTGTCCCGTTCATTCGTGTCTGTCCCGTTCATTAGTATCTGTCCCGTTCATTCGTGTCTGTCCCGTTCATTCGTGTCTATCCCGTTTATTCGTGTCTGTCCCGTTCATTGGTGTCTGTCCCGTTCATTGGTGTCTTTCCCGTTCATTAGTGTCTGTCCCGTTCATTAGTGTCTGTCCCGTTCATTAGTATCTGTCCCGTTCATTGGTGTCTGTCCCGTTCATTCGTGCCTGTCTCGTTCATTCGTGCATGTCTCGTTCAATAGTGTCTGTCTCGTTCATTCGTGTCTGTCCCGTTCATTCGTGTCTGTCCCGTTGATTAGTGTCTGTCCCGTTGATTAGTGTCTGTCCCGTTGATTAGTGTCTGTCCCGTTGATTAGTGTCTGTCTCGTTCATTCGTGTCTGTCCCGTTCATTGGTGTCTGTCCCGTTCATTGGTGTCTGTCCCGTTCATTGGTGTCTGTCCCGTTCATTGGTGTCTGTCCCGTTCATTCGTGTCTGTCCCGTTCATTCGTGTCTGTCCCATTCATTTCTATTCTGTCCCGTTCATTCGTGTCTGTCCCGTTCATTCGTGTCTCTCCCGTTCATTCGTGTCTCTCCCGTTCATTAGTGTGTGTCCCGTTCATTAGTGTGTGTCCCGTTCATTAGTGTGTGTCCCGTTCATTAGTGTGTGTCCCGTTCATTCGTGTGTGTCCCGTTCATTCGTGTGTGTCCCGTTCATTCGTGTCTGTCCCGTTCATTCGTGTCTGTCCCGTTCATTCGTGTCTGTCCCGTTCATTAGTATCTGTCCCGTTCATTAGTATCTGTCCCGTTCATTTCTTTTCTGTCCCGTTCATTAGTATCTGTCCCGTTCATTAGTATCTGTCCCGTTCATTAGTATCTGTCCCGTTCATTCGTGTCTGTCCCGTTCATTCGTGTCTGTCCCGTTCATTCGTGTCTGTCCCGTTCATGAGTGTCTGTCCCGTTCATTAGTGTCTGTCCCGTTCATTTCTTTTCTGTCCCATTCATTTCTTTTCTGTCCCGTTCATTCGTGTCTGTCCCGTTCATTCGTGTCTGTCCCGTTCATTCGTGTCTGTCCCGTTCATTCGTGTCTGTCCCATTCATTTCTTTTCTGTCCCGTTCATTCGTATCTGTCCCGTTCATTGGTGTCTGTCCCGTTCATTGGTGTCTGTCCCGTTCATTGGTGTCTGTCCCGTTCATTGGTGTCTGTCCTGTTCATTGGTGTCTGTCCCGTTCATTAGTGTCTGTCCCGTTCATTAGTGTCTGTCCCGTTCATTAGTGTCTGTCCCGTTCATTTCTTTTCTGTCCCGTTCATTGGTGTCTGTCCCGTTCATTCGTGTCTGTCCTGTTCATTCGTGTCTGTCTCGTTCATTCGTGTCTGTCCCGTTCATTGGTGTCTGTCCCGTTCATTGGTGTCTGTCCCGTTCATTAGTATCTGTCCCGTTCATTAGTGTCTGTCCCGTTCATTGGTGTCTGTCCCGTTCATTGGTGTCTGTCCCGTTCATTGGTGTCTGTCCCGTTCATTGGTGTCTGTCCCGTTCATTGGTGTCTGTCCCGTTCATTGGTGTCTGTCCCGTTCATTGGTATCTGTCCCGTTCATTGGTATCTGTCCCGTTCATTAGTGTCTGTCCCGTTCATTCGTGTCTGTCCCGTTCATTCGTGTCTGTCCCGTTCATTCGTGTCTGTCCCGTTCATTCGTGTCTGTCCCGTTCATTCGTGTCTGTCCCGTTCATTAGTAACTGTCCCGTTCATTCGTGTCTGTCCCGTTCATTCGTGTCTGTCCCGTTCATTCGTGTCTGTCCCGTTCATTCGTGTCTGGCCCGTTCATAAGTACCTGTCCCGTTCATTGGTGTCTGTCCCGTTCATTGGTGTCTGTCCCGTTCATTGGTATCTGTCCCGTTCATTAGTGTCTGTCCCGTTCATTCGTGTCTGTCCCGTTCATTCGTGTCTGTCCCGTTCATTCGTGTCTGTCCCGTTCATTAGTAACTGTCCCGTTCATTCGTGTCTGTCCCGTTCATTCGTGTCTGTCCCGTTCATTCGTGTCTGTCCCGTTCATTCGTGTCTGTCCCGTTCATTCGTGTCTGTCCCGTTCATAAGTATCTGTCCCGTTCATTAGTGTCTGTCCCGTTCATTAGTGTCTGTCCCGTTCATTCGTGTCTGTCCCGTTCATTCGTGTCTGTCCCGTTCATTAGTGTCTGTCCCGTTCATTCGTGTCTGTCCCGTTCATTCGTGACTGTCCCGTTCATTCGTGTCTGTCCCGTTCATTCGTGTCTGTCTCGTTCATTCGTGTCTGTCCCGTTCATTCGTGTCTGTCCCGTTAATTAGTATCTGTCCCGTTAATTAGTATCTGTCCCGTTCATTAGTATCTGTCTCGTTCATTAGTGTCTGTCTCGTTCATCAGTGTCTCTCCCGTTCATTCGTGTCTGTCTCGTTTATTATTGTCTGTCTCGTTCATTCGTGTCTGTCTCGTTCATTCGTGTCTGTCCCGTTCATTCGTGTCTGTCCCGTTCATTCGTGTCTGTCCCGTTCATTCGTGTCTGTCCCGTTCATTCGTGTCTGTCCCGTTCATTCGTGTCTGTCCCGTTCATTAGTATCTGTCCCGTTCATTAGCATCTGTCCCGTTCATTTCTTTTCTGTCCCGTTCATTCGTGTCTGTCCCGTTCATTAGTGTCTGTCCCGTTCATTAGTGTCTGTCCCGTTCATTTCTTTTCTGTCCCGTTCATTCGTGTCTGTCCCGTTCATTAGTATCTGTCCCGTTCATTAGTATCTGTCCCGTTCATTTCTTTTCTGTCCCGTTCATTAGTGTCTGTCTCGATCATTAGAGTCTGTCTCGTTCATTCGTGTCTGTCTCGTTCATTCGTGTCTGTCTCGTTCATTCGTGTCTGTCTCGTTCATTCGTGTCTGTCCCGTTCATTCGTGTTTGTCCCGTTCATTCGTGTCTGTCCCGTTCATTAGTGTCTGTCCCGTTCATTCGTGTCTGTCCCGTTCATTCGTGTCTGTCCCGTTCATTCGTGTCTGTCCCGTTCATTTCTTTTCTGTCCCGTTCATTTCTTTTCTGTCCCGTTTATTCGTGTCTGTCCCGTTCATTAGTATCTGTCCCGTTCATTAGTATCTGTCCCGTTCATTAGTATCTGTCCCGTTCATTTCTTTTCTGTCCCGTTCATTCGTGTCTGTCCCGTTCATTAGTGTCTGTCTCGTTCATTAGTATCTGTCCCGTTCATTAGTGTCTGTCCCGTTCATTTCTTTTCTGTCCCGTTCATTCGTGTCTGTCCCGTTCATTAGTATCTGTCCCGTTCATTAGTATCTGTCCCGTTCATTTCTTTTCTGTCCCGTTCATTCGTGTCTGTCCCGTTCATTCGTGTCTGTCCCGTTCATTAGTGTCTGTCCCGTTCATTAGTGTCTGTCCCGTTCATTAGTGTCTGTCCCGTTCATTAGTGTCTGTCCCGTTCATTCGTGTCTGGCCCGTTCATTCGTGTCTGGCCCGTTCATTCGTGTCTGGCCCGTTCATTCGTGTCTGTCCCGTTCATTCGTGTCTGTCCCGTTCATTAGTGTCTGTTGCATTCATTCGTGTCTGTCCCGTTCATTCGTGTCTGTCCCGTTCATTCGTGTCTGTCCCGTTCATTAGTGTCTGTCCTCTTCATGAGTGTCTGTCCCGTTCATTAGTGTCTGGCCCGTTCATTAGTATCTGTCCCGTTCATTCGTGTCTGTCCCGTTCATTCGTGTCTGTCCCGTTCATTAGTATCTGTCCCGTTCATTCGTGTCTGTCCCGTTCATTCGTGTCTATCCTGTTTATTCGTGTCTGTCCCGTTCATTCGTGTCTGTCCCGTTCATTCGTGTCTGTCCCGTTCATTCGTGTCTGTCCCGTTTATTCGTGTCTGTCCCGTTTATTCGTGTCTGTCCCGTTCATTCGTGCCTGTCTCGTTCATTCGTGTCTGTCCCGTTCATTCGTGTCTGTCCCGTTCATTCGTGTCTGTCCCGGTCATTCGTGTCTGTCCCGGTCATTAGTACCTGTCTCGTTCATTAGTGTCTGTCTCGTTCATTCGTGTCTGTCCCGTTCATTCGTGTCTGTCCCGTTCATTCGTGTCTGTCCCGTTCATTCGTGTCTGTCCCGTTGATTGGTTTCTGTCCCGTTCATTCGTGTCTGTCCCGTTCATTCGTGTCTGTCGCATTCATTCGTGTCTGTCCCGTTCATTAGTGTCTGTCCCATTCATTTCTTTTCTGTCCCGTTCATTCGTGTCTGTCCCATTCATTTCTTTTCTGTCCCGTTAATTCGTGTCTGTCTCGTTCATTAGTGTGTGTCCCGTTCATTAGTGTGTGTCCCGTTCATTAGTGTGTGTCCCGTTCATTAGTGTGTGTCCCGTTCATTAGTGTGTGTCCCGTTCATTAGTGTGTGTCCCGTTCATTAGTGTCTGTCCTGTTCATTAGTGTCTGATCCGTTCATTAGTGTGTGTCCCGTTCATTCGTGTCTGTCCCGTTCATTCGTGTATGTCCCGTTCATTCATGTCTGTCTTGTTAATTAGTGTCTGGCCCCTTCATTAGTGTCTGTTGCATTCATTTGTGTCTGTCCCGTTCATTCGTGTCTGTCCCGTTCATTCGTGTCTGTCCCGTTCATTAGTGTCTGTCCTCTTCATTAGTGTCTGTCCCGTTCATTCGTATCTGTCCCGTTCATTAGTAACTGTCCCGTTCATTCGTGTCTGTCCCGTTCATTCGTGTCTGTCCCGTTCATTCGTGTCTGGCCCGTTCATAAGTATCTGTCCCGTTCATTAGTGTCTGTCCCGTTCATTCGTGTCTGTCCCGTTCATTCGTGTCTGGCCCGTTCATTAGTATCTGTCCCGTTCATTAGTGTCTGTCCTGTTCATTAGTGTCTGTCCCGTTCATTCGTGTCTGTCCCGTTCATTCGTGTCTGTCCCGTTCATTCGTGTCTATCCTGTTTATTCGTGTCTGTCCCGTTCATTCGTGTCTGTCCCGTTCATTCGTGTCTGTCTCGTTCATTCGTGTCTGTCCCGTTCATTCGTGTCTGTCCCGTTCATTAGTATCTGTCCCGTTCATTAGTATCTGTCTCGTTCATTAGTATCTGTCCCGTTCATCCGTGTCTGTCCCGTTCATCTGTGTCTGTCTCGTTTATTAGAGTCTGTCTCGTTTATTAGAGTCTGTCTCGTTCATTCGTGTCTGTCTCGTTCATTCGTGTCTGTCTCGTTCATTCGTGTCTGTCTCGTTCATTCGTGTCTGTCTCGTTCATTCGTGTCTGTCCCGTTCATTCGTGTTTGTCCCGTTCATTCGTGACTGTCCCGTTCATTCGTGTCTGTCCCGTTCATTCGTGTCTGTCCCGTTCATTCGTGTCTGTCCCGTTCATTTGTGTCTGTCCCGTTCATTTCTTTTCTGTCCCGTTCATTCGTGTCTGTCCCGTTCATTAGTATCTGTCCCGTTCATTAGTATCTGTCCCGTTCATTTCTTTTCTGTCCCGTTCATTTCTTTTCTGTCCCGTTCATTCGTGTCTGTCCCGTTCATTAGTGTCTGTCCCGTTCATTAGTGTCTGTCTCGTTCATTAGTATCTGTCCCGTTCATTAGTGTCTGTCCCGTTCATTTCTTTTCTGTCCCGTTCATTCGTGTCTGTCCCGTTCATTAGTATCTGTCCCGTTCAATAGTATCTGTCCCGTTCATTTCTTTTCTGTCCCGTTCATTCGTGTCTTTCCCGTTCATTCGTGTCTTTCCCGTTCATTAGTATCTGTCCCTTTCATTAGTGTCTGTCTCGTTCATTAGTATCTGTCCCGTTCATTAGAGTCTGTCTCGTTCATTCGTGTCTGTCTCGTTTATTCGTGTCTGTCTCGTTCATTCGTGTCTGTCTCGTTCATTCGTGTCTGTCTCGTTCATTCGTGTCTGTCCCGTTCATTCGTGTCTGTCCCGTTCATTAGTGTCTGTCCCGTTCATTAGTGTCTGTCCCGTTCATTCGTGTCTGTCCCGTTCATTCGTGTCTGTCCCGTTCATTCGTGTCTGTCCTGTTCATTCGTGTCTGTCCCGTTCATTTTTCTGTCCCGTTCATTTCTTTTCTGTCCCGTTCATTCGTGTCTGTCCCGTTCATTAGTATCTGTCCCGTTCATTAGTATCTGTCCCGTTCATTAGTATCTGTCCCGTTCATTTCTTTTCTGTCCCGTTCATTCGTGTCTGTCCCGTTCATTAGTGTCTGTCCCCTTCATTAGTGTCTGTCCCGTTCATTAGTGTCTGTCTCGTTCATTAGTATCTGTCCCGTTCATTCGTGTCTGTCCCGTTCATTTCTTTTCTGTCCCGTTCATTCGTGTCTGTCCCGTTCATGAGTATCTGTCCCGTTCATTAGTATCTGTCCCGTTCATTTCTTTTCTGTCCCGTTCATTAGTGTCTGTCCCGTTCATTAGTGTCTGTCCCGTTCATTAGTGTCTGTCCCGTTCATTAGTGTCTGTCCCGTTCATTCGTGTCTGTCCCGTTCATTAGTGTCTGTTGCATTCATTTGTGTCTGTCCCGTTCATTCGTGTCTGTCCCGTTCATTCGTGTCTGTCCCGTTCATTCATGTCTGTCCCGTTCATTAGTGTCTGTCCCGTTCATTAGTGTCTGTCCCGTTCATTAGTGTCTGTCCCGTTCATTAGTGTCTGTCCCGTTCATTAGTGTCTGGCCCGTTCATTAGTATCTGTCCCGTTCATTTCTTTTCTGTCCCGTTCATTTCTTTTCTGTCCCGTTCATTAGTGTCTGTCTCGTTCATTAGTATCTGTCCCGTTCATTAGTGTCTGTCCCGTTCATTTCTTTTCTGTCCCGTTCATTCGTGTCTGTCCCGTTCATTAGTATCTGTCCCGTTCATTAGTATCTGTCCCGTTCATTTCTTTTCTGTCCCGTTCATTCGTGTCTGTCCCGTTCATTAGTATCTGTCCCGTTCATTAGTGTCTGTCTCGTTCATTAGTATCTGTCCCGTTCATTAGAGTCTGTCTCGTTCATTAGAGTCTGTCTCGTTCATTCGTGTCTGTCTCGTTCATTCGTGTCTGTCTCGTTCATTCGTGTCTGTCTCGTTCATTCGTGTCTGTCTCGTTCATTCGTGTCCGTCTCGTTCATTCGTGTCTGTCCCGTTCATTCGTGTCTGTCCCGTTCATTCGTGTCTGTTGCATTCATTTGTGTCTGTCCCGTTCATTCGTGTCTGTCCCGTTCATTCGTGTCTGTCCCGTTCATTAGTGTCTGTCCTCTTCATGAGTGTCTGTCCCGTTCATTAGTGTCTGGCCCGTTCATTAGTATCTGTCCCGTTCATTCGTGTCTGTCCCGTTCATTCGTGTCTGTCCCGTTCATTAGTATCTGTCCCGTTCATTCGTGTCTGTCCCGTTCATTCGTGTCTATCCTGTTTATTCGTGTCTGTCCCGTTCATTCGTGTCTGTCCCGTTCATTCGTGTCTGTCCCGTTCATTCGTGTCTGTCCCGTTTATTCGTGTCTGTCCCGTTTATTCGTGTCTGTCCCGTTCATTCGTGCCTGTCTCGTTCATTCGTGTCTGTCCCGTTCATTCGTGTCTGTCCCGTTCATTCGTGTCTGTCCCGGTCATTAGTACCTGTCTCGTTCATGAGAGTCTGTCTCGTTCATTAGTGTCTGTCTCGTTCATTCGTGTCTGTCCCGTTCATTCGTGTCTGTCCCGTTCATTCGTGTCTGTCCCGTTCATTCGTGTCTGTCCCGTTGATTGGTTTCTGTCCCGTTCATTCGTGTCTGTCCCGTTCATTCGTGTCTGTCGCATTCATTCGTGTCTGTCCCGTTCATTAGTGTCTGTCCCATTCATTTCTTTTCTGTCCCGTTCATTCGTGTCTGTCCCATTCATTTCTTTTCTGTCCCGTTAATTCGTGTCTGTCTCGTTCATTAGTGTGTGTCCCGTTCATTAGTGTGTGTCCCGTTCATTAGTGTGTGTCCCGTTCATTAGTGTGTGTCCCGTTCATTAGTGTGTGTCCCGTTCATTAGTGTGTGTCCCGTTCATTAGTGTCTGTCCCGTTCATTAGTGTCTGTCCTGTTCATTAGTGTCTGATCCGTTCATTAGTGTGTGTCCCGTTCATTCGTGTCTGTCCCGTTCATTCGTGTATGTCCCGTTCATTCATGTCTGTCTTGTTAATTAGTGTCTGGCCCCTTCATTAGTGTCTGTTGCATTCATTTGTGTCTGTCCCGTTCATTCGTGTCTGTCCCGTTCATTCGTGTCTGTCCCGTTCATTAGTGTCTGTCCTCTTCATTAGTGTCTGTCCCGTTCATTCGTATCTGTCCCGTTCATTAGTAACTGTCCCGTTCATTCGTGTCTGTCCCGTTCATTCGTGTCTGTCCCGTTCATTCGTGTCTGGCCCGTTCATAAGTATCTGTCCCGTTCATTAGTGTCTGTCCCGTTCATTCGTGTCTGTCCCGTTCATTCGTGTCTGGCCCGTTCATTAGTATCTGTCCCGTTCATTAGTGTCTGTCCTGTTCATTAGTGTCTGTCCCGTTCATTCGTGTCTGTCCCGTTCATTCGTGTCTGTCCCGTTCATTCGTGTCTATCCTGTTTATTCGTGTCTGTCCCGTTCATTCGTGTCTGTCCCGTTCATTCGTGTCTGTCTCGTTCATTCGTGTCTGTCCCGTTCATTCGTGTCTGTCCCGTTCATTCGTGTCTGTCCCGTTCATTAGTATCTGTCCCGTTCATTAGTATCTGTCTCGTTCATTAGTATCTGTCCCGTTCATCCGTGTCTGTCCCGTTCATCTGTGTCTGTCTCGTTTATTAGAGTCTGTCTCGTTTATTAGAGTCTGTCTCGTTCATTCGTGTCTGTCTCGTTCATTCGTGTCTGTCTCGTTCATTCGTGTCTGTCTCGTTCATTCGTGTCTGTCTCGTTCATTCGTGTCTGTCTCGTTCATTCGTGTCTGTCCCGTTCATTCGTGTTTGTCCCGTTCATTCGTGACTGTCCCGTTCATTCGTGTCTGTCCCGTTCATTCGTGTCTGTCCCGTTCATTCGTGTCTGTCCCGTTCATTTGTGTCTGTCCCGTTCATTTCTTTTCTGTCCCGTTCATTCGTGTCTGTCCCGTTCATTAGTATCTGTCCCGTTCATTAGTATCTGTCCCGTTCATTTCTTTTCTGTCCCGTTCATTTCTTTTCTGTCCCGTTCATTCGTGTCTGTCCCGTTCATTAGTGTCTGTCCCGTTCATTAGTGTCTGTCTCGTTCATTAGTATCTGTCCCGTTCATTAGTGTCTGTCCCGTTCATTTCTTTTCTGTCCCGTTCATTCGTGTCTGTCCCGTTCATTAGTATCTGTCCCGTTCAATAGTATCTGTCCCGTTCATTTCTTTTCTGTCCCGTTCATTCGTGTCTTTCCCGTTCATTCGTGTCTTTCCCGTTCATTAGTATCTGTCCCTTTCATTAGTGTCTGTCTCGTTCATTAGTATCTGTCCCGTTCATTAGAGTCTGTCTCGTTCATTCGTGTCTGTCTCGTTTATTCGTGTCTGTCTCGTTCATTCGTGTCTGTCTCGTTCATTCGTGTCTGTCTCGTTCATTCGTGTCTGTCCCGTTCATTCGTGTCTGTCCCGTTCATTAGTGTCTGTCCCGTTCATTAGTGTCTGTCCCGTTCATTCGTGTCTGTCCCGTTCATTCGTGTCTGTCCCGTTCATTCGTGTCTGTCCTGTTCATTCGTGTCTGTCCCGTTCATTTTTCTGTCCCGTTCATTTCTTTTCTGTCCCGTTCATTCGTGTCTGTCCCGTTCATTAGTATCTGTCCCGTTCATTAGTATCTGTCCCGTTCATTAGTATCTGTCCCGTTCATTAGTATCTGTCCCGTTCATTTCTTTTCTGTCCCGTTCATTCGTGTCTGTCCCGTTCATTAGTGTCTGTCCCCTTCATTAGTGTCTGTCCCGTTCATTAGTGTCTGTCTCGTTCATTAGTATCTGTCCCGTTCATTCGTGTCTGTCCCGTTCATTTCTTTTCTGTCCCGTTCATTCGTGTCTGTCCCGTTCATGAGTATCTGTCCCGTTCATTAGTATCTGTCCCGTTCATTTCTTTTCTGTCCCGTTCATTAGTGTCTGTCCCGTTCATTAGTGTCTGTCCCGTTCATTAGTGTCTGTCCCGTTCATTCGTGTCTGTCCCGTTCATTAGTGTCTGTTGCATTCATTTGTGTCTGTCCCGTTCATTCGTGTCTGTCCCGTTCATTCGTGTCTGTCCCGTTCATTCATGTCTGTCCCGTTCATTAGTGTCTGTCCCGTTCATTAGTGTCTGTCCCGTTCATTAGTGTCTGTCCCGTTCATTAGTGTCTGGCCCGTTCATTAGTATCTGTCCCGTTCATTTCTTTTCTGTCCCGTTCATTTCTTTTCTGTCCCGTTCATTAGTGTCTGTCTCGTTCATTAGTATCTGTCCCGTTCATTAGTGTCTGTCCCGTTCATTTCTTTTCTGTCCCGTTCATTCGTGTCTGTCCCGTTCATTAGTATCTGTCCCGTTCATTAGTATCTGTCCCGTTCATTTCTTTTCTGTCCCGTTCATTCGTGTCTGTCCCGTTCATTAGTATCTGTCCCGTTCATTAGTGTCTGTCTCGTTCATTAGTATCTGTCCCGTTCATTAGAGTCTGTCTCGTTCATTAGAGTCTGTCTCGTTCATTCGTGTCTGTCTCGTTCATTCGTGTCTGTCTCGTTCATTCGTGTCTGTCTCGTTCATTCGTGTCTGTCTCGTTCATTCGTGTCCGTCTCGTTCATTCGTGTCTGTCCCGTTCATTCGTGTCTGTCCCGTTCATTCGTGTCTGTTGCATTCATTTGTGTCTGTCCCGTTCATTCGTGTCTGTCCCGTTCATTAGTGTCTGTCCCGTTCATTAGTGTCTGTCCCGTTCATTCGTGTCTGTCCCGTTCATTCGTGTCGGTCCCGTTCATTTCTTTTCTGTCCCGTTCATTTCTTTTCTGTCCCGTTCATTCGTGTCTGTCCCGTTCATTAGTGTCTGTCTCGTTCATTAGTATCTGTCCCGTTCATTAGTGTCTGTCCCGTTCATTTCTTTTCTGTCCCGTTCATTCGTGTCTGTCCCGTTCATTAGTATCTGTCCCGTTCATTAGTATCTGTCCCATTCATTAGTGTCTGATCCGTTCATTCGTGTCTGTCCCGTTCATTCATGTCTGTCCCTTTCATTCGTGTCTGTCCCGTTCATTAGTGTCTGTCCCATTCATTTCTTTTCTGTCCCGTTCATTCGTGTCTGTCCCGTTCATTCGTGTCTGTCCCGTTCATTCGTGTCTGTCCCGTTCATTCGTGTCTGTCTCGTTCATTCGTGTCTGTCTCGTTCATTCGTGTCTGTCCCGTTCATTAGTGTCTGTCCCGTTCATTAGTGTCTGTCCCGTTCATTAGTGTGTGTCCCGTTCATTAGTGTCTGTCCCGTTCATTCGTGTCTGTCCCGTTCATTCGTGTCTGTTGCATTCATTCGTGTCTGTCCCGTACATTAGTGTCTGTCCCATTCATTTCTTTTCTGTCCCGTTCATTCGTGTCTGTCCCATTCATTTCTTTTCTGTCCCGTTAATTCGTGTCTGTCCCGTTCATTCGTGTCTGTCTCGTTCATTATTGTGTGTCCCGTTCATTAGTGTGTGTCCCGTTCATTAGTGTGTGTCCCGTTCATTAGTGTGTGTCCCGTTCATTAGTGTCTGATCCGTTCATTAGTGTGTGTCCCGTTCATTCGTGTCTGTCCCGTTCATTCGTGTATGTCCCGTTCATTCGTGTCTGTCCCCTACATTCGTGTCTGTCTTGTTAATTAGTGTCTGGCCCCTTCATTAGTGTCTGTTGCATTCATTTGTGTCTGTCCCGTTCATTCGTGTCTGTCCTGTTCATTAGTGTCTGTCCTCTTCATTAGTGTCTGTCCCGTTCATTCGTATCTGTCCCGTTCATTAGTAACTGTCCCGTTCATTCGTGTCTGTCCCGTTCATTCGTGTCTGTCCCGTTCATTCGTGTCTGTCCCGTACATTAGTGTCTGTCCCGTTCATTCGTGTCTGGCCCGTTCATAAGTATCTGTCTCGTTCATTAGTATCTGTCCCGTTCATCCGTGTCTGTCCCGTTCATCCGTGTCTGTCTCGTTTATTAGAGTCTGTCTCGTTTATTCGAGTCTGTCTCGTTCATTCGTGTCTGTCTCGTTCATTCGTGTCTGTCTCGTTCATTCGTGTCTGTCCCGTTCATTCGTGTTTGTCCCGTTCATTCGTGACTGTCCCGTTCATTCGTGACTGTCCCGTTCATTCGTGTCTGTCCCGTTCATTCGTGTCTGTCCCGTTCATTCGTGTCTGTCCCGTTCATTTGTGTCTGTCCCGTTCATTTCTTTTCTGTCCTGTTCATTCGTGTCTGTCCCGTTCATTAGTATCTGTCCCGTTCATTAGTATCTGTCCCGTTCATTTCTTTTCTGTCCCGTTCATTCGTGTCTGTCCTGTTCATTAGTGTCTGTCCCGTTCATTAGTGTCTGTCTCGTTCATTAGTATCTGTCCCGTTCATTAGTGTCTGTCCCGTTCATTTCTTTTCTGTCCCGTTCATTCGTGTCTGTCCCGTTCATTAGTATCTGTCCCGTTCATTAGTATCTGTCCCGTTCATTTCTTTTCTGTCCCGTTCATTCGTGTCTGTCCCGTTCATTAGTATCTGTCCCTTTCATTAGTGTCTGTCTCGTTCATTAGTATCTGTCCCGTTCATTAGAGTCTGTCTCGTTCATTCGTGTCTGTCTCGTTCATTCGTGTCTGTCTCGTTCATTCGTGTCTGTCTCGTTCATTCGTGTCTGTCTCGTTCATTCGTGTCTGTCTCGTTCATTCGAGTCTGTCTCGTTCATTCGTGTCTGTCTCGTTCATTCGTGTCTGTCCCGTTCATTCGTGTTTGTCCCGTTCATTCGTGTCTGTCCCGTTCATTAGTGTCTGTCCCGTTCATTCGTGTCTGTCCCGTTCATTCGTGTCTGTCCCGTTCATTCGTGTCTGTCCTGTTCATTCGTGTCTGTCCCGTTCATTTTTCTGTCCCGTTCATTTCTTTTCTGTCCCGTTCATTCGTGTCTGTCCCGTTCATTAGTATCTGTCCCGTTCATTAGTATCTGTCCCGTTCATTAGTATCTGTCCCGTTCATTTCTTTTCTGTCCCGTTCATTCGTGTCTGTCCCGTTCATTCGTGTCTGTCCCGTTCATTAGTGTCTGTCTCGTTCATTAGTATCTGTCCCGTTCATTCGTGTCTGTCCCGTTCATTTCTTTTCTGTCCCGTTCATTCGTGTCTGTCCCGTTCATTAGTATCTGTCCCGTTCATTTCTTTTCTGTCCCGTTCATTCGTGTCTGTCACGTTCATTAGTGTCTGTCCCGTTCATTAGTGTCTGTCCCGTTCATTAGTGTCTGTCCCGTTCATTAGTGTCTGTCCCGTTCATTCGTGTCTGTCCCGTTCATTCGTGTCTGTCCCGTTCATTCGTGTCTGTCCCGTTCATTCGTGTCTGTCCCGTTCATTCGTGTCTGTTGCATTCATTTGTGTCTGTCCCGTTCATTCGTGTCTGTCCCGTTCATTCGTGTCTGTCCCGTTCATTCGTGTCTGTCCCGTTCATTTCTTTTCTGTCCCGTTCATTCGTGTCTGTCCCGTTCATTCGTGTCTGTCCCGTTCATTAGTATCTGTCCCGTTCATTAGTATCTGTCCCGTTCATTAGTATCTGTCCCGTTCATTTCTTTTCTGTCCCGTTCATTCGTGTCTGTCCCGTTCATTAGTGTCTGTCTCGTTCATTAGTGTCTGTCCCGTTCATTAGTGTCTGTCCCGTTCATTTCTTTTCTGTCCCGTTCATTCGTGTCTGTCCCGTTCATTAGTATCTGTCCCATTCATTAGTGTCTGATCCGTTCATTCGTGTCTGTCCCGTTCATTCGTGTCTGTCCCGTTCATTCGTGTCTGTCCCGTTCATTAGTGTCTGTCCCATTCATTTCTTTTCTGTCCCGTTCATTCGTGTCTGTCCCGTTCATTCGTGTCTGTCCCGTTCATTCGTGTCTGTCCCGTTCATTCGTGTCTGTCCCGTTCATTCGTGTCTGTCTCGTTCATTCGTGTCTGTCCCGTTCATTAGTGTCTGTCCCGTTCATTAGTGTCTGTCCCGTTCATTAGTGTCTGTCCCGTTCATTAGTGTGTGTCCCGTTCATTGGTGTCTGTCCCGTTCATTGGTGTCTGTCCCGTTCATTGGTGTCTGTCCCGTTCATTAGTGTCTGTCCCGTTCATTCGTGTCTGTCCCGTTCATTCGTGTCTGTCCCGTTCATTCGTGTCTGTCCCGTTCATTCGTGTCTGTCCCGTTTATTAGTGTCTGTCCCGTTCATTCGTGTCTGTCCCGTTCATTCGTGTCTGTCCCGTTCATTCGTGTCTGTCCCGTTCATTCGTGTCTGTCCCGTTCATTAGTGTCTGTCCCGTTCATTAGTGTCTGTCCCGTTCATTAGAGTCTGTCTCGTTCATTAGAGTCTGTCTCGTTCATTAGAGTCTGTCTCGTTCATTAGAGTCTGTCTCGTTCATTCGTGTCTGTCTCGTTCATTCGTGTCTGTCTCGTTCATTCGTGTCTGTCTCGTTCATTCGTGTCTGTCTCGTTCATTCGTGTCTGTCTCGTTCATTCGTGTCTGTCCCGTTCATTCGTGTCTGTCCCGTTCATTCGTGTCTGTCCCGTTCATTCGTGTCTGTCCCGTTCATTTCTTTTCTGTCCCGTTCATTCGTGTCTGTCCCGTTCATTAGTATCTGTCCCGTTCATTAGTATCTGTCCCGTTCATTTCTTTTCTGTCCCGTTCATTCGTGTCTGTCCCGTTCATTCGTGTCTGTCCCGTTCATTAGTGTCTGTCCCGTTCATTAGTGTCTGTCTCGTTCATTAGTATCTGTCCCGTTCATTAGTGTCTGTCCCGTTCATTTCTTTTCTGTCCCGTTCATTCGTGTCTGTCCCGTTCATTAGTATCTGTCCCGTTCATTAGTATCTGTCCCGTTCATTTCTTTTCTGTCCCGTTCATTCGTGTCTGTCCCGTTCATTAGTATCTGTCCCTTTCATTAGTGTCTGTCTCGTTCATTAGTATCTGTCCCGTTCATTAGAGTCTGTCTCGTTCATTCGTGTCTGTCTCGTTCATTCGTGTCTGTCTCGTTCATTCGTGTCTGTCTCGTTCATTCGTGTCTGTCTCGTTCATTCGTGTCTGTCTCGTTCATTCGAGTCTGTCTCGTTCATTCGTGTCTGTCTCGTTCATTCGTGTCTGTCCCGTTCATTCGTGTTTGTCCCGTTCATTCGTGTCTGTCCCGTTCATTAGTGTCTGTCCCGTTCATTCGTGTCTGTCCCGTTCATTCGTGTCTGTCCCGTTCATTCGTGTCTGTCCCGTTCATTCGTGTCTGTCCCGTTCATTTTTCTGTCCCGTTCATTTCTTTTCTGTCCCGTTCATTCGTGTCTGTCCCGTTCATTCGTGTCTGTCCCGTTCATTAGTATCTGTCCCGTTCATTAGTATCTGTCCCGTTCATTAGTATCTGTCCCGTTCATTAGTATCTGTCCCGTTCATTTCTTTTCTGTCCCGTTCATTCGTGTCTGTCCCGTTCATTAGTGTCTGTCCCGTTCATTAGTGTCTGTCCCGTTCATTAGTGTCTGTCCCGTTCATTTCTTTTCTGTCCCGTTCATTCGTGTCTGTCCCGTTCATTAGTATCTGTCCCGTTCATTAGTATCTGTCCCGTTCATTTCTTTTCTGTCCCGTTCATTCGTGTCTGTCCCGTTCATTAGTATCTGTCCCTTTCATTAGTGTCTGTCTCGTTCATTAGTATCTGTCCCGTTCATTAGAGTCTGTCTCGTTCATTCGTGTCTGTCTCGTTCATTCGTGTCTGTCTCGTTCATTCGTGTCTGTCTCGTTCATTCGTGTCTGTCTCGTTCATTCGAGTCTGTCTCGTTCATTCGAGTCTGTCTCGTTCATTCGTGTCTGTCCCGTTCATTCGTGTCTGTCCCGTTCATTCGTGTCTGTCCCGTTCATTCGTGTCTGTCCCGTTCATTCGTGTCTGTCCCGTTCATTCGTGTCTGTCCCGTTCATTCGTGTCTGTCCCGTTCATTTTTCTGTCCCGTTCATTTCTTTTCTGTCCCGTTCATTCGTGTCTGTCCCGTTCATTAGTATCTGTCCCGTTCATTAGTATCTGTCCCGTTCATTAGTATCTGTCCCGTTCATTTCTTTTCTGTCCCGTTCATTTCTTTTCTGTCCCGTTCATTCGTGTCTGTCCCGTTCATTCGTGTCTGTCCCGTTCATTAGTGTCTGTCTCGTTCATTAGTATCTGTCCCGTTCATTCGTGTCTGTCCCGTTCATTTCTTTTCTGTCCCGTTCATTCGTGTCTGTCCCGTTCATTAGTATCTGTCCCGTTCATTAGTATCTGTCCCGTTCATTTCTTTTCTGTCCCGTTCATTCGTGTCTGTCCCGTTCATTCGTGTCTGTCCCGTTCATTAGTGTCTGTCCCGTTCATTAGTGTCTGTCCCGTTCATTCGTGTCTGTCCCGTTCATTCGTGTCTGTCCCGTTCATTCGTGTCTGTCCCGTTCATTAGTGTCTGTTGCATTCATTTGTGTCTGTCCCGTTCATTCGTGTCTGTCCCGTTCATTAGTGTCTGTCCTCTTTATTAGTGTCTGTCCCGTTCATTAGTGTCTGGCCCGTTCATTAGTGTCTGTCCCGTTCATTTCTTTTCTGTCCCGTTCATTCGTGTCTGTCCCGTTCATTAGTGTCTGTCTCGTTCATTAGTATCTGTCCCGTTCGTTAGTGTCTGTCCCGTTCATTTCTTTTCTGTCCCGTTCATTCGTGTCTGTCCCGTTCATTAGTATCTGTCCCGTTCATTAGTATCTGTCCCGTTCATTTCTTTTCTGTCCCGTTCATTCGTGTCTGTCCCGTTCATTTGTATCTGTCCCGTTCATTAGTGTCTGTCTCGTTCATTAGTATCTGTCCCGTTCATTAGAGTCTGTCCCGTTCATTAGAGTCTGTCTCGTTCATTAGAGTCTGTCTCGTTCATTCGTGTCTGTCTCGTTCATTCGTGTCTGTCTCGTTCATTCGTGTCTTTCTCGTTCATTCGTGTCTGTCCCGTTCATTCGTGTCTGTCCCGTTCATTCCTGTCTGTCCCGTTCATTCGTGTCTGTCCCGTTCATTCGTGTCTGTCCCGTTCATTCGTGTCTGTCCCGTTCATTTCTTTTCTGTCCCGTTCATTCGTGTCTGTCCCGTTCATTAGTATCTGTCCCGTTCATTAGTATCTGTCCCGTTCATTAGTATCTGTCCCGTTCATTTCTTTTCTGTCCCGTTCATTCGTGTCTGTCCGGTTCATTAGTGTCTGTCTCGTTCATTAGTATCTGTCCCGTTCATTAGTGTCTGTCCCGTTCATTTCTTTTCTGTCCCGTTCATTCGTGTCTGTCCCGTTCATTAGTATCTGTCCCGTTCATTAGTATCTGTCCCGTTCATTAGTATCTGTCCCATTCATTAGTGTCTGATCCGTTCATTCGTGTCTGTCCCGTTCATTCGTGTCTGTCCCGTTCATTCGTGTCTGTCCCGTTCATTAGTGTCTGTCCCATTCATTTCTTTTCTGTCCCGTTCATTCGTGTCTGTCCCGTTCATTCGTGTCTGTCCCGTTCATTCGTGTCTGTCCCGTTCATTCGTGTCTGTCCCGTTCATTCGTGTCTGTCTCGTTCATTCGTGTCTGTCCCGTTCATTAGTGTCTGTCCCGTTCATTAGTGTGTGTCCCGTTCATTAGTGTGTGTCCCGTTCATTAGTGTGTGTCCCGTTCATTGGTGTCTGTCCCGTTCATTGGTGTCTGTCCCGTTCATTAGTGTCTGTCCCGTTCATTAGTGTCTGTCCCGTTCATTAGTGTCTGTCCCGTTCATTCGTGTCTATCCTGTTTATTAGTGTCTGTCCCGTTCATTCGTGTCTGTCCCGTTCATTCGTGTCTGTCCCGTTCATTCGTGTCTGTCCCGTTCATTAGTGTCTGTCCCGTTCATTCGTGTCTGTCCCGTTCATTCGTGCCTGTCCCGTTCATTCGTGTCTGTCCCGTTCATTCGTGTCTGTCCCGTTGATTGGTTTCTGTCCCGTTCATTAGTGTCTGTCCCGTTCATTAGTGTCTGTCCCGTTCATTCGTGTCTGTCCCGTTCATTCGTGTCTGTTGCATTCATTCGTGTCTGTCCCGTTCATTAGTGTCTGTCCCATTCATTTCTTTTCTGTCCCGTTCATTCGTGTCTGTCCCATTCATTTCTTTTCTGTCCCGTTAATTCGTGTCTGTCCCGTTCATTCGTGTCTGTCTCGTTCATTAGTGTGTGTCCCGTTCGTTAGTGTGTGTCCCGTTCATTAGTGTGTGTCCCGTTCATTAGTGTGTGTCCCGTTCATTAGTGTCTGTCCCGTTCATTAGTGTCTGTCCCGTTCATTAGTGTCTGTCCCGTTCATTAGTGTCTGTCCCGTTCATTAGTGTCTGATCCGTTCATTAGTGTGTGTCCCGTTCATTCGTGTCTGTCCCGTTCATTCGTGTATGTCCCGTTCATTCGTGTCTGTCCCCTACATTCGTGTCTGTCTTGTTAATTAGTGTCTGGCCCCTTCATTAGTGTCTGTTGCATTCATTTGTGTCTGTCCCGTTCATTCGTGTCTGTCCCGTTCATTAGTGTCTGTCCTCTTCATTAGTGTCTGTCCCGTTCATTCGTATCTGTCCCGTTCATTAGTAACTGTCCCGTTCATTCGTGTCTGTCCCGTTCATTCGTGTCTGTCCCGTTCATTCGTGTCTGGCCCGTTCATAAGTATCTGTCCCGTTCATTAGTGTCTGTCCCGTTCATTAGTGTCTGTCCCGTTCATTAGTGTCTGTCCCGTTCATTAGTGTCTGTCCCGTTCATTCGTGTCTGTCCCGTTCATTAGTGTCTGGCCCGTTCATTAGTATCTGTCCCGTTCATTAGTATCTGTCCCGTTCATTAGTGTCTGTCCTGTTCATTAGTGTCTGTCCCGTTCATTCGTGTCTGTCCCGTTCATTCGTGTCTGTCCCGTTCATTAGTGTCTGTCCCGTTCATTCGTGTCTGTCTCGTTCATTCGTGTCTGTCCCGTTCATTCGTGTCTGTCCCGTTCATTAGTATCTGTCTCGTTCATTAGTATCTGTCCCGTTCATCCGTGTCTGTCCCGTTCATCCGTGTCTGTCTCGTTTATTAGAGTCTGTCTCGTTTATTAGAGTCTGTCTCGTTTATTAGAGTCTGTCTCGTTCATTCGTGTCTATCTCGTTCATTCGTGTATGTCTCGTTCATTCGTGTCTGTCTCGTTCATTCGTGTCTGTCCCGTTCATTCGTGTTTGTCCCGTTCATTCGTGACTGTCCCGTTCATTCGTGACTGTCCCGTTCATTCGTGTCTGTCCCGTTCATTCGTGTCTGTCCCGTTCATTCGTGTCTGTCCCGTTCATTCGTGTCTGTCCCGTTCATTTGTGTCTGTCCCGTTCATTTCTTTTCTGTCCCGTTCATTCGTGTCTGTCCCGTTCATTAGTATCTGTCCCGTTCATTAGTATCTGTCCCGTTCATTAGTATCTGTCCCGTTCATTTCTTTTCTGTCCCGTTCATTCGTGTCTGTCCCGTTCATTAGTGTCTGTCCCGTTCATTAGTGTCTGTCTCGTTCATTAGTATCTGTCCCGTTCATTAGTGTCTGTCCCGTTCATTTCTTTTCTGTCCCGTTCATTCGTGTCTGTCCCGTTCATTAGTATCTGTCCCGTTCATTAGTATCTGTCCCGTTCATTTCTTTTCTGTCCCGTTCATTCGTGTCTGTCCCGTTCATTAGTATCTGTCCCTTTCATTAGTGTCTGTCTCGTTCATTAGTATCTGTCCCGTTCATTAGAGTCTGTCTCGTTCATTCGTGTCTGTCTCGTTCATTCGTGTCTGTCTCGTTCATTCGTGTCTGTCTCGTTCATTCGTGTCTGTCTCGTTCATTCGTGTCTGTCTCGTTCATTCGAGTCTGTCTCGTTCATTCGTGTCTGTCTCGTTCATTCGTGTCTGTCTCGTTCATTCGTCTCTGTCCCGTTCATTCGTCTTTGTCCCGTTCATTCGTGTCTGTCCCGTTCATTAGTGTCTGTCCCGTTCATTCGTGTCTGTCCCGTTCATTCGTGTCTGTCCCGTTAATTCGTGTCTGTCCCGTTCATTCGTGTCTGTCCCGTTCATTCGTGTCTGTCCCGTTCATTCGTGTCTGTCCCGTTCATTTCTTTTCTGTCCCGTTCATTCGTGTCTGTCCCGTTCATTAGTATCTGTCCCGTTCATTAGTATCTGTCCCGTTCATTTCTTTTCTGTCCCGTTCATTCGTGTCTGTCCCGTTCATTAGTGTCTGTCTCGTTCATTAGTATCTGTCCCGTTCATTAGTGTCTGTCCCGTTCATTTCTTTTCTGTCCCGTTCATTCGTGTCTGTCCCGTTCATTAGTATCTGTCCCGTTCATTAGTATCTGTCCCGTTCATTTCTTTTCTGTCCCGTTCATTCGTGTCTGTCCCGTTCATTAGTATCTGTCCCTTTCATTAGTGTCTGTCTCGTTCATTAATATCTGTCCCGTTCATTAGAGTCTGTCTCGTTCATTCGTGTCTGTCTCGTTCATTCGTGTCTGTCTCGTTCATTCGTGTCTGTCTCGTTCATTCGTGTCTGTCTCGTTCATTCGAGTCTGTCTCGTTCATTCGTGTCTGTCTCGTTCATTCGTGTCTGTCTCGTTCATTCGTGTCTGTCCCGTTCATTCGTGTTTGTCCCGTTCATTAGTGTCTGTCTCGTTCATTAGTATCTGTCCCGTTCATTCGTGTCTGTCCCGTTCATTTCTTTTCTGTCCCGTTCATTAGTATCTGTCCCTTTCATTAGTGTCTGTCTCGTTCATTAGTATCTGTCCCGTTCATTAGAGTCTGTCTCGTTCATTCGTGTCTGTCCCGTTCATTTCTTTTCTGTCCCGTTCATTCGTGTCTGTCCCATTCATTAGTATCTGTCCCGTTCATTAGTATCTGTCTCGTCCATTCGTGTCTGTCTCGTTCATTCGTGTCTGTCCCGTTCATTCGTGTTTGTCCCGTTCATTAGTGTCTGTCTCGTTCATTAGTATCTGTCCCGTTCATTCGTGTCTGTCCCGTTCATTTCTTTTCTGTCCCGTTCATTCGTGTCTGTCCCGTTCATTAGTATCTGTCCCGTTCATTAGTATCTGTCCCGTTCATTTCTTTTCTGTCCCGTTCATTCGTGTCTGTCACGTTCATTAGTGTCTGTCCCGTTCATTAGTGTCTGTCCCGTTCATTAGTGTCTGTCCCGTTCATTAGTATCTGTCCCGTTCATTCGTGTCTGTCACGTTCATTAGTGTCTGTCCCGTTCATTAGTGTCTGTCCCGTTCATTAGTGTCTGTTGCATTCATTTGTGTCTGTCCCGTTCATTCGTGTCTGTCCCGTTCATTCGTGTCTGGCCCGTTCATTAGTGTCTGTCCTCTTCATTAGTGTCTGTCCCGTTCATTCGTATCTGTCCCGTTCATTAGTAACTGTCCCGTTCATTCGTGTCTGTCCCGTTCATTCGTGTCTGTCCCGTTCATTCGTGTCTGTCCCGTTCATTCGTGTCTGGCCCGTTCATTCGTGTCTGGCCCGTTCATAAGTATCTGTCCCGTTCATTAGTGTCTGTCCCGTTCATTAGTGTCTGTCCCGTTCATTCGTGTCTGTCCCGTTCATTCGTGTCTGTCCCGTTCATTCGTGTCTGTCCCGTTCATTAGTGTCTGGCCCGTTCATTAGTATCTGTCCCGTTCATTAGTGTCTGTCCTGTTCATTCGTGTCTGTCCCGTTCATTCGTGTCTGTCCCATTCATTCGTGTCTATCCTGTTTATTCGTGTCTGTCCCGTTCATTCGTGTCTGTCTCGTTTATTCGTGTCTGTCCCGTTCATTCGTGTCTGTCCCGTTCATTAGTATCTGTCTCGTTCATTAGTATCTGTCCCGTTCATCCGTGTCTGTCCCGTTCATCCGTGTCTGTCTCGTTTATTAGAGTCTGTCTCGTTTATTAGAGTCTGTCTCGTTCATTCGTGTCTGTCTCGTTCATTCGTGTCTGTCTCGTTCATTCGTGTCTGTCCCGTTCATTCGTGTTTGTCCCGTTCATTCGTGACTGTCCCGTTCATTCGTGTCTGTCCCGTTCATTCGTGTCTGTCCCGTTCATTCGTGTCTGTCCCGTTCATTCGTGTCTGTCCCGTTCATTTCTTTTCTGTCCCGTTCATTCGTGTCTGTCCCGTTCATTAGTATCTGTCCCGTTCATTAGTATCTGTCCCGTTCATTTCTTTTCTGTCCCGTTCATTCGTGTCTGTCCCGTTCATTAGTGTCTGTCCCGTTCATTAGTGTCTGTCTCGTTCATTAGTATCTGTCCCGTTCATTAGTGTCTGTCCCGTTCATTTCTTTTCTGTCCCGTTCATTCGTGTCTGTCCCGTTCATTAGTATCTGTCCCGTTCATTAGTATCTGTCCCGTTCATTTCTTTTCTGTCCCGTTCATTCGTGTCTGTCCCGTTCATTAGTATCTGTCCCTTTCATTAGTGTCTGTCTCGTTCATTAGTATCTGTCCCGTTCATTAGAGTCTGTCTCGTTCATTCGTGTCTGTCTCGTTCATTCGTGTCTGTCTCGTTCATTCGTGTCTGTCTCGTTCATTCGAGTCTGTCTCGTTCATTCGTGTCTGTCTCGTTCATTCGTGTCTGTCCCGTTCATTCGTGTTTGTCCCGTTCATTCGTGTCTGTCCCGTTCATTCGTGTCAGTCCCGTTCATTCGTGTCTGTCCCGTTCATTCGTGTCTGTCCCGTTCATTCGAGTCTGTCCCGTTCATTCGTGTCTGTCCTGTTCATTCGTGTCTGTCCCGTTCATTTTTCTGTCCCGTTCATTTCTTTTCTGTCCCGTTCATTCGTGTCTGTCCCGTTCATTAGTGTCTGTCTCGTTCATTAGTATCTGTCCCGTTCATTCGTGTCTGTCCCGTTCATTTCTTTTCTGTCCCGTTCATTCGTGTCTGTCCCGTTCATTAGTATCTGTCCCGTTCATTAGTATCTGTCCCGTTCATTTCTTTTCTGTCCCGTTCATTCGTGTCTGTCCCGTTCATTAGTGTCTGTCCCGTTCATTAGTGTCTGTCCCGTTCATTAGTGTCTGTCCCGTTCATTCGTGTCTGTCCCGTTCATTCGTGTCTGTCCCGTTCATTAGTGTCTGTTGCATTCATTTGTGTCTGTCCCGTTCATTCGTGTCTGTCCCGTTCATTCGTGTCTGTCCCGTTCATTAGTGTCTGTCCTCTTTATTAGTGTCTGTCCCGTTCATTAGTGTCTGGCCCGTTCATTAGTATCTGTCCCGTTCATTTCTTTTCTGTCCCGTTCATTCGTGTCTGTCCCGTTCATTAGTGTCTGTCTCGTTCATTAGTATCTGTCCCGTTCGTTAGTGTCTGTCCCGTTCATTTCTTTTCTGTCCCGTTCATTCGTGTCTGTCCCGTTCATTAGTATCTGTCCCGTTCATTAGTATCTGTCCCGTTCATTTCTTTTCTGTCCCGTTCATTTGTGTCTGTCCCGTTCATTTGTATCTGTCCCGTTCATTAGTGTCTGTCTCGTTCATTAGTATCTGTCCCGTTCATTAGAGTCTGTCCCGTTCATTAGAGTCTGTCCCGTTCATTAGAGTCTGTCTCGTTCATTAGAGTCTGTCTCGTTCATTCGTGTCTGTCTCGTTGATTCGTGTCTTTCTCGTTCATTCGTGTCTGTCCCGTTCATTCGTGTCTGTCCCGTTCATTCGTGTCTGTCCCGTTCATTCGTGTCTGTCCCGTTCATTTCTTTTCTGTCCCGTTCATTTCTTTTCTGTCCCGTTCATTCGTGTCTGTCCCGTTCATTAGTATCTGTCCCGTTCATTAGTATCTGTCCCGTTCATTAGTATCTGTCCCGTTCATTTCTTTTCTGTCCCGTTCATTCGTGTCTGTCCCGTTCATTAGTGTCTGTCTCGTTCATTAGTATCTGTCCCGTTCATTAGTGTCTGTCCCGTTCATTTCTTTTCTGTCCCGTTCATTCGTGTCTGTCCCGTTCATTAGTATCTGTCCCGTTCATTAGTATCTGTCCCATTCATTAGTGTCTGATCCGTTCATTCGTGTCTGTCCCGTTCATTCGTGTCTGTCCCGTTCATTCGTGTCTGTCCCGTTCATTCGTGTCTGTCCCGTTCATTAGTGTCTGTCCCATTCATTTCTTTTCTGTCCCGTTCATTCGTGTCTGTCCCGTTCATTCGTGTCTGTCCCGTTCATTCGTGTCTGTCCCGTTCATTCGTGTCTGTCTCGTTCATTCGTGTCTGTCCCGTTCATTAGTGTCTGTCCCGTTCATTAGTGTCTGTCCCGTTCATTAGTGTCTGTCCCGTTCATTAGTGTGTGTCCCGTTCATTAGTGTGTGTCCCGTTCATTAGTGTGTGTCCCGTTCATTGGTGTCTGTCCCGTTCATTGGTGTCTGTCCCGTTCATTGGTGTCTGTCCCGTTCATTGGTGTCTGTCCCGTTCATTAGTGTCTGTCCCGTTCATTCGTGTCTGTCCCGTTCATTCGTGTCTGTCCCGTTCATTCGTGTCTGTCCCGTTCATTCGTGTCTGTCCCGTTCATTCGTGTCTGTCCCGTTCATTCGTGTCTGTCCCGTTGATTGGTTTCTGTCCCGTTCATTAGTGTCTGTCCCGTTCATTAGTGTCTGTCCCGTTCATTCGTGTCTGTCCCGTTCATTCGTGTCTGTTGCATTCATTCGTGTCTGTGCCGTTCATTAGTGTCTGTCCCATTCATTTCTTTTCTGTCCCGTTCATTCGTGTCTGTCCCATTCATTTCTTTTCTGTCCCGTTAATTCGTGTCTGTCCCGTTCATTCGTGTCTGTCTCGTTCATTAGTGTGTGTCCCGTTCGTTAGTGTGTGTCCCGTTCATTAGTGTGTGTCCCGTTCGTTAGTGTGTGTCCCGTTCATTAGTGTGTGTCCCGTTCATTAGTGTGTGTCCCGTTCATTAGTGTCTGTCCCGTTCATTAGTGTCTGTCCCGTTCATTAGTGTCTGATCCGTTCATTAGTGTGTGTCCCGTTCATTCGTGTCTGTCCCGTTCATTCGTGTATGTCCCGTTCATTCGTGTCTGTCCCCTACATTCGTGTCTGTCTTGTTAATTAGTGTCTGGCCCCTTCATTAGTGTCTGTTGCATTCATTTGTGTCTGTCCCGTTCATTCGTGTCTGTCCCGTTCATTAGTGTCTGTCCTCTTCATTAGTGTCTGTCCCGTTCATTCGTATCTGTCCCGTTCATTAGTAACTGTCCCGTTCATTCGTGTCTGTCCCGTTCATTCGTGTCTGTCCCGTTCATTCGTGTCTGTCCCGTTCATTAGTGTCTGTCCCGTTCATTCGTGTCTGTCCCGTTCATTAGTGTCTGGCCCGTTCATTAGTATCTGTCCCGTTCATTAGTATCTGTCCCGTTCATTAGTGTCTGTCCTGTTCATTAGTGTCTGTCCCGTTCATTCGTGTCTGTCCCGTTCATTCGTGTCTATCCTGTTTATTCGTGTCTGTCCCGTTCATTCGTGTCTGTCCCGTTCATTCGTGTCTGTCTCGTTCATTCGTGTCTGTCCCGTTCATTCGTGTCTGTCCCGTTCATTAGTATCTGTCCCGTTCATTAGTATCTGTCCCGTTCATCCGTGTCTGTCCCGTTCATCCGTGTCTGTCCCGTTCATCCGTGTCTGTCTCGTTTATTAGAGTCTGTCTCGTTTATTAGAGTCTGTCTCGTTCATTCGTGTCTGTCTCGTTCATTCGTGTCTGTCTCGTTCATTCGTGTCTGTCTCGTTCATTCGTGTCTGTCCCGTTCATTCGTGTCTGTCCCGTTCATTCGTGACTGTCCCGTTCATTCGTGACTGTCCCGTTCATTCGTGTCTGTCCCGTTCATTCGTGTCTGTCCCGTTCATTCGTGTCTGTCCCGTTCATTCGTGTCTGTCCCGTTCATTTCTTTTCTGTCCCGTTCATTCGTGTCTGTCCCGTTCATTAGTATCTGTCCCGTTCATTAGTATCTGTCCCGTTCATTTCTTTTCTGTCCCGTTCATTCGTGTCTGTCCCGTTCATTAGTGTCTGTCCCGTTCATTAGTGTCTGTCTCGTTCATTAGTATCTGTCCCGTTCATTAGTGTCTGTCCCGTTCATTTCTTTTCTGTCCCGTTCATTCGTGTCTGTCCCGTTCATTAGTATCTGTCCCGTTCATTAGTATCTGTCCCGTTCATTTCTTTTCTGTCCCGTTCATTCGTGTCTGTCCCGTTCATTAGTATCTGTCCCTTTCATTAGTGTCTGTCTCGTTCATTAGTATCTGTCCCGTTCATTAGAGTCTGTCTCGTTCATTCGTGTCTGTCTCGTTCATTCGTGTCTGTCTCGTTCATTCGTGTCTGTCTCGTTCATTCGTGTCTGTCTCGTTCATTCGAGTCTGTCTCGTTCATTCGTGTCTGTCTCGTTCATTCGTGTCTGTCTCGTTCATTCGTGTCTGTCCCGTTCATTCGTGTTTGTCCCGTTCATTCGTGTCTGTCCCGTTCATTAGTGTCTGTCCCGTTCATTAGTGTCTGTCCCGTTCATTCGTGTCTGTCCCGTTCATTCGTGTCTGTCCCGTTCATTCGTGTCTGTCCCGTTCATTCGTGTCTGTCCCGTTCATTCGTGTCTGTCCCGTTCATTTCTTTTCTGTCCCGTTCATTCGTGTCTGTCCCGTTCATTAGTATCTGTCCCGTTCATTTCTTTTCTGTCCCGTTCATTCGTGTCTGTCCCGTTCATTAGTGTCTGTCCCGTTCATTAGTGTCTGTCTCGTTCATTAGTATCTGTCCCGTTCATTAGTGTCTGTCCCGTTCATTTCTTTTCTGTCCCGTTCATTCGTGTCTGTCCCGTTCATTAGTATCTGTCCCTTTCATTAGTGTCTGTCTCGTTCATTAGTATCTGTCCCGTTCATTAGAGTCTGTCTCGTTCATTCGTGTCTGTCTCGTTCATTCGTGTCTGTCTCGTTCATTCGTGTCTATCTCGTTCATTCGAGTCTGTCTCGTTCATTCGTGTCTGTCTCGTTCATTCGTGTCTGTCTCGTTCATTCGTGTCTGTCCCGTTCATTCGTGTTTGTCCCGTTCATTAGTGTCTGTCTCGTTCATTAGTATCTGTCCCGTTCATTCGTGTCTGTCCCGTTCATTTCTTTTCTGTCTCGTTCATTAGTATCTGTCCCTTTCATTAGTGTCTGTCTCGTTCATTAGTATCTGTCCCGTTCATTAGAGTCTGTCTCGTTCATTCGTGTCTGTCCCGTTCATTTCTTTTCTGTCCCGTTCATTCGTGTCTGTCCCGTTCATTAGTATCTGTCCCGTTCATTAGTATCTGTCTCGTTCATTCGTGTCTGTCTCTTTCATTCGTGTCTGTCCCGTTCATTCGTGTCTGTCCCGTTCATTATTGTCTGTCCCGTTCATTCGTGTCTGTCCCGTTCATTTCTTTTCTGTCCCGTTCATTCGTGTCTGTCCCGTTCATTAGTATCTGTCCCGTTCATTAGTATCTGTCCCGTTCATTTCTTTTCTGTCCCGTTCATTCGTGTCTGTCACGTTCATTAGTGTCTGTCCCGTTCATTAGTGTCTGTCCCGTTCATTAGTGTCTGTCCCGTTCATTAGTATCTGTCCCGTTCATTCGTGTCTGTCCCGTTCATTAGTGTCTGTCCCGTTCATTAGTGTCTGTCCCGTTCATTAGTGTCTGTTGCATTCATTTGTGTCTGTCCCGTTCATTCGTGTCTGTCCCGTTCATTCGTGTCTGTCCCGTTCATTAGTGTCTGTCCTCTTCATTAGTGTCTGTCCCGTTCATTAGTGTCTGGCCCGTTCATTAGTATCTGTCCCGTTCATTTCTTTTCTGTCCCGTTCATTCGTGTCTGTCCCGTTCATTAGTGTCTGTCTCGTTCATTAGTATCTGTCCCGTTCATTTCTTTTCTGTCCCGTTCATTCGTGTCTGTCCCGTTCATTAGTATCTGTCCCGTTCATTAGTATCTGTCCCGTTCATTTCTTTTCTGTCCCGTTCATTTCTTTTCTGTCCCGTTCATTCGTGTCTGTCCCGTTCATTAGTATCTGTCCCGTTCATTAGTGTCTGTCTCGTTGATTAGTATCTGTCCCGTTCATTAGAGTCTGTCCCGTTCATTTGTGTCTGTCTCGTTCATTCGTGTCTGTCTCGTTCATTCGTGTCTGTCTCGTTCATTCGTGTCTGTCTCGTTCATTCGTGTCTGTCTCGTTCATTCGTGTCTGTCCCGTTCATTCGTGTTTGTCCCGTTCATTCGTGTCTGTCCCGTTCATTCGTGTCTGTCCCGTTCATTCGTGTCTGTCCCGTTCATTCGTGTCTGTCCCGTTCATTCGTGTCTGTCCCGTTCATTTCTTTTCTGTCCCGTTCATTTCTTTTCTGTCCCGTTCATTCGTGTCTGTCCCGTTCATTAGTATCTGTCCCGTTCATTAGTATCTGTCCCGTTCATTTCTTTTCTGTCCCGTTCATTCGTGTCTGTCCCTTTCATTAGTGTCTGTCTCGTTCATTAGTATCTGTCCCGTTCATTAGTGTCTGTCCCGTTCATTTCTTTTCTGTCCCGTTCATTCGTGTCTGTCCCGTTCATTAGTATCTGTCCCGTTCATTAGTATCTGTCCCATTCATTAGTGTCTGATCCGTTCATTCGTGTCTGTCCCGTTCATTCGTGTCTGTCCCGTTCATTCGTGTCTGTCCCGTTCATTAGTGTCTGTCCCATTCATTTCTTTTCTGTCCCGTTCATTCGTGTCTGTCCCGTTCATTCGTGTCTGTCCCGTTCATTCGTGTCTGTCCCGTTCATTCGTGTCTGTCTCGTTCATTCGTGTCTGTCCCGTTCATTCGTGTCTGTCCCGTTCATTAGTGTCTGTCCCGTTCATTAGTGTGTGTCCCGTTCATTAGTGTGTGTCCCGTTCATTGGTGTCTGTCCCGTTCATTGGTGTCTGTCCCGTTCATTGGTGTCTGTCCCGTTCATTAGTGTCTGTCCCGTTCATTAGTGTCTGTCCCGTTCATTCGTGTCTGTCCCGTTCATTCGTGTCTGTCCCGTTCATTCGTGTCTATCCTGTTTATTAGTGTCTGTCCCGTTCATTCGTGTCTGTCCCGTTCATTCGTGTCTGTCCCGTTCATTCGTGTCTGTCCCGTTCATTCGTGTCTGTCCCGTTCATTAGTGTCTGTCCCGTTCATTAGAGTCTGTCCCGTTCATTAGAGTCTGTCCCGTTCATTAGAGTCTGTCTCGTTCATTCGTGTCTGTCTCGTTCATTCGTGTCTGTCTCGTTCATTCGTGTCTGTCTCGTTCATTCGTGTCTGTCTCGTTCATTCGTGTCTGTCCTGTTCATTAGTGCCTGTCTCGTTCATTAGTGTCTGTCGCGTTCATTAGTATCTGTCTCGTTCATGAGTAACTGTCCCGTTCATTAGTGTCTGTCCCGTTCATTAGTGTCTGTCCCGTTCATTCGTGTCTGTCCCGTTCATTCGTGTCTGTCCCGTTCATTCGTGTCTGTCCCGTTCATTAGTGTCTGTCCCGTTCATTCGTGTCTGTCCCGTTCATTCGTGACTGTCCCGTTCATTAGTAACTGTCCCGTTCATTCGTGTCTGGCCCGTTAATTAGTATCTGTCCCTTTCATTAGTGTCTGTCCCGTTCATTCGTGTCTGTCCCGTACATTAGTGTCTGTCCCGTTCATTCGTGTCTGGCCAGTTAATTAGTATCTGTCCCGTCCATTAGTGTCTGTCCCGTTCATTCGTGTCTGTCCCGTTCATTCGTGTCTGTCCCGATCATTAGTGTCTGTCCCGTTGATTAGTGTCTGTCCCCTTGATTAGTGTCTGTCCCGTTGATTAGTGTCTGTCCCGTTCATTAGTGTCTGTCGCGTTCATTAGTAACTGTCCCGTTCATTCGTGTCTGTCCCGTTCATTCGTGTCTGTCCCGTTCATTCGTGTCTGTCCCGTTCATTCGTGTCTGTCCCGTTCATTCGTGTCTGTCCCGTTCATTCGTGTCTGTCCCGTTCATTAGTGTCTGTCCCGTTCATTCGTGTCTGTCCCGTTCATTCGTGTCTGTCCCGTTCATTCGTGTCTGTCCCGTTCATTCGTGTCTGTCCCGTTCATTAGTGTCTGTCCCGTGCATTAGTGTCTGTCCCGTGCATTAGTGTCTGTCCCGTTCGTTCGTGTCTGGCCTGTTAATTAGTATCTGTCCCGTTCATTAGTGTCTGTCCCGTTCATTCGTGTCTGTCCCGTACATTAGTGTCTGTCCCGTTCATTCGTGTCTGGCCCGTTCATTAGTATCTGTCCCGTTCATTCGTGTCTGTCCCGTTCATTCGTGTCTGTCCCGTTCATTCGTGTCTGTCCCGTTCATTCGTGTCTGTCCCGTTGATTAGTGTCTGTCCCGTTGATTAGTGTCTGTCCCGTTCATTCGTGTCTGTCCCGTTCATTAGTATCTGTCCCGTTCATTAGTGTCTGTCGCGTTCATTTGTGTCTGTCCCGTTCATTAGTTTCTGTCCCGTTCATTTGTGTCTGTCCCGTTCATTAGTATCTGTCCCGTTCATTAGTGTCTGTCCCGTTCATTAGTGACTGCCCCGTTCATTAGTGTCTGTCCCGTTCATTAGTGTCTGTCGCGTTCATTAGTGTCTGTCCCGTTCATTTCTTTTCTGTCCCGTTCATTCGTGTCTGTCCCATTCATTCGTGTCTGTCCCGTTCATTAGTGTCTGTCCCGTTCATTAGTATCTGTCCCGTTCATTAGTGTCTGTCCCGTGCATTCGTGTCTGTCCCGTTCATTAGAGTCTGTCCCGTTCATTCGTGTCTGTCCCGTTCATTCGTGTCTGTCCCGTTCATTCGTGTCTGTCCCGTTCATTAGTGTCTGTCGCGTTCATTTGTGTCTGTCCCATTCATTAGTTTCTGTCCCGTTCATTCGTGTCTGTCCCGTTCATTAGTGTCTGTCCCGTTCATTAGTGTCTGTCCCGTTCATTAGTCACTGCCCCGTTCATTCGTGACTGCCCCGTTCATTAGTGTCTGTCCTGTTCATTAGTGTCTGTCGCGTTCATTAGTATCTGTCTCGTTCATTAGTGTCTGTCCCGTTCATTTCTTTTCTGTCCCGTTCATTTCTTTTCTGTCCCGTTCATTCGTGTCTGTCCCGTTCATTCGTGTCTGTCCCGTTCATTAGTGTCTGTCCCGTTCATTAGTATCTGTCCCGTGCATTCGTGTCTGTCCCGTGCATTAGTGTTTGTCCCGTTCATTAGAGTCTGTCTCGTTCATTCGTGTCTGTCTCGTTCATTCGTGTCTGTCCCGTTCATTCGTGTCTGTCCCGTTCATTCGTGTCTGTCCCGTTCATTAGTGTCTGTCCCGTTCATTCGTGTCTTTCCTGTTCATTCGTGTCTTTCCTGTTCTTTAGTGTCTGTCCCGTTCATTCGTGTCTTTCCCGTTCTTTAGTATCTGTCCCGTTCATTCGTGTCTGTCCCGTTCATTCGTGTCTGTCCCGTTCATTCGTGTCTGTCCCGTTCATTAGTGTCTGTCCCGTTCATTCGTGTCTGTCCCGTTCATTAGTATCTGTCCCGTTCATTAGTGTCTGTCCCGTTCATTAGTTTCTGTCCCGTTCATTTGTGTCTGTCCCGTTCATTAGTTTCTGTCCCGTTCATTAGTGTCTGTCCCGTTCATTAGTGTCTGTCCCGTTCATTAGTTTCTGTCCCGTTCATTAGTTTCTGTCCCGTTCATTTGTGTCTGTCGCGTTCATTAGTATCTGTCTCGTTCATTAGTGTCTGTCCCGTTCATTTCTTTTCTCTCCCGTTCATTTCTTTTCTGTCCCGTTTATTCGTGTCTGTCCCGTTCATTCGTGTCTGTCCCGTTCATTCGTGTCTGTCCCGTTCATTAGTGTCTGTCGCGTTCATTAGTGTCTGTCCCGTGCATTAGTGTCTGTCCCGTGCATTAGTGTCTGTCTCGTTCATTAGTGTCTGTCCCGTTCATTAGAGTCTGTCTCGTTCATTCGTGTCTGTCCCGTTCATTCGTGTCTGTCCCGTTCATTCGTGTCTGTCCCGTTCATTAGTGTCTGTCCCGTTTATTAGTGTCTGTCCCGTTCATTTCTTTTCTGTCCCGTTCATTAGTGTCTGTCCCGTTCATTAGTATCTGTCCCGTTCATTAGTATCTGTCTCGTTCATTAGTATCTGTCCCGTTCATTCGATTCTGTCCCGTTCATTAGTGTCTGTCCCGTTCATTAGTGTCTGTCCCGTTCATTTCTTTTCTGTCCCGTTCATTCGTTTCTGTCCCGTTCATTAGTATCTGTCCCGTTCATTAGTATCTGTCTCGTTCATTAGTATCTGTCCCGTTCATTAGTATCTGTCCCATTCATTCGTGTCGGTCCTGTTCTTTCGTGTCTGTCCCGTTCATTCGTGTCTGTCCCGTACATTCGTGTCTGTCCCGTTAATTAGTGTCTGTTGCATTCATTCGTGTCTGTCCCGTTCATTGGTGTCTGTCCCGTTCATTGGTGTCTGTCCCGTTCATTCGTGTCTGTCCCGTTCATTCGTGTCTGTCCCGTTCATTCGTGTCTGTCCCGTTCATTCGTGTCTGTCGCGTTCATTCGTGTCTGTCGCGTTCATTTGTGTCTGTCCCATTCATTAGTTTCTATCCCGTTCATTAGTGTCTGTCCCGTTCATTCGTGTCTGTCCCGTTCATTCGTGTCTGTCCCGTTCATTAGTGACTGCCCCGTTCATTCGTGACTGCCCCGTTCATTAGTGTCTGTCCTGTTCATTAGTGTCTGTCGCGTTCATTAGTATCTGTCCCGTTCATTCGTGTCTGTCCCGTTCATTCGTGTCTGTCCCGTTCATTCGTGTCTGTCCCGTTCATTAGTGTCTGTCCCGTTCATTAGTATCTGTCCCGTTCATTAGTGTCTGTCCCGTGCATTCGTGTCTGTCCCGTGCATTCGTGTCTGTCCCGTTCATTCGTGTCTGTCTCGTTCATTCGTGTCTGTCTCGTTCATTCGTGTCTGTCCCGTTCATTCGTGTCTGTCCCGTTCATTCGTGTCTGTCCCGTTCATTCGTGTCTGTCCCGTTCATTAGTGTCTGTCCCGGTCATTAGTGTCTGTCCCGTTCATTAGTGTCTGTCCCGTTCATTAGTAACTGTCCCGTTCATTCGTGTCTGGCCCGTTAATTAGTATCTGTCCCGTTCATTAGTGTCTGTCCCGTTCATTCGTGTCTGTCCCGTTCATTCGTGTCTGTCCCGTTCATTCGTGTCTGTCCCGTTCATGAGTGTCTGTCCCATTCATTAGTATCTGTCCCGTTCATTAGTGTCTGTCCCGTTCATTAGTGTCTGTCCCGTTCATTAGTGTCTGTCCCGTTCATTAGTGTCTGTCGCGTTCATTCGTGTCTGTCTCGTTCATTCGTGTCTGTCTCGTTCATTAGTGTCTCTCCCGTTCATTAGTATCTGTCCCGTTCATTAGTGTCTGTCCCGTTCATTAGTGTCTGTCCCGTTCATTGGTGTCTGTCCCGTTCATTGGTGTCTGTCCCGTTCATTAGTGTCTGTCCCGTTCATTAGTGTCTGTCCCGTTCATTAGTATCTGTCCCGTTCATTAGTGTCTGTCGCGTTCATTAGTGTCTGTCCCGTTCATTAGTATCTGTCTCGTTCATTAGTATCTGTCCCGTTCATTAGTGTCTTTCCCGTTCATTAGTGTCTGTCGCATTCATTAGTGTCTGTCCCGTTCATTGGTGTCTGTCCCGTTCATTGGTGTCTGTCCCGTTCATTAGTGTCTGTCCCGTTCATTAGTATCTGTCCCGTTCATTAGTATCTGTCTCGTTCATTAGTATCTGTCGCATTCATTAGTGTCTGTCGCATTCATTAGTGTCTGTCCCGTTCATTAGTATCTGTCCCGTTCATTAGTATCTGTCCCGTTCATTCGTGTCTGTCGCATTCATTCGTGTCTGTCCCGGTCATTCGTGTCTGTCCTGTTCATTCGTGTCTGTCCCGTTCATTCGTGTCTGTCCCGTTCATTAGTGTCTGTCTCGTTCATTAATGTCTGTCCTGTTCATTCGTGTCTGTCCCGTTCATTCGTGTCTGTCCCGTTCTTTAGTGTCTGTCCCGTTCTTTAGTGTCTGTCCCGTTCTTTAGTGTCTGTCCCGTTCATTCGTGTCTGTCCCGTTCATTCGTGTCTGTCCCGTTCATTCGTGTCTGTCCCGTTCATTGGCGTCTGTCCCGTTCATTGGTGTCTGTCCCGTTCATTAGTGTCTGTCCCGTTCATTAGTGTCTGTCCCGTTCATTAGTCTCTGTCCCGTTCATTAGTGTCTGTCCCGTTCATTAGTGTCTGTCCCGTTCATTCGTGTCTGTCCCGTTCATTAGTCTCTGTCCCGTTCATTAGTCTCTGTCCCGTTCATTAGTCTCTGTCCCGTTCATTAGTGTCTGTCCCATTCGTAGAACATAGAACATAGAAGAGTACAGCGCAGCACAGGCCCTTCGGCCCTCGATGTTGCGCCGATCCAAGCCCACCTAACCTACACTAACCCAATAACCTCCATATACCTATCCAATGCCCGCTTAAATACCCATAAAGAGGGAGTCCACCACTGCTACTGGCAGGGCATTCCATGAACTTACGACTCGCTGAGTGAAGAACCTACCCCTAACATCAGTCCTATATCTACCCCCCCTTAATTTAAAGCTATGCCCCCTTGTAATAGCTGACTCCATACGTGGAAAAAGGTTCTCACTGTCAACCCTATCTAACCCCCTAATCATCTTGTACACCTCTATCAAATCACCCCTAAACCTTCGTTTCTCCAATGAAAACAACCCGAAGTGCCTCAGCCTTTCCTCATAGGATTTTCCTACCATACCAGGCAACATCCTGGTAAACTTCCTCTGCACCCGTTCCAGTGCCTCCACATCCTTCCTATAGTATGGCGACCAAAACTGCACACAATATTCCAGATGCGGCCGCACCAGAGTCTTATACAACTGCAGCATGACCTCAGGACTCCGGAACTCAATTCCTCTACCAATAAAAGCCAGAATCCTTTCATTAGTGTCTGTCCCGTTCATTAATGTCTGTCCCGTGCATTAGTGTCTGTCCCTTGCATTAGTGTCTGTCCCGTTCATTAGTGTCTGTCCCGTTCATTAGTGTCTGTCCCGTTCATTGGTGTCTGTCCCGTTCATTGGTGTCTGTCCCGTTCATTAGTGTCTGTCCCGTTCATTAGTGTCTGTCCCGTTCATTGGTGTCTGTCCCGTTCATTGGTGTCTGTCCCGTTCATTCGTGTCTGTCCCGTTCATTCGTGTCTGTCCCGTGCATTAGTGTCTGTCCCGTGCATTAGTGTCTGTCCCGTGCATTCGTGTCTGTCCCGTGCATTCGTGTCTGTCCCGTTCATTCGTGTCTGTCCCGTTCATTCGTGTCTGTCCCGTTCATTCGTGTCTGTCCCGTTCATTAGTGTCTGTCCCGTTCATTAGTGTCTGTCCCGTTCATTCGTGTCTGTCCCGTTCATTCGTGTCTGTCCCGTTAATTAGTGTCTGTCCCGTTAATTAGTGTCTGTCCCGTTCATTAGTACCTGTCCCGTTCATTCGTGTCTGTCCCGTTCATTCGTGTCTGTCCCGTTCATTAGTATCTGTCCCGTTCATTAGTATCTGTCCCGTTCATTCGTGTCTGTCCCGTTCATTCGTGTCTATCCCGTTTATTAGTGTCTGTCCCGTTCATTCGTGTCTGTCCCGTTCATTCGTGTCTGTCCCGTTCATTAGTGTCTGTCCCGTTCATTAGTGTCTGTCTCGTTCATTAGAGTCTGTCTCGTTCATTAGTGTCTGTCTCGTTCATTCGTGTCTGTCCTGTTCATTAGTGTCTGTCCCGTTGATTTGTGTCTGTCCCGTGCATTAGTATCTGTCCCGTTCATTAGTATCTGTCCCGTTCATTCGTACCTGTCTCGTTCATTAGAGTCTGTCTCGTTCATTAGTGTCTGTCCCGTTCATTCGTGTCTGTCCCGTTCATTCGTGTCTGTCCCGTTCATTCGTGTCTGTCCCGTTCATTCGTGTCTGTCCCGTTCATGAGTGTCTGTCCCGTTCATTAGTATCTGTCCCGTTCATTCGTGTCTGTCCCGTTCATTGGTATCTGTCCCGTTCATTAGTGTCTGTCCCGTTCATTAGTGTCTGTCCCGTTCATTAGTGTCTGTCGCGTTCATTCGTGTCTGTCTCGTTCATTCGTGTCTGTCTCGTTCATTCGTGTCTCTCCCGTTCATTAGTATCTGTCCCGTTCATTCGTGTCTGTCCCGTTCATTAGTGTCTGTCCCGTTCATTGGTGTCTGTCCCGTTCATTGGTGTCTGTCCCGTTCATTGGTGTCTGTCCCGTTCATTGGTGTCTGTCCCGTTCATTGGTGTCTGTCCCGTTCATTGGTGTCTGTCCCGTTCATTGGTGTCTGTCGCGTTCATTGGTGTCTGTCCCGTTCATTAGTGTCTGTCTCGTTCATTAGTATCTGTCCCGTTCATTAGTGTCTGTCGCATTCATTATTGTCTGTCCCGTTCATTAGTGTCTGTCGCATTCATTAGTGTCTGTCGCATTCATTAGTGTCTGTCGCGTTCATTAGTATCTGTCTCGTTCATTAGTATCTGTCTCGTTCATTAGTATCTGTCCCGTTCATTAGTGTCTGTCGCATTCATTCGTGTCTGTCCCGGTCATTCGTGTCTGTCCTGTTCATTCGTGTCTGTCCCGTTCATTAGTGTCTGTCTCGTTCATTAATGTCTGTCCTGTTCATTAGTATCTGTCCCGTTCATTCGTGTCTGTCCCGTTTATTCGTGTCTGTCCCGTTCATTCGTGTCTGTCCCGTTCATTCGTGTCTGTCCCGTTCATTAGCGTCTGTCCTGTTCATTAGTATCTGTCCCGTTCATTCGTGTCTGTCCCGTTTATTCGTGTCTGTCCCGTTCATTCGTGTCTGTCCCGTTCATTCGTGTCTGTCCCGTTCATTAGCGTCTGTCCCGTTCATTAGTGTCTGTCCCGTTCATTAGTGTCTGTCCCGTTCATTGGTGTCTGTCGTGTTCATTAGTATCTGTCCCGTTCATTAGTATCTGTCCCGTTCATTAGTGTCTGTCCCGTTCATTAGTGTCTGTCCCGTTAATTAGTGTCTGTCCCGTTCATTAGTATCTGTCCCATTCATTCGTGTCTGTCCCGTTCATTAGTGTCTGTCTCGTTCATTAGTATCTGTCCCGTTCATTAGTGTCTGTCCCGTTCATTGGTGTCTGTCCCGTTCATTGGTGTCTGTCCCGTTCATTCGTGTCTGTCCCGTTCATTCGTGTCTGTCCCGTTCATTGGTGTCTGTCCCGTTCATTGGTGTCTGTCCCGTTCATTGGTGTCTGTCCCGTTCATTGGTGTCTGTCCCGTTCATTGGTGTCTGTCCCGTTCATTAGTATCTGTCCCGTTCATTAGTATCTGTCCCGTTCATTGGTGTCTGTCGTGTTCATTAGTGTCTGTCCCGTTCATTCGTGTCTGTCGCGTTCATTAGTATCTGTCCCGTTCATTCGTGTCTGTCCCGTTCATTAGTGTCTGTCCCGTTCATTAGTGTCTGTCCCGTTCATTGGTGTCTGTCGTGTTCATTAGTATCTGTCCCGTTCATTAGTGTCTGTCCCGTTCATTGGTGTCTGTCGTGTTCATTAGTATCTGTCCCGTTCATTAGTGTCTGTCCCGTTCATTGGTGTCTGTCGTGTTCATTAGTATCTGTCCCGTTCATTAGTGTCTGTCCCGTTCATTCGTGTCTGTCCCGTTCATTAGTGTCTGTCCCGTTCATTAGTGTCTGTCCCGTTCATTGGTGTCTGTCGTGTTCATTAGTATCTGTCCCGTTCATTAGTGTCTGTCGTGTTCATTAGTATCTGTCCCGTTCATTAGTGTCTGTCCCGTTCATTGGTGTCTGTCCCGTTCATTAGTGTCTGTCCCGTACATTAGTGTCTGTCCCGTTCATTGGTGTCTGTCCCGTTCATTGGTGTCTGTCGTGTTCATTAGTATCTGTCCCGTTCATTAGTGTCTGTCCCGTTCATTAGTATCTGTCCCGTTCATTAGTATCTGTCCCGTTCATTAGTGTCTGTCCCGTTCATTAGTGTCTGTCCCGTTCATTAGTGTCTGTCCCGTTCATTGGTGTCTGTCGTGTTCATTAGTAGTTGCCCCTTCATTAGTATCTGTCCCGTTCATTAGTGTCTGTCCCGTTCATTAGTATCTGTCCCGTTCATTAGTGTCTGTCCCGTTCATTAGTATCTGTCCCATTCATTCGTGTCTGTCCCGTTCATTAGTGTCTGTATCGTTCATTCGTGTCTGTCCCGTTCATTAGTGTCTGTCCCGTTCAGTCGTGTCTGTCCCGTTCATTAGTGTCTGTCCCGTTCATTGGTGTCTGTCCCGTTCTTTGGTGTCTGTCCCGTTCATTCGTGTCTGTCCCGTTCATTGGTGTCTGTCCCGTTCATTGGTGTCTGTCCCGTTCATTAGTATCTGTCCCGTTCATTAGTGTCTGTCCCGTTCATTGGTGTGTGTCGTGTTCATTAGTATCTGTCCCGTTCATTAGTGTCTGTCCCGTTCATTAGTGTCTGTCGTGTTCATTAGTATCTGTCCCGTTCATTAGTGTCTGTCCCGTTCATTAGTGTCTGTCCCGTTCATTAGTGTCTGTCCCGTTCATTGGTGTCTGTCCCGTTCATTAGTGTCTGTCGTGTTCATTAGTATCTGTCCCGTTCATTAGTGTCTGTCCCGTTCATTGGTGTCTGTCGTGATCATTAGTATCTGTCCCGTTCATTAGTGTCTGTCCCGTTCATTAGTGTCTGTCCCGTTCATTCGTGTCTGTCCCGTTCATTGGTGTCTGTCTCGTTCATTAGTGTCTGTCCCGTTCATTAGTGTCTGTCCCGTTCATTAGTGTCTGTCCCGTTCATTGGTGTCTGTCCCGTTCATTGGTGTCTGTCCCGTTCATTGGTGTCTGTCCCGTTCATTAGTGTCTGTCCCGTTCATTCGTGTCTGTCCCGTTCATTGGTGTCTGTCCCGTTCATTCGTGTCTGTCCCGTTCATTCGTGTCTGTCCCGTTCATTAGTGTCTGTCCCGTTCATTCGTGTCTGTCCCGTACATTAGTGTCTGTCCCGTTCATTAGTGTCTGTCCCGTTCATTGGTGTCTGTCCCGTTCATTAGTGTCTGTCGTGTTCATTAGTATCTGTCCCGTTCATTAGTGTCTGTCCCGTTCATTGGTGTCTGTCGTGATCATTAGTATCTGTCCCGTTCATTAGTGTCTGTCCCGTTCATTAGTGTCTGTTCCATTCAGTCGTGTCTGTCCCGTTCATTCGTGTCTGTCCCGTTCATTGGTGTCTGTCCCGTTCATTGGTGTCTGTCCCGTTCATTGGTGTCTGTCCCGTTCATTGGTGTCTGTCCCGTTCATTGGTGTCTGTCCCGTTCATTCGTGTCTGTCCCGTTCATTAGTGTCTGTCCCGTTCATTAGTGTCTGTCCCGTACATTAGTGTCTGTCCCGTTCATTGGTGTCTGTCCCGTTCATTAGTGTCTGTCCCGTTCATTCGTGTCTGTCCCGTTCATTAGTGTCTGTCCCGTTCATTGGTGTCTGTCCTGTTCATTGGTGTCTTTCCCGTTCATTAGTGTCTTTCCCGTTCATTAGTGTCTTTCCCGTTCATTAGTGTCTGTCCCGTTCATTGGTGTCTGTCCCGTTCATTGGTGTCTGTCCCGTTCATTGGTGTCTGTCCCGTTCATTAGTATCTGTCCCGTTCATTAGTGTCTGTCCCGTTCATTAGTGTCTGTCCCGTTCATTGGTGTCTGTCCCGTTCATTGGTGTCTGTCCCGTTCATTAGTATCTGTCCCGTTCATTAGTGTCTGTCCCGTTCATTGGTGTCTGTCCCGTTCATTAGTGTCTGTCCCGTTCATTAGTGTCTGTCCCGTTCATTGGTGTCTGTCCCGTTCATTGGTGTCTGTCCCGTTCATTGGTGTCTTTCCCGTTCATTAGTGTCTGTCCCGTTCATTAGTGTCTGTCCCGTTCATTGGTGTCTGTCCCGTTCATTGGTGTCTGTCCCGTTCATTGGTGTCTGTCCCGTTCATTGGTGTCTGTCCCGTTCATTAGTATCTGTCCCGTTCATTGGTGTCTGTCCCGTTCATTAGTGTCTGTCCCGTTCATTAGTGTCTGTCCCGTTCATTAGTGTCTGTCCCGTTCATTAGTGTCTGTCCCGTTCATTAGTGTCTGTCCTGTTCATTCGTACCTGTCCCTTTCTTTAGTACCTGTCCCGTTCTTTAGTACCTGTCCTGTTCATTACGTATGCCTCATTCATTTGTGTTTGTTGCGTTCATTATTGTTTTGATTCGTACAACTGTATCAGATTTATTCATTGAGGTCTGAACTGTTCATTAGTGTCTGATTCAATAATTTGTGTCAATCTCATTCATTAGAATCTGACTGCTTCATTCATTAGTGTCTGGCTTGTTCTTTCATATCTGTCTTATTCATTTGTATCTGGCTAATTGTTTGTCTTGTTCATTAGAGTCTGATTTGATCATTACTGTCTGTCTCGTTCATTTGTCTATCTTGTTCATCAATGTCTGATTCATTCATCAATATATGATTCATGCAGATTGTCTTTTTCTTATGTTTGAATAGAATATCAATTTATTGTCACGTGTATTTTACGAAAAAAAAGTGAAAAGTTTTATAAGTTGCCATCCCACAGCACTTACATTCGTGACAGAAGTCATAAATAGGAAGTAAAGAAAGTTCGTCACATCAGTGTCTATCTTGCTCATTAGAGTCTGTGTCATTCATGTCTGTCCCTCTCATTGGTGTCTAATTTGATCATTAGTATCTGATTTGCTCATTAGTGTCTCTCTCGTTCATTCATGTCTGATTTGTTCATCAGTTCAGTCTCAATCATTCATTCTTTATTAATATCTATTTTTTTCGTTAGTGTGCATTTTGGTCACTCATGTCTGACTTGTCTGTCAGTGTCTGTCTTGTTCATCGTTAACTACACTAGACGGACTGCAGCAGATCAAGAAAGGGACTGCCCACCACACTCCCAAGGACCCTTTAGGGATGGACCACCAATTCTAATCTTACTGGTGACACACTAATCCAAGAAATAAAAACCAATATTGTGGATTAAAACTGGATGATATGATTCTATCATTAATGTCTGACTGGTTCATTAGTGTCTTATTCAATCATTAGAGTCTGGCTCATTTGTTAGTATTTAATTCAGATGTCTGTGTTTATTTAATTCATTCATATCTGCCACGTTCAATAAGGTCTGACTTGTTGATCAGTAACTGCTTCATTCATTCGAGTCTGACTTGTTCATAAGTGTCTGTTTAGAGCATTTGTGTCTGTGTCTCTCGGTTTGTCTCCTTTATCAGAATCTGTTAGAATCTTTATTAGTTTCTGACTGATTCACTAGTGTCTGCCTTGTTGACTAGTATATAATCCAGTGTCTGCCTCATTCAGTAACGTTCTTTAGATTAGATTAGATTATTTACAGTGTGCAAACAGGCCCTTCGGCTCAACAAGTCCACACCGACCCGCCACCCACCCAGACCCATTCCCCTACATTTACCCCTTCACCTCACACTATGGGCAATTTAGCATGGCCAATTCACCTAACCTGCACATTTTTGTGTTGTGGGAGGAAACCAGAGCACCCGGAGGAAACCCACGCAGACACAGGGAGAATGTGCAAACTCCACACAGTCAGTCACCTGAGGCGGGAATTGAACCCCAGTCTCTGGTGCTGTGAGGCAGCAGTGCTAACCACTGTTCAATTTGTTCATTAATATCTGATTTTTTCATCAGTCTCTGATTATTTTTATTCGTATCTGGTTCTTTCATTAGGGTATGTCTCAGTTATTTGTGTTTGATTTGTTTGTCTGTCTTGTACAACAGTGTCTCATTCGTTCATTACTATCCATCTTGTTTAGTAGTATCTGATTTGTTTATTAGTGTCTGATTTGTTTTATCAAGCACGCATGCGTGTGCGCACGCATACGCGCACACACAGTCTCTCTCTCTCACACACACACACGTCCATGGGGTGATTTTGCATTTGTAGATTTGTAGTTGCCGATATATTCTATTTGTTCAAAAAGCACACAATCTGTCAATGTGACATTTTATAAGTTCCTGTTTTGGAAATAAAACCAGTCTGACTCCAGGTTGGGATACAGACTCTAACATCACATCTTTAATGCATTGTCTGGGATGAGATGCCAGTTTTTTAAAATATACTGATAAAACTTTGTTATCTCTGGGCTGTGACTTGAAAGAAATTCTGGGATTACACATTATTCATTTGAAACCCAGTCCTCATTCTAAGTGATTGAAGACTTAACAACCATCTAGGTTTGTCTAATACATTGCATCAGTTGTGTGACACTTTGATCTCTTTCTTGTAAATTCTGTGTCCTATGTATCCAGCCCCACTAGCTACCTGACAAAGGAGCAGTGCTCTGAACACTTATACTTTCAAATAAACCTGTTGGACTATACCCTGGTGTTGTGTCATTCATTGGTGTCTGTCTCGTTATTTGGATTCTGTCTCATTTATTAATGTCTGTCTCATACATTGGTCTCTGATTTTGTAGTTACTTTCTTTCATCAGTGCACGTTTTGGTCATTCGTGTCTGACTCATCCATTGGCATCTGTCTCAGTCATTAATTCTGCCTCAGTCAGTAGTGTCTGTCTCGTTCATTACTGTCTGTCTCGTTCATTACTGTCTGTCTCGTTCATTACTGTCTGTCTCGTTCATTGTTGTCTGTCTTATCAGTAGTATCAGATTCATTTATTGTGTCTGATTTATTCATTTGTACCTGGTTTGTTTGATTATGTCTGCCTTGTTCATTAATGTCTTATTCATACGTTCATGTCTGATTCATTCATCAGTGTCTTGATTCATTCATTAATAACTGCCTTATTTATTTGTGTCTATATTGTTCATTCCTGTCTGTCTAGTATATTAGTGTCCATCTCATTATTTAATGTTATCTCATTCTTTCATATCACTGTCATTCATTTATGCCTGATTTATTCATTAGTGTCTAATGTCTTTACTATTGTCTGATTCTTTTATTGGTACCTGTCTCATTCAGTGTCTGGTTCATTCATGTTTGCCTTGTTCATTAGAGTCTGTCTTGTTCATTGGGGTCTTTCTTGTTGATCAGTAACTGATTTGTTCATTATTGTCAGACTTGTTCATTAGTGACAGATTCATTAGCATCTGCCCCTTGCATCTATATCTGTCTTGTTCGTTAGTGTCTGTCTCATTCATCAGTGTGTATTCGATTATTCATGTCTGTATCTTCATTAGTGCCTGACTGGATCATTTGTGTCTGTCTCATTCATTAATTTCTGTTTTATTCATTAGTATCTGACTCATTCTTTCGTGTCTGATTCATGTCTTGGCATTTCTCTCATTCATTCATTTCTGTGTTCTTCATTAATATCTGTCTCATTCATTAGTGTCTGTAATTCATTAAGGTGTGGTTAGCACTGCTGTGTCTCAATGCCACGGTTCCAGGTTCACTTCCAGCATTGAGTGATTATCTGGGTAGAATTTGCATATTCGCCCTGGATCTGTCATGATTTCCTCAGGGTGCTCCAGTTTCTTCCCGTAGTCCAAAACTCTGTAGATTATGTGGATTAGGCATAGCAAATTCCCCCGTCGTGTCCAGGGATGTCCAGGCTAGGTGGGTTAGCCATGGTAAATGTGGGGTTATGAGGATAGGGTGAAGTGGGTGGGCATGGGTTGTGTCTGGGTGAGATGCTCTTTATAAGGTCAGTGGTGACTAGATGGGCCAAATGGCCTCTTTCCACACTGTAGAGATTCAATGATTCAAAGATTAGTGTCTGATTTGTTGATTATTGTCTGCATTAACTATTTGCATCAATATCATTCTTGCTGGTTGATTTGTTATTAGTGTCTGTCTCATTATTTGGTGTCTGCCTCATTAACGAATGTCTGATTTATTCAATAGTGTCTGATTTGTTCATTAGTGTCTGTTTTCTTCATTAATGTGTGGTTTTTCCATTAGAGTATGTCCCGGTTGGTCATAAGTGATTTGACCGTCAGTGTCTGTCTCATCCATTATTGTCTGGTTTGTTCAGTGATACCTGCCTCGCTTATTAGTCTCCATCTTACCCATTCATATTTGAATCGTTCTTTTGTGTCCCCCTCATTTTTTCCTGTTGGATTTGTTAATTGTTGACTGCCTCGATCATTCATGTGTGTCTCATTCATTAATGGCTGATTTGTTCGTTAGTGTCTCTCTTGTTCATTGATATCTGATTCATTCATTAGAGTCTAATATGTTCATACGTTCTATCTGATTAATTATTGTCTGATTAGTTCATTAACTATTGATTCGATTAGTAGTGTCTGATTTATTTCTGGTTGTTGCATTAGTGTATGTCTTGGTCATTTGTGTCTGTCTCAATCATTAGTCATGATTTGGAGGTGTCGGTATTGGACTGGGGTGTACAAAGTTAAAAATCACACAACAACAATAGTCCAATGGGCTTATTTGGAAGCACTAGCTTTTGAAGCACTGCTTCTTCATCAGGCAGTTCAACCATCTGATGAAGGATGAAAGCTAGTGCTTCCAAATAAACCCATTGGACTATAACTTGGTGTTGTGTGGTTTTTAACTTCAATCATTAGTCTTGTACATTAGCATCTGATTCTGTTCAATAATGTCTGACTTGTTCATTAGAGTCTGGTTCATTCATTAGTATCTAATTCATTCTTTCATGTCTGATTTGTTCATTAGGGTCTGTCTTGCTTATAAGAATCTGTCATTCATTACTGTCTAACTCATCCATTAGTGTCTGACTGGTTCATTAGTGTTTCACTGGTTCATTATGTCTCATTTGCACATTAAGTCTGATATGATTCGGAGATGCCGGTGTTGGACTGGGGTGTACAAAGTTAAAAATCACACAACACCAGGTTATAGTCCAACAGGTTTAATTGGAAACACACTAGCTTTTGGAGCGATGTACCTTCATCAGGTGATTGTGGAGGGCTCGATCGTAACACAGAATTTATAGCAAAAATTTGCAGTGTGATGTAACTGAAATTCTACATTGAAGAATTGATTGTCTGTTCAGCCTTTCATCTGTTAGAATACAGTGATAGTTTCACTTCTTTCATGTGTAAATCACAAAACCCTTTTTTTTTTAAAAGTTGCATTCTCGGGTTAGCTGTTAACAATGGTGATAGCTAGACAATATGTTGAAGGTGTTAGCCCCCTGTGTTCTCTGTCTATGACCTGATGTTTAGATTGATTCTAATCTAAAAAGTGAGATAACCGAGTTTTACATAAATTCATGCAGTTTTTGAGCTCAGAGTTCTACATGAATGCATGCAGTTTTTGAGCAAAGTGCAATGTAACTCTGCAAGTACAAAAAAATTCACCACACAAAATATATGTGGGCATGTGGGTCTTTGTCTGACTGTGTGTGTGTGTGTGTGTGTGTGTGTGTGTGTATAGTGAGTGCAGAGTGTCTTAAGTCTGTGAGGGGGTGCATGTGTGGGAGTGTGTGTGTGTGTATATGTGTGTGTGTGTCTATAAAGGTGTGTGTGGGTGTCAGTGTGCGCGTCTGTGTGTACCTGTGTCCGTGAGTATGTGAGAGTGTGTGTGTGTAGGAATATCTGTGTGTGTGTGTGTGTAGTGTAATGGTGATCACCCTGTAATGTGACATGAACCCAAGGTCCTGGTTGAGGCCCTCCCTATGGGTACCTCCACTATCACCTGATGAAGGAGCGTCGCTCCGAAAGCTAGTGTGCTTCCAATTAAACCTGTTGGACTATAACCTGGTGTTGTGTGATTTTTAACTAAGTCTGATATGTTTGTTATTGCCTGATTCATGCATTATTGTCTGATTTGTGCATTTATGATCTAATTTGTTCATCAATGTCTGGTTCATTCGTATTTGTATCATTCATTACCCTCTGAGTAGTTCATTAGTGTGTATCTTACTATTTGATGTCTGGCTCATTCACTTGTGTTTGATGTGTTCATTAGTGTCCAAAGTTAAAAATCTCACAATACCAGGTTATAGTCCAGCAGGTTTAATTGGAAGCACTAGCTTTCAGAGCACTGCTCCTTCAAGTGGCTGTAGAGTACATTTTAAAACACAGAATTTATAGCAAAAGTTTACAGTGTGATGTAACTGAAATTATACATCGAAGAGAGTTTGCACCCTCTCCAATGCTATCATATTCCTCCTGTCCTAGCTGTGGCCTAACCAATGTTCGAGCAGAGCCTCCTGCTCTTAAACCCTATGTCTCCTCCTCTAATCTAATGCTACTCTCTTTACTGTTTACCATCCCACCAATTTTTGGATAATCCACAAATTTACTGATCAACCTTCCTACATTAAAGCCTGAATTATTAACATGAACTAAAAACAGCAGGGCCCCAACACTGACCCCTATGGCCTCCCCAGAAACAGATTTCCAATCACAAAAACACACCTTGACACATTGTGACTAAGCCAATTCTGGATCCAACTTGCCAAATTTCTTCACATTCCATGGGGTCTCTCTTTCACTACCAGTCTCTCATTCAGGTCAAAGTCTAAGTAGATTAGATGAAAAGCATTGCTCCAATCTAGATACGTAATTAGCTATGGAAAATGTTCAGTCAAGAATCCAAAGAATTTTTACAAATACATTAAGGACAAAAGGGTGACTAGGGAGAAAATAGGGTTTCTCAAAAATCAGCAAGGCAGCCTTTGTGTGGAGCCACAGGAGATGGGGGAGATACTAAATCAGTATTTTGCATCAGTATTTACTGTGGAAAATGACATGGAAGATATAGAATGTAGGGAAATAGATGGTGACATCTTGAAAAATGTCCATATTACAGAGGAGGAAGTGCTGGATGTCTTGAAACACATAAAAGTGGATAAATCCACAGAACTTGATTAGGTATAACCTCAAACTCTGTGGGAAGCTAGAGAAGGGATTGCTGGGCCTCTTGCTGAGATATTTGTATCATCGATAGTCACAGGTGAGGTGCGGGAATACTGGAGGTTGGCAAACGTGGTGCCACTGTTTAAGAAGGGCGGTAAGGACAAGCCAGGGAACTATGGACCAATGAGCCTGGTGTCTGTGGTGGGTCAGTTGTTGGAGGGAATCCTGAGGGACAGGATGTACATGTATTTCAAAAGGCAAGGACTGATTAGGGATAGTCAACATGCCTTTCGTATATGGGAAATCATATCTCACAAACTTGATTGAGTTTTTTGAAGAAGTACAAAGAGGAATGATGAGGGCAGAGTGGTAGATGTGATCTGTATGGACTTCAGTAAGGTGTTTGACAAGGTTCCCCATGGGAGACTGGTGAGCAAGGTTAGATCTCATGGAATACAAGGAGAACTAGCCATTTGGATACAGAACTGGCTCAAAGGTGAAGGGTTATTTCTTCGACTGGAGGTCTGTGACCATTGGAGTGCGACAAGGATCTGTGTTGGGTCCACTACTTTTCATTATTTATGTAAATGATTTGGATGCGAGCATAAGAGGTACAGTTAGTAAGTTTGCAGATGACACCAAAATTAGAGGTGTAGTGGACAGTGAAGAGGGTTACCTCAGATTACAATGATATCTTGATCATATGGGCCAATGGGCTGAGAAGTGGCAGATGGAGTTTAATTCAGATAAATGCGAGGTGCTGCATTTTGGGAAAGCAAATCTTAGCAGGACTTATACACTTAATGATAAGGTCCTCGGGAGTGTTACTGAACAAAGAAACCTTGGAGCGCAGGTTCATAGCTTATTGAAAGTGGAATTACAGGTAGATAGGATAGTAAAGACAGCGTTTGGTATGCTTTCTTTTATTGGTCAGAGTATTGAGTACAAGAGTTGGGAGGTCATGTTGCGGCTGTACAGGACATAGCTTAGGCCACTGTTGGAATATTGCATGCAATTCTGGTCTCCTTCATCTCAGAAGGATGTTGTGAAACTTGAAAGGTTTCAGAAAAGATTTACAAGGATGTTGCCAGGGTTGGAGGATTTGAGCTATAGGCAGAGGCTGAACAGGCTGGGGCTGTTTTCCCTGGAGCGTCGGAGGCTGAGGGGTGATCTTATAGAGGTTTACAAAATTATGAGGGGCATGGGTGGGATAAATAGACAAAATCTCTGGGGTGGGGGAGTCCAGAACTAGAGGGGATAGGTTTAGGGTGAGAGGGGAAAATATAAAAGAGACCTAAGGGAGGTACGTGTATGAATTGGGCTGCCAGAGGAAGTGGTGGATGCTGGTACAATTGCAATGTTTAAAAGGCATCTGGATGGGTATATGAATAGGAAGGGCTTGGTAGGATATGGGCTGGGTGTGGCGGGTGGGACTAAATTGGGTTGGGATATCTGGTCGGCATGGACAGGTTGGACTGAAGGGTCTGTTTCCATGCTGTATGTGTCTATAACTTGATGGCTCTAAGTTGATCAGGCATGACCTCCTCTTCACAAAACCATGCTGACTGTTCTTGATAAATCTCTGCCTCTCCAAATGCAGATTAAATCTGTCCCTCAACATTGCTTCCTATAGTTTCCTCATGACTGAGGCTGGATTGACTGGCCTGTCGTTTCCTGGTTTAAAACCGGAGCTCCCTTGATGAATAACTCTACCACATTGGTTGTCCTCCAGTCCTCTCGTACCCCTCTTGTGGCCAGAGAGGGATTGAACATTTTTGTAAGTGCCACTGCTATTTCTTCCCTTGCCTCACCCAATATTCTGGGATAAATTTCATCTAGACCTGGAGATTTATCTACTTTTAAGCCTGCCAGACATCTCAGAAATCTCCTCTCAATCTATGCTAATTTATTTAATTGCATCACAGACCTTCTCCCTGATCTTGTACTCATATTGTCCCTCTCACCAGTGAACACAATATTTTTAATTCAGAAATATATTTATAAAAAATATCATTGTCCATTACATAGTCACAAATGCAGTTCCTTTCTGGACAGTAGCATATGAAGAAAACCAACAAACATTGAAGTTTGACTCAATCCAAAAAACCAAGGACATCTCCAACACATGGAATTCTATATTTAGATATATTGGGGCACCAGGTAGGTCTGATAACTGAATGGACCCCCAATTAACTTCAGCAGGAAGACCTCCAACAGTGATCTTTCTCCCCTGCGCCTTGGTGGCAGCTTCCCCAAGCATTAGTGCGTCCCTCGGCGTGTAGTCCTGGACCTTGGAATATGCCAGTCTGTGACAGTTCCCTGAAGTTTGTTGACATATCACCTCTCTTATTTCTCTCAGACTGTTAGGGGGCCTTTGTATACTCCCAGCAATGTGATTGCTCCTTTTTGGTTTCTAAGTTCTACCCATATAGCTTCATTTAAGGTGCCTTTGACACTATCATTCCTCCCTACTGCTGTAATAAATTCCCTGATCAAAATTGTGACATCTCCTTTTTTATCTCCTTCCCTGTCTCACCTGAACATCTGATATCTTGGAATATTGAGCTGTCAATCCTCCCCCTCTCTCAACCATGTCTCAGTGATAGTAATAAGATCGTACCCCCATGTTTTCATTTGTGCTCTCAACCCATCTGCCCCTTGTCCGTCAGACTCCTAGCATTAAAATAAATGCTAGTCATCTTTGAGGCAGCATAGTGGCTCAGTGGTTAGCACCGCTACTGCATAGCGTTAGGGACCTGGATTCGATTTTCGCCTCAGGCACCTGTCTGTGTGGACCTTGCACGTTCTCCCCGTGTTTGCATGGGTTTCCTCCCACAGTCCAAAGATGTGCAGGTGAGCTGGATTTACCATGCTAAAATTGCCCATAGTGTCCAGGAATGTGCAGGCTATCCATGCGAAATAAAGAGTTACAGGGATAGGGTAAGGGGGTTGGGTCTGGGTAGGATGTTGTTGGGAGGTTCAGTGCACACTTGATGAGCCGAATAGCCTGATTCCACACTGTCGGGATTCTATGATTCTGTAATTAACTAACCTACAATGTCTATGCTTTCCAGATTGTAGGTTAATTTCAGCAGGTCATAGGGAAAGTAAATGGAATTTTTAACTCTGTTGCAAATACAGTCATAGTGAGGTTTTGCTAAAACTATGTAAGGTGTATATCTTGTGGGGGAGTCTAGATTCAGAGACCTTCGAGTGTAGTTCTGAAAATTGCAAAATTTTTTTCTTTGAGTGAATCAGTGGGGAATTTTTTTTACTGCACTACTGTAGAGGCTGAATCATTCAGGAGATTCAAGTCTGAGGTACACAGATTTCCAATCATTGAAGGAAGCAAGATTATGCGGCAAAGGCAGGAAAATGAACTTAATGATTATCAGTGATATATAATTGATATAATTGAATTACAGAGCAGAAGGGTTGAAGGGTATTTTTCTGTCCTAAGACTTATAGTCTGGTAACAGTGTGAAATAATGCATCATTGTAAGATGGAGAGACAATAAAACATAAAGGTTCCAACTTTAAAGGAGCCAAGAAGTTACAATGTGGAGGTGCCAGCATTAGACTGGAGTGGACACATTCACATGACACCAGGTTATAGGACACCAGGTTTATTTGAAGTCGCAAGCTTTCGGAGTGCTGCTCCTTCGTCAGGTGACGTCAGGCAATTTCAAATAAACCTATTGGAAATTACAGGTTGAGAATGCTATTAATAAACTGTTAGAATCTCTATTTGATTTGATTGTGATACTTAGCCTAATTTAATCTAATTTCTTGAAGGATTTGAATGATCTGTAGTTCAGGTGTTATGTGCCTTTATGTTTGCGTTGCTCTCATTGCTCCCTCATTATTGGTTCAATGCACTTTGACTACAGCTTTAATAGTATTATGACCTAGTTGCCCAAAGTATTTTGAACAATCCACTGTTATATCTTCCCTTCCAGAAAACTCTTAGCAACATTCAAAACCGTTCTCAATAGATTTGTGTCTCAGCACCAGTTTACATAGAACATAGAACATTACAGCACAGTACAGGCCCTTCGGCCCTCGATGTTGCGCCGCCCTGTCATACTAATCTGAAGCCCATCCCACCTACACGGTTCCATGTACATCAATTTGCCTGTCCAATGACAACTTAAATGCACTTAAACTTGGCGAATCTACTACTGATGCAGGCAAAGCATTCCATACCATTACCCTCTGAGTAAAGAAACTACCTCTGACATCTATCTTATACCTATCTCCCCTCACTTTAAAGTTGTGTCCCCTCGTGTTTGCCGTCCCCCATACTTGGAAAAAGGCTCTCCCTGTCCACCCTATCTAACACTGTGATTATCTTGTATGTCTTTATTAAGTCACCTCTCAACCTTCTTCTCTCTAACAAGAACAGCCTCAAGGCTCTCAGCATTTCCTCGTAAGACATTCCTTCCATATCAGGCAACATCCTAGTAAATCTCCTCTGTATCCATTCCAAAGCTTCCATATCCTTCTTATAATGCGGTGACCAGAACTGTACACAATACTCCAAGTGTGGGCGTACCAGAGCTTTGTACAGCTGCAGCATAACCTCCTGGTTCTGGAACTCAATCCCTCTATTAATAAAGGCCAAAACACTGTATGCCTTCTTAACAACCCTGTCAATCTGGGTGGCAACTTTCAGGTATCTGTGTACATGGACACCGAGATCTCTCTACTCATCTGCACTCCCAAGAATCTTACTGTTAGCTCAGTACTTTGCATTCCGATTACTCTGTCCAAAGTGTATCACCTCACACTTGTCCACATTAAACTCCATTTGCCACGTCTCAGCCCAGCTCTGCATCCTATCTATGTCTCTCTGCAACCTACTACATCCTTCATCACTGTCCACAACTCCACCAACTTTAGTGTCATCTGCAAATTTACTAACCCACCCTTCTATGCCCTCATCCAGGTCATTTGTAAAAATGACGAATAGCAGTGGACCTAACACCGACCCTTGCGGTACGCCGCTAGTAACTGGACACCAAGATGAACATGTTCCATCAACTACAACCCTCTGTTTTCTTTCAGCAAGCCAATTACTGATCCAAACTGCTATGTCTCCCACAATCTCATTCCTCCGCATTTTGTACAATAGCCTACTGTGGGGAACCTTATCGAATGCCTTGCTGAAATCCATATACACCACATCAACCGGTTTACTCTCATCTACCTGTTTGGTCACTTTGTCAAAAAACTCAATAAGATTCGTTAGGCATGACCTACCCTTCACAAAACCGTGCTGACTGTCCCTGATCAGATTATTCTTTTCCAGATGGTTATAAATCCTATCTCCTATAACCTTTTCCAACACTTTACCAACAACTGAAGTGAGACTCACTGGTCTGTAATTACCAGGGTTGTCTCTACTACCCTTTTTGAACAAGGGAACTACATTTGCTATCCTCCAGTCCTCAGGCACTATTCCTGTAGACAATGATGATTTGAAGATCAATGCCAAAGGCTCAGCAATCTCTTTCCTTGCTTCCCAGAGGATCCTTGGATAGATCCCATCCGGCCCAGGGGACTTGTCTATTTTCACACTCTGCAGTATTTCTAATACCTCTTCCTTGTGAACCTCAATCTCTTCGAGTCTAGATGCAAGTATCTCTGTATCTTCCTTGCCAACATTTTCATTTTCTATAGTGAACACTGTTGAAAAATATTTATTTAGTGCTTCCCCTACCTCCTCTGACTCCACACACAACTTCCCAGTATTATCCTTGATTGGGCCTAATTTAACTCTCGTCATTCTTTTATTCCTGACATACCTCGGGGTTAACCCTGAGCCTATCCACCAACAACTTTTCATGTCTCCTGGCTCTTCTGAGCTCTCTTTCTTTTTAGGTCTTTCCTGACTTCCTTGTAACCCTCAAGTGCCCTAACTGAGTTTTCATATTTTGTCCTAACATAAGCCGCCTTCTTCTTCTTGACCAGGTATTCCACTTCCTTAGTAAACCACGGCTCACGCATTCTGTATCTTCCTCCCTGCCTGACAGGTCCATACTTATTTAGGACACACACAAGCTTTTCCTTGAATAAGCTCCACATTTTTAATGTGCTCATCCCTTGCAGTTTCCTAAATCTTTCCTAATTGCATTGTAATTTCCCTTCCCCCAGCTGTAACTCTTGCTCGGCGGAGTACACCTATCCCTCACTAAAGTAAACCTGACTGAATTGTGATCGCTGTCTCCAAAGTGCTCACCTACTTCCAAATCTAACACCTGGCCAGGCTCGTTACCCAGTACTAAATCTAAAGTGGCTTCGCCCCTTGTAGGCCTGTCTACATACTGTGTCAGGAAGCCCTCCTGCACACGCTGGACAAAAACTGACCCATCTATAGTACTCGTACTGTAGTGATCCCAGTCAATATTTGGATAGTTGAAGTCCCCCATGACAACTACCCTGTCTCTCTCACTCCTATCGAGAATCATCTTTGCTATCCTTTCCTCTACATCTCTGGGACTATTCGGAGGCCTATAGAAAACTCCCAGCATGGTGACTTCTCCTTTCCTGTTTCTAACCTCAGCCCATACTACCTCAGTTAACGAGTCCCCAAACATCCTTTCTACAACTATAATATTGTCCCTGATCAACAATGCCACACCTCCCCCTCTTTTACCATCTTCTCTGTTCTTACTGAAACATTTGAATTCCGGAACCTGCAACAGCCATTCCTGTCCCTGCTCTATCCATGTCTCCATAATGGCCACAACATCGAAATCCCTGGTACCAACCCACCCTGCCAGTTCACCCGCTTTATTTCGGATGCTCCTCGCGTTGAAGTACACACACTTCAAACCAGGTTCTCGCATGCCAGTGTCAGATACTTGATTTAGGAACTCCCTACTCTCATCCTCTTTTGTACCTGTCCTACAATTTTGGTTCCCATCCCCCTGCTGTATTAGATTAAATCCACCTTAATAGTTTTAGCGAATTTCCCACCCAGGATATTGGTACCCCTCTGGTTTAGACGAAGACCATCCTGCTTGTAGAGGTCCCACCTATCCCGGAAAGAGCTCCAATTATCCAAAAACCCGAAACCCTCCCTCCTGCACCATCCCTGTAGCCACGTGTTCAACTCCTTTCTCTCCCTATTCCTCACCTCACTAGCACGTGGCACGGGCAGTAAACCAGAGAAAACAACTCTGTTTGTCCTAGCTCTAAGCTTCCATCCTAGCTCCCTGAATTTCTGCCTCAAGTCCCCATCTCTCTTCCGATCTATGTCGTTGGTGCCAATGTGGACCACGACTTGGGGCTGCTCTCCCTCCCCCAGAAGGATCCCAAAAACACGATCAGAGACATCACGGACCCTGGCACCCAGGAGGCAACCCTCCAACCGTGAGTCTCTCTCGTCCCCACAGAACCTCCTTACTGTCCCCCTAACTATCGAGTCCCCAATGACTACTGCTCTGCTCCTCTTCCCCCTTCCCTTCTGAGTAGCAGGTGCCCCACTGCTTTCCCCTGGTAAGTCATTTCCCCCCCCCCCCCCAAACAGTATCCAAAACGGTATACTTATTGTTGAGGGGAATGGCCACAGGGATCCCTGCACTGCCTGCCGGTTCCCTTTCTGTCCCCTAACTGTCACCCATCTGTATTTTTCTTTTATCTGGTCAAACTCCAAGATTTCAGATGATGAGCCCTATTGTTATGGTCCAAGTGTTATGGGGTAACACCCAGTTGATGTTAGTATTGAATAAGTCAGATTCCTAACTGGAACATCGCTGAATAGTTTTTTCTTTGTTACAGAATTATATCTTACTAAAACATAAGCATGTGATATTGCAGTCTTTATTCTAATAAATAATAATTCTTGGGCGGCACGGTGGCACAATGGTTAGCACTGCTGCCTCACAGCGCCAGAGACCCGGGTTCAATTCCCGCCTCAGGCGACTCTCTGTGTGGAGTTTGCACGTTCTCCCCGTGTCTGCGTGGGTTTCCTCCGGGTGCTCCGGTTTCCTCCCACAGTCCAAAGATGTGCAGGTCAGGTGAATTGGCCATGCTAAATTGCCTGTAGTGTTAGGTGAAGGGGTAAATGTAGGAGAATGGGTCTGGGTGGGTTACGCTTCGGTGGGTCGGTGTGGACGTGTTGAGCCGAAGGGCCTGTAAGTAATTAATCTAATCTAATAACACAAAAGTTCATGAACAGAGACTAAATCAAACAAAAAAGGCTCTATTCTTGTATAATATAGATTCAAAGATTCTTAAACACACAGGACAAATAACCCAAGCACTCTTTGTAGATTGTATAAGAACATCAGCTTTGTATCAGAATCAGTTCCCCCCCCCGTTGCAGCTGTATAAAACAATTTTTAGGCCGCATTTGGAGTATTATGTGCAGTTTTGGTCACCACACTACAAGAAGGACATGAAAGCTTTGGAGAGAGTGCAGAGAAGGTTCGCCACGATATTGCTTGGTGTTGAGGGCATTGGCTATGAGAGAAAGTTTAAAAAAAACTAGGACTGTTTTCACTGAAAAGATGGCAGATGAGAGGAGACCCGATAGAAGTCTACAAAATTATGAGAGGTGTAGAGAGGGTGGAGACTTTTTCCCAGGATTGAAGTTTCAATTGCAAGGGGGCACAGGTTTAAGGTGAGAGGAGGCGAGTTTAAGGGAGATGTTCATCACACAGAGAGTGGTAGGAGCTTGGAATGCACTGCCAGAAGAGGTGGTGGAAGCAGACACGTTGACAACATTTAAGAGGCATCTGGGTGGTTACATGAATAGGGAGGGAACAGAAGGATATGGACCGAATAAGGGCCGTAAGGATTATTTATAGTTTAGTTAGGGCACAGGGCCTTGTTGTTCTTTTGTTCTAGTCCAGGTTACAAAGTTTATTCCAATTCTCAGGATAGAAATGCTATGCCTGTATCAAGATCCAGTTCATTTCTGAGAGAGAGGGATGCTTTTCATCTTTAAGACCTTGATGGGCTTGAAATATCTTGCATTACAACTCATCTGCTCGAACTAATTATTGTGATGTTCCTGACTAAACTTCCTTCCAGTTCTGTATGAGCCCTGATACAGCTTCAATTCCTTCCCTTTTTGTTTTGAAAGCTTCAAACCTGACTTCACTTTATCCTGACACTCCAGTCTAGGATTATTAATAACTTATTATTTCACGGTAACTTAATCCCTTTCAACTCTTTTTTTTTAGGTTTGGTGTTTTGCCTATTTTATTCCATTAAAAGACTTCTCAGTACCTCAGGGCTTGATACACACTTCTCTCTCAAAGGACTTCCCAGCACTGGTGAAAAATGAAGCGAGTTACCAAGAGAAGTTCCAGAGTCTGGAAAGTTCTCTCTGCACTCCTGGGTGATTCCCTTTGAGCTCTCACAACTTCCTACCACCTAGGATTGTAATTTTTATACACATGGACAAAATCATATTCTGAAGCAGAGTCAGGATTCAAAACGTTAACCCTGATTTCTCTCCACAGACGTTGCCAGACCTGCTGAGTTTCTCCAAAAATTTCTGATTTCCAGAATCTGCAGTCCTTTCAGTTTTTTTAACAAATTCATACGTTTAACCTAGAATGCGAAAATTCCAAACTTGCGTTAAATGAGACATGTAAATCTCACAATTTCATCACAAAAGTGATCTTTAAAAAATATATTGAAGATTCAAATGCCATGGATTATAACTACACTCCATTTGTAAATCTCACATCATTGTGGAAGTAACGGATGTGATGGCACGTTATATATTCATAACTCCTCCATTGCAGTTCCACCACCTTTATCCCATCTCTCTCTCTCTCTCTCTCTCTCTCTCTCTCTCTCTCCATATGTTGTATCTCTAGTCCCTCCCTCTTGTGTGGAGCTACTTGACAATTTAGTGGGAGCGCATGGGGAGAACCCACTGTCAGAGAAACTGCAGGTCAGATCTAAAGCTGTAAAGCTTAAGTGTGATGCTTTTTGTTGCAGTGTCGAGAGTGAGACGCTGACAGCATGCTTGCCCAGTGGAGACGAGCTTGTATCAGACGAGGAGATTGGAAACAGTTCAGAGTCTGAGGAGATCGATAGGGACATGGCTGAACAGGTATGTGTGGCAGTAGTTAAGTATGACTGGCTGGGATGGTCAGTATTTGCAGGGGAAGCATAGCATGCTAGACATGTTGGGATATCTAACTGTGATGGAGCATGGTAACCCTCACAAGTTAATGAAAACAAATTTGAAGGAATGAAAAAATGTTGGGACTGAAGAGTTCGCATTCTTCAACAGTAGATGATTCTACCTTGTAGGCATTAAATGAAGTGTCTGAGAACATTGTAGATGTAATTTTACAAAGTGCTTTTAATCCAGAAACCATTCCTTTCAATAGAAAAATCGTGCATGTCACTCTGCTCTTTAAGAAAGGTAAGAGAAGAAAACCAAAGATTGATACCCGTCATTGGGAAATTCCTCGTGTATATAATAAAAGTGCCTGAAAGACATTAGAAATCTTCAGTTAATCAGAGACAATTGATCGTGCCCGAAATATCTGATAAAATCTCTCACAGTTGTGGAAAATGTAGTGCATGAGGGAATAACTCTGGATGTTATTTAGCTTCCAGAAGGCAATTGCTAAAAGTCTCTAAATCTGGTGTTGAAGCTGACAGACTTGAAGATAAGTTACTGACCTGATTTAAGAATTGGTTCAGAATAGGAGATAGGGAATAGGAACAGTGGGCAGGTTCTTGAATTGGCAGCATACATTGTATGTTGTCCGCCAAGGATCTGTAGTTATTCCCTGAACAAAATTCATGGACAAAGTCATGGCAAATGTAAGATCTCCCTGTGGTCCTACAAAAGATAGAACAAGAGGTTTTTTAAAGCAATGCGAGTCCAAAGAGTTTGGAGGTTCCAAGTACACTGTCATTTAAATTACATCACCAGAAGCAGATAGTTACCTAAAAGGCCAATGAAACACTGGTCTTTATAACTTAACATCTAGAATACTAGAAGGTATTCAGCTGTGCCCAAGCCTTGGTTAGACACATCATGTTCAATTCTGGACTCACAGTTCAGGAACAATACCTTGATCTGGGATTGAGTGGAGTCATGATTGACTTAAATGGTACCTGAATTCCAAGGGTTTCAACTTACAAGAAAAGATTCCACAAATGTGGGTTGCACTACCAGGAAGTTGGTACATTTTGGCAGATAATTTGATAAGAGAATTTCAGGATATTCTATAGAATTGAGGGAGTACATACAAAGTATTATAATGGGCTGGGTTTTTGAGTATAAGGAGACATAGTCAAATGAATTTGATTCAGATCCTTCAGCAGTGATTATAGAAACATTTCAACTGCAGAGGAGGTTAGAATACTCAACTGTCTTACAACAGTGGTAACCAATGTCTGGATAGTTGTAATTTTGAAATCTGAAATTGCTAAGGATTTTATTAACCAGGGACAGGGAAACAGAGTTCCATCATTGTGGATAATCACAATCACATGAACAGATTGGAGATTGTTTGGACCCTGTGATCACCCTATAGTTTATGGGAATGAAGTGTAGCCACTGGAACTAAATATTCATTCACTTTCCTATAGAGTAACATTGAACTGGAAGCCTATCACATTGCAAAAGTCATAACAACTTCTGAAAGAGCGTGAGTATAAACCTTTGTCAATGGGATTTTTTCCCTGCAAGTTACTCTGAATGGAATGAGTTGTTACAAGTTTGTATCAGTCTGTAACATTCTCTTTGAATCTCACAGGTACGTCAGTGTGCTGAAGCTCCTACACACAGTGAGTACAAGCTTGAATTGTCAACATTCCTTGGTGGAATGTGCATGAATCAGTGGTTGTCACTCCTGTCCATCCTACCTGACCACTCTCCCTGTGCCGACCCCTCTCCCTGTGCCGACCCCTCTCACCCCGATCCATGTCCCTGACCTAATCACTCACACTGCTCCGGGCATTCCTCCTGTATCTGACGAGATCGCTCGCCCACTGCTCCGGACATTCCTCCTGTATCTGACGAGATCGCTCGCCCACTGCTCCGGACATTCCTCCTGTATCTGACGAGATCGCTCGCCCACTGCTCCGGACATTCCTCCTGTATCTGACGAGATCGCTCACCCACTGCTCCGGACATTCCTCCTGTACCTGACGAGATCGCTCGCCCACTGCTCCGGACATTCCTCCTGTATCTGACGAGATCGCTCGCCCACTGCTCCGGGCATTCCTCCTGTATCTGACGAGATCGCTCGCCCACTGCTCCGGACATTCCTCCTGTATCTGACGAGATCGCTCACCCACTGCTCCGGGCATTCCTCCTGTATCTGATGAGATCGCTCGCCCACTGCTCCGGACATTCCTCCTGTATCTGATGAGATCGCTCGCCCACTGCTCCGGGCATTCCTCCTGTATCTGACGAGATCGCTCGCCCACTGCTCCGGACATTCCTCCTGTATCTGACGAGATCGCTCACCCACTGTTCCGGGCATTCCTCCTGTACCTGACGAGATCGCTCACCCACTGCTCCGGACATTCCTCCTGTATCTGACGAGATCGCTCGCCCACTGCTCCGGACATTCCTCCTGTACCTGACGAGATCGCTCGCCCACTGCTCCGGACATTCCTCCTGTATCTGACGAGGTCGCTCTTCCACTGCTCCGGACATTCCTCCTGTACCTGACGAGATCGCTCGCCCACTGCTCTGGACATTCCTCCTGTATCTGACGAGATCGCTCGCCCACTGCTCCGGACATTCCTCCTGTATCTGACGAGATCGCTCGCCCACTGCTCCGGACATTCCTCCTGTATCTGACGAGATCGCTCACCCACTGCTCCGGGCATTCCTCCTGTATCTGATGAGATCGCTCGCCCACTGCTCCGGACATTCCTCCTGTATCTGATGAGATCGCTCGCCCACTGCTCCGGGCATTCCTCCTGTATCTGACGAGATCGCTCGCCCACTGCTCCGGACATTCCTCCTGTATCTGACGAGATCGCTCGCCCACTGTTCCGGGCATTCCTCCTGTACCTGACGAGATCGCTCACCCACTGCTCCGGACATTCCTCCTGTATCTGACGAGATCGCTCGCCCACTGCTCCGGACATTCCTCCTGTATCTGACGAGATCGCTCGCCCACTGCTCCGGACATTCCTCCTGTATCTGACGAGATCGCTCGCCCACTGCTCCGGACATTCCTCCTGTATCTGACGAGATCGCTCGCCCACTGCTCCGGACATTCCTCCTGTACCTGACGAGATCGCTCGCCCACTGCTCCGGACATTCCTCCTGTATCTGACGAGATCGCTCGCCCACTGCTCCGGACATTCCTCCTGTATCTGACGAGATCGCTCGCCCACTGCTCCGGACATTCCTCCTGTATCTGACGAGATCGCTCGCTCACTGCTCCGGACATTCCTCCTGTATCTGACGAGATCGCTGGCCCACTGCTCCGGACATTCCTCCTGTACCTGACGAGATCGCTCGCCCACTGCTCCGGACATTCCTCCTGTACCTGACGAGATCGCTCGCCCACTGCTCCGGACATTCCTCCTGTATCTGACGAGATCGCTCGCCCACTGCTCCGGACATTCCTCCTGTATCTGACGAGATCGCTCGCCCACTGCTCCGGACATTCCTCCTGTATCTGACGAGATCGCTCGCTCACTGCTCCGGACATTCCTCCTGTACCTGACGAGATCGCTCGCCCACTGCTCCGGACATTCCTCCTGTACCTGACGAGATCGCTCGCTCACTGCTCCGGACATTCCTCCTGTATCTGATGAGATCGCTCGCCCACTGCTCCGGACATTCCTCCTGTATCTGACGAGATCGCTCGCTCATCCCTCATTTCTCACTTTGTTCTGACTCCTCACACTCCATCAGAGACCGTCCAAACTCTGTCATAACGTCTTTTAACTTTTCTGTGTTTTTGATTATGGACTGAGATGAGAAAATAACTCACTTTTAAAGCAAGGAGTGGCAAAGCATTACCGCACTTTAATAAAAGCAAATAACCTGATGGTCATTGTTTATACTGTTCACAAAGTTTAAAGCAGATAGCAGTTCAGGTGAGTTGGAATCGAGGGCAGTGTACAAATGGAGATCAGGTAGCTGGAAAAGCACAGTCGGTCAGGCAGCATCTGAGGAGCAGGAGAATCGACGTTTCGGGTATAAAAAAGATTCCTGATGAAGGGCTTATGTCTGAAACATCAGACGCTGCCTGACCGGCTGTGCTTTTCTAGTACCACACTCTTTGGCTCTGATCTCCAGCATCTGCAGTCCTCACTTTGTCCTAGTAACAAGTAGCTAATTGGTCTGTGGACTAGTGATCAGTTATAAATGACAAAGGCCCGCTGTCTGCCAAATTGTTGGTTCCCAGGTAGCTCACTCAGTCCTGGCCTCTCAACCAATCCTGACCCCTCACCCTGTCTTGATCTCTCACCCTGTCCTGACCTGTCATCCTGTCCTGAGCCCTCTCCCTGATCCTTACCCTGACCTCTCACATTGACCCTGACCCCTCACAATGGTCCTGAGCCCTCACCCCGATCCTGATCCTTCATTCTGATCCAGATCCCTCACACTGATCCTGACCCCTCACATTGATCCTGACCCCTCACCCCAATTCTAGACCTTCATTCTGCCCATCAAGTGACCCCTCACCCTGATCATGGCCCTTCACCCTGCCTAAACAGGTATACTGTTTTGGATACTGATGGGGGAAATGACTCACCAGGGGAAGGCAGCAGTTCATGGCATCGTGGCTGGCTCTAATGTAGAGAACTGCAGGAAAGAGTGGAAGGGCTATAGTCATAGAAGATTAAATAGTAAGATAGGCGGCTCTGTGATTGAAAACAAGACTCCCGAATGGTATGTTGCCCCTCAGGTGCATGGGTCAGGGATGTCTCAGATCGGCTGCAGAACATTTGATTATCCGGCATTCAATTATCCAAATTTCGAATTATCCGAGCAAGATTGCAAGGCCCCAGTGCTTGGCTAAACTATGTTATCTGGTATTTGATTGTCTGGCATTTGACGAACCAAATGAAATACTCCCAGTTCATATCTTTGAGATAATCAAGGTTCCTCTGTAAATGGATTATGGAAAGATGTAGGAGCAACAGGGTGGTGGTGATAGGAGTTTTTAATTTTCCCAACATTGACTGGGATTCACTTAGTGTTCAAGGTCTCGATGACGCAGAATTTATAAGGAGCATCCAGGAGGGTTTTATTGAGCAGGATGTAAACAGTCCAACTCGGGAAGGGGCCATACTGGTGTTGGGGAATGAGCCCAGCCAGGTGGTTGAAATTTCAGTAAGAGGATTACTTTGGAAATAGTAATCATAATTCCGTTAGTTTTCGAATACTATTGGAGAAAGATGAGAGTGGTCCTAAAGCAAGAGTGCTAAACTGGGGCAAGGCCGGCTATAGCAAAATTCGGCAGGAGCTGGAGAATATGGATTGGGAGCAGCCTGTTGCAGGTAAACTACATTTGATATGTGAAAGGCTTTTAAAGAGAGGTTGATTAGAGTGCAGGACAGACATGTCCCTGTGAAAGTTCGGGAGAGAAATGGCAAGATTAGGGAACCAGGTGAAATTGTGAGATGAGCGAAGAGGAGAAAGGAAGCATACATAAGGTCTAGAAAACTGAAAACAGATGAAGCTTTGGAAGAATATCGGGAAGGTAGGACCGATCTAAGACAAGAAGTTAAGAGGGCTACAGTGGTCATGAAATATCTTTAGCAAACAGAGCTAAGGAAAATCCCAAAGCCTTTCATTCGTATATGAGGAGCAAGAGGGTAACTAGAGAAAGTGTTGACCCACTCAAGGACAAAGGAGGAAATGGGTGAGGTTCTTAATGAGTACCGTGCGTCGATATTCACCGAGGAGAGGGATGTGATGAATGGTGAGGTTAAGGATAGATCTTTGATTACTCTAGGTCATGTTGGCATAAGGAGGGAGGAAGTGTTGTGTATTCTAAAAGACATTAAGGTAGACAAGCCCCCAGGTCCAGATGGGATCTATGCCATCTTACTGAGGGAAGTGGGAGGAAATAGCTGGGGCCTCAACAGATATCTTTGTAGCATCCTCAAACACAGGTGAGATCCTGGAGGACTGGAGGATTGCTAATATTGTTTAAGAAGGGTAGCAGGGGCGATCAAGTTAATTATAGAGCGATGAGCCTGACGTTACTGGTAGGGAAGCTGCTGGAGAAGATACTGAGCGATAGGATCTAGTTATATTTGGAAGAAAATGGGCTTATCAGTGATAGGCAATGTGGTTTTGTGCAGGGAAGGACATATCTTACAACTTAATAGAATTCTTTGAGGAAATGACAAAGGTGACTGATGAGGGAGCAGATGTAGATGTCATATACATGGACTTCAGTAAGGCATTTGATAAGGTTCCCCATGGTAGGCTGATGGAGCAAGTGAAGTTGCATGAAGTCCAGGGTATACTAGCTAGATGGTTAGAGAACTTAGCAAGTTTTGAGAAGATTTGTAGCTCAGGTTAAGGTTTTGGATGTCAGTTTGCTCGCTGAGCTGAAAGGTTCATTTCCGGATGTTTTGTTACCTTACTAGGTAACATCTTCAGTGGGCCTCATGTGAAGCAATGCTGAAAATTTCTGCTTTCTAGCCACAAAAAGACATGACCCCCTCTCACTAGTATCCTTACATATGGATGAGGAAGGACACCACTTTAACTAGGACAACACATGCATCCTAAGACAATCCCAACAAAGACATGCACGAGAATTCCTAGAAGCATGGCATTCCATCCGGACCTCTATCAACAAACACATCGAGTTAGACCCCATCTACCACCCCCTGAGAAAATGAACCAGAAGTGACTTCACCACAAGAAATGACATCACCAACCCAAAGAAACCCAGAGAAAGCAGGAATTTTCAGCATTGCCTAGCGTGAGGTCCACTGAAGATGTTACCTAGTGAGGTAACGAAACGTCTGGAAATGAACCTTTCAGCTCAGCGAGCAAACCTACATGCAAAAGGATAGAGAACTGGCTGGGCAGCAGGAGACAGAGATGTTCTCGTGAAAGGGAGTTTCTCAAAATGGAGAACTGTGACCATGGTATCCCACAGGGATTTGTGCTGGGACCACTGTTGTTTGTGATATACATCAATGATTTGAAGGCAGTTATAGGTGGTCTGATTAGCAAGTTTGCAGATGACACTCAGATTGGTGGAGTGGCAGGTAGTGAAGGGAACTGTCAGAGAATGCAGCAGAATATAGATAGATTGGAGAGTTGGGCAGAGAAATGGCAGATTGACTTAAATCCAGGCAAATGTGAGATGATGCATTTTGGAAGATCCAGTATGGTAAATGAAAAAGACCTGAGGAAAATTGATGTACAGAGAGATCTGGGTGTGCGGGTCCATTATACCCTGAAGGTGGCAATGCAGGTCGATAGAGTGGTCAAGAAGGTATAGGGCATGTTTTCCTTCATCGGACGGGGTATTGAGTACAAGAGTTGGCAGGTCTCATGTTACAGTTGTATAGGAGTCAAAAAGTGTAGTGCTAGAAAAGCACAGCATCCAAGGAGCAGGAGAGTCGACCTTTCAAGCATAAGCTCTTCATCAGGAATGTCCAGCATCTGCAGTCCACTTTCTCCTACAGTTGAATTGGACTTTGGTTCGGCCACATTTGGAATACTGCATACAGTTCTGGTCGCCACATTACCAAAAGGGTGTGGGTGTTTTAGAGACGGTGCAGAGGAGGTTCACCAGGATGTTGCCTGGTATGGAGGATGCTAGCTATGAGGAGAGATTGAGTAGATTAGGCTTATTTTCATTAGAAAGACAGAGGTTGAGGGGGGACCTGATTAGGGTCTACAAAATCATGAGAGGTATAGACAGGATGGATAGCAAGAAGCAAGAAGCAATTACTAGGGGTCATGAGTTCAAGGTGCGAGGGGAAAAGTTTAGGGGAGATATGCATGGAAAATTCTTTATGGAGAGGGTGGTGGGTGCCCGGAACGCGTTGCCAGTGGAGATGGTAGAGGCGGGCATGATAGTGTCATTTAAGATGTATCTAGACAGGTATGTGAATGGGCAGGGGACAGAGAGGTACAGACCCTTGGAAAATAGGCTTAGATAGAGGATCTGGATTGTGCAGGCTTTGAAGGCCGAAGGGCCTGTTCCTGTGCTGTAATTTTCTTTGTTCTTTGTTGTTCTAAACCCTACCCTGCCCTAACCCCTCTCCCTGATTCTGACTGCTGTCCCTGACCCTGATCCTGACCCCTCACCTTGCCCTGATCATGGGCCTTCATGCTGCCCAAACCTCTACCGTGCCCTGAAACCTCATCCTGCCCCAGCACCACACCCTGATCCTGTTCCTCACCCTGCCGTGACCCCTCACCCTGCACCTGAACCCTTTTCTCTGACCTGACCCATCATCCTGACCACACACCTGCCCTGTCCTTCATTCAGTCCTAAAATGTGTTGCTGGAAAAGCGCAGCAGGTCAGGCAGCATCCAAGGAGCAGGAGAATCGACGTTTCGGGCATGAGCCCTTCTTCAGGAATGAGGAAAGTGTGTCCAGCAGGCTAAGATAAAAGGTTGGGAGGAGGGACTTGGGGGAGGGGCGTTGGAAATGAGATAGGTGGAAGGAGGTCAAGGTGAGGGTGATAGGCCAGAGTGGGGGTGGGGGCGGAGAGGTCAGGAAGAAGATTGCAGGTTAGGAAGGTGGTGCTGAGTTCGAGGGATATGACTGAGACAAGGAGGGGGAAGGGGAAATGAGGAAATTAGAGAAATCTGAGTTCATCCCTTGTGGTTGGTGGGTTCCTAGGCGGAAGATGAGGCGCTCTTCCTCCACCTGTCGTGTTGCTATGGTCTGGCGATGGAGGAGTCCAAGGACCTGCATGTCCTTGGTGGAGTGGGAGGGGGAGTTGAAGTGTTGAGCCACGGGGTGGTTGGGTTGGTTGGTCCGGGTGTCCCAGAGGTGTTCTCTGAAATGTTCCGCAAGTAGGCGGCCTGTCTCCCCAATATAGAGGAGGCCACATCGGGTGCAGCGGATGCAATAGATGATGTGTGTGGAGGTGCAGGTGAATTTGTGGTGGATATGGAAGGATCCCTTGGGGCCTTGGAGGGAAGTAAGGGGGGAGGTGTGGCCGCAAGTTTTGCATTTCTTGCGGTTGCAGGGGAAGGTGCCGGAAGTAGAGGTTGGGTTGGTGGGGAGTGTGGACCTGACGAGGGAGTCACGGAGGGAGTGGTCTTTTAGGAACACTGATAGGGGAGGGGAGGGAAATATATTCCTGGTGGTGGGGTCCGTTTGGAGGTGGCGGAAATGACGGCGGATGATACGCTGTATATGGACGTTGGTGGGGTGGTAGGTGAGGACCAGTGGGGTTCTGTCCTGGTGGCAATTGGAGGGGTGGGGCTCAAGGGCGGAGGAGCAGGAAGTGGTGGAGGGCATCGTCGATCATGTCTGGGGGGAAATTGCGGTCTTTGAATTGGTCCTCCTGGGAGCAGATGCGGTGGAGACGAAGGAATTGGGAATATGGGATGGCATTTTTACAGGGGGCAGGGAACTCCTCTCTGCATACCTCAACACGGTCCTGTCCCCCTTAGTCCAAGAACTCCTTCCATATCTGCCACAAATTCACCTGCACCTCCACACACATCATTTATTGCATCTGCTGCACCCGATGTGGCCTCCTCTATATTGGGGAGACAGGCCGCCTACTTGCGGAATGTTTCAGAGAACACCTCTGGGACACCCGGACCAACCAACCCAACCACCCTGTGGCTGAACACTTTAACTCCCCCTCCCACTCCACCAAGGACATGCAGGTCCTTGGATTCCTCCATCGCCAGACCATAGCAACACAATGGCTGGAGGAAGAGCGCCTCATCTTCCGCCTAGGAACCCTCCAACCACAAGAGATGAACTCAGATTTCTCCAGTTTCCTCACTTCCCCTCCCCCCACCTTGTCTCAGTCCCAACCCTCGAACTCAGCACTGCCTTCCTAACCTGCAATCTTCTTCCTGACCTCTCCGCCCCACCCCCACTCCAGCCTATCACCCTCACCTTGACCTCCTTCCACCTATCGCATTTCCAACGCCCCTCCCCCAAGTCCCTCCTCCCTACCTTTTACCTTAGCCTGCTGGACACACTTTCCTCATTCCTGAAGAAGGGCTTATGCCCGAAACGTCGATTCTCCTGCTCCTTGGATGCTGCCTGACCTGCTGCGCTTTTCCAGCAACACATTTTCAGCTCTGATCTACAGCATCTTTCTCCTCTTCATTCAGTCCTAGCCTCACATCACATTATTCATAACTGAATTATCATTGCTCCACAACCCTTACTCTTGACCCGGCACCTTGACCTAAGCCCTTACCCTAAAAAGACCTTTGACCTTTTCCTCCACCTTCCCTGACACCTGCTCTGCTATCTATCCTGTCCCTGTTTCCAGTGAGGCCTTGTTGGCTGGAGTCACGGTTGGCAGTGAGCATGCTGATGAATGGGGAAGGAGGTTGGAAGAGGGCGATGTTCAATTGCCAAAGAGAACGCAAAACTAGAACGTTCTTGTTGAGAGCATTCTCTGATGCAGAGGGCAGATTTCACATAACAATAGTAACTTTGATCTGGGCAACTTAAGTTGTTGCAGCAGTAAATGGAGTGAACTCTGAATGGGAATGTGAGTCAGGAAGGGCATATGACTGCAAAGGAACAGTTTCTCCCAGTGAGTTTGTACAGCAAAACATTCCTGTCCTTACTCCCTATCACTCTTCATCAATTCCCCACTTCAGTCTCACCCTCCCTACATTGTATCTATTGGCTATGGGGTAACTTGGGTGAGTTTACGCATTCAGTTTGAGTTCTTTTGTCTTCTGACAGGACTTCAGAAGAGTTGCCCTGGGGGCTGTTGATGGTGAAGCATGCCCTGTGCTGGACCGAGAAGTAGTCACTGTCATCCTGTGTGCTGTCTCTGAGCTCCTTGATCTCCACCAGGAAATACTGCAGGAGTTGGAACAGAGTGTGACTGAATGGTACATCGATAATCCCCCATCCCTATTGGAAGCCTCGCTGTGGGGGATGGTGGGAAACTAACTCTTGGGTGGAGGAGAAACGAGGTTCTTGCATGTTGTCACATGCTTTACTGTTTAATACCATTTTCCCGAGGGGTTCGGAGGTCACCCCGCTTGTTCAGGAGGCTAAATTAAAAATAATTGGCTGGCTTTCAGGTCTGTAGGAAATGATGGAAAGAGACAAGAAACACAAAGATGTTAATTTGCAATATGAAGGTGCAGCAGGGAACGGGTAGGTACATTGTCATCACCTACCGCCAGAGTTCCAGATACCACACCCTGGCCTCAGCAGAGTATCTAGTGTCATAGGCCCTCGCCCCTTCAATAGGCAGTTTGTGCAAGGGAGTGTTGGCACAACAGGGTGTCAGGGCAAGGGGCGTTGAAGGGAATGGGGTGTCTTCGTTTTTTATGATGAAATTTGCTGATGGTAAAAGTTTGGTGCAAAGACAGGGGAGGAGGCTCTGGAGGGTTTAAGAGTAAATACATTTCAGCCAGCAGCGGAGATTTATCTCAGTTTGTTGACTAAGGCACACCAGGAAATTGCAGGGGTATTTGCAAAAAATGTCCATTTTATAGAATCCCGACAGTGTGGGAGCAGGCCATTCAGCCCATTGAGTCCACGCTGACCCTCTAAACAGCATCCCATCAGACCCCTCTTGCCAACCTATCCCTGTAACCCTGCATATCCCATAGCTAATCCACCTAGCCTGTATATCCCTGGATACTATGAGCAATTTAGCATGGTCAATTCACCCATCCTGCACAATTTTGGACTGTGGGAGGAAACCAGAGCACCTCGGGGAAACCCACACAGATACATGGAGAATGTGCAGACTCCACACGGACATTGGCCCGAGGATGGAATTGAACTCAGGTTCCCTGTGCTGTGAGGCAGCAGTGCTCACTACTGGGTCACTGAACATTCTTCTATGAGCATTGAGAAATGCCAGAGACAGAAGACAGCAACTGTGACATTGGTATTCAAGAAGAGAGCAAAAGTTAAACCAGGAAGCCGCACCTAAACCGATTCAGATTCCAAGATATCAACTATAACTGAGGTAGGCAATTCTGAGGGACAGAATTAATCTGCACGTGGAGCATAAGAGATCAATCAAGAACAGTCAGTATGAGTTTGTGAAGGCAAGGTCATATCTGACCAATTTATAGAATCACAGCATGGAAACAGACCCTTCGGTCTAACATAATCCCAAACTAAACTTGTTCCACCTGCCTGCCTGCTCCTGGCCCATACCCCTCAAAACATTCCCTATTCATCTACTTATCTAAGTGTCTTTTCAACATTGTAACTGTGCCTGCATCCTCAGGAACTTCATTCCACACCCTTCTGTGTAAAAAAAAAATTGCCCCTCATGTCTTTTTTAAATCTCTCTCCTGTCAACTTAAAAATATCTCCCGTGGTCTTGAAATCCCCCACCCTACGGGAAAAAAAACACCTACCATTAACCCTATCTATAAACCCCATGATTTTAGAAACCTACTAAGGTCACCTCTCAATGCTGTACCCTCCAGTGAAAAATATCCCAGCCTTTCTTTATAGCACAAATTTTCCATTCCCAGCAAAGTTCCGTTGAAGCCTCTCAAACTTAATAATAATATCCTTCCTAAACAGGATGACCAGAACTGGACGCAGTACTCCTGAAGAGGCCTCACCAATGTCCTCAATGTGACTTCCCAACTCAAATATTCAAAAGACTGAGCAATGAAGGCAAATGTGCTAAATGCCTTTTTAAACCACTCTATCTATATGTGATGCAAACTTCAAAGAATTATGTATCTGAATCTCTAGGTCCCCCTGTTCTACAACAACACCCACAGCCTACCATTAATTATATATGTTCTGCCCCTCTTTTTGTACCAAAATCCAATACTTCAAATTTATCCAAATTGAACTCTGTCTACCAGATTTTCAGCTTATTGACCCACTTGATCAACATCCCTTTGTAATTTTAGAAAACCGTTTTCGCTCTGTAATATGCCACCAGTTTTGGTGACGTCCGCAAATGTACTAACGATGCCTTCCAATTTCGCATTCAAATCATTTATGTAAATGACAAACACATCCCAGAACCAATCCCTGTGGAACACTGCTGGTGTCCAGTCTGAAAAGCAACCTTCTACCACCACTCTCTGTCTCCTGCCATTAAGCCAATTGGCAAGCTCACCCTGAATTCCATGTAAGCAAACTTTACAAGCTGGTCTACCATGCGGAATCTCTCAAAGGCTTTACTAAAATCCAAGTAAAAAACATCTACTACTCTGTCCTCATCATTGCTTTTGGAACTTCCTCAAAAAACTCAATCAAGTTTGTGAGAGATGAGTTCCCTTTCACAAAACCATGTTTACTATTCTCAATCAATTTTGTCCCTCTAAATGTTTACAAATCCTATCTTTTATAATCACCTCCAACAACGTACTCACGACCAAAGTCAGACCTACAGATCTGTCATTGCCCAGTTTCTCCTTACAACCCTTCTTAAACAAAGACAAAAAATTAGCCACTCTCCAGTCATCAGACACCTCCTCTGTAGTTATAGATGATATAAATATTTCTGGAAGGGGCCCTCAGTTTCTTCCCTTACTCACCACTATGTTCTGACATGCATTTGATCAGATTCCAATGATTTATCCACCTTTATATTTTATAAGATCTCCAGAACTTCCTCTTCTGCAATGTGAACTGATTTTAAAATATCAATATTTATTTCCCTAAATTTTATAGCCTCCGTTTCTTTCTCCACACTAAAGATTGATGCAAAATATTCATTTAATATCTCTGTGATCACCTGGGGTTCAACATAAAAATAACCTCTTTGATCTTTAAATGGCTATCTGTGGTTACCCTTTTACTCTTAATGTACTTGTAGAATCTCTTTGGATTACCCTTTATCTGCCAATGCTAACTCATTTGCTAATGCAAATCCCCTCTTTGCTTTCCTGATTTCTTTATTAAGAATACCCCTACACGCCATATATTGATTTACAGCTTCATTTAAACCCTGTTGTCTATGTCTAATATAAGATATTTTATTCTTGACTAGAATCTCAATATCTTCATCCATCCATTGTTCCTTATTCTTACCAGCCTTATCCTTCACTCTAAGAGAAACATAATGCCTCTGAACTCTCATCATTGCAATCTTGAAAACCTCACACTTGTCAGATGTCCTTTACCTGCGAACAGTTTACTGTCATTAACTTTTGAAAGTTTTTGTCTTGCATCATTAAAATTTACCTTACTCCAATTAAAATCTTTAACTTTTATGGAAGGCTTATCCTTTTCCATAAACCATTTTAAAATGAATAGAATTGTGACTCATAGTGTTCCCTGACTTCCACTTCAGTCACCTGCCCTGCCTTATTAAATCTCTCTCCTCTCGGGAAATGCAGAACAGAGATGTGGAGGCTGTTTAAGGAGCAACTGTTGCGAGTGTTGGATAACTTTGTCCCACTGAGACAGGCAAGGATTGGTAAGGTGAAGGAGCCTTGGGTGATAAAAGAAGAGGATCTTCTCAACAAAAGGGAGAAGGAAGCTTACTGAAGGTTGAGGAAGCAAGGATCTGGCACAGCTTTAGAGGATTACAGGGTAGCTTAGAATGATCTCAAAAATGGACTGAAGAGACCTAGAAGGGGATGCAAAAAAGCCTTGGCAGGAAGGATTAGGGAAAACCCAAAGGTATTCTACACTTACATGAGGAGTAAGAGAATGATTGGGAGTGGGTAGGATAGTGGTGGGAACTTGTGCCTAGAGTCTAAAGAGGTAGGGGAGGCCCTAAATTAGTTTTTTTGATTCAGCATCCACTAGAGAGAGGGGCCTTGTTGATAATGAGAACACCATGAACCAGGTTAATAGGCTTGAACAGATCAATATTAAGAAAGTGGGTGTGCTGGAAATTCTGGGAAGCATCAAGATGGATAAGTCCCCAGGGTTGGACCAGATAAATCCAAGGGTACTATGTGAAGCGAGGAATGAGATTTCTGTGCCTCTGGCGATGATCTTTGCATTCTCACTCTCCACGGGCAGTAGCACTGGGTGATTGAAGGAGGTGAATGTTGTTCCTCTGTTCAAGAAAGGGAATAGGGAAATCCCTGAGAATTACAGACCAGTCTGTCTTACGTCTGTGGTAAGCAAGGCACTGGAAAGGATTCTGAGACATTGTTTTTCCAAATAGTCATAAATCCTAAATTTGATTAAAGGTAGTCAGCATGAGGAGCAGGTTATGTCTCACAAGAGTTATTGAGTTCTTTGAGGATGTGACAAGTTGACAAAGGTTGAGCAGTGGATGTGGATTTCAGAAAGGCCTTTGACAAGGTTCCCCATGGTAGTCTTTTTCAGAAAGTTAGGTATGGGATACGGGAAATTCTGGATACAGAATTGGCTGGCCAATAGAAGCCAACGAGTGGCAGTGGATGGAAAGTATTCCGCCTGGGGGTAGGTGACCAGTGATGTCCCGCAGGGATCTGTTCTTGGGTCTCTGCTCTTTGTAGGTATTATAAGTTACTTGAATGGAGAAGTAGAAGGGTGGGCTAGTAAGTTTGCCGATGACACAAAATTGATGGTGTTGTAGATAGTGTTGAGGGCTGTTGCAGGCTACAACAAGACATTGACAGGACACAGAGCTGAGCTGAGAAGTGGCAGATGGAGCTCAATCTGGATAAATACAAAGTGATTCATTTTGGAAGGTCAAATTTGAATGCTGAATACAGGGTTAAATACAGGCTGAATACAGGATTCTTGGCAGTGTGAAACAGCAGGATCTTGGGGTCCATGTATATAGATCCCTCCATAGTTGATAGGGTTGTTAACAAGGCTTAATGTGTTTTGGCTTTCATTAACAGGGGGATTAAGTTTAAGAGCTGCGAGGTTTTGCTGCAGCTCTATAAAAACCCTGATTAGACCACACTTGGAATATTGTGTTCAGTTCTGGTCGCCTCATTACAGGAAGGATATGGATGCTTTAGAGACATTGCAGAGGAGATTTACTAGGATGCTGCATGGATTGGAGGGCTTGTGTTATAAAAAGAAGTGTTATATTGAGTGAGCTAGGGCTTTTCACACTGGAGAGAAGAAGGAAGAGAGGTGACTTGATAGATGTGTACAAGGCATAGATAGTATAGATGGCCAGAGACTTTTCCCAAGGGCAGAAATAGCTGTCATGAGGGGTCATAATTGTAAGGTGATTGGAGGAACGTTATAGGGGAGTTGTGAGAGGTAGGTTCTTTATGTACAGAATGGTGGGTGTTTGGAATGCACTGCCAGTGGTGGTAATAGAGTCAGAGACATTAGGAACATTTAAGCGACTACTGGATGAGCACATGTAAATTGAGGGGTGTTTTTGCAAGGTTTGTGAAGGTTTTTAGCTCAGGTTGAGGTTTAGGGTGTAGGTTTGCTCGCTGATGTAGGTGAGGGGTGTGTAGGTTAGGTTGATCTTAGAGTAAGGTAAATGCTCAGCACAACATCATGGGCCGAAGGGCCTGTACTGGTCTATGTTCTGTTTTGCTAAAGAATTTTCTTGAACACATTTGACAAATTCTTCACCATCCAAACCTTTAACAATATTGTAGCCCCAGTCAATGTTTAGAAAATTAAAATTCCCCATTATTACAAACTTCTTATCCTTAAATATATCTGAGATCTGTGTACTATTTGTTTCTCAATTTCTCTGATCAAGGGTAATCTTTCTTATTTCTAATTTTTAATCTATATATTTTCACTGGGTGATTTTTCAGAAATAACTTCTCCAGTTATAGCCGTTATACTGTCTTTAATCAAAAACACAATTCTCCCTCCTTTCTTGCCTCCTTTTCTATCCTTCCTACAGTATCTAAAATCCAGAATATTGAGCTGCCAGTCCTGTCTATCCCTCAGCCAGGTTTCTGTAATAGTTACGGTGTCCCAATCCCATGTTCCTAAACATGCCCTGAGTTCACCAGCCTTAGCTGTAAGACCCCTTGCATTGAAATAAATGCAACGTAATTCTTCAGAGTTACTATGTTCTCTGACTTTCTTTTGTCTTTCCTTTTCTAATTGACTTGCTCTTTTCACATTCAGAACCTTCCTCATCAATCATTCCATTTATACTGCTACTTAGAATTCCTCCAAACCTGAGCCCCTCAAACACTCTAACAGTATGAAGTCTCCCTTAATGGAAGTACTAAATCTCCATGCTAAGATATTGGTACCATTCCAGGTTTTTTATGTCCCAGAAGAGATTCCTGTTGTCCAAAAATTTGAATCCCTGAACAATACACTGCCTCTTCAGCATTGATTTATCTCCTTTCTTCTTTTGTTCCTTCCCTCTTTCGAGTTTGGCATCAGGAGTAAACTACTTTTAAGTTTCTGTTTTTTAATCTTTTACCTAACCTCTTATATTCAGTCTATAAAGCTTTAACTTTTCCAGAAAAATGTCATTTCTACCAATCTGTACAATAATTACTGGCTTCTGCCCTTGAACAATATGTTTGAAATGTTTAGAGATGTCCTTAATCTGAGCACCAGCGAAGTGACATACCATCATACATTTACGCTCACCACCACAGAATTTCCTGACAGGAGAGTCCCAATAACAATTATTCTTTTAAATTTTGTTAAACACTGCCTAACATAAGAGTCATTCCGACTGACTGCTCCTTCTAATTTCCTCTGAGAGATAATTCCTTTCAGCAGTCCCCAAAACTGAACGCCATCAGAGACTTCTGTACTATCTTCTTATGTATCCTGACAGTCACCCATCTATCTGACTGACCTTGATTTGTAATCACTTTTCTAAATTAACTAGCCATCTAAGTCTATGCCTTTTACATGCCTTCGATAACATTACGCCTAAAAAAAAGTCACTTTCAATAACACCTTACATATAAAATAAACTACCTTTCATTACCAACAGACAGTAATGATAAAAATGCAAAATATTTTTTAAAAAATCAAACATAAATCTTAAATGTAATGAATAACTTCGCTGATTCACTGAATTAAAATAATTACTATTCGATAAATTCCACAAATAAAAAAAATTGTTTCCAGAGCTGATCATGTGTATAAGTCACCAAAATGAAAACACAACTCTACTTTATAAAAAAAACTCCTCAGCCAGTCAAAAAAAACTCTTGCACTGTAAAAACAACTCTCCTCAAAACGTATTTTTTTTAAGCTTCTAAATTAGAGAGAAAAAAATCAACCATTTACTGTAGGCCTCTGAAAAAAACTTGTTAAAGTCTGTTTTGAAAAAAAAACTTGCATTGGTTTTTCTTGATTGCTAAAGAAAGAAAATAATTAAAAATCATGGACTTTGAGTCTACTTAGACTTCAGCAAGGCTTTTCGTATGGAAGTCAATCTGGATAAATGTGATGCACATGGACAGGACAAACAAGGCAAGGATCCTGGAAGGACCAAGGATCAGAGGGACCTTGGTGTGTGTGTGTGTGTACACAGGTAGATGGATAAAATGGTTACAAAGGCATATGATATACTTGCCTTTATATCCAAAGTAGACAAGCTGGAGGATGGAAGGACACAGAAAGCCAGGCAGCATCAGGAGGTGGAGAAGTTGATGTTTCTTCAGGATAGGAGGTGGCTGTAGGCAGGGTGGTGAAGGTGAAACTGCATAAGATGTTAGTTAGGCCACAGTGAGAGCATTGTGTGCAGTTCTGGAATCCACATTAAAGGAGGGACGCGATAGCACTAGAGAGGTTGCAGAGGAGATTTACCAGGGTGTTCCCTGGGCTGGATCGTTTCAGTTATGAAAAGAGTTTGGACAGGTCGGGGTTGTTTTCCTTAGAGCAGAGGAAATTGAGAAGGCACATGTTTGAGATGTAGGAGAAAGTGAGGACTGCAGATGCTGGAGAGTCATAGAGTTGTAAAGTGTGGCGCTGAAAGTACACAGCAGGTCAGGCAACATCCGAGGAGCAGGAGAGTCAACGTCTCGACCATAAGACCTTCATCATGATTGAAGTACATAAAATTATGACTGGCACAGATAGGCTAGACAGCAAGAAACATTTCCCCTTGATGGAAAGATCAATGACAAGCTGTCATAAATTTAAGGTAAGGTAGTGAGAGAATGTGAGGAAAAATGTTTTCACCCAGAGTGTGGTGGGAATCTGGAACTCACTGCCTGTGAGGGTGGTAGAAGCAGAATTCTCACTGAAGAAGCACTTAGATGTGTACTTACAATGCCAAGGCACACAAGGCTGATAGGCATGTGATGGAAAATGGGATTAGAGTAGTCAAACACTTGTTTTTGACAGGTCCTAACTCAACCGGCTGAAATTATTGTGCTGCTATTTGGGATATATGTGTAAAATGCATTGTACGTTGCAGTGAATGATGCAATCCATGTTATGGTGGACATCCAGGTATAAGTTATCCACATACGATACACTGTGTGCAACACAGTGTTGATTATGGGATATGACAGGGATATTTTGAGCAGGAAAGCAAACAAGAAACTGAAGAAAAAAATCAATGTATTTGAAATGTGATGCGAAGAGCAGTGTTACAAGGAATCAAGGCAGCATAAGCCAAACAGAAGTTTTGCATCCGATGAAAGAAAGGCCAAGCTTGCTGAAAACCATTTCCAAAAGAGCATTGTTACTGCTTTGACATGAGACTAGAGGATCCTGTGGCAAAATATTCATCAACACCATATTGGATTCCCTTGAAGAGAACTGGACACCAGAGAAGAATATAGATTGACAACAGCAAAGACTGGTGTGAAAAATCTAAAGAGGACCGTGTACAGTTTTATTTAACAAGGGATATAATTGCATTGGATGCAGTTCACTCCTATTATAAAGAGATGGTCTTACGGGGAAAGGTTTAGTAAGTTGGATTCTTTGGAGGCCAATCTTTGGGCTTTTGTGGAGCATGATAGGATAAATGCTGAGAATGTGTCTCTCTTCATGAGGGAATCTAGAACTAGGGGGCACAGTTTAAATGTACGGGGTCTCACTGTTAAGATGGAGAAAAGGAGGATTTAATCCTCTTCGAAAGCCATCAATGTTTGGAATTCTGTACCTCAGCGGAGACTGATTTGCAGCATATTTTCAAGACTGAGTTACACAGATTTTTGATCGCCAAATGTTTATGGGGAATGGGCTTGAGGTGGAGTTAAGGTCAAGATCAGATCGGCCATAAGTGTGTTGAATGGCAGAACACATTCTAGGTGGTGTGTAACCTTTTCCAGCTCCCATCCCTCATGCTGTAATGGTCTTCAGGATGTAGGTTGTGGTGAAAAATTTGGGTGGGGAATGGCTAGATATGTTACTCCCCCATCCTCTACAATCCATCCACACATGACAGTATCAATAGGGATGATCACCACACAGTTCTGTGGAGATAAATTTCCACCCTCACATTAAGGATACCCTCCATTGCGTTGTGTGGCACAGAATAGGACAGACTTTGAGCAGATCTAGCAGTTCAAAGCTGGACATCCATCAGGTGCTATGGGTCATCCACAGCAGCAGAATATATAACCTCATGGCCCAGCATATCTTCCACTCAACCACTACATCAAAGAGATGTACAGATCAACCCTGATTCAAAGAAGAGTGCAGAGTTGGGTGGTGCATACCAGGGCGGCATGGTGGCTCAGTGGTTAGCACTGCTGCCTCACAGTGCTAGGGCCCTGGGTTCAATTCCAGCCTCGGGTGACTGTGCGTAGAGTTTGCACATTCTCCCCGTGTCTGCATGGGTTTCCTCCGGGTACTCCGGTTTCCTCCCACAGTCCAAAGATGTACAGGTTAGGTAAATTGGCCATGCTAAATTGCCCCACAGTGTTCAGGGATGTGTAGGTTAGGTGCATTAGTCAGGGGAAATGTAAAGTAATCGGGTAAGGGAGTGGGTGGGATACTCTTCGGAGGGTCAGTGTGGACTTATTGGGCCGAATGGCCTTTTCGTACTCTGTAGGGATTCTAAGTAGGGATCTTAAAAGTGAGGTGAAGCTCCAAGCACTTGTAGCGTGTTAAATACAAGAAGAAACATAAAGTGGTAGATGGAGCTAAAGATCTAACAATGCAGAGATCAGACCTAAGCTCTACAGTCCTACCATTGTCATGGAAAAATTAAAAACTTACTACTAAAGGAGGCTCTCTAAGTATTTCCACCCTTGTTGTTGGGGTGCAAAAGATGAGGAGGCAAGAATTTACAGTAATCTTCAGCCAAAAATGTTGGGTGGATTATCCATCTCCGCTTCCTCCAGTGGTCCCCAGCATCACAGATACCAATGTTTGTCCAATTTGGTTCGTTCCACGTGATGTCAAGAAACAGTTGGAGAAACTGGATACTGTGCAGGATATGGACTCTGAAATCATTCCAGGAATAGCACTGCATTTCTGTGCTCCAGAACTCGCTGCATCCCGAGCCAAACTGTTCCAGTACAGTCACAACACTGGCATTTACCCAAGAATGTGGAAACTTGCCCAGGGATATCCTGTACCCAAAAAAATCCAATCAGACCAATTACTGCTCTATTCGTCTACTCTCAATCATCATTAAAGTGATGAAAGGTGTTGTTCATGGTGGTATCAAGCATCATTTGGAAATGAATACCTTGATTATTAATAGTGTGTTTGAATTCTAATCTCATTACAGCTTTGGTCCAAACATGGATTAAAGAGACAAACTCCAGGACTTAGTCATTGCTTATGACATCCAGGGCAGCATTTGACTGAATATGGCATCATGCAGTCCTTTGAAAATGGGAGTAAATGCATTTTAGGAGAAACTTTGTTGTTTGGAGTCATACATAGTGCAAAGGAAAATGTTTGTTGCTGTTAGAGGTTAGCCATGTCAGCTCCAGGACATCTCTGCAGGAGTTCCTCAGGGTAGTGTCCTAGGCCCAGCCTTCTTCAGCTGCTCCATCATAAGGTCAGAAGTGGGAGTGTTTACTGATGATTGCACAATGTTCAGTGCCATTTGCAACTGAAGCAGTCCATGTTTGAATGCAGCAAGACCTGAACAGCATCCAGGCTTAGGTTGATAAATGGCAACTTACATTTGTGCCACACAAGTGCCAGGTAATGACCATCAGCAACAAAACAGAGTCCAATCATCTCCCCATTGATGTTGAATAGTGTTGCCCCACTATCAATATCCTGAGGGTCACCATTGACCAGAGACTGGCCATATAAATTCAGTAACTCCAAGAGCAGGTCAAAGACTGGGAATTCGGCAGCAATAATTCACTTCCTTCTCAGTTCTTGGTACAAGGGAACAAATCAGGAGTGTGATTTAATACTCCTCACTTGCCAGGATAAGACGCAGCTAAAACAACACTCAAGAAGCTTGACACCGTCCAGACCAAAACAGCCCACTTGATTGGCACCACATCCACTCCCTTTACCACTGATGCTCGGTATGTCAGTGTGTGCCATCTGTATGATCTATAAAATGCACTGCACAAATTCAATAAAGCTTACTCCAATAGCAGTTTCCAAATCTACAGCTACTTTCACCCAGAAGGACAAGGGCAGCAGACACATGGGATACTACTGCTCTAAGTTCGCCCCAGGCTATACATCATCCTGACATGGAACATTATTACTGTTCCTGACCTGTCGCTGGATCAAAACCCTAAAATCCCTTCCAAGGGAGTTCCTGCACAGATCAAGAGACTCACCAACAAAAATCTAAAGGCTATTAGTGATGGGCAAGTATTGCAGTGGCACTGACATCCTGTGAACAAAGCACTTTAAACAGGACCATAACATGTTGGATTGAGTGGGGAATCCTGAGAATGGCGAGGGTTATACGGGGGTATGGGGTGGGGAAGATGGAGTTTGGTGTGCGATGGTGGTGATGGTGAACCAAGAGTGACTGCTGCATTATCTGACTGAGTCCATACCTTTCTACCATCAGGGAGCAGGCGGCTCCATGTTTGGCGCATGTGATCTTAGCCCGAGGGCCCAGACTGAGTGTGTACTCCAGGTATATTGAGCAATTTGAACATAACCTCGCAATCCTGGAACAATCCTGTAGCAACTCACGAGGGCTTTCCACAAGACTGCTGGAGTTTGAGGTAACATTCTGAGAATTGTCTCCCAGCAATTCACTCAAATCCTCAAAACCTTTTAACACCTTTATTAACCTTTACAGACATATGACATGTCTGCTTACCATCCACCTGCTCTTCCCGAGATCTGAACTAGCTCCCTTAACACTGTCATTGTCACTATCAGTTCTACTGAGATAAATCACTTCACGTTCCCAAAGCGAGAATTTTGTCATGTTTTAGCCCTTTTCACCATCTTAGCATCATCTCTTTGCAGCCTATGTTGCCATTTTACAGCATGAAATATTTCTCCTCCTGATGTGATGGAGTTGTTGGCTGGATGGAAAAAGAAGAGAAATGGTGATGTTGTCTTGATGGAGAGTGGGGATAAATGAGGAAGGTTGTTTGGATGAGCATTGGGGTAAACGAGAAGAGTTGGCTGGATGAAAATGGGATGGAAGTGGGTACTGCAGATGCTGGAGATCAGAGTCAAGATCAGAGTGGTGCTGGAGAAGCACAGCAGGTCAGGCAGCATCTGAGGAGCAGGAAAATTGATGTTTCGGGCAAAAGCTCTTCATCAGGAACCTGATTCCTGATCTGGGCTTTTGCCTGAAACATCGATTTTTTTTTTTCCTGCTCCTTGGATGTTGCCTGACCTGCTGTGCTTCTCCAGCACCACTCTAATCTTGTTTGAGTTTCAGGGTGAGTGAGGAGTATTGGCTGGATGGTTCCCTGGGGTGAGTGAGGAGTGGAGAATGGGGGTGTGTTGGCTGGATGGAGAATGGGGGTGAATGAGGAGTGTTAGCATGGAAGGGAAGAAGGTAAATGAGTGTTGGCTGGTTCTGAACAAGGTACCTAATGAATACCTTTAAAAAAACTGCGGATGCTGGAAATCAGAAACAAAAGCAGAAATTGCTGGAAAAACTCAACAGGTCTTGCAGAATCTGTGGAGCGAAAGCAGAGTTATTGTTTCAGGTCCATTCAGCTGAATGACAGAGAGGGTGTAGTTATGAAGAGAGGTTGAGTAGATTAGGATTATTTTCATTAAAAGGTTGAGGACCTGATTGAGGTCTACAAAATCGAGAGAGGTATAGACAGGGTGGATAGCAAGAAGTTTGTTTCCCAGAGTGGGGGACTTGGTTACTAGGCGTTATGAGTTCAAGGTTTGAGGGGAAAAATTTAGTGGAGATATGTGTGGAAAGTTTTTTACACAGGGTGGTGGTGCCTAGAACACATTGCTGGTAGAGGTGGTAGAGGTGGGCACAAACTGCTCCTTGGATGCTGCCTGAACTGCTGTGCTCTTCCAGCACCACTAATCCAGAATCTGGTTTCCAGCATCTGCAGTCCTTGTTTTTACCTTGTCATTTAAGATGTGTCTAGACAGATACATGAATGGGCAGGGAACAGAGGGATATAGATCCTTAGAAAATAGGCAGCAGGTTTAGATCGAGGATCTAGATCGGCGCAGGCTTGGAGGGCCAAAGGGCCTGTTCCTATGCTATAATTTTCTTTGTTTTTTTTTTCTTTGTTCACAATTGTTCACAATAATTAGCTGGTTGGGTAATGGTGATAAATGAGGAATACTGTTTGGATGCAGAATACGGGTAAATGGGGAGTGATAGCTGGACAGAGAATGGGATTAAAAATGGAGTGTTGGTTGGATGGTGACTGAGGGTAAATGAGGAACTTTGTAGGATGGCAATTGTGATAATGGAGCTTTGGCCAGTGGGTTATGGAGGAAATTGATGTTAGCTGAGTGAAGAATGTAGATAAATGAAGAGTGTCAGTTGGTGGGAAATGGGGGTAAAAGGGAATTGCAGACAGGATGGGGAATGGGGTAAATTATGAGTCCTGGCTGGTGGAGAATAGGGGAAAAACAACATGTTGACTGGATTGCAATGAGAGTAAATGACAGGTTTTGGCTGAATGGGGAATGGAGGCAAAGGAGGAGCGTTGTTTGGAAAGGGATTAGGGTAAATGAGGAGTATTGGCTAGGTGGAGAATTATCTTAAAATGGAGTGTTTGCTGGATGGCGAAATAAAGTAAATGAGGATGTTGACGGGATGGCAATTGGGATAGATGTGTACCATTGGCCAGTGGGCTATGGGTAAATGAATGTTGGCTGTGTGAGGAAAATGAATAAATGAGCGTTGGCTGGTGGAACACAGTAAGGCATGGATGTTTGTTGGAAAGGAAATTGGGTAATTTAGGAGCGCTGGCTGGATCAGAATGGGGTTAAATAATTATTGGCTGGATGGAGTATATATGGATAAATGAGCATTGGCTGGATGGAAAATGGGGGTAAAAAGGGAGTATTGGCTAGATGGAGAATGAATGTGTGGGCTAGATATGGAATGGTGTAAATTGGGAGTGTTGGTTGGATAGGGAATGAGGGGAAAGGGGTGTTGGCTGGACTAGGATATCGGGATAAAGGAGTGTTGGCTGGATGGAGCTGGGGGTAAATGACTAGTTGGCTAGACAGGAAATGGGGTAAGAAAGGAGGTTTTGATTGGGGAATGGTGGTAATTGAGTATTATTTTGATGGGCATTAGGGATAAATGAGTGTTAACTGGATAGAGAATGGGGTTAAACTGGTACTGCTCATTGTGTGTTGAGTGGTGGTAAATTGCTATTGACTGGGTGTAAAAAGAGGATAAATGAGGAGAGTTGGCTATGTAGGTGAATGGGCTAAATTGCTGGTAAAGAGAATTGTTGGTTGGATGGGGAATGTGGTTGGAAGAGGAATGTTGGCTGGATATGGAATCGGGGTAAATGAGTGGCATGCTGAACTGGGGGTAAATGAAGAGCATTGCTGGATTGGGATTAGGGAGTGATTGAGGAGTATGGGGAATGTAGATAAATAAAACATGTTGACTGGTCAGGAGAGGGAATAAGTGTGGAGTGTTGGTACCGAGGGAAAGAGAGTGAATGAGTGTTGGCTGGTTATGAAAGGGGGTATCTGAGGCTGTTGGGAATGAGAGGTAAATGTGGTGCGTTGGCTGGATCGGCAATAAGGATAAAAGAAGAGTGTAAGATGGAGGGGGAATGGTGCCAAATAAGATGCATTGGGAAAAGAGGGTGTTAGAGGAGTGTTGGCTGGATGGAGGTATATTAAGAGTGTTGGCTGGGTTCGTTATTAGGGTCAATGAGGTGTATTTGCTGGGTAGGAAATGGGATAAATGTTTATTGGCAGAATGCTGAATGGGGTAAATTAGTGTTGGTTGGGTGGGGATAGGCAGTAAATGAGGAGTGTTGGCTGGGGGGAGAATGGGTGCATTTGTGTGGAGAAACATTTATCCAGGGTTAGGGTTTAATGAGAATGTGTAGTTTGCTGCTACAGGCAGTGGTTAAAGTGAATCTTATTATCACATTTAAGGTGTAGCTAGACAGGAATATGAGGGACAACAGAATTGAGGATTGCACTGACTGAGTCACGGTTGGGAGGATGGGAACAGGCTCAAAAGGAGCATATGTGGTCTTTCTCAGTACTGTATGTCTGATGTAATTCTATGTCAGTATTGTTTAAACCTTGAGCAAGTTATTGTCACAGGCATCGAACAGGGATGATTCCAGAACTGAACCCTGTGGGACTCCGTACCCACTTCTGTTTACTTCTGAAATATTGCTCTGAAATTTGTTCTCCTGTCTGATGCATTAGTGCAGTTTACTCACCCTCCTCCCTTTTCACCCTCTTTATCTCCTGGAGCAAATTCCTATGTGTTACTTTGTCCAAGACTTTCCTAGTGTGCATGTACACCACATCCACTCCATTTCCCATCTACAGTGTTGTTACTTCCTTCAAGAATTCCATCGTGTTTGCCAGATTTTCTGTTTTAAAATCTCCTTTGGCAGTTTCTAATTCCCTTCTCTTTCTCATAATGCATTGTCATGTAGCCCTTAATCAAAGACTTGAAAGTGATGCCTCTCACAGACGTGAAGTTATTGATCTGATCATGTTGGGATTGACTCAGTCCCCAGAATGTCAGAGCAATATAAAACAGAGGAGCAGTTTGTGAGCATCATGTTTGTACCACTTCTTCAGAAAAACTTGCAATGTATTTCCTTTTTGAGTATTTATCCATTCTGTTGTGAACATTTCTATCTTTCTGACAACACATTTGAGATCAGCACAGTTCACTAACCCATTTGCCAGTGGAAACACATACTTATTCATTTACTCAAAGCCTATCATAATTTTGCATCAAAATCTCTCTACTTAAAAAATTGCAGCTCGTACAAAAATTGGTAAGGTAATTAACAGTAACCAGGAAGTGCAGTAAGTTATCAATAAACTGATCAGCTGGGCAGAAAACTGTCAATCGTAATTCAATATGAAGAAGTGTGGGGTGATGCGCTTGCTGGAAATCAAATGAGAGAATCCACAATTAATACTAAGAAATGTAGAGGGACATTGAATCCCTGACGGTAGCAGGGCAGGTAGAAAATTTGTTTAAGAAGCATGTGGAATCTCATCCTTACAGATAAGAGCAGGGAGGTTTTGCTGGAACTATTATATCACCGACTGAATAGTTCTGGGCACTACATTACAAGAAGTATGAAATCGCACTAAGTGAGGCCGCAGGGTAAATTTTCAAAGATGTAGCCAAGATTAGAGAATTGCTGCCATGAGGAAAAATTGGATTGGCCGGGATTTATTTCCTTGCTGCAGAGGAACTGAACAAAGTCGTGTCAAATTATGTATTACTTCATCCTATATTAAATTTCATGCGACCGTACATCTGACCAATCAGCTAAGGGAAACAGTTGCTTTCTATTCACCCTGTCCAAGCCCCTCCCAATCTTATACACCTCTATCAGGTCCCCCCAACCTGCTCCAAAGAAAATAACCTGAGCTCATGCAATCTGTCTTCGTAGCTGAAATTTTACATCTAAGGCAATATCCTGGTGAATCTCCGCTGCACTCCATACATTGCAATCACATCCTTTCTATAGTTTGATGACCAGAACTGCACATAGTACTTCAGCGGTGGTGTAACCAAAGTTCAGCTCCAACATGATCTCCCTGCTCTTATAATCTATACTGCAGCTGAAAAAGTGAAGTGTCCTGTATGCTTTCTTAATTATACTATTAATCACTCCAGTCACCTTCAGCGATTTGTGGATTGGCACCTCAAGATTCCTCTGTTACTCTGACCCTCCTAGTGTCCTGCTATTCATTAAGTAGTCCCTTGTCTTGTTCACTTTTAGAAAGTGTGTCATCTCTCATCTGTTTATATCCTCCTGTAACCTCAAACATCCCTTCACTGTCAGTCACCAGCCAATAATTGTGCCGTCCTCACACTAATCATCCCTCCCACGTTCTCATCTGCAGCTTTTCTGAAAAGTAAGGGACCCTGTGGACTCCAGCCACACAAACACGCTTCTCCATCTCCTGTCACTAAGCCAGTTTTGCTAATTTACTCCCATGAGCTTTTACTTTCTTTATCAGTTTCCATGTGAGGCCCTGTTAAAAGCCTTACTGGAATCCATGTAGACTACATCAGCTGCCTTACCCTCACCCAAGCACTTTGTCATCTCCCTGAAAAGTTCCACGAAATTTGGTAGGCATTGGTACTGGGACCTCAACTATTTATAATCCATATCAGTGACTCAGATGAAGGGACCAAAGTTTGGTTGCTGTGAATCAGCCATAATCATATTGAGATAAGACCCCAGAACACTGGAAGTTCATCTCGATTGCAAATCAAAACCCAACCTCGCTCTTAAGCAGCTCAAGGCTTAAGTCCTGGCAGGGGAGAGGGATGCAGCCAATGATCAGGAACCAAGATTTGTGAGTGGGATTGAAGCTAATCATTAACCAGGGGAGCTTTCTGCTTCTCAATCTGTCCATCATATCAGTCTGGATAGTTCTTCTCATGCTTTGACCCTTTGCTTTCCTTTCAGTTTAACTAACCTCAGCACCTTGGTGCATTTGACTACATTGAAACTGTTAGATGAGTCAAGTTGTCAATGTTAATTATCTCAAGTTTGCTTTGCATTCTGCAACTTTCTGCCTCTCAGCATATTCTGGATTAAGTTCCTTCCAGATTCAGTTATCTGCATAATAAACATAAAGTCCAGAGACTATAGCGTGTTTAATTGAAAGTTGAGATGCTGTTCCTTAAGGTTGCACTGGAGCAATGCAGCAGACCAAGGGCAGAGGTTCAGATATCCAAAGAGGGGTCACTCAGTCTCTGTTTGGTCTCTCAAATGTGGAAGAAATCACATTATGAGGTGTGAATCTAGTAAACCAGATTGAACAGAGCAACATAAATCATTGATCCACCTGGAAAGTGGGTTTTGGAGCTCTGAGTGAGGAGAGAAGGAATAAGGACAAACATTACTCATTCTTTATGAAAAGATGATATGGAAGGGGGTTGAGGTCTTGTGAGGTGATAGAGATGTTGACCAAGGTGTGGTGGAGGGAATGAAAATGGGGAGCAGAAGATGTGTTTGATGTGGCACCGTGCTGGATTTGCTTGTGGAAGTTGGTCAGGCAGAAAGTGAACAGATAGGAAATTCTATTCTGGGTCTGAGAGAAAAGAAGGTCATGGTGTTTCTCCAGATCAGTGGGGTCTGTGTTAATTGTGTTTCTTTATGTTTGTATTGTTTCTCTGGGTTTGTCTTTTAGTTGGTCTGTATTTGTGTTTGAGAGCTACTAGCGAGTTTCATTTTCCCTTCTTCTATAATGGGATGTGGGCAAGGCCAACATTTGGTACCCATCTGAACTGAATGACATGCTTATTCACTTTAGAGGAAAATTAAGATTCAGTCACATTGCAGTGAGTCTGGAGTCACGTGTAGGCCAGACCAGGTAAGGACAGCAGATGTCCTTTGAGGAAGTAAATCTGCTGTCATTAGTGAACCAGAGGGGTTCTTTTTACAACAATTGATGAATATTTCATGGGGCTGTTGCATAGGCTGTTTCCAATTCCAGATTTATTCAGTGAATTTGAATTCCACCAGATGCCATGGTGGGACTTGAACCTATATCACCAGGCACTGACATGGAGCTCTAATTACTGCTTGAGTCATATTATGATTATGCTACAATATGCTCCTGTGATATGCTATTTGTATTGCTGTTTCTGTGTGTGTCTTTGTGTTTGTGTGTCGGTTTTTGTGTCAGTTTTTCTTTTGGTCTGTATTGGTATTAGAATTTCTGTGGGTTATTGTCTCAGTGGGTCTGTGTTAGTGTTTCTGCACATCTGTGTTTGTATTAGGTGTTCCAGGAGTCTGTGTTGGTGCTAGTATTTCCATGGGGTTGTTTGTTTTGCTGTTTCTGTGAGACTGAAACTTTAGAATCCCTACAATGTGGAAACAGGCCACTTCGCCCAATAAGTCGACACCGACCCTCCGAACAGCATCCCAACCAGACCTATTCCCCTACTCTATCCCTGTCACTCTGTATTTCCATGGCTAATGCACTTAACTTACACGTCGCTGGATACAATGGGCAATCTATCTAACTTGCACAATGTGGGAAGAAACCAGAACACCCAGTAGAAAGCTGTACAAACACGGGGAGAATGTGCAAACTCCACACAGACAGTTGCTTGAGGGTGGAATCGAATCCAGGTCCCTGGTGCTGTGAGGCTTTTGTGTTATTCTGGATTTGTGTTAGTGAGTGTTTATATGGATCTGTGTTCGTATTACTGTTTCTATGGGTCAGTTTTTCTGTTTGTGTTCCTGTGTGTAAGCATTTGAGTTACTGCTTCTGTGGATCTTTGTTTGAGCTGATGTTTCACTTGGTCAATATTTTTATTAGTGTTTTTTTGTGGGTTTGTTGTGTTTCAGTATTTCTGGGTCACTGTGTTGCTGATTCTGAGTCTGTATTTGAGTCAGTATTCTTTGTCTTAATGGTAGTGTTGCCGTTTCTGTGCGTATGTACAGTAATGCAGTTTTGCTGAGGGTTTGCATTATATTTCAGTTTGTGTGTGGAATTGTGTTTGTGTTTCTGTGTGTCTGTGTTTGTGTTGCTGTCTCTGTGCATCTATGTTTAAGTTAGTATTTCTGTGGATCCGTATTTGAATTTGCATTTCTGCTTTTGTGGGTTAGTGATGGAGTTACTGGAAGTGGACCAGTATTGTGCTTCAGTATTTCTATTGGTCTGTTTTAGTATTACTGTTTCTGTGTATCTGCTTTTATGTTTTCTGCCTCTGCTTTTTCACTTGATTTGTTGTGGTCATATGTACTCAAATATAGTGAAAAGCTCTGTTTGTGAGCAGTATAGACAGATCATAGTAAGCAAGGACATACCAAGCAGAAACTGCAGCACGAACGCAGACCTACAGAAAGTGCAACACTAACACTGACCTGGTGGTTTGATCTGGGATCATGACATAATTTGAGACTTCATCTAGGATATTAACATAATTTGGGGACTCCTGTGGGATTTCAAATAGATAGACAAATTAGTTAGATTTGCTGAATTTTAAACTGGATAAGATTTTTAGCCAGAATGAAGCATATAAATTACACTGCTCAGAAGGTGTACAAAGTAGTACATGAATAAGGTCAACACTATTTGAAGTTAGAGAGTCCATTCATCAGCAGGAAAGAAGCTGCTCTTGAACCTGATGGTGTGTGTGTGTCCAAGCTTCTGTATATTCTGCCCAATGGAAGAAGCTCTAAAAGAGCTTTACCAGCATGAGATGATGTTGGCAGCCTTTCCGTGGCATAAGAAATGTAAGTGGAGTCGATGGATGGAAGGTTGGCTCCCGTGATGGTATGTGCTGTTGTCACAACCTTCTGAAGTTTTATCTGGTCCGGGACAAAGCATTCACTGTACCAGGCCGTTATGCACTCAGTATGCTTTCTATGGTTTACCTGTAAATGTTGATGACAGTCCGTAGGGACATGCCGAATTTCTTCAGCCACCTGAGGAAAAAGAGGTGTTGTGCCTTCCTGACCACAGCATCTACATGAGAAGTCCAGGACAGGTTTCTGGTTTTTGTCACTCCTTGGAACTTGACGCTCTTAACCTGTTCAACCTCAGCTCCATTTCAGTTAGTGTTGCGGTTTCTGTGGGTCTGTGTTCATGTTGCAGTTTCTGTGGGTCTGTGTTCGTGTTGCAGTTTCTGTGGGTCTGTGTTCATGTTGTAGTTTCTGTGGGTCTGTGTTCATGTTGCAGTTTCTGTGGGTCTGTATTCGTGTTGCAGTTTCTGTGGGTCTGTGTTCATGTTGCAGTTTCTGTCGGTCTGTGTTCATGTTGCAGTTTCTGTGGGTCTGTGTTCGTGTTACAGTTTCTGTGGGTCTGTGTTCATGTTGCAGTTTCTGTGGGTCTGTGTTCGTGTTGCAGTTTCTGTGGGCCAGTGTTAGTGTTGCAGTTTCTGTGGGTCTGTGTTCATGTTGCAGTTTCTGTGGGTCTGTGTTTGTGTTGCAGTTTCTGTGGGTCTGTGTTTGTGTTGCAGTTTCTGTGGGTCTGTGTTAGTGTTGCAGTTTCTGTGGGTCTGTGTTCGTGTTACAGTTTCTGTGAGTCTGTGTTTGTGTTGCAGTTTCTGTGGGTCTGTGTTAGTGTTGCAGTTTCTGTGGGTCTGTGTTCGTGTTACAGTTTCTGTGAGTCTGTGTTCGTGTTGCAGTTTCTGTGGGTCTGTGTTCGTGTTGCAGTTTCTGTAGGTGTGTATTCGTGTTGCAGTTTCTATGGGTCAGTGTTTGTGTTGCAGTTTCGGTGGGTGTGTGTTAGCTGTTGCAGTTTTTAGGGGTTTGTGTTTGTGTTGCAGGTTCTGTAGGTGTGTGCTCGTGTTGCAGTTTCAGTAGGTCTGCGTTTATATTGCAGTTACTGTAGGTTTGTGTTCATGTTGTAGTTTCTATGGGTCTGTGTTTGTGTTGCAGTTTTCTGTGGGTCTGTGTGCGTGTTGCAGTTTCTGTGGGTCTGTGTTGTTTATGTTGCAGTTTCTGTGGTTCTGTGTTCATGTTGCAGTTTCTGTGGGTCTGTGTTAGTGTTGCAGTTTCTGTGGTTCTGTATTCGTGTTGCAGTTTCTGTAGGTGTGTGTTCGTGTTGCAGTTACTGTAGGTTTGTGTTCGTGTTGTAGTTTCTGTGGGTCTGTGTTTGTGTTGCAGTTTCTGTGGGTTTGTGTTTGTGTTGCAGTTTTCTGTGGGTTTGTGTGCGTGTTGCAGTTTCTGTGGGTTTGTGTTCGTGTTGCAGTTTCTGTGGGTCTGTGTTGTTCGTGTTGCAGTTTCTGTGGGTTTGTGTTCGTGTTGCGGTTTCTGTGGGTCTGTGTTAGTGTTGCAGTTTCTGTGGGTCTGTGTTCGTGTTACAGTTTCTGTGAGTCTGTGTTCGTGTTGCAGTTTCTGTGGGTCTGTGTTCGTGTTGCAGTTTCTGTAGGTGTGTATTCGTGTTGCAGTTTCTATGGGTCAGTGTTGTTCGTGTTGCAGTTTCTGTGGTTCTGTGTTCATGTTGCAGTTTCTGTGGGTCTGTATTAGTGTTGCAGTTTCTGTGGGTTTGTGTTTGTGTTGCAGTTTTCTGTGGGTCTGTGTGCATGTTGCAGTTTCTGTGGGTTTGTATTCGTGTTGCAGTTTCTGTGGGTCTGTGTTGTTCGTGTTGCAGTTTCTGTGGGTCTGTGTTCGTGTTGCGGTTTCTGTGGTTCTGTGTTCATGTTGCAGTTTCTGTGGGTCTGTGTTGTTCGTGTTGCAGTTTCTGTGGGTCTGTGTTCGTGTTGCAGTTTCTGTGGGTCTGTGTTCGTGTTGCAGTTTCTGTAGGTCTGTGTTCGTGTTGCAGTTTCTGTGGGTCTGTGTTCGTGTTGCAGTTTCTGTGGGTCTGTGTTAGTGTTGCAGTTTCTGTGGGTGTGTGTTAGCTGTTGCAGTTTTTAGGGGTTTGTGTTTGTGTTGCAGGTTCTGTAGGTGTGTGCTCGTGTTGCAGTTTCAGTAGGTCTGCATTTATATTGCAGTTACTGTAGGTTTGTGTTCATGTTGTAGTTTCTATGGGTCTGTGTTTGTGTTGCAGTTTCTGTGGGTTTGTGTTTGTGTTGCAGTTTTCTGTGGGTCTGTGTGCGTGTTGCAGTTTCTATAGGTTTGTGTCCGTGTTGCAGTTTCTGTGGGTCTGTGTTCGTGTTGCAGTTTCTGTGGGCCTGTGTTCGTGTTGCAGTTTCTGTGGGTTTGTGTTTACAGTTTCTGTGGGTCTGTGTTTGTTTGGCTGATTTACCAATGGAAAAAGGAGTGATCTGTATTCTGGCCTAGGTCCGTGTTACTTTCTGTTGATAAACACTGGCACAGAGTTATTGCTAGTCAACTGCCCTTGTAGGGCCTCACGATCTGACTCCAGTTACTCTCCCTCAGTTAGGATTTGTTTCAGGTCACCTGGATTCCTCTTCCTTCAATTAACCCATTTCTGGCATTGCCATATTTAAGTGTGGCTGCTGCTTTCCTTCTTTTCCGACAGATATCTGGTTTCACTTGATACATGCCCACTCTATGTGCAACTCCTGAGATGTTGTTTGCAGTACTCACAGCCTGCTATGTTTCTCTGGGTCTGGATTTTTTTTTTGTGTGTCTGCATTTGTGTATCTTTTTCTTCTGAGAGTGATTGTTTGGAATCCCACGTTGATAATTTTTGTCATCTGTGTCAATCCTATGAAATGAGTTATTGGATATATTTTTGAGTGATTTTAATTGGTCTCTCTTCCCCTGTGTCATGGTTTCTAGATCCATCCTGATTCTAACAGGCTGACCGTAAAGCAATGTCTTTTCATGCTGTTACTGCGAGTCCCTCAGTATCACCTTTATCTGACAGGTGAGTACACTGTTGAACAGAATCGTGCCTCCTTTCTGCACATGCCATTCTCCTTCATTTTGCAATGGGACTGGAACATCCTGTTCTGAACCACGAAATGAAGGGAGCTGAAGACCACAAAACCATCGTGTGCTTGAGCAGAATTCAGTCATGTCAAGGCAACTGTTACAGGCGACGTTTGACTGTTGACTTCTGTTCTCGCTCATGTGACTCTTACAAATGCCATTCGTCAGTAAGTGATCCGCAACTTCATAAATTATTTTGATCTCAGACAAATAGAAGATCTTCATTCACTGCAAAAATAATTGTCCTGAATGTCATACTCCAATAGCGTTGCATGAAATCTCTGTAGATGACGGATGGACTAACATTCTCTCGGTCCAATATTTCCTTATTATTTTCAAATCCAAGTGATTTACAGCACTATTGAGTCCTTGAGTTCAACCCGGAGCAATCCAGTCAACTGCTCAGCAGTTCAGGACTGGTATTATGCGTGCAGGGATGGCTCTGTCTGTCACTAATTATCGAATCTCTTGTACTCATGTCCACACTTCCCTATGCCTTCCTGTGCAGCCCAGTCCCCTGCAGTGTGGTTGACACTTCTCCATCACTCTTTCTACCCTTCAACACTGGAACCTGATATGAGTGCCACAATTGCTGCACTGCCTGCTCAGAGACCACCACCCGTATACCTCCAATCCTGCCCCAACTCCCACCCCCCTGCTCTCTCATGCTGCAAGGTGACTACTTCCAGTAGCAACAATGGATATTCCTCAAGTTTTGGAATGCTGGAACAATTGGTACCTCATGAGGGGTGTGGTTTTCCAGGAAACACCTGAAGTTAAAATTGTAAAATATGGAACTGAGACTGTCAATTGTTCGGAGTGTTAGCTGCTTTATTTAACAATGCTTATTAATCTTTGGTTCTATTTAGCTATTAAGCTAGCAGTCAAACACTGCAAAAAATGCCTAACGGCAAACAACAATAAATAAAATACTAAAGATAACTGAGCACTAATACCTGAGTACTTGTCTGAATTCCTTCAAGTGATACCCACTATGCTGCTAATATGTTGCTTCACTAGCTTTGCCTCTGTGGCTTTTTGTGATACTTGCTACCATGTCTGCACTGTACTTAAATGATAAGTTTACTCTGTATCCAACCCTATGTTCTACCTGTTCTGTATCTAACCTCCATGTTATTTCTGTCCAGGGAATGTTTGAAAGTGGAAAATGTAGACTGTCTTTTACTTTGTGCAGCCAGCATTGTATATACCCTGGGAGTTGAGAGTGTGGTGCTGAAAAAGCACAGCAGGTTATCCAGCATCTGAGGAGCACGACAATCAATGTTTCGGGCAAGAGCCCTTTATCAGGAATCACTCCTGATGAAAGGCTTATGCCCGAAATGTCGATTCTCCTCCTCGGATGCTGCCTGACCTGCTGTGCTTTTCCAGCACCGCACTCTCAACTCTGATCTCCAGCATCTACAGTCCTCAATTTCTCCTCTACCCTGAGAGTGTTTGATGTGGACAATGTAGAGTGAGCTTGAGGGAATGTATGATTAACAGTAGGATTCTGGGAAACCCTGAGGATCAGACGGACCTAGGTGTGCATGGACACCGGTCCTTGAAGGTAAAAGTGGATAAAGTGATTAAGAAGGCAGAGAAATACTTGCCTTTACTATTCGAAGCATAGACTTCAAGAACAGGGAGGTTATGCTGTATAAAATGGTAGTCAGGCTAGAGTATTGTGTGCAGTTCTGGAATCCACATTACAGGAGGCATGTGATAGCCGTGGAGGATGCAGAGAGATTTACCAGGATGTCGCCTGGGCTGGAGAGTTTCAATTATGAAGAGAGTTTGGACAATCTGAGGTTGTTTTCCTTAGAGCAAAGGAGATTGAGAGGGACATGATTGAGAAGTATAAAATTGTGAGGGGCACAGACAGGGTAGATAAAAAGAAACTTTTCCCTTTGAAGGTGGAATCAGTGATCAGGGGCACATATTGAATGAAAGATTCAGGAAATTTGGAGGGGATGTGAGAAAACATTTTTCGCCCAGACTGTGGTGTAACTCACAGCCTATAAGGGTGTTAGAGGTAGAAGTCCTCGTAAGATTGAAGAGATATTTAGATGTTCACTTATGATGCCAAGACATACCAAGTCATAGGTCATGTGCTGGAAAATGGGGTTAGCATGTTCAGAAGAGGTGGTTATTTTTGACCAACGTGGATGTGATGGGCCGAATGTCTATTTTGTTTGCTGTAGACCTCTTAGGCTCTATGACTCACTCTGTACACAATATATATCATTGATTTAAATGTGGGGACCAAATGTAATATTTACAAACTTGCAGGTGATAAAGCTAAGCAAGAATGCGTATTGTGAGGAAATTGTTAAGCAGCTTCGAGAGTGTTTGGACAAGCTTTATGAATGGACAGGGATGTGGCAGATAGAATATAATCTGGTTATCCACTTTGGGAGGAGAAACAAATGCGTGGAATATTTCTTAAATCATGAGACATTGGGAAATATAAGTGTGCAAGGAGTCCCTATAGATCCGTCAATGAAGGCTAACGTGCATTTTCAGCAAGCTATTAGGAAGCTTATAGAATGTTGTTTTTTATCGGAAGAAGATTTGATTACAAGAGTAGTAAAGTCTTGATGAAGGGATATTGGTCAAACAGGGCCTAGAATTGATACAGTTTTGAAGAATGAGAGATGATCTCACTGAAATGGTAGCAATTACTTGGACAGGGTAGATGCAGGTCAGATTTGTTTGAGGAGACACAATTTGAAAATAAGGGGAATGTCATTTAGCATTGAAATGAGAAGCATTCCTAAGACTCTCAGGTTGGCGAATTCATGGAATTCTCTCCCTAAGACGGCTGAGGAAGGTCAGTGTTTGAGTTTATTTAAAGAAGAGATTGATACATTGCTAAGTGCCAGTGATATTAAAAGAGTGAGTTGAGGTAATAGCGCTCAATCAGCCATGATCATATTTATGTCATATAGACAAAGGAATGAGGTCCTAAAAGCAGAATTTAGGGAGCTCAGAAGTAGATTAAAGAAGAGGTTCCAAAAAGTAGTAATCTTTGGATTATGCCTGAGATCAGATGCGAGTGCGTATTGGCAAAGGAAGTTACTTGGGATGAATGTATGGCCCAAGAAATGGTACAGGAGGGAGAGCTTTAGATTTCTGGAACATTGGGACCTTATTTGAAGGCTGTACAAAGTGAAAGGGACCAGCATCCTTGTGGGCAGGTTTGCTAGAGCTGTTGGGGAGGATTTACACTAACTTGGCAGAGGGCTAGAAAGAGTGTTCAACAGGAGAAGATGAATGGTCAACATTAGGAGACACAGCAAGTAAGTCAAAATGGCACAAGGGAGTTTATCAATTTTAATGCTAGGAGTCGGACAAGTGAGGGACAGATGGGTTGAGGGCACAAATAAAAGCATGGGGGAATGATGTTATTGAGACATAGAACATAGAACAGTACAGCACAGAACAGGCCCTTCAGCCCACGATGTTGTGCCAACCATTGATCCTCATGTATGCACCCTCAAATTTCTGTGACCATATGCATGTCCAGGAGGCTCTTAAATGTCCCCAATGACCTTGCTTCCACAACTGCTGCTGGCAACGCATACCATGCTCTCACAACTCTCTGTGTGAAGGACCCCCCTCTGACATCCCTTCTATTTCCTTCAACCAGCTTAAAACTATGACCCCTCGTGTTAGTCGTTTCTGCCCTGGGAAATAGTCTCTGGCTATCGACTCTATCTATGCCTCTCATTATCTTGTATACCTCAATTAGGTCCCCACTTCTCCTCCTTTTCTCCAATGAAAAAAGTCCGAGCTCAGTCATCCTCTCCTAATAAGATAAGCCCTCCAGTCCAGGCAGCATCCTGGTAAACCTCCTCTGAACCCTCTCCAAAGCATCCACATCTTTCCTATAATAGGGTGACCAGAACTGGACGCAGTATTCCAAGTGTGGTCTAACCAAAGTTTTATAGAACTGCAACAAGATTTCATGACTCTTAAACTCAATACCCCTGTTAATGAAAGCCAAAACACCATATGCTTTCTTAACAACCCTGTCCACTTGGGTGGCCATTTTAAGGGATCTATGTACCTGCACCCCAAGATCCCTCTGTTCCTCCACACTGCCAAGAATCCTATCCTTAATCCTGTACTCAGCTTTCAAATTCGACCTTCCAAAATGCATCACCTCGCATTGATCCAGGTTGAACTCCATCTGCCACCTCTCAGCCCATCTCTGCATCCTGTCAATGTCCCACTGCAGCCTACAACAGCCCTCTATACTGTCAATGACACCTCCAACCTTTGTGTCATCTGCAAACTTGCTGACCCATCCTTCAATCCCCTCATCCAAGTCATTAATAAAAATTACAAACAATAGAGGCCCAAGGACAGAGTTCTGTGGAACACCACTCACCACTGACTTCCAGGCAGAATATTTTCCTTCTCCTACCACTCGCTGTCTTCTGTTGGCCAGCCAATTCTGTATCCACACAGCTATGTTCCCCTGAATCCCATTCCTCCTGACCTTCTGAATGAGCCTACCATGGGGAACCTTATCAAATGCCTTGCTGAAGTCCATATACACCACATCCGCCGCTCGACCCTCATCAACCTTTCTAGTCACATCCTCAAAGAACTCGATAAGGTTTGTGAGGCATGACCTGCCCCTCACAAAGCCGTGTTGACTACATTTAATCAAGCCGTGCTCTTCCAAATGGTCATAAATCCTATCCCTCAGAATCCTTTCTAACACCTTGCAGATGACAGACGTGAGACTTACTGGTCTGTAATTGCTGGGGATTTCCCTATTTCCTTTCTTGAAGAGAGGAATTACATTTGCCTCTCTTCAGTCCTCAGGTACGACTCCAGTGGAGAGCGAGGATGAAAAGATCTTCGCAAGTGGCGAAGCAATTGCATTTCTCGTTTCCCAAAGCAGCCGAGGACAAATCTGGTCAGGGCCTGGCGACTTGTCAATCTTAATGTTTAACAAAGTTTTCAGCACATCAGCTTCCTCTATCTCTATCCATTTCAGCATGCACACCTGCTCTTCAAAGTTTCATTCACTACAAAGTTCATTTCTTTCGTAAAGACAGAAGCAAAAACTCATTTCGGGCTTCCCCTACCTCCCCAGACTCCACACACAAATTCCCTATGCTATCCCTGATCGGCCCTACTCTTTCTTTGACCATTCTCTTATTCCTCACATAAGTGTAAAATGCCAAGCCTTTTTTGTGCTCCCTCCTGGCTCTCCTCAGACCATTTTTCAGCTCCTTCCTCGCCTGCCTGTAATCCTGTAGAGCTGAGCTTGACCCTAGCTACCTCCACCTTATGTAAGCTACCTTTTTCCTTTTGACGAGAAGCTCCACCGCTCTCGTTATCCAAGGTTCCTTTATCTTACCACTTCTTGCCTGTCTCAGAGGGACATATTTATTCATCACTTGCAACAACTGTTCCTTAAACAATCTCCACATGTCTATAGTTCCATTACCATGGAACAATTGCTCCCAATCCATGCTTCCTAACTCATGTCTAATCGCGTCATAGTTTCCTCTTCCCCAATTAAATATCCTCCCATTTTGCCTGATCCTGTCTTTTCTCCATAGCTATGTAGAATGTGAGGCAGTTGTGGTCACTATCACCAAAATGCTCTCCAAACAACAAGATCTGATACCTGCCCTGGCTCGTTTCTGAGCACCAAGTCTAGAATGGCCTCTCCCCTCGTCGGCCTGTCAACGTACTGAGTTAGGAAACCCTCCTGAACACACCTTACAAAAACAGCTCCAGTCAAATCTTCTGCTCAAAGGAGGTTCCAATTAATACTGGGAAAGTTAAAGTCACCCATTACAACAACCCCACTATGTCCACATTTTTCTAAAATCTGCTGACCTGTGCTTTCTTCCATCTCCCTGCTGCTATTGGGGGGCTTGTAGTAAATCCCTAAAGAGGTGACTGCTCCCTTGCTGTTCCTAATTTCCACCCATACTGACTCGGTAGGCAGATCTTCCTCAACAATGGAAGCTTCTGTAGCTGTGATACCCTCTCTGATTAGTAGTGCTACACTCCCTCCTCTTTTTTCCCCCCTCCCTATTCTTTTTAAATGCTCTAAACCCTGGATATTCCAGCAACCATTCCTGCCCCTGAGAAACCCATGTCTCTGTTATGGCCACAACATCATAGCAGCTGGTATTGATCCATGCTCTAAGTTTGTCACTTTTATTCCTGATACTCCTTGTGTTAAAGCAAACACCCTTTAACTGATACCTTGGTTCCTTGCCAGGAAAATCCTTCCCACTAGCTGGCCTCATCTGCATCAACTCTCACTTCTGGTATACAGCTCAGGTTCCCACCCCCCTGCCATATTAGTTTAAACCCTTTTGAACTACTCAAGCAAACCTTCCACCCAGGACATTGGTCCCCTTCCAGTTCAGATGCAACCTGTCCTTCTTGTACAGCTCCCACCTTCCCCAGAAGGCATCCCAATTAGCTACATATCTGAAGCCCTCCCTCCTACACGAGCTGCGCAGCCATGTATTAAGCTGCGCCCTCTCCCTGTTCCTCTCCCCGCTATCTCGTGGCACCGGTAGTAAACTAGAGAACACTACTCTGTTTGTCCTGCTTTGCAGCTTCCATCCTAACTCCCTGAAATCACTTTTTATATCTTCGATCCTTTTCCTGGCTATATCATTAGTGTCAACATGTAACAAGATTTCTGGCTGTTCCCCCATCCCCTTTTAGAACCTTATACACCCGATCGGAGACGTCCTGGACCCTGGCACCAGGGAGGCAACATACCTTCCGGGAATCCCGATCCTGACCACAAAATCTCCTGTCGATTCCCCTAACTGTCGAGTCCCCTACCACGAGTACTTTTCTATTCTGCCCCCTTCCCTTCTTAGTCACAGTGTCAGGCTCAGTGCCAGAGAATTGACTGCTATGGCTTTCCTCTGGTAAGTTCAGGGAGGGGCAGGATTGGCAGCTCAATATTCCAGGATACAGGGTCTTCAGGGAAGGATATAAAAAAAGGAAGCGGTGTTGCAATTTTGATCAGGGAATCTGTAACAGCAGTCAGAAAGGATAACAGCTTAGAAGGCATTTCAAGTGAAGCTATATGGGCAGATACTAAAAACCAAAAAGGAGTAATCACTTTGCAGTAGTGTACTATAGGCCTCTTAACGGTGCAAGAGAAATAGAAGAACAGATTTCAGGAAAGTGTAAAAGTGATAAGTGAATATTGGGCAATTTCGACTTCCCCAAGTATTATGGATATAATGCAGGAATAAGAAGGATGCATTCACCATGATGGAGTTATTCTGTCGGCCTCCCATTAGCCCAAGGGAGAAGGCGGAACAGATATTTAAACAGATCATGGAAAGATGCAAAAAACACAGGATTGTTTTAGTGGATGATTTTAACTTCCCTAATATGGAATGGGGCTCCTGAGTGCCAGGGGCTTTAATGGGGCAGAATTTGTTTGGTACGTCTGTGAGGGTTGCTTGAATCAATATGTCGATAGTCCAACTGGGGAATGGGCCTTGCAATTGAAAAGAGCCTGGCTAGGTGTTCGAAGTTTCAGTGAGGGAGCATTTTGGGAACAATGATCATTATTCCATAAGTTTTAAGATGGTTGCGGATAAGGATAACGCTTGTCCTTAGGTGAAAATGCTAAATTGGAAGAAAGTTAATAACAACAGTATAAGGCAGGAAGTGGAGAAATAGGATTGGTGCTGCCCCTTCCCTAGAGGCCCTACTTCTCAACTTGCGACCTAACTCCCTAAGTTTCCTTAGCAGGACCTCATCTCTACTCCTGTCTATGTCATTGATACCAACATGGACCACGACCTCTGGCTGCTGACCCTCTCATTTCAGAGTGTCCTGTACCCTCTCAGAGGCATCTTTGACATCTGTCATTGAGTACATTTAAAACAGAGATAGATCAGTTCTTGATTGCCAAGGGGATCAAAGGTTACAGGGAGAAAGCGGGAAAATGGGGTTGAAAAACTTATCAGCCATGATTGAGTAGCGGAGCATTCATAAGTTTGAATTAGACTGATTTGCCTAATTTCTGCTCCTATGTCTTAAGGTCTTATGGACCCTGACACCAGGGAGGCAACAAACCATCCTGGATTCTCGCTCGCAGCCATAGAAATGTCTGTCTGTACCCCTGATTGTATAACCCCCTATCACTATTGCTTACCTACACTTTGACCCTTCCTGAGCCAGTCATGGTGCCAGTGATGTTGTTGCTGCTGTTGCTATCCCCTGAGGGGTCATTCCTTCAACCCTTGCCCCAACAGCTTCCAAAGTGTTATACTTATTTGAGAGGACAATGATGACAGGGGACTCCTGCACTTTCTTCCTGCCTGCCCCTCCTGGCAGTCACCTGTCTATCTGGCTGAACCATTGGTACTTCCACGTCCCTGATAAAATGTTCTGCCTCCTCTATGCTCACCAGACTGCTGCTCCAACTGCTGATCCATGTGGTCTGAGAAGAGCTACAAGTGGATACACATAGTTGTCAGAGTCATTTGTTATCTTTTTGATCTCCCACATCACACAAGGGGAGCATGCCACTCAACTAACTGCCATTACAAACTCTTGAATATGTATGAGATCAAAAGAAACAGGAAGACCTCATCTTAATGCAGCTTGCCCTCCTCAGCAAAGCCAGAGACTCACTAAAGCCTGCACTTGGACCTCACAACCCCTCTATAAAATGGCTGCTCCCACTCAAGCTTGGCTCCCTTTTACAGGTTTTTATAAGCTGGTAGGAATGTAAAACTCTACCAGAATCCACCTTCTGTCGCCCATCACCTTGTGTGCCTTGACATCGTGAGTGTGCATCTAAATACTTCTTAAATGAAGGTTTCATGATGGTTTCTGCCTGTATCACCCTCACAGGCAATGGGTTCCAGATTCCTGTGTGCAGGAGTGATGTATAAAAATGATTCCAGTGATGAGAGATTTCAGTTATGAGGATCTGTCAAGATGAGGCTAGGAGGTCTGCGGCGGGTAACTCACCCCGATCCCCCAAAGTCTATCCACCATCGATAAAGCAGAAGTCAGCGGTATGATGGAATACTCCCTAATAGCCTGGATGAGTGCAGCTCCAACAACACTCTAGAAGCTTCACATCATCCAGGACAAAGCACCCCATTTCACTGGCATCACATCCACAAGTAAACACACCGTTCACCACCGACATTCAGGAGCAGCAGTGTGTACCATTTGCAAGATGGACTGCAGAAATTTACCAAAGGTCCTGAGACCGCACTTTCCAAACCGTGATCACTTCCATCCAGGACAAGGGCAAGGGAATCCCACCATCTGCAAGTTCCCCTCCAAGCCATTCACCATCCTGTCACTGGGTCAAAATGTTGAAATTCCCTCCCTCAGGGCATTGTGGGTCTACATGCAGCATGTGGACTGCAACGATTCAAGAGGGTAGCTCACCACTATCTTCTCAAGGGAAACTAGGGATCGGCAATCAATACTGACCCAGCCAGTGACCATGAGTGAGTAAGAATGAAAGTTGGGAGTAATCTCCTTGGGGAGGAGGGTACGAGATCTGATAGAAGTTTTCAAATTTATGAGCAGGCATGTGGAGTAACCATTGCTGATTGTAAAAGGAACAAGAATGAGAGAACATAGACTTAAAATGATTTGCAAATGAAGTCAGGCGGAACTTTATCACAAAGTAAATAGAGTATGGAATGTACTGCCTGCAAATGTGGACGCGGGTTTAGTTGAGGCATTGAATGAATATTTGCCTCAACAGAATAAGCACAGGTATCAGGGAAAAAAAAACAGGTGAGTAAAATGGTCATTTTGTTAAGAGATGATGCAAGCATGATACACTGAAGGGCATCTTACTGCACAGTAAGATTTTGTGAGAGAGCAGAAGTTTTACTATGTAACTAAACTGGTGCTGTACCCTGTTCTGGTATTGTTTGATGAGGACAGTGTGATGGAACTTTATTCTGTAATTATCTCCATCTGCTAGGAGTTTGATTTGGTGTTTCAGAGGGAGATTGACTGACTTGCTGATTGTAGTTTAAGGTTTGTCATTGCACTGATGTTCCTCAGAGAGTGTATAAGCTTTCAGCTGGAGAAGTACAGAATGATCTCTTTCCACGCTGCTTCATGGTGGAATACAATGATCTTTGAATGTATCAGCAACCAGTTGTTTCTCTTTTCAGATTACTTGAATAATTTACATCCCGACGATTCTGAATATGAAGATACTCAAGGTAACTACAGAACTACAAAATACAATCTACAGACACATGAATAAGAAGGGAATAGAGATCATATGCAGGCAAAAAAGGATTAGTTTAGATGACACAGACATGGTGAGCCAAAGGGCCTGCGCTGCATTGTTTGAAGTTTATATTGTGCAAATCCCAAGGTGATTGGTTAAAGTGATGCCGATGCTGAGAGGAATGGTTTACTTGAGAGGTGTGGATTCTGATTGTTCCTGAAAGCTCAATGGCAGTAGATTCCAATAATAACTTGCAGAGTCATCAAGGGGATCTACGAGAGAAGCAGGGCATCGATTTCTGACATTCTGCTTTCATTTGGACTCTGCAGATATAGCTTTGTATTCATACCTGCCTTGGATTAGAACAGTGACGAAGAGATTGGAGCTTGCCTCTGGTGTAGTGTTGGATTTGGGAGGGGAGCTTGTCTCTGATGTAGTGTTGGATTTGGGAGGGGAGCTTGAATCTGTTATAATATTGGATTTTTGAGGGGAGCTTGCCTCTGGTATCTTGTTGGATTTGGGAGGGGAGCTTGCCTCTGGTGTAATGTTGGATTTGGAAGGGGAGGTTGCTTGTAGTGCAGTTTTGGATTATGGACCACGGTCGGTCTCTGGGTGTAGTGTTTAATTTGGGAGTGGAGCTTGCCTCTGGTGTCGTGTTAGATTTGGGAGTGGAGCTTGCCTTGGTGTAGTGTTGGCTTTTTGAGGGGAGCTTGCCTCTGCTGTAGTGTTGGATTTGGGAGTGGAGCTTGCCTCTGGTGTAGTGTTGGATTTGGGAGTTTAGCTTGCCTTTTGGTGCAGTGTTGGATGGGGACTGGTGTCTGTCTTTGGTGCTGTCTTGGTATGGTGTGCAGCCTGTCTGTGATTCATTATTAAAAGCTGCTTTCTTCCTCTGCAGCTGCTCTGTGTGTCGTGAGGACAGTGTGTGAGCAGCTGAGAACATGTGTTGCCCAAGCGGTAAGTCAGTCTGGCCTTCTTCCATCTGCCTTTGCTTGAATATGAAAAGTACACTTCTAAATGTTGGGTCTTGCCTCTGGGTCAATGCCACCAGGGTTGCTGCCATCACTGGGGCTGTGATTTGGATCACTGCTTCTTTGGGATTTTTCATTGGGTCAAAGGGGTCAGGCTGATTGGGAACATAAGATTGTTAGTAACAGGAGGGTGACTGACAAGGCTACTCAACCCTTGAAGTCTCACCCACCCTTTAATAGGTCCCAATTGTTCCTGCACCTCAGTCCCCTCTTTCCTCTTTCTCCCCATAACCTTTAATACCTTTAGTCCTACGAACTACATCTGATCTGAGGGTTTGTGTTGGATTCACCGGGGGTTATTGTCAGTGTTACTGGGGAAAGATGTTGTCGTCAGTGCTGGCTTATGCCACGGTCATCCCAGTGCTGGGATAATTGGTATCAGTGTTGGGGCCATGATTGCTCAGATCAATGTCAGAGTCCTCATTGTTCAGTGTCAGGGTCAGTGGGAACGCTGTGCTCTTCCTGTGCATGGCTGCTGTTGCTCAGGTTGATGACTCCTTCCTGTTATTACTGTCAGCATGGAACCAACTGAGGCAAACCTGTGGTAATTGGGGAACCAAAGCTGCAAAGTTGGTTTCTGATACTCCTCAGTCTGTTGCCTCTATTCTTGAAGTACTTCATCCGACAGCCACTTCCCAGAACACTGTTCTCTGAGCCTTTTTCATTGAACAGTTGCCAGAGCTGCTTCTCAGGTGTTTTCAGAGGCCACACATATTCCATCACAAAAGCCTGCAGACGTGCACATATACAGACACATAGACATGCACCTGTGCTTATGTAACTGCATGAGTGTGCAGCCAGAGTTATGGAGCATGGAAACAGAATGTTCGGTCCAACTTGTCCAATTCTCCCAAACAAAACTAGTCCCATTTGCCTGTGTTTTGCCCATATCCCTTTCAACCTTTCCTATCCACATACTCATTTAAATTTCTTTTCAATGTCATCATTTGTAGAATCCATAGAATCAACCATTGAGTCCCTACAATGTAAAACAGGCCCTTCGGCCCAACAAGTCCACACTGACCCTCCAAGGAGTAACCCACCCCCACACGTTTCCTTATGACTCTACATTTACCCCTGACTAATGCACCTAACCTACAGATCCCTGAACACTATGGGCAGTTTTGCATGGCCAATTCACCTAACCTGCACATCTTTGGACTGTGGGAGGAAACTGGAACACCCAGAGGAAACCCACACAGACACAGAGAGAATGTGCAAACTTCACAGTCAGTCGCCCGAGGCTGAAATTGAACCCGAGTCCCAGGTCTCTGGTTGCTGTGAGGCAGCAGTGCTAACCACTAAGCCACTGTGCCGCCCATAATTGCACCCACCCCTACCACTTCCATACCTGTACCACCCTCTTTGTGAAAACATTGGCTCTCAGGTCCCTTCCAAATATTTCCCCACTCACCTTAAACCTATGCCCTCTAGGTTTGGACTTCCCAACCCTCAGGGGAAAAGAACCCTGACTGTTCAACTTCTCTGTGCCCCTGTTGATTTTATAAACCTCTATAAGGTCACACCTCAATCTCCTACACTCTAGGGAAAAGGCCCTAGCCTATCCAGCCTCTCCCTATTGCTCAAACCCTCTGCACACTCTCAAATTTGATAACATCCTTCCTGTAGCAGGATGAACAGAATTGAACTCAGCATTCTAAAATTGGCCTCACCAATGTCTTATACAACTGCAACGTGACATTTCAACTTCTGTACTCAATCCACTGACCAGTGATGGCAAAAAGGGCCAAACAGTGTGCTGTCTCTCAAATGTGGATTTGCATGCAAACAAGGGGACAGACACATGGACTTGCGGACAGACACACAGACAGACGGATGCACACACAGAGACACAAACCCTTGCCAAGACCCTCTGCGTTAAGGGTCAGGTCCAGCTCATCACTTCCACCAATCCCAATGATAATGAGGCCATTAGGCACTCTTCGCTTCATTAGTCTCCAGGCTCTTGTTATTAATTGACTATGCTGTCCCTCAGAGCAACCTGCCATGTCTCTGTAATGTTTAATTTGTACTTAGGAGAATCTACAGAAGCTGTTGGAAGTTGAGCACCAAGTGAAAGGAGTGCACCAGCTCTCACAGCCTGGGAGGGTGAGTATTGCGCATGAGTCAATGGTGCTTATGTGAGTCTGCCACACTTTAGCCTTGCTTAGCTGCTTAGAGATCAGTCAAAGCTCAAGATCAGTCTGAGACAGAAAGTTTAAACAGTACAAGAGCAACTGTCAACATTTAGTGGAGAGGTAACCCTTCAACAGAATTTACACACACAAGTTTACAAATGGCAGCATTGTAAAAGCTCAGTGTTTTAGCATCCTACTCAGTAAGGAATGGCCAGGATACCCAGTAAGGGAGGATCAGAAAAGACCTCCCCAGTGAGGGAGGGACCGAAAAAGGCTGCTCCATTGAGAGATGGATCAGAGGAGGACTTTGCAATGAGAGACGAATCAGAAAAGGCTTCCACAGTAAGGAAGGGACCGAAAGAGGCCTCACCAGAGATGGATGGAGCAGAGGAGGCCTCCCCAGTGAGAGACTGATGAACAAGAAGATCAGTTGTTTTCTCCTCGGTGTTGGTCACAGCAGCAAAAGCTGACCTCGAGTATCTGGATCATGGAAGGGGAAGAGTGGAGGGAGAAGGGTGGAGAGTGTCAGGTGAATGTACAAATGCCTAAAAGAGCTAAGGAGTGCATTAAACGCTCGCCAATATGATGATGTCATACAGACTCTAGAATGAACAGCTTAGAATCTGAAGGAACAAGATTACATATTCAAGTCTCCCTCATCATTTGTGTGGGTGTGTATTATATTGACATAAGTTAGGGCTAGTGACGATAGTGCAATAAACTACACTGTAGTGAACACAAGAGCTGCTTCTTGTTTACCGTCAAGTGGTTTCCCTCACCACACTAGACCAAGTTCTGTACATCCCTGGTGGCAGCAAATCTGCTGAATGTAGCTTTCATTGTGGTGTGCTGCGGTGAGGATCATCATATTACATTGAACATAGAACATAGAACAATACAGCACAGAACAGGTCCTTCGGCCCACGATGTTGTGCCGAACATTTGTCCTAGCTTAAGCACCCATCCATGTACCTATCCAATTGCCGCTTAAAGGTCACCAATGATTCTGACTCTGCCACTCCCACAGGCAGCGCATTCCATGCCCCCACCACTCTCTGGGTCAAGAACCTACCCCTGACATCCCCCCTATACCTTCCACCCTTCACTTTAAATTTATGTCCCCTTGTAACACTCTGTTATACCCAGGGAAAAAGTTTCTGACTGTCTACTCTATCTATTCCTCTGATCATCTTATAAACCTCTATCAAGTCACCCCTCATCCTTCGCCGTTCCAATGAGAAAAGGCCTAGCACTCTCGACCTATTCTCCATTCCAGGCAACATCCTGGTAAATCTCCTCTGCACCCTCTCCAAAGCTTCCATATCTTTCCTAAAGTGAGGCGACCAGAATTGCACACAGTACTCCAAATGTGGCCGAACAGCTGCAACATCACCTCACGACTCTTGAATTCAATCCCTCTGCTAATGAACGATAATACTCCATAGGCCTTCTTACAAGCTCTATCCACCTGAGTGGCAACTTTCAAAGATCTATGTACATAGACCCCAAGATCCCTCTGTTCCTCCACCTGACTAAGAACCCTACCGGTAACCCTGTATTCCGCATTCTTATTTGTCCTTCCAAAATGGACAACCTCACACTTGATAGGGTTGAACTCAAAGAATTCAATAAGACTTGTAAGGCAAGACCTACCCCTCACAAATCCGTGCTGGCTGTCCCTAATTAAGCAGTGTCTTTCCAGATACTCATAAATCCTATCCCTCAGTACCCTTTCCATTACTTTGCCTACCACAGAAGTAAGACTAACTGGCCTGTAATTCCTGGGGTTATCCCTATTCCCTTTTTTGAACAGGGGCACAACATTCGCCACTCTCCAGTCCCCTGGTACCACCCCCGTTGACAGTGAAGACGAAAAGATCATTGCCAACGGCTCTGCAATTTCCTCTCTTGCTTCCCACATAATCCTAGGATATATCCCATCAGGCTCGGGGGACTTGTCTATCCTCAAGTTGTTCAAAATGCCCAACACATCTTCCTTCCTAACAAGTATCTCCTCTAGCTTACCAGTCCATTTCACACTCTCCTCTTCAACAATATGGTCCCTCTCGTTCGTAAATACTGAAGTAAAGTACTCATTCAAGACCTCTCCTATCTCTTCTGACTCAATACACAGTCTCCCACTACTGTCCTTGATCGGACCTACCCTCGTTCTCGTCATTCTCATGTTTCTCACATACGCATAAAAGGCCTTAGGGTTATCCTTGATCCTACCCGCCAAAGATTTTTCATGCCCTCTCTTAGCTCTCCTAATCCCTTTCTTCAGCTCCCTCCTGGCTATCCTGTATCCCTCCAATGCTCTGTCTGAACCTTGTTTCCTCAACCTTATGTAAGCCTCCTTCTTCCTCTTTACAAGACATTCAACCTCCCTCGTCAACCAAGGTTCCCTCACACGACCATCTCTTTCCTGCCTGACAGGTACATACATATCAAGGACACGTCGTATCTGTTCCTTGAAAAAGTTCCACATTTCCACGACATCCTTCCCTGACAGCCTATGCTCCCAACTTATGCTCCTCAGATCCTGTCTTACAGCATCGTATTTACCCTTCCCCCAATTGTAAAACCTACCCTGTTGCACGCACCTATCTCTCTCTATAACCAAGGTGAAAGTCACAGAATTGTGGTCACCATCGCCAAAATGTTCACCCACTAACAAGCCCATCACTTGTCCTGGTTCGTTACCAAATCCAATATGGCCTCCCCTCGGACAATCTACATACTGAGTTAGAAAAGCTTCTTGGACACACTGCACAAACACCGCCCCATCCAATCTACTTGATCTAAAGAGCTTCCAATCAATATTTGGGAAGTTGAAATCGCCCATGACTACTACCCCGTGGCTTCTGCACCTTTCCCAAATCTGTTTCCCAATCTGTTTCTCCACATCTCTGCTGCTATTGGGGGGCCTATAGTAAACACCCAACAAGGTGACTGCACCTTTCCTATTTCTGACTTCAGCCCATACTACCTCCAGAGGCAGATCCCCCTCAAACTGCCTTTCTGTAGCCGTTATACCATTTCTAATTAGCAACGCCACCTCCCCTCCTTTTTTTTACCACCCTCCCTAATCTTACTGAAACATCTGTAACCAGGAACCTCCAACAGCCATTCCTGTCCCTCATCTATCCATGTTTCCGTGATGGCCACAACATCGTGGTCCCAGGTACCGATCCACGCCTTAAGTTCACCCACCTTATTTCTGATACTCCTTGTGTTGAAGTATACGCACTTGAACCCATCTCTGTGTCCGCAAGTGCTACCTTCTCCACAGCGTCCCTACATTCTTGGGCATCCTGACACACAGCTAGCCGACTTGCTGGACTACAAGTCCGGATCCCATCCCCCTGCCAAATTAGTTTAAACCCTCCCGAAGAGTGCTAGCAAACCTACCCCCCAGGATATTGGTGCCCTTCTGGTTCAGGTGCAACCAGTCCTGCTTGTACAGGTCCCACCTTCCCCAGAATCCAGTCCAATTGTCCAAATACCTGAAGCCCTCCCTCCTACACCATCCTTGCAGCCACATGTTCAACTGCACTCTCTCCCTATTCCTTGCCTCAATGTCACGTGGTACCGGCAACAACCCAGAGATGACGACTCTGTTTGTCCTAGCTTTTAGCTTCCAGCCTAACTCCCTGAGCTCCTGAATGACCTCCCCACCCCTCTTCCTACCTATGTCGTTGGTGCCAATGTGTACCGCGACTTCTGGCTGCACACCCTCCCCCTTAAGGATTCTGAAGACACGGTCCGAGACGTCTCGGACCCTAGCACCCAGGAGGCAACAAACCATCCGAGAATCTCGCCCATGTCCACAGAACCGCCTGTCTGTCCCTCTAACTAGAGAGTCTCCTATAACTAGCGCTCTCCTCCTCTCCCCCTTTCCCTTCGGAGTCTCAGAGCCGGACCTCGTGCCAGAGACCCGGTCACTGCAGCTTACCCCTGCTAGGCCGTCCCCCCCAACAGTATCCAAAGCGCTATACTTATTGTTGAGGGGAACGACCACAGGGGATCCCTGCACTGCCTGCTTCCTCCCCTTCCCACCTCTAACTGTTACCCAGCTACCTCTGTTCTCTGGCGTAACTATGTCCCTGTAGCTTCTATCTATCACCCTCTCAGCCTCTCGAATAACCCTCAGTTCATCCAACTCCAGCTCCAGTTCCCTAACGCGGTCTGTGAGGAGCTGGAGCTGACTGCATTTCCTGCAGATGAAGTCTGCACATGCTGCTAGTGTGGGCATTACTTCATCTTGTAACTAGGTTGCAAGCATTGGTGATCTGAAGCTTTAGGAAGGTTGCTCCTGTAGACGGTTCGCGATGCAAAGATGTGAGTAATCAAGCCTCCTGCAGCACTCCCTCTGTTCTGACTGCCTCTACCAGTTCGGCCATCCCTCAGTGCTCCCCTCTCAGACTGGGGTACCCATCCTCCTGACGTATCCTTCTGCAGTGCAGTGTTCCATCAACATTGAGCTCAGACTGCTTGGCACTTGTCAGTGCTTTGGCCAGTGTAGCTCACCATTGGCCTGCACCACCATGATGCCCTTGGTACTGCATTGGGATGCTGTGAGTGTTGAAGTCTGATCATGTGGACCAGAGGTGAAAGTGCAACTGGGTATAAGAGAGCAGACAAGCAGTATTGAAAAGAAAACAAAGATGCTGGAAAATGGAAATTGCTGGGAAAACTCAAAGCAGAGTTTCAGATTCACAGACCCTTCTTCAGAATGTAATATTAATCTCTTTAGAAAATAGGGGTCTTTACAGCCTGCTGATTGAACTGATTAAACCACCGAATGATTAAAGCAGTGTATTATTCCACACACTCACTTTCAAGAATCTCAAAGTGGAAGTGAGGACTGCAGATGCTGGAGATTAGAGTCAAGATTAGAGTGGTGCTGGAAAAGCACAGCAGGTCAGGCAGCATCCGAGGAGCAGGAAAATCGACATTTCGGGCAAAAGCCCTGCATCAGGAATGGCATGATTTCTGATGAAGGGCTTTTGCCTGAAACGTCGATTCCCCTGCTCGTTGTTCTCACTCCAACTGCTTTATTTGGGGCTGCACGGTGGCTCAGTGGTTAGCACTGCTGCCTCACAGTGCCAGGGTCCCAGGTTCAATTCCAGCCTCGAGTGACTGTCTGTGTGGAGTTTGCACATTCTCCCTATGTCTGCGTGGGTTTCCTCCGGGTGCTCCAGTTTCCTCCAAAGATGTGCAGGTTAGGTGAATTGGCCATGCTAAATTGCCCGTAGTGTTAGGCGCATTAGTCAGAGGGAAGTGGGCCTTGATGGGTTACTCTTCGGAGGGTCGGTGTGGACTTGTTGGGCCAAAGGGCCTGTTTCCACACTGTAGGGAATCTAATCATCTAATCCTGCCCCTCGGATGCTGCCTGACCTGCTGTGCTCTCCCAGCACCACTCTGATCTAAACTCTGGTTTCCAGCATCTGCTGTCTTCACTTTTGCCCTTTGAAAAGCAATGGACCGAGTAAAGGTTCAAGTCAAGTCAAAGGTCAAATGTGAGAATCCCCAGTAAACAGAGAGGCACGGAGGGAGTGACACTCTTTGTATCGAGATGGTTCAACCTGAACTCAACCACTTTGGTAAGGTCCAGCATGGGAGATTAACAGCAAAGAGAAGAGTCGATGAGATCCAAGGAAATGTAGTAAATTGGATCCACAATTAGTTGTGTGCAGGAAGCAGAGGGTGATGGTTGAGAGGTGTTTATTCCAAGTGGATATTTAGTTTTGAATGTAGAAGGGTTGATCGGTAAGTTCACAGAGACATGTAAATGAACACGATGGCACCAATGGGCTGAAGTATGTTTATTTCAATGGAAGGAGTATTATAGGTAAGGCAGATGAGCTTAGAGCCTCGATCATTACATGGGTCTATGATGTTGTGGCCATTACAGGGACTTGGTTGAGAGAGGAACAGGACTGGCTGCTCAATGTTACAACGAAACGCTGGGTTAGATGAGATAGAGAGGAAGGTAAAAGAGGTGGAGGAGATCCATTACTAATCAGGGAGAATGCCACACCTGCACTCAGAGAGGATATGCTGGAGGGCTCATTCACTGAGGCAACATGGATAGAGCTCAAAAATAGGATGAGTGCAGTCGCTCTGATTGGATTATACTATATTCCCCCAAACAGTCACCTAGACATTGAGGAACAAATATTTGGACAGATTATTGAAAGATGCAATAAAACAGAGTTGTCAAAATGGGTGACTTTAACTTCCTCAATATTTATTGGAGCCCCTTTAAGACCAAGAGGCATAGATGGGGCAGAATTTGTTAAGTCAATCCAAGAGGGTTTCTAGAAACAGTATGTGGATAGTCCATCGAGTGGAGGAGCCATACTGGACCTTGGTTTGGTGAATGAGCCTGACCAGATGGCTGACCTTTCAGTGGGAGAGTGTTTTGGAATCAGTGATCACAACTGCTTCAGTTTTAAGATAGCTATGAATAAGAATAAGTCAGGACCTTGCTGGAAGGTACTAAGTTAGGGGAAGGCAAATTACACTAGTAATAGGCAGGAGCTAAGGAGTGTTAATTGGGAAGAGCTGTTATCCACATTTGCTTTGTGGGAATTGTTTAAAGACCTGCTGATGAGAATTCAGGACTGGCATGTTCCAGTTAGGAGAGTACAAGAATGACAAATTAAGGGACATTAAGGGACCCTTGGATACTGAGGGAGGTTAGGAGTTTAGCCAAAAGCAAAGAAAGCATGTTGTAGAAAATCTCAAGAGGCAGGTCTTGAGCATTAACCAGTTTATTACAAAATGCATCATGGGAATATCCTACTTCCTAACAGTAGCTCAGTAGGATTCTGAGGTACAGCAGAAAGTTACAAGATCATGTAGAAATCAAGACAGGGATGCAACACAGGTTGACCATTAGCTACAAAGTGTCAGGATGGTCCAAGGAGGTATCAAATCAGGGATCAGCTCTCAGGGTCAGCCCTAAAAGATGCTACACTTTCTCCAAGTAAACAGGATTGAAAGTTATCACCTAACATGCTGTTTACAGAGATCTGTGACAAATGTAGGACGGATGTCCTTAATTAGAGGAACAACACATATTGGCAATATATCAAAGAGAGAAAGAAGCTAATTGACAAGGGGCGGTACCTTTGAGCAATTAAGCGACACAGCAGCAATACATCACAGTGAGAGAGAATCTGCACTATGTGCGAGACAACCTCCCACAGCTACATGCCAAGTACTATTCTTCTGCTGGGTAAGATTCCCTCCAGCAAGATGGTTCCTTAACCAGGAGGGAAGCCATAGCCCAGAAAATGGCTTCCACAAAGCATAAGTAAGGTTTAGGAAGCTAAAATGGACCTGATCAGGTGTACCCTAGAACTCTGTGGGAAGCTAGAGAAGTTGTTGCTGCGCCTCTTGCTGAGATATTTGTATCATCGATAGTCACAGGTGAGGTGCCAGAGACTGGGGGTTGGCTAACATGGTGTCACTGTTTAAAAAGGGTGGTAAGGACAAGCCAGGGAACTATAGACCGGTGAGCCTGACATCGGTGATAGGCAAGTTGTTGGAGGGAATCCTGAGGGATAGGATGTCAATGTATTTGGAAAGGCAAGGACTGATTAGGGATAGTCAACATGGCTTTGTGCATGGGAAATCATGTCTCAGAAACATGATTGAGTTTTTTGAGGAAGTACCAAAGAGGATTGATGAGGGCAGAGCGGTAGACATGATCTATATGGACTTCAGTAAGGCATTTGACAAGGTTCCCCATGGGAGACTGATTAGCAAGGTTAGATCTCATGGAATACAGGGAGAACTAGCCATTTAGATACAGAACTGGCTCAAAGGTAGAAGACAGAGGGTGGTGGTGGAGGGTTGTTTTTCAGACTGGAGGCCTGTGACCAGTGAAGTGCTGGGTCCTCTATTTTTGTCATTTCCATAAATGATTTGGATGCGAGCATAAGAGGTACAGTTAGTAAGTTTGCAGATGACACCAAAATTGGAGGTGTAGTGGACAGCGAAGAGGGTTACCTCAGATTACAACAGGATCTGGACCAGATGGGCCAATGGGCTGAGAAGTGACCGATGGAGTTTAATTCAGATAAATGTGAGGTGCTATATTTTGGGAAAGCAAATCTTAGCACGACTTATACACTTAATGGTAAGGTCATAGGGAGTGTTGCTGAACAAAGAGGCCTTGGAGTGCAGGTTTGTAGCTCCTTGAAAGTGGAGTCGCAGGTAGATAGGATAGTGAAGAAGGCGTTTGGTATGCTTTCCTTTATTGGTCAGAGTATTGAGTACAGGAGTTGGGAGGTCATATTGCGGCTGTACAGGACATTGGTTAGGCCATTGTTGGAATATTGCGTGCAATTCTGGCCTTCTTCCTATTGGAAAGATGTTGTGAAACTTGAAAGGACTCAGAAAAGATTTACAAGGATGTTGCCAGGGTTGGAGGATTTGAGCTACAGGGAGAGGCTGAGCAGGCTGGGGCTGTTTTCCTGGAGCATCGGTGGCTGAGGGGTGACCTTATAGAGGTTTGCAAAATTAAGAGGAGTATGGATAGGGTCAATAGGCAAAGTCTTTTCCCTGCGGATAGGGAGTCCAGAACCTAGAGGGCATAGGTTTAGGGTGAGAGGGGAAAGATATAAAAGAGACCTATGGGGCAACGTTTTCACACAGAGAGTGGTACGTGTATGGAATGAGCTGCCAGAGGATGTGGTGGAGGCTGGTACAGTTGCAACATTTAGGAGGCATTTGGATGGGTATATGAATAGGAAGGGTTTGGAGAGATATGGGCCGGGTGCTGGAAGGTGGGACTCAATTTGGTTGGGATACCTGGTCGGCATGGATGGGTTGGACCGAAGGGTCTGTTTCCATGCTGTACATCTTTATGACTCTATGACTCTATAATCAGATAGGTCAGTGAAGAATATAAAGAAAGCAGGAAAGAAATCAAGCAGGGAATTAGGAGACAAAGAAGGGGCCATGAGATGGCCTTGGCAAGTAGGGTGAAAGAGAATCTTAAGGCATTCTATACATTTATCAAAAAAAAGATAAATAGGGAGAAGGTAGGACCACTTAAGGATAAAGGGAGCATGTGCTTGGAGACAGAGGATGTGAGCAAGGTCCTAAATGAGTGCTTTGGTATTCACCCAGGAGAAGGATATGGAGGGCAGTGAGGTTTGTATGGAGCATGGATAATGTATGAGTGCATTTTGAGATCAGAAAGAAGTGGTGTTTGGCCTCTTGAAGAGCATTAATGTAGACAAGTCCCCATGGTCCAATGTGGTCTACCCCAGGTTATTCAGAGAAGCAAGAGAGGAGATTGCCATGACCTTAACCAAGATGTTTGTATCTTCACCAGCCACTGAAAAGGTCCTGGAGGATTGATAAGTAGCTAATGTTGTTCTTCTGTTCAAGAAGGGAAATAGGGATAAACCAGGAAACCATAGACCAGTGAGTCTCACATGAGTGGTTGGGAAGCTATTGGAGAGAATTCTTAGGTATAGGATTTACGTGCATTTGGAAAAGCATGGCCGCATTAGGTACAGTCAGTCTGGCTTTATGCAGTGCGGGTCATGCGTTACTAACTTGATGGAATTTTTCGAGAAAGTGACAAAGGTGATGGATGAGGGTAGAGCAGTGGATGTTGACTCCATGGATTTTAGTAAGGCTTTTGACAAGGTCCCATGTAGACTCATCGAGAAAAATAAGATGCATGGAATCCATGGTAACTTGGCTGTGGGGATCCTGAATTGGCTTGCTCGTAGAAGGCACAGGGTAGTGGTGGAAGGGTGTTTTTCTAGCTGGAGTTCAATGACTAGTGGTGTTCTTTAGGGATCTCTGCTGTTAGTTTTATATTATAGTATAAATGACTTGGATGAAAATGTAGGTGGGTGGCAAAGTAAGTTTGCAGATAATACAAAGAGTTGTGGATAGCGTAGAAAGTTGTCAAAGGATACAGTGGGATCAGTTGTAGACATGGACAGAGAAATGGCAGGTGGAGTTTAATCCAGATAAGTGTGAGATGCTGTGCTTTGGGAGGTCAAATGTTAAGAAAAATTATACAGTTAACGGCAGGACCCTGAACAGCATTGATGTACAGAGGGATCTTGGGGTTGAAGTCCATAGCTCCCTGAAAGTGGTCACTCAAGTCCATAGGGTGGTAAAGAAGGTGTATGGCATGCTTGCTTTTATTGATCAGGGAACTAAGTACAAGAATCGGGATATCATGTTGTAACTTCACAAGACTTTGGTTAGGCAACTTTTGGTTGCCACATTACAGGAGGGTTGTGGAGGCTTTGGAGAGGGTGCAGAAGTTTACCAGGAATGAGTGATAAAGAGAGGCTAGAAGGCAGATTGTTTTCTCTGGAGCAGCAGAGGCTGAGGAGAGACTTGGTAGAAATCTATAAAATAATGAGATGCATAGATAAAGTTGACGGTCAGAATCTTTTTCCCGAGTTTGAAATGTTTAATACTAGGACACATGCATTTAATGTGAGAAGGAGTAAGTTTAAAAGGAGATGTGAGGGTTAAGTTTTTTTACACAGAGGTTATTGGTAAGAGTCTGGAATGTGCTGCCAAGGGTGGGGGGGTGGAGGAAGGTACAACAGGGGTGCTTCAGAGACCATTAGATAAGCACATGAATGTGCAAGGAATGGAGGGATATGGACCAAGCTCAGGCAGGATGGATTTGTTCATGGATCCATATCTTCAATTGGAGAAAGTGAGGACTGCAGATGCTGGAGATCAGAGTCGAGAGTGTGGTGCTGGAAAAGCAGCAGGTCAGGCAGCATCCGTGGAGCAGGAGAATTGATGTTTTGAGCACATTCAGGCTCTTCATCGATTCCTGATGAAGAGCTCATGCTCGAAACATCAATTCTCCTGCTCCTCAGATGCTGCCTGACCAGCTGTGCTGGGTTTTCCAGCACCACACTCTCGACTTAGTTAATTCAATGTCACGTTTGGCACAACATTGTCAGCCGGAGGGCCCGTTCATGTGCTGTACAGTTCTATTTTCAAAAAATGAGCGGGTGGAAATAGTAAGGCAGATAGCCTTTCAGATAAAGACAGGCTGGTCAGATGCACTGACAAATGACACCACATGGAATTCAATATGATAAATGAGGTTGGACAAACAAGGCAGGGATTGAGTGGGCGGACTTTGGGAAGCACTGACAATCAATCAGAGAGACCTTGGTATACAATAAAACAATCCCTAAAGGTGTCTGTACTGATAGATGAAGTGGTTAAGTGGGATATTTTCTCTTATTAGTTAAGGCATAGAATTTAAGAACAGGGAGATTACGTAGGAACTGTATGACATGTTGGTTCGGCTGCAGTTCTGGAATTCACATTACAGGAGGGATGTGATAGCACTGGAGAGGGTGCAGAGAGTATTTATCAAGATGTTGCCTGGGCTGGAGACTTTCAGTTACAAGGAGAGATTGGACAGACTGGAGTTGTTTACCATAGAGCACAGGAGATTGAGAGGGGACATGATTGTGCTGAGTAAAATTCCGAGGTACATGGAGTAGAGTAGAGTAGACAGGAAGAGACCTTTCCCCTTAATGGAGGGGTCAGCGATCAGGAGGAACAGACTTAAGGTAGGGGACAGAAGGTTTAGAGGAAATGTGAGGAAAAACATTTCTACCCAGAGGGTGGTGGAAATGTGGAACTTACTGTCTGTAAGAGTGCTAGAGGAAAAACCCCTTCTAACGTTGAAGAAGTATTTAGCTGTGCACGTGCGATGCCAGGACATACTAGGCTATGGGCCAAGTGCTGGAGAATGAGATTAGAATAGTTAGGTGATTGTTTTTGACCCACGTGGATATGATGGGCCTTTTTCTGTGCTGTAGATCAATATGACCAATCCCTTTACTCCATTAGGTGCTTATCAAGAAAGGAGGATTGCTGAGAGTGATGGAAGGAACACGAAGACCTCGATACTGCTTCCTGGTAATATAGATTTGGCTTATTTTGGTTTTTCTTGACACCTGTATTAAATGATATGTACATGTACTATGTTGTGGAAGTGTTTGCAAGTAATATCATACAGTCATAAAATCCTAGAATCCTTAAAATGTGAAAGCAAACCATTCAGCCCATCAAGTTTCCACTGACCCTCTGGAGAGCATCCCACTCAAACCCACCCCCTTACCCTACACATCCCATGGCTAATAAACCTAGCCTGCACAATCCGGGGCAATTTAGCTTGACCAGTCCACCTGAGCTACACATCTTTGGACTGTGGGAGGAAACCAGAGCACTCGGAGGAAATCCACGCAGACATGGGGAGAATTAGCAAACTCCACACAGATAATCTCCAGAGGGTGGAATCGAACCCAGGTCACTGATGCTGTGAGGCAGTTGTGCTAACCATTGAGCCACCGTGGCGCTCAGAGCTGATGTCTAATTCTGAGGGTAATGTTGACACTGCTGTTTATAGAGTGGTGTTTGTCAGGATGTCCTCATCCCTCCCAAGGCACAGTGCTCCTGCTCACGTACCTGTCTTAGACTCATAGCCATTTACAACTCACAATTCAACTCATCATATTTGCTCTAATCCACAGAAATCTGACTACGCTAATAACAAAACTTGGAGCTCAAGTTGCTCCAGCAGAAGGTATCTCCTGCACGCATAAGCTTTCCAGATCGCAAGAAGTGTGTAGGAGTTCCCACAATGTGCAGGAGCTCTCTAGTCATGAACTAAATACAGTATGGACCCTTTGCTCTTGCTGCATCTTAAGTATTGGCTCAAAAAAACTTAGTGCTAATTATATCCAAAGTCCCTTTTAGATACCTCAGTGAGCTGTCACCTTGCCTGTCCCAGAGTCCTTGTTCACTCCTCTCAATGAAGCCGACTACTGTGGAGTCCAATTTTCTCTCAGTCCCTCCGAATTGTCCATCTGCATCAGTGATGCAGTTGAGGTCTGTGGCCAGATTGATTGGCCTGGATGTGACCAACAGCAGTGGGAGCTGCTGCAAGGTGCCAGCTGCTCACACCTTACCCCCCAGGTGTTCATGTTAGCGAGTCTCAGGTGAGCGCTTCTGTATGCAACATTTGCTCCGAGGAGGCAGCTACCAATCTCCTTCTCAACTTCAGAGATTCTGAAGTTGCCTCCTTGCAGCAGAATACCCTGGCCAGAGGAATGGCTAGCGTTTCCCCCAGCTAAATCAAAAGCTCTTTTGGTCCATAAACTCAACCATTTCCTGTAGCTGCTGAAGTGTAATGTCCTACACTCCTGTGGAAACAGGTTGGTTTTGACATTGGCCAGATAAGGTAATGTGGAGACACATCGCATAGTAAATTTAATGCTACGAATGTTAATACTGGCAATTTTAAAACTTCGTAGAATTACTCAATATCCATTCATCCATGGTCTTGTCACTGGGGGACTCTCTGCATTCCTGTGCTGTCGGTGAACTATTGAACCTTCTGCACTGAAGTAGCTGTCCAGTCCCTCCCTGCTAGGGGTGCCCTGATATAGTTGTCAGTGCAAGAACGAAGTCAGGGAGATACACTTCTGAGTCCGACAGATCAGCTCCTGATTTGGAGTGTCACTGTTCTTGGCTGTGGTGCACTGGGTTGCTGATGGCTAGAGGTTGGACTTCCGGACATCCAGCCTTTCCATTTTGGTTAGGGTGGTGGGGGGGGGGGGGTGGTCATCTTCATCTCCCCCATGGTGCTCTGCCTTTTATTTTGTGGATGGCTATCCCTCTGGATGTTTTCATTGTCAGAGAACATGGCTGTAACCATCACGCAGCTGCCTCTTTCCATGTTGCTGTGCGGCTTTCGAGGTCTGACATGTTTTCGTCTTCCAGTTGTTTCTTACCCCTACATCCACACCCCTACATCCTCCATTTCCTCTTTATGACTCTATGACTTTGCAGTGATGCTCTGTCTGTCAGGGATTGAGACTGTCACACATTTGCTGGAATGTCCCTTTGCAAATGAAGTCTAGAGAAAGACACAGTGGCTCTTATTGAGGTTCATCCCGAGAAGTGATGCTGCCTTTTTTTTCCATTTCAAAAGTATACATTATACATAACATATCATTTATATATGAAATTTGTATACACATGTAGTCACAAATGCAGTTCGGTTCTGAACAGCTTCTCAAGGAAAGAAACAAACATTGGAATTTGAACATACCAAAAACATGTCTTACACACCCAAAACTAACTGTACATGCATTTGAGACAATAAGAGAGATCAAAACTGAACAAATCCCCACTTAACTTTGGTAGGAAGACCTGACTTGGTGGCAGCTGCTCCAAGCTTTACACTTGGTTGAGATCGACTTGTTTTGGCAGACCAACAAATTTCAGGCAGACCAAAGAGTGTTTTTCACCAAGCTGATGGTCCTACAGGTATGGTTGAGGTTTGTTTTGGTGTGTGTCCTGAGGAAGAGACTATATATATGACATGCATCACAGAGTTGCTGAGGGTGAACAAAAACAACTGTGCCTTTCTCCAGCCTTCATTCGCAAACGCACATTCCAGCAGATGTAGGACAGTCTCAAAACCACCACCAACACCCTCCCCCACAGCCATTTCAAGGGCAGCATACAGTGGTGCAGACCAACTGGGAGTACAAGAAGGATCTCCGAGGAAGTGCCCTTCTCACCACCAGCCAAACAATGTCTTGGTGCTTGTTGAAAAGTTCTGGTGAAGATGCATTCTGCCAAATAGCTTTGATAATTTGCTCAGGAATAGTGTGACAGGATCCATCTTCTCCCTTTCCTGTGAAGTCTCAAGGACACTATGTGCTGACCACTTCCTGTTAGGCTGGTGGTCAAAGGTGTTTTTCTTCTCAAACTTCTCCATGAAGAACGGTCCAATGACTTGGAGCATTCTGCAGCGTGGAGGCCATTCCCATCCTTGGAACACCAGGGACAGGTAGAACCTCAGTACATAGTGACACTTGGTGTTTGTGTACTGAAGGTCTTTGCACAGCTTGATGCACCTCCACACAAAGGTGGCCATCAGGATGAGGTTGGTGTTGGGTACAATCTTCCCCCACCTTATGCAGAGCTTTGTAAATGGTGTCTCTGCAGACATGGTCCATCTCAAGGGAAGTGGAAGATGGCTCAGGTGACTATAATGGCCCAGTTTGAAGGAATGGGCCAGACCTGCACCACATATGACATCTGAGAAAGTAGCTCATACCTGATAACTAGCCTATTTCTCACATTGTAGAGGGAGCAGTGTTCCCAGAAGACCAGTTTCTGTCTCACCTTGGTGACGTGCTCCTCCAAATTTCGCAAGCATCTCATCCCCTCCAAACCATATCCCCAGCTCCTTCAGATAATCTTGATGGTGAAGGGGACAATGGATCAGTCAGCCCAGTTCCCAAAGAGCTTGCCTTGACTTACCTGAGCACCCAAGATCCGTTTGAACTGGTCGCAGATGGTCATGAGGTTGCTCACTGATAGAGGGTCCAAATAGAAAACAGTGGTGTCATCCATGTACAGGGAGCATTTGACCTGCAGACCTTCGCTGACTGGAACAGTTACCCCTCTCAGGCTTGCATTCTTCCTGATTGCCTCAGCAAAAGTCTTTATACAATACACAATCAAGGCAGGAGAGAATGGACAGCCCTGCCTGACTTTAGATCGAATTGGGAAGCTGTCTGATATCCACCAATTGATTGAGATTGCAGTAAAGATGCAGCTATAGAACTATCCGTTCCAGTTGCGAATTTCCCACGTTTTAGAGAGCACGTCCCACATGTACATATACGATACCCTGTCAAAGGCCTTCTCCTGGTCCACATTGATGGAGCAGGTATCTATCCCACTGTCCTGCATGTAGATGATTGTGTCTCTGAGGAGTGTGTGAGGCTCTCAGATCGTCCTGCCCACTCAGCACAGGTTTGGTCGGGGTGGATAATCTATCCCAGAGCTGATCTGACCTGGTTGCTGATGACCTTGGACAGGATTCTATAGTCTGAATTCAGCAATGAAATTGGTCACCAATTTCTATTTTCAGCCCCCCTCTCCCTTCCGCTTGTGGACAAGGATATGATACCTTTCCTCTGGATTTGCACATGGTATGCAAAGACGCATACTGTTGTACATCCCTAGCAGGTCCGGGCGAATCAAGTCCCACTGAGCCAAATATAACTTGACTGGCAAGTTGTCATTTCCAGTAGTTTTATTCTTGCCTTAGGATTTGAGGGCCATGGTCAGCTCATCCAGAGTTAACTCCTGTTGTCTAATACTTCAGTATTAGACGAACAACTGGGAGGCAGCGCTGTTTGTGGACTTGCTTTCCTACAGCCTGGCATAAAAGGATTTGCTGGTCCTCAGGATGTCAGAATCAGATAATGTTACCGAGCCATCACCTTCTGCACCTTCCAGAAGAATACAAGCACATCTCATCCTTCAGCCTGCTCCATAATGTGGATCCTGAACCGGAAGAATATCTTGGAGGCCTCCGAAGCAAGGAGTGAGACTTGCTGGTTCTTCACCTTCTGGTGATCCTCTGAGACATTAACCCCCACATCTGTATAAGGCATATATTCTGCATGATTTTCTGGAGTCTGGACAGTTTTCTCCACCTCTCTCTCACCTTTGGAGCACTTTCGAGGACAAAGAGCCTCTTGATGTTCCCTTTGATTCTCACCAGTCCTCTGGAGACTCAAATAGGGGCTTCCTGGTTCTCCAACCTGTGAAATCCCTTTTGAGCACTTCAGTGTTTTCACGCCCAGCTTCTACATACCCTTGACGGCTCACTGGTTGTCCTGGAGGTGATAGTGGGCCAGCAGGAGGCAGTGGTCAGAGAAGAACATCGGCTTTGACAGTGGGTCTGACAGAATACATGGGACACAAATAGGAAATCTATCCTTCGGCAGATAGACTCCTCTGGGCACAACTAAGTATTTCAACATTGCAGTCCGTCTGCAGAAGTGCTGAAGAAATCATGTCAGGAACCTGGATGTGACGCCCCTCCAGATCACTGCCTGTTAGAGTTCTAATCTCAGCTGCTCCTCTCTGGGATACTGATTGCCTGTCACAGGGTCTTCACTATGCCTACTCCTCTGTGATGCTGACTGCTTGTCATAGGGTCTTTATCTTGCCCTTTTCTCTCCTTGGACTGTATGCTACCCCCTTGCCTCTGTCTTTCTCCCTGTATACCCGCCCGTTAGGTAGATTAATCCATGTTGAGGCAAGCCCTGTTATTCTATCTGGTATTGCTCCAAATATCATCATTGAGAGGAATTTTGAGAAAGATCACTATATAGGCACTTTGAGTACACAATGGATGAAGTACCACAGTAAAAACCAAAACCCCCAGATGTCCCACTCCTCACTGCCTAATTAATGCCTTACCCCCTCCTCCTGCCCCTGGCTCTCAGCTACCCTCTGACCTTCCCATAATTGTGTGTTGGTCCTTATTGTTGTACTTGAAACCCCTGAATTGTTCAGTGACTGGGACTCCCTCCTTGGAGTTTGGGTGTTGTTCCTGTGACTGAATTTGGCGTGTATCATGAAGCAGCAGTAACATCGGATTCTCCTCCACAGCTCAGCGACATGTTCCTATACACTGCGCCCCAGCATAGTGGGAAATACCAACTCAACAAGACACTGCCACTGCATGGCATGAAGGTAAGAGACAGATTACCCCTGGAGAAACAGGTTGTAGAATCATATCAAATAGAATCCCTCTTTGTACAAGGGAAGTGGGAGGAAACAGGAGATATTAGAGTGGGAGTACAAACCCATCATAAAATACTGTGGCTATGAGAACAGGACAGAAGCTGGGACTCCTGCAGGAAATAACTTGCCTGAGATGGGTGGAGCTCTAACAACACTTGAAGGAAGGTCTGACTTGGATAGCCCTGAAGTGCTGGTTGAGTTAGTCATTGTATTTCAGAGTAAGGTTGAAATCAACTAGGAAGCAGTGATTCTAGAGATCAGAGTTGAGAGTGTGTTGCTACAAACCCACCCACTCCCACAGCTGCCTGGATTACACCTCCTCCCACCCTACCTCCTAAATAAAACTGTCCCGTACCGCCAATGCCTCTGCCACATCTGCTCCCAGAAGAACAGGTTCCACCACAGAACACCCCAGATGGCCTCCTTCTTTAAAGACTGAAATTTACCCTCCCATGCGGTTAAAGATGCCCTCCAACACATCTCATCCACGTCCCGCACCTCCGCCCTCAAACCGCACCCTTCTAACTGCAACAAGGACAGAACCCCCCACCCCCACCCCCCCAAGTCCTCACGTTCCACCGCACCAACCTGCATTATCCTCCGACATTTCCGCCACCTACAAACGGACCCCACAACCAGAGATATATTTCCCTCCCCACCCCTTTCCACTTTTTGCAAAGATGAATCCCTCCGTGACTACCTGGTCGGGTCCACACCCCTCCAACAGCCCACCCTTCCCTCCTGGCACCTTCCCCTGCCACCGCAGGAATTGCAAAACCTGCGCCCACACCTCCCCCCTCACCTCCGTCCAAGGCCCCAAAGGAGTATTCCACATCAATCACAGTTTAACCTGCACTTCCACACATGTCACTTATTGTATCTGTTGCTCCCAATGCGGTCTCCTCTACATTGGGGAGACTGGACACGTTCTCGCAGAGCACTTTAGAGAACATCTCCGGGTCACCCGCACCAATCAACCCCACCGCCCCCGCCCCATGGCCGAACATTTCAACTCCCTCTCCCACTCTGCTGAGGACATCACCACTCCCTCACCACCCGATGACTGGAGGAAGAACGCCTTATCTTCTGCCTCAGGACCTTTCAACCCCAGGGCATCAATCAAACTTCACTAGTTTCCTCATTCCTCCCCCAACCTAGTTCCAACCTTCGAGCTCAGCACCGTCCTCATGACCTGTTCCATCTGTCAATCTTCCTTCCCACCTATCCACTCCACCTTCTCCTCTGACCTATCACCTTTACCCCCACCTCCATCCACCTATTGTACTCTCAGCTACCTTCCCTTCAGACCAACCCCCCCCCCTCCCATCTATCTCTCCACCCGCGAGGCTCCCAGCCTCATTCCTGATGAAGGGCTCCGGCCCAAAACGTCGATTTTCTTGCTCCCCGGATGCTGCCTGACCTGTTGTGCTTTTCCAGCAACACACTCTCAACATTGTATTTCAAACCCTGGAGCTGCGAAGCATGCACTAGAGATATCATTTCTATGGAACACCATACTGATCATGGAGAATATTTCCCTTCACCCTACCCCAATCAGCCACATGTCACTGCTCCTCCCCACCCCAGGCTGAGAGAAGAAAGAGATTGATATGGCAATTTAAACATCAACATTGCTTTTATAAATCCATGAATAGCTGGCAAAATAAATATACTGTTCATGAATATTGCTTCAGTCTGTTGCTATCACTTATTGATTTTTTTTAAGCAATTCAGAGACAACTTTCAGAGAAAATTTCAAAACTACATTGCAATCATGCATTTAAAGTTAATACCTCACAACCAACAAACAAAACTTAAAACATTTCAAATGAAAAGTTTTAATTCCTGCATACTGACCTTAGAAGTCACTCCCTCCCCATGCCCGAGAGCCTGCTTGTGTATCCGAGAGTCCCTTAGAGACTGAAATAACTCCACAGAGGTCAGTGTCCCATCCCCAAATCACCCTTTAATTACACCCTTGGCACTGATCCAGATCCCTCTGAGCCAGTTCCCAGAGTGTACAGAACTCTGACACTCCTGTTTTTGTCATTTTATTAAACAGTACAAGTTGCAAACAAACAAACAGTTAACTTTAAAGCTGTATACAAGAAACAGCAATATCCAGGGGAAAGGGGCAGCAAAGCCAAACCCCCAAACCCCACCGTACAACCAGTTCGCAGGGACACAAGGACAAACCTTGAATCCCACCTTGACATTATCGAGAGGATAACAGTAAATGCAGTCACATACAGGCAGTCCGATAAACCGAACAGCTCATATAACACAGACAGCAACCCAACAAACCACCCGACCTCCCACCTTTCGGCCACTCAAAGGCAGCCTGCCCCTACACCCTTTCTGGCTTTCGGTCCACCCTGACACACCTTCTGGCCAACCCGAGGTCATCCCGTTCTCCTCTCTGGGACGACGGTGCACAGGGGAGCCCCCAAACCTACTAGATTCCGGCCTGCCCCCATGCACCTTCTGGCTCTCGGCCACTCTGTCACCTTCTGATCACCTCTAGGAAAGCCTGTCCCGATTTCCCTTTCTCGGAATGGCAGTGCTCAGAATGGCCTACCCACCTTCCGGCTCTTGGGGTGACCGGCATCGGGATGGCCTACCCACTTTCCATCTTTCGGGGCTGCCTGCTCACTTTCTGGTTCTCAGGACAGCCGATCCACCTTCCGGCTCTCAGGGTGACAGCTTTTGCGATGATCTATGAGTCCCCCCCCCAGGCCTGCCAGACTCAGGGACACGCAAAACAGTGCAGGTGATAAACCCAACAAGCAACAAGATAGAGTCAATTAGAAACTAACAGAGTCCCTCTGGTACACAGAGTCTATTACCATCAATAGTTCTCTTCAGAATACAGAGTCCATTCCCAGGAACAGAGTCCACTCCAGTATACAAAGTGCATTGTCAGAATACTCCAGTATGCATTGCCAAAAACAGAATCCACAACGAAGGCAGAGTCCACTCCTGAAGGCAGCAAATGCACACCCCACAGCACACACTCAGGTATTCAGTCTCCATAGAGAGCCAGGCCCACTCACAGGAACATGGTTCATTGGAAAGGTGCAGTTAACTCATAGGGGTTCGGTCCATTCCTGGATGCAGCAGATGTTCACCTCCCACCATACACAGGTGTTCAGTCTTTACAGAGGCCTAGTCCATTCACAGAGGGCCAGGCCTACCCACAGGAACAATTCATCTAGAAAGGTGCAGCATCACACAACGGCTCAATCCGAACATCAAAAAAGTGAAAACACATGCAAAAAAAAGGAAAGAAAACCTGACTGCAAGGGCTAAGCCCTGCCATGAAATCATCATTGTCCTTTTTTCACTGTAAAAGATAAGAGTAACACGCAGGCTATAAACAAGCCATTGAAACAACAGTTCCCTAATGAGAACTGAAGCACACCTGTAACACATTGACTGTGGAGTTCAGGCAGTTTAGAAATCAGTCCTCAATGAAAAGGAATACCAGTTAACAAACTGGCTATAAAGTTCAGGAATCAGGTTCGCCCAAAAAAACCAGAAACCAACAACCAACAACATACTGGATGTGGGCAGCTAGCTCAGTTAGCCCCCCCAATACAATTGGAGAGTCCTTCACACTGATCCAGCTCCCTCAGAGCCAGCCAGAGTGAACAGAACTCTGACCCTCCTGTTTATAGTTTTTCAGTCCCCCTCCTGTTTATTTTTTTTTGTTTATATATTTGTTCCTTTTTTTATTACCCACACACTACCAACTACGGTAGTGCTTATTTCACCTCCCACCCCCCCAAACCCATGTTGTGTGTGTGCAGGTGATAGACACAGTGAAAGACACAAGTTGCATGAATCTTTATTCAATTTCCACCACCAGGAAGATAGGAAACACCCGAGTGGCCAGTGACAAGCACTGCCCTTCACATCAAAGGGCAATGCTGTGTGACCAAACAGTGAAGGGGAGGGCAGGGATTAAATCAAAATAGAGTTGGACGGGAAAATAATCCACTCCACTCCCTGCGGCGCCCACCTCTCCCTGAACGACTCCAGGGTGTTGGTGGACACCGCGTGCTCCTTCTCCAAGGACACCCAGGCTCTAACGTAACCCCGGAAGAGGGGCAGGCAGTCGGCCCTAACGACCCCCTCCACGGCCCGCTGCCTGGACCTGTTGATGGCCAGATTGGCCAGGCCCAGGAGCAGACCCACGAGGAGGTCCTCGGACCTGCCCTCCCTCCTCCGTACCGGGTGCCCAAAGATCAGGAGCGTGGGACTGAAGTGCAACCAAAGGCAGAGGAGGAGGTTTTTAAGAAAGTCAAAAAGGGAGTGCAAACGCCCACACCCAATATACACGTGGTCCACGGACTCCACAGCACCACAGAACAGCCCTTCATGTTTATTTATTTTTTTTTTTATTTTTTTTTCTTTTTTTTTCCACACTACCGCCTAACTGCGGTAGTGCTTATTTTTTCCCCAGCACCCATGGTGTACTCCTGTTTATATTTTTTTTTTCCCCAGCACCCATGGTGTGTGTGTGCAGGTGTGAGACACAGTGAAAGACACAAAGTGCACAAATCTTTATTCAATTTCCACCACCAGGAAGATATGAAAAACACCCGCGTGGCCAGTGACAAGCACTGCCCTTCACATCAAAAGGGCAATGCTGTGTGATCAAAACAGTGAAGGGGAGGGTAGGGACTAAATCAAAATAGAGTTGGAGGGGGAAATGATGCACTCCACTCCCTGCGGCGCCCACCTCTCCCTGAACGACTCCAGGGTGTCGGTGGACACCGCATGCTCCTTCTCCAAGGACACCTGGGCTCTAACGTAACCCCGGAAGAGGGGCAGGCAGTCGGCCCTAACGACCCCCTCCACGGCCCGCTGCCTGGACCTGTTGATGGCCAGTTTGGCCAGGCCCAGGAGCAGACCCACGAGGAGGTCCTCGGACCTGCCCTCCCTCCTCCGTACCGGGTGCCCAAAGATCAGGAGCGTGGGACTGAAGTGCAACCAAAGGCAGAGGAGGAGGTTTTTAAGAAAGTCAAAAAGGGAGTGCAAACGCCCACACCCAATATACACGTGGTCCACGGACTCCACAGCACCACAGAACAGCCCTTCATGTTTATATCTGTCAGCTAGGGCTCCCTGATTGGACCAGATTAACAGCCCCAAGTAGGGAACTCATATTCTGTGAAGTCCATCTGGCTGACTTCATTACAGTTACAATGTCACTGATATTTGAGCAGAGAGCTGGGCAGTTTGCCTGGGGCTTTAGCTTGTTCCTGCTGTTTGAGCTTTAACTCTGCCTTTTCCTTTTATCTCCAATCTGGATAGTCTTGGGCTAGACATTCACACAAATCATTGAGAGTATTGCATTTATTCAGGGAGGCTTTGAGGACATGTTTGCTGTGATGGAGCACCAGAGAGAGAGAGAGAGAGAGATTGTTCTGGAAATCTTGTGGCAGGCATGCAGATGATGTGATCTGGCCAATGCAGCTGATTAGGAATGAGACAGGGGTCTGTTATTGAAGTGCTGTCCGGACATGTGGATTTGCAGGATTTTGCAGAGGCATCACTGTTGATACATCCCTGAGAATTTGAGGTGTCTGCTGCACATTGTCCAAGTCTCCATCACTGTTATCGTGTACACCACAAACTCAGTGTTGGCTTTGAGGTCACTGTTGTTCAGGTCTTTGATCCTCAGTGAGATGATTAATTTCGTCACCCCACACAATAGAAACAATAACTTTGACTTGTTGCTGTGCTGCATCCAGAGATCAGCCTGGATACATTTGTGAGAATTTCATTTAGTCTCTGAAGAATTCCACAATACTTTCTGATTACCTGGCAAATTGTTCCAGGATTCAACGTTATTCCACAACAAGCAGTTGTTTGAATACAGCTTGAATTGATAATTTGCACTGGAAGCTGTTCTCAGAATTTTGTATTAGTAATTCAAAAGAAGGATTCTGGGTAATCCAAGATGGAGGGTGAGAAAGAATTCTGGCTGTAACAGGCTGCTCTTTTTTTGGAGGTATTTTAGGTGTGGGATGTGATTTCCTCAAATTCCAGGAGCAGCAATTACTGTTTTATATGCTGTTGCATTGTTTTGGAACTTTAGAGGAAAAAAAGTCTTTAAAACAGCACTTTTAAAAGGGAGAAGGACAGACAATAGGCAGCACATGATCAGTGCAGGAGAGAGAGAGAGAAAGAAAGAAACACACTCTACTAACTGACACAGCAGTGAAACTGTGCAGTTCCCACCTTTGCTGTTGAATTTATGTATTGCTGAACATTGTAGTGCGTCTAGCAAAATTAACAAACAGTGCAATTCACAACAGATCTTGGAGGAGCCTGTTTGGGAGAGGTCACAGCATAGAAACAGATAAGGGAATAGTTTTAAGTGTGGCCTTGCTGTAAGTCTGCATTAGTGAGTAGAGTAGGTTCTTTCTTGATTATATGTTTTATTGAGATATGTCTCTTAAACCGTAAGTATTAAGTTAGCCTGGAGCAGTGTTTTTTAGAGGAATAAGACAGCGTTATTTTCTGGATCTATAATTTGGAAGAAGCAGAAATGGACTTCAGTAGAATGATATGTTCTTCTTGTTTCTTGTCGAATGTGAGAGTTTAGGGAGAGTTTACGTTCTGAGAATTATATCTGCAATAAATGCTGTTGGTTGCGAATCCTGTCAAATCAAATGGATCGATTGAAGTGACAGTTAGAAGCAAGGAGGAATTTACAAGAGCAAGAGGGTGTAATGGATGGCAGTTATAGGAAGGGAGAAAAGCCACAGAGACAGTCACATAGATGGGTTAACTCCAGGAAAGATAAGAGAGGTAGGCAGGTAGTGCAGGAGTCTTCCATGGCTATCCCCATTTCAAACTAGTATGCTGTTTTGGAAAATGTAGAGGGTGATGGATCCTCAGGGAAATGTAGCACGAACAGCCAAGTTTCTGGTATCAAGATAGGCTCTAATATATTGAGGGGTACGTCGGGTTGCAAGTGATCAATTGTATTAGGTGACTCTCTAGTCAGAGGCACAGACAGACATTTCTGTGACCAGCAGCGAAAAATCAGAATGATGTGTGCCTCCCTGGTGCCAGGGTCAAGCATGTCTCAGAGAGAGTACAGACTGTGCTCAAAGGGGGAGAGGGACCAGCAGACGGTCATTGTACACATTGGAACCAACAATGTAGGAATGGAAAAGGATGAGATTCTGAAAGTAGAATATAGAAAGTTAAGCAGGAATTTAAAAGGGAGGTCCTTGAGAGTAGTAATATCTGGATTATTCCTGGTGCTACGAGCGAGTGAGGGTAGGAATAGAAGAATAGAGCAGATGAATGCGTGGCTGAGGAGCTGGTGTACGGGAGAAGAATCATTGAAATCTCTTCTGGGGTAGAAGTGACCAGTACCTAAATTGGAAGGGGACTAATATACTGACCTGTGACATCTTCTCCAAAACCTGCCTCCTTGTGATAGCTATTTCTGCCCTGGGAAAGTGTCTCTGACCTTCACTCTATCTATGTCTCTCATCATCTTGTACACCTCCATCAAGTCGCCTCTAATCCTTCTTCACACCAATGTGAAAAACCCGAACTCCCTCCAGTCCAAGCAGCATCCCCCACACTCACACCCACACACACACCCTCTCACAGGTTTATACTTCATCACACTCACACATTTTATCAAACATGCACACGCACTAATACACACACACTCATGTGCACTCACACGCATATGCACACACTCTCTCCACTCTCTCTGTCACACGCACGCGCACACTCACACATATATAAGTCTATAGGATGAATTTGTATTTGCAGATACATTCTATTTTGTTCAAAAATGCAGAATCTGCAGGTAATCAATGCAGGCAGTCAATCCATGTAATGTTTTATAAATTCCACTTTAGAAATAGAACCAGTCTGACTCAAGATTGGGATACAAACAGGCTCTAACCTCACACTGAGCTGAGATGTCACCTTTTATTTTATGAAACCTTAATTATCTCAAGAATGTGACTTAAAAGAAGTTCTGGGATTGACATATTAATGAACCGAAACCTGCAACCCATTCTAAAAGCTGAAAGACATAACAGCAATCTAGGTTTGTTCAATATACCATTTCAGTTGCATGCTGTAATCTCTTGCAATAAATTTTATGTCTTCTGGTCGTTCTTCACAGCTACACGGAGCAGCACTCCGAAAACTCGTGCTTCCAAAGAAACCTGTTGGACTATTTCTAACTTTATCGGTTGAGTTACAGTTATTGCTGATGTAAAGGTTTCTAGCTTTTCAGCAAAGAGTAGAATTCAACACATCTGCTGCTTATCCAGAACGTGGTCTGTCTTTAGAATAACCCTCATCATCTTCAGTCTAAAATGTTGCACATGTGGAAATAATGTTTGCTAACACCGTAGACTTTAAGGGACTCACTAAGGATTTGTGGACAGACTCTCTCTTGAAGTGAAGACATAATTTGCAAACTTTTCACTAGCCCACGTAACAGCAAATGCTTCTTTCTGTATCATTACACTTTCTGTCAGTGATAGGTCTGCACTTTTGATCAGTCTGTATCTGAAAGAGTATAGTTCCCACTCCTGCTACACAATTGCCTCAGCATAAATGATCCTAGGTAGCTCTGGCTCAAATATCTGTGATAGCACCATTTCTTTGATTTAATCTTCTTCCCTGTACCATATAGTATCTGATATGTAATGGCCCATTGGGGACAGCTAGATTTGCAGAATCACACAAGGATCCAATTTGGCCCATCGTCCTGTACTGGCTCATTAAATTAATACCATCATATAATCCTGACCTTTAACACACACCCCTTGCAGCATATTTTTATCCATACAATCAATCAATGCTGTCTTGAATTGAACTTGCCTCCAACACTGTTCCAGGCAGTGCATTCCATACACTAACTAATTGCTTCATGAAACTTTTTTTTAAACTTGATCTTTACTTCTTTTGCTTCTTACTTTAAATCTATGTCCTTTTGTTCTTGTTCTTTTTTACGATTGGGAACATTTGGGCAAGAGCTTTCTGATTTGGTTTCCTGCTCTCATGTACCTTGGAGCTCAGTCATGTTCTGAGATGCTGAAAACCCCTTGATTGCTTTCTGTTTTGTGTATCACCTCTGACATAATACGTACTCACCATATGCCCAAAGGACTTGACAGTGAGCTGTGAGACTTCATACTTGTTGATGTGTAAGCCCTGCTTGTTGTTGTTGTAAAATCACAGGGCTTGCATTCTGGTGTCATGCTCTGTTTGAGTGATTCCATAGATCAGGAAATAATCCATGTGTCACAAAACTTCAATGAAGTTTTCCAAAATACTTGACATTGTCCACTCTCTTTCTGGTCAGATGCGATGCTGAAAGGGAATTTATTCAATCTAAACTGCCCAAATGGTGTAATGAAAATTTTGAACAACTTAATAAAGAGATTAAGTTCCTAGAAATTACAAATTGCAACTCAGTTTGTGAAGATTGAATTGCAAAGAATCTCTCATCCACAGACAAATCAGGTGAACTTCACAAACAATGGTTTTGTTCAAAAGTGTAAGGTCCACACCCAGATTCTGACAGATCCATTGAGTTTTGGTTTTGAGAACAACTCCAAACACCAGCTTTTTGTTTCAGTCACCTTCCTTTTGAATGAGAAACTTCTCTGTGTGTGAAACAACCTGACTGGCTTCATTCATGAGTGTTGTGGTATACTCTTATCAGCTTTCCTAGTCCCATTGACGGCTACGAAAATTCAGCTCTGAGAGTTGGTTCTCTTCTCTATAAAGCAAATGTAAATTAGTACCAAAGTCCCAGCTTCAAACTGAACAACTCTGGTTTAGAGTTGCTTATAAGGTTTCACTGATTTCTCTCTCTCTCTCTCTCTCTATATATATATTGAAGAGTTGCATTCAGTTGTCTTGTGACCATGAGTTTTACACCTCTCAGTCAGTGTTATATTTTGCATGATGACTGAAACAAACTATTTCCTACCATGGTTCAGAACCAGTACAGCTTCACCTGCTTCTAACTTAAAACAGATCTTATTTCACTCTACTAGGAAATCAGCATTCCAGTAGCTGCTGGTTCCCAGATTATGAGGAGAGAGTGAGGACTGCTGAGGCTGGAGATCAGAGTCAAAAAGTGTGCTGCTGTAAAAGCGCAGCCAGTCAGGCAACGTCCGAGCCAGAACCGCCCTCTTGATTATCCTACCTGTCCATCTTCCTTCCCACCTATCCGCTCCACCCTCCATTCTGACCAATCACCAATACCATCCCATCTTTCTTATTCCCAGCCACCTGTCCCCCAGCCCCATTCCCTCCCATTTATTTCTCAGCCCCCTTGGGCCACCCCTTATTCCTGATGAAGGGCATATGTTCGAAACGTCAACTCTCCTGCTCCTCGGATGCTGCCTGCCCAGCTGTATTTTTCCAGCACACTTTTTGGTACCTGGATTATGCCAAGGGAAAGAATCTCCACATTGTTGTTATCTTCTAGTTCATGGATTTTGCTACCTTTTTAGGGGTTTCTCTTGACTTTTTCCATACAAGCGTCTTTTAGCAACACATAACTTAGAAGTGACACTTCTTGCAAAAATGGTGTTTGGCACAACAGATTTTGCACCTGGTATCAGCTAGGGCAATTAATATATACTCTTTTTGGTTCCTGATTTTTGTATGGCCACCCCTAAAATTAACAAACTGCACCCTCTGTCATTTTGGAATGTGGTTCTTCTCCCTGTCATCCCGAAGCACTTATCAATCTTGGTTCCTAGTCTTAGTTTGTCTGCCATTGATGTAATATCTGGTCAATCTTTGTTGCACAATTTGGCTACTCAGAACTTGTGACCACCTCGAAGTGTTCCAGTGATACCAAAGACTTTCCATGTTGTTATCCCACTTGCTGCCACCATATAATATTCTTGATCTGGTACAGAATATTTAGAGAGTGTAATGGTAAGAGAAGCATTAACTTTCTGAAAGGACATTTTACAGTGGCTTCACCTTGTGAAAAGAGATCAAATTTATGTGGTATTGCGTGGCATCGTGATACCTTGTCTCATTAATATATTAGACAGTCGGACTTAACCTTTTATACTATAACCAATGAGCTAAAACTAATGTGATCCCTTGTGTCTTATGAACAAGGAATAAACAGGTTGGGACTCTACTCATTGGATTAGAGAAGAATGAGAGATGATCTCATTGAAACAGATAAGATTCTTAAGGGACGTGGCAGTGTAAATACAGAGAAGATTCATGGGAGAGTCGATCACCAGAGGGCAGAGTCTGAGAATAAAAGGGCACCAATTTACGACTGAAATTATAGTAATTTCTTCTGTTAGAGGGTTGTGAGTCTTTGGAACTTCAGACCACAGAGTTTTGTGTGTGTATTTAAGGCTGAGATAGACTATTGATCAGTAAGGAAATCCAGGGTTATGAGTGAAAGGCAGGAAAGTGGACGTGAGGAATGTCAAATCAGTCATGATTCTCTTGAATGGCAGATCAGGCCCAAGGGGCCGAATGGCCTTCTCCTTTTTCTATTTCTTATGGTCTAACAGCAGTGATCCCTGTTCTGAAGAAGGGTCATTAGACTCAAATCATGAACTCTGCTTTCTCTCGAGATACTGCCAGACCTGCTGAGTTTCTCCAACAATTTATGTTTCTCGTAGCAGAAATCTCTGACTTGCAGCATCCCTGAGAGCATGGACAGCAATTCAACTAAATCTCACCACAGCCTAGACAAAGCTCCAAAAGTCGGAGCTGAAAGCTGACCCAGAGCTCCAGACTGGGAAATACAGTAACACCTCGACTTACGAACTTAATCCGTTCTGGGACCTGGTTTGCGAACCGAAAAGTTCGCGAACTGAATCAATTTTTCCCATTGTTCGGATAGTGTTCACAGCGCACGCTCCAACGACGAACTGAATTAGATCACGCGGGGCCCGAGAGCTTTTGCGTTCAACACGCGCATAGAAAAGCAGAACAATGAAACCACGTTGTCGCACACAGGCTTTTTGCGCTCGTACCTTTGTTCATACCTTGAATTTTGTACGCATGTTGAAGCAAAATTTTATGTACAATCCTGTTCGTGAACGGGGTCGTTCGTATGTCGAGGCGCTACTGTATATTACATCACCTTTTCCACGTAGATCTAATATCAGATGCATCACCTCACCTTTTTGGTCTCACAGAGGATAACCAAAGTAGACATCCCTTTCAAATTTGTTCCCAGAATACCAGTGAGCCATATTGTGAACTTAAATTGTTTTGGTTGGGTTTTTTTTTGCAAACTATTATTGTGGTAGTGGAATAGTAAATGATCAATGTTTTAAACTGAAAGTTGGAGACTGAGCAGAGAGCAGTTGGACTGACTGAAATGTTCAGCGGGCTGCTGACTGGGATTTGATCTGAATTTCCACATTCTGTGCTGAAAATAATGCTAAATCTCTCAAACATCTTCATGCTTCATTGGAATATTAAATCAAGTTTGCAAATGAGATAGTATGAACGCTTGGTAAGCAAGGCGTACACTGAAGTTGGGGAAGTGGGCTGTATATAAAGACAGTATGGAGTATGGTGATAGATGGAAGGATGTGGTGATGTTGGGATTTGGATGACAAGTTGGGGAGAGATGGGTTGGATTTTATTGGGAAAGGGAAGCTAGTTTGGAATCTGACTAGACAAATTGGGGGGGAAAAAACAGTAATACGTGGAATGAACATTCTTATTCACTCCGAAGGGTATAAGATGAGTGAGACCAATGTGTGTCAGTCACAGGTTTTCCCTGATATTTCCCTCTGAAGACTGCTTTGGGTGGGTGGATGTCACTGGAAGATTGCTCAAAATGTACGCTGTAAAGCTCTGATTCCCTTGTTTGTTACATTGGCAGGTGAGCAGAGTGTCTGTCGAAGACTCTGAGATGCTGCTGAGGATCCAGAGTGTGCGAGGCTCCATCACACTCTCTGCCAGGTATTATGGAACTAAGTTTGTACAGGGCAAGGTACTTGCAACATCATGACAGAGTGATCAAACTGGATTTACATGTTAATCCGGTCACGGTCATAAAAATGTAATGTTAAACATGAAGCAAGAGGTTTTCCAACTGAGAATTATTCCAGCATTCACCTCCTGGCATGGAGCCAATTTTGAATCTGAATTGCCAAGTTACCCTAGATCACATGAGCTTTTACCTTTTTTTTTAATCCCATATGGGATCTTGTCAAAGGCCTTGCTGAAATCCATATGAACTATGTCAGCTGCGCTGTCCTCATTTAAACATTTAGTCACCTCTTTGAAACATTCCACCAGATTTGTAAGGCATGATCTTCCTCTGATGATGCCCATCCTGACTACCCTTGATCAAACCTTGCCTCTCTAAATTTTCTCCTTCAGAATTTTCTCCAGTAGTTTCCCTACCACTGTTGTCAGACTCAATGGTATATCATTTGCTGATCTATCTCTGCCACACTTGTTTTAAAAGTAGAACCACGTTAGTTGTCTTTCAGTCACCTGACAGCTCTTCTTTGGCTGGAGACAATTTAAAGATTTAGGTCAGGGCTCATGTGATTCCTTCCTTCATCTCCCAGAGCAACCTGGGAAAACTACACATCCTAACCTGGGGTTTGTCCACTTTTGAACCCGCCTAAATCTCTAATACATCCTGACTCATGTATCAAAATGGTCAAGGACCACACAGTCCATTTTCCTGAATTCTGTACTTGCAACATCCTTCTTGTGCCTGAAGATGTGTAGGATTTGGAAGTATTCATTTAACATACAACCATCGTGAAATATTCATTTAACACACAATCAATGTCATCTGACTCCAAGCACAGATGGTCCCTGATGGATCTTACTCTTTCCCTGGTTATTCTCTTCCCTTTGATATACATGTAGAGTATCTTGGGATTCTCTCTGATCTTACCTGCCATGACTTTTCATGTCCACTCTTCGCTCTCTTAATTGTTTTCTTAATATTCCCCCTACACTTCTTATATTCCACTTGTTTTTTTTTAATTTGCTCTCTTTGTTCCTGTTATACATTTCTTTTCCATTTTATCCAGTTCTAAATATTACTAAACATCCAGAGTTAGATTAGACTACTTACAGTGTGGAAACAGGCCCTTCGGCCCAACAAACCCACACCGACCCTCCGAAGCGCAGCCCACCCAGACCCATTTCCCTACATTTACCCCTTCACCTAACACTACGGGTAATTTAGCATGGCCAATTCACCTGACCTGCACATTTTTGGACTGTGGGAGGAAACCTGAGCGCCCGGAGGAAACCCATGCAGACACGGGGAGAATGTGCAAACTCCACACAGACAGTCCCCTGAGGCGGGAATTGAACCTGGGTCTCTGACGCTGTGAGGAAGAAGTGCTAACCACTGTGCCACCATGCCGTGCACCGTTCTCTATTGCTCCTACATTTCACCCTCAGGGAACATATTGGGTCTGTATTCTCCCAGTACCATTTTTGAATACCTCCCACTGTTCTGTACATTTACCGTCAAGTCATTGTTTTCAGTCTCCTTTGGCCAGATCCTGCCTTATTTTAATAAAAGTTGCCGTACCTCAATCTAAAAGCCTTTTGCAGACCATCTTCTTCCTTATCCATATCAAACTTAAAATGATCGCTATCACGAAAATACTCTTCCATTGCAACCTCAAACACCTGTCTTTGTACACCAGAATTCAGTCCAGCATTGCACTGCCCTTGTATAACCCTCTACATGTTGATATAAAAAGCTCTCATGTATACATGTCAAGAAATCCGCCCCCTCTCATTCCTTTAAACCATGATTCTCCCAATTAATATTGGAGTAGTAGAAATCCTCGAATCATAGAATTTTATGGGAAGAAGGAGGCTTATCAACCCATCGTGTCTGTACTGACTCCCAAAACAGCTACTCGTCCAGTCCCACTCTCCAACCCTACCTTCACAGCTGTCTAACTTAATCCCTTTCAAATATGTATCCAGCTCTCTTTTGAAACCAAATGTGGAACTTACCTTCACCACTCTCCCAGGCTGTGCATTCCAAATCCTAGCAACTCTGAGGAAATAAGTTTCTCCTCATCTCAATCCTAGCTCCCTTGCTGACAGTCATGAAGTTAGGATCCCCTAGTTACTGACATATCAACTAGTGGAAATAGAATATCCTTTACCCTGTCATAATTGTTCATAATTTTGAATGCCCTGATAAGGTTAAACTTCACTGTTCCAAGAAGAGTAAGCCCAATCTCTCTACTCTTTGCTTGTATCAAAATTCCCTCATTCCTGACATCATTCTAGGATGTTGCTTGGTATGGAAGGTTTGAGTTATAACAAAAAGGCTGGATAGGAAGTTGAAAGGCAAGCTTTTAAAATTTATAAAATAATGAGTGCCATAAATAGAGTTAATGATAGTTGTCTTTCCCCTAATTTCAAGACTAGAGGGCACATTTTTAAGTTGAGAGGAGAGAGATTTACAAAAGACATGAGGGGCAATTTTTTTACAGAGCGAGTGGTTTCTCATTTGGAATGAACTTCCTGATGAAGTAGTGGATTTGGATAAGTGGATGAAAGGTTTAAAGGGATGTGGGCCAGGAACAGGCAGCTGGGACTATTTAGTTTAGGATTATGTTTAGCATGGACTAGTTGTATTGAAGGATCTGTTTCTATGCTGTATGGCCCTCTGAGTCTGTAAATGTAATATATTTACCTTTATTGTTTTTTTGGACACCTCAGTCAACAGACTATATTACATATCTGTTCCTCAATTGTATTGTTATGATACATGGTGTGACTACCTCCATTTTAATTCCGAAACTGTATCCACAAAGCCTCATTTGAAGACCCTTCCAAGATATCATCCCTCTTTACTGAAGTAATTGAATCCTTAATTAATAATCTGATACCATCTCTCCTTTCCACGTCCTGCCTGAAGATCCTATATCTGGAATGTTGAGTTGTCAGTCCTATCCTTCCCTCAGGAGAAATTGAGGACTGCAGACACTGGAGATTAGAATCAAAAAGTGTGGTGCTGGAAAAGCACAGAGTCAGGCAGCATCCGAGGAGCAGGAGTGTCGACATTTTGAGCATAAGGTCTACATCAGGAATGTGATCATCATCCTGATGAAGAGCTTATGCTTGAAACATTGACTCTCCTGCTCCTTGGACGCTGTCTGACTGGCTGTGCTTTATCAGCACTACACTTTTTGACTCTAACTCTCCCTTGACCAAGTCTCTGTGATGGCGATCCACACCCTTAACACATCTGCCTTACCTCTAGTACACAGTTTTCAAATAGAGCCCATCCAGGCTCACCTTACTCCTTTGAGATACCACATGGCCTACTACCTTTGTCTTGGTTCCATCAAAAAGTTATATGATTTTACTATTGAACTAATGGCACTGTGTTCCTTGCATCTACTGAACTAATTTAAACTCCTGCCAACAGCACTAGCAAACCCTCCCACAAGGATATAAACCATTCTGGTTTAGAGCAGACTGACCTACTTGTAGAGGTCCCACCTTTCCCAGAAACAATCCCACTGGTCCAGAAATCTAAAACCCTGCCTCCTGCATCAACTCTTTAGCCACACATTTATCTTCCCTCTTCTATTTCTGTACTTGTTGGCAAATGGCACTAGGAGGTCCTGTTTTTTAATCTACTGCCCAGCACCCTGAAGTCTTGATGCGAGATCTCATCCCTTGTTCTCCCTATATTTTCAATACCAATGTGCACCACACCCTCTGCCTTATCATCCTCCTGCTTCAGGATGCCCTGCAGCTGCTAAGTGACAGCATTGATACTGGCACCAGGGAGGAACACACCATCCTGGGGTCTCATGTGTGGCTGCAGAAATGTCTGTTTGTTCCCCCAACTAATGGATCATCTATCACTATCATTCCTGCTTTATTTTTCCTCCTGTATAGTCAGACAAGAAAGCGAATGCAATGTTGTCATTTATCTCAAGAGGGTTGGAATATAAAAGCACCGTTGTACTACTGAGACTTTATAAAGCTCTGGTTAGGCCCCATTTGGAATACTGTGTCCAGTTTTGGTCCCCCCACCTCAGGAAGGACATACTGGCACTGGAGCGTGTCCAGCGGAGATTCACATGGATGATCCCTGGAATGGTAGGTCTAACATATGAGGAACAGCTGAGGATCCTGGGATTGTATTTATTGGAGTTTAGAAGATTAAGGGGAGACTTAATAGAGACATACAAGATAATACATGGCTTGGAAAGGGTGGACGCTAGGAAATTGTTTCCATTAGGTGAGGAGACAGCCTTAGAATTAGAGGGGTAAATTCAGAACAGAAATGCGGAGACATTTCTTCAGCCAGAGAGTGGTGGGCCTGTGGAATTCATTGCTACAGAGTGCAGTGGAGGCCGGGACGCTAAATGTCTTCAAGGCAGAGATTGATAAATTCTTGATGTCACAAGGAATTAAGGGCTACGGAGAGAATGCGGGTAAGTGGAGTTGAAGTGCCCATCAGCCATGATTGAATGGTGGAGTGGACTCGATGGGCCGAATGGCCTTACTTCCACTCCTATGTCTTATGGTCTTACCACTCATGATGCCAGAAGCCCAGCTCTATCTGCACTCCCTTGAGGAACCAGCAAGTTTCTCAGCTTCCAAATTGGAAAATTAATTTTATAAGGAGACCAAGGGGATTCCTGCACTAGTTGCCTATTTTTCTGTGATTGCCTGGTGGTCACCCATTCCTTTTTACCCTCCTGTTCCTTCACCTCTGTAAACATGCTGCCCACATGCCTCTCAGCCTTGTGGATGTGCCACAGAGTCTCCAGCCTCCACTGGAGCTCTGAAGCCCAGAGCTCAGGTTTCTGCAGCTTGGAACTCTTCCCGTGCAGATGGTCATGCTGGGTCTACTAACATTTCTAATTATTTCACCTAAATGATACTCCACTTACCTTTCATCTTTAGTCTTCTTTTATTCTGACTGTTACTTATATCTACTGCTTTTCTTTTCCAGTTTATCCCTGTTGGTTTTTACACTTTTAAAATAATTGGTATGTAGATTACCATAAATTAGTCGTCAACTAGATGTTTGGTAGTATAGTACTTAGGTATTACTGAAAAAGACATATTTTGCTAAAACATTTTGTCTTGCACACATCAAGAAAATTGCCAATAAAGAGAAAATCCAATATTTACACTGTAAGCCGAGAGAATGCTGATTGATTAGAAAATGGAAGTTGATTGATAGAGGGCTTGCCAAGCAAAATCCAATGGTTGATAATGATTGACAATTCACTGCCAGGTTTTGCTTAAACCAGGCAAGTTTAATCTGTTCTAAGAAATGAATGGCTTTGTCTAGTTGAAACAATTGCGGTGTGTATCCAATTTGATTTCAGTAATTCTTTTTTATTTAGTCAATCGTGACTAATCTAACTTCTTTTTGTCAGCTCCTCGACAGAGCGTGATGAATGGTTGGCTGATATCAGCAAAGCAGTGGATGATTATCAGAGGTCACAGACGTTCTTGAGCCTGAGAGGGAATGCTGAGGTCGGTGTTACAATAGAGAGCTCTCTCATCAATGCATCCCAGTGTTAATACAGATCGTAGTTCTAGCAAACATCTCATTGTCTGAGGCAAAGAAACAGAGTGATTTTGTTATCTTTATTCCTCAATCCAAAATTGCCATTCCTGGCAAGACCAATGGGCCATAGAACATTGCCCATCTCAAATGGCCCTCAAACTGAGCGGCATCTTTTGCGATTTCAGAGCACAGGTAAGAGTCATCCATGTTGCTGTGGGTCTGGAGTCACACACAGGCCAACAAGGTAGGGATGGAAGATTTCTCTCCTCAAAGAACATTCATAATTGAAATGGGTTTTTATGAACAATTGATTATAGCTGTTATGTTAACCATCACAGAGATTAGGAGAACGTGAGGACTGCAGATGCTGGAGATCAGAATTGAGAGTGTGGTGCTGGAAAAGCACAACAGGTCAGGCAGCATCCGAGGAGCAGGAGAATCAATGTTTCGGACATCATTATGCCTGAAATGTCAATCCTCCTGCTCCTCAGATACTGCCTGATCTGCTGTGCTTTTCCATCACAGAGATTAGTTTTATATTGAGCTTTATAAACTAAATTCTACTTGCAGCCATGGTAGGATTTGAACTTTGAGTATTAGCCAGGACCTCTGAATTTATCCAAAGATTTTATAACACTGCCACCACCTCCCCTAGATGTATTTGCTGAGAGTTTTAAGCTTGGTGGAAAATAACGAGAGTAGGACACAGAGAGGCTTCCAAGAGATACAGCAGAGCGACAAGATGCCAAATGTGTTATAATGTGGGCAAAAATTAGGTTGTTCAAAAACATACAGAATGTGAACTTTCTCTGCAGCTGTAACACTATATTCTATATTAGAACATAGAACATTACAATGCAGTACAGGTCCTTTGGCCCTTGATGTTGCACCGACTTGTGAAACCAATCTGAAACCCATCTAACCTACACTATTCCATTTTCTTCCATATGTCTATCCAATGATCATTTAAATGCCCAATGCATTCCATGCCCCTACTATTGTCTGAGTAAAGAAACTACCTCCTTTGAAAGGAGCAAGAGGAATGCAGACTACTGGGCTAATGGTACGATTCTTGGCAATGTAGATGAGCAGAGAGATCCACGTAACCTCGTGGTTCCGAAACTCAATTCCTCTACCAATTAAAGTTAATACACTTCTTAACAACCCTATCAACCTAGGTGGCAACTTTCAGGGATCTATGTACATGGACAGTGAGATCTCTCTGCTCACCTACGTTGCCAAGAATCTTACCATTAGCCCAGTAGTCTGCATTCCTGTTGCAGCTGTACAAAACTCTGGTGTGGCCGCACTTGGGGTGTTGTGTACAGTTCTAGTCACCACATTATGTGAAGGACATGGAAGGTTTGGAAAGGGTTCAAAGGTAATTTACTCGGATGTTTCTTGGTATGGAGGAAAGGCTGAGGGAATTGAAGTTGTCTTCATTAGAGAGAAGAAGTTTGAGAGGTGACTTAAGGAGACATATAAAATAATCAGAGGGTTAGATGGGGTGGACAGTGAGAGCCTTTTTCCTCAGATGATGATGGCTAGCACAAGGGGACATGGCTTTAAGTTGAGGGCTGATAGATATAGGACAGATGTCAGAGGTAGTATCCTTACTCAGAGAATAGTAGGGGCGTGGAACACACTGTCTGCAACCGTAGTAGACTCACCAACTTTAAGGGCGTTTAAATGGTCATTGGATAAACATATGGATGAGAATGAAATAGTGTGGGTTAGATGGGCTTCAGATTGGTTTCACAGGTCGGTGCAACATCAAGGGCAGAAGGGCCTGCACTACGCTGTAATCTTCTATGTTCTATAGACCATTTCAACCATATCCAAAGCTACTCTCTCACTTGGACCCCTCCATCTCACCTATGCCTGCACTTACAGAGTCATATAAGTGGACCTGAGAGGCAACTCTTTCACACTGAGGATGGTGTAGAGGGGTGTATGGAACAAGCTGCTGGAGGACATGGTAGGGGCAGGTAAAATGACAACATTTATGAGATATTTAGAGAGTTCCATTACAATGAAGAATCCAAAAACAGAGATGGATGAGAAAGGTTTAAAGGAATATGGGCCAAAAGCAGGCAAATGGGACTAGTTCAGTTTGAGTAACTTGGTCGGCATGGACGGGTTAGGCCAAAGGATCTGCTGTACAAGACTTGATGATGTACTGTGTAAAAATCTGGTTACCCTGTTATAGGAAATATGTTATTAAACTGGAAAGGGTGCAGAGAAAATTTACAAGGATGTTACCAGGACTGTAAGGTTTGAGTTATAAAGAGAGGCTGGATAGGTTGGGGCTTTTTTCCCTGAATATTGGAGGCTGACCCTATAGAGCTTTCTAAAGTCATGAAAAGCATAGGTAAGGTGAAGGAGTACAGAAGAAACCCTTTGACCCATCAAGTCTTTATTGCCAAAAATATACTACTACCTGACTCGTCCCGCTTTCTTGCACTAACCCCTTGCCTTCACCTTGAATATTATGACATACTCATCCAAGTATCTTTTAAAAGTTGTGAGGTTTCTCGACTCAGTTAGCCTCCCAGGAAGTGTATCTCAGAACATTTTCTGGCTGAAAATCTTTTTTTTTTAAAATCCCCTTTAAATCCCCTTTATAGCCTTTCGCTATAAACATTATGCCTCCTAAATATTAGCGCTTTAACTAGGGGCACAGCTGTTGTCCATGCCTGTTATGAACTATACACCTCCATCAGTCACCTCTCTCAACTTTCTCTGCTCCAAGAAATCACCCTGAGCTTATCCAGCCTCTCTCAAACCACAGGTTTCCTAATCCTAGTCCCCTCCTCTTCAGCATGCAATTCCTCCACAAGTCCATTCCCCATGTTCTGGATATTCTTCCCTACTTCCTGGAAAAAAAAGGCCTGCACAGGCCAATACCACTCTCCTTCACCTGGCTGAGTTTGGTGTCACTTTGCACAACTTCATTGTTTTATTCAGTTCAAAGAGAACTGTGGGTGAATTTGGCAGCTGATGTGGCAGCATCTCGGGAAGAAAGCCAAGTGAGCATTTCAAGTCCTGTGACTCTTCACCAGAACATTTCCTCACACGCTGCTTCCTGCAAGGACTCCATTCCATTTTCCCAGTTTCTCAGTCTCCATCTCAACCATCTGATAATATTATCTTCCACACAGGGATTAGGGACTGATCATTTAGGAACTGAAATAAGTTCAAAGAGTTCAGAGTCTTTGTAATTCTGTACCCTGGACCATTGTGGAGTCTCCATATTTAAAGCTGGTATGAGTAGATGTTTGGTCTCTCAGGAACTCAATGGATATAGAGAGTGGGCAGGAAAGTGGAGTTGTAACCCAAGATGGGCAGAATGGCCTATTCTGTTTCTTATGTTCCTACTTTTTGTGTGTGTGGTGTGGAAATAACCTCCAGGAAGAAGGACCCTCTGGTAGTCCTTCAGTGCTGTCCAAGAAACCTCCAGGCATGCTAAACATTTGTTGGTAAACAGTTGAATCTCACACAGTAAGATCTGGTAATGTAGCAGCTCTGATAAGAGGTGTGCAGAAGTATTACAGTGTGCTAACACAGTTGGTGAGTGATTGCTGCATAGTTCCTATTTGATGGAGGATTGATAGTCCTGACCTTTTCCCCAAGGGAACCAGGAAAGACAGAAAATAATGCAGAAGCAGAGAACCGATGACAAAAGACAATACCTGACTTGTGTATCTTTAGTCGATGTCCTGTCATATCTCTGAGATTCAAACTCCTCCAGATTGGACCATCAAATCCCATAGATCCTGTCCTAAATTGCAAATAAGAAGAAATGAGCCAAGGCCAAGACAACATTATTAAAATGTAGAACCAATTTTTCTACTGAAGTGAAAAATCACTCACACCTCTAGAAGAAACAGATACACACATTCTTGATGATGGGACAGGACTGTGGCCTGGACTCTGAGCTAGTTTAAAGTTATAGCCTCTGTGCTCACTGTACACTTTAATCTAACAGGATCTTTATGAATTTAATGGCTGTCTCTCGCTGTCCTCTGTCCAGCTATCCTTGGAGAAGACAGACAGTGGTCTAGGTGCCAAGCCACCAATGCTGATTCCTGACTCCCGAGTGGGGATGTGTATGATCTGCTCAAGTGACTTCTCGCTGACATGGAGACGTCAACACTGCCATGCATGTGGAAAGGTGAATCAACCCTTTCATTGACATTGCCCTGTCAGAACCCACTCACAACGACTGAATGCATTTATATAGTGACTTTAACATAGTGAAATAAAGCAAGATGATTCATTGAAATAATCAAGTGGAATCTGACATGGAAACCATGGAAGGGGATGTTGGAAGTGAAAACATAGTGTTGAAGAAACTCAGCAGGTCTGACAGCATCTGTGGAGAGAGAACTAAAACTAGCATATCAATTCCATTATGACTCTTCTTCAAATGGCATGTTCTTCAGACGATTCCTTGGGCTCAAACACAAACTTTGTTTTTCTCTCTCCCAGATACTGCCAGATATGCTGAGTTGCTCCAGTCATTTTGCTTTTATTTCCAATCATCAGCATCTGCAGCACTTTTCTTTGAAAGGCAATGTTTGGTCAGGCAACCACAAGTTGGTTAAAGAGGAAACTCGGGACCTAGTCAATGTCGTGAAGATTTGTAGTGATCAGAGTGGAAGTGATTAAGTTCAGGGGTGCACAAGAGGCCTTATATAGAGCAGCACAAATATATCAGAGAAAGTGGAGCTGGAGGAAGTTGCAGAAATACAGAGGGCAAGATCTTGAAGGAATTTGGAAACATGAAGGAGTGTTGCTTGACAAATTGTCAGTGTAGGTCAGTAACACAGGGGTGATCTGGATCTCAAGGGAGTGCAGTGAAGGATGGTGGGACTGACATGTGAGGAGAGATTGACTAGGTTAGGATTGTTTTCGCTGGAGTTCAGATGAGCAAGAGGGAGATCTTATTGAAACTTATAAAACTCTAACAGGACTAGACAAATAGATGCAGGGAGGATGTTCCCGATAGTGGGTGCATCCAGAAGCAGGGGTGAGGATTTGTGATGGAGCATTTAGGATGGAAATGAGGAGGCATTTCTTCACTCAAAGAGTGGTAAGCCTGTGGAATTCCTGCGGAAACCACAGGAAGCAGTTCATGCCAAAACATTGAGTGTGTTCAAGAGGCAACTAGATATAGCACTTGGAGTGAACGGGATCAAAGGTTGTGGGGAGAAAGCAGGTCTAGGCTGTTGAGTTGGATGATCAGCCGTGATTGTGATGAATGACAGTGCAGGCTTCTCCTGCTCTTATCTTCTATATTTCTATGAAACACAATTTGGCAGGGCTCAGGACCCACATAGTAGACTTTGGGTGACTTCAGGTTTATAGACAATGAAATATGGGAGGCCAGCCAGAAATGCATTGGTATAGTTGAGTCCAAAGGTAATAAAAACAGGATTGCAGTTTTCAGCAGGTGATGTGCTGAGATGGGATGAAGTCAAGCAATGTTGTACAACTGGAAGTAGGTGGCCTGAGTGATGGAGTGAATATGTGATTAGAAATCGGCTTGGGATTCCACTATGATACCAGACCGTTTCCTGGGCTGCAGAGTTTCAGTTATGAAGAGAGAATGGACAAACTGAGATTGTTTTTCTCAGAGCAGAGGAGATTGAGATGTAGATTAGATTAGATTATATTAGATTAGATTCCTCCAGTGTGGAAACAGGCCCTTCGGCCCAACCAGTCCACACCAACCCGCCGAAGCGCAACCCACCCAGATCCATTCCCCTATATTTAACCCTTCACCTAACACTACGGGCAATTTAGCACAGCCAATTCACCTAACCTGCACATTTTTGGATTGTGGGAGGAAACCGGAGGACCCGGAGAAAACCTATGCAGACACGGGGAGAATGTGCAAACTCCACACAGAGAGTCGCCTGAGGTGGGAATTGAACCCAGGTCTCCGGCGCTGTGAGGTAGCAGTGCTAACCACTGGGCCACCGTGCCACCCACAATAAAATATGAGGGACATAGGGTAGACAGGAAGAAATTTTTCCCCTTGATGGAGGGATCAATTAATATAGTGCATCGATTCTGCATAAGGGGCAGAAGATTTAAAGGAGTTATGAGGAAAAACATTTTCATCCAGCGGGAGGTGAGAACCTGAAACTCATTGCCTGTAATAGTGGTAGAGGCAAAAACCCTCATAACATTGAAAAAGTATTTAGATGTACTCTTTTGAATCCAAAGCATACAGGACTGTGGGTCAAGTGATGGAGAATGGAATTAGATTAGTTGGGTGGCTGTTTTGACTGGTGCAGACAATATGGGCTGAATGGCCTGCTGTAAATCTCTCTGACTCTAAGTTTTTTGACACATTGGATCAGTTTCAAACAGTTTAGATTCCATTACAGTGTGGAAACAGGCCCTTCGGCCCAACAAGTCCACACTGACCCACCGAAGCACAACCCACCCATACATTTACCCCTTACCTAACACTACGGGTAATTTAGCATGGCCAATTCACCTGAGCTGCACATCTTTGGGAGGAAACCGGAGCACCCGGAGGAAACCCACGCAGACACTGGGAGAACGTGCAAACTCCACACAGTCGGTCGCCTGAGGCAGGAATTGAACCCGGGTCTCTGGCACTGTGAGGCAGCAGTGCTAACCACTGTGCCACCGTGCCGCCCACAATCTCTCAGGGAGAGATTTAAAGCTGGTGGCAGGAAGCAAAGACAGTGGTTTTGATTAGCAAAGTTTAGTTGTCTGGTATTGAATGTCAGATAAGGTAGGTAACAATTCAGATATATGAGGATTGATGGAGGTGTTGGTGGAGGTAGAACTGGATGTCAGCAATGTACGTGTGAAAATGAACACTCTGCCTTTGAAAGGTGTGCCAGTGAGGTTCGGCTGGGGTTCAAGTCTGGTTTCGTGGGGGAGCATAAGAAACATTGCAGAAGCAGCAAGTCGAGCTATTTTAGGTGATTCTCTGGCTACAATGAGATGGTTAAATATGGAGCCGGATGACAGCAGTCCCACCTAGATGGACAACAGGAGAGAGGAGCTGAGCAAATTGGTGTGCTCACTGTATCAAAGGCTGTAGATAGGTTGAGAATGATAAAGTGGGAAAGTTTATCCTTGTCAGTTATACAGGATGTAATTTGTGACATTGACAAGAATAATTACTGTACTGTGGTGAGTTCAGACACCAGATTGGAGGAATTTAAGCGTGGAGTTTGGGCGAAGGTGGCAGTGGGAGATATGACACATTCCGAGGAGGAGAAAGACTGGAGGTGGGACTGTAGAAGATAACAGGCAGGTATGATTGCACTCACTTTCTCTCTGGTCTGCCTGTTGCAGGTTATATGTCGAACATGTTCCAGAAACAAGTATCCACTCAAGTATCTGAAAGGAAGGATGGCCAGAGTGTGTGACCAGTGCCACAGGGAGCTGAAAAGGAAAGGTAATACCAGTATCTCATTACATGGGATCAAGGGAAGGACCAATTACTTGAGGGAGGGAGTCCTGCGACATGATGGAGAAGCCAGGACACTGTTACACTGGAGGAGGAGGAGTCATAGAGATATACAACATGGATACAGACCCTTCGGTCCAACTATCCGAAACTGAACTAGTCCCATTTGCCAATGTTTGGCCCATATCCCTCTAAACCTTTCCTATTCATGTACCTGATCAAAAGTCTTTTAAATGTTGTAATTGTACCCACCTCTATCACTTCCTTAGGCGTTTTAATTATTTCAAGGTATGAGGGCATCACTGGCTAGTCCAGTATTTATTGCTTATCCATAATAGCCCAGAGGACAATTAAAAGTCAACTTAAGAGTCAATTTCCTTCCCTAAAGGACATTTGTGAATTTGATTTTTTTTCTGACAATCTACACTGGATTCATGATCATCATGAGACTCTTAATTCCAGATGTTTTATTGAATTCATATTCCACCGCCGTCCTGGTGGGATCAGAACTTTAGTCTCCAGAACATTGCCTGGGTCTCGGGATTAACAGTCTAGTGATAATACCATTAGGCCATTGCCTCCCTGTACCCTCACAGGGTTCCCTGTCATCTGTGGGGAAAGGCATGTAGTAACATGAAGAAGCTGGGAAGGTGCAACATTGTGCAAGGCCTGTTTAACACATTGTGTAATATATGCTCAAGCACTTCATTGTGTCCAGTTCTGGGTGCCATACCTTCAAGAAGGATAATAACACATGAGAGGAGATTCATGAGAACATTCCCAGCAATGAGGAACTTCTGTTATGTCATCTGATTGGAGAAACTAACTTTTCTCTCAACATAAAAACATGGAGCATTAGGCCATTCAGCCCATTGAACCATTCAAAATTATCATGATTGATCATCCAACTCCGTTCCCTAATCCTGCTTACTCCCCAAACTGCTTTATCCTGTTAGCCCTAAAAACTGTATCTAAATCCTTCATGAAAACATTCAGTATTTTGGCCTCAATCATTTTCTGCAGCAGAGAATTCCACAGGCTACCCACTCTCTGGGTTAGGACATTTCTCCTCAGCTCAGTCCTAAATATATCCTTAGTGTGTACTCCCCAGTTGATCGAAACATCCTTCCAGTGTTTATTCTGTCAAGTCCTGTTAGAATTTATAAATTAGAGCATGTATTTCTAAGAGATCTCTCCTTATTCTTCTAAACTCCTCTCTCAAGTGAGAAGAGAGGGCTGAGGGGAGATTTGATACAGGTATTCAAAATCAGAAATGGGTCTGGACGGAGTTTATGGAAGGAAAGGGAAAGAATAAATGATGTTGATTTAAGGCGAATGACAATAGAACGAAATAATGTATGAGTAAACATGTTTTACTGCAGCGAATGCTTAAATTGAGGAACATACTGTCAGTAATGTATCGTAAAGTGATAGTGATCTACATCACATAATAGGGCCCTTCAGACTGCACCAGACAAAAATAATCACCTAACTATTCTGATCCAATTTTGCAGCACTAGGCCCATAGTCTCGTATGTCTGGGCATCGCAAGTCATATCTGAATATGTTTTCAATGTTACGAGTGTTACCTTCCTTACAGGCAGTGAGTTCCAGATTCCAATCATCCTCTGGGTGAGAAAGCTTTTCCTCAAATCTCAAAACCTTCTGTCCCTTACCTTAAATCTATTTCCCTTGGTCATTCACCCTCCAAAAAAGGAAAGGTTTCTTCATGTCAACCCTACCTATGCCCCTCAGAATTTTTAACAGCTCAAACATGTCTCCTCTCAGTCTCCTCTGCTCTAAGAAAAACAACCCCAGTCTGTCCAATCTCTCTTCATAATCAAAACTCTCCAGCCCACACAACATCCTGGTAAATCTCCTCAGCAGCCCTCCAATGCTATCATAACAAAATTGTGGATTCTAGAAGCAACATTTTTTTTTACAGTTTCAGTAGAACCTCCCTGTTCTTTAACTCTGTGCTTCAACTAATAACATACCGTATGCCACCTTAACCATTTATCCAGGTGTCCTGACATCTTAAGGTCTGATAGAATCATGGAATCATAGAATCCCTACAGTGTGGAAGCAAGCCATTTGTCCCATCAGGTCCACAATGACCCTCTAAAGAGCATTCCACCCAGACCCACTTTCCTACCCTGTAGCCCTGTATTTCCCATAGCTAATCCATCTTGCCTGCACATCCCTGGACAATATGGACAATTTAGCATGGCTAATCCAGCTAACCTGCACATCTTTGGACTGTGGGAGCAAACTAGAGCAGCCAGGGGAAACACATGTAGACATGGGGAGAATGTACAAACTTCACACAGACAGTCGCCTCAGGTTTCCCAAATTAAACTAGTCCCATTTGCTGTGTTTGGCCCATATCCCTCTTAAACCTTTCTTATTCATGTACCTGTGCAAATGTCTTTTAAGTGTTGTAACTATACAGTCAGTTCTGCTAAAATGTGGTAGTTCAGTTCTCATGTGTTAAAGGAAAATTGTGTAATAGCAGCACCATTTATACTAATGGGGCTGGAATTGCGTGATAGAACATAGAACATAGAAGAATACAGCGCAGTACAGGCCCTTCAGCCCTCGATGTTGCGCCGATCAAAGCCCACCTAACCTACACTAACCCACTATCCTCCATATACCTATCCAATGCCCGCTTAAATACCCATAAAGAGGGAGAGTCCACTACTGCTACTGGCAGGGCATTCCATGAACTTACGACTCGCTGAGTGAAGAACCTACCCCTAACATCAGTCCTATATCTACCCCCCCTTAATTTAAAGCTATGCCCCCTTGTAATAGCTGACTCCATACGTGGAAAAAGGTTCTCACTGTCAACCCTATCTAACCCCCTAATCATCTTGTACACCTCTATCAAATCACCCCTAAACCTTCTTTTCTCCAATGAAAACAACCCCAAGTGCCTCAGCCTTTCCTCATAGGATTTTCCTACCATACCAGGCAACATCCTGGTAAACTTCCTCTGCACCCGTTCCAGTGCCTCCACATCCTTCCTATAGTATGGCGACCAAAACTGCACACAATATTCCAGATGCGGCCGCACCAGAGTCTTATACAACTGCAGCATGACCTCAGGACTCCGGAACTCAATTCCTCTACCAATAAAAGCCAGTACGCCATATGCCTTCTTCACTGCACTATTTACCTGGGTGGCAACTTTCAGAGATCTGTGTACATGGACACCAAGATCCCTCTGCTCTTCCACACTACCAAGTAGTCTACCATTAGCACAGTAATCCATCTTTTTATTACTCTTACCAAAGTGAATCACTTCACACTTAGCTACATTGAACTCCATTTGCCACCTTTCTGCCCAGCTCTGCAGCTTCTCTATATCCCGCTGTAACCTGCCATATCCTTCCTCACTGTCTACAACTCCTCCGACTTTCGTATCATCCGCAAACTTGCTCACCCAACCTTCTAACCCTTCCTCCAGGTCATTTATAAAAATGACAAACAGCAATGGTCCCAAAACAGATCCTTGCGGAACACCGCTAGTGACGGCACTCCAAGATGAACCTTTGCCATCAACTACTACCCTCTGTCTTCTTCCAGAGAGCCAATTCCTAATCCAAACCTCCAACTCACCCTCAATGCCATATCTCTGTATTTTCTGCAGTAGCCTACCATGATAATCAATACACGCTTTAAAACTTTACATTTTAGAAACAGTGCCCTCAGTTTGTCAATTGTATTATAGTGAATTTGCATTAACAAAACATGCATTATAGCAGATCGACCTGTGCCTGCATCTACCACTTCTCTGGCAGTTCATTTGAAATGCAAAACGTCCTGTGTGAAAAGGATCCCTCTAGGCCCCTTTTAACACTTTCTCCTCACACCTTAAAATGATACTCTCTAGTTTTGAACTCTGCTACCTGGGGAAAAGACCTTTGCTATTTACCTTATCCATCCCCTTCATGATTTTATAAATCCCTATAAGTCCACTCCTCAGCCTCAATGCTCCAGGGAAAAAAGACCCAGCCTGTTCTTACTAACACAAACCCTCCAGTTCTGATAACAATCTTGTAAATCTTTTCTGCACTCTTTCCCATTTAACAACATTCTTTCTAAAGCAGGACAACTAGAATTGTACACAGTTCAGTCAGTTCTGATGTAACACGATAGTTCCTATCCCATGTGACTCCATGTTAGAAGAAAATCGCATAATGGCAACATTTAAACTAATGGGGCTGGAATCACATAATAACAATACCAGACAGGAAAGTTCGCATTCTACAAATAACTTGATTTACATTCATCAATTGTGTTACAGCTAATTCGCACTGAAGAAATGTGTGTTATAGGAGAACTGACTGTACTCTAAATGTGGCCTTGTGGATAGCCATAATATAATGTTCCAACTCAGTGCTCTGTCCAACGAAGGCAAGCATGCCAAGTGCCATTCTTCACCATCCTGTATGTAATCCTCACTTGAACATGCTTTTTGAATCTTTGCAGAATTATTAACAGAGAGTGAAAAGGCTCCATCATTACTGACTCACTCACCAAGCACTACGTTCTCGTCAGTGTTTCACAGTTTCCACACAACCTCCCTCCGCAAACAGAAGAGGATTCCAACGGCTCTGAAGGAGGTAGGCCAATCACACAATACACCTATCTTCCAGGTGAGGCTAATGCAGAGGGAGATGTCTCCCTTCTAATTCCACTGACCCCAAGGGAGACCTCTTTCTGCTAATGAGGTTGACCCCAAGGGAGGCCTCTCCCTGCGAGTGAGACTGACTCATCCCCCATCCTTTGCCTTCTTTTCTAATGAGATATTTGGTGGTTGTCAGGTTGAAGCTTCAGCTGAGGGAGTGTCAATGAGTGGATATCTCCAGAGGTGTAAGAGGAACAAGAGACATTGGAAGAAACTCTGGTTTGTCATTCATGAAAAAGTGCTGTACACCTACAGAGCAAGTGGAGTAAGTATTGTCAGCACAATTCTCTTCCTTTATTCCTCTACGTCCTCCTTTCATCTCTCTCATCTCTCCCTTTACCCCTCAACCCTCCCATAGGGATCAGTGCTGTGGCCTCAACCATTTCCAATTCATATAAATGACTTGTTTGAAGGGACTGAAGGTACAGCAGCTATGTTTGCAGATGACACGCTGATGGATAGGAAAGTAAATTTCTATCGGGCCGCATGGTGGCTCAGTGGTTAGCACTTCTGCCTCACAGCGCCAGGGACCTGGGTTCAATTCCGGCCTCAAGCAACTGTCTGAGGGGAGTTTGCATATTCTCCCCATGTCTGCATGGGTTTCCTCCGGGTGCTCTGGTTTCCTCCCACATTCCAAAAGATGTGCAGATCAGGTGAATCGGCCACGCTAAATTGCCCGTAGTATTAGGTGCATTAGTCAGGGTTAATGTAGGGAAATGAGTCAGTGTGGACTTGTTGGGCTAAAGGGCCTGTTGCATGCAGTATATCTGTGTCAAAAAACTGCCTCACTTTTATAATAAAGAACAGAAGTACTCAGCCGTGAGAGAAAAGTGACTGATCACCTCCTGCCTCTTTTTTCTAACTCCCTGTTTCACCAACTCCAGCTACACTTGTGCAAGATCAGGCCTTCAGCCCTGTGAGCCTGCTCTGGCATATAAGACATAGGAGTGGAAGTAAGGCCATTCGGCCCATCGAGTCCACTCCGCCATTCAATCATGGCTGCTGGGCACTTCAACTCCACTTACCCGCATTCTCCCCGTAGCCCTTAATTCCCCGAGACAACAAGAATCTATCAATCTCTGCCTTGAAGACATTTAGCGTCCCGGCCTCCACTGCACTCTGCGGCAATGAATTCCACAGGCCCACCACTCTCTGGCTGAAGAAATGTCTCTGCATTTCTGTTCTGAATTTACCCCCTCTAATTCTAAGGCTGTGTCCATGGGTCCTAGTCTCCTCACCTAACGGAAACAATTTCCTAGCGTCCACCCTTTCCAAGCCATGTATTATCCTGTAAGTTTCTATTAGATCTCCCCTTAATCTTCTAAACTCCAATGAATACAATCCCAAAATCCTCAGCCGTTCCTCATATTTTAGACCTATCATTCCTGGGATCATCCGTGTGAATCTCCGCTGGACACGTTCCAGTGCCAGTATGTCCTTCCTGAGGTGTGGGGACCAAAACTGGACACAGTACTCCAAATGGGGTCTAACCAGAGCTTTATAAAGTCTCAGTAGCACAATGGTGTTTTTATATTCCAACCCTCTTGAGATAAGTGACAACATCGCATTCGCTTTCTTAATCACAGACTCAACCTGCATGTTGACCTTTAGAGAATCCTCGACTAGCACTCCCAGATCCCTTTGTACTTTGGCTTTACGAATTTTCTCACTGTTTAGAAAGTAGTCTGTGCTTTTATTCTTTTTGCCAAAGTGCAAGACCTCGCATTTGTTCACATTGAATTCCATCAGCCATTTCCTGGACCACTCTCCCAAACTGTCTAGATCCTTCTGCAGCCTCCCCACTTCCTCAGTACTACCTGCCTGTCCACCTATCTTTGTATCATCGGCAAACTTCGCTAGAATGCCCCCAGTCCCTTCATCCAGATCATTAATATATAATGCAAACAGCTGTGGCCCCAACACTGAACCCTGCGGGACACCGCTCGTCACCGGCTGCCATTCTGAAAAAGAACCTTTTATCCCAACTCTCTGCCTTCTGTCAGACAGCCAATCCTCAATCCATCCCAGTAGCTCACCTCGAACACCATGGGCCCTCACCTTGCTCAGCAGCCTCCCGTGTGGCACCTTATCAAAGGCCTTTTGGAAGTCTAGATAGACCACATCCACTGGGTTTCCCTGATTTAACCTGCTTATCACCTCTTCAAAGAATACCAACAGGTTTGTCAGGCATGACCGCCCCTTAGTAAATCCATGTTGACTTGTTCTAATCAGACTCTGCTCTTCTAAGAATTTAGAAACCACATCCTTAATGATGGATTCTAGAATTTTACCAACAACCGAGGTTAGGCTAATTGGCCTATAATTTTCCATCTTTTGTCTTGATCCTTTCTTGAACAATGGGGTTACAACCGCGATCTTCCAATCATCCGGGACTTTCCGTGACTCCAGTGACTCTTGAATGATCTCAACCAATGCCTCTGCTATTTCGTCAGCCACCTCTCTCAGAACTCTAAGATGTATCCCATCGGGGCCAGGAGATTTATCAATTTTAAGACTTTTTAGCTTTTCTAGCACTATCTCTTTTGTAATGACAACCGTACTCAACTCAGCCTCCTGACTCCCTTTAATTGTTGGGATATTACTCCTGTCTTCCACTGTGAAAACTGACGCAAAGTACTTGTTAAGTTCTCCTGCTATTTCTTTATCTCCCATCACTAGGCTTCCAGCATCAGTTTGAAGTGGCCCAATGTCTACTTTTGTCTGTCGTTTGTTTCTTATGTATTGAAAGAAACTTTTACTATCGTTTCTAAATATTACTGGCTAGCCTACCTTCATATTTGATCCTCTCCTTTCTTATTACTCTCTTTGTTATCCTCTATTTGTTTTTGTAGCCTTCCCAATCTTCCGATTTCCCACTGCTCTTGGCCACTTTATAGGATCTCTCTTTTTCTTTAATACATTTCCTGACTTCCTTTGTCAGCCATGGCTGTCTAATCCCTCCCTGGATAATCTTTCTTTTCTTGGGGATGAACCTCTGTACAGTGTCCTTAATTATACCCACAAACCCCTGCCATTTTTGCTCTACTGTCTTCCCCGCAAGCCTCTGCTTCCAGTCTATTTTTGTCAGTTCCTCTCTCATGCCCTCATAATTACCTTTATTAAACTGTAACACCATTACATCCGATTTTGCCTTCTCTCTTTCAAACTCCAGACTGAACTCTACCATATTATGATCGCTGCTTCCTAAGGGTTCCCTTACTTTAAGATCTTTTATTAAGTCTGGTTCATTGCAAAGCACTAGGTCCAGAATAGCCTGCTCCCTTGTGGGCTCCATGACAAGCTGTTCCAAAAAGCCATCCTGTAAGCATTCCATGAATTCCCTTTCTTTGGATCCACTGGCAACATTATTTACCCAGTCCACCTGCATATTGAAGTCTCCCATGATCACTGTGACCTTGCCTTTCTGACATGCCTTCTCTATTTCCCGGTACATGTTACGTGCCTGCTCCTGACCACTGTTAGGAGGTCTGTACACAACTCCAATTATGGTTTTTTTGCCTTTGTGGTTCCTCAATTCCACCCATACAGACTCCACATCATCTGACGCTATGTCATTCAGTGCCATAGATTTAATATTGTTCTTAACTAACAAGGCAACCCTACCCTCTCTGCCGACCTCCCTGTCTTTTCGATAAGTTGAAAATCCTTGGAGGTTTAACTGCCTGTCCTGACCCCCCTGTAATGTCTCTGTGATGCCTACCACATCATAATCATTCACTATGAGCTGTGCCATTAGTTCATCTGCTTTGTTATGAATATCACGCGCATACAGGTAAAGCGCCTTAATGCTAACTTTCTTATCATTAGAGATAAGATATGGTACCATCATGGCTGATCATCCTGTTCAGTACTTTGTTCCCACTTTCTCCCCATATGTTTTGATCTCTTTAGCCCTAAATACTGAATCTACACTGCCCCAAATGCTGCCCTTTGATTTTACATGCTAATTTCTTATGAAATGCCTTCTGAAAGTCCTAGTAAACCATATCCACTAGCTCCCCCTAATCAACTGTACTCGTTACATTCTCAAACAATTCCACTCATTTTGTCAAGCATGATCTCTGTTATGTAAATCCAAACTAATCTGTCCAGTCCTGTCACTGTTTACTAAATGCCCTGCTATTAAATCTTTCATATTTGGCTGAAGGCTTTGAATTAATCATAGTTGACTTTTAAACACTCTTTCATGGGAAATGAGTGTCAAGAACAAACTATTATTCTCATCCCCAAATTGGCCAACATTTGTAACAAGATTGATCAAACAAACTGAAATAAATTGCTGGAAGAGCGCAGCAGGTAAGGACATTCAAGAAGGGTTGATGCCCGAAACGTTGATTCTGCTGCTCCTTGGATGCTGCCTGATCTGCTGCGCTTTTCCAGCAACACATTTTCAGCTCTGATCTCCAGCATCTGCAGTCCTCACTTTCTCCAAACTGAAATAAATGAATGTTACAGTTGTGGCTCTTACAGATGTATGGGGACCTCGAGTTGGGAACTGATTATTTCAGGGTATTTGACATTCCAAAAGACAGAAACAAAGTAAGAGATGCCAAGTTTCTCTTCAGTACAGCACAGAAATATTCGGAAAATCAAGATGTACATAAAAAATAGAACAGTACAGCACAGTACAGGCCCTCGATGTTGTGCTGGCCTTTTATCCTACTCTAACATCAGACTAACCAACATACCCTTTATTGTACTATCTTCCATGTGCCTATCCAAGATTTGCTTAAATGTCCATAATGTATCTGACTCTATTACAATTGCCAGAAGTGCATTGCACGCACCTGCTATTGTCTGTGTAAAGAACCTACCTCTGACATCTCCCCTAAACCTTCCACCAATTACCTTAAAATTATGCCCCTTTGTGATAGATGTAGTATTAGATTGGGTAGTAATAAGCAATAACAAAGCAAAGAAGTCACTTCTTGAGGTATTCCAAACCTCTTAATAAAAACAGATTCCATCAAACAGGAGAAACTAAGTGAGAAAGATGTGCCACCTGAGGAAGTTAAGAATGGTATCAAATTGAGAAAATAGATTTTCGGTACTGAGATGGTTAGTGGACTGGGAAAATTTGTAAAATCAGCAAACAGTAATTAAAAACTAAACAAAAAAGGGAAGCATTAGAAAGCAGGAGTAAACTCGCAAGAGACGTGAAAACAGATAATACGAGCTTCTACAAGTAAGTAGAAAGAGAAAATATCTCTGGATTGAGCAATGTCCTTTACAGGGGTGAGACTGGGGAACTAATAATGGAAAACAAAAAAATGACAAAGGTTTGAACAAGTATTTTGCATCTATCATCAAGGTGGAAGACACATTAAAAATCCAAAGATAGTAGAGAAACAGGGGCCAGAAAGGAGAGGTGCTTAAAATAAGCATACACACAATCACTACAGAAAAGTTAATGACTCTAAAGGTTGACAAATCCCTTGGACCTAATGACCTACATTCTGTGATCTTGAAAATTGTGGCTGAAGAGATGTTGGATGTATTGTTCGCAGTCTTTCAAAGTTCCCTCTGTTCTGGAAAGGTCCCAGCAAAAAAGAAAATCACAAAGGTAAAATATTCAAGGCAACAGAATGGTAGAAACCAGGAATCTACAGGGTGGTTATGTCCATCATAGGAAAAATGCTGGAATCCATTATAAAGGGAGTAAAAGTAGAAGATCACTGTATAATCAAGGACAGTCAATGTAGACTTGTCAAAGGGAAACCACGTTTGACAATTTATTGGAATTCTTTCGTTGTCCATGCTTTGAGACAAATAAAATAGTCAGAACTCCATTTGCAATTCGACACCATTTTATTCATGAAACATAATGAAGATACAAAAGGCTGAATAATATCCAAAACTCTGCTCCTCTGTGATAAAACTCCTGAATCTTACATTAATTGCTATATCATTTTCTACATTAAGTCTTTGTTGCAATCCTTATCTAAATTAGTACTGGCTACTAGACTAGGATAACATACTAACCATGCAGCTAAACTTGGCGGGCTGTGTCATCGGCTCTGATGTACTTGATGAAGTTGGTCTCGCACTTGGTTGTCTTCTCTCTCTCTCTCTCCAGGAGAATCCTGGGCCAGATCCAGTCTTCACTATGGGACTGGCCACTGGGTGTCCCTTCTAATCCTTCCCTGGGTCCCCAGCTAATTGATCTTCCAGGTTAAGGTAATGGGATCCCCAATGTCATGTACAAAAGGTGTTGGGGCTACTTTCGCTGTCCATCCTCCAATGCATCAGTGTATATCCGTCTCTCCACACATTGTCATGGTGGGAACCCAGGATATCCTACTAGTCTGTTCGCCATACTCCAACACACAAATCACTCTCATTTTCCTGGTTTGCCCTTGCCTGCCTTTGTCTTATCTTGACCTGTCCTGAAAGTCCCATCAGGCCTGGCTGCTCAAAGGTTGCCTATTCTGGTTACAGACCTAGCCGTTCAGGCCCTGATGTATCTGGCCACAATTTCAGAATGTTACAAGTAGAGTTGGAAAGGGGAACCAAAGGTGTTGTGATTTGGATCTCCAAAAGGCATTAGATAAGAGGCCATGTAAATGTTTTTAGGGTGACAGGAAACAGAATTGAAATAAATGTGCCATGTTCAAGCTGTTGGAGCATCACAGTGATTAGTGCTTGGCTTCAACTGTTTACATTCTACGTTAATGACTTTAATAAAAGGCCTGTAAAGACTAAATTAATGAAACTAAAAGCTGATAAGTAGATGTCTTCTTATTTTTCTTTACTTTTGAGGACTGAAATGGGAAAAAGCTGGACCATAGAGCAGTCCAGAACAGGAACAGGCCCTTCAGTCCACGATGTGCTAAATATGACACCAAATTAAACTAGTCCCTTCTGCCTGCTCTTGTACCGTATCCCTTCATTCCATGCATATTCATCTGCTTAACTGCTTATCTGCTTATCATTTCTACGTCCACCATGCAGTGCATTCCAGACTCTTTGTGTAAAAGACCTCCCTCTCACATCTCCTTTGAACCTTAAATGCATGCCCCCTACTCTTGGACATTTCAACTCTAGGAAAAAGATTCTGACCATCAACCCTATCTATGCATCTCATAATTTTATAGACTTCTATCAAGTTTCCTCTCAGCCCCTGCCACTCCAGAGCAAACAACCCAAGTTGTTTTTTAGATTAGATTTCTCACAGTGTGGAAACAGGCCCTTCAGCCCAACCAGTCCACACAGACCTTCCAAAGAGTAACTCACCCAGATCCACCCTCCTCTGACTAATGCACCTAACATTATGGGCAATTTAGCATGGCCAATTCACCTGACCTGCACATCTTTGAACTGTGGGAGGAAACTGGAGCACCCTGAGGAAATCCATGCAGACACAAGGAGAAGGTGCAAACTCCACACAGATAATTGCTCAAACCTAGGACCCTGGCGCTGTGAGGTAGCAGTGCTAACCACTGTGCCACCATGCTGCCCGAGCCTCTCCTTTTTACCAATGCCCTCTATTTTAGGCAGCATCCTGGTAACTCACTTCAGCACCCGTCCAAAGCCCCCACATCCTTTCAGTAACGTGGCAATCAGAATTGAATGCAACACTTTGTATGGCCTAACCAAAGAATTATAAAGCTGCAAAATGACATCCTGACTCTTATACTCAGTTCCCTGACCAATAAAGGCAAGCATACCATACACTTCCTTTACCACCCTATCTACTTGCATGTTTGAAAAGTGTGGTGTTGGAAAAACACAGCAGGTCAGGCAGCATCCGAGGAGCAGGAGAGCCAATGTTTCAGGCATAAGCCCTTCATCATTCCTGATTAAAGGTTAATGCCCAAGATGTTGACTCTTCTGCTCCTCAGATGCTGCCTGACCTGCTGTGCTTTTCCAGGAGAAAATGAGGTCTGTAGATGCTGGAGATCAGAGGTGAGAGTGTGGTGCTGGAAAAGCACAGCAGGTCAGGCAGCATCTGGGGAGCAGGAGAATCAATGTTTTGGGCATAAGCCCTTCACCAGGAATCTTTGCTATGCCTAAAACGTCAATTCTCTTGTTCCTTGGATGCTGCCTGACCTGCTGTGCTTTTCCAGCGCCACACTTGTTGACTTTGACTTCCAGCATCTGCAGTCTTCACTTTCTCATATCTCCTTGCATGGCCACCTTCAGGGAGCAATGGACTTGAACTCCAAGATCCTTCTGTCCATCAATGCCGTTCAGGATCCTGCCATTAACTGTATACTTTTCCTTAACATTTGATTGTTGAGGTATTATTGTATTTCAGAAAGCAAGTCACATGATACCAACTGTAAGGGCTGCTTTGATAGCTGTTGCTTCAAACAGTACTATGGGAAGGTTATAGATGGGTTGGCATTGTGTACGAATAGCGATTCAGGCAGCAATATGTAGCTGATTGGTCTGTGGAATAAAGACAATTAGTGATCACAAAGGTCGACTATGTGAAATGGCTCTAAGGGATTGGGGCTCTGAACAGGAAAGTAAGAAGACATTAAATATTAGCAGTCTCAAGAGTTGTCTCTATTCTCAGCAGTATAAAAACACTTTATGTCTGAAGGAAACCAGTTCATTCTTCCTTCAGCAGTTACTGTAAGATATGGCTTTAATAAATCAGAATCCCTTTAAAAAGTCACAGACGTCTACAACTTAAAAAAAGGCGCTTTGACATATGCACCTGTCAAAAACATCTAGCTATTCAAAACACACTGTGAACTTATGCCTCCCAGAAATAAATGAACGCATCTGGAGAAGGGACTTTGAGAAGTCGATTTCTGATCAGTACAAAAATCACCTCGGCAAATCTTATCAACAGGGACCAAGGATTTGCTTTCCCAGCTTTTCCCCCCACAATAAATACCTAGGTTTTTCTTCAGTTTGTTTATGTCTGCTTGTATGAGTGCAGAGGGGCCTTTTATTAGAGGGTTAGAACTTTAACTATCTCTAATTGTACACCTGTAGCTAGAATCTAATTATTTGTTAAAAAAAGGTTACTCATACTAAGCATAGAAACCTGATTTGTGTTCTATCAACTTAGTTCTGAGAGTAAGATAAACTGGACAATTCTGAAAGATTTTTAAAGTCTTTAACTTTTGTGATGACTCTGGGTATAGCAATCTTGATTTTCAGCATACTATCCCATTGCCCTTGAACAGATATAGCTGTATTGTAGCCAAATTTGCCCACAAATGCAGAAAGGAAAACAAGCTGTGAGGAAGACAGAGTCTGTGGTGGGATATAGATAGGATAAATGAATGACCAAACATTTGGCAGATGGTGTATAATGTGAGAAATTGTGAACTTGTCCATTTTGGAGAAGAGAAGAACAGAATGATGTTTAATTAGAGAGACACTGCAGAATGCTGTCGTACAAAGAGATCTGGGTTTCCTTGTACAAATCACAAAACGTTGATATGTGGATACAGTGCATGATTAGGAAGGCAAATGGAATATTTCCCTTATTGGAAAGGGGGAGTATAAAAAATAGGACACGTTATTACACAGGGCAACCATGAGGCCACACCTGGAATACTATGTATACAGTTTTCCTTACTTAAGGAACTATATTACAAAATTTTTACAGTGCATAAGGAGGACATTCAGCCTTCAGTGTTTGCACGAACTCTTTCGCATTTTAAACTGGTGCCAATTTCTTCTCTTTTCCCTGTAACCCAGATAATTGGTTCTGTTTAAATAATCATTCAATGCCTTAATTGAATGTCTCCACCACACTTCCAGACAGGTTTGCCATACTAAGTTATCCATAGTGTCGAGGGAATGAGACTAGGTGAATTAGCCATGATAAATCCGGGTTTACAGGGTTCGGGTAGGGGACTGTGTTTGGGTGTGATACTCTTCAGATGGTCGGTGCATACTCGATGGGCCAAAAGGCCTCTTTCCGCAATGTAGGAAATCTACGTTATTAATATTCAGTGCACTTCTTACACTAACTACTCACCCAGTTTAAAAGTCTGTTCTCGTGTTTGCTCTTTTGCAAAACATTTTAAAACTGTGCCTTTAGGCTCTTGATCTCGTGAATGGGAATAGTTTCTCCCTATAAGTTAGAATATAATAGTTTCTCCCTATAATTCTCCCTTATAATCTAGACCCTTCATAATTTAGAAAATTCTATCAGATCTCCTGTTAGTCTCCAAGGAAAACACATTTCTTTAATCTTTTCTCAACTGAAATGTTGCATTCCTGGAAACACTGCTGTAAACCTCTCTCTCTCTCTCTTGTCATTCTTACAGTGATGGGCCTAGAACTGTATACAGTACTCCAGCTGAGGTCTAGCCAGCATCTTCTATATCATAACGTGCCTGCTCTTGTATTTTGTGGCCCTATTAAGATATTTTAGTAAGCCTTATTAACAGGTCTCTTCAACTGTCCTGCCATCTTTAATGACTTATGTACATATGAACCCAGGTCTGCTTTGCACATCCTTTAAAATTAGTTTGATTTATTTTATGCAGCCACTTCCTGTTCTTTGTAGCAAAGTACATTACTTCAGACTTCACATTGAAATCAGTCTGGCATTTACCAAACATAAATGTCCTTTTGAAATTCAATACAATTCTCCTTTTGCCAGCAATTGTTGCTTCAGAGACTTTGGAGTTTTGTTTTGTTTATCCCTAATTGCCCTTGAGAAAATGATGGTGAACTGTTGTCTTGAACTGCTGCTGATCATCTGGTGTCGGTACTCCCAAACTTCTGTTAGGAAGAATGTTCCAGAATTTAGACACAGCGACAGTGGTGAAGTAGTTCCAAGTCAGCATTATATGTGGTTTGAAAGGGAACTTGCTGGTGATGGTATTCCCATGTATCGGCTGGCCTTGTCCTCTGAGGTGTGAGAAAATACTGTCAAAGGAGAGACAGTGAATAGCTGGATTGCATCTTGGAGATGCACTACTGCCACTGCAGAATTGGGGGCAGGAGGTGGGTGTTTAATGTGATCGATCAGATGTCAGTTGAGCCGTAAGTTGAGAATGGTACTGAATACTAGTTACTGTAATTTGCAGTAAAAAGCCCGAATTGATGATGTACCTGATTAATTTATGGCAGCGTATAATGGTGAGAATTATGCCAGTTATGCTGCCGGAATGATCAAAAGATGGAATGTAATTAAGTCATATTGTCCAATTTGTTAATTTGATTAGATTAGATTACTTACAGTGTGGAAACAGGCCCTTCGGCCCAACAAGTCCACACTGACCCACCGAAGCACAACCCACCCAGACTCATTCCCCTACATTTACCCCTGCACCTAACACTACGGGCAATTTAGCACGGCCAATTCACCTGACCTGCATATCTTTGGACTGTGGGAGGAAACCGGAGCAAACCCATGCAGACACGGGGAGAATGTGCAAACTCCACACAGTCAGTCGCCTGAGGCGGGAATTGAACCCGGGTCTCTGGCACTGTGAGGTAGTAGTGCTAACCACTGTGCCACCATGCCGCCCACTAAAATCTTTGTAGGAATACAAGGATCAAATGAATATAAACAGCATAAGGAAAACTTGGTCAATATACTGTGCAAGCAAGCAAACTCCTCAACAGAGATGCATCCTATGCACAATAAAATGACTGAGAAGCTGTAATAAGATCTGGTATGAGCTAGGTTTTTATTTTAAGCATTTCAATTAATATCTAAAATTCAGGACACTTACAGGAAGAATCTCACTCTCAAGACACCATGCAATGACTTCTGATTTCAACCTGAACATGGGGACCTTGAAACAGTGGGAAGGATCCGTCTGTGTGATGTTATCAAGCATGTGGAATGTTTGATGTCTTGGAAAAGCCAAGAAGACCATTTTGAAGCAATGAATAAGGACTCTGTACCAGAGGGATGACATTGCCTTTGACAAATACACAGTTTACCATGCAGGGAGTAATCACTCCCTGATGGTAATTGGTTTGGAACACATGCACAGAAGGGTATAAGAAAGGTATACCTTTCCTTTATTCTTCACTGAACATTGGCCAACACATCAGAAATTGTATCTTTACCTCGAGCGTCTGATAAGCATTACAGGTGTGAGCAGGGATTAAAATCTATGCCCACACTTACTAGGTTTCTCTGATGTTCCCTGAACAGTCACAGAATATAAATGATTTGGAGATGCCGGTGTTGGACTGGGGTGTACAAAGTTAAAAATCACACAACACCAGGTTATAGTCCAACAGGTTTAATTGGAAGCACACTAGCTTTCGGAGCAACGCTCTTTCACCTGACTATCACCTGATGAAGGAGCGTCGCTCCGAAAGCTAGTGTGCTTCCAATTAAACCTGTTGCACTATAACCTGGTGTTGTGTGATTTTTAACAGAATATAAAGGCTGAGAATAGGAGTTCATACTGGCCAGGTGATTGCTTGAGTGCTCAATGTAGTCTTCCGCTTCTGGGGTTTTCACTGGCTGCATGCCCGAAATCCTTCATTGTTATGCTTTTTCCTTATCTCCCTGAACGTTGGTGTCTTGGTTTCATTGGTTCATGCTAATCTGTCAAACCTGTCTCCTTTTGTTATAGGCTCCAGCCAAGGTGTAGCATTTACTCTTCCGCTAAATAAGGACTTATACGCTTCTCAGAGTTAAGCTAGTTCAAGCTGATTCCAGCCAGCACAAGCCAGTGGCTGGGGCTCAGGCTTCTTAGGTTCACACACTGCTGTTTTTATGTGTGAACTGTCACAAGCCAACAAAAACACTTTGCATTTATAAAGCATCTACACAGTAGCAAACTGAGACAAAGCACTCCAAAGAAATGTAAGTGGACATAAATGAGCACTGACACAAAGAAAGGGCGATCAGAAAGAGTGGTTAAATGCTTGATCAAGAATTGTTTTTAAAAAATGTTAAGACTTTTAGTGGAGGAGAAATTGAAATCCAGGAGAATAAGTAGGGGAATTTCAGAGCTCAGTGCCCAGGTAGCCAAAGGTAGGGTGGTGCACAAAGACCAAGAAGTGTTAGAGTGCAAGATCTGAGGGCTGCAAAAGGACAGGGAGTTGCAAGACCAGAGCACAATTGGAAAATAAGAATACAAATTGTATAATTGGGACAATGTTGAAGTATGTGGACCTGGTTGAAAAGCTTCATTAAAAGTTTGACATTTGGATGCTCATTGTTTTGTGACAGAACAAGGTCGCTGCAGAAAGCTTGCCTTTATTGGGCTTTACTATCAAGGGATCAAAGGATGATGACCACTCTGGACCCAGTGTACTGTTTCAGCTTTACCACAAAAATGTCCTTTACTACACATTCAAAGCTGAGGACACACACACAGCACAGAGGTAAGTCCTGCTCTCACTAACAAGGTTATTCAGTCTAGACAAGGGACAGATGCTAAAAAAAAATTGACAGCTAGCTTCATTCAGTTTGACATCCTCTGATGTGTCTTCACATTTAGCTTTGAGATTAAGATGGGTTGGGATGTGCTGCCAGATGGTTAGTCTTTCCAGCTGTGAATGAACTAGACCAATGTGATAGAATCATAGAGATGTACAGCACGGAAACAGACCCATCCGTCCAACTCATCCATGCCAACTAGATATTGGGCCTAATCTAGTCCCATTTGCCAGCTCTTGGCCCATATTCCTGTAAACTCTTCCTATTCATATATCTATCCAGATGCCTTCTTTTAAAAGCTGTAATTGTGCCAGCCTCCACCACTTCCTCTGGCAACTCATTTCATACACACACCCTATTCCTGCGTGAAAAAGCTGCCCTTTAGGTCCCTTTTATATCTATCCCCTCTCTCCCTGAACCTAGCCCCAGAGAAAAGACTATCTATTTATCCTATCCTCTCCATGCCCCTCATAATTTTGTGAACCTCTGTAAGGTCACCCCTCAGCCTCTGACACTCCAGGGGAGACAGCCCCAGCCTACTCAACCTCTCGATATAGCTCAAACCCTCCAACCCTGGCAACATCCTTATAAATCTTTTCTGAACCCTTACAAACTTCACAACATCCTTCTGATAGGAAGGAGGCCAGAATTGCACACAATATACCAAAATTGGCCTAACCAATGTCCTGTATGGCCACAACGTAACCTCCAGCTCCTGCATCCAATACTCTGACCAATAAAGGAAAGCATACCAAATGCCTTCTTCACTATCCTATCTACCTGTGACTCTATTTTTAAGGAACTATAAACCTGCATTCCAAGGTCTTTTTGTTCAGCAACACTCCCCAGGACCTTACCATTAAGTGTATTGGTCCTGCTCTGATTTGTCTTTCCAAAATGCAGCACCTGACATTTATCTAAATTAAACTCCATCTGCCACTCCTCAGCCCAATGGCCCATCTGATCAAGATCCTGATCAGAGAGAAATGCAGTGCAAAACAGAATGTACCGTAGTTTGATTTTATATATGGATGTTCAGCTGAGTTTTACTGGTGCTGTCTTGGCCACAGTTATACAGAAAGGTACAGAATCTGAAAAATACATTGTCAAACCTGAGGAGTCCACACACAGGCTACAGTAAATGAGGAGGACAATAGTGGGTTTGCTGCAAAACATCGAGCTGGAAAAGAGGCTGTCGAGTGGGCAGAGTCTTACCATTCCCAGTGCCAAGTTGAAGCCAGATTCACCATGTTCCTTGACAGTGAAAGGGGGTGGCTGATCACCCAGTCCAGAGACGCAGCATTTCTCTCTGATCAGGATCTTGATCAGATGGGCCCATTCAGTATCACACCTCCTATCAAACTGAGGTCTTTGTTTGAAACTTCTGCAAACGTTGTTGCTTGCCCTACTTCAGAGGAGGTGTTAAATGGGCAACTCTTTCTTTCGGCTTGGCTGCAGCCCACTGGTACCCAGATGATTCACCACAACCTGTTCCCAACTTTATATTCATGAATTCCTACAGTGTAAAAGCAGGTTATTCAGTCCATCAAGCCAACACTGATCCCCCAAAAAGCAGCCCTCTCAGATTCACTCATCCACCCTATTCCTGTAACCCTGCATTTACCATGGCTCACCCACCTAGCCTGTACACTATGGGAATGTCACATGGCCAATCTACCTACTTGCACAGCTTTGGACTGCAGACACAGGTAGAATGTGCAAACTCCACACAGTCACCTAAGGCTGGAATCGAACCTGGGTCCCTGGAGTTGTGAGGCAGCAGTGCTAACCACTGAGCCACCATGCTAACCAAGGTGCATGCAGTGTTAGTATCTGTGTTGTTGGCTTAATATCCCTGACAAAAATAAGTTGTTTGCAGAGGTGACAAAGGTGATGGACAGAGCTAAGTTGATGGATGTTGGTAATATAGACTTCAGAAGTCTTTGAAAATGTCCCACACAAGAGACTGTTAGCCAAGGTGGAAACCCCTGGAATTGAGGGTAAATTACTGACTTGGAATAGGAAATTGGTTGAGTTGCAGGAAACAGATAATTGGAATAATGGGTATTCAAATTGGCAAGAGGTGACTGGTGTTGTGGTTCTGTTTGCCGAGCTGGGAATTTGTGTTGCAGGTATTTCGTCCCCTGTCTAGATGACATCCTCACCTCACTGGTGTTCTGTGGGGATCTTTGTTGAGGCTTCAATATTTCACAAAATCCATTAACAACTTGGATAATGGCATGAAAAGTCAAATATCCAAATTTGTTGATGACACAAAATTGGGCAACATTGTAGACTATGTTGACAATGGCATAAAATTACAATAGGATATTTATAAATTAGATGATTGGGTAAAGCTATGGCAGATGGATTTTAACGTAAGTAAGTGTGAGGTTATCCATTTCAGGCCAAAAAAAGATAACTGTGATTTTTTTTTAGAAGACATAAAATTAAATATAGTGGATGTCCAATGGGTGCATAGCTCTTTAAAATGCCATGAACACGTATAGAAAATAGTCAAGAAGGCTAATGGAATTCTGGCCTTCATATCTAAAGAGATGGAGTACAGGAATACAGACGCTATGCTGCAGTTATACAAAATGCTTGTTGGTTACACTTAGAGTAATGTGAGAAGTTCTCAGCACAGCACCTTAGGAAGGGTGTTTTGGCCCTGGAGGGAGTTCAATGCAGACTTGCAGGATACCTGGAATTCAGGGGTTAAAGTAGGCCTCTACTCTGTAGAACTTAGATGGGTGATCTAATCAAAGTCTTCAGGATATTAACATAGAAAGACAGAATAGATAAAGATAAACAATATCCACTGATTGAAGATTCTAGAACCAGGGGCATGGTCTAAGAATTAGGGTCAGACCATTCAGAAGAGATGTTAGTCAGCATTTTGACATACAAAGACTAGTAGAGATTTGAAACTCATTCCAAGAAACAGCAGCTCATACTAATGCAAGTGTTAAATTTAAATCTGAGACTAATTTTCATTAAGCGAGGGCAACAAGGGATTTGGGCCCAAGGCAGGCATATGGAGTTAGGATACAAATCAACCATGGTCTTATTGAATGATAGAACAGGCTCAATGGACTGTTACTGTGTTGCTAATATCTATTCTCACTTCATGAAGTGCTCAGTCTGTGTTGAACTGTGGTCATATTTTGTGTTTCAGATGGATTGAAGCCATGTTTGAAGCCACCGTATTATAGCATTTGTGGGTCTTGCCAATGTGAGATATTCCTTTCTGCTCTGGCCTCCAGTGGGTATGTGAGGAAATAATTGTGACTCACCACTATAAAATATTCCTTGTAACACAGGACAATTAAAGGAAGGTTTCTGACTGTATTCAGCACGTGATCTCAATTGTTCATTCCACACCAATTGCCAATTTTTCTTCCAACTTCATTATTAAGCAAGTTACTACTCTTCCAACAAGAAGTTGTCTCTCACTCTGGAAGGAGCAACCGACTCTCGCATTACTACTCCTGGAGCAGCTGAAAAATTAAAGGACTGGATACCTGATTTATAATGTTCTCCCTGAGTGGTCGAGGCCTAGTCAGAGATCTCGATGAGCAAATAAATTCCCCCCCAACACCCCGGATATATGGTGAAGGAGGGAAGAGATGTAGTTGGCACAGTGAGCAGTTGTCAAAATAGGGCTTGAATGACAGGGATCAGTCACTTTCAAGTGTGATTCCTCTTGAGACAGCATGGATCCTGTTAAGTGATTCAAGTTTAGCAATGCCCACTGTACAGAACCTAGCTGGTATACAGGGAACCTCAATTATCCGGCATTCGATTATTCAAATTTTGGATTATTCCATCAAAATTGCAAGGTCCCGATGCTTGGCTAACAATGTTATCTGGCATTCGATTAACTGAATGAAACACTCCTCGCCCGTGTCCTTCTGATAATCAAGGTTCCTCTGTAGTTTGATTTTTGCAGTGGATTTATTGAGTTGCATTGATATCATGACAAAACTTTAGTATTTTTTGCTCACTGGATGAACAGGGCAAATGATTGAGATAAATAGGGTTAGTCTGTACAAACTGGATAAAGGTTCTCATCCCACTATTGCACATTGGCACTACAGCAAGGCCCTTCTTCAGGATTGTACTCCATCAGACTAATTGCTGAATGGATGGGTCTGGTCTTGAGAGGTGGGTGTCTTAATGCGTGCTGGAGATAAGCTGAGCCCTCTGGATTGGAATTGCTTTGGTGAACTTGTAAAGCATTCCTTTGTGCAGAAGTGATTGTAAGACAGCAGAAATTGAATAAAGTGCACTAAAGAAAAGTGGAAATCAAAATGATGTCCTGACAATGGCTGAGCAGGAATTGTATAAGTATAATATATTATAAATAATGGTGATCACAGGCTAATGTAGGCTATGCCAACACCTGATGATGACTAATCGGAAAAGTGAGAAAGTCTGAAAGGAAAATATTTAGAATCAATAAACATTTTTAAATCACATTGTTATTCATTGCTTATTTCAGATTTGGTATTCCATTGTTGTAAAATTCGAGTATACTGCAGACTCCGATTTCTTACTCGAGCGTGTGGTGTTGGAAAAGCACAGCAGGTCAGGCAGCATCCGAGGAGCAGGAGAATCAACTTTTCGGGCAAAAGCCCTTCATTATTCCTGATGAAAGGCTTTTGCCTGAAACGTTGATTCCCCTGCCCCTCGGATGCTGCCTAACCTGCTGTACTTTTTCAGCACCACACTCTCGACTGTGAACCCCAGCATCTGCAGTCCTCCTCAGATTTCTTATCTTTGTGTTTCCTTGACCTAGGTATGTCATCCCAATTTTAAAGATCCAACATATGAACATTTCCTGTACTTACAAACTGCTATTGTGTTCCGATGTACATAAAAATCAACTTGCAAATGTACTCAAGAATGGTACCCTTTTGCAACTGGGAGACTGCCAATACTTGGAACAATTAATGTAAGTCAACTGACCAGTTGTCAGTGCATAGAATTGTTTTTTATTGGGACTGCCACGTTTATGCTATGGTCTGGTTGGGATCAGTAAGTTTGAGTCAGAGAGGTCACAGCACAGAATAATCCATCGAGTCTGCACAGTCAACAAACACCGAACTACTCTAATCCCATTTTCCAATAATCCCATTCTGTGGCCAAAAAAAAGGTATATTTTCAAGAACATTATAGCTAAAAGGATCAAGGGATTTGGGAGGAAAGGAAAATTAGGGTGTTGAGCTTCTAACCCTTTCCTTAAATCTGATTGGGCAAAATGATGAATGGCAGAGCAGGCTCAAGAGTTTGAATGGCCTGCTCCTATTTCTCATGTTTCCGAGGTTCATTGCCTTGTATGCCTTGCTATCACAGAAACATCTGAATACTCTTCTTCTCTACAGTGTGGAAACAGGCCCTTTGGCCCAACAAGTCCACACCAACCCTCTGAAGAGCAACCCACCCAGCCCTACATTTACCCCCAACTAATGCACCTAACACTATGGGCAACTTAAAACGGCCAATTCACCTAACCTGCACATCTTTGGATTGTGGGAGGAAACCGGAAGCAAACCCACGCAGACACGGGGAGAATGTACAAATTCCACACAGACAGTTGCCTGAGGCAGGAATTGAACCTGGGTCCCTGGCACTGTGAGGCAGCAGTGCTAACCACTGAGCCACCGTGCTGCTTTTCATATGGGTTTCTGCCTCTACAACCCTTGTAGGCAGCGAGTTTCAGATTCCCACCATCCGCTGTGTGAAAAACCTTTTCTCACATCCTGTCTAAACCTTCCAACCCTTTCCTTAAGTCTGTGCTATGATTATTGATCCTCTATCTCAGGGAAAAGTTTCTTCCTGTCTACCCATTTATGCCGCTCATAACTGTATACAGTTCAATCATGTCCACCCTCAGTCTCTTTTGCTCACCTGAAAACAATCCAATCTCTCTTCAAACCAAAAGTCTCCAGCCCAGGCAACATTCTAGTAAATATCCCTCAGTGCTATCATATCCCTCCTATAATGCGGATTCCAGCACTGCACACAGTACTCTAGTGTGATCTAACCAGTGTTTTATACAGTTATACCATCACGTCATTTTATTTATCACAGTATCATTACAGCACATCAAGCAGGCCATTTGGCCCATTGAGCCCACACTGACCACCTGAAGACCATCTCACCCAGACAAACCCCATCCTTGTAACCCTGCATTTTCCATGGCTAATTCACCTAGCCCGCACATTCCTATGGGCAAATTAGCATGGCCAATCCACATAACCTGCACATCTATGGATTGTGGGAGGAAACCAGAGCACCCAAAGGAAATAAATGTGCAAAATCCACACAGACAATTGCCTGAGAGGGAATTGACCCTGGCGCTGTGAGGCAACCATGCTAACCACTGAGCCACCATGCCATGCCACACTAGATCGATGTATATGCATGCACACATTGAATCTTAGTGCTTCCCAGGGTCATACCATTCATCATGTATTCCATTTGCCTTGTTTGTTCTGCATAAGTGCATCACCTCATATTTATTCAGATTGGATTCCATTTGCCACTGATCAGCCCAACTGACCAGCCCATTTATATCCTCCTTAATGTTTACCGTCTTACCAATCATGTGAACTTATTGATCAACCCTCCTACATTCAAGACTAATTCATTTAAGCATACTTTTTTATTTAGATTAAAAGCACTGACTAACATAATAAAGCCATAACATTCCATTGTTTTGAACAATCAAACTATATTTTCCAATACAAAATTAGAACAATAAAAACTTCTTTTCTAAAACTTATATTCTAACATCCATATGTGACAAGGTAAATAGGGGTAACAGATAAACTGTCATTGAAAACCCCACAGTCCACATGGCATATTGTATTTCTCAATGTAGATATCTCTGATTTCTCACATACCCTACCAGGTATTAATTGCATTGTGGGTGAAAATTTATTAAGATTATTAAGATACAATTGCCCCAAAACAGATTCCAGTCTTTTTTACTTTTGAAGACCTAGCCTTCAAACTCCCTCAAATTCTACTCCTTTGCAGACTCCTCAATGATTGCTCATTCCGGTGGTTCAATCTCTCCCCAAATCTGCATTGCACAGGCCTCCTACTCACTGGCATCATTCCAGTTCTTTTGCAGATAGTTAGCTTCACGAAACTGATGCTAAACTCTGATATACTCCAAGCTCCAACATTTCTCAGCTGGACTTAATCATTACTGTTAGTAGGCATTCTTCATCTGACTCTCAACTACACTGAAGCAACAAAGGATCCCAAAGACTTTTACAAATCCAAACTCTGTAGATAATCACTCAGGATGTCTCGTGAGCCCTAGCTCCAACTTTTCAGTGCATCAACTGGCTTCCAGGATTTCTGTGAGTCTTAACTGTTTACTATAACAGCATCTTTTCGATATAGAGCTCTTTCTCCTGCTTTGAATTCCCTAACCAAGCAGTAGCCCAAACGTAGCAACCTTCTGCTACAACTGCCTCCAAATAAAAATCTGACTGTTTAGTGACCCCAGAACATTTTGAGTCATTTGGTTAAATTTTTCAGCAAACCACCCTTATTTATTGGCAAGACTGAATGTAGCAACCATTGGAATACCCTGTGCCTGTGTTACAAGCCTGACAAGCTGACAGTCCACATAGCGCAGGTGGTTATAACAAAATGGATTTTATTACGAGATATGTTAAAGCTACATAGAATTTAAGTTAATGATAAGCCCCTGAATGTTGCACAATAACAGGTCCTTCAGCCCACCCTGTCTGAATTTGAATACGTTTGTTAGTTACTTTATGAAATGTAACAAGGAAGGTCGATAGCCGGGGAAGGAATGGGCGGCTGGGAACACAAGGGGGTCCCCTTCCTAGATCAGAAAGGAGTTTCTGAGAATAGCAGCAATGGCCATAAACCAATGCACTTTCATTGCACCAGTCAGGGTATCCTTGCATTGACTACTGGCAGTTACATGGAAAGCATGTAGAATTCTGTTGTGTATACCAGATCAGTTCAGGAAAAGTGGACACTAACTGAGAGCACAGCAGGCAAAACAAATGTCTCTGACCATGACAGTAAATCATGGTAAAAACACTGCTGTGATTGTGGGAGAAGAAAATGAGATCCCTGAGATTTACTGCGTTTTCTTATCTGAAGGAAAAGTGATTCACTATCCTTCAACTGAGGAAAGGAGGTAAACATATACTCATACCTAGAGATGCATGGGCTATCTAAACCCATGCATCACTGATGAGTGTACCTTGAATGTCAAGGTATTATTGAACTGCATTAGCAGGGAGCATATTCTTTGTATGAGGTATACCTGGAATGTGACCTAATGTCTGGGCCAGTAACCATGGGAACTTCCAAAGTTTGCCTCTGGGCAGGCTTGATCGAATAATTTGGTGGAGCAAAAGTAATGTGTTTCCCAGTCACCTTGGAATGATCACTGACCAAATCCCTTACTATCAACATTCAGGGGCTTATCATTAACAAATTCTATCAGCTGGTATTTTCCTGAAGAAGGGCTCATGCCTGAAACGTGGATTCTCCTGCTCCTTGGATGTTGCCTGACCTGCTTCGCTTTTCCAGCAACACATTTTCAGCTCTGATCTCCAGCATCTGCAGTCCTCACTTTCTCCTTGAACCTGCATTACTCAAGCTTTACTCTCAGCCTCAGGATTACTATTCTGCACCACTTCAACAAATCCTCCTTTCTAAATGTAGAAACTTAATTTAGGGACAAGCATCGACATAGGAAATCGGTAATCACCTGGCATCCAAGAGAAAGATAGTATAGGAGGTCCCAGAGATCCTGCTCACTAAGTGGTTTTCCATTCTGGATATCAGTGAGGGTTATGGATCTTCCAAGGTGGGCTGCAGGAACCAAGTCAATGCATCACAAGTGGTCCAGCTCAGATGAGGCAGAAAGATTCTTTTGTGGGGAACAGACAGACATGTCTGTGGCCATTAACATAATTCTAGGATGGTTTACTGCTCCCTGATAAGAGGATCAAGGATGTCTCACAACTGATGCCAGGGGTGTGTTCTGGGACAGGACAAACAGCCAGAGGTCATGGTCTACATCGAAAGAAACAAATTTAATAAGAAGGAGAATGCAGTCTTGTAATTATAATTTGGGATGCTGGGTTGAAAATTAGTAATCAGCACACCAATGGGTAAAAATCTTGAAATTCCCTCCCTAATGGTCTACCTACAGCGACTCAAGAAAACTGCTCACCACTACCTCCTCAAGGTCAATTAGGGGCTTGCAATAAATGCTGGCCCAGCCAGCATCACCCACATCCCATGAGTGAATTAGAAGAAATGTAGTAATCTCCAAATTATCCCCAGTGCCATTTGCAAGTGAGTGCAGAAATACAGAACATGTGAGAACATGGGTGAAAAAATGGTGCAGGAGGGAAAACTTTAGATTCATGCACACTGAGAGTGGGTCTGGGGCAGATGGCATCAACACAAGCTGGACAAGTTCTATCTGATGGTTTTATGTCAAATTTACAGCATCCATGGTATTTTGCTTTTATTCAACCTGCACCTAAACAGATATGGGGCTGAGTTTGTTACTTGGTATTTTGCTAATACTGTTGGAAAGAATTTCAACTAATGTATCAGGGTAGTGGGAACCAGGAGAGAATATTGGAAAGTAAAACCAGGGCGTATGAAATGCTAGGAGAGTAAGGGAAAAAGGATTGAGGTCTAAATCAGGGTTACTATAGTTAATAAGAATGGGGAATCAACGTACAGATTGCTTTCAGGGATTATAGTGTCGTGGCAATAATGGAGACCTGGCTTAAGGAAAAGCAGATCAAAATTTTAAATATATCTGGTTACAAGGTGTTCAGGAAAGGTAAAATGCAGGGGAAGGGAAGTGGTTTTTGATTAAGGAGAGCATTGCAGTACAACAGAAAGAGGGTTCACAGAAAGAAATTATTAGCTGCAGAGAAGGAATAAGAAGTGTCAATTACGTTTCTAGGTGCAATATGTAGACCACGGGTTACTGGGAGAGATGTAGAGGAACAAATCAAAAAAGAAATTACAGAAAGGGTTAATAACCCCTATATTGATTGAGATAGTGTATTGTTATGGGTACCCCATGAGAAGAATGACACATTGGAGACAGTTTAGAAGCAGGTGTTGTTACGTATGTATCATACATGCCTGGCAGGTGAGGGGTGAAGCAGAAATTGGAGAGTGTGATGAGGCAATGTAAACTTCCATTTTTGTGTGACATTTCTGTGGTTTATACACAGTACTGTCCCTCCCCCCTTTGGATCTGGTCAATGTTGAGGCATTAGCCTTTTATGCGTGATAAGATTGTCCTTCTCAAATCCTTTTGGTATAATCTTGTTCTTTGTCAATCAGATGATTCATTGTTTCATCATGGGCTTCCTTATCACCGCTCAATCTGGTTATGTTCCCTTGCTATTCATCACAACCATCCTGATGCCCCTTGATTTCTTAGCTTGTGGCATTCCACATTCCCATTTATCCCTTTGGCCAATCTGTCAAATATCCACTGCAGGATCTTCATTTTTCCCCTTTTTGAACCACGCTCATTGTTTACTTTCAGAAATCTAATGTCTCAGTCTTAATTGGTGAAGTTCTCATTAGATCTTTATCACCAACAGCTCATTTTTACTTAATTCTGCTCTCCAGTTTATATTCCTCCCAATCCTATTAGAGAAGATCAGAACGGATGTTAATTTCTACCACTTGTTACAAAGTCTTTAAGATCAGCTCTAATATAAAAAGTTACACCTAATCCTTGACAAAACTGATTAGTTTGGGAGCAGTTTCTTTCTCACTTGACCTTGGAAGCTCAAACAAACACAGTCTCTCAATCTTGCAGCTGCAATTACAAATTCTTCTAATTGCATGCTGTGAGTTAGTTTGAAACAGAAGTTTGATTCTCAGATGGGCCTTACTGTCAAATACTTTTCACACCAGTTCCTTTCACTGAATAAGGCAGCACATATTCAAATTCCATTGATAAGTGAAATTCAGTCACTTTTAAAGCTTTAACAACTCATTAAAAGAAACTTATTTGGATTCTAAAGATTCTATATGATATGATCTCTAACTCTTGTCTCAATTTTTCTCTGTCATTCTTCCCTTGATCTTTGAGTGTAATGATCTGCTCAAATTATCCACATCTGTTTCTTCTTTAAATTAATATATTTGCATAACTTGTTCTAAAATTCACTATTCTGTAACCTCTAAATATTATTGATTCAGATTTATGCTCTTTGATTTTAGTCTTCTTGTTCTCTATCTGCTGATCACCTCACTCAACAACAGTAAAATAGCATCACACATGAACTCAAAATTTCTCCAGCTTTCTTTCATCTGTATCTGTCTTCAGGGTCATTCTTCAATATTTTCCCTTCCTTGCCAATCTTGAGAATGATTGTATCGTTGTACTACCTCCGGATGTGAGTACCTCCACTGAGCCGCAATGTATCAAACAATACAGTTCGAACAAATTACAGTGCATTCATCAAACTTTATCTTCCATTTATGCTTCACTCATTTTTCCTCTGGGTTCCTTTACTCCACTCTCTTACACCTTCCGAGTCTTAGCTCAGCCTTCTTTAATACTTGCTAACTCTCCCTACACATTAGAATTCTACTTATTGGTTTAAACAGTGGAGTACATGTACTCCCTCCCTAACTTCATGTAAGATGGCAGTGGAGCAGAGCTTCTGAGACTTGTCCACTTTATGTTTCCTTGATTTTTTTCTCTTCTTAAAAATTTTGTATTTACCTTTTGTTGAAGAGCTTGGTTCCAGCGATGGCACTAGTAACAAGTGGGACTTGTGTTGGCCCAGCAGTGTGGACTCATGGCAGTGGTGTCAGAGGCAAATTTGAGTTCCAGCGGCTTCTGCATTGTTGAGGCAGTCCTAGCATCGACTCATGGCTGCTGTAGCAGAGGCGAATTTGGCTTCCTGGCAGAGTCAGCATACGGTGCAGATTCGTGAATACAGCGGCAAAGACGTGTTTGGGCATAGTACAAGGCCCAAGTGGCATCAGCAGCTGCTGCATCGGCAAGGTGGGCCTAGAGTGGACTCATGGAAGTGGTGAAGTTGTGTCTGACCTAGGTCACACGAGGCCAAAAAACAATAAACAGGAGTTAAACGCACATGACATGGGAGAAAAATACAGGAGTCATCTTCAGGGAGAGGTGGGCAGTGCAGGGGCGTGGGGTATTTTATTTCTCCCTCTGACTCTATTTTGATTTAATCCCTGTCCTCTCTTTTTGATTACTCAGCATTGACGTTTGTTAAGAAGGGCACTGCTTGTCATTGGCCACTCAGATGGAAGAAAGAACAGGGGTTATTTTCAGGGAGTGGTGGGCACTGCAGGCGTGGTGTTTTAGATTAGATTCCCTACAGTGTGGAAATAGGCCCTTTGGCCCAACAAGTCCACGCCGACCCTCCAAAGAGTAACCCACCCAGATCCATTCCCCTACATTTATCCCTGACTAATGTACCTAACATTATGGGCAATTTAGCATAGCCTATTCACTTAACCTGCACATCTTTGGATTGCGGGAGGAAACCAGAGCACCTGGAGGAAACCCACGCACACACTGGGAGAATGTGCAAACTCCACACAGACAGTCATCTGTCTTTTATTTCCCCCTTCAACTCTATTTTGATTTAATCCCTACCCCTACCTCCACTTTTTCAATCACTTAGGCATTGACCTTTGGTGAGAAGGGCACTGTGTGTCACTAGCCACTGGGCTGTTTCTGTTCTTCCTGTAGTGCAATGTCAATAAAAGTTTCTGCACTCGCTGTTTCTTCACTATGTCCTACACCTGCACACAACATGGGCGCTGAGGAGGAATGAGCACTACTGCTGTTTGGCAGTACTGTAGGGTTTATAAAAAGAAAAAAAAAATTATAAACAGGAGTTACACACACTGAAGAAAAACCAGGAGTTATCTTCAGGGAGAGATGGGCACCGCAGGGCATGGGATGCTTTATTTCCAACTCCGATTCTATTTTGATTTAATCCCTACCCCCTCCTCCACATTTTTGTTCACATAGGCATTGTCCTTGAAGAGAAGGGCACTGCTTGCCACTGGTCCCGCAGGTGTTTTATTCTTCCTGGTGGTAGAAGACAAATAAAGTTTTCTGCATTCAATGTTTCTTCACTGTGTGAAAGAAAAATAAATAAAAATGAGTTACTGTTGGGGAGAGGTGGGCACCGTGGGTATGGAGTGCTTTATTTCCCCCGCCAACTCTATTTTGATTTAACCCCTGTCCTCCCCTTCACTTTTTCATTCACAAAGGCATTGCCCCTACGGAGCTCTGCTTCCCACTGGTTCTTTGGCAACATGGGTGATTTTCCTAGTGGTGGACTATTAATAAAGTTATTTATACCTGGTGTTTTCACTGTGTCTTGTACTTATACACACAACCATACACAACATGGGTTCTGGGTAAAATAAACACTACTGCTGTATGGCCAAAGTGCGGGGGTGAGAGAAAAAAAGATATAACCAGGAGATTTTGAATCTCCTCAGTTCAGGGGACTAAAAAAAAGCATAAACAGGAGTTATCTTTTGGGGGAGTTGGACACTGTGGGGCATGGAGTGCTTTATTTCCCCCTCCAATTCTATTTTGATTTAATTCTTACCCTCTCCTTCACATTTTTTTTTATCTCTTAGACATTGCCCTTTGGTGAGAAGGGCACTGTTTGTCACTGGCCACTCGGGTGCTTTCTCTTCCTGGTGATGGAATATGAATAAAGTTTTCTGCACTCATCGATTCTTCACTGCGCCCTATGCCTACACGCACATGACATGAGTGCTGAGGAGAAATAAGCACAACTATTGTTTGGCAGTGATGTGGGGGTTTCTAAAAATATATATAGATTTAAACAGGAGACAGGTGGGCACCATGGGCCATGGAGTGCTTCATCACTCTCTCCAATTCTATTTTGATTTGATCCCTAAGCCACCACCCCCCTTCACTTTTTCATTCAGATGGTCATTGCCCTTGAAGAGAAGAGCACTAATTGTCACTGATCACTTAGGTGTTTTTTCCTTCCTGGTAGTGGAAGCTTTCTGCACTCAATATTCCTTCACGGTGTCAAAAGAAAACAGTAGTTATCTCCAGGGAGGGATGGGCACCTCCAACTCTATTTTGATTTAACCCCTACCTTCCCTTCCTTTTTGTTCACATAGACTTTGCCCTTAAGCAACAGGGCACTGCTTGTCACTGGCCACTCAGTATGTTTTTCCTTTCTGGTGGTGGAATATGAATAAAGTTTTCAGTACTTGATTTCCGTCTCTGTGTCCCACACCTACATGCACACAACATGGGTGCTGGGGAAAAATAAGTACTACTGCTGCTTGGCAATAGTGTGGGATGAAGGGAAAATCATATAAACAGGAGGCTTTAGAATATCAAAAGAAAGAAAAAAATATATAACCAGGAGATTAGAATCTCCTCAGTTCAGAGGACTGACTCCGAGCTGGCTAGCAACAGTCCATGTACTGTGATCAAGTAAATGAAGGGTGATTTGGTGATGGGATACTGGCCTCTGTGAAGTTATTTCAGTGCCTTATCATTCAAACTACATTTTTGTGCTCTTTCAGACCTAACAATTTTAACAAATAGGTGTATTTGTCTGAGATGTATTCGTCAGTGCTTTTAAACCATGTATTCCCTCATAATATTTATTTCAGATGTAACTATCACTTTTGCACAATTCCATGGTAACCCAAGGTCATGTCATGCATTCTTGACTCTCATATGATCTTTTGATTTGATTTAATTCATTTATTGTCACATCTATGTATTATAAATACAATGAAAAGTGTTGTTAGGTGTTGCCACTCTTTGGCACCCTCTTTAAACACAGAAAATAAATCAAAACACAGACGATAAAGCCAGAAAAATAAAACAATAAAGTTCATCTTTATAGCCTTATCTGAATAAAGTTAGGTGGTCTCTTGAACAGCTCTCCACTTTTAGCTCAGCCAGAGGCCAGATGGGCTCCTCTACCCCAATCCTCTCATCCTTGCTGCTAAACTGCGCTTGGACATGCTGCCACTGCTGGAACAAAGTGCCATAGAGTGGTGACTCTATCTCACTTCCGTCAATTCCACTGCCACCATGAGTTCACGCTGGCCCAATCTCGCTGAAGCAGCCACTGCCGGTGCCACAGGGACCTGTGCTACTACCAAATCCTCCTCTATTGCTGGCTTAGCTGTCAGGCAGCTGGGCTGAGCTATGGATCTACAGCCTTGGCTCAGCCTGTGAGTTTGGATCTGGGGGTTAAGCCCAGATGTTGCTCACTCGCTGGGGAGCTTTGGGGACAGGTGACCCACATCCACCTCGTCCTGGCATTGCTGCTGCTACTGCTGGACACTTGCCCTTCAACATTTACTCCTGCTCCCTGGGCTGTGCTGCCATTCTGCCCAGAGCCCATTCTCACCGATGCCACTACCAATGCCAATGCAACTGAGGTTTTAAAGGAAAAAAGAAACGAAAAAGAAGCAATAACAAAAACAAAAAGGAGAAAAGAAAAACAAGCAGACGGGAGTGAATGAGCCCAAGGTTCAGTAGCTTAAATGCTGCTACTCTGCTGACACCATCTTGAAACCATCTCCCAAAAGACTTTACTTATTTCTCCATGTATGGTCCTGATGCCTTGGGTGTTGGCCCAATCATCAAATTCAGTTCCCTTAAAAGGAAAGACAAGAACACAAGCATCACCAATCGTATGCTATGGATTTAGTGCCCACATCTAAACTTCCCTTTTGCTAGAATGTATGTTAACCTTAATTGTTATTCTAATTATTCTAATTTTGTTTGCCTTTCTCTGCCACCACTCTCCATCCTTAATCACCTGCCTTCATCCAATTTTGTGACTCAACTATTATCATCCTGTCTAATTCCTAAGTTCTGGAGAGATTAGCAGTCCAGTGAAACATATTCTTATAATATCTCAAAATAAAAGTCAAACATTCCTGTTGGATTTAGGCAGTAATGTACTTTTAAAAAAGAATTACTTGAAAACTCATGATGGATAGATGATTTATCTATGTGAAAATTTGTCCAAATCCAATATTTCATTTTCATCACCAAAGTCACTAATAATTTTTCTTCCATGCATTGAAACCACTGAGACTGTGTGCACATGCATTTTATCATTTTTCAGAATCCTTTTAAATTTCACAAAACTGTTCCCTTTAAATATTTCAGAACGTCAGCTTAATATTATTTCTTCAGCTTAAATGTACCCAGGCTTAGTGGTTTTGAAATGCCTGATACTCCATATATTTAATGTTCCCACAATAGTTCTCCAATGTGAGGTGCATTAAAACCAATGGTTTGATGATTTGAGGCTGCCTCATCCATCATTATGTTGAGACATTGAAAGTCTGCAGACAAGTTCACAAATTTGGAGCTGTTGGCAGATGTATCTTCAGTTATCTGAAAAACAAAACAGTGTCCATTCATTCCGCTTCAAGGAGAATGGATTAATTAATAGTAGTTTACTGCTAATTAAAAATGGATGGGGCGAAGGCTCTTGGACATAATTATGCTAGCGACTCCTCTTCCTCCTGTGCAGAAGTAAGAGCCATGCGTTATGATTCATTGCTGAACAAAGGAAAAGCCTACCTCCTTTGTTAGATTCTGGACTTTTCTTCAACTCTTTGATTTCAATTTTCTCAGATTTTAGAACATACCAGCTAATTTCATTCAAAGAGAATTAATTTTCTAAAATTCCAATTTCCTTATTTCTTAGAGCACCATTTCACACCAGTGGACATTTAAGATGAGCAAATCTTATCATCCGGTATTAAAGATTCATCCATATGTTAAAATAATATTTGCAAGTTCACTCTGGCCAGAAAATGAAATTGCAAATATTTGACCATTAAGGTTCTGAAATTAAACATTTACCCAAGACTTGTCCCTTAAACAAAACACAACACAGATAGTAAATCATTTTGAGGAGTGAGGAAATAGGTTATGTCTTTTGACTTAATCTTTCTTTCTTCAATTAAATTTAATCAACTGCGACCAATTGCAAGAGGTAAATTTTCACCAAGCTTTGAAAAACAAATTCTAAATCAACATTTTGTAGCAGATTTTTCTTGTATTCAACCACTGATTGTTCCTTAAAGGGACATTATATTAATCATACATGTTCCAAACTGATACAGGTACACACCGTACTTTCACAACACCACATGTTCCCAAAACACAAATTAAACTTAAGTATCCCCAGCTCTCAAGCTCCATGGAATAAAAACACATAAATTACACAAAACAACATTTAAAAACCAATGAATGAAGAAGATGCATACAAAGTAGGCAACAAAGAGTCAACACTTAGTTCAGGGGCTATAGAAACTCACATTCATGTCCAGACAGGAGTTATCACATCAATCAGACATAAAATGCTCGATCCCTCTCCTATGATGTATGAACACTTTCTTACTTTCTTCCGATCTCAGTTTTTAAACTTTATGTTTATTCTTTGCTCGTAGTGAGAGTGAGATGTGCAATAGTTTTACATTCATTAATTCACATTCCAGAACCAGCCCCTATTGCACACAGGCATGATAAATTTACCTCCATTTTTCTCAGCTGTGATTAATGTCAGTTGACCAAAAATAATCTCTTTTAATTCTGCATGTGCTCAAAGTACTAAAATTAAGTATTTATCTTGTTTGTTTTTCTTTTCTTTATCCTACCATTTTCTTTGTAAACTAGGTGGGTTTCTGGGATTCCAATTAGTTTTAACCATTTAGTTAATTAGTTTCTTGTGTCAAGAATCATGTTAGGGATCCCTCGGTTTCATTCTGTTTTACTGTTGTGGCCATTATTGTTTATGGCTGTAGCAAGTGGGCAAGTCTCAAAGATCCACACGTTTGAACCCTGCTTGCTGTACTGGTAAAACTGTGAGCACACCAGCCGGGGAAACTTATACTGTGTGCACTAGTCCAGACTTTTTGTTGGAGTCCTACAACGCAGCTTGCCAGATCAAAGGTCTCCACATTTACCCACTGGAGGAAGTGGACTTCTTCCCAGTTAACTTCACCAACCCTGGAAGCAGCTCGCCAGACGGAGTTCCGGATAGTGATCACTATGTGCCAGCAAACACATACATAAATCTCGGTCCTGGTCCGGCCTTCTCGTTTAAGTCCTGCCCACAGCGATCAAACCAGAGGTCCCAACCTACAAAATGTCACTCAGTTAACTTAATCCATCCAGGAGGATCTAAAAAAGGTGATTCTCTGGCTAGTTGTAACCGACTACGAGCCACATCACTCACTATCCCTCTCTCTTTGAGACTGAGTGGACCCAGTGAAAGATTCAGATATGATATCATAAGGAAGCACCAAATGAACCAGTGGTACAGACCAATCTTAATACAGAGCCTTCACATAAGGTGGTCGTTCACTCACTAGTGGCCCATATTTCCTGCATCCTGCCAAGTACGCCAAACTGTTGGGCGGGAGGACTAAATAAATCATTCAACACCTGGAGTCCACCTCCAGCATTAAAGGGTTTATCAATGTTAACCTGGTGGGAAGAAACCTCTGGGGCTCCAGAAGCTTCTTCACTGAACAAAGGAAAGACATAAATATTTATACATTTGTTTTCAATCCACCTTTGATTATTACAAACCAATTGCATTACTAATTGAGTACATACACATCCAATCAGGTTAATCATGTGACTGCATGGTCAGTGATGGGCAGCCCTATGGACAATCCCAGGTCTTCTCATGACCTTACAAGAGAAGAGATTACGAGAGATCTTTATATTTATCCTTGGGCCTTTTACAATGCATCTTACTCAATCCAGTGGATGCTAATCTCTGCACCTGTAATTCAATTCCCCATGTCAGCAGCGTGTGGGCCTTTCATTAGTGTGAAGGTACCAAATGAACTAGGGGTACAGACCACTCTGAGTACAGAGCCCTCACATAGTGTGATCTTTCACTGTCTAGTGATCCATGCTTCCTGCATCCTGCCAACAATCTTACCATCTAAGGCTGTCTTTAATGCTTATTGTGTGTATGTTTTTAAAGAAAATTACACACACACACACACACACATATATGTATATTCAAATCCTATAGCTATGATTACCTGTGAATCTTAACTAAAGTAAATCTATTTGTGATGAGGCTCAGACTTTAAGTCAGCTAGGGATGGAATTCTACTATCAACATATTCAAGGGTGTCCTTAACCAGCTGTCTCTGTATAAACAATTGCAGCAGTATGTTTTATAAGACCCTTTGAACGCTAACTTAATCTTGTTACCTTGGATATATTTTCTACATAGTTACAATTGTCCTAACTTATTATTCACTTGAATGCTATACCAGACAAGCTACTGCTAAAAACACCTTCTTCACCATTTTATGTCAACTAAGACGCAAGGGCAACCATTTTTAAGCCCTTCAGCCAGGACAGTCCCAACAATATGATGAGGCATAGATTAAAGCGAATGAAGCAATGGTGGTGTGAGAAAAACTTTTTCAGACACCACATGGTTAGGGTATAGAATGCACTGCATGGAAATGTCCTGAAGAAGGGTTACACCTGAAATGTTGACTTCTCCTCCTCGTGATGCTGCCTGGCTAACTGCCTCCTGCTTGTCTACTTTGGAAATGCGATGAGGCAGGTTCAACTGGGGCATTCAAGAAGGCATTGAATGATTATTTGGACAGAAATGCTGTGCAGGGATATAAGAGAAAAGCAGGAGATTGGCACACCAATAACAGAACTGGTACAGGCATGATAGGAATGGCCTCTTTCTGCAATGGTAACAACTCTGTGATTCTGTGAATGGTTGGTGGAGCAAACAGCACCTGTACAATTGGCTACCTTCAAAGAGAAGATGGTTCGGGCACAGTTAAGATATATTCCCTCAAAAGGAAAAGGTGAGACAAACACATTCAAAGCTCCCTGGATCACTAAGGAGACAGAAATTAAAGAAAACAAGAGGTGCTTAAGGAAGATGTGTAGTAAACACAATTGAAAACCAAACAAAGTACAAAAATTTCAAAAGGGAAGTGAAAAGGAAATATGAGAATCAGAGACTATTACAAAAATAAAGACTGGCAGCTAATATTAAATAATATGCCAAAGCACATCAATAGTGAAAGGAGGAGCACAGGGCCAATTATGGACTAAAAGGGGACCAAAAAAGCATAGCTGTGGTATTAAATTAATACTTAACATTTGCCTTTACCTACGAGGCAGATGCTGTTCAGATCACGGTGACAGAATATTTTAAGTTAATAGGAGGTAGAATTGGCTAAGTGGATGGTACTTAAACCTAATAAGCACCAGGAGCAGATGAGACACATGCAACAATATTGTATAATGTGAAAGTGAAAATTGCAGAGGTACTGGCAAGTATCTTTCAATCTTCACTTGAACCAGGGTTGATACTGGATGAATGGAGAATTACAAATGTTTTGCTTTTGTTCAAAATGGCTGTAAAGATCTGTCCACCATCACATTTAACTTGGGTGGTGGGGAAACCTTTAAAGAAACTCATTCAGGATAGAATTAATAGTTAAATGGGAAAATATAGATTAATTTAGCAGAGTCAGCATGGACTTGGTAAGATAATATTATGTCTAATAAATCTACTGATGTATTTGTGAAGAGGTGACAGAGATGGCTATTGATATGGTTGACTTCAAAAAGGCATACAGAAATGGAATTTGAAACAGTGCCATGCAACAGTCTTGTGAATGATGTTTTGGTCATGGAATAACCATTTATGACTGGTACACTATGGACAAAAAGGAATGACAAGATAAGAAACAGAGTAATGGTTAATGTGAATTCTCCCAGCTGACAGTAGGTTTGTAATGGAGATTCTCAGGAATTTGATTGTGATTCTTGTTTTTTCCTAACAAACAAATGATTGAGACCTTGAGAACAATTTCAAAGTTTGCTGATGTCAGAAAATCTGGAAGTACCATAAACTGTGAGGAGGACAGTGCAAAACTGCAAAAAGATACTGCCACTTTGCTGGAGCTGGCAGATGGATGGAAGTTCAATATGGAGAAGTTTTAGATGATGCACTTTGGTACAATGAACACGCAGACACACAAAGATCCTGTTCGAGATCCAACAAGTTGACAGAGAAGTGAGAAATAACACAAATTACTCAAATGTAAACTGAAGCAGATGGAGTTCTGGACTGCTGATTAAAAAAAAAGAGTACTGATGAGGAAATGGAGACCGCCTTCATAGACATATTGATGAAGAATGAAGCACAGGAGCATGCAGAGTATGTCTCATAAAATTCCCAAAACTGCACTTGAATATGCAAGGAGGGGTCAAGCCTGCATTAGCCATTATTTTTCCTGGCAAGGTTCTATAAAACAAGTGTGGAAGCAAAACAAGAACATAAAATTCCCATTGCAGCACTGGGGGAACCATCTAGCAGGGTGTTGCTAGATTTGTGTGGAATCATGCTGAAAGACAATACCAGCACAATCCTCATTATTACTGGTTCAGAGAGGCCGAGAAGCTTTTTTCTATCATGGCAATGATGGAGAAGATCCTAAGACATTACATTCCAAACCCACGAACCCCACTTCCATCTAGAAGGGCAAGGTCAGCAGATACATAGGAACACCAATACCTACATGTTTCCTTCCAAGCCACTCACCATTCTGACTTGGAAATATATTGTCATTTCTTCACTGTTGCTGGATCAAAATCATAGAATTTCCTAAAGGGCATTGTGGGTCAACCTACAGGTTGTAGACGACAATGGTTTAAGAGGCAGCTCACCACCATCTTCTCAAGGGCAACCAGTCATGGCCACCAATGGTTCCCATGTCCTATGGCGGAATTAAAAAAAGTGAAGCTAGTTCTTAGCTTAACTTAAGAGAGGCAAGAAAGGAGATTGCTAGGGCCTTGCATCCACCTGGACACCTCGCGCTGGCCTATTATCTGCCCTCGACCTCTTCATTTCCAACTGCCGCCGGGACATTAACCGCCTCAACCTGTCGTCCCCCCTCCCCCACTCCAACCTCTCACCCTCACAACACGCAGCCCTCCAATCCCTCTGCTCCAATCCCAACCTCACCATTAAGCTAGCGGATAAAGAGGGCGCAGTGGTAGTCTGGCGCACTGACCTCTACACCGCTGAAGCCAAACGCCAACTCGAGGACAGCTCTTCCTACTGCCCCCTCGACCATGACCCCACCACCCCATCACCAAACCATCATCTCCCAGACCATACAGAACCTCATCACCTCAGGAGATCTCCCACCCACAGCTTCCAACCTCATAGTCCGGGAACCCCGCACTGCCCGGTTCTACCTCCTTCCCAAGATCCACAAGCCTGACCACCCTGGCCGACCCATTGTCTCAGCATGCTCCTGCCCCACTGAACTCATCTCTACCTACCTTGACACTGTCCTATCCCCCCTAGTCCAGGAACTCCCCACATACGTTCGAGACACCACCCACGCCCTCCACCTCCTCCAAGACTTCCGTTTCCCCGGCCCCCAACGCCTTATCTTCACCATGGATATCCAATCCCTCTACACCTCCATTCGCCATGACCAAGGCCTCCAAGCCCTCCGTTTTTTCCTCTCCAGACGTCCCCAACAGTACCCTTCCACTGACACTCTCATTCGTTTGGCCGAACTGGTCCTCACCCTTAACAATTTCTCCTTTGAATCCTCCCACTTCCTCCAGACCAAAGGCGTAGCCATGGGCACACGTATGGGCCCCAGCTATGCCTGTCTCTTTGTTGGCTATGTAGAACAGTTGATCTTCCGTAATTACACCGGCACCACTCCCCACCTCTTCCTCCGCTACATTGATGACTGCATTGGCGCCACCTCGTGCTCCCGCGAGGAGGTTGAGCAATTCATCAACTTCACCAACACATTCCACCCTGACCTTAAATTTACCTGGACTATCTCTGACACCTCGCTCCCCTTCCTGGACCTCTCCATCTCCATTAGTGACGACCGACTTGACACTGACATTTTTTACAAACCCATTGACTCCCATAGCTACCTGGATTACACCTCTTCCCACCCTATCTCTTGCAAAAATGCCATCCCGTATTCCCAATTTCTCCGCCTCCGCCGTATCTGCTCCCAGGAGGACCAGTTCCACCATAGGACACACCAGATGGCCTCCTTCTTTAGAGACCGCAATTTCCCTTCCCATGTGGTTAAAGATGCCCTCCAACGCATCTCGTCCACATCCCGCACCTCCGCCCTCAGACCCCACCCCTCCAACCGTAACAAGGACAGAACACCCCTGGTGCTCACCTTCCACCCTACAAACCTTCGCATCAACCAAATCATCCGCCGACATTTCCGCCACCTCCAAAAAGACCCCACCACCAGGGATATATTTCCCTCCCCACCCCTTTCCGCCTTCCGCAAAGACCGTTCCCTCCGTGACTACCTGGTCAGGTCCACACCCCCCTACAACCCACCCTCCCATTCTGGCACTTTCCCCTGCCACCGCAGGAACTGTAAAACCTGTGCCCACACCTCCTCCCTCACCTCTATCCAAGGCCCTAAAGGAGCCTTCCACATCCATCAAAGTTTCACCTGCACATCCACTAATATCATTTATTGTATCCGTTGCTCCCGATGTGGTCTCCTCTACATTGGGGAGACTGAGCGCCTCCTAGCAGAGCGCTTTAGGGAACATCTCCGAGACACCCGCACCAATCAACCAAACCGCCCCGTGGCCCAACATTTCAACTCCCCCTCCCACTCTGCCGAGGACATGGAGGTCCTGGGCCTCCTTCACCGCCGCTCCCTCACCACCAGACGCCTGGAGGAAGAACGCCTCATCTTCCGCCTCGGAACACTTCAACCCCAGGGCATCAATGTGGACTTCAACAGCTTCCTCATTTCCCCTTCCCCCACCTCATCCTAGTTTCAAACTTCCAGCTCAGTTACTGTCTCCTTGACTTGTCCGACCTGCCTATCTCCTTTTCCACCTATCCACTCCACCCTCTCCTCCTTGACCTATCACCTTCATCTCCTCCCCCACTCACCCATTGTCCTCTTTGCTACTCTCTCCCCACCCCCACCCTCCTCTAGCTTATCTCTCCATGCTTCAGGCTCACTGCCTTTATATCTGATGAAGGGCTTTTGCCCGAAATGTCGATTTCGCTGCTCGTTGGATGCTGCCTGAACTGCTGTGCTCTTCCAGCACCACTAATCCAGTACCTTGACTAAGATCATTGTATCTTCGCTAGCCACTGGAAGTGTCCCAAAGGACTGGTGAGTAGCTAGTATTATTTCTTATTTCAAGAAGGAAAATAGGGATAATCCAGGAAACTATAGACCGGTAAGTCTCACATTGGTGGTTGGGAAGCTATTGGAGAGAACTCTTAGGGATAGGATTGACCCGCATTTGGAAAAGCATGACTTAACTAGGGACAGTCAGTATGGCTTTGTGCAAGTGGTTCTCTCTTATGAACTTGATTGAATTTTTCAAGGAGATGACAAAGGTAATCAATGAGGGTAGAGCAGTGGCTATTGTCTACATGAATGAGAGAAAGTGAGGACTGCAAATACTGGAAAGTCAGAGTAGAAAAGTGTGGCACTGAGAAAGCACAGCAGGTCAGGCAGCATTCAAAGAGCAGGAGAATCAACATTTCAAGCATAAACCCTTCATCAGTAATATTGGGGGGGGGGCAGCTGAGAGATAAATAAGAGCGTGGGGGTGGGGCTGAAGGGAAGGTAGCTGGGAAGGCAATAGGTGGATGCAGATGGGGTGTGGTTATGCTAGGTCAGTGGGGAGGGTGAACCGAATAGGTGGGAAGGAAGACGAACAGTTGGGACAGGTCAAGAGGGTAGTGCTGAGTTGGAGAGTTGGATCTGGGATGAAGTTGTATGAGGGGAGATTTGGAAACAATTCAAGTCGACATTGATGTCGGGTGGTTGAAGGGTTAGAAGGCAGAAGATGAGGAGTTCTTCCTCCAGGCATCTGGTGGCTTAGATTTGGCGGTGAAGGAGGCCCAGTACTTGCAAGTCCTTGATAGAGTTGGATGGGGAGTTGGATGCCACAGGACGATGGGGTTTTTGGGTGAATGTGTCCCAGGAATGTTCCTTGAAATGCTCCATTTGGCATCTGTTTCACCAAGGTTGGAGAGACCACATCGAGAGCAATGGATTAGATTAGATTAGATTACTTACAGTGTGGAAACAGGCCCTTCGGTCCAACAAGTCCACACTGACCCGCCGAAGCGCAACCCACCCATTCCCCGACATTTACCCCTTTTACCTAACACTACGGGCAATTTAGCATGGCCAATTCACCTGACCTGCATATCTTTGGACTGTGGGAGGAAACCGGAGCACCCGGAGGAACCCACGCAGACACGGGGAGAATGTGCAAACTCCACACAGTCAGTCGCCTGAGTCGGGAATTGAACCCGGGTTCTCTGGCACTGTGAGGCAGCAGTGCTAACCGCTGTGCCACCGTGACTAGGTGACTAGGTGAAGTGGGTGGATGTGCAGAAAATCTCTGCCGGATGTGAAAAGATCCTTTGGCGCCTTGGACGGGGGGTGAGTTTGGGGGTGGGGGTAGGATTTACACCTCTTATGGTGTTTTTGTTTCAGCCTCACTTAGAGTATTGCTTTCAATTCTGGCCGCCACATTACAGGAAGGATGTGGAGGCTTTGGAGATGGGGCAGAATCGGTTTACCAGGATGCTGGCTGGATTAGATGGTATGTACTAAAAAGAGAGGCTAGAAAAACTTGGGTTGTTTTCTTTGGAGTGGCAGAGATTGAGTGCAGACTTGATAGGAGTGTATAAAATTGAGATACATAGCTAGGGTTGATAGTCAGAATCCTTGTTCCCAGAGTAGAAATGTCTAAAACTAGGGGACATGCATTTAAGGTGAGAGGGGGCAAGTTCAAAGGAGATATGAGGGGCAAGTTTTTTACACGGAGAGTGTTAGGAGTCTGGGACATGCTGCCAGGGGTGGTGGTGGTGGAGGCATTTAACAGACTTTTAGATAAGCACATGAATATCTGTGATTGCAACTGTCTGTGGAGTCTACATGTTCTCCCTGTGTATGCATGGGTTTCCTCTTGGTATTCCAGTTTCCCCTTACAATCCAAACTTGCCTATAGTGTCCAGGGACATGCAGACTAGGTGGGTTACCAATGGGAAGTGTGGGCAGACAGGTATAGGGTAGGGCGGTAGGTCTGAGTGGGATGCTCTTTATAAGGTTGATGTGGACTCGAAGGGCCAAATGGCCTGCTTCCACACTCTAGGAATTCTATGATTCTATGAAATATGCAAGGAATGGAAGGATATGGAACAAGGCCAGGCAGAAGGATTAGTTTAATTTTGGCATCACGTTTGGCTGATGGTCCTGTTCCTGCGCTGTACAATCCTATGTTCTATGTTGTTCACCCATTTTGCATTAATCACTAAAATCCAGTCAGATCAGAGTATGATCTGTTATGTCCAAACATTTTCAGAAGTTTTGAATAGTTTGGGAATAATACACCTAGAGGCTCCAGAAGACTGTAGAATAGTCAGTGTTGTTTCTTTGTTTAAGAAGGGAAACAGAGATAATCAAGAAATTGTAGGCTGAAGACCCTTATATCAGTATTAGGAAAATTATTGGAATAGATTCTTAGGGGTAAGATTTACTGACATCTGAAAAATAATGGTCTTATTGGGGATTATCAATATGGCTTTTTGCAGAAGAGGTTTGTCTCACAGATTTGATTGAGTTTTTTGAGGAAGTGATGAAAATGATTGATGACTTTAGGGCAGTTGATGTCAAAGCATTTGAGAAGGTCCCTTGTGGTTCAGAAGATTAAGTCACATGGCTTCTATGATGAGTTGGCAAATAGGATACAAAATTTGCTTGTCATAGATGACAGAGGGTAGTTGTGAAGGGGTGCTTTTCTGACTGGAGGTCTGTGGCTAGTAGTGTTCTGCAACGATCTACGCTGGGACCTCTGTTTTTGAAATATAAATAAATAATTTGGATGAAAAAATAGTAGGAGAATCAGAATGGAAAAGTGTGGCTGGGAAAGCACAGTTGGTCTGATTAGAAACCTTGCAGATGACAGAAAATTTGTGAAGTTATGGATGGTGAGGAAGGTTGTCACAAAATACAGCAGGATATAGATCAGTTGGAAAGTTGGGAGGAGAAATAGCAGACACAAGTTTCATTCGGTCAAATGTGAGGTAATCATTTTCGGAGGTGAAATGCAAGAGAAAAGTATTGAGTAAATGGCAGGACCCTTACGAGCATTGACATACAGAGAAATCTCAGGGTGAAAGTCCATGGCTCCCTAAAGTATCAACACAAGTGGATAATGTTCCCAAAAATGGACCCCTACTGCAACTTTGATCACCTGGATGGGCTCATTCCTGGATACAAGGTCCAGCATGGCCCCTTCCCTATTTGGACTACAGATAGTTCTCCTAATAATGTGGTAATTGCATTTTCATGCGATGCTATGTTATAGAAAATTGCACTATAGAAGTAATGGGGCCTATTGGAAAAACAGGGTTAAGGACTCCAGTTTAGCAAACCTTTCCATTTCTGGTCAGTTACAGTAATGTCAAGTCGTTACAAGAGAAATTCCCCGATGTATGATTGTGTTCTCCTTGTGGAGTGGAGTTTATCCAAAACTTGGCTCTCTGCCAACTTTGTGAAACTTCTGTAAGTTTTTTTTGGTGCAAGTAAAATTAAGGGGGTGGCTAAAGGGCTGGGATGCTCTGAATGACTAGAGGTATTAAGGGGTCTCGGGTTTCAGCGAGAACAAGCGGCCAAGACTCTCAGATCCTCACACACCACCCCCCCCACCTTGAAATGGAGACTGGGTGAACTTGGATCAGGCATAACTTGGGGATGGGTGGGGGGGGGAAGAGATGAGGGTTGCTAGTGGTCCTTCCATAGTTTCACACCTTCCCCTTCCACATACATACATCCTCTCTTGCAAAGTCATCGTGTGTTGAAGCTTCAGATAGCCAGCAACAGAGCCTCTGCTTAACAAATGGCCCCGCTTACTCTCAAACACTCATTGGGCATCACTGTATTTGTACCTTCTTTCATTCTCTATCTCTCTCTCCCACTCTCTCTCTGTCTGTCTTTCTTCCCGTTCCTCGGGCTCCAACCCCTAAGTCCATGCATGATCCCAGTATGCATTCCACAAAATATTCCAATGTTTGCTTCCCCTACCTTAGTTGCAGATAGCAGCGAAAAAGTACATTCACATAGACGACAACCTGTTGCAATAGATGCGTCAGCAGAATAAATCACAGCTGGCTGACAACACAGGGATGGAACTACATAACAGTGGATGGGAGTTCGCTTCATTAAAAAACAGCCTGCAATTCACAAATCGCATTACAGCCAAATCGCGTTTATGAAACACGCATTATAGAAGAACTACCTATATCTACATATTATTTCAAAAAACCCTTCTGAATGCACCAAACAAATTCTGCCCACTCTAAGCCCTGGCACTAAAGGAGTCCCATTTTTTAATATGAAGGAAATTAAAATCATCCGCTAGAGTCATAGAAATGTATAGTATGGAAACAGACCCTTCGGTCCAATTCGTCCATGCCGATCAGATATTCTAAACTAATCTAGTCCCGCCCGCCAGCACCCAGCCCATATCCCTCTAAACCCTTCCTATTCATATCCACATCCAAATGCCTTTTAAATGTTGCAATCGTACTACCCTCCACCACTTCCTCTGGCAGCTCATTCTATACGCGCACCGCCGCCTGCGTGAAAAAAATTGCCGCTTAGATCTCTTTTATATCTTTATCCTCTCACCCTAAACCAATGCTCTCTATAGTTCTGGACTCTCCCACCCCAGGGAAGATACTTTGTCTATTTATCCTATCCATGCCCATCATGATTTTATAAACCTCTATAATGTCACCCCTCAGCCTCTGACGCTAAAGGGAAAACAGCCCCAGCCTATTCACCCTCGCCCTATAGCTCAAATCCTCAAACCCTGGCAACATCCTTGTAAATCTTTTCTGAACCCTTTCAAGTTTCACAACACCCTTCTGATAGGAAGAAGACCAGGTTTGCATGCAATATTCCAAAAGTGGCCTAACCAAAGTCTTGTACAGCCACAATATGACCACACAACTCCTGTACTCAATACTCTGACCAATAAAGGAAAGCATACCTCCTTCACTATCCTATCTACCTGCAACTCCACATTCAAGGAGCTATGAACCTGCACTCCAAGGTCTCTTTGTTCAGCAACACTCCCTAGGACCTTACCATCAAGTGTATAAGTCCTGCTAAGATTTGCTTTCCCAAAATGCAGCACTTCACACTTATTTAAATTCCATCTGCCACTTCTCAGCCCACTGCCCCATCTGATCAAGTTCCTGTTGTACAACTGAGGTAGCCTTCTTCACTGTCCACTACACCTCCAATTTTGGTGTCATCTGCAAATTTGCTAACTGTACCTCTTATGCTCACAACCAAATCATTTATATAAATGACAAAAAGTAGACGACCCAGCACTGATCCTTGTGGCACTCCACTGGTCACAGGCCTCCAGTCTGAAAAACAACCCTCCTCAACCACCGTCCGTCTTCTACCTTTGAACCAGTTCTGTATTCAAATGGCTAGTTCTTCCTGTATTCCATGAGACTTAACCATGCTAATCCATGGGGAACCTTGTCGAATGCCTTACTGAAATCCATATAGATCACGTCCACTGCTCTTCCCTCATCAATCCTCTTTGGTACTTCTTCAAAAAACTCAATCAAGTTTGGAGACATAATTTCTCGCACACAAAGCCATGTTGGCTATCCTTAATCATTCCTTGCCTTTCCAAATATATCTTGTCCCTCAGGATTCCCTCCAACAATCTGCCTACCATTGACGTCAGGCTCACTGGTCTGTGGTTCCCTGGCTTGTTCTTACCACCTTTCTTAAACACTACCCCAACAAAGCTGTCATTTTTACACTTTTGTATATATCTGTTCCTTTATCTCCTGCTGGCTCCTGGGACACTGACTGTATAACCCCATTATAGTGATTGCTGAGTTTCTTATTCCTGAGTTCTACCATATGGCCTCACTGGATGAGCTCTCCATGATATCCTCTTTAATGCAGCTAGGGCATTCTTCTTCATCAGTAATGCAATGCCCCTATTCATACTCTATCACATCTGAAACATCTAAAACCTGGAACAATGAGCTGCCACTCCTGCCTTTTTCTCAACTAAGTTTCTCTAATGGCTATAACATCGTAGTTCCATGTACTAATTCCTGCTCATCTGCCTTACCTGTTATACTGTTATACTCTTCACATTAAAATAAATATTCTTCAGATCACAGTCGTACCATTAACCTGGCCCTGTTTTGATCTTCTTATTCGACGTACTTAAACTGACCTCTGCCTCCGACTCTGATTTCCAACACATTGTGACACTAGTTTAAACCCTCCCAACTGGCACTAGCAGATCTCCCTACAAGGATATTGGTGTTCCTCCAGTTTAGGTGCAACCCGTGCTCTTTCTACAGGTTCCTCCTACCGTGATTCTGATATCTAAAGCCCTCCTTCATACACCAACTATCTAGCTACAAATTTATTTGATTTGATTTGATTTATTGTTGCCATATGTAGTCAAGTGTGGCACTGGAAAAGGACAGCTGGTCAGTCAGCATCTGAGGAGCAGGAGAGTCGACGTTTCAAGCATAAGCTCTTCATCAGCCACGTAACCAACTGCAGTGAAAAGTTTTGTTTTGCGAGCAGTACAGGCAGATCCTGGCAAACAACGACATACAGATCTAAGGGTGCTTAGACAGAGCGATGCATACAAGGTGACAGTTGCACAGGAGATGCACAAAGCAAGATCAACATTATTTGAAATTAGAGAGGTCCATTCAGCAGTCTAATAACAGCAGGGAAGAAGTTGTTCCTGAACCTGTTGGTGTGTGTGTGTGTGTTCAAACTTCTGTATCTTTTGCCTGACAGAAGAGGTTGGAAGACAGCATTACTGTTAAACGGTTTAATGTTTTCTATTTCTGGCCTTACTGGTATGTAGCACAGACAGTCACCCTAAGATTACAAAATTAGAGGCAGGACCTCATCTCTATTCCTGCCTGTGTTGTTAGTACCAATACAGATCATGACCTCTAACTACTCACCTTCCTCTTGTGACGAAGCTGTTCCTTGGCTTTTTCTTCAGAGAGGTCGTAAACGACACAGGCTCCAAAGGTCTGTGAGGTTGAAGGGTTTTAGGGCCAATGTGTTTAGAGCTAACAGATACTGCCTCAGGCAGAAGGCTTTCCAGTTAAAAAAAAACACTTGTATAATGACAGGAGAGTGGCCAGTTCTCGCAGCTCAGCTGTAGCGAAGAAAGGCTCAAGCCAGAAGCAGGTCCCAGCTGGTCCCTCTCTCTCCCTCTCTCTGACTTCTCTCCTGTAAGAACTTATGTTTCATTTTACCTTTTGTGCCAAGGGGTGCTCATGGGGATTGTTGCGAGTATTTTGGAACGGCATCATGAATTTGGGATAGTCTGTGGGATTTTTGGATAGGATAAATTATTCGGCATTCTGTTTTTTGTTCTTTGTGTTCCATTCAGTGATCTTGTAAATAAATTCTGTTTTTTTTAAAACTAACTAGTTTGACCAGCTGATTCTAAATATCCACTGTACACTTGCTTAAAACAAAATGCAAAGTTAGATTCTGGGCTACCTTCTTGAAATAGTTTGAGGGGTCTGGCCTGGTCCATAACACTCTTGCAGAGAAACTTCATGCTGTTTGATAATGTCTCTCAGAGTTGAAGGCCTGTCTAAAACATTACTTCATAGCCTGTCTTGTACAAATCAAAACTTATGATGTCTACCATCTTAATTTTAAATAATTATTATTCCACAAAGCAAAGTCAATTAGGCTGGAATTCTCACTTTGGATCCTTTATGTCTCATGTTTCTTCAAGAGCTTTGAATTTGCACACATTTGAAAGGTGTTGTCCCATTGTGTTGTCCTGGGACTAAGTACACTTTAAATATCTCCCCTTGTGATTGTTGCTGAGGTAACACATTAGCACATTCTCTTATTCAGCTGACAGTAAATCAACTATCACGTGACTTATGGAAACTATGTTGTTAGATTGTATGAGCATTTTAAAAGGTCATACCACACTTTTTTTTTGGATATATATAAAATAACATATCATGCTGGGCAAATAGTGGTTAATGATAGTGGTAAAAATGAATTATCAACTCTCAACTTCTATCACCTAATTTTAATAAAAGGAAAAAGATGGACTTAAAATTATCGCTGTAATCGCCTGACCACAGATGAAGTCAGGTTATGAAACCATCACTAAATAAGAATTAGTGCGTACTGAAATTAACCGGTCAAAGTGACTAAAATCTGTTTCTCTGATCTGCTGCTTGATTTACACCTTCCTGAACATTTTATATACTGGGATGAAAGTGACTTGCAGGTTATCCAGATTGAGGAAAAAAATGAAGCCAGACGATTCATTCTTGAACCATAGAATCATACAGTGCAGAAGAGGTCCTTTGGCCCATTCAGTCTGCAATGACACGTGAGAAACTTCTGACCTTCAAGCTAATCCCATTTACCAGCACTTGGCCCATAGCCTTGAATGTTATGATATGCCAAATGCTCATCCAGGTACTTTTTAAAGGACGTGAGGCAACATGCCTCTACCACCCTCTTTGGCAATGCATTATAAACTGTCACCACCCTCCTGGTAAAAAAAGTTTTCCTCACATCTCCCCCTTAACATCCTGCATCTCACCTTGAACCCATGTCCCCTTGAGACTGACCCTTCAACAATGGGGAACATTTGTTCCTTATCTACTCTGTACATGCCCCTCATAATATTATACTCCTCAACCAGACCACTCTTCAGTCTTGTCTGCTCCAAAGAAAACAATCCAAGCATTTTCTATCCCAGAGGACATCCTCTCCAATGCAATCACATCTTTCCTATAATGTGGTGACCAGAATTGCACATAGTACTCTTGCTGTGATCTCACCAAAGCTCAATACAACTCTAAAATGACTTCTTTGCTTTTGTAAACTATGCCTCGATTGAAGGCCAGTGTTCCATGTGCAATTTCATCATCCTACGAGCATGCCCTTCTGCCTGCAGAGATCTACAGACAAACATTCCAAGGTGCCTTTGTTCCATAGAACTTTCTAGTGTCATGCCATTCATTGAACACTTCTTTGTCAAATTACTCCTTCCCAAGTGTACTATCTCACACTTTCCAGGGTTAAATTCTACCTGCCACTTACTTGCCCACACAAGCATCTTGTTTATATCTTCTTGTAGCCCAAGACACTCAAGTTCACTGTGAACCACCAAACCTTGTGTCAACTACAAACTTACTAATCCAATCATCCACACAGTTATCTATGTCATTAATATAAATTATATAAAAATAAGAGAGCTAGCACAGATTCCCGTTGTACACCTTTAAACATGGGTTTCCAGTCACTCAAGCAGCTTTCTGTCATTACCCTCTGTCTCCTTCAACTGAGTCAATTTTGTATCCACTTTGGGTAGTTACCTTATATCCCTTGTGCATTTGCCTTCTTGATAAATTTCCTGTGTGGGACCTTCTCAAAGGCTTTACTGAAATAGACATAAAGTACATCAACTGCACTACCCTTATCTACACATCTAGTCATCTCCTCAAAAAATGTAATTAAATTTGTTTGGCATGCCCTTATTCTGATAAAGCCATGCTGACTATACCTGATCAAGCCTTGCTCTCCAAGTGGAGATAGATGGTCTCCTTCATAAATTTCTCCAATAGTTTCTCTACAATGAGACTATCTGGTGTGTAGTTATGTGGCTTATCTCTACAAACCTTCCTAAATACTGGAACTGAAATATTTCCACAGACACTGGTATCCAGTCACCAAGTCATCCTTTATTTACACATGCATACCATTTGACACTGCTTTGGCTTCCACAGTATCAGCTCTCAGAGTGAACAGAACTTCTGAGACACCAGGGCTCCTGATTGGACCAGGTTAACAGCCAGCATGCAGTGAACTCATATTCTATGAGGTCCACCTGGCTGATTCTAAATCGCTATATTCTTTCCCCTCTAAGTCCGGAAATATAGGACTGTTCTTTTTCTTGTAGTCTCTCTTGGGGCATTTTTGCACTGGATTTGGTTCCTCCAACTCAGCCTCTGATATTAGTGGTCTGTAGCCTGCCTCTTCCACCTGAAGCATTTCACAAGAAATACATCCTCTTCTTCAGGCGGTAAATAAATTCATCCTCTTACTCAGGCAGCACCACCGGTGCACCAACGCCAACAGGAGGTGGATCAATACATCTACATTTGCTACTTGGCTTGTCAAATGCTGTTCCACTTGAATCGTATGCATTTAGAATGAGAACCCACTGCTGAATTCAATCTGAAGCAATGGGGTGGCATAGCCGTATCCTCTTTGAGTAGCCCTAGCAGGGGTTTCGTGGTCAGTTACTATTACAAATTTACATCTGTAAAGATATTGGTGGAACTTTCTCCCTCCAAAAATGACCAAACCATCCTTCTTTATCTAGGCTGGTATTTGCACTTTGCTTTAGCCAAAGTTTGGGAAGCATATGCTATTTGGAATTCTTCTCCTCTCCTTGCCATCTTTGAGCCAACACTACCCTGATACTCTACGGGGAGGCATTACAGGTCAGCACCAGATTTCAGTTGGGATCATAATGTGCCAATACCTTAGGTGACGATAGCCGCTTCTTCACTTCCCTAAAGACTACCTCTTGGCTATGAGACCATTTCTAAGGTTGACTATTCAATACATGTGCCAGAATAGAGGCTAGGTGATGTATGAACTTTTCTGTACTAATTCACTAAGCCAAGGAAAGCTCTAAGCTCCGGAACTGACATGGGCTCCAGATCACACTCACTTTATCTTCTGATGGTTATAACCCAATCTTGTTGACTCTGTAGCCAAAGTAGGTAACTTGGGGTGCCTGGAACACATACACCCACCTGGGAGTAAGTTCTCTAAGCTCTCTTTATTGGTCTTCCCCATTAGTAGCACATCATCCAGATAAATAATGACCCTTGGGGTAGACCTTGTGAAATATGGCACAGGCTGATGATACTCCAAATGGCAGTCTCACATATCAGTACAAACAATTATGAGTATCATTTATAGCATTCTTCTGGGAATCTTCATCTAACCACAGTTGCAGGTACACATGGCCTATGTCCAGCTTTGTGAAGGCTAGCCCCCACCAGCTTTGTGTATAAGTAATCTATGTGAGTTGTGAGAAGCAGTTTATCATTTGTTTAAAATCCCCACAAAAACAAACTGAATCATCAGGCTTCACAATTGGTCTGAATGGTGCTGCTCCTGATTTCATCCTCTACTTTTGCATGTAAGGCAAGTAGCACAGAGTGGGCCTTGCAGAATCATGTAATTGCTTCCTGGTCAACTTGCAAGATGCCCTTCGATAGTCGCTGGACCTTCCTGGAAAACTTCTAGGCATTTAATTAGGACTTTACTCAGGCAGTCATTTTCTAATTGAAAAATGTTGTGCCAGTGAAGGTGAATCTCTCTCAACCAACAGGTTTGGGCTCGAGTCTTTCACTACAATCAGTGATAACTGAACCAACTGCTTCTTATATAAGACCAGAACTAAGTTGTACCCTTAATCTGCAAAGGTTCCTTGGTACAGGTTATTGATCTAGTTGAGGTCTTATGCAAACTTAAGGGTTGGGATCCAGTGCGAAGTTTGGTAAAGACTGGTTCTGCAATCACTGATATAGCCATGCTGGTATTAACCTCCATTAGAACTGGGTGACTATTTAACCAGAAGCTTATTTTGATTTATTCTCATTTGGATGTTGCTAAGCAATTTCACTGTTCCAAGAGAGAGGTTAATGGGCTTGTCAGTATGTGCACTCTTCTGGATACTGGCCTATGAGTTCTCTTACTCAATTCAGGCCCAATGGTCCTCCTTTACTAAGTCAAGTCCACATACTGACAGCTATTATAATGGCTTGCCTGCATGGATCCTGAAGAAAATGTTAACCATTTGGCTGAGGCTTGGATTTGTTTTGAGGTTTTGCTGTGGGCTGACTTAGAATCCCTCTGTTCAGGATATGTCCTGAGTGAGGCTATGCAATTGTCTTCACTCAAGTGGTGTTCCCCCAAGCTCAGTCGGCCTGGCAAGGGTGTCCACTTCTAATGGTGTACCCTGTAATTCATATGCTCCACTTGTGGCATTTTGTAATGACAAAGCCAGTTGTAACATCTATTTGAAGTCCAGTTGGGCTTCAGCTATAAATGCTTTTGCATGGTTACAGTATTAATCCCACTCTTGTCGCTGTTGAAATAACTCCACAGAGGCCAGTATCCTGTCACCAGCTCACCCTTCTTTTTCATGTGTGTCGTATTTGCACTGGTCCAGCTTCCTCAGACCTAGCTCTCAGAACGAACAAAACCTCTGACACTATATCTGTCAGCCAGGGCTTCTTAATTGGACCAGGTTAACAGCCTCAATCAGGGATCTCATATTCTATGCAGTCCACCTGGTTGACTTCATTATAATCACTACAGGCATCACATTAGCAGTTCTCCAGTCCACTGACACCTCCCTTGTGGCCAGAGAGGAAATAAATATTTGGGTCAGTGCCATCCTGCAATCTCCTCCCTTTTGTATTCTCATGTATTTGTTATCAGCATTTGGACAGAAAGAGACTTTTAATTTAATGGTCAGGGACACCTGAACCGACATTCAGAGACACCCTGTTTCTCAAACAGAAATCCGTAATTTTCACTGGGGCACAAAGTATCAAATCCAGACATACCCAATGCCATAGTCGAGAGTGTGGCGCTGGAAAAGCACAGCAGGTCAGGCAACATCCGAGGAGCAGGAGAATTGACGTTTCGGGCATAAAACCTTCATCAGGAATGTAATTTAAGCTTGTAGGCCCGGGCTGAGAGGTAAATGGGAGGAGGGTGGGGTTGGGGGGAAGATAACTGAGAAAGTGATAGGTGGATGAAGGGAAGGGAGAAGGTGATAGATCAGAGGGGGGAGTGATGGACAGGTCTGGAGTGCGATGCTGAGTTGGAGGCTTGGGATGGGGATAATGTGGGGGGAGGGGAAATAAGGAAATTGTTGAAATCCACATTTATTCCAGGTGGTTGCAGGGTCCCAAGGCAGAATATGAGGTGTTCTTCCTCCCAACATCAAGTGGTAATGGTTTGGCGGTGTAGGAGGCCCAGAATCTGTATGTCCTTGATGGAATTGGAGGGGGAGTTGAAATCTTCATCCACAGGGCGGTGGGTTTGGTGGGTGCAAGTGTCTCAGAGATGTTCTCTGAAACGATCTGCAAGAAGGCGTCCTGTCTCCCCGATGTAGAGGACACCACACCAGGTGCAACAAATGCAGTCGATGACATTGGCAATTTCTGACAAATGTGGAGGAATCTTTAGAGGCATTGGATGGAGGTGAGGGGAGTGGTGTGGGCGCAGGTTTTGCACTTCCTGCACTGGCAGGGAAAGATGCTAGGAGAAGGGTGTGGGCTGGTGGGGGGGGCATAGACCTGTCAAGGGAGTCATAGAGGGAATGGTCTCTCTGGAACACTGATGGGTTGGGGAGGGAAATATATCTTTGGTAGTGGGGTCCGTTTGGAGGTGGCAGAAATGGCAGAGGATGATGCGATGTATGCAGAGGTTGGTGGGGTGGAAGGTGAGGAGCAAGGGGTTCTGTCTTTGTTGCATTGGGAGGAGTTGGGTTTCAAGGGTGGTGGGGCAGGAAGTGGAGGAGATGTGCTGGAGGACATTATCAACCACATGGGAAGGAAAGTTGCGATCATGGAAGAAGGAGGCCATCTGGGACTTTCCGAGGTGGAATACCCAATTTCATACCACTCTGATAAAAAGAGGCACCCGGTATTTCACCTGAACACATCCAGCGACACTTGATATCATGCACAACATCTGAGTCAGAGACACTGCATATCATGACACTCAGGGCCACCTATGGAGATTTTCATACAAAAGCATACAGCTAGACTTTAAAAATTTCCCAGACTGCATCACTCACCTCAATACAAAGGCCACACAATAGTAGTATCTTCACTGTAAGGACAATGGATAGATTTGGGTACACTGGCTCTAGAAACAACTCAGAGTGCTGAAATGAGCTGGCTAAAGTTTCCACTTGATTTTCACTGGCTAAAGGTTCCACTTGTAGGCCGTACAGTCCTTACAGACCAGCTATTTTGCATTTCATCTCAAGACTAATTTATTGCCCACCCACTGTAGCCTGCACATTATTTCATGGCCTATCCATGCCCATTTTCTAAGTTCACTGAATGCCCAGACTCTTCGAAGTGGGAGGGTTGCTTCTATAGGTGAAAGCAGTTAGCACTTCTTTATGCGTTTATAATGATTCATTTTTCTGTGATCACTTTTGTCAATGTATCAGTATTTACACAAGATTAGGAGGTGGGAAGTGGCTAACAGCGTTTCACATTAATACATTAACTGTCTGATTTATATAGTTTTTAAAAAGTTGTTGAGAATGCTAGTTTTTCTTCAAAGCAACATGAATGGAACTTTTTTTTCTCAGAGTCGTTCCACACATTCCGTTGTTGCTTTCGAATTCAAATAAATATATAAATTGAGAATTCAACCATAAGAGTTTGAAGTTCCTCTAAGACGTTTGTGATACAGTAAATAATAAATGTGACAACTTCAAAAGACGCACTTGCTGCTCATTCCCCTCACATTAAAGCAAACTGATCCAAAATGTTTTATTTTAAATAAAAGCGGAAATTTTAATTACCTAGCATCTCACTTCAATGCCTTACCTTGGGAAAACAGGAAACCATTTGTGCAAAGTGACCAGAAAACTTTAACATATTTAATAAAGGTCTCGAATCAGTTAAAGGATGTCTGGTGCGCCGCCATTAACCTGCGGGCAAGATCCGTCAGAACCACAAAGCTTGGACAGCGGGCTCCGGAAATAGCCGAAAGGGGAGCTGGCTCGCCGGAAATAGCCGAAAGGGGAGCTGGCTCGCCGGAAATAGCCGAAAGGGGAGCTGGCTCGCCGGAAATAGCCGACAATGGAGAAGACCCCGCCGGAGACTGCGGATTACCGCCGTCGAGCGCAATGTGGGGCGCCGTACTTTCGCGGCCAATGAGAGCTCGAGACTGGGGCGGGCAGCCCGCGCATGCGCCTCGGCCGGTTCCTTCCGGAGATTGAATCACTCATATGCGCGTCAGAGGGAAAAAAAAGCGCCAAGGTCATGAACTATGACCTCTGAAGGAAAGAACGTGATGTTAAAAGCCAAGAAATAAAGGTTTTTTTGTAGGTAGGTGAGGCTTTTAACTGCGGCGGTGTCGACTGAAGCTTCGGTGTTGGGGGTTGTGGTTTCATCCTGAGGGAAGGGGCCGAGTTGCTTGTCGGGCTCAAGCTCGGGCACCGGGGGGCAGACAGACAGACAGACAGGTAGGTAGGCAGGTGGGCCGAGGCCCACTCCCAAGGGCACAGGCGGGGATCTCGGCAACGACTTGGCCGCCTTTGCCACCCCTCCCCCACTCCAAAAAAAACCGACCTCCACTAGAACAGCAGCGGGACTAGGGGTGATTGACGACGGGCTCAGCCAATCAGACCTTACGGATCGCTGGTGATTAACCAATCCGCTCAGGATGTGGGCATCATCTGTTCGGAGGATTGGCCATTCTCCCGTGGCGTTGCTCTTGGATGGCATGAACATGTTGACAGTCTGTGTGCATTGCTTGTGTGTTTATAGTGTTAGGGTGGAGAACATTTCACACTGTTCCCCCAACCACTTCATCCTAACACACCTGGTGTAAGGACTGTGTCTTTTTACTTTTGTATTTTTAAAAACTTAGACAGTAACAAGAGAACTTTTTAAAATCAGATTTTCCAGAAATGCTACATTATTTCACAGCAAATAAATTATATTGGAACACATGCAGCTCACATTTACCTTTTGAAATATGAAATAGTTAGGGTCTAGGCTACCTTTAATATATTTTGAGTGGGTCTAATCTAGTCTAACAAAATGATTGATGGATTTTGGGACAACGTGGATTTAAAAAAAAGCACAGAACAAGAAAGCTTTGTTTGTGACGTTGGTCCTGGATGCTGATTGCAGGTTGACCTTTGATTAAATGATTCTAGAGACATAATTCTGAGACACATCCAGTCTCGTAGCAATGTCCTTTAGAAGCTGACCAGTACTGCTGCTGTTGAGCCCCACTTGGTGACAGTCATTGAAACCCCCATCCACCCTATAAAATACATTTTTATGCTGCACCAACCTCGATTGCTTCCTCCAAAGTGTTGTTCAACATGGAAGAATACTGATTCGTCAACTGAGGGTGGATGATACATGGTAGGCAAGATTGCATGAGCATGACTATGTCATGCAGTTACTTCACTACTGTGAGACAGCTCTCCCAATTTTGACAGTAGCCTGCAGACGTTAGTAAGGAGGACTTTGCAGGATCGACAGGCTGTTTCTGTCATTGCCCTAGGCAACTGAACAGGTGATCTGTCTAGTCTCATTTCTTTTTTAGACTTTGTAGCAAACAGTACAACTTAGTGGTTTGCAAAGCCATTTAGAGGGCAGTTGAGAATTAACCACATTGCTGTGGTTCTGGAGCCTCATGTAGGCCAGACCATGTGAAAATGACAGAAATCCTTCCCTAAAGGAAGGGCAATTAATCATTCAGACTTCTTTCTTTCTGGCCATGGTTTCATGGTCATCAGTAGATTCTTAATTACAGAAATTTGTATTGAAGTCAAATTCCACCATCTGCCGTGAGCAGGATTCAAATCCAAGTCCTTGGAGAATTACCTGAGTTTCTTGCTTAATACTCTAGCAATAATACTACTAGGCCAGCATCCCTCTTTCATTTGAGATACAAAACCAGTGTTTAGAAATGAATTTTACCGTCTGGGACTGGTTACTCAAAGTTTAGTTAGGGACCATTGGAATGGCTATTTAGGGCTCTTCAGTGCCTTAATTTCACTGTGTTGTGAATACAGAGGCTGTTTTTGTTTGTTTGCCTGTCTCAACAATGTGTTTGTCTTTTCAGTAGTATTCATATTCATCAGGGCAGCATGGTGGCTCAGTGGTTTGCATTGCTGTCTCACAGCACAAGGATCCTGGGTTCAATTCCAGCCTTGGGTGACTGTCTGTATGGAGTTTGCGCATTCTCCCCATGTCTGCTTGGTTTCCTCCGGGTGCTCCGGTTTCCTCACACAGTCCAAAGATGTGCAGATCAGGTGAATTGGCCATGTTAAACTGTCCATAGTGTTAGGTGCATCAGTCAGAGGGAAATGGGGCTGGGTGGGTTACTCTTTGGAAGGTCGGTGTGGACTTGTTGGGCCGAAGGGCCTGTTTCCACACTGCAAGGAATCCAATCTAAATTGAGAGTTTATAATAAACCCAATCTTTTAAAATGGAAATATAATTTGTATCATCAATAATCACAGGTGAGGTGCTGGAAGACTGGAGCTTGGCTAACGTGGTGCCACTGTTTAAGAAGGGTGGTGAAGACAAGCCAAGGAACTATAGACCAGTGAGCCTGACCTCGGTGGCGGGCAGGTTGTTGGAGGGAATCCTGAAGGACAGGATGCACATGTATTTGGAAAGGCAAGGACTGATTAGGGTTAGTTAACATGGTTTTGTGTGTGGTAAATCATGTCTCACAATCTTGATTGAGATTTTTGAAGAAGTAACAAAGAGGATTGATGAGGGCAGAGCAGTAGACGTGATCTATATGGACTTCAGTAAGGCATTCGGCAAGGTTTCCCTTGTGAGACTGATCAGCAAGGTCAGATCTCTCGGAATACAGGGAGAACTAGCCATTTGGAAACAGAACTGGCTCAAAGGTTGAAGACAGAGGGTGGCGGTGGAGGGTTGTTTTTCAGACTGGAGGCCTGTGACTAGTGGAGTGCCACAAGGATCGGTGTTGTGTATTCTACCTTTTGTCATTTATACACATGATCTGGATGTGAGCATAAGAGGTGCAGATGACACCAAAATTGGAGGTGTAGTGGACAGTGAAGAAGGTTACCTCAGATTACAACAGGACCTTGATCAGATGGGCCAATGGGCTGGGAAGTGGCAGATGGAGTTTAATTCAGATAAATGCAAGGTGCTGCATTTTTGCAAAGCAAATCTTAGCAGGACTTATACACTTAATGGTAAGGACCTAGGGAATGTTGTTGAACAAAGAGACCTTGGAGTTCTTAGCTCCTTGAAAGTAGAGTCGCAGGTAGATAGAATAGTGAAGAAGGCGTTTGGTATGCTTGCCTTTATTGGTCAGAGTATTGAGTAAAGGAGTTGTGAGGTCATGTTGCGGCTATACAGGATGTTGGTGAGGCCTGTACTGGAGTACTGTGTACAATTCTGGTCATCCTCTTATAGGAAGTATCGTCCCATTCCCCCTTCAGGGAACCTTTGTCATGCCTAGTAAATCTGGTGAAAGTTTTGAGGAGTGATCAAGTGTGTGGATGAGAGTAGGGCAGTTTATATTGTTATGGACTTGGCCAGCTAGCCCCCCCCCCCAGCTCTCCAAAAATGCTTTAAGAAGGCAGCCTAGACCTTAACTTTTTTTAAATTTTAAAGGCAGATGGAAAGTGAATATTCAAGGAGCGCTGCAGCTTGTCAAACCACTTGTCTTTAAGCAAAATAGAATTTATTTATAGGCTATGGTTGAAGCATGAGCAAAAGAAAATAGAATCTGGAATAACTTAACTACTTGGAAATCCAACCAACATGAAATTGCAACTTAAGGAGCAGTTCCAATACCCACAACATCCCAAAAACACGCCCCTTAGCATAAGGTACATTTAAACTTTGTTTCTGCCAGGCAGGAGAGATCGCAGAGGGGAGAATCAGGCAAGAAACATCTGTTGAAGCATGGAACCATTTTTTTGTACTAACAACTTCTCTGCTCCCAACAGTTTGATGGACTGTGAAAATGAACAAAGCTAGAAAAAAACTCTTGGGTTAATCAGATTGGTTAAAGTTGTTATGACAGCAAATTCATTGAGTGCTTTTGCAATATTTTCTGAGAGCATTGTTATGGAGCAAACCAGAAAGCAGGTGGTCCTGGATCTGGTTATTGGAAATCAGCCTGGTTTAATTACCTTAAAGTGAAAGATCCCCAAGGAAGTATTGATCATAATGTGATAGAATTTAATGTGCAGTTTGAGAGTGAGAGACCGGGTGCGAACAACTGTGTTTAAGTTAAAGGGAATTTTGGGCAGCATGGTGGCTCAGTGGTTAGCACTGCTACCTCACAGCACCAGGGACCCAGGCTTGATTCCAGCCTCAGGTGATTGTCTGCGTGGGTTTCCTCCCACAGTCCAAAGATGTGCAGGTTTGGTCAATTGGCCAAGTTAAATTCCCATGGTGTTCAGAGATGTCGGTTAGGTGCACTAGTCAGGGAGATGAAAGTAATAGGACAGGGGAATGGATCTATCTGAGATGTTCTTCAGAAGATTGGTGTGGACTTGTTGTGCCAGATGGCCTGTTTCCACACTGTAGGGATTCTGTTCTAACTGGCCATTCCCCTGTCATTGTTTAACATAGCCATTTCCAGACATATTGGCACTTCTGCCTTTTCCCTCTTGGGGGAAAAAAAGGACAAAGTGAACTTGTTAACAGGGCAGCATCATCACAATATGGATTTCAGCAAGGTCTTTGACACGGTCCAGCTGAAAACAAAACAGAAATAAAAGCGCTTGAGATCCATGGATTAGAGGTGCTGGAAGAGCACAGCAGTTCAGGCAGCATCCAAGGAGCTTCAAAATAGACGTTTCGGGCAAAAGCCTTTCAGCAGGAATAAAGGCAGTGAGCCTGAAGCGTGGAAAGATAAGCTAGAGGAGGGTGGGGGTGGGGAGAAAGTAGCATAGAGTACAATGGGTGAGTGGGGGAGGGGATGAAGGTCAGGGAGGAGAGGGTGGAGTGGATAGGTGGAAAAGGAGATAGGCAGGTAGGACAAGTCATGGGGACAGTGCTGAGCTGGAAGTTTGGAACTAGGGTGAGGTGGGGGAAGGGGAAATGAGGAAACTGTTGAAGTCCATATTGATGCGCTGGGGTTGAAGTGTTCCGAGGCGGAAGATGAGGCGTTCTTCCTCCAGGCGTCTGGTGGTGAGGGAGCGGCGGTGAAGGAGACCCAGGACTTCCATGTCCTCGGCAGAGTGGAAGGGGGAGTTGAAATGTTGGGCCACGGGGCGGTGTGGTTGATTGGTGCGGGTGTCCCGAAGATGTTCCCTAAAGCGCTCTGCTAGGAGGCGCCCAGTCTCCCCAATGTAGAGGAGACCGCATCGGGAACAACGGATACAATAAATGATGTTAGGGGATGTGCAAGTAAAACTTTGATGGATGTGGAAGGCTCCTTTAGGGCCTTGGATAGAGGTGAGGGAGGAGGTGTGGGCGCAGGTTTTACAGTTCCTGCGGTGGCAGGGCAAAGTGCCAGGATGGGAGGGTGAGTTGTAGGGGGGCGTGGACCTGATCAGGTAGTCATGGAGGGAACGGTCTTTGCGGAAGGTGGAAAGGGAAATATATTCCTGGTGGTGGGGTCTGTTTGGAGGTGGCGGAAATTTCAGTGGATGATTTGGTTTATGCGAAGGTTGGTAGGATGGAAGGTGAGCACCGGGGCGTTCTGTCCTTGTTACGGTTGGACGGGTGGGGTCTGAGGGCAGAGGTGCGGGGTGTGGATGAGATGCATTGGAGGGCATCTTTAACCACGTGGGAAGGGAAATTGCGGTCTCTAAAGAAGGAGGCCATCCGGTGTGTTCTGTGGTGGAACTGGTACTCCTGGGAGCTGCCAGCATCTGTAATCATTGTTTTTACCTCGCTTGAGATCCATGACAACTTGGCCAGTTAGATCCAAAATTAGCTTTGTAAGAGGAGACAGAAGGAGGTGGTAGTATGAATGACTGGAGCCTGGTGTGCAGTGGCACGCCACAGCAGCCAAGGCTGTGTCCTTTTTTTTTTGTTTATCATATTCAAAACTTATATATGTACAACAGATTTGTCAGATATGTGGGTCAGTGGTATGTAGAATTTAGCCATGATAAACATGAGGCAAACAGGAAGAAGGAGCAAAATGAGGGACTACTCAATGAGAGGTAAGACACCAGGAAGCAGAGAGGAGGAGAGAGTCGTTGGGATGCCTGATCACAGATCTCTGAAGGTGGCAGGAAAGGTTAAAGGGAAGTTAAGAAGGCAAATTAGATGCTTGCCTTTATCAGTTGTGGCAAAACTATAAGAGCAGGGTAGATATGTTTGAGCTGTACAGAACTTTGGTTAAACCGTGGAGTACTGTGTGCGGTTCTGGACACAAGGATGTGACTGCATTGGAGGGGGTGGAAAGGAGATTCACCAGGATGTTGTCAGGGATGGATCATATTAGCAATGAAGAGAGGCTGGATAGCTCAGATTGTTTACAAGGTTTGTGTAAAAATTTGTAGGTTGGTTGCTGCAGTTGTGGGTATGTTTGCCGAGCTGGGAAGTTGTTTTGCAGACGTTTCATTCCCTGTCTAAGTAATATTGTCAGTGTTTTGGAGCCTCCTGTGAAGTGCTGCTATACTGTGTCTTCTGGAATTTATTTGATTCCAGTTGCTGGTTCTAGTAGTTTGTTGTAATGGTGAGTATATTGTGCCTAAGTTTATGTGTTTGTTGATGGAGTCTGTGGATGAGTGCCATGCTTCTAGGAATTCTCTGGCTGTTCTCTGTTTAGCTTGTCCTATGATCGTTGTTTTGTTCCAGTTGAATTCATTGTCCTGGTCATCAGTGTGTATGGTTACTAGGGACAGCTGGCCGTGGCGTTTAGTGGCAGATTGCTAGCTGTTTGTCCTACCTAGTGTTTCATGCAGTCTTTGCATAGAATCTTGTGCAAGACAAATATAAATTACATGATGGATATCGGGTCTTCTGTTCTGGTGAGTTGTTGTCTGAGCATTGTTGTTGGTTTATGGGGTGTCATGAATCTGAGTGGTTGGAGAAGTCTGGCTGTTAGTTCAGAGACTTTTCTTATATAAAGTGGTGTGGCTACTGTGTTGAGTTGTGGCATGTCCTTGGTGTGTTGTTTGTCTGCTAGGCATCTGCGGATGAAGTTGCAGGGGTATCCGTTCTTGGTGAAGACTCTGTAGAGGTGTTCTTCTTCTGGTTATTGCCTGTCACCTATGTTGTGTGAGTATTTCTTGCTACTTATTGGCCTAAGACTGGATATTTTGCAGATCCTGCTGCATTTGGACTGCTTCAGTGTCTGAGGAGTCAAATGCTGCTGAACTTTGCATAATCATCAAAGAAAATATCCCACTTCTGACCTCATGATAGAGAGAAGGCCATTGGTGAAGCCTAGACATGGTTGAAGCAAATGGCCTCATTCAATGTAACAGCACTGTTCACTTCAATTGTGAAAACTTTAGCCAGAGAGACAATAGCCAACTTCATGGACAAACAGAACAGATGACACAACGTGGAACATATCAATAAGGACTCTCCATTCAAACTACTAGACCTATGCCTGACAACGCACTTTACATTCAACAACCCAATATATGAACAGATCAGTGGGACATCCATGGGCTCACCCATCTCTGGGCTCATAGATGAAGCAATGATGCAAAGACTGGAACAAACAGTCCTCCCACAAATCCAGCCCACAATCTGGATTAGATACGTGGGTGACACTTCCTTAATAATAAAGAGAACTGAAAGCAAGAACACACTGGATTATCAACATCATGCTCACAGGTTTACAAGAGAGGAGGAAACAATCAATCAACTCCCATTGCTGGATGTGATGGTAGAAAGAACACAACGGTGAATGCACCACAAAAGTCTTACAGAGAAGCCACACACATGGACCCGATCCTGAACTACAACAGCAACCACCCACATATGCACAGGAGAAGCTCCATTAGGACCCTGTTCAAAAGGGCTGCAACACACTGCAGCACTCCCAACCTGCGAAGAGAAGGAGACCTCTGCACATTCTTCACCAAGAACGGATACTCCGCAACTTCATTCACAGATGTCTACCAGACAAACAATGTGACAAGGACATGCCACAAACCAGTACGCTAGCCATACTATCTTATGTAAAAAAAGATCTTGGAACTAACTGCCAGACTTCTACATCAACTCTGATTTGTGAGAGCCCATAAACTGACGGCCACGCTCAGTCAACAACTCACCAGAACAAATGACCCTATACCCTTCATGTGCGAGACTTAATACAATTTACAAGATTCTGTGTAAGGACTGCATGAAACACTATGTAGGACAAAGCGAGCAATCTGCATCCACGAACACCAACTAGCCACTAAACTCCATGACCATGGCTAGCTTGGACTCTACCAACAAGGGATACACTGGCATCCGACACTTTATTAAAATTAAACAATTAGCATTTTGAATGGATGTTATAGTGTTTCACTTTGTAACACGTTTTTGGATTTATTATGTTTTTGGATTTATTATATTTATTATAACCATACATATAGATGACCAGGACAATGAATTCGATTGGGACAACGCAACAATCATAGAACAAGCTAAACAGATGACAGCAAGAGAATTTCTAGAGGCATGACACTCATCCAAGGACTCCATCAGTAAACACATAGACTTAGGCGCAATATGCTCGCCACTACAACTACCTACTAGAACTGGCAACTGGAAGCAGCAGGAATGAAACCAAACAAATTCCAGAGAACACTGTATAGCAGTGCTTCACAGGAGGTTCCAAAGCACTGAAAATGTCACTTAGACAGGAGACAAAATGTCTGCAAATCAACCTTGGATTGTCATCTTTTGGAGAAGAGAAGATGAGGGGTGTGGGTGGGACCTGATAGATATGTATAATTTTAAACTGAAAGGCAGGAGGTTTAGAGGATTTGAGGAGAAAAGGTTTTTCACCCAGAGGATAAAGGTTCTGGAATGCCCTGTCTGGGAGAGTAGTTGAGGCAGGTACCTGTAGAACCTTTATAAAACACTTGGATGAGCACTTGAAGTGTCATAATGTTCAAAGGTCCATTGTCTCATGTGGGAAATTGGGACTAGTGTGGATAGTGGTATACTTTAGTCTTTTCTGTACCTGTGATTCCATGATATCCATAAAATCACTTTAACTGCAACAACCAACTATTCCCCTAAACCTCCCTCTCTCTATGCCTTTTCGTAGTATTTCTCTCCAGTATGTTGAATTGAAATTGTTCCTAAACTATGATGAATGGAAGTTCATTTCTATATAATAAGAAAGGACAAGCTAATCCCAAGAAGAATAATGGGGCACCATCTGAAGTTTACATTGAACAGGCAACTTCACAAGATTGGGGTGAGGTTTCACTTCCTTCTTAAAACCTTCGTCAAAATTGAGTGTGTCAACAGTGAGTTCTGAAACAAGGCAAGAGAGTGCGGGCACAGCAGCTTCATAAAAGGAAGAGTGGATCAGTGTGAGGAGGGAGATAACAAATGGCAGCAGGGACCCCTTACATTTGTTTCTGCCTTTCAGAACTGAGTCCTTAGATTGGAAGAAATGTCCCAGAGATTTGGACATTATTCCAAAAGCAACAGAGATGAAAATCGGGTAATATAGGTCAGTTAACTTAAGTTTTAACTTAACTTTTTCCCAATGACAGATGTTATTACAGAAGATAGAACAACAGGACACTTGGAAGTATATAACAACATCAAGCAGTGTCAGCAGGGCTTCAGGAAAGGGAAATCATGCCTGGCAAATTTATTACAGTTTTTTTGAGAAAATAGCAAGTGAGATAGATAAAAGGGAACTAGTTGATATAATGTGCTGATGAGGCAAAAGTATGATGTGATATCGGACAAAATAAATCTGCAAAGGTTGGAAGTAGATTGAATGGGAGGACAAAAACTTGACAAATGAAGTATAATGTAGGAAAGTATGAGATCATGCATTTTGGTAGGAAGTATCAAAATTAATGTTTGAACAGGAGAGACTCCAAAGAAATACCACACCTGTTTTCATGCACAAGGATAAACAGATCTCTTTGTGTGGCAAGTAATTAAGAAGACAATAGAATTTTGGCTTTTATTGCCTTGGAAGGTGTTGTTACAACCGTAGAGGGTGTTGGTGAGGCCGCACCTGGAATGCTGTGTCCAGTTTTGATTCTTGTTGAAAGAATATCTTGGCAGTGTGGATCAGTTCAAAACTGATTAATTGGGTTGATTCCTGGAATTTAAGGATTGTCTTATGATTTTATTGAATTCCATGCACATGTATTGAAATGGAAAGGTGCATTCTAGTCAAATTTTCATATTTCTGATTAGGCAAAAAATGTACACTTTGTACTTAATTTGTACTCCCACATTAGGGTCTTTTAATTTTTGGGTCTTTTGAGAATATTGCTACAAAGCTGAAAAAGGCTAAAGAAATTTGGGTTATATTTCTGTAGTGTTTTCATAAAGCTTTCAAGATGTATGTCTCTTTTAGAAGAGCTTCAGTTGAGCATGATTGTGTAAAGCATATTAACTCGTAATAGAGGCCTACAGCCAGATTTGAAAAGGAAATAGTCAGACCTTTATGAAATTTCCTCGAGATAAAAATGTGGTATTCTATAGGTGCTATAGATTGATGAAGATTGTACAAGACTTTGAGCCTTGGGAAAGACATTTTTAAAAATGTGCTCCTTTGCAATAAGGACCCAGCTGGAATGACAAAGTTCAAAAACAAAGAAAACTGTAGTGAAGGCAGATGATTATGAACTAACTGAAGCATGTTATTATTATAAGAAGGTCCCTGTCGGGGATCTGTATCAAAAAGTGGAGAGAGGAGGCTTGATGGTAGAAAGAAATTGAGTTCTAGGGAGGAACATGGCCAAAATCAAGGAGCAGATTCCTCTCAGAATAGTAAAAGATAAAGTCATAGAATCTCTACAGTATGGAAATAGGTCCTTTGGCCCAACAAGTCCACACTGACCCTCTGAAGCGTAACCTACCCAGACCCATTCCCCTACCCTATTATCCTATATTTACCCAACAAATGCACCTAACCTATATGTCCCCAAACTCTATGGGCAATTTAGCTTGGGCAGTTCACCTAACCTGCACATCTTTTGGATTGTGTCAGGAAGCCCATGCAGACACGGGGAGAACGTGCAAACTCCACACAGATAGTCGCTTGAGGCTGGAATCAAATCTGGGTCCCTGGCACTGTGAGACAGCAGTGCTAATCACTGAACCACCCCAAGTCTGGAGGATAAGCTTTCTTTTGAAAGGCAAATGGGTCATTCTTGTCATAAAAAGGGCATATCAAGGCTGAGTGCTGCAAAAGCAAGATTGTGGCACTTGTACTGTTGCAGTGTCTCACCAGAAACATTGCCCAAGGGGATAAAACTTGTGAAGTTTTATGTAGTTTCTCCCATGTTCTCAGAAGGAGTCAGAGTGCTCGAGCTTGAGAGTTTTCTATTTGAAATATTGCACTTTGGTAAAACAAACAAGGGCAGTTATGGTTGCCCTGCTGTAGGACCTTGATCAATTGGGCCGAAGAATGGCAGATGAAATTTAATTTCGATTAAATGTGACATGTTGCATTTTGGTAAGACAACCCAGGGAAGCACTTCTACACTAAATGGTAGGGTCCTGAGGAGTGTTACTGAACAAAGACACTTTGGGGTACAGTTCACAGTTCCTTGAAGGTAGAGTCATAGGTAGACAGGGGAGTGAAGAAGGTGTTTATTGAGCAGTGCATTGAGTATAAAAGTTAGAAGGTCATGTTGTGGCTGTACAGGACATTGATTAGATCATGTTTTGGAAAACTGTGTTCAGTTCTGGTCTCCCTGCTGTTGGAAACATGTTGTTAAACAGCACGGAAATAGACCCTTTGGTCCGACCGGTCCATGTTGATCAGATATCCTAAATTAATCTACTCCCATTTGCCAGCACTTAGCCATATCCTTCTAAACCCTTTTTATTCATCTACCCATCCAGATGCCTTTTAAGTGTTGTTATTGTACCAGCATCTGCTACTTCATCTGACAGCTCATTCCATACACGCACCACCCTCTGCGTGAAAACATTGCCCCTTGGGTCCCTTTTTATATCTTTTACCTCTTCGCCCTAAACCTATGCCCTCTGGTTTGCGATTCTGATGCTCCAGGGAAAACAGACCCAGCCTATTCAACCACTCTCCATAGCTCAAATCCTGCAACCCTGGCGGCATCCTTGTAAATCCTTCTGAACCCTTTCAAGTTTCATAACATCCCTCCTATAGGAGGGAGACTGGAATTGCACACAGTATTCCAAAAGTGGCCTAACCCAATGTCCTTAATAGCTGCAACATGATCTCCCAATCCTTAGACTCAATGCACTGACCAATAAATGCAAGCATACCAAACGCTGCTTTCACTACCCTATCCTACTAAAAATCCACTTTCAAAGAACTATGAACCTGCACTCCAAGGTCTCTTTGTTCAGCAAAACTCCCAGGACTTTACCATGACGTGTATAAGTTCTGCCCTGATTTGCCTTTCCAATGCATGACACCTTTCTTTTATCTAAATTAAACTGCAACTGCCACTCCTGGGCCCATTGGTCCATTTGATCAAGTTCCCTTTGTACTCTGAGGTAGCCTTCTTCGTTGTCCACTACACCTCCGATTTTGCTGTCATTTGCAAACTTACTCACTATACCTCCTATGTTCACATCCAAATCATTTATATGCATGATGAAAAGCAGTGGACCCAGCACTGATCCTTGTGGTGCACCACTGGTCTCAGGCTTCCAGTTTGAAAAGCAATGCTCCACCACCACCCTCTGTCATCCATCTTTGAGCCAGTTCTGTATCCATATGGCTAGTTCTCACTGTATTCCACGTGATCTAACCTTGCTAACCAGTCTACCATGAGGAACCTTGTGGAATGCCTTATGGCAGTCCATATAATTCATGTTCACTGCACTGTCCTTATCAAAACTTCGTTCCTGCTTCAAAACGTTCCTCAAGCAGTAGACAGAGGGTCCTACTCAAGAAGGGGCAAAACTCAACCTTGTCTTGGGAAATAGGGCAGGATAGGTGACTGTTAACAGTGAGGGAGCACTTTGGGACCAGTGGCCATAGTTCTATCAATTTTAAAATAGTTATGGAGAGGGACAAAGCTGGTCCATAGATTCAAGTTCTAAATTGGGGCAAGGCAAATTTTGATGGAATTAGACAGGAGCTTGCAGGGGTTGATGAGAGTAGTTTGTTTGCAGTCAAAGGAACCTGTGGCAAGTGGGATAGCTAGAGTTCAACGTTCTCAATGTTCCTGTGAGGGTGAAGGGCAAGGTTGGCAGGAATAGGAAACCCTGGAATTCAAGATGTATTGAGGCTTTGACCAGAAAAAAGGAGGTGTGGCTCAAGTATAGGCAGCCAGGATCAAGGGAATCCCTAGAAGTATAGAGGGAATACAGGAGTTTACTGAAGAAGGAAATCAGGAGGGCAAAAAGGGGGCACAATATAGCCTTGGCTGAGCAGATTAGGATGAATCCAATGAGGTACTTTTAAGTATATCAAAGGAAAAAGAATAACTAGAGAGAGAATAGGGCCCCTCAGAGACCAAAGTGGACATGTATGTGTAGAACTGCTGGAGATGGATGAGGTTCTCGATGAATATTTCTGTGTTTACCATGGAGAAAGACATGAAGACTTGGGAATGTGGGGAAGTTAGATTGGATTATATGACTTACAATGTGGAAACAGGCCCTTCGGTGCAACAAGTCTCCTCCAGCCCTCCGAAGAGCAACCCATTCCGCGACATTTACCCCTTCACCTAACACTTTGGGCAATTTAGCATGGCCAGTTCACCTGACCGGCACATCTTTGGACTGTGGGAGGAAGCTGGAGCATCTGGAGGAAACCCAAGACACTGGGAGAATGTGCAAACTCCACACAGACATCCGCCTGAGGCGGGAATTTAACCCGGGTTTCTGGCGCTGTGAGGCAGCAGTGTTAGCCACCAAGCCACCCATGTTTTTTTCTTTTAAAGTTAGCAGTGATATCTTAGGGATAGCCCATATAACAACCAAGGAGGTGTTGGATGTATTAGAATGTATGAAGATTGATAAATCTCCTGGTTCTGACCAGATATATTCAAGAACACTGCAAGAGGCTAGAGAAGAAATTGTGGGGACCCTGGCTGATATTTTTGCATCAATGTTAGCCATGGTGACTGGTGTGTAATGAATGTTGTGCCGTTATTCAAGAAGTGCTGCAAGGAAAGCCTGGGAATTACAAGCTGAACATCTGTGGTGGGTAAGTTACTTGACAAAATTTTAAGGGCTAAGCATTTGGAAAGTTAGGGTTTGATTAGGAGTAGTCAGCATAGATTTGTGAATGGGAGATCATGCCTCACAAATTTGTTAGAGTTCTTTGAAATGACCAGGAAGGTTGACGAGGGCAAGGTGCTAGACATAGACTATGTGGATTTCAGTAAGGGACAAGTGTAGGGAAATGTGGTTAGTGTGGATGGACGTTTTGGTGAACATGGACCAAGTTTGGGCTGAAGGGCCTGTCTTCATGCTGTGGGACACTATTTTTTAAAAAATTCAATCAAGTTCTTGAGACCTGATTTCCCACACACAAAGCCATGTTGATTATCCCTAATCAGTCCTTGCCTTTCCAAATATATGTAACCCACCACTGATGTCAGGCTCAATGTTCTGTAGTTCACTGTTTCAGTAGGCATGGATAAAGTGAATAGTCAGAGATTTTTTCCAGGGGCAGAAATGGCTATCACAAGGTGATTGGAGGAAAGTTCAGAGAACATGTAGAATGTTGAGATTGGTGGTAGAAATGTGTTTACTCTGTTGACATAAGGAGGGAGGATGTGTTTGGTAGGCTAAAGGATATTAAGGTGGACAAATCCCCAGGACTGGATGGGATCTATCCCAGGTTGCTGAGGGAGGCAAGAGAGGTGGGGCCTTGACATATATCTTTATAGCATCCTTAAACACAGGTGAAGTGCTGGAGGACTGGAGGGTTGCTAATGTTGTCCCCCTGTACAAGAACAGTAGTAGGGATGTTCCAGGTAACTACAGACCAGTGGGCCAGATGTCAGTGGTGGGAAAGTTGCTGAGGAAGGTACTGAGGGATAGGATCTATTTATATTTGGAAGAGAATGGGCTTATCAATGATAGGCAACATGATTTTGTGCAGGGAAGATCGTGCCTTACCAACTTAATAGGAAGTGACCAAGTTGATAGATGAAGGAAGGGCTGTAGATTTCATATACATGGACTTTAGTAAGGCGTTTGATAAGGTTCCCCATAGTAAGCTGATGGAGAAAGTGAAGTCACATGGTGTGCAGGGTGTTCTAGCTGTGTGGATAAAGAGCTGGTTGAGCAACAGGAGACAGAATAGCAGTTGAAGGGAGTTTCTTGAAATGGAGAAAGGTAACCAGTGGTGTTCTACAGGGATCAGTGCTGGCGCGACTGTTGTTTGTGATATACATCAATAATCTGGAAGAGGGCATTGTTGCTCTGATCAGTAAGTTTTCAGATGACCCTAAGACTGGTGGAGTAGCAGAAAGCGTAGAGGACTGTCAAACAATATGGAGAATTGGCAGATGGAGTTCAATCCGGGCAAATGTGAGGTGATGCATTTTAGGAAGTCTAATTCTAGAGCGAACTATATTGTAAAAGGAAGAGCCTTGGGAAAAGTTGATGAGCAGAGAGATCTGAGAGTTCTGGTCCATTGTACCTTGAAGGTGGCTGCACAGGTGGATAGAGTGGTCAAGAAGGCACATGGTATGCTTGCCTTCATTGGATGGGGTATTGAGTATAAGAGCTGGCAGGTCATGTTAAAGTTGTACAAGACATTGGTTCGGCCATTTAGAATACTGTGTACAGTTCTGGTTGCCACATTACCAAAAGAATGTGGATGCTTTGGAGAGGGTGCAGGGAAGGTTTGCGAGGATGTTGCCTGGTATGAAAGGTGCTAGCTATGAAGAGAGGTTGAGTAGGTTAGGATTGTTTTCATGAGAGAAAAGGAGATTGAGGGGGAGACCTGACTGAAGTCTACAAAAGCATGAAGGCTATAGACAAGGTGGACAGAGATGAGCTTTTTCCCAGGGTGAGGGATTCAGTAACGAGAGGTCACATATTCAAGGTGAGAGGAGAAAAGTTTAAGGGAGATACATGCAGAATGTACTTTTACACAGGGGGTGGTGGGTGCCTGGAACGCATTCCAGCAGAGGTAGTAGAGGCAGACGTGGTGGATTCCTTTTTAAGGTACATCTGGATAGATGCATGAGTAGATGGGGAGCAGAGGGATACAATTAGGAATTGGGCAATAGGTTTAGACAATGGATTTGGATCAGCTCAGGCTTGGGGGGGCTGAAGGGCCTGTTCCTGGGCTGTAAATTTTCTTTGTTCTTTTGTTCTTTGACATGTCAGAGGTTGGTTCTTACTACGTACCCACTGCTCTCTGGTGGTAGTAGAGTCAGATACATTAGGGACATTTAAACGACTCTTGTACATGGATTGAAGGGTATGCAAGTTAGTTTGATCTTGGAGTAGGATAAAAGGTTGGCACAACATCAAGAGATGTTGGGCCTGTACTGTTCCATGTTCTAAGGCCTTGCATAAATTACCTAAGAGATACAGGGGTATCGTAATCGCTGACTTTCATGGGTAATATGAATTGCTGTTCAGAATGCAAGCACATTGATTTATAATGTTAATGGTAGTTATTTGCTTGTTTCCTTGTTTTGAGTATTTTAAAATATGATTTAGATACTGAGGAATTTTTCTTTTCTATTTATTCATGGGCCATCACCGGATAGGCCATCCATGCATTGTCTCTATTTTTAATTGCCTGAAGAAAGTGGTGGTGAGCTACCTTCTTGAACTACTGGATTCCTTCAGGTGTATAGACATCCACAACAATCTTAGGAAGAGTATTCTAGAATTTTGACCTGGCAAGTGACATATTCCCAGGTTAGGTTGTTGTGAGACTTGAAAGGAAACTTGCAGGTGGAGGTGTGTCACGTATTTGCTGCCCATATCCTGCTGGTTGGAAGTGGTTGTGGGTTCAGAAGGAGCTGTCTGAGCCTTGGTGAGCTGCCGTTCATCTTGTACATGTAATACATTGCTGTTACTGAGCATTAGTAATGGAGGGAATGGCTGTTTATGGATGTGTTGCCAATCAAGCAGGCTGCTTTTCTTTGTATGGTGTTAAGCCTTCCTGAATGTGCTGGAGCTGCAAGTTGGGAGTATTTGATCACACTCCTAACTAGTGACTTGCAGATGATGGATACACCTTGAGGAATCTCAAGTTTCTGTGAATTGGTAGAAGAGTTACTTGCTGTAGGATTCCTTGCCTCTGACCTGCTCTTGTAGCTAGTCTGTTTCAGTTTCGGTTCAATAGCTATGCCCAGCATATTGATAGTGGGGGATTAAGCAATGTTAATATTAATTGAAAGTCATGGGGTAATGGTTAGAGTCTGTCTTGTTCGAAGGTGGTCAATCTATGGAATTTCTGTGGTGCAAATATTATCGCCATTTATCAACCCGAGCCTGAACATTGTCCAGGTCCTGCTACATATGGATATGGAGTGCCTCAATATGTATGGAATTGTGATTGGTGCTTAACATTGTGCAAACATCAGTGAACATTCACACTTCTGACCTTTTTTGATGGAAGGATGATCATTGATGAGCAGCTGAACGTGGTTGGGCTGAGGACATTACCCTGAGGAACTCCTGCACAGATATTCTGGCCCCAAGATGACTGACTCCAGCAACCACAACCAATCTTTCTTTGTACCAGGTATGATTTCAACCAGCAGAAAGTTTTCCTTGATTCCCATTGACTTCAGTTTTCCTAGGGCTCACCCTCGGTCAAATGCTATCTTGATGTGATGGTTTGTCACTCTCGTCTCATCTCTGGAGTTCTCTTTTGTCCATTTTGAACCAAGATTGAACTGGAGTCAGGAACTGAGTGGCCTTGGCAGAACTCAATACGAACATCAGACAGCAAGGTTACGATTGGTGTCCTTCCTAACTAATGTGCCTGCTGAGGTGTATCAGAGGAGTGAGAAACTTGGCTTATTAGTTGAAAAGTCAGATGGAGCATTGAGTTTAGAAGTAAACATTAATGGTTGTTGGAGAGTCTTTAAAGCAGCTTGACGTATGAGTCTTACAATCCTACAGCGCGGAGACAGGCCCTTTGGCCCAAACTGGTCCAACCAAAATGTCCATCCACACTAACGCTATTTCCATGCACTTCGCCCCATCCTTCTAATCCTTTCCTATCCATGTATCCAGTGCCTTTCAAATGTTGTTAATGTACCCACCTCAACCATTTCCGCTAGCAGCACATTCCATATACATACTTTGTGTAACAAAGTTGCCCCTCAGGTTCCCTTTTATTCTTTTCCCGCTAACTTAAACTGATGCCTTCTAGTCCTTGATTCCCCAATTCTGGAGGGAAAATGACTGAGTGCATTCATCCTGTACATGCCTCTCATGGACTTATACACCTCTTTAAGGTTCCCCCTCAGTCTCCTACATTCTAAAGAAAAAAGTCCTACCTTGTCTAACCTCTCCCTATAACTCAGGCCATTGAGTCCAGGCAAAATCCTTGTAAATTTTTAAAAAGCCATGAACAAGGTGTGGAAAAGCAGCTGGGAAAAGAACCCAGAGCTAGAAATGGAAGGAATATATTTTGTAAGAGATTGACAAAGTTGGGTCCAGTGTCAAAACTACAGTCTTACAGAGTGAAATAATTGCACACAAATTAGAACTTCAGAAAGGGATAGGGAGCTGAATTTCAAAATATTTGTTTCCAGTTTGAAAAGGAAAAACAAGGAGGGACTGATTAAAAAGTTATGAATTAAACAAGAAATGTCAAGCTTGCTTAGCATCAGAAAAACCTCAGGGTTTTACAGCAGGTAAAGAATAATTACACCTAGCCACAATATTAGCTGCTTGCACGAGAATGGCAGAATTCAGCTGCATCTCCTAGAGGGGGAACCTCTTGGTAAAGAATTTAGAGTAGAAAATGTTCCTGAATTAAAATAAGATGAAATAACTTCAGTTATTGTGGAATAAAATTCCTCATGATTGGCTGATTCCTTTTGTAAGATTTGGACATTAAAAAACACGGTGATCTGGAAAAAAACGACTGTGGCTTACAGCCTGAACAGAATGTTTAGTAAAAGCTGAGACGAGCACCCGAAAACTGTATTGACGATCTGGTATTTGGCATCAAAAAAGAGTAAAGTGCTGAATCCTGAAAGGAAGTAATGATATGACTGGAAGTTTCTGCTTGATTCCAGTTGTTAGCAATCAGTCCCCAGAAGCAGATGTACTGTTAGCAGACCCCAGTAATGCTGTTGATAATCTTTAACCGGATCAAACCCATTGTAACGTTTTTGGACCCCTGAAAAATGGCATCTTGGGGCTGAAACTTTATGCCAAACTTTACATCAAATTCTGAAAAGAAACATGGGGAATATAAAATTAAAGTACATACCTTAAAGAAATACATGGGGGAAGGGAAAAGCATAAAGCAAAATTAAAAGGAGATTTTTAGGGAACACAGTAAATGAATCAAGAGGAAAATTCATTTTGTTTACAGAAATTGATACTTCAACAATATATGTTAATTGATCTCTAAATCCTAAGTCATATACTTGCATGATTTTTGAGTCTTTATTTTTATAAGTGTGTATCATTTATGGAGTGCAACAAAATGGAAAGTAATACCTTTAATGTTCGTTAATATTTATAATGTTCAGAGCTTGATATATTTTGAAGAAAAATTTGTGAATGAACAAGGCCTTCTTTTTTTCCAATAGGGGAGTTGTGATGAAATGCAACTGCAAGCTGACGTCAGTGGTTTCAAAGGCACTTTCTTTTTTTTTTGACGGTCCGTAACTGAAAAGGAAATCACAATTTGAAGTCTGTAGAAAATAGAGGAGGTTAGGGGTATCCTTTAATTGCTGACATCAGACTTCTAGCCTTTGAAGCTGGTTGAGGAAATAAATGGCAAAGCGGAGGGATCAAATTACAACCAGTGTTGGAAGAATAGTGTCTGGATGTTAGTAAAGCCTTTGATAAGGTATTGCAAAATAGACTAATTAGTAAAGTTAGATCACATGGGATTCAGGGTGAGCTTGCCAATTGGTTACAAAATTGGCTTTAAGTAGGAGACAGGGTGGTGATGGAGCGTTGTTTTTTGGACTGGCGGCCTGTGACCAGCGATATTTCACAGAGATCAGTATTGCATCCCCTTTTGTTTGTCATTTTATACAGATGATTTGGATGAGAATGTAGGAGGCATGGTTATTAATTTTGTGGATGACACCAGAATTGATAGTATAATGGACAGTAAAGAAGGTTGTCTAAGATTAGAGAGAGCTTAATCAATTGGGGTCAATGGGCTGAGGAGTGGCAGATGGAGTTTAATTTGGATAAATGCGAGGTATTGAATTTTGGTAAACAAACAAATGCAGGACTGGATGACTAAAGAAATTGAGAGTTTGGTTAAGAAAAAGAAGGAAGCATATGTCAGGTATAGACGGGATATATCGAGTGAATCCTTAGAGTATAAAAAAAGTAGGAGTATACTTCAGGGAAATCAGGAGGGCAAAATGGGGACATGAGATAGCTTTGGCAAATAGAATTAAGGAGAATACAAAGAGTTTTTACACCTATATATTTAGGATAAAAGGGTAACTAGGAAGAGAATAGGGCCCCTCAAAGATCAACAAGGTGGCCTTTGTGTGGAGCCACACAAAATGGGGAGATACTAAATGAATATTTTGCATCAGTATTTACTGTAGAAAAGGATATGGAAGATGTAGACTGTAGGGAAGTAGATGGTGACATCTTGCAAAATGTCCAGATTACAGAGGAGGAAGTGCTGGATGTCTTGAAACGGTTAAAAGTGGATAAATCCCCAGGACCTGATCAGGTGTACCCAAGAACTCTGTGGGAAGCTAGAGAAGTGATTGTTGGGCCTGTTGCTGAGATATTTGTATCATTGATAGTTACAAGGATCGGTGCTGGGTCCCTCTACTTTTTGTCTTTAACCTAAATGATTTGGATACGAGGATAAGAGGTACAGTTAGTAAGTTTGCAGATGACACCAAAATTGGAGGTGTAGTGGACAGCGAAGAGGGTTACCTCAGATTACAACAGGATCTGGACCCGATGGGCCATTGGGCTGAGAAGTGGCAGATGGAGTTTAATTCTGATGAATATGAGGTACTGCATTTTGAGAAAGCAAATCTTAGCAGGACTTGTACACTTAATGGTAAGGTCCTAAGGAGTGTTGCTGAACAAAGAGACCTTGGAGTGCAGGTTCTTAACTCATTTGAAAGTGGAGTCGCAGGTAGATAGGATAGTGAAGAAGACATTTGGTATGATTTCCTTTATTGGTCAGAGTATTGAGTACAGGAGTTGGGAGGTCATGTTGCGGCAGTACAGGACACTGGTTAGGCCACTGTTGGAATATTGCATGCAATTCTGGTCTCCTTCATATCGGAAAGATATTGTGAAATTTAAAAGGATTCTGAAAAGATTTACAAGGATGTTGCCAGGGTTGGAGGATCTGAGCTACAGGGAGAGGTTGAACAGGCTGGGGCTGTTTTCCCTGGAGCGTCGGAGGCTGAAGGGTGACCTTATAGAGGTTTACAAAATTATGAGGTCCATGGATAGGGTAAATAGGCAAAGTCTTTTCCCTTGGGTCGGAGAGACCAGAACTAAAGATATAAAAGAGACCTAAGCGGCAACATTTTCACACAGAGGGTGGTATGTGTATGGAATGAGCAGCCAGAGGATATGGTGGAGGTTGGTACAATTGCAACATTTAAGAGGCATTTGGATGGGTATATGAATAGGAAGGGTTTGGAGGGATATGGGCTGGGTGCTGGCAGGTGGGACTAGATTGAGTTGGGATATCTGATCGGCATGGACGGGTTGGACCAAAGGGTCTGTTTCCATGCTGTACATCTCTATGACTCTATACAAAAAGCAGTAAGAGCTTTTGATGTTTTTCAGTTCATTTTACTTGTTAAGTGAGAAAAACCCAGTCTTTTGTACAATTAGTGGTAGGACCCTAGTAGTAGGTAGTAAGGATAACTACAGACCAGTGAGCCTGACGTCAGCGGTGAGAAAGTTGCTGGAGAAGGTACTGAAGGATAGGATCTATTTATATTTGGAAGAGACTGGGCTTATCAATGATGGGCCACATGGTTTTGTGCGGGGGAGATTGTGCCTTACCAACTTAATAGAGTTCTTCAAAGTTTGGGAGAAGATTTGTAGCTCGGGTGCTCGTTGTTGTGGTTCTGTTTGCCGAGCTGGGAATTTGTGTTGCAGACGTTCCGTCCCCTGTCTAGGTGACATCCTCAGTGCTTGGGAGCCTCCTGTGAAGTGTTTCCGTGATGTTCCCTCCGCCATTTTTAGTGATTTGTATCTGCTGCTTCCGGTTGTCAGTTCCAGCTTTCCGTTGCAGTGGCCGGTATATTGGGTCTAGATCAATGTGCTTATTGATTGAATCTGTGGATGAGTGCCATGCCTCTAGGAATTCTCTGGCTGTTCTCTGTTTGGCTTGTCCTATAATAGTAGTGTTGTTCCAGCATTAATAGCATTAATACAGTTCTTTAAGCAAGTGACCAAGTTGATACATGAAGGAAAGGCTGTAGATTTCATATGCATGGACTTTAGTAAGGCATTTGATAAGGATCCCCATGATAAACTAATGGAGAAAGTGAAGTCACATGGTGTGCAGGGTGTTTTAGCTATGTGGATAAAGAACTGGTTGAGCAAAAGGAGACAGTAGTCATTGAAGGAAGTTTATGGAAATGGAGAAAGGTGACCAGTGGTGTTCCACAGGGATCAGTACTAGGGCCACTGTTGTTTGTGATATACATAAATGATCTGGAAAAGGGCATTGTTGGTCTGATCAGTAAGTTTGCAGATGACACTAAGATTGGTGGACTATCAAAGAATACAGGAGAATATAGATTGACTGGAGGGTTGGGCGGAGAATTGGCAGATGGAGTTCAATCCGGGTAGATGTGAAGTGATGCATTTTGGAAGGTCTAATTCTAGAGCAAACTATACTGTAAACGGAAGAGCCTTGGGAAAAGTTGATGAGCAGAGTTCAGGTCCATTGTACCCTGAAGGTGGCTGCACAAGTGGATAGAGTGGTCAAGAAGGCTTATGGTATGCTTGCCTTCATTGGACGGGGTATTGAGTATAAGAGCTGACAGGTCATGTTAAAGTTGTACAAGACTTTGGTTGAGCCTCATTTAGAATACTGTGTACAGTTCTGGTCGCCACATTACCAAAAGGATGCTTTGGAGAGGGTGCCGAGAAGATTTGAGGATGTTGCCTGGTATGGAAGGTGCTAGCTGTGAAGAGAGGTTGAGCAGGTTAGGATTGTTTCAGTTAGAAAAAAAGGAGATTGAGGAGGAATCTGATTGAGGTCTACAAAATCATGAAAGATATAGAAAATGTAGATAGAGATCAGCAGTGTGAGGGACTCAGTAACGAGAGGTCATGTTTTCAAGGTGAGAGGTGAAAGGTTTAAAGGGGATACACGTGGAAAGTACTTTGCACAGAGGGTGGTAGATGATTGGAACGCGTTGCCAGTAGAGGTAGGCACGGTAGATTCATTTAAGATGTGTCTGGACAGATGCATGAGTAGGTGGGGAGTAGAGGGATACAGATCCTTAGGAATTGGGCGATAGGTTTAGACAGTGGATTTGGATCGGCACAGGTTTGGAGGACCAAAGGGCCTGGTTCTGGGCTGTAAATGTCCTTTGTTCTTTGTTCAAATGGACTGTAGCTGTTCAAGAAGGAAACTCACCGCCACCATCTCAAGTATAGCTACGGATGAATTTCTTAAAAAAATGTTTAACACTAGATCTAAAATAGCATATCATTTAGCTGGCTCTTCAACATAGAATGAATAGAAAGGAGCTGATCCCCTAGTCACAGGCTCAAGAGCAAGAGGGCACACTTAAGGAGGAGGTTAAGAGATGATTTGTGGGAACTTTTTTTTTACCTACAGGATGGTGGGGGTCTGGAATGCACAGTCTAGGATGGTAATTGAGGTGGGTAACCTCACAAAATTTATGAAGTAATTGGATGAGCACTTGAAATGTCATAACATTCAAGACTATGGGCCTAGCGTAGGCAAGTTGTACTATGTAGGTAGTATTTTTGGCATTACGGACTTAAAGGACAAAAGGGCTTCTTTTGTACTGTGTGATTTTATATTCAACTCTACAAAGCCATTATCCTCTGCAGCTTTAATGCTGAATTGGTTTATCATTTTTTTTTGTAGATAGAAGTAACCCATGATAACTGTGTTGTCCAGGCTACGTGCCTCTCTCATCTTCTGATTAGTACTATATCCACGCTATCACTGCTATTTCATAGCCTGTAAATAATTCCAACCAATTGCTGCTGCTCCTTGCTGTTTCTTAGCTCTGTCCAGAGATCGTCCCTTGCTCATGTATTGATCTCAGATTATTATCAGAGCAAATCCTTCTCCTTTCTTTAATGTCTTTTCTAAAAATGTTGAATATCCTTGAACATTCCGTTCCCAATCCCATCCACCATACTGCTGTATTTCTGTTATGGCAATTAGATCATGCCCATGTAATATAATTTGTCCCTTTAGACTGTCTATTGAAAATGCGATGTGTATTCAGCAAGATTGCTGTTAACTGTCTTTTTGACTTAAGTATGTTTCAAAGGCAAAATAGTGCTTGGCTTTGTTTTTCATGTCTTCCAGCCTCAGGCTTTTTGACTTTGTGTTATTAACTTGCTTCTAACTTGGATTGCCCTGAGGCTTCCAGTTCCCTGACAAGCTAGTTTAAACCTATGCCGGCAGCTTCCTACAAGGAGGTCAGTTTTAGCCCCACTCAGATGTAATCTGTTCAGCTTGTACAGATCCCACCTTACTTGGAACTGATCCCAATTTCTTAGAAATCTGATGCCCTCCCTCAGGCAGCAATTCTCCACCCTGATAATCAATTCTCCCTTTCTTATATGCACCAATGCATTGCAGTGGGACTAATCCTGAGATTTGTTTTATTCATTCATGAGATTTGACCTTGCTGGCAAAGCCAATATTTATTGCCCATGCCTAACTATTTTTGAACTGAGTGGCTTTCTGGCCTATTTCAGAGGACAGTTAGAGCCAACCATGTGTGGATCTGTTGTCACATGTAGGCCAGACCAGGTAAATGTAGCAGATTTCATTCCCTATATGTGAAATGTATAGATTGTTATGACAACTGGTAATAGTTACCTGGTACTTAATTCCAGATTTTATTGAATTCAGATGTCATGAACTGTCACGATGAGATTTGAACCAACTACTTCAGAACATTATCCTGGGATTCTGGATTACTAGTCTGGTGACATTACACCTCCCCACACTGCTCGTGAGGTTGTAATTTTTAATTTCCTTTTACAACTTCTGAAAATATTCCTTGAGGACCTCATCCGTCTTCCAATAGATGTTGTCAGTACCAATGTGGAACACTATTTCTTGTCTGATACATCTCCCTCAGAAGCCCCCTGCAGCCAATCAGTGACATCCTTGACCTTGGCTCCATGAAGGTAACACACCATTCTGGAGTCCTATTTACTGCCACAGAAAAGGGCCTCTAATCCATTGACTATAGGATCCTCTGTGGAAGGGGTGGGCAATTAATTCTTCCAAGGGGCCACATAAAAAACCTGAGTTGTGTTCAAGTTGAACATAATTCTGCTTAGTATTAATTTTCTCCCATTGTAAAAAGTACTAAATTATATAGTTTTGCACTTGAACTTACAATCAAAAGAATAAGGGTATTCTGTTACACTAAAGATATGAAATTGTGGAGTAGGTCAAATATAGAAGAAATAAACAGTAAAAACAATAATTTCAGTATTTCATTTTATTTTTAACATGTTAATCTCACAAACCAATAATGAAAAGTTGTTTCATTATTGTTCAGTATTATAAACCACAAACAATTCTATACTTTCCAAACATCGACTGGGACTGCCATGGTGTTAAAGGTTTAGATGGAGAGGAATTTCTTAAGTGTGTACAAGACAATTTTCTGATTCAGTATGTGGATATACCTACTAGAAATGGTGCAAAACGTGACCCACTCTTGGGAAATAAGGCAGGGTGGGTGACTGAGGTGTCAATGGGGGAGCACTTTGGGGCTAGTGAACATAATTCTATTCGATTTAAAATAGTGATGGAAAAAGATAGACCAGATCTAAAAGTTGAAGTTCTAAATTGGAGAAAGGCCAATTTTGACGGTATTAGGCAAGAATTTTTGAAAGCTGATTGGAGGCAGATGTTCGCAGGTAAAGGGACAGCTGAAAAATGGGAAGCTTTCAGAAATTAGATAACAAAAATCCAGAGAAAGTATATTCCTGTCAGGGTGAAAGGGAAGGCTGGTAGGGATAGGGAATGCTGGATGACTAAAGAAATTGAGGGTTTGGTTAAGAAAAAGAAGGAAGCATATGTCAGGTATAGACCGGATAGATCGAGTGAATCCTTAGAGTATAAAGAAAGCAGAGTATACTTAAGAGGGAAATCAGCAGAGCAAAACAGGGACATGAGATAGCTTTGGCAAATAGAATTAAAGATAATCCAAAGGGTTTTTACAAATATATTAAGGACAAAAGGGTAACTAAGGAGAGAATAGGGCCACTCAAAGATCAGCAAGGAGGCCTTTGTGTGGAGCCACAGAAAATGGGGGAGATACTAAATGAATATTTTGCATCAGTATTTACTGTGGAAAAGGATATGGAAGATATAGACTGTAGGGAAATAGATGGTGACATCTTGCAAAATGTCTTGATTACAGAGGAGGAAGTGCTGGATGCCTTGAAACGGTTAAAGGTGGATAAATCCCCAGGACCTAATCCGGTGTACCCGAGAACTCTGTGGGAAGCTAGAGAAGTGATTGTTGGGCCTGTTGCTGAGATATTTGTATCATCGATAGTCACAGGTGAGGTGCCGGAAGACTGGAGCTTGGCAAACGTGGTGCCACTGTTTAAGAAGGGCGGTAAAGACAAGCCAGGGAACTATAGACCGGTGAGCCTGACCTCGGTGGTGGGCAAGTTGTTGGAGGGAATCCTGAGGGACAGGATGTACATGTATTTGGAAAGGCAAGGACTGCTTTGGGATAGTCAACATGGCTTTGTGCGTGGGAAATCATGTCTCAGAAACTTGATTGAGGTTTTTGAAGAAGTAACAAAGAAGATGTGATCGTTATGGACTTCAGTAAGGCGTTCAACAAGGTTCCCCATGGGAGACTGATTAGCAAGGTTAGATCTCATGGAATACAGGGAGAACTAGCCATTTGGATACAGAACTGGGTCAAAGGTAGAAGACAGAGGGTGGTGGTGGTGGGTTGTTTTTCAGACTGCAGGCCTGTGACCAGTGGAGTGTCACAAGGATCGGTGCTGGGCCCTCGACTTTTTGTCATTTACATAAATGATTTGGCTGCGAGCATAAGAGGTACAGTTAGTAAGTTTACAGATGACACTAAAATTGGAGATGTAGTGGACAGCGAAGAGGGTTACCTCCAATTACAACAGGATCTAGACCAGATGGGCCAATGGGCTGCGAAGTGGCAGATGGAGTTTAATTCAGATAAATGCGAGGTGCTGCATTTTGGGAAAGCAAATCTTAGCAGGACTTATACACTTAATGGTAAGGTCCTAGGGAATGTTGCTGAACAAAGAGACCTTGGAGTGCAGGTTCTTAGCTCCTTGAAAGTGGAGTCGCAGGTAGATAGGATAGTGAAGAAGGCGTTTGGTATGCTTTCCTTTATTTGTCAGAGTATTGAGTGCAGGAGTTGGGACGTCATGTTGCGGCTGTACAGGACATTGATTAGGCCACTGTTGGAATATTGCATGCAATTCTGGTCTCCTTTCTATCGGAAAGATGTTGTGAAATTTAAAAGGATTCTGAAAAGATTTACAAGGATGTTGCCAGGGTTGGAGGATCTGAGCTACAGGGAGATGTTCAACAGGCTGGGGCTGTTTTCCCTGGAGCGTCGGAGGCTCAGGGGTGACCATATAGAGGTTTACAAGACTGAGGGGCATAAATAGGATAAATAGACAAAGTCTTTTCCCAGGGGTCGGGGAGTCCAGAACTAGAGGGCATAGGTTTAGGCTGAGAGGGGCAAGATATAAAAGAGACCTAAGCGGCAATGTTTTCACGCAGAGGGTAGTACGTGTATGGAATTAGCTGCCAGAGGATGTGGTGGAGGCTGATACAAATGCAGCATTTAAGAGGCATTTGGAGTGGTATATGAATAGGAAGGATTTGGAGGGATATGGGCTGGGTACTGGCAGGTGGGACTAGATTGGGTTGGGATATCTGGTCGGCATGGACGGGTTGGACCGAAGGGGTCTGTTTCCATGCTGTACATCTCTATGACTCTATACAAAAAGGAATAAGTGCTTTTGATGTTTTTCAGTTCATTTTACTTGTTTAGTGAGAAAAACCCAGTCTGTTTTGGGCTTGAACAAGTGCACTGAAATCTGGTTGAATGTCTGAGGTGGACATGCGAAGGACGGCTGAGAGGTGATCATCAGTGATAGAGGATCGGGATTTGGATTTGTCGAAGTTCATCACTGAGAACGTCTGTTCGCATATATCGGTAGATCCAAAGAGGACTAGAATATTCTGAGCATGCCTCCTCATGTATGGAAAGTTCTCCTCTTTGAGGGAAGAGTAAAAATCAAGCAGTGAGACTGACCTAAAGTACTCTGCCAGATGTGTGTCAGACTGCAGATCAAGCAGTTCAAGCTGAACATCACTAGGTGCATTCTCCACATTGCATGTAAATGGAGAAAAAAATCACATGCTTTTCATTCTCAAATATCTTGGTTTTTATTTTTACAAATTGACTTTTCTCACAGCATTGATCAAATGTACAACACAAGATGACTGGCAGAAAACACAGAGTTTGCATGAATGTGTCTTTGCCTGATTGGCAGGATAGGACAAGAGTCCCAGAGGGCTCCTTGTTGGGTCCTTACCATATTATAATTTATATCAATGATTCAGATGGAGAGTGAAGGCATTTTAGCTAAATTCGCAGATTACATCAGGATTGGATGGAAAATATGTTGTGAAGGAGAAGCAAGGAAGTTGCAGACAGATTGAGTAAGTGGGGGAAACTCTCACAGATGGAGTTTGATATGGGAAAATGTGAAGTTTTCACTTTGACAGGAAGAATAAAACAAATAGGTATAATAAGAAATAGGGACAGTGGCAGGATTTTGATGTGCAGAGGAATTGACGTGTTTTGGTGCATGAGTCACAAAAAGTGAACATGCAGATACAATACATAAATAAGAAAATTAAATGGATGCTACCTTTTATCATAAAAGGATTTGACAAAGGAGTTAGGATGTAATGCTTCAGTTACACAGGGCATTGGTAAGACTACTTTTCAAATACTGTATGCAGTTTTGATTTCCTTATTTAAGGAAAGATATGAATGCTTTGAAAATCATTCAGAAGAAGTCCTAGATTGATTTTTTTGGAATGAGGGAGTTGGTCTTTTAAAAGTAGGTTTGATAGACCTTTTTTTCCACTGGAGTTTAGAAGAGTGAAGGGCTATACTTCTTTTATGAGAAGAATTGAACATAACAGTATGGATGTTACTTTTCAGGTAGGCAGGGCATTGGTAAGACAGCTCGAATAATGTGTCCAATTTTGGTTTCTTCTTTATGAATTATGTCAATGCTTTGGAGGCAGTCCAGATGTAGTTTTCTAGATTGAGACCTGAAATAAATGGATTGTCTCATGAGGAGAAATTAGACAAACTGAGCTTGTTTGCCCAGGTCTGCTCAAACCACCCCCCAGCTCATCTCCTCTGCCCTGAAGCTCTTCAGCCACGTCCTCAAATCACCCCCAGGTCTGCTCTATGGCTATCTTCCATCCTTTGTTATCCTCCCTATACAGCTGAGTCATCTGTCGTACCATGGGCTTAATCCGGGCTATGTTCCCCTTTCATCCATTTCCAAAATGGAATGCCAATTGGGAAGCACATTAGGCTCAGAAATATCTTGCACGACCTGCCTGGTTTTTGTATTTTGTTCAGTAGTCATCCATTCCCTGTCCACCTGTGTACTCCTAATTTGTGGTGTGACCACATCTCTATACATGCAACCCGTGATTAATCCATATAGTCCTCTCCCTCATGACTCAACAATCATTTCAGCTACTGCTCAAATTCCAAGGCCTGGAATTCAATCTTGTGCAGCTTGTATAACCCCCTTCAGATGTTTTTGGGGCACAATCCCATGACTTTGCTTATATCACAGGGTGTACATTTCACTTGACCCTTCTGATTTCCATTCTGTACACACTAAACTATTTGTCACCCTTGGAATTAGTATAAAATTTACTATGAGCATTTAACTAGTTTATTTTTCAGAAAAAGTGAAATGTGTCAAGTTTAAAGAAGAGCAGTCTGCTTCCACCACCCTTTCAGGGGAAGAGGTTCAAGTACTGCAACCAGTTGTCCCCATAAGCTGAGCAGCTGCACAGCCTGGGCACAGTCCACCATCCTTTGCCCTATAACTTTAGCTCTGACTTAAATATATCAAACAGAGAACTTTGTGAACAACTTAAATTAGAGGGAACATTGCTCACAACCCTTTGAAAGAAAACATTTTGACCTCATCTCTGTTTTGAATGTAATCCGTAATTTTGAAACAGTAACTCCCATTCGAGATTCTCCCGTTAGAGGAAGCATCATCTCCACATCTACATTGTCATGACCCATCAGGATCTTAGATATTTCACTCAAATTGCCTTCCTCTTCTAAATTCCAGTGTATCCAAGCTTAACTTTGCCTGATAAGACAAACCTGCGTCTTCCTTCTCTTAGTCTGGTAAACCTTCTCTGAGCTGCATCCAGATATTTCCCTAACTAAGTTACCAATCCTGTCCATGGTACTCCAGATGTAGTCTCACCAATGCCTTGTATAAATTAAACATAACCTTCTTAGTGTTGTATTAAATTACCGTCACAATAAACAATAACTTGCTTAATTGTTTGCTGTGCATGCATGCTATGCCTATCTGATTCATCCATAAGGACACTAGATTCTTTTGCATGGGGCTGTACAGTCTCACTCACCATTTTCACAATATGCTTTTTTTGCTTCCTATCTAAACATACAATTTAATAATTTCTATATTATACTGCATCTTCAATGTATTTTGCTTAACTTACGTAATCCTTCTGTAACCTCCTTATGTTCTCTTCACATTTCTGCTCACCATACTGCCAGAAGGACGCAATGATTTTTGAGAAAGTGCAGAATTGGTTTACCAGGATGTTGCATGCTTTGGAGGGTATTGCCGACAAGGAGCAATTGAATCAGCTTGGTTTGCCATTACTTGAATGTTGTAAGATGAGGGGGGACCAGATAGAAGTTTACAAAATTTTGAGAGTATGGATAGTCAGAATATTTTTCCCAGGGTAGATTTTTCTTTTGTCAAACATAGTGTGGTAACTGCCAGGATTGCACTGCCGGAGGAGGTGGTGGAGGTGGATACAATAGCAATGTTTAAAAGACACCTTGACAGATATGTGAGTAGTTAGGGTATAGAGGATACAGAGCATGTAGAGGCAAAAGTTATTTCGTTTAGAAAGGCATCATGTGTCAACGCAGTCGTTGGACCAAAAGGGCTGTTTGCATGCTGCACTGTTCTTTGTTCTTTTTCATTGGTTTCTTCCACGTCAGTGTAGCAAACGTTAAGTTGCTGACTGTGGTTAATTGATGAAATAACTGTAAATGGAAGAATAGAGAATACTAGCAGTAGGACCTCTCAGTCAGTAATTTATATATCAAAAGTAAAGCTGGTCTAATTCACCAAGGATGGGAGAAACCATAGGTTGATTAACCTAACATTGCTGGAAAAGTATTGGAATTAATCATTATGGAAGTAACAGCAGAACATTGGAAAATCATAATATAATCCAGTAGAGTCAGCATGACGTCATGAAAGACAAATCATGTCTGACCAATTTATTGAGAGGTTTGCGAGGAAGTTGCAACCAGAGTGGATACAGAGGAACCAGTGAATGTGTTTTATTTGGACTTCCAGAAGGTGTTTGACAAGATATTCCATAAAAGGTAAGACATACGCTAATAGCCTGTGGGTTGGAGGTAGCATGTTGGTATAGATAGAAGATTAGCAAGTAGGGTTAAGTAGTTGTTTTTCAGATTGGCGACCTGTAACCAGTGGGGTTCTATAGGGGACAGTACTTGGGCCGCAACCGCTTACAATATGTATGAATGACTTAATGGAAGGAAGCAAATATACTGCAGCCAAATTTGTAGATGACACAAAAAAAGCTGAATGGGTAAGCTGCAAGAGGGACACAAACTGTTTACAGAGATATTATTGATAGGTTAAATGAATGTGAGAAAATGTGAAGTTAGTCACTTTGGAAGGGAGAACAAAAGAATTGTATTATTTAATTGGAAAAAGGCTGCAGAAACCTGCAACACAAAAGGACTCGGGGGTACTGTTGCACAAAACTCAGAAAGCCTGCATCCGGATTCAGTAGGTATTCCAGAGGGCTGATGGAATGGGGCCTTTATTTAAAGGGAATTGGAGTAAAAGAGTAGGGAAATGTTACTGCATCTGTACAAGGTGCTGGTGAGACCATTTCTGAATTTTGAGCAGTTTTGGTCACCTTATGTAAGGATAGATATTATTTCATTGGAGGAAGTTCGGGGAAGGTTCAGTATAATGATCCCTGGTATAGAGGGATCATCTTATGAGTAAAGGCTAATTAGGTTGGGACTCTACTCACTGGAATATAGAAGAATGAGAAGTGATTCCATTGAAACAAAAAGGATTCTTAAAGGGCTTGACAGGAAAAATGCTGGGAGGATATTTCCCTTCATGGGAAAGTCGAGGACCAGAGAGCATCGTCTCCGAATAAAGAGGTGCCAATTTAAGACTGTGATGAGGAGGAATTTCTTCTCTGAGGGTTGAGAGTCTTTGGAATTCCTTATTATGTAAAACTATGGGGATAAAGTCCCTGGGTATATTTAAGGCCAAATAGGTTCCTGATCAGTAGCGGAATCAAGTATCACAGGGAAACACAGGAAAGTGGGTGTGAGGACTGGTGGATTAGCTGTGAGCCTATTGAATGGCGGAGCAGGCTTAAAGGGCTGAACAGCCTACTCCTGAACCTATTTCTTTTGCACTTATTGTCTTATTACATTAAATTCAGAGATATGGAATAGTAAAAGCAAAAGGTTGCCAATAATACAGGGTTTAGCAGGGATCATGGGCAGGGAGAGATGAATTAAGGGAAGAGCTTTGGGAGAGGAGAACGATCGACATGTCACATGGTTGAGGAGTGCCTATGTTAATGGTTCAGCATTTTGCAATAATGGAGATGGTACACTGGTTTAAACACTAATATTTTGAATTAGACAGCAAAAGACACAGAATTAGAACTTCAGTTTCTATCTTTCCCAATCCTCCTTGGGCAAAGATGTAACTGTGGAAGAGAAGAAGCCAGTTGGAAATTATGAATTCCTTCCATGGTTAACTGCCTGGAATTTTTAATGGCTATCTTGGCTAGGCACAGCAGCAGATCTACAAGGAAGCTTTCCACCTATCCCACTTTGCAGCAGGTTACTGAAGATCAGGAGCATAAGGCTGAAATGGAACCCAAAATGTTGAGCTCTTAACTGCAAAGTTCTGTTTACAATTAACTTTGGAATCGTAATGGGACCTGCATTTCTAACTTTGATGTGATAAAGCTTTACTATGATGCTGAATAGAGCAAGAAAACAAAATACTAAGAAAAATTCAGGTCTGTTTTCATTAGAGTAGAGGAGGTGTTATTGTAATGAAGGGCAATTGAGATGGAAACTAGTTATTTCCAATGTTTAATAGATAAAGAAAGCCAGAATCCAGGAGAAACATTTTTGGACAGAGAATTTTGTCAGCTATTGAATAAAATTGAGGGGGGCTCCAGCTAAGATAGGTAATATAACTTCCTAATTTGGTCATGCTGTGTGTCCCTCATATAGTCTTATATATTATTGACATTGTATGCCCAACACACTGGTGTGGCTAGAAGCATCAAGAAGTTAGATCAATCTCATCCTCTTGAAGATCTTCAACATCGCAGACACCAGTCTTCAGTGATTGTATTCACTCCATGTGTTATCAAGAAGCAGCTGAAGTCACTCCGTGCTGCAAGAACTATGGACCCAAACAACATCCAGCAAAAGTACTGAAGACTTGCAAAAATTATACATTAATTATAGTGGGCAACTTTAATTATGTGAGCATATACTGAAATAGTAGGAGTGAAGAGAGCACAGAAGAACAAGAATTCAATGGATGTTTTCAGGTTATTTCTCGAAAGCTGTCTATTTCCAATTCAGTCAGAAAGAAGGCATTTCGAGACCTGGTCCTTGGGATTGATGTGGGCCAAGTGGATCAAGTGTCAATATGAGAACAGTTATGGGATAGTGATCACTATATCATGAAGTTTGTTATAGAAAAGGGCATATAATCATCCAAAATAAGATTATTAATGGTGGGGGGAAGCAACTTCAATGGGGTAAAAAGGGATCTGACCTAATTATATTGGAATCAGTGTGGCAGGATCTTGTAAGGATCAGATACTTCAATTGACTTCAAAGCATTCTTCGGATCAGGATCAGGATTTACTTGTATTTGGAGAAGAATGAACCTATTAGAGAAAAGGTCAGAAGGTTATAGTCCAACGGGCTTATTTGAAATCACAAGCTTTCAAAGTGCTGCTCCATCATCAGGTGGAGTGAAGTGAAGCACACAGGCACATAATCTGTAGGCAGAGATCAAAAGACTGAGGGGGAACATTACTGTCTAGTAATTGTTTTTAGATTAGATTAGATTAGATTAGATTACTTCCAGTGTGGAAACAGGCCCTTCGGCCCAACAAGTCCACACCGCCCCGCCAAAGCGCAACCCACCCATACCCCTATACCTACCCCTTACCTAACAGTACGGGCAATTTAGCATGGCCAATTCACCTAACCTGCACATCTTTGGTCTGTGGGAGGAAACCGGAGCACCCGGAGGAAACCCATGCAAACACGGGAGAATGTGCAAACTCCACACAGAGAGTCGCCTGAGGCAGGAATTGAACCCGCGTCTCTGGCGCTGTGAGGCAGCAGTGCTAACCACTGTGCCACCGTGCCGCCCACAAATTGTTGCGCTGTGTCTATTCATCCATTGTTGTAGTGTCTGCGTGGTCTTTCCAATCTACCTTACTTTGGGATGTCCTTGCCTGAAGCGTAGGAGGTAACCAACATTGGCCAAGTCATGTGAATATCTGCCGTGAACGTGGAGTTCCCACATGTGATAGTAGTATCCGTGTCGATCATCTGGCATGTCTTGTAGAGTTGCCATGGCATGGTTGTGTGGTGTTGTGGTCGATGTCCTGAAGGCTGTATAATTTGCTGCGAATGATGGTTTGTTTGGCCATTGTTTGAAGGTGAGGAGTGGAGGTATAGGGATGATCTAGGTGAGATGACCATTGTCATGGATGACATGTTGAAGGCTGCAAAGAACATTGCATAGTTTCTCCGCTCCGCTATCATCATAGCACCCGCCATGTACATGGCAGATAATCATGTGACTCAGCCAAAGTTGTCTACCTCATATGCTGCAGGCAAGAATGCCCTGAGGCATGGTCTATTGGTGAGACCATGCAGTTGCTCCCAACAAAGGATGAATGGACATCGTGCAATAATTGCCAGACAGGAATGTACCCTCCAGCATCTTTAGAATGACTAACTGTCATGAAGCAGAGCAACTTTGGAATATCAGTTATTGAACCTTCATAGCTTTGTATTTTAATCAATTCTTGCTTGGAGCTATAAGCTGCGAGTTGAAGGTGATATTTGGATTGTGAGCAGCAACTTGTTTCAAAAAAAGCGAACAAACAAACTAATATTTATGAAGCAGATCTGAAAGTTAACTGCAGGTGAACCCTTGTTCAAGTAACTCTGTGGACCATTTAAATTGGAGAGCTATGATGCTCAGACAGATGGCAGTGATTGGATTATTAACTGGTCCCTCACATGGAGACCAATATCACCTCTTCTAAAGAAGAGAAACACAAATTTGAATGGGTTTTGACTTTTTTTTGTCAGAAGGTTTGAGGCTGCCAGAGCTGCAGGAAAGAGATGATTGCTCTCCTGTTATCAATATATTGAAGGTTCAGAGACTAGAAGTTCATTTATAAATAAGAATTGAATACTCCTTGGAGCTCACTGGAAGCTATTTGCATTTACTGGGTTCTTCAGAAATCAAGTAAAATGAAATCCCGTGTGCCTGTACTATTATACCACATGAGGTTGCTTAAGACTATACGAACTAGGAGGAGGATTAGGCAATTTAGCTTCTCCAACCTGTTCCACTATTTGATATGATAATGGCTAATCTCATCTCCACCTCAAATCCACTATACTGGCCACGCTCCATAACATTTCCAACCATTACTAATTAAAAATATCACCTCCTCAAATTTACTCAATTTCCCAGCATCCACTGCACTCTGGTGTGGTGAATACCACAGATTCTTAACCTCTTGAGAGAAGTACTTTTTCCTCATCTCTGCATTAACTCTGCTATCCCTTATTCTAAAACAATGACCACTTATTTTATATTACCTAACCCGAGGAACCATCCTTACCATGTCTACTTTGTCAATTCCCTTTAGCAGCTTAGATCCCTTAATTAGACCTCCTCTCATTCTTTTAAACTCCAGAGAGTGTTGGCATAAACTGCTCAATCTAGCTTTCTAAGACAAAGTCCTCATCTCTGGAATCCATCTAGTGAACCTCTTCTGAACTGCCTCCCTTACAGCTACATCCTGCCTCAAATAAGGTGATCAAAACTCCAGTGCGGTCTCACTTATGCCTTGTACAGCTGCAGCAGCATTTCCCTACTCTTATACTCTATTCCTTGAGCAATAAATGCCAGAATTCCATTTGTCTTTCTTATTACCTGCTGTATCTGGATACCAAACAAAAAAAACTTAAGATCTACAGAGGATGGAAATCTAAAACAAAAACAGAAACTGCTGGATAAACTCTGGAGCGAAACCAGAGTCAACATTTTGGATCCAATGACCCTTCAGAACTGATTGTAGCTAGGAAAAGGTGGTGTATGTGCAAGACAACTATTCTGCCATTGTTCATTGCAATGTCCCACCTATTTTTGAGTAATCTGCAAATTTGGCTATCATGCTTTCTATTCCTGAATCCAAGTCATCAATACAGATTATAAATGGCTGACGCCTAAGTGCCACAATCTGTGGCACCAGGCTAATTACGTTGTGCCAGCCAGAAAAAGATCCATTTATCCCGATTCTTTGCTTTCTGTTGGTTAGCCAGTCCACTGTCTAAGCTAATAAGTTACCCCTGGCTCCATGTGCCTTTTCTGTGGTCTCCTTCTTCAAAGACCGCAATTTCCCTCCAGATGTGATCGACGATGCTCTCCACCGCATCTCCTCCACTTCCCGCTCCTCCGCCCTTGAGCCATGCCCTTCCAATTGCCACCAGGACAGAACCCCACTGGTCCTCACCTACCACCCCACCAACCTCCATATAGTATCATCCGCCACCTCCAAATGGACCCCACCATCAGGGATATATTTCCCTTCCCTCCCTTATCAGCGTTCTGAAAAGACCACTCCCTCCGTCACTCCCTCGTCAGGTCCACACCCCCCACCAACCCAACCTCCACTACCGGCACCTTCTCCTGCAACTGCAAGAAATGCAAAACTTGCGCCCTCACCACCACCACCACCCCCCCCCCCCCTTACTTCCCTCCAAGGCCCCAAGGGATCCTTCCATATCCACCACAAATTCACCTGCACCTCCACACACATCATTTACTGCATCCGCTGCACCCGATGTGGCCTCCTCTATATTGGGGAGACAGGCCGCCTACTTGCAGAACGTTTCAGAGAACACCTCTGGGACTCCCAGACCAACCAACCCAACCACCCCGTGGCTGAACACTTCAACTCCCCCTCCCACTCCACCAAGGACATGCAGGTCCTTGGACTCCTCCATCGTCAGACCATAGCAACATGACGGCTGGAGGAAGTGCACCTCATCTTCCGCCTAGGAACCCTCCAACCACAAGGGATGAACTCAGATTTCTCCAGTTTCCTCATTTCTCCTCCCTCCACCTTGTCTCAGTCCCAATTCTCGAACTCAGCACCACCTTCCTAACCTGCAATATTCTTCCTGACCTCTCCGCCCCCACCCCTGCTCTGGCCTATCACCCTCACCTTAACCTCCTTCCACCTATCGCATTTCCAACGCCCCTCCCCCAAGTCCCTCCTCCCTACCTTTTATCTTAGCCTGCTGGACACATTTTCCTCATTCCTGAAGAAGGGCTCAAGCCCGAAACGTCGATTCTCCTGCTCCTAGGATGCTGCCTGACCTGCTGCGCTTTTCCAGCAACACATTTTCAGCACCTTATTAAATGCCTTCTGGAAGTCCAGATGTACTACATCTATAGGATCCCCAGAATTCATTCGTCAAAGAACTTTAGTGAATTAGTTTAATGTGATTTACTTTTCATATAATCCATAGTCAGCATGGTTTTATTTTGACTTTCCAAATGTCCTGTTATTACTTCCTTAGTAAAAGAGTCTAACAGTTCCCAGTGGCATGTAATTTAACTGATCTGTAGTTTTCTCTTTTCTGCCTGTTTGAATAAGGGTGTTATCTCAGCATTTTTGCAATCAACTGGAAACCTATCTGCACCCAGGGAATTTTGGAATATTATTACCAGTGAATGCACAATGTTTGCTAGCAGTGAACTGACATTTCCTTTTTTTTCTCTTTAATTTTTTCTGTAACTATGTCTGCCTGTCTGTTTACATCAGAATGAGGTTACAATCAAAGAAGATTAGCTTGTTTAACCTTACTGTGTTAAAGCTACTGCATTAATAATTGTTAATTCTTTGTTTAAGCTATAAAATTGGTGTCTGGTATTGATTATTCACGACATCTGGTTAGGAACCATTGGGGTCAGTTTTTGTTTTCACTAATGTTTTAATTTTACTGTGTTGTGAATACAGAGATAGAGAGGCAAATTTGATTTAACTGTCTGTCTTTGTGTCGTAACACAATGTTTGTCTAGTGCACATCAGCCTTTTAAATATGTGTTCACTTTGAATTATTCTATTCTAGGCCATACATGTTCATGTCCATGTCACTAGAGCACTAGTGCAGTGTTTCAGGCCACGCTGCCAGAATCACCGGTGATGACTCAGAAAATCCAGATAATTTCCACAGACTCTCCTGTTTCCTCCCCTCAAAGGATTCAGGTAAGTGGCAGTGTTTGTGTGCCATGCTACGTAACCAACATTGGCTATATTTGTTGGTAATAAGTTAACAGAATTGTTGTTTAAAAAGAGGGTTCTTCCTTGGAAACGTGTTCAAAAATAGAGTTGAAATTTGAATAATTTCTTTGCATTTCCTAACATTTCCTTTACCGTATGTCTGACCCAGTTCCCTGTCTGTCCTGCCACCTGTCTATTTGCAGATGAGCTGGAGCCAAGGGATGTGTAGGTATTTTCTAATCAACCTGCTCATAAATATAATTACACACCTCTGAAATAGATGGGACATAACTCTGTGTGTCTCCTGGGTCAGAAGTAGGGATGCTACCACTGCACCACAAGAACTCCCTACAAATTGCATCCACTTCCCCCAACAAGTGAAGACCAGGAGAAAGTGAGGACTGCAGATGCTGGAGATCAGAGTTGAAAAATGTGTTGCTGGAAAAGCGCAGCAGGTCAGGCAGCATCCAAGGAGCAGGAGAATCGACGTTTCGGGCATAAGCCCTTCTTCAGGAATGAGGAAGGTGTGCCAAGCAGGCTAAGATAAAAGATAGGGAGGCGGGACTTGGGGGAGGGGAGTTGGGAATGCGATAGGTGGAAGGAGGTTAAGGTGAGGGTGATAGGCTGGAGGGGGTGGGTGGGGGCGGAGAGGTCGGGAAGAAGATAGCGGGTCAAGAAGGCGGTGCTGAGTCCGAGGGTTGGGACTGAGACAAGGTGGGGGAAATGAGGAAGCTGGAGAAATCTGCATTCATCCCTTGTGGTTGGAGGGTTCCTAGGCGGAAGATGAGGTGCTCTTCCTCCAGGCGTTGTGTTGCCATGGTCTGGCGATGGAGGAGTCCAAGGACCTGCATGTCCTTAGAGTGGGAGGGGGAGTTGAAGTGTTGAGCCACGGGGTGGTTGGGTTGGTTGGTCCGGGTGTCCCAGAGGTGTTCTCTGAAACGTTCTGCAAGTAGGCGTCCTATCTCCCCAATGTAGAGGAGGCCACATTGGGTGCAGCAGATGCATTAAGTGATGTGTGTGGAGGTGCGGGTGAATTTGTGACGGATATGGAAGGATCCCTTGGGGCCTTGGAGGGAAGTGAGGGGGGAGGTGTGGGCGCAAGTTTTGCATTTCTTGCGGTTGCAGGGGAAGGTGCCGGGAGTGGAGGTTGGGTTGGTGGGGGGTGTGGACCTGACGAGGGAGTCGCGGAGGGAGTGTACTTTCCGGAACGCTGATAGGGGAGGGGAGGGAAATATATCCTTGGTGGTGGGGTCTGTTTGCAGGTGGCGGAAATAACGAAGGATGATACGATGTATCTGGAGGTTGGTGGGTTGGTAGGTGAGGACCAGTGGGGTGCTGTCCTGGTGGCGATTGGAGGGGCGGGGTTCAAGGGCCGAGGAGCGGGAAGTGGAGGAGATGCGGTGGAGAGCATCGTCAACCATTTCTGAGGGGAAATTGCGGTCTTTGAAGAAGGAGGCCATCTGGGTTGTTCGGAATTGCAATTGGTCCTCCTGGGAGCAGATGCAGCGGAGGCGAAGGAATTGGGAATATGGGATGGCATTTTTACAGGGGGAGGGTGGGAGGAGGTGTACTCTAGGTAGCTGTGTGAGTCGGTCGGTTTAAATGTAGTAAAGTGTAGACAGCACACTTTCAAACCGGAGACCTTTTGTACGTGAGGCAGATGAAACCCATTGCCAAGGACTAGTTAAGTTATATGACAACACTACACAATTATTTACCTGTGACGAGAGTCTATTTATGTGCAATAAATAGTCATTTTTGTTGAGTGCAGAAACCTGTCTGTGTTTTCAGATAACCTGGGTCCATAGGACTGGTAAATTGGAAACTTTCGCATACTTTCTTCAATTTTTAACTTTTGTAATTACTCCAGAAATAGTGGGTTCTGATTCCAGTGTGCTGCTCGAGGCCTAACACACTAGGAGAGTTAATGTTCAAGAATTCTGTCCCCTCCCACCTCTACTTTGCTGAATACATTTGGTATGCTGGGGACCATTGGTGAAGAGAAGTATCATTTAAACCGTAGCAGACAGCATGTGATATAGACACTTCATCTTATGATGAATATATAAACTCCTTTATTTTACAAAAGGTTGACCGAGGGACATCACAGCATTATAAAGCAGTCGATCTAATGAGGGCTTCAGGTATTTAGATTATTGGATACCTTCCAGGGCAGTGGGACCTGCATAAGAAGTCCAGGATGTATCTAAACCAGAGGGGCACAAATTTCCTGGCAGGAACATTTGCTAGTGCATTGGAGGGGGTGGGAACCAGAGCAGTAGATTAGAAAGTGAAATGACTGAGGAGGAGTTTGAAACTACTAGGAGCAGTAATCCTAAGAGAAAGAACAAATAGGGAGAAGTCACTGAACATGATGAGATTAGCAGTCTAAGGTGCATTTGTTTTAATATAAATGACAGTAAGGCAGAGTATGCCAGGTAGAGTTTTGATTAATATGTATAACTATGATATTGCAGCTATTACAAAGTCTTGGTTGAGAGGCACGAGGCTTAACAGTTCTGGGATTTAGATGTCTGAGGCAAGATAGAGAGGGTTGTAAAGGCAGTGGGGAGTTACATTAGTGATTAGGGACAATATCACAGCTATACTGGGGAAGGACACCCTTGGATGGCTTGCCTACTGAAGTCACATGGGTACAGCTCAGGAGTAAGAAGGGTGTAATCACTCTCATGGAAATTGTATTTTTTTAAATTCATTTGTGGGTTGACAGCTTCAGTTGGGCCAGCATTTATTGTGCATCCCTAACTGCCTAAAGGACAGTTAAAAGTCAATCGTATTGCTGTGGATCTGGAGTCACATGTAGGCCAGACCACTAAGGATGGCAGTTTTCTTTCCTGAAGGGTGGGTTTTTCTGACAATTGACAATGGACTCATGGCCATCATTAGACTCTTATTGTCGTTTGTTTTTTGTTGAATTCAAATTCCACCATCGACAATGACATGATTCGAATTCGGGGCCCCAGAACATTCCTGGGTCTTTGGATTAACTGTTCAATGATAATACGGCTAGGCCATCACCTCCTCTTCAAGTACAGGTCTCTCAACTGCCAGCAGGAGTTACAGGATCAGATATGTGGACAGATTGTTTTATATTTTTCCACAACCATAGGGTTATTGTAGTGGGCGATTTTTAACTTGCTTCTATTGCTCAAAGCTCTCTTTGTGGATGAGGGAGTTTGTGAGATGAATCCAGGAGGGTTTCTTGAAGCAATATACAATTAATCCAACTGCAGAAGGGGCTTTAGTGACCTGGTATTAGGGAATGACCGTTTCAGTGGGGGAGCATTTCAGGAACAATGACCATAATTCTGTAACTTTTAAGTTACTTGTGGATAAGGAAAAGAGTAGTCCTCGAGTGAAAATACTAAATTGAGGAAAGGCTAACTACCACAATATTAGGCAGGAATTGGGAATGTAGATTGGGGGTAGCCGTTTGAGGGTAAATCCACCTTTGGCATGTAAAAACCTTTTAAAGAGCAATTGATTAGAGTCAGGACGAGCATGTTCCTGTGAAAATGAAGGATAAGAATGACAAGAACCGGGAACCTTGGATGGCGAGAAATTGTGAGCTCCATCAAAAAGAAAAATAGAGGTTTACATAAGGTTTAGGAAACTGAAAACTGACAGATGCCTGTAAGAATATAAAGAAAGCAGGAAAGAAATCAAACAAGGAGTTAGGGAGGCTAAAAGATGCCATGGAATGTCCTCGGCAAACAGGATTAAGGAGAATCTCAAGGTATTTTGTACGTATGTAAGGAGCCACAGGGTCACTAGGGTAAAGGATAGGTCCTTTACTAGTCCAAAGACTAAGGAGAGAATTTATGCATGGAACTGGAGGAAGTGGGTAAGGTCCTAACTTGCCTTGATACTCACAACAGGAGGACATAATAATGGATGGGGACTCTGGTATGCTGATATTCTAGGGCATGTTGATATTAAAAAAATGAGGTGTTGTTTGGTGTTTTGAAAAGCATTTAGGTAGACAAGTCCACAGGACCTGTTGGGATCTATCCCAAAATACTGAGGGAGGTAAGGAAGGAAATTGTTGAGGCCCTGTACGAAATCTTTGTATCCTGTTCAGTTGCAGGAGAGGTCTCAGAGGAAAATAGCCAATGTTCCTGTTTTTAAGAAGGGCAGCAGGGGTAATCGGGGAAATTGCAGGCTAGTGAGCCTTATGTCTGTGGGAGGAAAATTATTGGAGAAGATTTTTAAGGACAAGATATATTCACATTTAGAAAAAGTATGGGCTTTGGTGTGCAGCAAGTCATGTCTCATATACTTGATTTGAGCTTTTTGAGGCAGTGACAAGAGGGTAGTACAATACATGATGATTATGTGGAGTTTAGCAAAGCTTTTCACAAGATCCCTGGACCTATGGTGAGATGGTAAAATGGGAAGATGGATAGAGAACCAACCGGCTTGATCATAGCAGACAGAGTAGTGATGGAAAGATGTTTTTCTGACTATAGATCAATAACCTTGGTGTTGAGCTATGATCAATGTTGGGACCCCTGTTGCTCATAATAAATGTATAAATGATTTGGAGGAGAATGTAGTTGGCCAGATTAGTAACTTTGCAGGTGATACAAAGGCTGGGGAAACTGCAGACAGTGAGATGGATTGCCAGAGCATACAGCAGCATATAGATACGCTGGAGATTTGGGCAGATAAATGGCAGATCGAATTTAATCTGGACAAATATGAGGTGACTCATTTTGGAAATATACAGTAAATGGCAATTCCCTTTGAAACATTAATATACAAAAGGATTTGGGCGTACAGATCCACAGTTCCTTGAAAGTGGCAACACAAGTGGATAAGGTGGTCAAGAAGGCATATGGCACACTACCCTTCATTGGTCGGGCCATACAGTATAAAAATTGTCAAGTCATGTTCCAGTTGTATCAAACTTAAATTGGGTCACGTTTGGAATATTCCGTACAGTTCTGTTTGCTAAACAACAATAAGGATATGGAGGCTTTGCGGATGGTACAGAAATGGTTTACCAGATTGTTGCCTATGTTATGAAGTCAAAAGAGTGTATGGTCACTTTGAGAGAGAGGTGCCTTTGCTGAGCTAAGAGATTGTGACAGCACATGTGTATGTGACTAGTTGATAGGTGCAGAGAGTTTGAGAATTGATAATATGTAGCAATCAGCTTGTGATTGTGTTTTGATGTTAAGAGATTTAATTAATATTTAATAATTGTGTTACTGGAGCAGAATTTTAATAGATTTGGGACCAGATTAAGATAATGGAGGCTCGGGTTTTTAAATAGTTTTTGTTTGGTGTTCACTGTTAGTGTTAGTAAATTGTTGCTTTATCAGTGGTAATCAGGGGTTTTCTTTCACTCTCACACTTTTAGTAGATTGTGAGGTGAGCTTTTCTGGGGTGTTAGTTTTAATTAGCAGGAAGATAGAAGTTTGCAAAATTGACAGGCATAGCTAGACAGGCCTTTTTCCCATGATAGAAATGCCTGTTACTAGAGGGCGTAGTTCTGTGGTAAAAGGGGGAAGGTTTGAAGGAGATGTGAGAGGCATGTTGTTTTACACAGAGGGTGCCAAGTTTTTGGAATACGTTCCTAGAGGAATTGGTAAATGCAGACAAAAAGGCAATATTTTTAAGAGGCAGGTACCTGATAGATATATTAATAGGCAGGGAATAGAGGGATGTAACTGTGTAGAGGCAAAATGTTCTTAGTTCAGAAAAGCAATACGTGTCAGCGCAGCCTTGGTGGGCAGAAGAGCTATTTGTTGTGCGACACTGTTCTTTGTCCATTGTGTTTGGGAAATTACTAGTCTATAACTAAGACCAGGATGATTGGATACTTTGAAAGTTTTCAGGTGATCAGAGAGACTCAGCATGGATATATCAAGAATAAATCATACCTGATGAATTGGACTGTATTGTTTGAAGATGTTAATTATTTGGATTTCCAGAAAACAATTATAAAGTCCCTGATAACATACCGTTGACTAAAGTTGAAGCTATGGAATTCCATTTAGCCCATGGCAAAATATTAACCTGATTATTAATTTTTTTAAATTTTAGTCATAATGAATCAATAGCTCAAGTAGCATCTGTGAAGAGAGGAACAGAGCTTTTCAGGTGTTGAGGTAGATTGTTACAAAACAATCTCAGGGGACTCAAGTATAGGTTAACGATGGTTTATTTTGCCAATGCATTGAGAAAGCACCATTCTAGAGACAACTGAAATAGAGCTCAACAAGCGTTCTCATGTATTTATACATGGTAAGTATTGCGGACAGTGCATTACTTGAATTCTGAAATCATCTGTATATTCAAACCTGGCAGGTTTGCCTGGTATCCCTCTATCCTTCCAGGTGTCACCCTAGTCCTTCCCAGAACCTGTGCTTCCCCTCTCAGCGATGAGATCTGCATAGTTTTGCCTGGTGTTACTTTACTCAGTGCGCAACATCCCAGCTTCAGAAAAACTTGAAGGTTAGTTCAGACATGTCACACTTTTGCAAGATTGTGTGTGTCTGCCACATCACTAAACTTTTCTTGAATAGAAATAGATGTTCTCCATACCATACCCAATATTTCCCCTTCCATCAGAAGTGGAAAAAGAAGAGTTGAAACTAATTTAATGTAAGTACATAAAAAGAGGAGTTTGAAGTGGAAAAGAATTAAACTGGAAGCTCTGATAGAATAGAAAACAGGAGAGATTAAATGACATAGGCAATGATATTGCAATAAGGAGGCATGAAGTCATAATGAGACAAGTTAAAAAGTCCAAAGATGTGTTCAGTAGAGATATAAATAATGAAATTAAAAATCAGCCAACAGCTGGCATCCCAAAACAGATGTTAAACATTGGAGCAAAAATTGTTCTTAAACTGTTGAAATCCATGTGAGTCTGGGAGCTTGCAAAGTTCCTGATCGAAGAATGAAAAGGTACACCTTGAGCTGATGTTGAGCTCTGCAGGAAACATTTATTCTAGGAGCCCTCAGGCCTCTCTTCTATTCAACATCATTGTGGTTGTTCCTCGAACTCAAAGCGATATTGCTGCTTTCTCTTCATGCCCCTTGATATCAAAACATTATCAATCTTTTTCTTGAATACACTCAGTAATTTGGCCTCCACAGCATTCTGTGGCAGAAAATTCTGCAGATTTGAGTTAAAGAAATCTTCATCATTTTATTCCTAAATGATTGACACCATATCCTGAGACTGTATTCTCTGGTTCTAGACTGTCTCCAAAAAGGAAAAACAGCATTGTATCTCATCTCATCTGTCCAACCCTGTTAGAATTAGATATATTTCAATCATACACTTTCGCGCCTTGTAAGGCTGTCACCCATTTTGAACAGTTGAAATTGTGCAAGATGAAAACCGTTAACAAACTGTTCCTCATTTCAGCAATATTCAAGTTTTGGTTGATGGTATAGCTTGATCCTTGGCCTGATTCAACAAATGTCATTTGTTAAGAATAGATGAGGAGCATCATGTGAGACTTCATTGTAGAGCAACCAAATGCTCTGGGCCCAAGTCAACTTGCATTCAGTTCCAGTTGAAGTTCCCATCCTGGGGCTGCTTGGTAATTTTCTAACTGAGTAGAGCATCCAGCACAAATCTCAGAAATGTAATCTGTCTAACATAAATGGCTGAAAAATGCTATTGTTACAAATAGCATAAAAATGCAACTTAAAAAAAGGGAAAGGTTTTGTTTAATTTCCAGATAGTAGGCTCCAACACTGACACTGACATTAAAACACAATTTTACATGGCTCAGATTATAAAATAAATTATTAATAATGTTTTGCAGATTGTAACTGATGAACAAACAGGACAGAAGATTCAAATTGTAACAGCTTTAGACACAGCTGTAGCCTCCAAACAGTTTATATTGGCCAGTCCAGAAGGTAGAGGTGAAGCAAAGGTGATACTGGAAGAAGGAGACAGCCCAGTCCAAGGCAAACTTGTTCTGACAACACCTGAAAGCTCCAGTTCAAAACAGCTAATCCTTACCACTACAGATGGTACTGTACCTCAAAGATTTCAGGTAAATATTTATGTTACGTATTGCTGTATTCTCCATTAATCATGTGGGTCAGCAATTCATCCTGTGATAATATGAACGTTCAGTTAATTCTGCTAATGAGGCAATATTGGATCTGAGAAACAATCAGAAAAGAAACCTGCCTAAGAAATCGAGGAGGACAATGGTAGAATTTGGAACTAGCACCCATAATGGGAAAAGGCTCATTTCAGGTAGAAAACGATATTTCTCATAACCATGATGCAGAATAGCAGAAAGCAAGGTTACATTGTTGTTTGATTGTCTTCCAATGTTCTCTAAGTTTAGACAAGATGACCAGTGAGGGAAACAAGTGGATATTTGGACAGGGGTTACAGCCTTACTGAAAAGGAAACATTCTGTGAACTTAGCACTGTCACTTCTTGTCAGAAGCAAAGTATTTTGTGTCTGAAAGCTCTGTCAGTTGGATACTGATGAAGGTTTGGATTTTCTATAGAAATTCTTGAGTGAGAGGGTAAGTAAGTTTGCATATGACACAAAGATTGATCTTGATTGACAGTGAGAAGAAAGGTGTTAGGTGACAGTAGGACATAAATGGATTGGTCAGGTGAGCAAATCAGCAACCCTGATAAATGAGAAGTGATGCATTTTAGAAGAAGGAACAAGATAAAGGAGTACTCAGTGAATGGCAAGGCACCCAGAAGCTCAGAGGGATCTTGGGATGCTTGTCAGAGATCCTTAAAGGTGGCAGGACAGGGTATTAGGGTAATTACGAAGGCATATGGGACACTTGCCCTTATCAGTGGTGACATAGTTTGTAAGAGCAGGGGAATATCTAAGAAGTCAGGAAAGATGCTAACATTGTAGAATCATCGGTGAGCATCTTTACTTTTGATTTTATAATGGAGGGAAGGTAGTTGGTGAAGCGCCTCAGAGTGGTTGGGCCTGATTGATAAAATTTAACCACTAAAATTACTGACTTTGACTGCTATTCAAGACAAAGTAGTTCACGTCAGATTTCATCATTAATGGAAAATTGACTTTATTGCAGGCAAACATACTTTTCAGCAAATGGCAAGCAGAAATTAATTACTTATGATTATAATCTACAACCCTTTGAGTCCAGGATTATAAGCTACAACCTTTTAACACCCCAAATATGCACATGCATTCATGAATAAGAGAAACAAAATGAGATGGTTTCACAAAAGTTATGGATGGACAAATACAGAATGGGAGAAACAAGTTCAGCAGTTCGAATATAGACCACAGTGTGGAATAAAGTACCCCTGACTGTTCTTTGAAATTTTTTTTTTGTGTGATGCTGACATGACGTTTTCCCCAGAGCGATGGTCAATCGTTGATTCAGTAATTGGTCATGTCAACTCTTAACGCAAGAGTTATTTTCAGAGTCTACAATTTTGTCTTTCAGGCGTGGTTGAGATGTTTCTTGTTTACATGCGTCTGGGTGTCTCCTTGTACACTGCAGTCTCAGGATTGTAGCAAACTGCAACTGGACCAATTCAGGCAGTTTTTCCTGGACTCAAAAGCTGTTTGTATTGGTTCAAATGTCTGATGCCTTGAAAATATTCCTAGTGAAACTAGCAGATATCTTAAAGCACTTTACAGCTATTCAAATGCATTTTGATGTGTAATGAATGTTCTAATGTGGAAACCAATTTGCATGCAGTAAACTCCCATTAATACTGATGTGACATTGACCAGATGATTTTTTTTCTGAAATATTAATTGAAGGTTCGATCCTGGATATAACTTCTCTGCTGTTTTTGAAATAATATCACATAATCTTTTGTGTCCAGCTGAGAAAATGGAAAATGGAGGGAGCTCCCATTTAACATTGCATCTAAATAATGTCACTACTGACCGTGCAGTACGCCATAGCACTGCAGCAGGCTTTTGAACTTGATTTTTGTGCATGGCTTCTGGAGTGAGACTTGAACCCTGCTCTTCGTGGCTAGTACCATGTACTATACCAAACCATGACCAGCCATATCAAAATTTGTGGCATTCACTTTCCACCCAGTTGTGTCAAATCTGCAGTTTTACTGCCAATGATAACCAGTGAAAGCACCCCAGGAGGTCCCAAAACTACTGCAATGAAACAGTCACACTTATTAGCCCTGTCAAACTGCAGAAGACCTTCCCCTTTCTACCAAACCTGTGTGCCTTTTCTTGGTCCTTCCAAAATCACAAATTTCTCCATCAGCTACACTCCCTCAAGCCCCCTGGTTCCAGTTGGAGCATCTTTTATCTTTAAACTGCTTCGAGTTAAGAGATGTCTGTAAAAATTTCAAAGAATAATTATCAGTAATGTGAAATTAAATCCCTAAAACACCTTTAAAGGTTATAGAATGTATAAATAGTATATTGTCTCATCTGTGGTTATAAATCAGAGATCCTCACGTTTTTGCATTCTTTGCAGAAATAGACTCGTAATGGATATGGGAGATCTACTGATGTCTGTCAACATATTTTCCTTGAACTATGTAGGGCACCTTTTCTTGAACATTGAACAAATTCAAACAATCACTTCACATTACTCATTAAGGGGATATGGTGGCGTACTGGTAATGACACCAGGCTAATAAGCCAGAAGCTCTTTTTTAAATACTTGAGATTTGAGTCCAGTCGCATATGGGCAGCTGATTTAATGTCAATTCAATTAATAAAAGAAAGCTGGAATTCAAAGCTAGTCTGATCTACATGTGACTCCAGAAACTGCCCTCTGAAATGCCCTAACAAAACATTCTACAAAGTTTAAAGAGAGGAATGAAACTGGATAGATCACCTGGTATTAATCCAGGCATCAGAAATTTCAGCAAACCCAGGTCTGTCAACTCTGCAGAGTTCTCTGAGAAACAGTAAAATGGAGCAAAAGTAGACCATTAAGCCCGTTGTGCCGTTCGGTAAGATCACGGCTGATCCTCTATTTCAATGTCATACACCCCACTTTATCCAAAAACATGTTTAGCCTGTAGAAATATCTCTTTCTTAAATATACAGAGGAACCTCGATTATCTGAACAACAAGGGCGGGGAGTATTTTGTTCAGACATTCGAATGCCGGAGAACACAGTTTCACCAAGCATTAGGACCTTGCAATCTTGTTTGGATAATCCAAAATCTGGATAATCGACATTTAGATAATCGAGGTCCTTCTGTATTCAGTAACTTGGCTTCCGCAGCCTTCTGTGGTAGCAAGTTGTACAGGCCCACTGTCATCCAAGTGAAGAAATTTCTGCTCAGCTCAGCCTAAAATTAGTAAATATATCTCAAACAATAACCCCTTGATCTGAATCCTTAGCCAGGAGCAACATCACCCCTGAATCCAGTCTGTGCAGGGATATCAGCATATTCTATGTTTCAATGTGATCACCTCTCATTGGTCTAAACTCCAGGGAGTACACACACGGTTGATCCACACTCTCCTCATACGACAAGCCTGCCATCCCAGGAATTAGTCTGGTGAACCTTGGCTACACTCCATCTATGAAAGATTTCCCTTACTTTGAAAGGAGACCAGAATTTCACAGAATACTCCACATGTGATCTCACCAAGAGCCTGTGCAGCTGCTTTAAGGCTTTCTTGTTCCTGAACTCAAATCCTGTTGTAATGAAGGCAAATACCATTTGCTTTCCTGTTTGCTACAGCTTCATGTTTGCTTTCGATGACTGGTGTACAAGAGGATTCAGGACCCTTTGTAATCAACATTTCTTAATCTACTATAATAATGTGCTGCCATTCTGTTTTCCCTATTGAAATGGACAACTTTACATTTATCCACATGAGCTGAAAATGTGTTGCTGGAAAAGCACAGCAGGTCAGGCAGCATCCAAGGAGCAGGAGAATCGACGTTTCGGGCATGAGCCCTTCTTCAGGAATGAGGAAAGTGTGTCCAGCAGGTTAAGATAAAAGGTAGGGAGGAGGGACTTGGGGGAGGGGCGTTGGAAATGCGATAGGTGGAAGGAGGTCAAGGTGAGGGTGATAGGCCGGAGTGGGGGTGGGGGCGGAGAGGTCAGGGAGAATATTGCAGGTTAGGAAGGCGGTGCTGAGTTCGAGGGATTTGACTGACACATGGTGGGGGGAGGGAAAATGAGGAAACTGGAGAAATCTGAGTTCATCCCTTGTGGTTGGAGGGTTCCTAGGCGGAAGATGAGGCGCTCTTCCTCCACCTGTCGTGTTGCTATGGTCTGGCGATGGAGGAATCCAAGGACCTGCATGTCCTTGGTGGAGTGGGAGGGGGAGTTGAAGTGTTGAGCCACGGGGTGGTTGGGTTGGTTGGTCCGGGTGTCCCAGAGGTGTTCTCTGGAATGTTCCGCAAGTAGGCGGCCTGTCTCCCTAATATAGAGGAGGCCACATCGGGTGCAGTGGATGCAATAAATGGTGTGTGTGGAGGTGCAGGTGAATTTGTGGCGGATATGCAAGGATCCCTTGGGGCCTTGGAGGGAAGTAAGGGGGGACGTGTGGGCGCAAGTTTTGCATTTCTTGCGGTTGCAGGGGAAGGTGCCGGGAGTGGAGGTTGGGTTGGTGGGGAGTGTGGACCTGACGAGGGAGTCACGGAGGGAGTGGCCTTTTTCAAAGACCGCAATTTCCCCCCAGACGTGATCGACGATGCCCTCCACCGCATCTCCTCTACTTCCTGCTCCTCCGCCCTTGAGCCCCGCCCCTCCAATCGCCACCAGGACAGAACCCCACTGGTCCTCACCTACCACCCCACAAACGTCCATATACAGCGTATCATCCGCCGTCATTTCCGCCACCTCCAAAAGGACCCCACCACCAGGGATATATTTCCCTCCCCTCCCCTATCAACGTTCCGAAAAGACCACTCCGCCTACTTGCGGAACGTTTCAGAGAACACCTCTGGGACACCCGGACCAACCAACCCAACCACCCCGTGGCTCAACACTTCAACTCCCCCTCTCTACTCCACCAAGGACATGCAGGTCCTTGGACTCCTGCATTGCCAGACCATAGCAACACGACGGTTGGAGGAAGAGCGTCTCATCTTCTGCCTAGGAACCCTCCAGCCACAAGGGATGAACTCAGATTTCTCCAGTTTCTTCATTTGCCCTTCCCCCACCTTGTCTCATCAAATCCCTCGAACTCAGCACCACCTTCCTAACCTGCAATCTTCTTCCTGACCTCTCCGCCCCACCCTTCCTCCGGCCTATCACCCTCACCTTGACCTCCTTCCACCTATCGCATTTCCAACGCCCCTCCCCCAAGTTCCTCCTCCCTACCTTTTACCTTAGCCTGCTGGACACACTTTCCTCATTCCTGAAGAAGGGCTCATGCCCGAAACGTCGATTCTCCTGCTCCTTGGATGCTGCCTGACCTGCTGTGCTTTGCCAGCAACACATTTTCAGCTCTGATCTCCATCATCTGCAGTCCTCACTTTCTCCTCGAAGATTTATCCACAGGATATTGCATCTGCCACCCATTTGTCTCCGCATTTCACTTCTCCAAATCACCAGCTCTTAATTCCACCTAGCTTTGTGTCATCACTAATCTTGGAAAGATTACATTTGATTTCCTCATCCAAATTTTTAATATATATTGTAAATAGGCCCAAGCATTGATCTTAACAGTGCCCAAATTGTCACAGCCTTCCATTCTGAAAATGGCCTTCTCAGAACCATAGAATTTATAGTCTAGAAAGAAGTCATTTGGCCCATTGTGTCTGTACCTGCTCCTGAAAGAATATCCAGCTAGTTCCATTCTCCAGCCCAATCTCCGGATCCCTCTAAATTCATCACTTCCAAATATATATCTAGCTGTCCCTTAAAAGCTTCCACCAGTCTCCCAGGCAGCGCATTCCAAATCCTAACAACTCTCTGAATTCTTCTCATCTCACTCCTAGCGCTCTTTTTGATAATCTTGACATTTTGACCCCTATTTATTCTTACTGTCTGTTTCTTGGTTGCTAGCCATTTCTCAATCCATGCCAATATATTGCCATAAATCACACATCCCTTGATTTGCACATTAAGCTCTTATGTGGGACTTCATCAAACATTCTGAAAGTCCAAATAAACAAAATTCACAATTTTTTCTCATCTACTGTACTAAGTCCATACTCAAAATGTCCAGTTGGCTTGTCAAAGATGATTTCCTTTTCCCCAGTTGACTTTGTGTAATCCTATTATTATTTTGAATGTGTGTTCTTCTATCAAGTTTGTTTCTATTTTGTATGACTCTATGATACCAGGGTAACCCATTTTTAGTCCTAAACCATAAGGTCTAAGAGCAGAATTAGGCCATTTAGCCCATCAAGTAAGCTCCACTATTCAATCATGCCGGCTATGTTTCTTAGTCCCATTCTCCTGTCTTCTCCCTACAAACCTTGACCTCTTTACTATTCGAGAACTTACCTATCTCTGTCTTAAAGATACTCAGTGACTTGGCCGCTACAGCCTTTGCAGCAATGAGTTCCACAGATTTCCACCCTCCGCCTGAAGAAATTCCTCCTCATTTCAGACCTAAAGGATCAGCCCTCACTCTGAGGTTGTGCCTTCAGGTCCTAGTCTCTCCTGTTAGTTAAAAACACCATCTCCGAGACCACTCTATCCAGTACTCTCAGTAGTCTGTCAGTTTCATTTGAGACTCCCCACCCATATTCCCCTAATTTCCATGGAATATGGACCCAGAGTCCTCAACTACCCTTCATATGACATGCCCTTTATCCCAGAATCATTTTTGTGAGCCTTCTCTGGATCCCCTCCAAGGCCACCATATTCTTCCTTAAATACGGGACACAAAACTGCTCACAATATTCCAAATGTGGTCTGACCATAGCCTATACTAGTACATGCCTGCTTTTGTATTCTAGCTCTTTGAAAATAAATGGTAACATTACTTAACCTGCATCTTAACATTCATCTTAAAGGAATCCTGAACTAGGATACCTAAGTCTGTTTGTGTTTCAGATTTCTAAAGTTTTTCCCCATTTATAAAATAATCTACATGTCTATTTCTCCAACCAAAGTGCATAACCTCCCACTTTCTCACATTGTATTCCATCTACCGCTTTTTTGTCCAATCTCCAAGTGCTTCTGCAGCCTCCCTGCTTCCCAACACTACCTGCCCATCCACTTATTTTTGTGTCAACTGCAAACTTAGTAACAATGTCATCAGTTCCTTTGTCCATATCGTTAAAGTATAATACGAATAGTTGTGATCCCAATACTGACCTTCATGGAACTTCAGTAGTCTTCTATTCATGCCAGTACCTTGCTTCTTTCACCATGGGTCTAGTCTTATTTGGCAATCTTCTGTGCAGCACCTTTCTGGAAATTCAGATAGGTCACCTCACTGGCTCTGCTTTGCAAACTTGCTTGATACCTTCTTAAAGAATTCTAACACATTTGTCAGGCATTATCTCCCTGTAACAAAACTGTGATCTTACTTTACCACGCACTTCCAAGTACTCTGCAATCTCATCCTGAATAATAAATGCTAAAATCTTTCCGATGACCAAGGTTAGACTAACTAGCTGATAAATGCTTGTCTTCTGCCTCCGTCCCTTCTGAAACGGGAGTGTTTCATTATCCATTTTCTTTGGAACCTTTCCAACTTCAGTGATTCCTAAAAGATCACCACCTCCACAATCTCCTCAGCTTACTCCCTTTATAATTTTGAGGTGTATTCCATTCAGTCCAGGTGATTTATTCTCCTTCAGACCTTTCAGCTTCTCCAGCATCTTCTCCTTCTCAACTCTGCCTTTGATTCTCTTGAAGGAATGGTATGCCATCTTCTTCTCTGTTACCATTCTTCTGTTTCAGACTGTAAGAGATTTTCAGTAGTTTGTGCTAACCTTTTGATTTCTACGTACATGTAGAAACTCTTACAGTCCATTAGTTAGACCACAATGTGAACGCTTGACCTAATGAAACATATACTGGCACTGAGGGCAGATCAGAAGAGATTCACTGGGTTGATACTACGTATGGAGGGACATTCTTGCGAGAAGAGGTTGTGTAGATTGGGCCTGTGCTCCTTGACATATAACAGAATGAGAGGCAATCTTATTAAAACACATATGTAGGGGATTTGATGCAATAGGATGTTGAGACTGGGTCATTAAGTATTTTCAAGGCTGGAATAGACAGACTTTTAATCAGTAAGGGAAAGTGGAGGATTATCAGATCAGCCATGATGTCATTGAATGGTGAAGCAGATGGGTTGAATGGCCAACTTCTGCTCCTATGTTTTATGGTCTTATGATCTTATGGAATTCTAAATTACTTCCAATTCTCTGGTTTGCGACTTTTAATCCACTGAATGGAATTGTACCAAATGAAAAGGAAAGGTGATTATGGTTGTCAGAGGTCAGTTCCAGGACACCACTGCAGGAGAACCTTAGAACAGCATCCTTGGCCCATCCATCTTCAGCAACTGCATGGATGACCTTCTTTCTGTCACAAGATCAGAAGTAGGGGGTGTTTGCTGATGATTGCATGATATTCAGCATCATTCATTAAACACCGAAGCCCTTTGTGTCTAAATGCAGTAATCTCAACAATTTCCAGGTTTGGGTTAAGTGGCAAGTACTAATTCACATGTCCTAGGCAATCACCATCTCTAATAAGACAGAATACAACCATCTCCTCTTGATATTCCATGGCATTGCCATCACCAAATCCCACACTGTCAAAATCGTCAGGGTTACCATTGACCAGAAACTGAACTGGGTTAGCTGTATAAATACTGTGGCTACAAGAGCAGGTCAGAGGCTAGGAAGTAACTTGCGTATTGTCTTCTCAATGTCTGTACAAAAGACACAGGTCAGAAGTGAGATGTACTATCCATTTTCCTGGATGAGTGCAGCTCTGATAAGACTTAAGAAGCTTAACATTTGATTGGCACTCCACCAGTTACAATGTTCTATCTCTCCAACACAGTGGCAATGTGTGTCATCTACAAACTGGACTGCAGCAAATCACCAAGACTCCTTCAAAAGTGCCTTCCAAGCTTGTGACCAGATCACCTAGAATGGCAAGGACCACAGATACATGGGAAAATCAGCACCTGCAATTTCCTCTTCAAGTCCCACACCATTCTGACTTGAAAATGTATCCCTGTTCCTTCATTATCACTGGATCAAAATCCTAGATCTGCCTCCCTAACGACATCATGGGTGTTCCCTACAACTGAAAAACTGTAAAAGTTGGAGATGCAGCATACCACTCCTTCTCCAAGGCAATTAGAACATAGAACATAGAAGAATACAGCGCAGTACAGGCCCTTCGGCCCTCGATGTTGCGCCGATCCAAGCCCACCTAACCTACACTAGCCCACTATCCTCCATATGCCTATCCAATGCCCGTTTAAATGCCCATAAAGAGGGAGAGTCCACCACTGCTACTGGCAGGGCATTCCATGAACTCTCGACTCGCTGAGTAAAGAATCTACCCCTAACATCTGTCCTATACCTACCACCCCTTAATTTAAAGCTATGCCCCCTCGTAATAGCTGCCTCCATACATGGAAAAAGGTTCTCATGGTCAACCCTATCTAAACCCCTAATTATCTTGTACACCTCTATCAAGTCACCCCTAAACCTTCTTTTCTCCAATGAAAACAGCCCTAAGTGCCTCAGTCTTTCCTCATACAATCTTCCTACCATACCAGGCAACATCCTGGTAAACCTCCTCTGCACCCGTTCCAGCGCCTCCACATCCTTCCTTTAGTATGGCAACCAAAACTGCACACAATACTCCAGATGCGGCCTCACCAGAGTCTTATACAACTGCAACATGACCTCAGGACTCCGGAACTCAATTCCTCTACCAATAAAAGCCAGAACGCCATATGCCTTCTTCACTGCACTATTTACCTGGGTGGCAACTTTCAGAGATCTGTGTGCATGGACACCAAGATCCCTCTGCTCATCCACACTACCAAGTATCCGACCATTAGCCCAGTACCCCATCTTCTTGTTACTCTTACCAAAGTGAATCACTTCACACTTAGCTACATTGAACTCCATTTGCCACCATTCTGCCCAGCTCTGCAGCTTATCTATATCCCGCTGTAACCTGCCACATCCTTCCTCACTGTCAACAACTCCACCGACTTTCGTATCATCCGCAAACTTGCTCACCCAACCTTCTAGCCCCTCCTCCAGGTCATTTATAAAAGTGACAAACAGCAATGGTCCCAAAACAGATCCTTGCGGAACACCGCTAGTAACTGCACTCCAAGATGAACCTTTACCATCAACTACTACCCTCTTTCTTCTTCCAGCCAGCCAATTCCTAATCCAAACCTCCAACTCCCCCTTAATGCCATACCTCCGTATTTTTTGCAATAGCCTACCATGGGGAACCTTATCAAACGCCTTACTAAAATCCATATACTCCACATCTACCGCTTTACCCCCGTCCACCTCCTTAGTCACCTTCTCAAAGAATTCAATAAGGTTTGTGAGGCACGATCTGCCCTTCATAAAACTATGCTGACTATCCTTGATCACATTATTCCTATCCAGATGTTCATAAATCCCTCTCTAAGACTTTGCCCACAACAGAAGTGAGACTCACCGGCCTATAGTTACTAGGGTTATCCCTACTCCCCTACTTGAACAAGGGACCCACATTTGCTATCCTCTAGTCTTCTGGCACTATTCCTGTAGACAATGAAGACATAAAAATCAAGGCCAATGTCTCTGCAATCTCCTCCCTTGCTTTGCAGAGAATCCTAGGATAAATGCCATCAGGCCCAGGGGACTTATCTATTTTCACCCTTTCCAGAATTTCCAACACCTCTTCCTTACATACCTCAAAGCCATCCATTCTAATTAATTGTGACTCAATATTCACATCGGCAACAATGTCCTGTTCCTGAGTGAATACTGACGAAAAGTATTCATTCAGTGTTTCCCCAATCTCTTCAGCCTCCACACGCAACTTCCCACTACTATCCTTGACTGGACCTATGCCTACCCTAGTCATTCTTTTATTCCTGACATACCTATCGAAAGCCTTTGGGTTTTCCCTAATCCTACCAACCAAGGACTTTTCATGTCCCCTCCTTGCTGCTCTTAGCTCTCTCTTTAGATCCTTCCTGGCTACCTTATAACACTCAATCGCCCCAATTGGACCTTCACGCCTCATCTTTACATAGGCCGCCCTCTTCCCTTTAACAAGGGATTCCAATTCATTATTAAACCTCGCACGACCCTTTCCTCCCTGCCTGACAGGTACATACTTATCAAGGACACTCAATAGTTGCCCCTTGAGCAAGCTCCACATATCAATTGCACCCTTCCCTTGAAGCCTACCTTTCCAAGCCACGCATCCTAAGTCATGCCTCACCGCATCATAATTTCCCTTCCCCCAGCTATAACTCTTGCCCAGCAGTGCACACTTATCCCTCTCCATCACTCGAGTAAAAGTCACCGAATTGTGGTCACTGTCCCCAAAGTGCTCACCTACCTTCAATTCTAACACCTGGCCTGGTTCGTTACCCAGAACGAAATTCAGTATGGCCTCACCTCTTGTTGGCCTGTCTACATATTGTGTCAGGAAACCCTCCTGCACACATTGGACAAACACCGACCCATCTAACGTACTCGAGCTATAGCTTTCCCAGTCAATATCTGGAAAGTTAAAGCCCCCATAACAACCACCTTATTATTTTCACTCTTCTCCTGAATCATCCTCGCAATCCTTTCTTCTACATCTCTAGGACTATTAGGAGGCCTGTAGAAAACTCCTGACAGCGTGACCTCACCGTTCCTATTTCTAACCTCAGCCCAAACTACCTCAGATGGCGAGTCTTCATCCGTCGTCCTTTCCACCGCTGTAATACTATCTTTGATAAGCAATGCCACACCTCCCCCTCTTTTACCCCCACCTCTAACCCTACTAAAACATTTAAACACTGGAACCTGCAACAACCAATCCTGTCCCTGTTCTACCCATGTCTCCGTAATAGAGATGGACGTTAAATGGTGGGCAATCCAGTAAGTCCCAAGTGTCATGAATGGATAAAAAGATTGAACTTTAAGTTACATCATGAGCATATGATGCAGCAATCGGGCTTTGATGAATTGTCCTGGTGACTAATATTTTGACTTTTCTCTTTCCAGATTGTGACAGACGCGGTAGAACATCTGTTAATAAAAACCGAAGTACAGCGTTCACAGCCAGCCGAGAACTGTGTTGTGTGTGGAGACAAAGCATCAGGTAAATACTAATTCGAGAATAATTTGAATAAGGTCCTAGCCAAGGCATAGTAAGCTATGGACCAAGTGCAGATAAATGGGATTGGTTTAGTTTGGTGTTTGCTGGTTGGCATTGACTTAGTAGGTTGAAAGGCTTGTTTCTATGCTGTATGACTCTGAGGTGACACAAAGGTTGGAAGTGTTTATTGATCTGTGGAATGTAGGTGTCGCTGACTGGTTCAGCATTTATTGCTCATTCCTTACTGCTCTTTTTTTTTATATAGATATTTTTATTAGAAATTTAACATTTTTACAATTTTACAAAAATAAACAAAACTCTCAAATACAAACATTGATATACAATTAAATCAAATATACAATAGCCAAAATTTAACAAAAGAGAAAAAACCAAAAAAGGAAAAAAAAACAAAACTCAACTGTCTACTAATCTAACCTACAACTAACCAGAGAGTATGTTTAAGTCTCTTACATGCTCGGAATGTGTTAACATCAAATGTAATAAAAGCCGTATTCGTGCGGGATTCCTCTCCTAAGGGGCCCCGGACCAGCCAGGTTTGTAATCTCAATTAAATAAAAGCCCTTGTTAGGATAGCCAAAATTTCTGTATTTATGTAATTCAAGAAGGGCTGCCATATTTTATAAAATAATTCGGTCTTTCGGTGCACCATATTTGTAAGGAAGTAATTCCATAATTAATCTGTGCCAATTTGAAAGTACAGGGGGGCCCTCAGCCACCCAGTTCACCAAAATATTTTTCCTTGCACAGAAAGAGAGAATAGAAAATAGTCTCTTCCCGTACATGTCCAGGGAGGGAAAGTTCGAAAAGCCCAAAAGGAGAGATACAGGGTCCACTTTAATTTCCGTTCCGAAAATTTCTGTCAGGGTACTTGCTACTTTGGTCCAATATCTACGGATCTTATGACAGGTCCATAGGCAATGTACAAGAGTGCCCACCTCTATTTTACATTTGGGACACATTGGAGATGCTCCTGCCTTAAATTTTGCCAATCGAGCCGGTGCTATATGGGCCCTATGAAGTATCTTCAGCTGGATAGCCTGAGTTCTGTTACAGATAGTAATTCTTCTAGCATTTTCCCAAATATCATTCCACGTTTCTATAGAGATTTCTAGTCACAAATCCTGATCCCATGTTTTAAGCAGATTATCCATATCTCCCGATACTTCATCATGTAGTAAATGATAAATAGTACTGACGGAAGATACCCCCACTGGTCGTAGGAAACTACATTCTCCTTACTGCTCTTGAGAAGGTTGTGGCGAGCTACCTTCTTGAACCGCTGCAGTCCAGACTGGTAGGATGTATGGCTACATGGCAGATTGCGTTTAATACACAAAAGCATGAAGTGATTTATTTTGGTTGGAAGATTGAAAAAAAGCAATAGGAATAAAAGATGCAAGAGTAGAGAGACTTGGGAATTTGGGTGCATAAATGATTAACGGTGGCAGGAAAGTTGAGAAAGTGCTTCATAAGTGACATGGGCTACTGAATTTTATAAATAAAGGTGTATAAGCAAGGAAGTTATGGTGAATCGTTACAAAACATTGAACTGGCTTAAACTGAAGAATTATGTCTCATTCTGGTTCCCCAGCTTTAGGTATTTAAGAAGGTGCAGAAAAGTTCGAGAAGACTGATTCTGAGGTTCAGTTATATGGATAATTTGGCAACACTAGAGCCAAGAGGTGGTTGAGAAGAGATTGGGCAGATATGTTCAAAATCATAAGCAGATTTTTAAAAATTAATTCTTGGGACATGGATGTTGCTGTCTGAGCCAGCATTTATTTCCCATTTCTATTGCCTTGGAAAGGTGGTGGTGAGCTGCCTTTTTGAACTGCTGCAAATGGTGTGGTGTAGGTAGACCCGCAGTACTCTTACGGGGGGAGTTTGGGATTTTAACGCAAACTGTCCAAGGAACCTTACTGAGTTGATGCAATGTTTCTCCCCACCCCCACCCTCCTCTAGCTTATCTCTCCACGCTTCAGGCTCACTGCCTTTATTCCTGATGAAGGGCTTTTGCCCGAAACGTCGATTTCGCTGCTCGTTGGATGCTGCCTGAACTGCTGTGCTCTTCCAGCACCACTAATCCAGTATCTTGTAGATGGTTTAGTGCTGGAGGAAATGAATGTTGAAGGTGTTAGATGAGATGGAAAATAAATGTAGTGCTTTGTCCCGAATGGTGTTAAGGTTCTTGATTGTTATTGGAGTTGCACCCATCCAGATAGGTGGACAGTATTCCATTATACTATTGGCTTGTGCTTTGTAGTTAGTGGACTGGCCTTGAGGGTTCAAAAGGTACATTACTTGCTGCACAGTTCCAACCTTTGACCTGCCCTTTTAGCCCAGCATTCATTTGACTGATTTTATTCTCTTTCCATGTGAATGCGCAGGCTAGGAACAGGAGTAGAACCTGCTTCACTATTTAATATGATATGGCTCCATCTTCTATCGCCTTTACCTTAAAAATATTCAAAGACACTGCGTCTACTACTTTTTAAGGAAAATATTCCAAAGACCCATGGCCCTCTAAGAGATTAAATTTATTCTCATCTTTGTTTTACATGGACGACGCTTAATTTTAATCTTTGACCCGGAGTTCCAGATTCTCCCATGAGAGGAAACATCCTTTCCACATCCACTTTTCCATATCCATCCAATAACGACCCCTTAGGATCTTAAAGTTTTCAATAAGGTCACCCCAACTCTTCAAAACTTCAGTGTATATGAGCCTGTCCAAGCTTTCCTTTGGAGATAACCCTCTTGTATTTGTCCAGGAAAATCTTCTCTGAATGGCTCCCAACTCATTTCCATATCCAGCGTATTCCAAATGTGGTCGCACCAGCTCTCTCTAACAGGAGCATAGCATTGATAGTTTTGTATTAATTTTCTCTTGAGCATTACTGAGTTAGAGATCTACAGTATAGTAAATGGCCCTTCAACCCATCAGACCCATGCTGGTCAAAAAAACCCACCTTTCCCATCTTCCAGCATTTGACCCATAGCCAAATGATTATCTTTGCCACCTCCTTGAAAAATTCAGTCAAGTTAGTAAGACATGACCTGCCTTGCCAAAGCCTTGCTGACTGTCCCTAATTAGGCCATGCTTTTCCAAATGTGCGTAAGTTCTATCCCTACAAATTCTCTCCAATAGAATTTTTTCCCAGCCACGGATGTGAGACTCATCAGCCTATAGTTTCCTGGATTATCCCGATTTCCCTTCTTGAACACAGGAATGACATTAGTTACTTGCCGGAGCCAGGACTTCTCCAGTGCCTAGCGGGGATGCAAAGATATTGGTCAAGGCCCCAGCAATCCCCTCACTCAATAACCTGGGGTAGATACAATCGGGTCCTTGGGACTTATCCACTCTTCAAGAGACTCAATACTGCTTTTTTCTTGACCTCAAAATGCTTCAGCATATTGGCCTGCTCCATACAAATTTCACTATTCTCTCTATCTTTCTGGGTGGATACCGACGCGTGGTACTAATTTAGGATCTCGCCCACATCCTCTGCCTCTAAGCTCAAGTTCCGTCCTTTCATCTTTCTCCCTAGTTATCCTCTTATTTTGAATCTATGCATGTATAGAATCTATGTATGTATAGAATGCCTTTGGATTCCCTTTAACCTTACTTGCCAAGGTCTTTTCCTAGTCCCTCCTTGATCTCCTAATTCCTGTTTGAGTTTTTTTCTTGCTTTCCTTATAGCCCTCATGGGCCCTGTCCAAATTTAGCTTCCTAAACTTTAAGACGCTTCTTTTTCAGTTTTGACTAAATTAACAACCTCCATCGTCATCCAAGGGTCCCTTACCTTGCAATCTTGACCTTCCTTCTTACTGGAACATGCTGGTCCTGAACTCTGATCAGGTCTTTAAACAACTCCCATGTGTCAAGTGTGGACTTGCCCAATAACAGCTCCTCTCAATGATCACTCCTTAGCTTCTCCTAATACTGACGTAATTTTCCCTCCCCCAATTTAGTACCTTCCCGTAAGGTCCTGACTTATCCTTACTCATGGCTATCTTAAAACATGGGAGTTGTGATCACTGTTTCCAAAATGCTCTCCCACTGGAAGGCCAGTCAACTGACCTGGCTTATTAGCCTGTGCAAGATCCAGTATGGCCCCTCCTCTAGTTGGATTACTGTTTCAAGAAACCCTCTTGGATGCACTTAACAAAATCTGCCCATCTAAGCCTCTTGCTCTAAGGGAATACCAGTCAATATTGGGAATGTTAAAGTTACCTAATATGATAACCCTGTTGTGATTGCATCTTTCCAAAAAATGACTATATATTTGCTTCTTAATGTCTTGATGGTTAATGTGGGGCCAATAATATAGCACTATCAGAGTAATTGGAATATTATGTGTAATTCTGATCTCCTTCCTATCGGAAAGATGTTGTGAAACTTGAAAGGGTTCGGAAAAGATTTACAAGGATGTTGCCAGGGTTGGAGGATTTGAGCTATAGGAAAAGGTTGAATAGGCTGGGGCTGTTTTCCCTGGAATGTCGGAGGCTGAGGGGTGACCTTATAGAGGTTGATAAAATCATGAGGGGCATGGATAGGATAAATAGACAAAGTCTTTTCCTTGGGGTGGGGGAGTCCAGAACTAGAGGGCATAGGTTTAGAATGAGAGGGGAAAGAAATAACAGAGACCTAAGAGGCAACTTCTTCACTCAGAGGATGGTAGGTGTATGGAATGAGCTACCAGAGGAAGTGGTGGAGGCTAGTACAATTGGAACATTTAAAAGGCACTTGGATGGGTATATGAATAGGAAGGGTTTGGAGGGATATGGGCTGGGTGCTGGCAGGTGGGACTAGATTGGTTTGGGATATCTGTTCGGCATGGACCGAAGTGTCTGTTTCTGTGCTGTACATCGCAATGATTCTATGACTCTAATTGTACCCGTATTATTTTTGAACTCTACTCATATTCTCTCGGTGGATGAGTCCTCCAATACGACCTTTCTGACTGCAGATGTGACATTCTCCCTGATTAGTAATGCCAACTTCTCCACCTCTTTGTTTTGGATGAGGTACAGGAAAGTAAAAAAAGAATGAGGCCCTGCAATGTTGAGGAGCTTGTCCGTCCTTCCTTCCCTCAACCAAGTTTTTGTAATGGCACAACATCGTCGTCCCATGTACTGATCCAGGTTCTAAGCTCATCTGCCTAACCTATAATACTACTTGTTGAAATAAACAAACTTCAGCCTATTAGTACCATCGTATTCATTTACTGTCTCTGCTTGTCCATCCTTTCTGAGGTTCTGGTCTTAACATCGATCTTCCCCTCAATCCTTCCACTTGCTGACCTGCTGCTCTGGTTCCCAGTCTGCTGCCACTCTAGTTTAAACCTTTCCGAGTATCACTAGCAAACCTCCATGCGAGGATACCAGAGGTTCCCCTCCAGTTAAGGTGAAACCCATCCCTCTTGTAGAGGTCACCTTGACCCAAGAAGAGATCCAGTGATCCAAAGAACCTGAAACCTTGCCTCCTGCACAAGCTCCTTAGCCATGCATTCGTTTGTCCTATCTTTGTGCTTTTTGCAGCACTAGCACATGACACTGGTAATGACCCAGAGATAACTACCCTTGAGGTCCTGGACCTTGTTCCTCTTTCCACCTATGTCATTGGTACCAATGTGCACCCCGACTTCTGGCTGGTCACCCTCCCCCTTAAGAATTTCATGCCACGGCTCAGGGATGTTTTTGACTCTGGCACCAGAGATGCATCACACCATTCTGGAGTGTTAAGGTCCTAACTAGCAAGTCTCCTACTATAGCTCACTTGTATCTCACCCAACTCTGCTCTACAGCAGAGCCATTTGTGGTGTCACAAGCGTGGCTGCTGCTGTTCCACTCCCCTGAGAAGCTCTCCCCCTACCAACAGTATCCAAATTGGTATATCTGTTAGAAGGGGGATTGCTACAGGAGACTGCTGCACTACCTGCCTTTCCCGGCAGTTACCCACCTACCTGATTGAATCTGTGATGTGACTACTTCCCTATAAGTAGTGTCTATGGCACTCTCTGTGTCCAACCAAGCAATGCCACCCAGGTAAATAGTGCAGTGAAGAAGGCATATGGCGTACTGGCTTTTATTGGTAGAGGAATTGAGTTCCGGAGTCCTGAGGTCATGCTGCAGTTGTATAAGACTCTGGTGCGGCCGCTTCTGGAATATTGTGTGCAGTTTTGGTCGCCATACTATAGGAAGGATGTGGAGGCACTGGAACGGGTGCAGAGGAAGTTTACCAGGATGTTGCCTGGTATGGTAGGAAGATCCTATGAGGAAAGGCTGAGGCACTTGGGGTTGTTTTCTTTGGAGAAAAGAAGGTTTAGGGGTGATTTGATAGAGGTGTACAAGATGATTAGGGGGTTAGATAGGGTTGACAGTGAGAACCTTTTTCCGCGTATGGAGTCAGCTATTACAAGGGGGCATAGCTTTAAATTAAGGGGGGGTAGATATAGGACTGATGTTAGGGGTAGGTTCTTCACTCAGCGAGTCGTAAGATCATGGAATGCCCTGCCAGTAGCAGTAGTGGACTCTCCCTCTTTATGGGTATTTAAGCGGGCATTGGATAGGTATATGGAGAATAGTGGGTTAGTGTAGGTTAGGTGGGCTTTGATCGGCGCAACATCGAGGGCCGAAGGGCCTGTACTGCGCTGTATTGTTCTATGTTCTATGTTCTATGTATATGAGGAAGTACACTTCCTGCAGACATGATTGTCAGGGATACTAGTCTGGCATGGGGAGCACACCACTGCCTTTGTCCCTTTACTAACGTAGCCTTTGAGGCTTTTTGTTCCTTAACACCAGTGGTAGTGGTTGGGGATTTGGGAGAGAGGGGAGGATGTCTTCCTCTCTTAGAGTGTTCCTCAGTGAAGTGCTCTCTGCTGCCCTGTTATTCATGTTCCCTTTCAATCTCCTCTGCTCCAAGGAACACAACTCCAGTTTGTCCAATCTCTGTTCATAACTAAATTCTCCAGCCGTGCAACTTCCAGGTAAGTCTTGTCTGCACCCTCTCCAGTACAATCGCATTGTATCACCTAATAGCTGTAGTTTAATTTTTTTATACAGTTCCAACATAACCTCCCTGCTCTCAAACTTTATGCTTCGACTAATAAAGGCAAGAATCCCATATGTCATTTTAGCTACTTTATCCACGTGCACACTAATTCCTCTTTGATCTTCAGTGATTCCCAGGATCCTACCGTACATCATGTATTACCTTGCCCTTGTCCTGACCAAGTACATGACCTCTCATTTATCCAGAATAAATTTCATTTGTCACTGATTAGCCCCTTTGACCAACTTGTTTATATTCCCTTGTATCAATTTTTGTACCATTTGCAAACTTAACTAATCAGTCCTTCTGCATTCAAGTCTAAGTCATTTTTATAAACCACAAAGGGTGGAGGCCCTAATGGACATAGACTTCCAGTCAGAAAAAAAACACCTCTTAACCATCACCCTCTGGTTGATGCCACTCAACTAATTGTGGATCCAAATTGACAAATTTCCTTGGATCCTAGGGGCTCTTACTTTTGCTATCAGCCTCCTATGTGGGACCTTATCAAAAGCTTTACTGATATCTTATTCTTTCTGCATGCTAATCTTTTGTGATTCTTGTACTAAGACAGCCAGATCCTGCTGTATCAGAGTGTTTGCAATCTCTAACAATTTATAATATTCTCTTCTTGATTCTTCCTGCTAAAATGTACAACTTCACATGTACTCACATTATACTCCATTAGCCAGATCTTTTCCCACTCACCTAACCTATCTAAATCCCTTTGTATCATTCTCACAACCTACTTTCCTACCTAAGACCATAAGAACTTAGAATAGGAGTGGGCCCCTCAAGCCAGCTGCACTATTCAAAAAGGTCATGGTTGATCTGACATTACTCATGCCTACTTTCCGGCCCTTTTCCCTTAATCCTTGATTCCCCTACTAATCAAGAATCTATCTCCGCCTTAAATCTCCGCAAAAACTGTGGCCCACAATGTATGCGGCAAGGAGTTTTAAAGACTCTGAAGCCCCTGAGAAAGAAATTCCTCCTCCTCTTAAATTGGCTATCTGAGACTGTGTCTTCTGGTCCTAGACTCTTCCGTGAGAGTCCTTTCATTTATATCATACTATCTTTGTCATCAGCAAAGTTGCCGACCGTACTTTTGGTCTCTTCATCCAAGTCATTTATTGTGAAAAGTTGAAGTTCCAACACCGATTGCACATTCATTACAAACTGCCGACTAGATCAAGATCCATTTATGCCAACTCTCTATTTACTAGCAAGCCAGTCATCTCTCAACGCCAAAGTAGCATTTACACAACAATGTGGAGACTTGCAGGTATGTCCTGTATACAAAAAAGCAGGATAAATTCAACCAAGTCAATTACTACCCTATCAGACTAATGTTGAATTTCAGTGAAATACTGAAAGAACTTGATAGTGCTATCAGGCTACAGTTGCAAAGGACTAATCTGCTCACTGACGCTCAATTTGGTTTCCATCAAGGCTACTCAGCCCTTGACCTCATTACAGCTTTGGTACAAATATGAACAATAGATCTGACTTCCAGAACTGACTGCCCATGATATCACAGCAGCATTTGACCAAATATAGCATTCAGCAGCACTAGAAAAACTGGATTCAGTTTACAGTAGGGAAAGACTCTCCATTGGTTGGGGTAGTTGCGATTGTTGGAAGTCAATCAACTCAGCTCTGTGGCATCTCTGCAGGAGTTCCTCACGGCAATGTTCTCGGCCAAACCATCTTCAACTGCTTTTCAATGACCTTTATAAGTTCAGCAATGACGATGTGTAATCATCCGTGAACAATGTCTAGCACCATTTGCAACTCGGCGAAAGTGAGGACTGCAGATGCTGGAGATTAGAGTCGAGAATGTGGTGCTGGAAAAGCACAACAGGTCAGACAGCATCCGAGAAGCAGGACAGTTGACATTTTGGGCAAAAGCCCTTCATATGGAAAGCCCTTCACCATTTGCGACTCCTCAGGTAGTGAATCAGTCCAGGTCCAAATACAAAATGATCTGGGCGCATTAACCTTGGGTTGACAAGTTGCAAGTAACATTGACAACACGAGTGCCAGGTTCTCCAACAAGACACAATCCATCTAGCACCCCTTGACTATCAATGGCATTAATATTACTGAATCCCGCTTTTAGTATTATGAGAGTTACTTCTGATAGTCGATTAGTTATATAATTGATGTATTGGTTCTACATTTCCAAAGATCCCGACATTTGGGAATGTTCCTTTAGAAACAGAGAAGACCGTTCAGCTTATAAAGCCTGCTCTGCTATTAAATGTGATCCTGCGTTTTACCTACCCTGTCCTTTACACCATTAATAATTGTAAATTTGTTAACCTCCTTTAAATACATTCAGAGATTGAATTTCCATCATCCTGTATGGTAGAGAATTCCAAAGATTCACAGCCCTCTGAGTACAAAAGCTCTCCTTACTTTGGTCCTGAATGGCATCCCGTTATTTTTAAATTGTGCCCCCTAGTTTCAAATTTGCTAACCAGGGGAAACATCTACATTTATCCTTTTAAGTATTTATGGTTTCAGTTAGCCCTCCTCTCATTCTTTGAAACTCTAGAGTATACAGGCTTGGTTTGCCCAGTCGCTGTTCCTGCCAGTCTGGTGAATCTGTGCTACACTCTCTTTCTATGACACTAAAATCTTTCCAGAGATGAGAAAACCACCATTGTGCTCCATAACTGAAGCAAGACTCCACTACCCTATACTCCAAATCTTCTCACAGTAAAGGCTAACATTCCATTAGCATTCTTAACAGCTTGCTGCACCTGCATGTTAGCCTTCAAAGCTCATCAACAAAGGCACCTAGGTTCCTTTACCTATGCTTTCCAATCACTCATCATTTAAGAAATGCTCTGCACATATGTTCACCCTGTAAAAATGGATAACCACCTGTTTTTACACATTATATTCCATCTTCTGTTTTTTTTTGGCCAGTCACACACTAAGTAGGGCCCAAGTATTAATCTTTGCAGTACCTCGATAGTCACAGTCTGTCAACACAAAAATGACATTTTGATTACCATTCTGCTTTCTGTCTGTTAGCCAATCCTTAACTCACCTCTGTGCTTTTTATTAGTAAGATCCTGGGAGAGATCAATATGATTTCAGAGTCTGATCAGCTAAATGTTTGATTTTAAGATTTATAAAACTTAAATTTTTTTTTAAAAAATCTGTAATAGCAAGTAGGGGGAGGTTACTTATGTTTTACTGAGATCTGTCTCTTGATTGAATTTTGATATAAAAGATAGATATTTATCCCATAGCAGTGTTTTGAGCAGTAAGACTGTGCTAACATTTGAGTTTTTGACCAAGGTATTGTATGTGCTTTTAGATATTTTTATGGGTTTGTAATTGTTAAAGAGACAGAGATGGATTTTAATAGTTATGTACTCTTCCCTTGCAGTAAGGTTATTGTCAGATGTGGAAGGATCATTTGGAGCCTTGGATGGAGGTGAGGGGAGGTTGTGGGAAACATGTTCCTGTAGACTGTGTCTGCAGGCAGTATGTTTGCTTGCAAATCCTATCAGATCACATGGATTGGTTGGATCGGCAATTAGAGGCAGCGAGGAATTTACAGTAGTCAGGGTGGTAGTGCTGGATGGTAGTTTCAGGAAGGTAGAAAAACCGCAGATATATTCAGATAGATGGATCATTGCTAGAAGGGTAAGAGACATTGGCAGATGGTGCAGGAGTCTCCTGGGCTAACACCAGGACTGTAATTGGACGGCCTCTAAGGGAAATATAGCACTGAAAGCTGGGTTTCTGGTACCCTGACTGTCTGTGTTGTGAAGTGATCAATTGTGATAGGGGACACTCGTCAGGGACACAGGCAGTGGTTTCTGTGGCTGTCAGCGAGAAATCAGAATAGTGTGTTGACTCCCTGGTGCCAGAGTCAAAGATGTCTCGAAGCATGTGCAGAATATTATTGGAAAGGAAGAGTGACCAGCTGGAGGTCATTGTACACGTTGGTACCAATAACATAGGTAGCAAAAGAGTCGAAGTTCTGCAGAGAGAATATAGGAAATTAGGCAGGTTAAAAAGTAGGTAATCGGGGGTAGTATTATGTGGATTTCTCTTGGTGCCAGGTGCTAGTGAGAATAGGAATAGGTGGATGGGGACAGATGAATGTGTGGCTAATGTTATGAAGATGTGTGTGTACTGTACTTTTAAGAGAGTTAAAAACTTTCAGAGCTACCTGACAGCACCAAGTGTTCTGAATAAGATCCAATGTAACATGTTGTCCAGCAGCTTGGGTAGTTGGTTGCCTGGAGACAAAAACAAATTTGAATTAGGCCGATTAATTTAAATTATACACCCCAAAAAAAACAAGCTTCAATCAAGTTTGAATTTAGTATGTTGACAATATTAAAAGCCAATGACACAATCCGATGCTTTGGGGATATAAGACTGGGAAAAATTGAACAGTTGGGAGGAGAACTGCCAAAAGACCAACAGATGTAGGCTGCTAGTCAGAAATCTCTGAAAGGTATCTGTTTCAAGAAGAAGTTTGCACAGAGAAAAACATCGACACAGACCTAGAGAGCAAATCTGCAAAGAGAAGGTTCGACAGCTGGCTAGTTTTGAAATTTGAATTTTTCAGTAAATCTTAATCCAGGGTTTTATCGGACTAGTATTATAGAAGGGAAAGTAAAAGATAGGTTATAGGAAGGAGTTGTAAATAGTTGTTAGTTAATTATTCTCTGTTATACTTTAAGAAATAAAGCTGTTAATTTTTGCTTAATAGTTCTTGGCCTCTTGAAGTTTCACAGATTACTGCACGGGATAAATGTTTTCTGTGTTGCTGGTTTAAATTAAGCTGAAGGGTTTACCCTGTGATGTAACACTAAGGAGCTTTGTAGAGGGCAAGGATTCATATTTTTGGACCATTGGGATCTCTTCTGGGTTAGATGTGACCTGTATAAGAAGGACAGGTTGCATGTGAATTGGAAAGGGGCAAGGTGGGGACCCATAGAGCTAAGTCTGAGGCTGGTACATTAGATAAGGGGAGAAAATTAAAATAGTCAAGGCAGCCAAGAGCATAGTGGAGAGCAAGGTAAGATTGATAAATTAAACTGCATTTATTTCAATGCAAGAGGCCTTACAGGTAAGGCAGATGAGCTGAGGGCATGGGACTGTGACATCATAGCTATTACAGAAACATGGTTCGGGTGAACAGAACTGGCAGCTTAATGTTCCAGGGTATGTATGCAATAGGAAGGATAGAAAGGTTGGGAGATGGGGTGTTTTTTGTTAAGGATAGCGTTACACTTGTACTGAGCGAGGATATTCCTGGGAGAACATGCAGTGAAGTTGAGAAATAAGAAAGGGATGATCACCTTTTTGGAATCGTAATATAAGCGTCCCAATAGTTAGCAGGAATTGAGAAGCAATTATGTAAGGAGATCTGGCACATGTGTAAGAATAATAGGGTGGCAATGGTAAGGGATTTTAACCTTCCAAACATAGTGTCAAGAGCTTGGATGGAGAGGAATTTGTTAAATATGTACAAGAAAATTTTCTTCTTCAGTATCTGGATGCAATGCTAGAAGAGGAGCAAAATAAGACCTTATCTTGGGAAATAAGGCAGAGCAAGTGTCCGAGGTGTCAGTGGGAGAGCACATTGGTGCAAATGATCATAATTCCATTAGCTTTAAAATAGTTGTGGAAAAGGGTAGACCTAATCTAAAAGTTCTAAATTGTAGGAAGGCCAATTTTGATGGTATTAGACAGGAATATTCAAAAGTTGATTGGGGGAGCCTGTTCACAGGTAAAGGAATGGTTGGAAATTGGGAGGCCTTCAAAAATGAGTTGACAAGAGTTTAGGGATAGTATGTTCCTGTAACATCCTGCTCTAGGAAAGATGTTAAATTGAAAGGGTTCAGAAAAGATGCTGGGTCTGTTCTGCACATTGGACATGACATAGGATGATGATGGTGGTGTCTGGCATATTATTGAACTCATCAACTCATATCTTACAGGCAGTGTCAGTTTGTTACTTGATTAATCTGCTGGATAGTTTTGCCATTAGGCCAGAGACGATTTTACAGGGTTGACACGGCTATATTTGCTTAGTTAATTGCCGAAGTTTACTTCCTTTTACCAGACTTTGTAGCAGTTTAGGACAACAACTGATTGACTTACTAGGACATTTCAAAGGGCACTTAAGAATCAAACACATGGCTGCTATTCTAAAGTCACTTAATATCCAGACCATGAGAAAGTGGCCAACTTTGTTCCCTCACAGGCATTTGTGAAATGTGGGTTTTTATGACAATCAGCATTGGTTTCACAGTTACTATTAGACTAGCATTTTAATTTCAGAGTTATTATTTGAATTCAAACTTCACCATCTTCCCTAGTGGAATTTGAATCCAAAGTCCCAAAACATTAACCTAGGTCTCTGGAATCTTAGACAAAAGTGAGGACTGCAGACGCTGGAGATTAGAGTCAAGATTGGAGTGGTGCTGGAAAAGCACAGCATCAGAGGAGCAGGAACGTCAACATTTTGGGCAGGAGCTGAGACAAGCCCATATCACTTATACCAGCTATTGTGCAGTACGTTATACTGGCCAATATTGATTGCTTAATTCGCATTAATTTTTTTAAATGATCTATTTGTGAGATTGACTTGTTCACAAACAGAAAATGCAGTAGGCTAACAATAACATCACTTTGAAAGTAGTTAATTGGTTGTGGGATACTTTGGGACAACTTAAGGTGGAGAAAAGTGTTTTTGACATACAATTCTTTGGATATCCAGAAGCGGGGATCAGCTAATAATTTTTGAAGTGCGAATTTCAGCAACATAAAACAGAGTGAGCTTTATTCGAGATGACTGATTTTATTCTGTTAGACACTATGCTTACCCACCAAGATCTGACCTAAATATGCTCCTTTACCTTTAAAGGGCGTCACTATGGTGCAGTCAGCTGTGAGGGTTGTAAAGGGTTCTTCAAGCGAAGCGTAAGGAAAAATCTGACATATAGCTGCCGTAGCAGTCGAGACTGTGTCATCAACAAGCATCATCGTAACCGCTGTCAGTTCTGCAGACTTCAAAAATGTTTGGAGATGGGAATGAAAATGGAATGTAAGTATTACATTGTTCCTGGTGTGCCAGGGTAAAGTTGGACTGTACCTGGAGAACCAGGGGAGGTTGGACTGGAGCCAAAGTGTTGATGGAGTTCCATATTGTAGCTGGGATGCCAGGGAGAGTTACATTGTACTTGAATTGTCGGGGGAGTGTGACAACAAAGAGAAGCAGACTTTTAGTGTAATAACTCAGCCAAGCCTCTGAAATTCCCCTTTGATTGCTAATCAGTTCTCCTCTCTTTACCATCCTTTTACCTTTATTTAGCTTTAGAATACTTTGGGATTCTCTTTTGTTAGCTGCTAGTTTCTTTTTATACTCTATCATTGCTTCTTTCCTTTATCACTTGGTCTCCTGTCTTCTATATTCACCTAGTTTGCAGTTATATTATCACTGATCCAGTTGGCACACCTCATTCCCAAAAATGAGGTTTAATTCTTCTGTTCAATCTTTTCAAAGCTGTCTGTCCATATTAGTAGAGGAACCTGAGACACTAGAGCAGGGAAAATGTCCCAAGTGTCAGGAACACTGTATGTCATTTATAAAGAATCACAGGACTGATCATTCTGTAAGAACCATCCAGCTGTATAAGTTGTATCAAGCCAAGAGAGAGGTTGGTGAAAGCATACACCCCACAAATGGAGTTCTCTTACTTATTGTACTCATGACATTGTCACTTTTCTTCTAATGCTAGCTGTTCAGTGTGAGAGAAAACCAATTGAGGCACAACGGGAGAAACCAGCAAACTGTGCAGCTTCCACAGAAAAGATCTACATCAGGAAAGATCTAAGGAGCCCACTCACAGCCATGCCAACGTTCATCACAGGCAAAGAAAGTGTAAGGTATAATTAACAGCAATGTTTACCTGGAGATTCAAATAAGGAGACTTTTAGTAATGTCTTGGATTTTCCACATGCACCATAAGGTGTGACTTTCTGGATTGTTGCAGCAATTGACTGTCAGAGGACATTGAGGACTTCCTCTAATAATGCCACTTGAATCTAACTGACTAAGCTCCCACTTTCCAACCCTTTCTAATTTTGAGTCCGTGGCTACTTACTATGTAGGAATTCCTACACCATGGACATGGGGGTTTGAACAGACTGAGTCTTGAGTGTGAAACAGCTAGTGATAAAATACTCTGCCAGCAAATGTCGAAATGTTAGAGAGGATAACCATACTGGAAACTAGATATTCAAGAGGAATTAATATTGCAGAATAGGCAAAAAGGAATAGAAAATGAGGTAGCTTTGTTAATAAAGGATGATATTAATATAGTGAAGAATAGTAACATAGGTGCAATAGGTTTATTCCTCATTGTTTAGCTGAAAATAAGGGATTCCAAGGGAAAGAAAAAGGGAAGATCACGATTCTCCACACGAGAGATTTGGAGCAGGCACACCCAGAATGAGATATAGTCCAAATGAATGGATGATACTGGAAATTTAGAGCACTCTAGGAATTCAGTGCATGGAGTAAGAAGTGTCTTATGGCATTCTCTCATTCATAGTTTGTGTGGTCTTTTCCAGGGCTTATAGTTTGAAACAATATATTCTTCAGCTTCAAATGAGCAGAGAGTAGGGAGATCAGCTGCAGCTTCAGAGAACTGCAGATTGGGAAAGCAAATTGAAACAGGAATGTGTGTGTTGATGGTTTGTGATTTTAAAAATTTGTATATTTTTTGGAAGAAGGAATTAACTGAGAAACAACAGGATTAAATGAAAGTTAGAGCCAATATAATGAAGGAATATAAGTAAGCAAAGCAGAGTAAGGAAGTACAGCTAGGGTAAGGGAAGTAAGTTAAGAGTATTCTTACACAAACCTTTTTTTAGGAAAGAGAGTTACTCAAACTTAAAAGAAGTCTTGACTGCAGAGCTTGCTCCTCACATGATATGTGACAAATTATAGGAAATGCGTCAAGCTGCAGCTACTGACAAATCACATTTCAGAGTTGGAGTTGTAGGTGAATTCGCTGTGGAGTGTCCACAATGCTGAGAAATGCATGGAAATCCTATTCAGTGAGGTGGTCATGCCACAGATGCAGATTGAATAGGCAGAGAGGGCATGGCTGACCACCAGGTACAGTAGAGGAAGGCGTGTAGTACAGCAGCCCCCTGTGTCTATCCCCTTTTCTAATAAATATACCATTTTTGAATACTGTTGGAGGAGATGACTGTGCAGGTGAAAGCAGTGAGAGTTAACTTCATGGCACCATGGGTGAATGTGCTGCACAAAAGGGGAGGAAGAAGAGAGGCAAGGCTATAGTGGTAGGGGATTCAATTGTAGGGATAACAGACTGACATTTCTGTGACCGCAAAACAGACTCCTGGATGGTATGTTGTCTCCCCAGTACTAGGGTCAAGGATGTCACTGAATGATTGGAGGGCATTCTGAAGGGTGAGGGCAAACAGACAGAGGTTGTGGTACATACTGGTGCCGACAACATAAGTAGAAAGGGTTGAACTCCTGAAAGGTTGGAAGTAGATTAAAGAACAGGAACCAAAAGGTAGTGATCTCTGGATTAATTCTGGTGCCTTGTGTGAGTGAGTATGGGAGTAGGAGGTTAGTCTACACAAATGTGTGGTTTGAGAGATGCTGCAAGAGGGAGGCCTTTTAGATGTCTGGCACATTGAGACAGTATTTGAGAGTAGTGGGACCTGTACAAGGCAGATGGGTTGTACCTGAACAGGAATGGGACTAGCATCCTTGCAGGGAAGTTTACTCGTACTGTTGGGGTGTTTAAACTAACTTGGCAGGAGGCTGGGATCCTGAGAAAATGATCAACAGGGGAATGAACAGCCAAAATTAGAAGTCAGTGAATTAGGAAAGCATAGGCATTGTGGGCCAGTTAAGGCATAAGGGCATTAATCAAGGATAGATGATACTTATTTTAATGCTAGTAATCTGATGAACGAGAGGCAGATGAGTTGAAGGCAAACACAAATGAAAAAATAATGTGTGATGTTTTTGCTGTCACTGAGACTTGGTTTTGAGAGGGGCAGGATTGACAACTCAATATTTCAGGGTACAGGGCTGTCAGGTGAGACAGGGAAGGAGGTAAAAAAGGAGGAAGCAATTTTGAACAGAGAATCTATTACAGCAGTAAGGAGGGATGACAGCTTCGAAGGCACCTCAAATGAAGCTATATTGATACAACTTAAAAACCAAAAAGGAGCAAGCACATTGCTGGGAGAATGCAAAGGCCTCCTCACAGTCAGGAGAAATAGAGGAGCAGATATGTAGGCAAATTTCAGTGAAGTGTAAAAGTGATAGTGCAATGATAGTGGGAGATGTCAACTTTCCCTAAATTAACTGCGGTAGTCATTATGTGAAAGATTTTGAGGGATTGGAAGTCGTAAAATACATCCAAGACAACTTTTTAAGTCAGTATGTATGAGGTCCTACAAAAGAGGAAGTGATCCTGGACTTTAAATTTATTAATTGAACTGGGCAAGTCATTGAAGTATTAGTGGGAGAGGTATTTACAAGCAGCGATCATTATGCTGTTAGATCCAAGATTGTTTTGGCAAAGGATAGAGTCCCACATGGAAGACTGAAATCAAAGTTCTCAAGAAGGCTGATTTTAATAAGTTCAGATACAGTTTGGTCAGAGTAGACTGGGTACAGATAAGTTCAAGTAAATCTGAGAGCAGTGGAATGTATTCAAGAAGAAAATATGGAGACTACAGGGCAAACATGTTCCAAGAAAGAAAAAGGGTGGGACCATTAAATGCTGTGAACCCTGTATAGCGGAGAATAAAAAGGATTGGATTAAGAGAGAAAGGAGGCTTTTTGCACATCCCAATGGTTCAAAACAACAGAAGCCCTAGAGGAATATAGAGTGTGCAAAAGGGAATTTAAAAAGATTTAGACAGCGAAAAAGGGATACGAAAGGATGCTGTTAAATAAGATAAAGGAAAATCCTAAATTGTTTTACAGAAGGTAAAAAGATAACAGGGGAAAGATTGGACCCATTAAGCACCAAAGTGATAATTTGTGCATGGAGCCAGAGGACGTAGGTAGCATTCTAAGTGAATGCTTTCAACTGTGTCCCTCTCACCATTGAACAATCAGGAAGAAGATCTATGATGCAGTTAAAGAAATTAGCATAAATAGTGAGGAGGCTCTGACTGGTCTGGCAGGCAAGGTTAAAAACAACAGATTCTAGGTTAGAGTGGTGCTGGAAAAGCACAGCAGTTCAGGCAGCTTCCGAGAAGCAGGAAAATCGACGTTTCGGGCAAAAGCCCTTCACCCTGCCTCTATTCCTGATGAAGCGCTTTTGCCCGAAACGTCGATTTTCCTGCTCCTCGGATGCTGCCTGAACTGCTGTGCCTTTCCAGCACAACTCTAATCTGGTCTGGCAGGCTTAAAAGTGGATAAATCTCCAAGGCTGGATGAGATATATTCCAGGTTATTGAGAGAGGCAAGCCAGGAAATTACAGGGGTGGTTACAAAAATAAATGTTCAATTCTGCTCTGAGCAAGGGAGAAATGCTGGAGGATGGCTAATGCAGTACTATTATTTAAGTAGGGAGCAAGGGATAAACCAGGTAAACCTGCCATTCTAAACTTGATAGTGAGGAATTTATTGGAAACAATTCTAAGGACAGAATTAATCTGTATTTGGAGAGACAGGGATTGATCAAGGGCAGTCAGTGTGGTTTTGTTAAGGGGAGGTCATGTCTGACCAACTTGATTGAATTTTTCAAAATTCAATCAGCAGTTGTGTAGATGAAGGGAATAGAGTCCCACATGGAAGACTGATAGCAAAGGAATTTGGCAGTTTGGGTCCACAATTGGCTGAGTGGCAGGAAGCAGCGAGTAATGGTGGAGAGATGTTTTGTGACTGGAAGCCTGTGTTCAATACAATCCCACGGGTTAATGTTGGGTCGTTTTTGTTTTTAATAAATGATTTAAACTTTAATGTAGGAGGGTTGATCAGTAAATTCGCAGATTGTACAAAATTTAATGCATTGCTAAGTAGTGAGAAAGATTGATAACATTTGGACGAAGTAATCGGAATGCAAAGTACTGGGCTAATGGTAAGATTCTTGGGAGTGCAGATGAGTAGAGAGACCTCGGTGTCCATGTACACAGATCCCTGAAAGTTGCCACCCAGATTGACAGGGTTGTTAAGAAGGCATACAGTGTTTTGGCCTTTATTGATAGAGGGATTAAGTTCCAGAACCAGGAGGTTATGCTGCAGCTGTACAAAGCTGTTGTACGGCCACACTTGGAGTATTGTGTACAGTTCTGGTCACCGCATTATAAGAAGGATTGGAAGCTTTGGAAAGGGTGCAGAGGAGATTTACTAGGATGTTGCCTGATATGGAAGGAATGTCTTACGAGGAAAGGCTAAGGACCTTGAGGCTGTTCTTGTTAGAGAGAAGAAGGTTGAAAGGTGACTTAATAGAGACATACAGGATAATCACAGTGTTAGATAGGGTGGACAGGGAGAGCCTTTTTCCAAGTATGGGGGATGGCAAACACGAGGGGACACAACTTTAAAGTGAGGGGAGATAGGTATAAGACAGATGTCAGAGGTAGTTTCTTTACTCCGAGAGTAGTAAGGGTATGGAATGCTTTGCCTGCATCGGTAGTAGATTCGCCAAGTTTAAGTGCATTTAAGTCGTTATTGGACAGGCATGTGGACGTACATGGAATAGTGTAGGTGGGATGGGCTTCAGATTAGTATGACAGGGCGGCGCAACATCGAGGGCCGAATGGCCTGTACTGTGCTGTAATGTTCTATGTTCTATGTTCTTTGTTCATTAGGTTACAGGGGGATGTCAGTGGGCTGATCAGTGGCAAATGGATCTCAATCCATGTTCCTCCTACAGGATGTAGGAGCTCAGGGAGACATCCATCTTCCTTGATGATGACACGTGTGGGGAGTGTACCCAGCTGCAGCTCCTGGGAAACTGTGTTAGGGAGCTGGAGCTGGATGTACTCAGAATCATCTGAAATGCAGGGCACTTTATCAATAAGAGTTTTGTTGAGGTGGTCACACATAAGATGCAGGCAGAGTAGTGGGGGACCACCAGGAAAGGCAGAGAGTGTAGGAATCCCCTGGATTACCATTCCCTTTGAAAACAAGTACACCGTTTTGGATACCGTTGGGGATGGTAACTGTTCAGGGAAAAGCAACAGTAGCCAGGTTGGTAGCACTACAGCTGGCTTTGGGGCACAGTGGGAAAGGGTAACGGTAAACAGGACCTTAGTCATAGGAGACTCGATAGTTAGGGGGATAGAGAGGAGATTTTTACAGCAGCAACAGGAGCTGTTAGAGTGAGAACTAGCAGGCTGTCAGGAATGTATGTTCCTCCTTTAAAAACTTACCTCATGGGATCAGCGGCCTCCATTTTTGCACCAGCAGCGGACGGTAAATTAATCCTTTAATAACTTATCTCGTAAATAGACGGAGCGCACGCTGAGCTGTTACGGACATGAGACTGCTGAGTTAGTGAGGTAATATGAATGGAGGAGCTGTGTTAGACTGGGGTGTCAAAGTTAAAAATCACACAACACTGGGTTATTGTCCAACAGGTTTATTTGGAAGCACTAGCTTTCGGAGCACCGCTTCTCCTTCAGGTGGTTGTGGAGTAGGACCGTAAGACAGTGTCATGAAAGTAAAATGATACTTCTAATAAACCTCAATTGTTAAGTCTTTCATTTTTTAGAATGGGTTACAGGTTTCAGTTCATTAATATGTAAATCCCAAAATTCCTTTAAAGCCACATTCTCAAGATAAGTAAAGGTTTTATATTTTAAAAAGTGACATCTCAGACAATGCCTTAAAGGTATGAGGTCAGAGTCTGTCTTTATCCCAATCTTGACTCAGACTGGTTCTATTTCCAAAGTGGAATTTACAAAGTATTATATGGATTGACTGTATGCATTGAATGCCTACTGGTTGTGCATTTTTTTGAGCAAAATAGAATGTATCTGTAAATATAAATCTACAAGTACAAATTTACCCCATAGATTTATACTTGTGTGCTCGTGCAGGAGAGTGTGTGCATGAGAGTGTGAGAGTTTGTGTGTGCAACCTTGGTAAAGTGTGTGAGTGTGTGATGGGGTATAAGCCTGTGTTTGTGTGTGTGTGTGTGTGTGTGTGTGTGTGAGAGAGAGAGAGTGTGTATTTAGTGGGGATGAATCCAAGGTCCCGGTTGAGGCCATCCTCATGGGTACCGAAGTTGGCTATCAGCCTCTGCTCGACCACTTTATGTTGTTGCCTGTCCCAAAGTCTGCCTTGGAGGATGGTCACCCGAAGATCCAAGGCCGAATGTCCCTTACTGCTGAAGTGTTCCCCGACTGGGAGGGAGCACCCCTATCTATCTGTTGTGCAGTGTCCATTCATCTGTTCACATAGCGTCTGCTTGGTCTTGCCAATCTATCATGCCTTGGGGCAACATTTGTCTGCAGTATATGAAATAGGCAACGTATGTTGAGTCATATGAGTACCTGTCACTACCGGTGGGTGGTGACCCCACGTGTAATGGTGGTAACTGTGTAGACACTCTGACAAGTCTTGCAGTGGTTGCCATCTCAGGGTTGTACAGTGTTGTGGTCGATGTTGTCGGAAAGGCTGGGCAGTTTGCCGCGAACAATGATCTGTTTAAGGTTTGGCGGTTGTTTAAATGCAAGAAGTGGAGGCATAGGGAAGGTCTTGGCAAGGTGCTCATCCTCATCGATAATGTATTGCAGGCTGCAAAGAACAAAGCGTAGTCTTTCGGCTCCCAGGAAGTACTGGACAACAAAAGGTACCCTATCGGTTGCAACCGGTGTCTGTCTCCTGAGGAGGTCATTACAGTATCTCGCAGTGGTACATCGGAACTGGGAATCAATGAGTTGAACATCGTATCCTTCTGTCACCTACAACTTCTGTCGCGACACTATGGATTTCTTACAGAAATTCAGCACTCGTGGACTAGTCGAACTGGGAACATTCCACATCACAATGGACGTTTCAGCACTCTACACCAGCATACCCGACGATGACGGCATTTCGGCAACAGCCTCAGTACTCAACACTTAACAACTGCCAATCTCCAAACTCCATCCTGCAACTCATCTGCTTCATCCTCAACCACAATGTATTCACCTTTGACAACCAGTTCTTCGTCCAGACACATGGGGACCAGACTTGCACCCCACTTTGCCAACATTTTCTTTGCTTCTCAGAACCTCCAACCAATACTATACAATACATGTATTGACAACATTTTCTTCCTCTGGACCCATGGTGAGGCATCCCTGAAACAACTAGACAGTGATATCAACCAGTTTAATCCAACCACGGACTTAGCATGGGTTACTCTTTAATACCTGTCTCATTCTTGGATACATGCATCTCCATCAAGGAAGGGCACCTCAGCACCTCACTCTGCTGCAAACCCATGGATAACCTGATGATGCTGCACTTCTCTAGCTTCCACCATAAACATGTTAAAGCAGCCATCCCCTATGCACAAGCCCTATGCACACACAGGATCTGCTCAGATGAGGAGGAACGTGATGTGCTCAACGTGCACACACAAACCTTTTATCATAAAAACCTTAACTTACCTTGAGAACATGACTTAAAAGGATTTCTGGGATTTACATATGAATGAACCGAAACCTGTAGCTCATTCTAAAAGATGAAAGACTTAACAACAATCGAGGTTTGTTAAATATATCATTTTACTTGCATGACACTAATCTTTTGCTATAAAGTCTTATAGTCCTACTCCACAATCACCCTGATGAAGGAGCGGCGCTCAGAAAGCTAGTGCTTCCAAATAAACCTGTTGGACTATAACCTGTGTTGTGTGATTTTTAATAGTGAGGTAATATATTTACGTGTTGCTTTACCTGAAACTCCTATTTAGGTAGTGCTTCCCACCCATCTTCCTCCTCCTCTAACCAAAAAAAAGGTTCTGTGCACTGATTTGGTAAGGTTACTAGTTTTTTCAATAGTGTCTTGTTGAATTTAGAACAGCAGGAATGGATGGGGAGGTAAGTGTTCCCACTGACTTCATCTGCTGGGAGTACACCCAATTCCAGCTCCTCGGAAACTGCATTAGGGAATTGGAGCTGGAGCTGAATGAACTTCGGATCATTCGGGAGGTGGAGGGGGTAATAGAGAGTCATAAGGTCATAGAGATGTACAGCACGGAAACAGACCCTTTGGTCCAACCTGTCCATGCTGACCAGATATCCCAACCCAATCTAGTCCCACCTGCCAGCACTTGGCCCATATTCTTGTAAACCCTTTCTATTCATATACCCATCCAAATGCCTCTTAAATGTTGCAATTGTACCATCCTCCACCACTTCCTCTGGCAGCTTATTCCATACAAGTATCAACCTCTGTGTGAAAATGTTGCCACTTAGATCTCTTTTATATCTTTCCCCTCTCACCCTAAACCTATGCCCTCTAGTCCTGGACTCCCCCACCCCAGGGAAAAGACTTTGCCTATTTACCCTATCCATACCCCTCATGTTTTTGTAAACCTGTATAAGGTCACCCCTCAGCCTCCGATGCTCCAAGGAAAACAGCCCCAGCCTGTTTAGCCTCTCCCTATAGCTCACATACTCCAATCCTGGCAACACCCTTGTAACTCTTTTCTGAACCCTTTCAAGTTTCACAATATCCTTCCGATAGGAAGGAGACCAGAATTGCATGCAATATTCCTACAGTGGCCTAACCAATGTCTTGTACAGCCACAACATGACATCCCAACTCCTGTACTCAGTACTCTGACCAATAAAGGAAAGCATACCAAACACTTCTTCACTATCCTATCTACCTGTGACTCCACTTTCAGAGAGCTATGAACCTGCACTCCAAGGTCTCTTTGTTCAGCAGCACTCCCTAGGACCTTACCATTAAGTGTGCAAGTCCTGCTAAGATTTGCGTTCCCAAAATGTAGCACCTCACATTTATCCAAATTAAACTCCATCTACCACTTCTCAGCCCATTGTCCCATCTGGTCAAGTTCCTGTTGTAATCTGAGGTAACCTTCTTCGCTGTCCACTACACTTCCAATTTTGGTGTCATCTGCAAACTTACTAACTGTACCTCTTATACTCATATCCAAATCATTCATAAAAATGACAAAAAGTAGAGGACCCAGCACCGATCCTTGTGGCACTCCACTGGTAGAAAGTGAGGACTGCACATGCTGGAGATCAAAGCTGAAAATGTGTAGCTGGAAAGGTGCAGCAGGTCAGGCAGCATCCAAGGAGCAGGAGAATCGACGTTTTGGGCATGAGCCCTTCTTCAGGAATGAGCCCTTCTTCCTGAAGAAGGGCTTATGCCCGAAACGTCGATTCTCCTGCTTCTTGGATGCTGCCTGACCTGCTGCGCTTTTCCAGCAACACATTTTCGGCACTCCACTGGTCACAGTCCTGCAGTCTGAAAAACAACCCTCCACCACCACCCTCTGTCTTCTATCTTTGAGCCAGTTCTGTATCCAAATGGCTAGTTCTCCCTTTACTCAGTGAGATCTAACTTTGCTAACCAGTCTCCCATGGGGAACCTTGTCAAACGCCTTACTGAAGTCCATATGGATCACATCTACTACTCTGCCCTCATCAATCCTATTCGTTACTTCTTCAAAAAGCTCAATCAAGTTTGTGAGACATGATTTCCCACACAGAAAGCCATGTTGAATGTCCCTAATCAGTCCTTGCCTTTCCAAATACATGTACATCCTGTCCTCAGGATTCCCTCCAACAACTTGTCCACCACTGACGTCAGGCTCACTAGTCTATAGTTCCCTGGCTTGTCCTTTCCACACTTCTTAAACAGTGGCACCACATTTGCCAACCTCTAGACTTCCGGTACCTCACCTGTAACTATCGATGATACAAATATCTCAGCAAGAAGCCCAGCAATCACTTCTCTAGCTTCCCACAGAGTTCTCGGGTACACCTGATCAGGTCCTGGGGATTTATCCACCTTTAACCGTTTCAAGACATCCAGCTCTTCCTTCTCTGTAATATGAACATTTTGCAAGGTGTCACCATCATTCATCCCTACATTCTATATCTTCCATATCCTTTTCCACAGTAAATACTGATGCAAAATACTCATTTAGTATCTCCCCCATTTCCTGCGGCTCCACACAAAGGCCGCCTTGCTGATCTTTGAGGGGCCCTATTTTCTCCCTAGTTACCCTTTTGTCCTTAATATATTTCTAAAAACCCTTTGGATTCTCCTTAACTCTATTTGCCAAAGCTATCTCATGTGCCCTTTTTGCCCTCCTGATTTCCCTCTTAAGTATTCTCCTAGTGCCTTTATATTCTTCTAAGGATTCACTCGATCTATCCTGTCTATACCTCACGTATGCTTCCTTCTTTTTCTTAACCAAGCCCTCAATTTCTTTAGTAATCCAGCATTCCCTATACCTGCCAGCCTTCCCTTTCACTCTGACAGGGATATACTTTCTCTGGATCCTTGTTATCTCATTCCTGAAAGCTTCCTATTTTCTAGCCGTCCCTTTACCTGCAAACATATGCCCCCAATCAAGTTCTTGCCTAATACCGTCAAAATTGGCCTTTCTCCGGTTTAAAACTTCAATTTTTAGATCTGGTCTATCCTTTTCCATTACTATTTTAAATCGAATAGAATCATGGTCGCTGGCCCCAAAGTGCTCCCCCACTGACACTTCAGTCACCTGCCCGGCGTTATTTCCCAAGAGTAGGTCAAGTTTTGCACCTTTTCTAGTAGGTACATCCACATACTGAATCAGAAAATTTTCTTGTACACACTTAACAAATTCCTCTCCATCTAAACCCTTAACACTCTGGCAGTCCCAGTCCATGTTTGGAAAGTTAAAATCCCCTTCCGTACCCACCCTATTATTCTTACGGATAGCTGAGATCTCCTTACAAATTTGTTTCTCAATTTCCCTCTGACTATTGGGGGATCTATAATATAATCCCAATAAGGTGATCATCCCTTTCTTATTTCTCTGTTCCACCCAAATAACTTCCCTGGATATATTTCCAGGAATATCCTCCCTTAGCACAGCTGTAATGCTATCCCTTATCAAAAATGCCATTCCCCCTCCTCCCTTTCTATCCTTCCTGTAGCATTTGTATCCTGGAACATTCAGCTGCCACTCCTGCCCATCCCTGAGCCATGTTTCTGTAATTGCTATGATATCCCAGTCCCATGTTCCTAACCATGCCCTGAGTTCCTATGCCTTCCCTGTTAGGCCCCTTGCATTGAAATAAATGCAGTTTAATTTAGATTAGATTAGATTACTGACGGTGTGGAAACAGGCTCTTCGGCCCAACAAGTCCACGCCAACCCTCCAAAGATCAACCCACCCAGACCCATTCCCCTTCATCTAACACTACAGGCAATTTAGCATGGTCAATTCATCTAACCTGCACATTTTTGGACTGTGGGAGGAAACCGGAGCACCTGGAGGAAACCCACGCAGACACGGGGAGAATGTGCAAACTCCACACAGACGGTTGCCTGAGGTGGGAATTGAACCCGGGTCTCTGGCGCTGTGAGGCAGCAGTGCTAAACACTGGCATGCCGCCAGACTCATAATTAGATTACTTACAGCCCCTGCTAGTATATTAGTCCTCTTCTGATTTAGATGCAATCCGTTCTTCTTGTACAGGTCACTTCTACTCCAAAAAAGATTCCAATGATCCAAAAATATGAATCCTTCTCCCATACACCAGCTCCTCAGCCATGCATTCATCTGCTCTATCCTTCTATTCCTGCCCTCACTAGCTCGTAGCACCGGGAGTGTTTCAGATATTACTACTCTCGAGGACCTCCTTTTTAAATTCCTGCCTGTAATCACCCTTCAGAATCTCAATGTTTTCCCTTCTTATGTCGTTGGTTCTAATGTGGACAATGACCTCTTGCTGGCCCCTCTCCTCCTTGAGAACATTCTGCACCCTCTCTGAAACATCCTTGATCCTGGTATCAGGGAAGCAACACACCATTCTGCTTTTTCACTGCTGGCCACAGAAACGTCTGTCTGTATCTCGGACTAAACAATCCTCTAACACAATTGATCTCTTGGAACCCGATGTACCGCTTGTTGCACCAGAAACTTGCCTGTTCGTGCTATGTTCCCCTGTGAATTGATCATCTCTTACATTTTCCAAAACAGCATATCTGTTTGAAATGGGTATATCCACAAAAGACTCCTGCACTAGCTGCCTAATTCTCTTACCTTTCCTGGAGTAAACCCATCTATGTGACTGTATCTGAGACTTTCTCCACTTCCTATAACTGCCATCCATCACATACTGTTGCTGTTGCAAATTCCTCATTGCTTCTAACTGTGTCTCCAACTGCTCCATTCTATCTGATAAGATTCGCAGCTAAGAGACTTTATGACAGATATAATCTGCAGTAACCCTTAAACTCTCTTTTAAACTTTCACATCTGACAGGAAGTACATATCACTCTATTAAAGGCCATTTTTGCTCCTTCACAATCTGTAGACCCAGAAAATAACACTGTCTTATTCCTCTATGAAACACTGCCCCAGAATTAATAGTTTAATAGTTATGGCTTATATTTTAAGTGTAATCAAGAGACATATCTCAAAAAAATATATAATCAAGAAAGAACCCACCCTACTCACTACTGTAGACTTTCTGTAGGCCACTTAAAACAACAATCTGATTCCGTGCTGTTAACTTTGCCCATACAGTTCCTCCAAGATCAGTTGTGAATTTCACTGTTAGTTAATTTTCCCTGACGCACTCCGATGTCCAGCGATACATGAATTCAAACTGCAAAGTCAGTAACTCTGCAGGTACACTCTGGTGTCAGTTTTCTTTCTCTCTCTTTCTCTCTCTCTCTTTGTCTCTCTCTCTCTGTCTCTCTCTGTCTACTGCACTGACCTCACCATGTGCTTCCTTTGTCTGTTCTTCTCCCTTTTGAAACAGCTGTTGTTTTTTCAAAGTTCCAAAACAATGCAACAGCATATAAAACAGTCAATACTGCTCCTGGAATTTGAGGAAATCACCTCCAGCACCTAAAATATCTCAAAAAAGGAGCAGCTGTTACAGCCAGAAATTTTTCCTGTCCTCCATCTTGAATTACCTTGAAATAGAGGAGTTACAGGGAGATAGTCTAATTTCAGGTATGGGAAAAAGATAGATGGGTTACAGTCAGGGGACTGGAAGCGAACCAGTAGATAGTGCAGGGATCTCTGTGCTCATTCCCCTCAATAATAAGTATACCATTTTTGACACTTTTGGGCAGGTGGGGGAAGATTGATGACAAACCAGGGGAAAACAACAGTGGCCAGGTCTCTGACTCTGTGTCACAGAAGGGAAGGGGGTAGAATAGACTAGTGGTAGGAGACTCAATACTTAGAGGAATAGACAGGAGATTTGTGGTTGCAAGCGGGACTCTCGGAAAGTATGTTGCCTCCCAGGTGCCACAGTCCGGGAGGTCTCTGATCGAGTCTGTATTGAACTTGGTGCTAGGCAATGAGCTAGGCTAGATGTCAGATCTCTCGGAAGGAGAGCATTTCAGTGACAGTGACCACAATGGCCTCACCTTCTCCATAGCCGTGGAGAGGGATAGGAACAGACAGTATGGGAAGGTACTTAATTGGTGGAGGGGAAATTATACTGCTGTTAGACAGGAGCTGTCGAGTATAAATTGGGAACAATTGTTCTATGGGAAATTCACAACAGAAATGTGGAGGCTGTTTAAGGAGTACATGTTAAGGAGTGTTTGATAACTTTGTCCTGCTGAGATAGACAAGGGATGGTAAGGTGAAGGAGTCTTGGATGAAAGAGCAGGGGAGTTTGCTTCAGGTTGAGGAAGCAAGGATCTGGCATAGTCTTAGAGGATTACAGGATGAATAGGAGCAAACTCAAAAATAGACTGAGAAGAGCAAAGAGGGGACACAAAGCCTTGACGGGAAGAATTAGGGAAAACCTTAAGGTGCTCTACACTTACGTGAGGAATAATAGAGGAATCAGTGAGAAGATAGGGCCGATCAGGGATAGTGGTGAGAACTTGTGTCTGGAGTCTGAAGAGATAGCGGAGACCCAAAATGAGGTAGTTGCTTCAGTATTCACTAGAGAGAGGGACCTTGTTAATAGTGAGAACACCGTGGACCAGGTTAACAGGCTTGAACAGTTTGTTATTAAGCAAGTGAATATGCTGGAAATTCTGGGAAGCATCAGGACAGATAAGTCTCCAGGGCCGGACCAAATATATCCAAGATAACTCCGTGAAGTGAGGAATGAGATTGCTGCGCCTCTGGAGATGATCTTTGCATCAGCTGATTGGAGGTAGGAGAATGTTTTTCCTCTGTTCAAGAAATCGAATAGGGAAATCCCTGGGAATTACAGGCCAGTCAGTCTTATGTCTGTGGTAAGCAAGGTACTGGAAAGGATTCTGAGTGATAGGATTTATGACAAATTTATGACTATAGTTTGATTAAAGGTAGTCGGATGGCTTTGTGAGGGGCAGGTCATGCCTCACAAGCCTTGTTGAGGTCTTTGAGGAAGTGATGAGACAAGTTGACAAATGTCATGCAGTGGACATGGTGTATATGGATTTCAGTCAGGCATTTGATAAGGTTCCCTACAGTAGGCTCATTCCAAATGTTAGGAGGTTTGGAATACAGGGAAATTTGGCTGTCTGAATACAGAATTTGCTGGCCAAAAGAAGACAGGGAGTGGTAGTGGTCAGAAAACATTCCGCCTGGAGGTTGGTGACCAGTGGTGTCTGGCAAGGATCTGTTCTTGGGCCTTGGCTCTTTGTAGTTTTTATAAATGACTGGGATGAAGAAGTGAAAGGGTGGGTTAGTAAGTTTGTCAATTACACAAAGGTCGATGGTGTTGTACATGTTGTCAAGGGCTGTTGCAGGCTGCAGCAAGACATTGACAGGATGCAGAGATAGGCTGAGAAGAGACAGAGTTCAACTTAGATAAATGCAAAGCAATTCATTTTGGAAGGTCGAATTTGAATGCTGAATACTGGATTAAAGACAGGATTCTTCCAGTGTGGAGGAACAGCGGGATATTGGGGTCCAAGTGCATTGATCCCTCAAAGTTGCCACCCAAGTAAATAGGGTTATTAAGAAGGTGTGAAAAATGTGTTGCTGGAAAAGCGCAGCAGGTCAGACAGCATCAAAGGAGCAGGAGAATTGAAGTTTCAGGCATAAGCCTTTCTTCAGGAATGTAGAGGGAGGAGGAGAGCTGCTTCAAGGAAGGCATCCTTGCAAGAGGATTCGCAGTAGGTTGAAATCAACTAGGAGAAAGTGAGGACTGCGGATGCTGGAGATCAGAGCTGAAAAATGTGTTGCTGGAAAAGTGCAGCAGGTCAGGCAGCAGGAGAATCGACGTTTCGGGCATAAGCCCTTCTTCAGGAAGGATTTAGATGCTTTAGAGAGGGTGAGGAGGAGATTTACCAGGATGCTGCCTTGATTGGAGGGCTTGTCTTATGAAGAGAGGCTGAATGAGCTAGGGCTTTTCAAACTGGAGAGAAGAAGGAAGAGAGGTGACTTGACAAGAAGTCTACAAGGTAATGAGAGGCATGGGTGCAGTAGATAACCAGAGACTTTTCCCCAGGGCAGAAATGGCTGTCACGAGGGATCTTTATTTTAAGGTGAGTGGGGGAAGATACAGGGTGGATGTCAGAGGTCAGTTCTTTATGCAGAGAGTGGTGAGTGTGTGGAATGCAGTGCCAGTGGTGGTAGTAGAGTCAGAGACATTAGGAACATTTAAACGACTGCTGGACAAGCACATGGACGGCAGTAATTTGAGAGATGTTTAGGTTAGGTTGATCTTAGATTAAGATAAATGCTCAGCACAACATTGTGGGCCAAAGGGCCTGTGCTCTGCTGTATTGTTCTGTGTTCTATTCTCTGGCCTCAAATGGGAGTCCAGTGTGGTGTGTTGCTTCCCAGTTGCCAGAGTCCAGGATGTCTGAATGAAGCTGCAGAGCATTGTTAAGGGGGATGGTGAGCAGCCAGAAGTCATTGTGCACGTTGGCACAAATAACATAAATAGAAATAGAGATGAGGTCCTCCAGAGTGATGAGAGAGAGCTAGGAAAATGATAAAAACCAGGACCTTGTTAGTGTGCCATGTGCTAGTGAGGGTAGGGGGATATGACAGTTGAATGCTTGGCTGAAGGATCAGTGCGGGGCCAGGGATTCAAAGTTTTTGATCATTGGGATCTTTTCTGCGGCAGGGTAACCTGTACAAGGTGGATGGGTTGCACCTAAACTGGAGGGTGTCCAATATCTTGGTGACCTGGTTTGCTAGTGCTGCAAGGGAGAGTTTAAACTGGCATTTGGTTGGGATCCTCAACAGGAGGCAGGCAGATGCAATGCTCCAAAGAGATACAGTAATTAGAAAAAATAAGTTGAAGAGACAAGTCAGGTTGGAACAAGACTGGGAGCAAAGAGTGCCTGTTGGATTAAATTGCATTTATTTCAATGCCGTTGGTAAGGCCAATGAACTCAGGATGTGGATAGGTATTTGGGATTGGGATATTATAGCCATTACAGAACCATGGCTGAGGGAGGGACCTGTGCCAGAATACAGGTGCTTTAGACAGGACAGGGGTGGTGGAAGGAGGGGAGGGGATGTTGCATTTTGATTAAGGTGAGTATCAGCAGTAATCAGAGATGAAATAACTGAAGGAGCATCCAGTGAGGATTTGTGGTGGAGCTATGACATGTCAAGGGGATGATGACATAATTGGGGTTGTACTATCAGCCCCCAAATAGTCAAAGGGAATGAGAGGAACAAATAAACAGGGAGGCTGGGGAGACTTGCAGGATAAATAGGGTTGCCATAGTAAGAGATTTTAGTTTTCCTAACATAAACTGAAACTGCCAGAGCGTTAAGGGCTTAGATAGGCTTATGTTTGTTAAGTGCATTCAGGAAAGTTTCCTCAAGCATTATGTAGGGGGTCCTACTCTGGAAGGGGCAAAACTCGACCTACTCTTGGGCAAAAGTGCAGGACAGGGATGGAGGTGAATGTTGGGGGAGCACTTTGGGACGAGTGACCATCGTTTTATTAATTTTAAAATAGTTATGGGCATGGAGAAGACTTGTCCACAGATTCAAGTCCTAAATTGGGGCAAGGCAAGTGTCAATGGAATTAGACAGGAGGTTGATTGGAGTAGTTTGTTTGCAGGCAAAGTGACCTCTGACAAGTGGGAAGCCTTCACAAGTGAGACAGCTGGAGTTCAAGGTCTATATATTTCTGTGAGGGTGAAGAGGAAGGTTGGCAGGAATAGACAAGATGTATTGATGCCTTGACCAGAAAAAAGGAAGTGTGGCTCAGGTATAGGGAACTAGGATCAAAGGAATCCCTGGAGGTTTATAGGGAATACAGGAGTTTACTGAAGAAAGAAATCAGAAGGGCGAAAAGAGGGCACAGGATAGCGTTGGCTGAGAATATTAGAGTGAATCCAATGATGTACTTTTTAAGTTTTTTAAAAGGTAAAAGGATAATTGGAGAGAGAATAGGACTCCTCAGGGACCAAAGTGGACATGTATATGTCAAACCGCAGGAGTTGGGTGAGGTCCTCGTTGAATATTTCTCTGCTGGTTTATGATGGTGAACAACATGAAGATTTTGGAACTTGGAGAAGTTAGCAGTGATATCTTGGGGACAGTCTGTATCACAGTCGCGAAGGTGTTGGATGTATTAGAATGTATGATGGTGGATAAATCTCCTGGTCTTGACCAGTTATATCTAAGAACACTGCAAGAGGCTAGAGAAGAAATTGCGGGGGCCCTTGCTGATATTTTTGCGTCAATGTTAACCACAGGTGAGGTCCTGGACGACTGGAGGGTAGCCAGTTTTGTGCCATTCTTCAAGAAGGGCTGCAAAGAAAAGCCTGGAAATTATAGGCCAGTAAGCTGAACGTCTGTGGTGGGTAAATAGGTTGAGAAGATTCTGAGATAAAATATACATCCATTTGGAAAGACAGTATTTGATTAGGAGTAGTCAGCGTGGCTTTGTGAGTGGGAGATCATGTCTCACAAATTTGTGAGAGTTCATTGATGAAGTGACCAGGAACGTTGATGAGGCAGGACGATAGATGTAGTCTATATGGATTTCAGTAAGGCCTTTGATAAGGTTCCACATGGTAGACTGTTCTAGATGGTTAGTTCAAATGGAATCCAGGGCGAGCTCGCAAATTGGATATGAAATTGACTTGATGGTAGGTAGCAGAGGGTAATGGTAGAGGGATGTCTGTTAGACTGGTTACCTGTGTCTAGTGGAGTGCCTTAGGGGTCTGTTCTGGGCCTATTAATGTTTGTTATCTACGTCAGTGAGGGTGTTCAAAGCATGATTAGTAAGTTTGCAGATGACACTAAAATAGGCAGTATCGTGGACCGTGAGGAAGGTTATTAGAAATTGCAGCAGTAGCTTGATCAGCTGGAGAAGTGGGGCAAGAGATTGCAAATGGAGTTTGCAGTTGCTAGACTGGATAGGATTGGCGTTCACAAGGAGGAGGTATTAGCAATTCTGGAAAGTGAAAATAGAGAAGTCCCTGAGCTGAATGAGATTTACCCTAGGATTCTTGGGGAAGCCAGGGAGGAGATTGCAGAGCCTTTGGCTTTGATCTCTATGTTGTCATTGTCTTCAAGAAAAGTGCCGGAAAACTGGAGGATAGCAAATCTTGTTCCCTTGTTCAAGAAGTGGAGAAGAGGCAACCAGTGAGCCTTACTTCGGTTGTGGGTAAAGTGTTGGAAAGGGTTATAAGAGAGAGGATTTATAATCGTCTAAAAAGGAATAAGCTGATTAGGAATAGTCAACATGGTTTTATGAAGGGTGGGTGGTGCCTCTCAAACCTTATGGAGTTCTTTGAGAAGGTGACCAAACAGGTGGATGAGGGTAAAGTGGTTGATGTGGATTTCAGTAAGGCATTTGATAAGGTTCCCCATGGTAGGCTATTGCACAAAATATGGAAGTATGAGATTGAGTGTGATTTAGCGGTTTGGATGAGAAATTGGCTCACTGAAAGAAGACAGAGGGTAGTGGTTGATGGGAAATGTTCATCCTGGCATTCAGTTACTAGTGGTGTGCAGCAACGATCTGTTTTGGCGCCATTGCTATTTGTCATTTTTATAAATGACCTGGACAAGGGTGTAGAAGGATGGGTAAGTACATTTGCGGATGGCACCAAGGTTAGTAGATAGTGTATAGTCCCGAAGGATGTTGTAGGTTTCAGAGGGGCATAGATAAGCTGCAAAACTGGGCTGAGAGGTGGCAAATGGAGTTTGCCACCTCTCAAGTGATTCACTTTGGAAGGAGCAACATGAATAGAGTACTCGACTAATAGTAAGATTCTTGGTAGTGTAGATGAGCAGAAAGATCTGTGTCCATGTACATGGATCCCTGAAAGTTGCCACCCAGGTTGATAGGATTGTTAAGAAGGCAAAGTGTGGTAGCTTTTATTGTTGGAGAGATTGAGTTTTGGAGCCGTGAGGTCATGCTGCAGATGTACAAAACTCTGGTGTGGCCCCACTTGGAGTATTGTGTATAGTTAGGGTGACCGCATTATAGATTCCTTGCAGTGTGGAAACAGGTCCTTCGGCCCAACAAGTCCCCACCAACCCTCCGAAGAGTAATCTACCCAGACTCATTTCCCTACATTTACCCCTGACTAATGCACCTAACACTGTGGACCAGTGCTTGGCCAATTCACCTGACCTGCACATCTTTGGAATGTGGAAGGAAACCGAAGCACCCAGAGGAAACCCATGGGGAGAATGTGCAAACTCCACACAGTCATCCGAGGCAGGAATCAAGCCCAGGTCCCTGGCACTGTGAGGTAGCAGTGCTATCACTGAGCCACCGTGCTGCCCATAAGGCCATATAGCAAGGATGTGGAAGCTTTGGAAAGGATTCAGAGGAGATTTACTAGGATGTTGCCTGGTATGGAGGGAAGGTCTTATGAGGAAAAGCTGGAGGGACTTGAGGCTGTTATAGTATGAGAGAAGTTGATTGAGTGGCAACTTAATTGAGACATATAAGATAATCAGAGGGTTAGATAGAGTGGACAGTGAGTGCCTTTTCCGTCTGGCGTTGGCTAGCACGAGAGGACAAAGCTTTAAATTGAGGAGTGATAGATTTGTACTGAAAAATGTGTTGGTGGAAAAGCGCAGCAGGCCAGGCAGCATCAAAGGAACAGGAAGAATCGACGTTTCGGGCATCAGCCCTTCTTCAGGCAATCTTCAGGATTTCCTGAAGAAGGGCTTATGCCCGAAATGTCGATTCTCCTGTTCCTTTGATGCTGCCTGGCCTGCTGCGCTTTTCCACCAACACATTTTTCAGTACAAATCTATCACTCCTCAATTTAAAGCTCTGATCTCCAGCATCTGCAGTCCTCCCTTTCTCTGAGTGATAGATAGAGGATAGATGTCAGAGGTAGTTTCTTTACTCCGAGAGTAGTAGAAGCGTGGAATGGCCTGCCTGCAACTCGCCAACTTTAAGGGCATTTAAGTGGTCATTGGATAGACATAAGGATGAAAGTGGAATAATGTAAGTTAGATGGGCTTCAGATTGGTTTTGCAGGTCTGTGCAACATGGAGGGCTGAAAGGCCTGTACTGCATGTTCTATAAGTTTAATATAGCTAAGTGTGAGGCCTTGCATTTTGGAAAGTCAAATCAAAGTTGGAGTTTCATGGTGAATGATAGGGCCTTAAGAAACAGAGGATCTCGAAGCTCAGGTTCATAGTTCAGAAGGTGGAGTGACAGGAAGAAGGCTTTTTGCACACTGGCCTTCATCAGTCAGGGCATTGAGTAAAGAAGTAGAGAGAGTAGTGCTGGAAAAGCACAGCAGGTCAGGCAGCATCCGAGGAACAGGAAAATCGACGTTTCGGGCAAAAGCCCTTCATCAGGAAATGGGAAACGTCGATTTTTCTGCTATTCGGATGCTGCCTTACCTGCTGTGCTTTTCCAGCACCAAACTCTCGACTCTAATCTCCAGCATCTGCAGTCCTCACTTTCGCCTCATTGAGTAAAGAAGTTGGGAAGTTATGTTGCAGTTATACAGGACATTGGTGAGGTCACACTTGGAGTATTCTGTTCAGTTTGGTCACCTTGTTATAGAAAAGATGTTATTCAAAAAAAGAGTGCAGAGGAAATTTACACGAATGTTGCCCAGACTCAATGGCCTTGAGTTATAGGGAGAACTTGGACAAGCTAGAACTTTTTTCTTTAGAGTGTAGGAGACTGAGGGCAGAACTTAAGAGGTGTATAAGATCAGGAGAGGCATGGATAGGGTGAATACACTCCGTGTTTTCCCCAGGGTTGGGAAATCGCAGACTAGAGGGAGTTTGAGGTTGGAATAAAAGGGAACCTGAGGGGCAGCATTTTTACATGGAGTGTGGTACGTGTATAGAATGAGCTGCCAGTGGAAGTGGTTGAGTCGGGTACGTTAACATTTCGAAGGAATTTGGACAAATATGTGGATAGGAATGGATTAGAAGGACATGGGACAAGTGCAGGGAACTGGGGTTTGCATAGAAAGATTTTTTTGGAAATGTTTGGGCTCAAGGTCAGTCTCTGTGCTCCAGGATACTATGACTCTAAACGTGAGGTGATGCATTTGCGCAGGACAAACAAGGCAAGAGAATACATGATGAATGGTCGAACCCAGGGAAGCACCAAGGATCAGAGGGACCTTGTTGTACATATATACCAGCGCCATAAAGTTCAGGGCAGGTTCATAGATTCATACATTGCAGAAAAGGCCCACCAAGTCTGCACTGACATAACTGCTGCGAAAAGTGCACTAGTCCCAATTTCCTGCACTTGTCCCATATACTTGAATGTTATGATGTTTGAAATACTCAGCTAAATACCTTTAAAAGGTTACAAGATTTCGAGCCTCCACTACCTTCCCACGTGGTTAAATTCGATAAGAGGGCATATGATATACTTGTCTTTATTAGCCAAAGCATTGTGTTTAAGAGCAGGGAGGTGATGCTGAAATTGTATAAAATATTGTTGAGGCCTCAGCTAGAGTATTGTGTGCAGTCTGGAATCCACTTATAGAGTGCAGAGGGCATTTATCAAAGTTTTGCCTGAGCTGAAGAGTTCTGGGTAAGAAAAGTGATTAGGCACATTGGAGTTGTTTTCCTTAGTGCAGAGGAAATTGAGAGGGGACATTCAGATGTATTAGTTTCTTCACCACTGATGCTCACCAGAAGCAGCATCTTCCAGATGCACTACAGAAATTCACCAACGAACTTGAGAAAGCATCTTCCAAACACATCGGCACTTCCATCTGGAAGGACAAGGGGATACATGGGAACACTGCCACCTGCAAATTTCCCTCCAAGCCACTGACCATCCTGACTTTGAAATATATGTCTGTTACTACATTGTCACTGGGTCAGAATCCTGGAATTCCCTTGCTAAGGGCATTGTGAGTCAACCTACAAGCATGTGGGCTGCAGTGGCTCAAGAAGGCAGTTCACCATCACTTTCTCAAGGGGGCAACTAGGGACTGACAATAAAAATGCTGGCCAGTCAGTGATGTCCACATCCCAGCAAGTGATTTGAAAAACAATTGAGGGCCATAGATCAGGTAGACAGGAAAAAACATTTCCACTTGATGGAGGGATCAGTGACCATCAGATGGAGTGTTATACAGCTGCCCAGACCCCTCAAAATATTTTAAGAAGGTAATCGAGACCCAAACTTATTTTAAAAGCAAATGTGAAGTGCCTGTTCCAGACTGGCCAAACTACTCAAGTTTAATGTAAACACAATATATTTAAACGCTATAGTTAAAATACAACCGAAGAAAGAGGAATCTAGATAAACTTAACAGAATAATAGATACAGTAACTGCGACTAGTTAACTGTTCTAATGTAGTAACATTTCTTAATCACATTCCTGGGCAAAAAGGAAAATGCAGTCACAGATTCTCCCATGTCAGGAAGAAAAACGAAATCAAGAGAAAATTCATAGAGAAACAGCTAGGAGACATTCACTGAAGCTTCCAACTCTGTTGAGACCCCGGTAACTTCTGATGCTACTCAGAAATCCTGATCTGAGAGAGCTGGCTACACCCATGGGGCTGCATTAAAAGAAAACCAAGGCCTCCTATGCTCTTTATTAAAGTGATCTGCACTAGCCAGCTCAGTCCTAAAGAAGGATTATACCCGAAACATCGGCTCTCTTGTTCCTCAGATGCTTGAAGTGCTGTGCTTGCTCCAGCACTGTGCTTTAATAATTCTGACTCTTGAGCATCTGCAGTCTTCACTTTCTCCTAGCTCAGTATCTCTGCCTTGCAATCTCTCTTCAAAAAACACAGGACAAAAAGGCTTGATAAAGTGACAGCATCATCACAATTGATCTAAAGTAAGGGTCAGATGATTTAAAGGAGATGTAATGAGAAACCTTTTCACCCAGACGATGGTAGGAATCTGGAACTCAATGTCTGTAATAAGGGTGGGAGAGGCAGAAGCCCTCATAGTATTTAAGGAGTACTTAATATGCACTTACAACGTCAAAAGTAAAAAGAAAATGGAATTAAAACAGGTTTTGACTGGTTTGGACATGATGGGCTAAAGGGCCTTTTTCTGTGTTCTATATCAAATAAAAGTTTTAAGTAATATAGTGAAAGTATGAGGCCCCAGTACAGATCCCTAGGAGGCGTAGTCTGCTAATATGGATAGTTCCTCCATTTTTCTGCACACTATGTCTTACATTATAACCTGTCATCCACCCCAAACAAAGACTCACTCTGAACCCATCTTGCTATTTGGACCTTACCAGAAATTTTACAGACTTTCTTGTCAACAACATCCATATATGCGATCATATCCATCACATTCTCACTGGTCTTCTGTGGTCAGATTATATTTCTTAACTATGATGTTACGTGAGACTTGGAGGTAGAATAGAGAACTCTTATCAGGTTATACACGTTATGAAGTCTTATTTTCTGTTTTCTTTCAGCCCGACTAACCTGTTTGAATCAGGAGCTTTGGTGAATATTCAGCAGCCGCTAATACAGACAGACAGTGCTGGTGTCCTAATGGCTGTGGACTCAAAGGTATAGAGATCTTTTTGTCTGGTAAATATATTGAGGTTCCAATTAGGAGTCATTCTGTCGCATGATTTATGTGACACATTGATACATATATTGTGTAAAATAGAACTCTCCCTACTTTGTTGTCAGGTCATATCTTTCTTCAGATATGGTGAAAAAAGTTTGTTACATGCAATGTGTCTTTCCTGAATGAATCTGGTGCCCTTTCAGTGCAACAGCGCACTGTATTTCCACAGCATCATTGGCTTTCATTTGTATATTAATGTTATCCCAGATGTTTGAGTAACCGAAAATCATTGGGCACTTACTGGAGTTGGAGCAACTTTATCTTGCTCCTTTTCACGATTAATCTGTTTCAATGTCAACTTTTGATGGGCTGGTAAAACTGACGAGCTGTCTGCCAGATGCCCTTTGAGGGCTTTCAAAGCACACAAACTAGTTTATATTTGACTCATTTATTATAATTTGGTACAGCTCGAAAAGCAGGCAAGGATTCCCTAATATGACTAATCTGTCAGTGGAAGAGAGGTATTGTCCACAGGCTTGGAAAGGTAAAAGGATGAGATTGAGAGGGGAAGAATAAATTGCGTAGAGTTGAGATCTCAGACAGTGCAGTGATCGAGATACCCTCTTGACAGAGATTGGTAGTGGATGGAAAGTATTCTGTCTAGAGGTTGGTGACCAGTGCTGTCCTGCAGGGATCTTCTCTTGGGCTTCTGCTCTTTACAGTTTTTATGAATAACTTGGATGAAGGGTGGGTTCGTAAGTATGTCACAAGTTCTATCATTGAGCAAACCTGGCATGTAAATTCATCACAAAACCAGCCTTGAAGATTGAGAATTAGTTTGAGATCAGCAACCTTTTTTTCTGACATTGGATGTGGGCATCACTGGCGAGGCCAGTATTTATTGCCCATTCCTCGTTGCCTGGTGGACAGATCTTCCTCCTTGAAGGACATTAATGAACCTGAGGTTTTTATAAAAATCAGCACTGATTGCATGTTTGCAGTAGACATTTATTTAAAATTCCAGATTTTTGTTTTAAAATTCAGATTTCACCATTTGCCATTGTGGAATTCAAAGCCATATCTCCAGAACAGAGATCTCAAGAACTCCACTTCTCGGCCTATCTCTGCATCCTGTCAATGTCTTTTTGCAGCCTGCAGCAGCCCTCGACAACATCTACAACACCATCGACCTTTGTGTTATCGGCAAATTTACGAACCCACCCTTCCACTTCTTCATCCAAGTCATTTATAAAACTGTAAAAAGCAGAAGCCCAAGAGAAGATCCCTGCGGGACAGCACTGGTCACCAACCTCTAGACAGAATACTTTCCATCCACTACCAATCTCTGTCTTCTTTTGTCCAGCCAATTCTGTATTCAGACAGCCAGATTTCCCCGTATCCGATACCTCCTAACTTTCTGAATGAGCCTACTGTGGGGAACCTTATCAAATGCCTGACTGAAATGTTTGTGCCACATCCACTGCTCGACCTTCATCAACTTGTCTTGTTGCATCTCAAATAACTCAGTAAGGCTTGTGAGGCATGACCTGCTCCTTCACAAAGCCATGCTGACTATCTTTAATCAAACTATGTTTTTCTAAACACTCGTAAATCCTATTTCAGAGAATCCTTTCCAGAACTTTGCTTACCACAGATGTAAGTCTGACTGGTCTGTAATTCCCAGGGATTTCTTTATTCTCTTTCTTGATCTGAGGAACAACATTCACCTCCCTCCAATCAGCCTGTACTACTCCCGTGGAGAGTGAAGATGCAAAGATCCTCACCAGAGGCACAGTAATCTCATTCCTCACTTCCGGTAGAAATCTTTTGATATATCTGGTCTGACCCTGGGGACCTAATCTGTCTTGATGCTTCCCAGAATTTCCAGCACATCCATTTTCTTAACATCAGTCTGTTGAAGCCTGTTAACCTGTCCATGGCGTTCTCACTATCAACAAGATCTCTCTTGCTAGTGAATACTGAAGCAAAAAACTCATTTAGGGCCTCCCCACCTCTTCAGACTCCTGGCACAAGTTCCCTCCGCTATCCGTGATCAGCCCTACCCTCTCCCTGACAATTGTATTATTCCTCACGTAAGTGTAGAATGCCTTTGGGTTTTCCTTAATCCTTCCCACCAAAGCTTTTCCATGCCCTCTCCTTGCTCTCCTCAGTCCATTTTTGAGTTCTTTCCTATCTACCCTGTAATCCTCCAAAGCTGTGCCAGATCCTTGCTTCCTCGACCTTAAGTAGGCTTCCTTCTTCCTCTTGATGAGAAGCTCCTCTTCTCTTGTCATCCACACCTTACCATTCTTTGTCTGTCTCAGTGGGACAAAGTTATCCAACATTTGCAACATGTGCTCCTTAAACAGCCTCCATATATCTGTTGTGAGTTTCCCGTAGAACAATTGTTCCCATCTTATACTCCACAGCTTCTGTCTAATAGCAGTATAATTTCCCCTCCCCCAATTAAGTACCTTCTCATAATGTCTGTTCCTATCCCTCTCCGTGGCTACAGCAAAGGTGAGGCAGTTGTGGTCACTATCACTGAAATACTCTCCCACCGAGAGATCTGACACCTGGCTTGGGTCGTTTCCGAACACTAAATCTAATACGACCTCCCCCTCCAGTTGGCCGATCTACATTTTGAGTCAGGAATCGTTGCTGGACACACTTGACAAAATCTGTTCCATCCAGACCATCTGCTCTAAGGAGATTTCAATCAATATAGTGGAAGTTGAATTCACCCATAACAAAAACTCTGTTAAATCTGCATCTTCCCAAAGATCTGCTGTCCGTCTCTCTGCTGCTCCTTTTCTGCAGCTGTGTTGGACTCTCTAATTAGCAATGCTACTCCCCTCCTCTTTTACCCCCTCCCTGTTCTTTTTCAAAGATCTAAATCCTTTAATGTCCAGCAACCATTCCTACCCCTGTGAAATCCATGTTTCTGTTATGGCCACAACATTGTAGTTCCAAGTACTGATCCATGCTCTAAGTTCTTCATGCTTATTCCTGACACCTTGCATTGAAACAGACACACTTTAACCCATCCCTTTGCCCTATCAACTGTGTATCCTTCCTGGATTAGTGGTGCTGGAAGAGCACAGCAGTTCAGGCAGCATCCAACGAGCAGCGAAATCGACGTTTCGGGCAAAAGCCCTTCCCGAAACGTCGATTTCGCTGCTCGTTGGATGCTGCCTGAACTGCTGTCCTCTTCCAGCACCACTAATCCAGTATTTGGTTTTCAGCATCTGCAGTCATTGTTTTTACCCTGTATATCCTTCCTGACAGACTCTCTGCATTCTATTTCAGCCTGTTCAACAACTACCCTCTCCTCTGATCTATAGTTCCCACCCCCCTGCCAAACTAGTTTAAACCCTCCCTAGGTGCTCTTGCACTTCTCCCTTGCAGGACATTGGTGCCACTCCAGTTTAAGCGCAGTCCGTTGTTCATGTACTGGTCCCACCTTCTGCAGAAGGTACCCCAATGATCTACGTATCTGAAGCCCTCCCTCCTTCACCAGCCCTGTAGACATGTGTTTAGCTGCACTCACTGCCTGTTCCTCTCCTGACTATTACGTGGCATTGATAGTAATCCTGAGGTTACTACCCTGCTCATCCTGCTTTTTAGCTTCCAATCTAACTCCCTGAAATCACTTTCGATCCTCATCCCTTTTCCTAGCCATGTCATTCTGGGTTCACCATGACTTCTGGCTGCTCACCCTCTCTTCCCCCCCCTCCCCCCCACCCCGCCCCAGAATCTTGTAGACTCAATCAGAGACCTCCCGGACTGTGGCACCTGGGATGCAGCATAACTTCCGAGAGTCCCGTTCACAGATCTCCTGTCCATTCCTCTAACTATAGAGTCTCCTACCATTAGCACTTGTGTATTCTCTGCCCCGTGCTTCCCTTCTGAGCCACAGAGCCAGACTTAGTGCCAAAGACCTGGCCACTCTGGCTTTCCCCGCCTGAGCGGAATGGTAACAGGGGATCTCTGCACTGCCTGCCTGTTCCCTTTCCGTTCCCAAACTGTAACCCATCTACATTTGTCCTGTACCTGAGGTGAGACAACCTCCCTATAACTCCTCTTTATTACCCCCTCTGCCTTCCAAATGATCCGAAATTCATCGAGCTCCAGCTCCAGTTCCCTAACACAGTTTCCGAGGATGAAGTCAGTGAGGACCCTAGTGGTGACCCTTACTGCTCACATCCTACAGTAGGAACATGCAACTGCCCTAACATCCATTCCCACTGTTCTGAATTCCGAAAAAGACTTGCGATAAAACTAGTAACCTCACCGAATCAGCGCACAAACCTTTTTTTTGGTTAGCGGAGGAGGATGAGTGGGAGACACAGCCTAAGTAGTGTTTCAGGTAAAGCAACTACCCAAATATATTACCTCACTTACTCAGCAGTCCTGTGTCTGTTCCTGATCAGCGTGCACTCTGTCTATTCTCGAGATAAGGTATTAAAGGAGGAATTTACCTTCCAGGCAGCCCTCTGTCCTCGTTCTCACCACTGCTGCTACTGCTGCAAAAATGAAGGCTGCTGCTATCTTGGGGACAGTCCATATCACAATAGAGGAGGTGTTGGATGAATTTGAATTTATGTACGTGGATAAAACTTCTGGTCCTGACCAGATATATCCAAGAACCCTGCAAAGAGGTTTGGGACGAAATTGCAGGGGCACTGGCTGATATTTTTGCAGCATCATTAGCCATGAGTGAGGTCCTGGAAGACTGGAGGGTAGTGAATGTTGTACCATTATTCAAGAAGGGCTGCAAAGAAAAACCTGGGAATTATAGACTAGGTCACTTTAGCATCTGTGTTTGTAATTTACTTGAGAAGATTTTGAAATGTTCTAAGTACATACATTTAGAAAGACAGGGTTTGATTAGGAGTAGTCAGCGTGACTTTGAGAGTGGAAGATCGTGCCTTGCAAATTTGTTAGAGTTCTTTGATGAAGTGACCAGGAAGGTTGACAAAAGCAGGGCGGTAAACATAACTTGTATGGATTTCAGTGATGCTTTTGATAAGGCTCCACATGGTAGACTGCTCTGGAATGTTAGATTGCATGGAATCCAGGGCTAGCTGGCAAATTGGATACAAAATTGGCTTGATGGTCAGAAGCAGAGGGTAATGGTGGAGGGATGTTTGTTAGACTGGAGGCCTGGTGTGCCTCAGGGGTCAGTGCTGGGGCCCCTTACTGTTTGTTATCTATATTAATGATTTGGATAAGAATGTACAAGGCATGATTGGTATGTTAGCAGATAATACTAAAATAGGCAGTACCATGTACAGTGAGGAAGGTTGATCACCTGGGGAAGTGGGCCGAGAAATGGCAAATGGAGTTTAATATAAATAAGTGTGAGGTCTTGCATTTTGGAAAGTCAAATCAAGGTAGGAGTTTCATGGTGAATGGTAAGACCTTAAGGAGTTTAGTGGAACAGAGGGACCTTTGAGTTCCAGTTCACAGTTCTCTGAAAGTGGAGTCACAGGTAGACAGGGCAGTGAAGAACGGTTTTGGCACACTGGTCATCAGTCAGGGCATTGAGTATAGAAGTTGGGAATTTATGTTGCAGTTATACAGGGCCTCACTTAGAATATTGTATTCAGTTTTGGTCACTTTGTAATAGGAAGGCTGTTATTAAACTGGGAATAATGCAGAAGAAATTTACAAGGATGTTGCCAGGACCCAATGGTCTGAGTTATAGAGAGCAGTCGAACAAGCTAGGACTTTTTTCTGTAGCGTGTAGGAGACTGAGGAGGTAACCTTATAGAGGTGTATAAGATCATGAGACGCACTCTCACGATTGAGTGAATGCACTCAGTCTTTATTCCAGAGTGGGGAATCAAGGACTAGAGGGCATCAGTTTAAGGTTAGAGGGGAAGGAATAAAAGGGAATCTGAGGGACACCCTTTTTACACAGAGGGTGGTACACATATGGAATGAGCTGCCACCGAAAGTGGTTGAAGCGGGTACATTAATAATATTTCAAAAGAAGTTGGACAATTTGGAAAGGATTAGAAGGACATGGGGCAAGTGCAGGGAAATGGGGTTAGCGTGAACATACATTTTGGTCGGTGTGGACCGGTTTAGGCCAAAAGGCCTGTCTGTTGAACACTTTCAAGTTGTGAACCTTCTGTTACCACCCCACCCCCACACCGCCATTGTCCTGCCAGTCTTACTTGTGACCATTTAATCTGGACAACCATCATCCTTTCTCCCCCAGCACTCCACCCCCAAGCTATTGCATAAATGCTGTCTCCTCCACAATTCACTTCATCTCTGAAGAGTCATCGAGACTTGAAATGCTAACTTGCATTCTCTCCATGGCTGCTGCCTGACTCCCTGTGATCTCCAGCATTTTCTTGTTTTCATTTCAGGATTGACTGTGTATTCTTCTTCAGCAAGCCTATAATGTTCCTTTGTTGTGCAGTGATCCTCTGGATTGTTAGTAAACTCTGCTCAGATTGTCTGACTCAAGGTGCCTTGGTATCATAGGTACCTCTCACAGTGTGTAGATGAGTACAATGATCAGTTTCTCTGTATCTCCTTGTTTTAGGCTGAAGCAAGCCAAGGTGATTTGAGTACACTGGCTAATGTCATCACCTCACTAACAGACCTCAGCAAGGGCAAGGAGGAGTCACAGAGCCTGGGTGACTTGACAGCAATTGAAGCACTTCATAATGGAGACATCAATATCACAGAACTGCAACAAGAGGACCAGTCTACCAATGAGATTACACGGTACACAACCAACACTCAATGTGCCAGCTACCTGTAACCTCATGGCTCCCTGTCTGGGTTCTCTGAATAAAGAGCAAAACGATGACTTATCACTATTTCCACTTTAACTGATGATGTGAGTCACAATCAGTCAAAATGGCAGTCTGTGTTTTGGTTCTGGTAATCAGGGATTATTTTTGGAGTTTATTAGTGCTTGCTTCAGTAAAAGCTGTATTAGTTGTTGAGTTTCTGAAGCACCAGTGTAAAAATGAAAATCAGAACCTGTTGTACAGTGACCAGCTTACCATACAGTTTTTTCTCTCAGAAAGGAGTGTCCGCTGTCACATTTACTTATGGTGTCCCAGGGAGAATGATTGCTACTGGAATGTGTACAAGTTTATCATAGATGGTAACAAGATCTTTGGCTGCAACACTTCCTACACTCAGCTATTTTGTCAGCACTGACTTTTTAGGTTTGCATGTGAAGAATGGATGTTTAAGCAAGTTCACAGAGGCAGTATCTCCAGAAAGAAGAAGAAATAGTGAGGTCCTTGAGTCAGCGATCATTATTTACTTGTATGCAGAGATAGCTGTAACCAGGAATATACTAACCTGAATCTTGTTGTGATATCAGTGAAGTTGTCCACATCAGTGTTATCATAAATCTGGCAGCAACTTCTGTTGCCATCTGCAGGTCTATGGTGAACTATGGAAATCGTGAAGTTGATGTAGTCATACCTGCTCTTTTGCAGGCACCTTGTTGCAGGCCTCATGATAGAGTTAGTATTGAAGTATCTTTAGTGATGTGAATTTGGGTATTTGCCTGCTAATCTCACACTATTAAATTGCTGAAAAATGTTGAGCTGGCGCTTTCTGTAATGTGTTAAATCATGTAATAATTGATCATTATTGATGAACAATCCTCTGGCCTTTAATCGTTTTTTCAAATATGGAGTATCATCCTCTCAGGGGAAAATTAATGTTGCACCATAAATACAATAAAATATTATTTCCTTTCTCCATTTTTCTGTTTTACCATTTTCACTTGATTTCACCTATACAAAGTAAATGTAATTTATTAAGTTTCTTATGAAGATTTGTAGCTTGTGTTGTGGATGTGGTTGTGGGTTAACTCGCCAATATTTATAAATATCAAGCGGAGTAAAACAAGAATGCTTCATGGAAGTCACACTGAGGTTGTTGTCTAGCATAGTGACAAAACGTTTGCATGACAACACACCAGCTTGGCAAGCAAGCCTACGACCACATCCACAACACAAACTATGAATCTTCACAAGAGCCTTAAGAAACTATGGACGTAACAAGTTCAAACTGGTCCAATGATGGGAATCCTTTACCAATCAAATGAGCTCCACCTGTGAACAACTCTATTTCGTCCATGAATGCCTCAAGAACCAGGTACTTACACGCAGCGTTAGGTACAGATCACCACTCAACAACCCACAGGCAAGAAAAACTGCAGAACAAAACGGTGACTGGTGATCAACGATGCCCGTGACCACCTCCACAAATATGAATGGGAAGTTGCGCGCAAAAGATCACGGTCCCTGAACACGACTGACCAACAGTGGACTGCAACCCTGCAACAGGCCATCAGCACCCAATACTACATGGCCAGAACCATGAAGAAATTGACACTACAGGAGAAACTCACCACATCAATTCACAATAAGAACATGCTCAAACCAGCCACGTGGATAAGAAATCTGTCCAACAGCCCATTAAAAGAAATCGAGAAAGCCTGTTATGCAGACTCAATTATAACTACAGAAATGCCAAGAAAACTGACTTCCTAGCTGATCTCTAATCAACACTGAAATTTAATGGACTCGTGGACAAAACACAACAGGCCATCCAACTATAGTCCCCTGTTTTAACCGAAGAAGTGAATTGAACAACTACAACATGTCAGAAAGAAAAGACCTTGAAGGACTAAGGAGAGATTAAAGACATCATAATCCTACCAGCGGATAAAGGGTGCAGAAACACCACAATGAACAAACTGAATTACATTGAAAAAGCAGAGGTGCTACTTGGAGATACCCATACTTCTGAAAAGATGGAGCTCGACCCCACACCACAGTTAGAGAACAGGATTGTTTATAACATAAAAAAACTCTAACAGCCTAGACAGATAACCAAGACGGATTACCTCAAAATGAAACCTGAAGGCTCCAACACCCCTCCGCTTTTTTGGACTCCCCAAGGTGCATAAACCAGACATCCCCCTCAGAACATAGTTTCTCTATGGGGCACACCTACACAATCTGCACTACATTACAGTAGATTGTGAAACATCTTGTCAATGGGTCAACCCACACCATCCACTCAGCTCAGGAATTCCTCAACAACCTCAGGAACATTAAAATCAATAATGATGAAATCATGGTTTCCTTTGACATTGCAGCCTCCTTTGACATACCACTGGTGAAAGAAACACTCACAGCACTACTGGAAGAACTGAAAACACTGATCTCCAACAATACCATCAGCAAGGACATTGTAGTCAAACTACTGGATTTATGCTCACCATTCACTTCACCTTCAACAGCCAAGCATATTAACAAATGACTGGCACACCCACGGAATCACCCATAGTAGGACTCACAGCAGAAGCAGCCATACAAAGACTGGAACGCACAACCCTCCTCGTAATCCAACCCAAACTATGGATCGGATAAATGGGAGTCACATTTGTCATCATCAAATTCACAAAGTTAAAGGAAACAGACCATCTCATCAACAATCTATTCATCGGTTTCAAATTCACCGAAGAGGAGGAAAACAACAATGAACTCCCATTCATAGACGTTATGGTAGAACAAAGGGCCGGTGGAGAGTTCCTATCCAAAGTATGGGAAATGTTCATCCTGGAGTTCAGTTACTAGTGGTGCACCGCAAGGATCTGTTTTGGGGCTTCTGCTGTTAGTCATTTTTATAAATGACCTGGATGAGGGCATAGAAGGATGGGTTAGTAAACTTGCAAATGACACTAAGGTTGGTGGAGTTGTGGACAGTCCAGAAGGATGTTATAGGTTATAGTGGGACATAGGTAAATTGCAGAGTTGGACTGAAAGATATCAAATGGAGTTTAATGCAGAAAGGTGTGAGGTGATTCACTTTGGAAGGAGCAATAGGAATAAAGAGTGCTGGGCTAATGGTAAGATTCTTGGTAGTGTGGATGAGCAGAGATATCTCGGTGTCCATGTGCATAGATCCCTGAAAGTTGCCACCCAGATTGATAGGATTGTTAAGAAGGTGTACAGCTTTTATTGGTAGAGGGATTGAGTTTCAAAGCTGAAAATGTGTTGCTGGAAAAGCGCAGCAGGTCAGGCAGCATCCAACTGATTGAGTTTCAGACCCATCAAGTCATGTTGCAGCTGTACAAAATTCTGATACGGCCGCAATTGAGTATTGCATACAGTTCTGGTCACTGCATTATTGGAAGGATATAGAAGCATTGAAAAGGGTGCAGAGGAGATTTGAGAAGATTTTACCTTGTATGGAGGGAAGATCTTATGAGGAAAGGTTGAGGGACTTAAGGCTGTTTTAGTAAGAGAGAAGAAGGTTGAGAGGTGACTTAATTGAGACATGCAAGATGATCAGAGGATTAGATAGGGTGGACAGTGAGAGCCTTTTTCCTCGGATGGTTTAGGCTAGCATGAGGGGACAAAGCTTTAAATTGAAGGGTGATAGATATCGGACAGATGTCAGAGAGTAGTAAAGGTGTGAAACTTTAAAGGCATTTAAATGGTTATTGGATAAACATATGAATGATAATGTAATAGTGTAGGTTAGTTGGGTTTCAGATTAGTTTCGACGGCCAAAGGATCTATACTGTGCTTTGATGTTCCATGTTCTATGTATACAGGAAGGCCAACCACATGGACCAAATCCTCAACAACAGCAACCACCTCAGTGTCCACAAACGGAGCTGTGTCAGGACATTATTTAAACAAGCTACTATGCATTGCAACACACAAGAATATGCAGGCATGAGGAAAAACACCTATACAAGGTCTTCACAAACAACAGTTACCTCAATAGCTTCATCCTATTGGACAGACAACACCATAAGGACACTGTGTGATCATAAGGACACTGGTCACCCTACTCTATATCAAAAACATATCAGAAATGCCAATCAGACTGCTATGACCACTAGGAATCATGACAGCATACCAACCAACAGCCAAACTGCACCAACTGCTCATAAGAATGAAAGACCCGATTTCCATAACAGGACCAAGGTAATGTACAAAATTCCATGTAACAACTGCTATGACCATTACATTGTCTAGACTGGAAGAAAACTAGCAATCCAGATACACAAACACCAAGTCACAGCCAAGCAGCACAACCAGTTCTCCGTTATCTCAGGACATGCGGACAAAGAGGACCCCCAATTTGACTGGGACAACGTAACCATCCTAGGATAAACTAAACTGAGACATGCATGGGAATTCTTAGATGCCTGGTTTTCAACCCGCAATGCTATCAACAAGCATGTTGACATAGATCCCATTTACAAACTAGTACAAAAGAAAATCGGAAGTGATACCACCCACCTTAACAGGCCAGAGCGTATAGATATCAAGTGGAGTGGAACAACAATGCTTCAGGAAGTTGCAGTGATGATGTTACCTAGCATGGCGATGTAACGTTTGCATGACAACCCACCAGCTCGGCAAACTAACCTACAACCAAATGTAATTTATTCCTTATGTTTCTTTTCCTTTCTGGCTCACAGTCTTCATGTTCTGATGTGGAGGTGCCAGTGTTGGACTGGGGTGGACAAAGTTACAAATCACACAACACCAGTTCAAGTCCAGCAAGTTTATTTGAAAGTACTAGCTTTCGGAGCGCTGCTCCTTTCGTCAGGTAGCTGTGGAGCAGGATCATGAGACACGGCTTTTATCGCGAAAGGTTACAGTGTCATGCAACTGAAACGATATATTGAACAAACCTAGTTTGCTGTTATATCTTTCATCTTTTAGAATGGGTTGCAGATTTCGGTTCATTAATATGTAAATCTCAGAACTTCAAGAATGTGACTTAAAAAAATGTTTCCTCCAAATCCTGTTTGTGAAGTCCAATTTAATGACCCACTGCAAATTTGGTGGGGGTTGCTTTGACCACTGGTGTACCACAGGGATCAGTGCTGGAGACACTGTTATTTGTTATTTATATAAATCATTTGGATGAAAACTTCAGATGTATGGTCAGTCAGTTTGCAGATGGTACCAAGGTTGGTGGCATAGTGGACTGTGAAGAAAGTTATTTGTGAACGCAGCGAGATATTGATCAACTGGGCCATTCGACTGAGGAATGGCAGATGGAGTTTAATTTAGATAAAAGTGAGGTGTTGCAATTTGTTAAGGCAAACAAGGACATGAGTTACACAGTTAATGATAGGGCCTGGGGGTGTGTTATAGAACAAAAAGATTTAAGGATCCAGGTTCATATCTCCTTGACAATGGAATCACAGGTAGACAGAATGGTGCAGGAGGCTTTCAGCATGCTTGCTTTCATCATTCAGAGGATTGAATTAGGAGTTGGGATGTCTTTTGCAGCTGTACAAGATGTGGATGAGACCACATTTGGAGTACTGTGTGCAGTTCTTTCTTCCTGCTATTGAAAGAGTGCAAAAAGGATACAACCGGGACTGGAAGGTTTGAATTATGAGGAGATGTTGTACAGGCTGTGATGTTTTCCCTGGAACATGGGAGACTGTGGGTTGACCTTATAGATATCTATGAAATCATGAGAGTCAAAAGTAAGGTAGAGAGCTGGCAGTTTTTCCCCATTGCAGAGGAGTCTGAAATTGAGGGCATGGGTTTAAGATGAGAGGTAAGAGGTGAAAGGGCTCAGAGGGCAATCTTTTCACACAGGGTGTTGAGTGTCTGGAACAGGCCGCCAGAGGTAGCGGGTGGAAGAAAGTACAATTCTGTGCTATAAGAAGCATTTAGGCAGGGACATGGATGGGATAGATATGGATCAAATGCAGCCAAATGGAACTGGTTTAAATGGAGAAAACTAGTTGGTATGGGAAGGATGGCCCAAGGGACTGTGGTGTATTGTGCAGGCAGCTGGAAGCTCGAGGCTGCCTTATGGGCATCTGTTTGGCACCTGTTTATGTGATGGTAACACATATTTACAAACATGCTCATCCAGGGAAATGAAAGGAGGACAGAGAACTTGCAAATCACAAGTTGCTTCAAGTCAGTGATATGAGGATGGGTCTGGAGTGGGTAAAGGACATAGAGGAAGGTACTCAGATTACAAAATTATTGAACATGATATTGAGTTCTGAAGGCTGCATAGTCCGAAGCAGAAGATGGGTTACTCTTCTTCCAGCTTCCACTGAGCTCTGCTGGAGCACTTGCAAGGCCTGAAATTGAAATTTTGGTCATGGAACACTGTGGTGTACTGTGCAGGCAGCTGGAAGCTTGAGGCTGTTTTATGGGCAGAATGTTCTGCGAAGTGGTCACCGAGTCTGCCTTCATCTCCCAGTGGAGACCACATTGTGAATGGCAAATACAATATACTAGATTGAATGAAGTGTAGGGGAATCGCTGCTTCACCTGCAAAGATGTGGCTGGAGTCTTGCATAGTGAGAAGGAAGGAAGTAAATAGGCAGGTATTACATCTTCTGTAATTGCTTGGTAAGATGCTTGGGAGTGTGGGTGGTGTTGGGAGTGGAGGAGTAGTGTAACACCCAGTACAAGGTGTCCTGCAAAGAATGGTCCCTGCAAAATGATCTTTTGGATGCAGATCCTGGTTAGGCTGTAATGATTTTGACGGTCTCCTTTGTTCAGAACTGGCTGAGGTAAATATGTCATCTACTAAAGTAAGTGGTAAGAGGTGAGTACAATTACAAATTTAAAAAACATTTGGATAAGTACATGGATAAGAAAGGTTTAGAGGGATATACGCCAATTGCAGGCAAATTCAGTTTAGGAAAATTGGGCGACTTGGGCTGAAGGGTCTGTTTCAGTACTGCATACCTCGATGACTCTAGTTCTTTATGCTAACTTGGCTGCAATATTCATAAGGTACATGGAAGGTCACATTTGTGTCCTGGCATTGCAAGACATTTCTAGAATCAGGCAGTTTACTTATTCTTAAAATTGCAGCAAGCGTCCATTCAAAGCAAAACAATTAAACAAGAGATTGAAGCTTTTATTAAAATGTAGGAATGTTTTCTTCTTCATTCTGAATAAGGCAAGGAGATAGGCCCCATTGTATAAGCAAACACAGGGGCGAAACCTATGCTGTTGGCAGACACTGGCCATCTAACTGACTAAGTAGCACCTTGAGTGTACTAATGGATTTCATATATCCAGGTGTAATTATCCAGAGCCCTCATTGGTCATTAAGCTGTTTAAGTTATCGAAAACAACAGATTACTCAGGCTTGGGTGAGGAAACGGCATCTAACCTGATCATACTTGCTGTTTTATAAGAGTTAGATGCTGAAGGTTGTGGGGAGGGTGAAAGGTCAAATCCTAAAGGTCAATGTGATGGAGAAAGATTGGACTGTACAGCTTATGAGTCGTGAAGCTGTTTAGGCAAATAATTTTCATACTATGGAAATTATTGTTGCTCAACTGCATGTTACTTATTGCAATGCTCACACTGACCTCTTTCTTTCAAAATCCCTTTTCGACACTGAAAACAAAAGCAGCAAAGTAAAGTGTGGTGCTGAAAAAGCACAGCTGGTCAGGCAGCATCCGAGGAGCAGGAGAGTTGATGTTTCGAGCATAAGCTCTTCATCAGGAATGAGGGGGTGGCCCAAGGGGGCTGAGAGATAAATAGGAGGGGGTGTGGGGCTGGGTGGAAGATAGCTGGAATGTGATGGGGAGATGGGAGGTGGGGGGTGATGGTGATAGGTTGGGAAAGAGGGTGGAGAGGATAAGTGGGAAGGAAGTTGGACAGGTAGGACAGTTCAAGAGGGGGATGCTGAGTTGGAAAGTTGGATTAAGAATAAGGTGGAGGGGGATGGGGGGGAAGGGAATCAAGAAACTGGTAAAATCTACATTGATCCCATGTAGTCTCAGGGTCCCAAGGCCGAAGATGAGACGTTCTTCCTCCAGGCATTGGGTGGCTAGAGCTTGGTGATGGAGGAGGTCCAGGACTTGCGCATCCTTGGCGGAGTGGGAAGGGGGAGTTAGTGTTTGGCCACAGAGCAGTGGGGTTATTTAGTGCACATGTCCCAGAGATGTTCTCTAAAACGTTCCACAAGTTATTTACATTATTGTTTTGACTTTGAAGTCTCTTTCCAAGCATTTAATCATTCACTCATTCAATCTCCATGCCGTTGCCCTGCACTGCACTGTCAGCTCAGCAACTGCTTGTAAGGACTGTGTCTTTTTAATTTTCTGTGCATTATAATTCTGGAATGAAATAGGAAATTAACCAAAGCTTATTCAGGAATTGCTTTTTTTTTGAAAGCAAGTAACCTGGCATACACAACATGGTGTTTTGGTTCACCTCTGTTATTGTATCCACTGTTTATGCAACTGCTGTTTACAGCAGTATTAGATAGTTTGCAGATGAGCTGGAGTCAAGGGCTGTGAATAAATGGAGAATCATCTGGCAATATGTAGTTGATTGATCTGTGGATTGGTGACCAGTTATTGATGACAGAAGCTCTCTGCCTGCAGAAAACTGTGATTGGTTCCCACGTAGCTGAACAGCTTAGGGCAGTGAATAAAATAGTGAGAAGCCATCACTCTGCAAGCCCAGGAGCTACTTCTATTGTCTGCAGTAAAAACCACATTCATTCTGAAAAAAACTAATAGTTTCTGTCAACTGGGACATTTCAGTAATCAGAGGCCTTTGTAAGTGTTAACCAGTCGCCCTGTGCCCCCTACAAACAGGTGAAAGAATCTGGAGACACAAGTTCAAGAAGCAGCACTCTGATCAGTTAAAGAATCACCTTAACAGACCCGGTGACCAAGGACAGCAGTATTGCTTTCCCAGATTTTTCCTCTGCTGACAATACTCACTTCTTTTACCTGTTTGTTTGCGCGCGTGTATATAAGGGGCGAGATTATAAGGTAGTTAGAGTTTTGACTTGGAAAGTTATATGCTGATGGTTCATAATTGTTTACCTGTGCATAGAATCTATTTATTTGATAACATGTAGTCATTCTTGTCAAATGCAGAAACCTGCTTCATGCTTTCTACCAACCTGGGTTGAAAGTCAAGTAAGTTGGAGAATTCTTATTTTTAAGCATCTTTTAACTTTTGTGACAAAGTTTTGGGGGCTTTTCCAAGATTGCTTCTGTTTTAAACAATTAGGATTTGGTTGTGGTATTAATAAAAAAACATAGGTGAACCAAAACACCAGGTTGTGTACTACATTTAAGTCAAGGCACTGCAAATGGCAAAGGATTTCCTGCAGGTTATCCCTGGCAGTCTAAGGTAACTCTCAAAGAACATTTGATTGATTTAGCAGGTAACCTGGTGGTAGTTCTGCCTGACAGAACTAAGAAAGGTTAGGCAATTGAGATACTTGCACGGTGCATGGGATGAGGGGAAATTACAAGGGAGACGTAGCACTCCTGGTAGTGAAGCATCAGAATTGGGTAACATTTGATTTCACTTAAAGCAGCTTGAGTATGAAGAGAGAATTAAGAAACTAGATATGGTGGTAAAAGACTAGTAGAGAGCAGAACAACATAAGAAAAGGTCAGGAAAGGTGAAATAAAATAGGATTGAAATGTATGGAAATAACAAAGCTAGAATTTGAACTGCAAGAGTGTGAGCAAGTGGGAGAGTATGAATATCAGATCAAAATTAGAGTCCCTCCAGTGTGGAAGCCGGCCCTTCGGCCCAACCAGTCCACACCAATCCTCCAAAGAGTAACCCACCCAGATCCATTTCCATCTGACTAATGCATTTAACACTATGGGCAATTTAGCATGGCCAATTCACCTGACCTGCACATCTTTGGACTGGAGGAAACCGGAGCATCCTGAGGAAACCCACGCAGATATTGGGAGAATGTGCAAACTCCACACGGTCAGTCACACGAGGCTGGAATTGAAGCTGGGACCCTGGTGCTGTGAGGCAGCAGTGCTAACCACTGAGCCACCGTGGTATGTATGTTTCAAACTATGTATTTGAAACAGGAAACATCAGATGCTCATGCAGACCCTGATGAGAATCTGAGTTGCAATTTGACATCTACTAAGGAAATATTTAAGTTTGTACAAGGCCTACAAAAGTTGGGGAAAATATTATGGAGGCATTCTTCATGTCATTTAAAAAAAAGCTTCAAATGTATTGGCCAATATAGGACTGGACACAGAATCATAGAATTTTACAGCACAAAAGGAGACCATTTCACCCATTATGTCTATATTGTCTCCCAAAAGTGCTAACTAGCTAGTCCCATTCTCCAGCCCTATCTCCATAGTCCTCAAATTTCATCAGCTTCAAATATAAATCAAGATATTTTTTGAAACCTCGTATGGAATCTGCCTTCTCACTCTCCCAGGCAGCACGTTCTAAATCCTAACAATTCTGAGTAAAGACGTTTTTCCTCATCTCACTCCTAGTTCTTTTGTTGATAATATTAAAATTATGACCCCTAGTTATTGATATATACCAACCAATGGAAAAATAATATCCTTCTTTAATCTGTCAAATTTGTTCATAATTTTGAACAACTCAATAAGGCCACCTCTTCACTTACTCTCCATGCTAGTAGAGGTTTACAGGTTAGACACAGGAAATATATGCTTCATTGTCAGAGATTTCTCAAGATTATGACACCTTAAGAGAAACTTTTGGGTACAAAGTTAGTGTCTAGAGAGCTGTAACTGCCAGACAGTCAGCAATAATGGCTGATGATTATTAGTTAAACCGTAAAAGACTTTTCTATCACCCTCATAAATTTGAAAGGGATTGGAAATGGGAAAGTGAAAGGAAAACGAGTAGTCAAGTTACGGAACAGAAACAGAGGTGTTACTTGTTGCATTCTCTGTCACCATGTTCTTTTTCCCCTCCCCACTACCTTTTCTCTCTAGTTTGGCAGTTAGACACTGCCTGTTCTCACATTCCAATCACTTAATCTGCATTATCAACATCTTTCTTCTCCAGCTCCACAATGTCTCTCTCCTGCAACACACCCCACCCGCATTACACACTTGTCCCCTGCACATATCACGTTGGCTCATTTTGACTTGGAAACATTAGCTTGCTGTCTCTCCATTAATGCTGCCCAACTTGCTCTGATTTCTAGCATTTTTTTGTTTTCATTGCACATTCCAGCATCTGCAGTAATTTTCTCCTGCATTGTGTTATGACTAGTCTGTGAGTCAGCTCTCCCAATTTTGACATTCGTCCCAGATGAAAAGGTAAGAGCCCACTGGATCCAAGGAAATTTGGTAAATTGGATCCACAATTGGCTGAGTGGTAGGAACCAGTGGTGATTGAGAGGTAGATGTCCAACTGGAAGACTGTGCTCACTGGGATTCTACAAGGGTTGATGTTGGGGCCCTTGCTTTGTGGTTTATACAGATGATTTGGACTTAACTATAGGAGGGGTGATCAGTAGATTTGTACTGAAAAATGTGTTGCTGGAAAAGCGCAGCAGGTCAGGCAGCATCAAAGGAGCAGGAGAATTGACGTTTCGGGCATAAGCCCTTGTTCAGGAATGAGGAGGGTCTGTATTTGTAGATTTGTAGATGATACAAAAATTGATGGGGTGATAAATAGTGAGGAGGGTAGCCTTAGATTACAGGAAGATTATGGATGGGCTGGTGAGATGAGCTGATCAGTGATAAATAGGATTCAATCTGGATAATCGTGAAATTTCATGGGGTCCAAGTCAATGTTGAGGACTCTCAGGACAACTCTCTCCCAACTGTATACCAAGGTGCTGCCAACTCTGCTGGTATTGTCCTGCCAGGGACAAACAAGGCAAGGAAATATATTTCGAACAGTAGGATTTGGGAAACATAGAGGGACTTTGCTGAACATGTACACCAGTTCCTTAAGGTGAGAACAGTGGATAAAGTGGTTAAGAAGGCATACAGTATTCTATATTAGTCTTTGTTAGCTGGGCATAGAGTTTAAGAGCTGGAGTTATGTTGTAATTGTAAAAGAAAATTGGTTCAGCTACAGCTAGAGTATTGTGTGCAGTTCTGAAATCCGCATTATAGGAGGGATGTGATAGCACTGGAGATAGTACAGAGGAGATTTACGAGGATGCTGCCTGACCTGGAGAATTTTAGTTAGGAAGAGAGATTGGACAGAATGGGGCTGTTTTCTTCGAGCACAGGAGATTGAGAGGGGATAATTGAGTTGTCTAAAATAGACAGGAAGAAGCATTTTCCCTTGATGGAGGGGCATAGATTTAGGGTAAACAATGGGAGGTTTAGAAGAGATGTGATTTTAAAAAAAACCTCTTCATTCAGAGAGTGAAAAGAATCTGAAACTCACTGCTTCTCAGGGTGTTCGAGGCTGAAACCCTCAAAGTTAAATTATTTAAATGTGCACTTGCAATAGACCAATTGCTGGAAAATGGGGTTAGAATAGTTAGCTGGTTGGTTTTGAGTGTGTATATGATAGGCTGTTAAACCTTCTTCTGCATTGCAGATCTCTATGACTGTATGGACCAGTCTGTGATTTTTCCAGACCTTTCAAAAGGCGATTAGTGGCACTGATTTGAGGTTGGTTTTGTTCTTGGATAGTGAATCAGGAATAGAGAATCCAGTGGGATAAACTTTAGGAATATCGATGGGCGAATGGTCTGCTTCCACACTGAAGGAATTCTGTGATTCTAAGAAACTAAACGGTGGTTTAGTTGGTTTGGCGGCACAGTGGTTCAGTGGTTAGCACTACTGTCTCACAGCACCAGGGTCCCAGGTTCAATTCCAGCCTTGGGCGACTGTCTGTATGGAGATTGCACATTCTCACCGTGTCTGCATGGGTTTCCTCTTTGTGCTCCGGTTTCCTCCCACAGTTCAAAGATGTGCAGATTAGGTGAATTGGCCGTGCTAAATTGCCTATAGGATAAGTGCGTTAGTCAAAGGGAAATGGGTCTGGGTGAGTTACTCTTTGGAGGTTCGGTGTGGATTTGTTGGGCCGAAGGGCCTGTTTCCACACTGTAGGTAATCTAATCTAAACCAGTGTTAGAAGAAGTACTCAACAGTGTTGTGAGAGTTTGGGATTGTTGTTGGCTCTTCAGCACTTTGAAGTTTATATATGACATGGAAACAAGGAAAGACTAAACTTTTCAGTGAAGTCCAGTTGATTACGATCAATGTAAGTTAAAGTTTGGAATATGAAACTATTCCGATACAAATGGTGTTTCAACCATTTACATAAACGTACATCACATTGCTGTAAAGATAATGTAACTTCAGAGACATTGTTCTGAGTGTCAGGGTTAAGAAAAGCTAGGGTTATAAAGGAAAGCGAGGGAAGGAAGAATGGATGGAGATAAGTCCTATGTTTTGTTGTTTAAGTATTGAATATTTTAGTAATAGGATATATTTTTGAAATGGTCAATCACTGTTTTTAAGGACAGAGGCATTAAGGACTGTGTCTGATCCAAATGATTTCTGAGATGAGAGAACTGATGTATGAAGAGAAACTGGATAAGTTAGGACTATATTTACTGGAGTTTAGAAGAATGATTGCAGATTTCACAGAAACTTATAAAATTCAAACATCGCTAAACAGAGTATATAGAGGAAGGGTGTTCCTGATGATTGGGGAGTCCAGAACCAGGGGTTGCAGGTGAAGGCAAGACATTTAGGACTAAGATGGGGATTCTTTTTCCAGCCAGAGTATGGTGAGCCTGTGAAAGTTTCTGGCATAGAAAGCGGTTGAGGCCAAATCATTGAACATTTTCATTAAATATCATTCTTTGGACTAAAGTGATCAAAGTGCATGGGGAGAAAGCAGGAACAGGATACTGAGTTGGATGGGCAGCCCTGATCATATTGAATGGCAGAACAGGCTTGAAGGTCCCAATAATATACTCCTGCTCCTATTTTTCTGTTTATCTGTGTCTTTTAATTTTTCCTATATTTCTTTTTGCGGACTGAGATGGGAAAAAAAAACTGTTTTAAACACTAAGGATTGTTAAAGATTGCTACACTTTTTTTGACAGCAAGTTACCTGACACTGGTATTGCAGTGTTTACCCAACTATTGGTACTTTGCAGATGAGCTGGAGGCAAAGGCTGAGAGTCAGCCAGCAACAAGTAGCTGATTGGTCTGTGGACTAGTGACCAATTGTCAATGAAAAAGGCTGGCTGCTGCCAAAAACTATTGATTCCCTGGTAACTGAACAACTTTGGGCTGTGAATAAGATAGTGAGAAACCATTAGACCTTTGCAAACACAGGAGCTGACTCTGTTCTCTGTCATTAAAAAAACACTTTTTTTCATTCTAAAGAAAACTAGTTTATTCTTCCTTCAGCAATTGTTGCAAACTATAACTTTTAAGTAATCATTCAGATGCCTTTATAAGTGTGAACCAGTCGCCCTGTGCCTCCTGCAAACAAATGAAAGCATCTGGAAAGAAAGATCAAGGAGTAGCTTTATGATCAGTTCTTGAATTATCTCAATAGATCCTGTGACAAGAGACCACTGAGTCTTTTCCTCTGCCTATAACATCATTGTTTTCTTCCTGTCTGTCTGCCTGCTTGTAGGCTTACAGTTTATTATTGTTTACTTGTCACTAAAGTTGGTTTATTTTAAATAAATAGTGGTTCTTGTCAAATACAGAAACCTATCCCGTACTTCCTGTCAACCTGTGTCTGAAAATCAGCTAAATTGGGGAATTCTGTGTACCTTTTGAGAATCTTTACCTTTTTTGAAAACTTCAGGAATCATGAGGCTTTATTTATAGTGCATTACAGTAGAGAGGTGTAACGTGCTAAAAATCTTGATCCAATCCTTTTGTTACCTTTGAATATGATTATTCCAATACCTGTCGCTCACCTTGGAACCTGCATAAACCCAACTAAACAAAACTCTGCTTTCATATTGCAACTTGCATTAAATTCCTGTGCTCTCTGACCTACATTAGCTTGTTTCTGACAATGTCTTGATTTTAAAATTCTCATCCTTGTTTTCAAGTCCATTTGTGAGTTCCTCCACTCTATCTATAATCTCTGCCAGCCCCACAAATCTCAAAGGTATCTGCACTGCTCACATAACGACCTGTTGATATCCATAATCTTACCTGCTGCATTATTGGCAACATTGCCTTCAGCTGAAAAGACCCTGAAATTCCCTCCCTGAATCTTTCTTTGCTAATGCTGTTTGATTGTTTCAAAACTGGGCGTCATTTGGTGCTGGTGAATCTCTGAGCCTTATTGTTTCTGTCATGGTCTGTACAGCTATCTAATATCAACTGCTTTCCAACTTGACAACTGAGTCTCTTGGAGGAGTCCAGCTATTAGTATAGGCTCCAAATGAGGCAGGGATTCAGAAACTTGATCTGTAAGCATGCACCTGCCCATTTCCTAAAAGAACACAGATACCTGGGCGTACCCAAGCAATTACACAATGCTTTAAATGTTGCAATTGGAGTATGTTCCTTGTTCGTTCTGTGTTGCTGTAATTATACAGTGCGTGTAGGATTAAAGCGCTAGTGACATGTTCTTTACTGCAGGGCATTTGACACTTTGGCGAAAGCACTGAGCCCTACGGATGGGAGCACTGTGCCTGGCCTGATGGAAGGTTTGGAAGCTATAGGAGAAACTAATATCCAGTTGATGAGCAGAGACCAATCGATGCCCATAATAGAAGTGGAAGGACCTTTACTGACAGACACCCATGTGATCTTCAAGGTTTGTTATCATGACAAGGTTTGTGACACAGTTTCCAATTCCAATTCCAGTAAATACCAATGTAGGAACCTGTTGCCCCAACCCCATCCTACATATGATCAAGAACAATGCTTGCTGTGTGAGATATTGGAACAGGCATTAGACTGAAGGGCTAGAGGGAGATTTGAAGCTCATCAGATGTGCCCATGAATGTAGCTATTGAAATAGTAGTGCATAGTTTAGAATAGAAATCAAACAAAAATCATGCAACATTGGCTTTGATCTGAAAGGGACGTGATTTCAAGTGAGTTAAATGTATGTTTCTTGTGTAAAGTCAAATGCTGGCTGGCGTACTCTGCTCAGTTTGGACACTGTACTTCAGCAAAGATCAGTGCTCCTGTTTGTGTTTCTCCCACTCTCTGGACAGCCATTTAAAAGCCAGCAGGCTGATTAATTTTGCATTTATTATGCGAGTAAGCAGAATAACATCTCAACTATAATATTTTTTCTGCTTCTCTTAAAATGAAAATGACAGATCTTGTCCCACAAGTCCGGTTTGTATAGATATTTTTTGCTAGACACTACGAAGCATAAGCAGGAAGCTTGAATTTGCCAATCATTTCATGCACTGTCTTCATGATTTTAAAAGAAGTAGCTGTGGTTGATGCACTGGTAGTAATCTTCCAAGAATTCTTAAATTGTAGATAAGTCCAAGAGGATTGGAAAATGCCAATGAAACATCTTAAATTTATGTTGCAGTCTATTATAGAGAGTTATATAGCAGAGCATTTGCAATTCTTGATGTAATTAAGCAATCAGCATGGCTTTATGAAGGGAAATCATTTGGATTTCCAAGAGGTATTTGATAAGACTACTTAATAGGGGCCAAAGTGTTGGAGATAGCATATTAACATTGAGAGAGAGGATCACTTTGAGATATGGATGGAATTTCAAGATGGCAGCCTGTAACTGAGGATAAGTACAAGCGGCCATAATTATTTACAATATTTATTGTGATTTAAATGAGGAAAGTAAATGCACTTCCCCCAGATTTGCAGATGTCACAAATGTACATGTGAAGACAAGTGGTGAGGATGACACAGAGAATCCACAGTGGGATATTGACAGGTTAAGTGAATGGGCAAAAACTTAGCACATAGAACAATATGTGGAAAATGTGAAGCTATGCACTTTGTCAAGAAGAATAAATGAACTGAGTAATACTTAAACAGAGAATGTCTGCAGAAAGTTCCAACAAAGAGGGATTTAGGGGTCCTTAGGCATAAATCACAGAAAGCTGGCATGCAAGTTCAGCAGGTAATATGTGCCTTTATTTTTTAAAAAGTCCAAAATAAAAATAGGGAAGGCTTGCTAAAACAATGCAAAGCATTAGTTAGACTAGATCAGAATATTGTAAATAGTTAATTTGTGAAACATAATTTTTCTTTCTCAGTTGTATTCTGATTTTCTAAATGTTCTGCTATTCCAATAGTAGATTGCAACAATTTCCCAAAAAGTGATTTTAGATTGACTTGGGCTTTGTTTTCCTGCTTTCTGACTCCCTCCAAACATGTTTTCCTCAGGTCACCTACTGTTGTTCTGCCAACCAGCCCTCTACAGGAAACCATTTTTCCTTGTTTGATGCCTGTTGTGGTGATCAAAGCTACACTGTCTGTATCCTAATTGCACCAAGTCCAATTCACCCATCATCTCTGTGTGAGCTGAAATATGTAAGCTGCCAGTCAAGCAATGCCACATCTAAAATTCTCAAGTTTTTAAGTTCCAACCCACCCCAATCCTCCCAAAAACCCCATGTCCTCTCCCCAGTTTATCTCTGTAATCTTCTGCAGCCGCACAACCATTCAAAATATCACAACCACTCATCTAGTTCTGGTCTCTTCAACATTTCCAATTTTAGTTATTCCATCGTTGGTAACCTGTGTTTAGCTGCTCAGATTTTTTTGGCTCTGGTATTAGATTAGATTCGATTCCCTACGGTGTGGAAACAGGCCCTTCGGCCCAACCAGTCTACATCAAACCTCCGAAGAGTAACCCACCCAGACCCATCTCCTTCTTGACTAATGCACCTAACACTATGGGCAATTTAGCATGGCCAATACACCTGACCTACAGGTCTTTGGATTGTGGGAGGAAACCAGAGCACCCGGAGGAATCCCACACAGACACCGGGAGAATGTGCAAACTGCACACAGACAGTCGCCCCAGGGTGGTATCGAACCTGGGACCCTGGTGCTGTAAGGCTGCAGTATTAACCACTGAGCCACCGTGCCACCCTCCTATACTTTGTTTTTCCTCTAAGATCTCTTTTAAATCAAATTCTTGGCCAAACGTTTGGCCATTTGTGCTAAATTGTTTGGTATGGTTCACTGTCAAAAGTTTTTTGCAATACTGTAAAATATTTGAAATGTTTTAGGAGTTATTAGTAAAGGCAGTATACAAATATAAGTTGTTACAAATGCCTTTGTGTAGAATAGAACAATGCTCTGACCAAGATCTAAGCAGTGTTTATTAAAAATCTGGTATAACCTGCTCATGTCTGTATTCTGTGTTTCTATCAATAAAGCCAAGAATCCAGTGTGCTATTTTAAAGCTTATCCTGCCATTTTCAACAATGTTTATAAGTGCACCTCTGGATTCCTCTCTTTCTCTATCTCCTCTAAATTGTGTTTTTTTTAGTTTATGTCGTCTCTTCTTGTTCTCCTTTATAAAATGAATCAGTAGGCACTAATTATGTAAAATTTTAAATGCCCGTTTTCTCATTCTATGTCAGTGACAAAAAAATCTGCTGATGCTCGAATCCAAAGTTGAAAAACAGGAGGTTAGAAGAATATAGCAAGCCAGACAGCGTCAGGAGATGGAGAAGTCAATGCTTCGGGTGTTAACCCTTCTTCAGGATTGAAAAAGGGCTAACACCTGAAACATGACTTCTCCACCTGGCTTGCTGCGTTCTTCCAGCCTTGTGTTTGTCTACTATCAATCTACATCGCCTTGAACTCTGTTACTATCTTCACCAATGGTTATAACATTTGTGTGTTTCATGTCATCAGTAATCTTACAAATGTTGACCTGTGTACCAAATGCAGCATGTCCAATAATATCAAAAAACATTCATGATCATGGTGCTGACCACTGAAACATCAATCCACACACCAGTCTGAAAAACAACCATTGATCACAACTCCCTGCTTTCTCACATTTTTCTAGTCACACAACCACAGTCTCTTAGTTAATTTAATTCACAAATTTGATGGTCCAATGGATAATGGCATTGTATCCAATTAAGTATTTAATTTTGCAGCATGTTTTTGAGCTGGGAAACAGGTTTTTTTTATCTGATGTACTCCATAATGTGACAGAGTTCATCTTAAAATAAAGGGCTTTGGGGGAAGAGTAATCTTAACATGATGGAATTTCATTTGAAGTTTGACAGTGATATGGTTGAGTCTAAAATCAGATTTTGAACTTCAAAGAATTATTTATGGATGTTGAGGGCAAAATAAATTGGAAAATTATATGACCCTGGATAAGTGACATCAGTTCATATTTCTCACCAAATGTACATTCCCTTTACAAATAAACACTTCACTAGAAAAGTGGTATTAGCAGGGCTAACAGTAAAAGTTAGGCAAAATATTGAATTAAAAATAATTTCAAATTTTAGCAAAAGCAATAGTAAGCTTCAGGATTTGAGTAGGTTTTAAATCAGTAATGGATGACAAACAAGTTGTAAAGAAGCAATACTTTAAATATGAGGGTAAACTAGCAAGAAATAAAAGCAAACAGTGTTAGCTACAAGCATATAAAGGGAAGAGATTAACAAACAGCAAAACAGAAATTGCTTGAGAAACTCAGCAGGAGTGGCAGCATTTGTTGACAAAAACAGAGTTAACGGTTTGAGTCCAGTGACCCTTCTTCAGAAGTTCTGCTTATTCATCCCAGGAGATAGATATCATTTGGCATGGCCGGTATTTTGTGTTCATCCTGAATTGCCCTTCCGAAAATGGTACTGAACTGCCATCTTATGACTTAAATGGTTTGCTAATGGGTAACAGTAGACTAGGCTCACATTTTGAAGTCAAGTTTTCAGATTTCTTCCTTTCCCTTGTTTGAATGACATTCTGGCAGACTCATGCTTGGCAGCTTTGTTACTAAGCGCTGAAGTTGAAATTGGAGGCAGGGACCCAGCCTCCTGAGGGCAAGCTGCCTTTGTCCACCTCACTCACAGCACAACTATTTAATGATTGGCAGGCATTTTATTATCTCAAAGCATTAGTGCGAGATGACTGGTGGTAATTTAATCAAAGGATCACCATGCCTCAGGTGAGGGGAGAGGTTGAAGAAGGAGATTCCTTCATGCTACCTCAAATGGTGCAGGAGTGAACCCATCACTGTATGGCAAGCCAATTGTCTAGCTAACTGAGTGTAGAAGAATGAGAGAGAATTTCATTGTAAAGCATAGAAAAGGGCAACTAGTGAAAGGCTTTTTTCTGGGGTATCCTCAGCTGCAATCAGTTCTGCCTTAGCAAGATATTGATTAAAAGAAAACCCCCAGATAACCATAGTTTAAATTAAACAAATACAAATAATTTTTGAAATATATATACAGAATATATATTTGAGACCTGTTTGAACAAGTTTGAGAACAACTTGATGTTGAGAACAAGTTTGAGACCTGTTTTTAATTCATAAATCCACACCAATGACACTTTGATCCATAGGCATTTAATAACTTCTGTTCTGGACAGAATGTTTTGAGGCACTAAGATGGGTTTACAATTCCATTTGACCAGGTATTTTTGAACAGTGTTTAAAATTGGCAGGATGAGTTGATCAGATAGTTTGCCATGATGCTAGTAGAGATGAGATTTTAAGTTTAAGGAGAGATTGGAAGAATTAGGACTAATCTCCTTGGAATAGAAACAATTAAAATGTGATCTGATAGAGGTGTTAAAGATGTGGATACAGTAAATAAGGGCTTTCTAAAAAATGCTTTCTAATCAACCTCTTTAGAGATGTTATAACAGCCTCTGGAGCAGATAGGACTTGAATCCAGACCTCCTAGTCCAGAGGTAATCGCACTGCCAATGCAAAATAAAAGCCTTTAAATAATGGCTGTTCTGTCTGCCAGTTGAATAGGTAACCACAGGCTGTAGGTTCAAATCATTGGCCAAGATGAGACATTTTTCAGTCTAAGTGTTGTTGCGATTGAATGGTATATATGGAAAGCTGGTGGAAACTGATTTTTTAACTGGTTTTCAAAAAGGAGTTGAAACAGAATGAGGCATTTATAGGCTTATGAAATTAAGCAGGGATATGGTAATAAGCATGACTGCTCTTTTGAAGGGTGAACACAGGTTCAACAAACTTCCTATTGTGAAATAAAACAAAGATTTACAGATGCTGAAAATCTGAACCTGAAACTGCTGGTAAAACCCAGCAGATCTAGCAACATCTGTGGAGAGAAAATAGCGATAACATTTTGATGACTCTTCATCTGAACTGATAACAGCTAGGAAATCCTGGTATTTATGCGGAAGACCGGGGTGAGTGGTGTGATGGGAGAGAGAAGTGAGCAGATAGATGGAGGTGGAACCCAGAGGGAAAGAGATATGAAAGCAGTGGGTAAACAAGGACCAGGGCAGAAGATGTGATTTGGAGATGCCGATGTTGGATAGGGTGTACAAAGTTAAAAATCACACAACACCAGGTTATAGTCACTACCACCTGATTAAGGAGCGTCGCTCCGAAAGCTAGTGTGCTTCTAATTAAACCTGTTGGACTATAACCTGGTGTTGTGTGATTTTTAGCAGGGCAGACGAGACAGTGTATAAGTGATGATGGTTTGGCTGTGCTAAAAGCAACCAGTGACAAAACAGGACTGGGTGTGGCGTGTGTGTGTTTAAAAAAAAAAATTGGAAGGATGAAATCAGACTCTAAAGTTATTGAACTTGATGTTGAATCCTGTAGGCTGCAAAGTTCCAAAGCAGAAAATTAGATGTTGTTCTTTGAGCTTGCACTAAGGCTCACTAGAACATTGGAGCAGTCCCAAGATAGAAATGCTGATATGGGAACACAGTGGTGTCTTTAATAGCAGGCAACTGGAAGCTCAAAAAGTCATTTTTATGGATAGACATTGGTGACTGCTTTGCAGAACATCTATGTCTGCATTTTGTCTCCCCAGTGTAGAGGATACCACATTGTGAGCAGTGAATACAGTAGATTAGATTGAATGAAGTACAGATAGATCACTGCTTCACCTGAAAGGTTTCCCTGTGGGCTTGGATGGTGAGCAGAAAGAAGGTAAATGGGTGGGTGTTACACCTTGTGCAATTGCATGGCGAGGTGCTGTGGGGGGTGTAGCATGGTGGTTGGGAGTGGAAGAAGAATGGACCAGGCTGTCCCAGAGGGAATAGTCCCTGTAGTAGGCTAACAAGGGAGGGATGGGGAATATATCCCTGATTGTGGCATCCTGCTGGAGATGGCAGAAATGGTGGCTTACATTCCTTTGGATGTGGTTGCTGATGAGATAGTAAGTGAGGACTGGGGCAACCCTATTGCTGTTATGGGAAGAAAAGGAAGGGGAGAGGGCAGAAGTGTGGGTGATAGGCAGACATAACTAAGGACTCTGATGATCACGGTAGCAGGGAATGCTGAGAAAGAAGGTTGACATTTCTGAGGCCCTACTGCAGCAGGCAGCATCATCAGAACAGACACGATGGAGAAAGTTGGAGATTTGAATGGAGTTTTTATAAGAAACAGTGTGAGGATGTGTAGTCCAGGTAACTGAGTGAGATAGTGGGTTTGTAGATTAGATTAGATTACTTACAGTGTGGAAACAGGCCCTTCGGCCCAACAAATCCACACCGACCCTCTGAAGAGCAACCCACCCAGACCCATTACCCTACATTTACCCCTTCACCTAACACTATAGGCAATTTAACATGGCCAATTCACCTGACCTGCACATCTTTGGACTGTGGGAGGAAACCAGAGCACCTGGAGGAAACTCATGCAGACAGCTCCCTGGTCTAGATCCAGAAATGAAAACAGAGATTTTGAAGAAAGGAAGGGAGGAGTCAGAAATGGACCTGGTGAAGATAAGAGCTGGCTGGAAATTGGAAGAAAAATTGATAATGTTTTCTGGTTCAGAATGAGTGAGAGAAACAGAATTGATGGTTTCATCGATGTACCAGAGAAAGTTGTGGGGTAGATGGTGCCGAGTAAGATTGGAACAAGGAATGTTTCATGTAGGTCACAAAGACAGGTATAACTGGGGCCCATTTGTGTACCCGTGGCCATGCCTTTGACCTGAAGAAATTGAAAGGTGTTAAAGGAGTTTTTGTTCAAAGTGAGGTCAAGTTCAGCCAGGCAGAAGTGAGTGGTGGTGAGTGGGGACGGTTCAGCCCTTTTTTTCCAAATAGAGGCAGAAACCCCTGAGACCATCCTGATAGGGGGGTGGACGTGTAGAGGGATTTGATCTCTGTGGCGAAGAGGAGGCAGCTGGAGCCTGCAAATGTGAAACTCTGATACTGATATAGTGTCACAAGAAGTCCGGATGTAAGTGGGGAGGGAGTAGACAAGAGGAGAAAAAACATTGAGTCTCCTGCTCTCAAGCCAATTATCACATTACATGGGTTGGTCTCAGCACAGACTACCAACAGTCACTTATTCAGCTTCTCTTCTGTCCTGTCCTGCCATCCATTTTGCCCTTACTTACCTACCTATTTCACATCTCTCCCTCTGCGCTTCATCTCCACCTATCGACTCACCTCTCCCTTCTACCCCTTCACCCTTCTCCCACAACCTTGTCTTCAGCATAAATACCAGGTTTTCCCAGCTGCTGAAGAGTCACCAGATGAAAATCTTTAACTCTGCTGACTTTGACCAACAATTTCTGTTTCCACTCCTATTGTGAAATATATTTTCATGATTCAGGTGTGAGAAAGGTACTAAAAGAAAAGCTTTATAAACTTAGCTGTATCCATGAAATCAGGCAGTCAAAACAACATGAATCCTGTCTGATTTCTTTTGGACTGGAGCGATTTTTTAAAATGAGTTATATGTACTAACTCAACATCACTTTAGACCTATTCAGTTCTGGCTGTTGTGGTGGTTGGTAGTGTATTTGCCCCAGAGCCAGTAGACCCAGGTAAAAGTCCCGTCTACTCCAGAGATGTGTCATAATATTTCTGAACAGGTTGTTTAAAATATCTAAATCTATTCAGCATAATAGTGTGTTTCGATTATGTAAATAGTAATACATGTTGTGTAATAATGTATAACTCTCAAACTATCTCAGTATTATTATACATTATGGTTTGCAGTTGTGGCATGAAGGGGCAATGAAGAATAATAGCATGGTTTTCTTTTAACAGCTGACCATGCCCACCCCGATGCCTGAGTACTTGAATGTCCATTACATCTGTGAATCTGCCTCCAGACTTCTCTTCCTGTCCATGCACTGGGCCAGATCGATTCCAGCATTCCAGGCTCTAGGGTAAGCCTTGTAGTTCACTCATCCTGATGCCAGAGAACTGTACTGTTGTTTAAAAAAAAAGAATGAAATGATTGTTTGACTAAGTACCACCAGCAAAAATATCTTTGGGGGGGAAAACTGTTGGGAGAAACTCAAGGGACAGCATTAATCTGCATTTGGAAAAGTACAGATTAATCAGCCATAGATTTGTAATGACTAATTTGATTGAATTTTTTAAGGTGGGGAGAGAGGTACTGCAATTGATGTAATCACAAGGATTTTATCAATATCTTTTACTTTGTCTCACATGGCAGTCTGTTTGCAAATTAAAACCCATGGGAATCAAAGGAAAATGCCAAGTTGGATCTAAAATTGCCTGAGTGATAGGATGTAAAGGATGAGTGTTTTTAGTGCTGGACAATTGTTTCACCACCCCAAACTGAGGGATTGATACTGGGACCCTCACTATTCGTGGTATATCTCAGTGATTAAGAAGTTTCATGGTAATAGAAAAATTAGTCATGCTTAGAATGAGGAAGAAAAGTTTAGTTGGCAGGAATGTATAAATGGGTAAAAACAAGGACTGCAGATGCTGGAAACCAGAGTCTAGATTAGAGTGGTGCTGGAAAAGGCAGCATCCGAGGAGCAGGAAAATTGTCATTTCAGGCAAAAGCCCTTCATCAGGAAAGTATAAGCGATGTTGTGGTTCTGTCCGTCGAGCTGGGAATTTGTCTTGCAAACGTTTCGTCCCCTGTCTAGGTGACATCCTCAATGCTTGGGAGCCTCCTGTGAAGCGCTTCTGTGCTGATTCCTCCGGCATTTATAGTGGCCTGTCTCTGCCGCTTCCGGTTGTCAGTTCGAGCTGTCCGCTGTAGTGGCCGGTGTATTGGGTCTAGGTCGATGTGTTTGTTGATAGAGTCTGTGGATAGAGACTCTATCAACAAACACATCGACCTGGACCCAATATACCGGCCACTACAGTGGACAGCTCGAACTGACAACCGGGAGCGGCAGAGACAGGCCACTATAAATGCCGGAGGAATCAGCACAGAAGTGCTTCACAGGAGGCTCCCAGGCACTGAGGATGTCACCTAGACAGTGGACGAAACGTTTGCAAGACAAATTCCCAGCTCGACGAACAGAATCACAACAACGAGCACCCGAGCTACAAATCTTCTCCCAAACTTTGAAGTATTAGCGATTTTGTCATTGGGCTGAAAAATGAAACTTAGTTCTGATGGATATGAGGTAATACATTTGAGAGTGCATTTAGGCAAAGAAGTAGACAAAAAGTACTTAAATAATTTGGAGGAAGGTGTAGGTTGCCTGGTAAGCAAGTTTGCCGATGACACAAGGTTTGGCGGACGAGCACATAGTGAAGGGGACTGTCAGAGAATACAGAATATAGATAGGTTGGAGAGTTAGGCAGAGAAATAGCAGATGAAGTTCAATCCAGACAAATGCAAGGTGGTGCATTTTGTAAGATTCAATTCAAGAGCGAACTGTACAGTAAATGGAAAATCCCTGGGCAAAATTGATGTACAGAGTGATCTGGGTGTTCAGGTCCATTGTTCCCTGAAGGTGGCAATGCAGATGAATAGAGTGGTCAAGAAGGCATATATGGCATGCTTTGCTTCATTGGATGGGGTATTAAGTACATGAGTTGGCAGGTCATGTTACAGTATAAGACATAGATTTGGCCTCATTTGGAATAATGCGGACAGTTCTGTCACCACGTTACCAAAGGATGTGGATACTTTGGAGCGGATGTAGAGAGGGTGCTTAGCTATGAAGAGAGGTTGAGTAGTTTAGGATTATTTTCATGAGAAAGACAGAGGTTGAGGGGGGACCTGATTGAGGTCTACAAAATCATGAGACGTGTAGAGAGTTTGGATAGCAAGAAGCTTTTCCCCAGAGGGGGGGGACTACATGAGTTCAAAGTGAGAGGGGAAAAGTTTAAGGGAGCTATGCATGGAAAGCTCTTTACACAGAGGGTAGTGGGTGCCTGGAACAGTTGCCAGCGGAAGTGGTAGAGGCGGGAATGATAATGTCATTTAAGAGGTATCTAGACAGTTACATGAATGGGCAGGGAGCAAAGGAATACAGACCCTTAGAAAATAGGTGGCAGTTTAGATAGAGGATCTGGATCGGCACAGGCTTGGAGGACTGAAGTACTGTAATTTTCTTTGTTCTTTGTTCTAAGACCGATAAATAATGGGAACAGAGGGACCTAACCTTATCTCCACAGAAGATATCTCTTGAAGATAGCAGGCCAAATCGTAATGTTGTTTAACAAAGCATAAGGATCCTTCCGTCTATTTATGTACATATTGACTACATCAGGTGATGTGTGGATAGTGTAAGAAAATGGTGTTGCAAGAGGAAACATATCATTTCATTGGAGGCAGTTCAGAGATGATTCACTAGAATGACCCCTGATATAGAGAAGGATGTCTTAGGAGCAGTGGTTAAAAAGGTTGGGACTCCATTCACTGGAGGTTATAGAAATGAGAGGTGATCTCAATCAAACATATAGAATTATTAAGGGGTTTGACAGGGTAAGTGCTAGGAGGATATTCCCCTCATCAGACAGTTTAGGATGAAAGGGCATAGTGTCAGAATAAAGGGTGTCAATTTAAGACTGAGATGAGGAGGAATTTCTTCACCGAAGGTTTAGAGTTGTAGGAACTTCTTGCCATGAGAGCTTGTGTATACTTAAGGCTGCAACAGATAGATTATTGATCAGAAGGAATATAAAAGGTTATGGGGAAAGACAGGAAAGTGGATGTGTGTAATGTCAGATCTGTCATGATCCTACTGAATGGCAGAGTAGGCTCAAGGGGCCAAATAGCATACTTGTTACTATTTCATATGCTGTTATGCTCTTACAGGGAATCTAATTGAATAGCAGTGCAGGTTTGAAAGGCTGAATGGTCTTCTCCTGCTCCTGTTTCTTATGTTCTTGTAACCTTAACAAAGTTCTTGAAGCATCTTATGGGAATTTTATTTGGCAAAGCAATGAACTGCATGCTTCCTGAAAAAGGAAATTAAAGCATCACATGATGAGAACTTAGAAATTAAAATGGTCTTTTCCCAAAGATGGGAAATTTCAAGACTAGGGGGCATATTTTTAAGGTGAGAGCAGAAAGATTTAAAAAAGATATGAGGGGCAATGTTTTACACAGAGGGTTGTTTGCGTGTAGAATGAACTTCTGAGGAAGCGGTGGGTACAATTTCAACTTTTAAAAGATATTTGGATAAGTAAGTGAATAGGAAAGGTTTGGAGGGATATGGGCCAAAAGGGCAGGCAGGTCGGACTAGTTTAGTTTTGGATTATGTACAGCATAGACTGGTTGGACTGAAGGGTCTGGTTCTGTGCTGTATGACTCTTACTATGATCCTGAATCTAAAGAGGATTAGGACAGTTCAGATGTGTGGTGGAAAATGTCATCATGGACCTTTTGGTGCAAACATTTGTCACAACTACCAGCTATGTCCACCATGTGGTTAGTGATACAGCTCACCTAGATAACTTTAAATCTTAATGATTCAAATTAAAGCAGACTAATAGTCAAGCTTTTGTTTAAACAGGAATAATAGGTGTCAGGGAACTTCTCCAGTCGTTGGAGTCATACCTAACACATAGGAAGGTGGTTTGTGGTTGTTCGAGCTCAGGGATCTCGGCTCCATGATTTCTTTGCAGGAATTCCTCAGGGTAGTGTCCTAGAGCCAACTATCTTCAATTGCTTCATCAATGACCTGCCCTCCATTATAAGGTTGGAAGTGGGAGCGTTCGCATGAAACGTGAGTGTAGATAGGAAGGGAAAGGAAGCAGATTGAAGGAAGAAAGAAAACATGAGGGTAAGAAGATAAAGCAAAGATCTAATGGATTGGATAAAGCAAGATGCTTTCCTTTATGTTGAGTCCAAGAAATGGAGAATAACCTCCATGGAGAAATCGAGCGCCATGTTGTACATGGGTGAAGTCCGGAATAAGGTCTTCACACAAAGCTTTATCAATTGCTCAGTCTATCCGTTCTGATTCCCAATAAATTGTCTCCTACAGTCCCATAACGTAATCTTTTAACTCGCGTTCTTCCCTATCCCTCTGCTGTTCATTCCTATTGCCATATCACAATTCAATCTACACTCTGAATGGGTGGCGTGGTGGCTCAGTGGTTAGCACTGCTGCTTCACAGCGCCAGGGACCTGCGTTTGATTCCAGCCTCGGGCAACTGTCTGTGCGGCGTGCGCACATTCTCCCCGTGTCTATGTGGGTTTCCTCCGGGTACTCGGATTTCTTTCCACAGTCCAAAGATGTGCAGGTTTAGGTGAGTTGGCCATGCTAAATTGCCCATGACATTCAGGGGTGTGTAGGTTAGGTGCATTAGTCAGGAGTAAATGCAGAGTAATAGGATAGGGGAACCGGTCTGGGTGGGTTACTCTTTGGAAGGTCGGTGGCAAATTACCTGTTTCCACGCTGTAGGGATTCTATGAATCCTTACCCCTCTGTCACCCACTGACATTTACTGCCAATTTCATTCATTGTCTCCTAAACTTGTAGGAGGTGGTACATTAATATCACTGGACTGGAAACCCAAATCCCCAGGCTAATGTACTGGGGACTTGGGTTAAAATCCCACCATTGGAAATCTGGAAGTCTGCTTCTGACAAACTGTTGAGATCTCCTGAAGGTCTGTCTTTTGGGGATCAGGACTTCAACATTGGAGTAATCACAAATCCTGGCCCACACCCTATTGGGAAGTCAAACCTGACATGAATTTTTAACTGACCAGTGACCAGAGAATACCATGGCTTTTTAAAATAAGGATGGTGGGTGCACTCTCTAAGTTAGAGGACCAACAGGAGAGGCTGTGAAACACCGAAAGCAGTGCAGCTTCCATTTGGAAGAGAAGCAGAGAGAGGATCATCAATCGGGGCACTGAGTATAGAGGTTAGGAAGTTATGTTACAGCTGTATAGGATGTAGGTAAGGCTGCGTTGGAGTGTTGTGTTTAGTTTTGGTCACCTTGTTACAGGAAGGATGTTATTAAACTGGGAAGAGTGCAGAAGAAATTTTAAACAAACACACTGTGTTCTCAGTGTTTGTTTAAAACATTTGGTGTGAAAAATGGCCACAGCTGCATAACCATCATTTAGGAAGGTCAGTCCCTTCACAGAGAGGCCAGTAGCTCCTGCTCTGAGCAAGTAGCCAAGATCATTAATCATTTAATTATCATAACAAGCTACTCAATGCATTTTACACATTACGTACACCCACACAACAGAACAAAGATCATATCCCTGGTATCAAAATAGATTAGGTTAGGGAGAAAATTGAAGAGCCCCGAGCATAAATACTTTTATCATCTACAATAAAAGGGTGAAGTGCTGGAGGACTGCAGGGTGGCTGACGTGTGTTTTTTTAAATAAAAGATGTAATGAGAAGTATGGGAACTTGTGAATCTGACATTGGTGATGGGTAAGTTGTTGAAGGTGATTCTAAAAGAGGATTTACATGTATTTGGAGAGACAAGAAATGCTTAGAGATCGTCAGCACGGTTTTGTGCAAAGGAGATCATGTTTCACAAACTTGATTTAGGTTTTGGAGGAAGTAACCAAAAAGATTGATGAGGGCAGTATATTGTTTACTTGGACTTTAGTAAAGCCTTTCATAAGGTTCTGCATGGTAGAACAACCTAATAAAGTTAGATCACATGGGATCCCGGATGAGCTTGCTTTTTGGATACAAAGTTGGCATAACAGGAGGATACAGAGGGTTGTTTTTCTGACTGGAGGCCAGTGACCAGCAGTGTTCCATGGGTATCAGTACTGGGTTCACTTCTGTTTGTCATTTTTAATTGATTTGGATGAGAATAAAGAAGGCATGTTTAGTAAGTTTGTGGTTTATACCAAAATTTGGGGGTATAGTGGTTAGAAAACCTTTTCCACTAAGACTTCTTTGGATTTCTTTGATGAAGTGACCTGGAAGGTTGATGAGGACAGGGTTGTGGGTGGGGGGTATGGTGGGCAGACGTAGTCTGTATGGATTTCAGTGAGGCTTTGATCAGGTTACATACAGTAGGTTGCTTTGTAAGGTTAGACCACATGGAATCCAACGCGAGCTGAGAAATTGGATAAAAAATTGGCTTGATGGTAGAAAGCACGGGGAAATAATGGAAGGATGCTTGTCGGACTGGAGACCTGTGATGGGCGGAATGCCTCATGGATCAGTGCTGGGCCCATTTGGATGAGAATGTACAAGGCATGATCACTACGTTTGCTGCTGACACTAAAATAGGCAGTATTGTGGACAGTGAGGCAGGCTATCAGAAATTGCAGCAGGACCTTGATCAGCTGGGGAAGTGGGCCGAGAAATGGCAAGTGGAGTTTAATATAGATAAATGTGAGGTCTTGCATTTTGGAAAGTCAATCAAGGTAAGAGTTTCACGGTGAATGGTAGGGCCTTAAAGAGTGTAGTGGAGCAGAGGGATCTTGGAGTTCAGGTTCACAGTTCTCTGGAAGTGGAGTCACAGGTAGAAAGGACAATGAAGAAGGCTTTTGACACACTAGCCTTCATCAGTCAGGCCACTGAGTATAGAGGTTGGGAAGTTATGTTACAGCTGTATAGGATGTTGGTGAGGCTTGGAGTATTGTGTTTAGTTTTGGTCACCTTGTTATAGGAAGGATGTTATTAAACTGGGAAGAGTGCAGAAGAAATTTACAAGGATATTGCCAGGACTCAAGGGTCAGAGCTATAGGGAGAGATTGCACAATCTTTTAAGCTTAGGAGTCTGACAGGGAAACTTGTAGAAGTATACCAGATCATGAGAGGTATGGATAGGGTGACTGCACTCAGTTTTTTTTTCCCCATGGTTGAGAAATCGAGGACCAGAAGGCATCTGTTTAAGGTTAGAGGGGAAAGAATAAAAGGGAACCAGAGGGACAACTTTTTTTCCATAGGGTGGTACGGATATGCGGATATACGGATATGGTACGAGTTGCCAGTGGAAGTGGTTGCGGCGGGTACATTAACAACATTTAAAAAGCATTTGGACAAATACATGGATAGGAAAGGATTAGAATGATATGGGGTAAATGCAGGGAAATGAGATTAGCATGGGCATACATTTTAGTCGGCATGGACCAGTTTGGATCCAAGGAGCAGGAGAATCGATGTTTCGGGCATAAGCCCTTCTTCAGCCCTTCCTGAAGAAGGGCTTATGCCCGAAATGTTGATTCTCCTGCTCCTTGGATGCTGCCTGATCTGCTGCGCTTTTCCAGCAACACATTTTTTAGCTCTGATCTCCAGCCTCTGCATTCCTCACTTCCTCCATGGACCAATTTGGGTCAAAGGGCTTGTATCCGTGCTGTAGGACTCTGACACACAAAAAAAATCTTGATCAATTGGGTCAATGGACCAAAGAGTGGCAAATGGAGTTTAATCTGAATAAGTGTGAGGTATTGTACTTTGGTAAAACAAACAAGGGCAGGATTTATACAACTAATGGTTGGGCCCTGGGTAGTGTCATAGAACAGAGACCTAGGGGTTCGGGTACATAATTCTTTGAAATTTGCGTCATCGGTAGACAGGATGGTTAAGAAGGCATTTAGCATGTTGCTTTTATTGCCTTTGAGTGTAAGAGTTGGAATGTCATATTGAGGTTGTATAGAACATTGGTGAGGCCTCTTCTAGTGTGTGGTTCTGGTCGACCTGTTAAAGGAAGGATATTTTTAAACTGGAGAGGGTTCAGAAAGAGTTACCAAGACCATGCTGGGAATGGCGCGTTTGATTTATAAAACTGAACCGGAAAAGCTCTTAACTTTTCACTGGAGACTAAGAGGTTGAGGGGTGACCTCCTTGAGGTTTATAAAATTCTGAGGGGCATAGATAAAATGAGGTCTTTTCCCTAAAACTAGGGAGCATATTTATTAAAGTCTGAGGAGAAAGAATTAAACAGGCATGAGGGGCAATCTTTTTACACAGTTTGTCTGTGGAATGAACTGCCAGAAAAAGTCGTAGAGATTTACAGATGAAACAGACAGTTTGGTCCAACTCATTTATGCTGACCAGATATCCTAAATTAATCTCATCCCAATTGCCAGCACTTGGCCCTTATCCCTCTAAACTATTCCTATTCCCAGCCTCTACCACTTTCTCTGGCAGCATATTCCATACATGGACCACTCTTTGTGCGAATGAGTTGTCCCTTAGGTTCCTTTTAAATCCTTCCTCTCTCACCCTAACCCTATGCCTTCTAGTTCTGGACTCTTCCCATCCCAGGGAAATTATTTTTTCTATTTACCCTATCCATGTCCCTCATGATTTTGTAGTCACCCCTCAGCCTCTGATGCTTCAGAGAAAACACTCCAGCCTATTCTGCCTTTCCTTATCAGCTGATGAATGCAGATAAACTTACAAAGTTTAAAAGGCATAACTTAACTTGAAGTTCAGTAGAGGCCTGAAGTTCAGCAAAGGCCAAACCATGGGCTTCAGGAAAGGCAATAAACTGATGTGGAAAGAATTCTGTGATGAAAGCACTACCCTGAAAATGATACAATGAAATTATTAGATTTTCTTGGGTTGGTGTTCAAGATTTCAGCCAAATCCAGTCCGTGGCCATCAAGATCTTAGTCTTGGAGTTGGAAATTTAGATGCCACCAGTGCAATAGTAGCTGCAAACACTTTAGATGGTAGCATTTCTACTCAAAGTATCATGTCTGAGAGAAAATCGGTTACAACCAGAGAGCTTAAAAGAAGAGAAAAAAAATGTTCCATTGGCAACATCCTTGTAAATCTTTTCTGAACCCTTTCAAATTTCTCAACATCTTCCTGAGAGGAAGGAGACCAGAATTGCACGCAGTATTCCAACAGTGGCTTGATCAATGTCCTGTACAGCCGCAACATGACCTCCCAACTCCTGTACTCAATAATCTGACCAATAAAGGAAAGCATACCAAACACCACCTTCACTATCCTATCTACCTGCGACTCCCCTTTCAAGGAGCTATGAACCTGCACTCCAAGGTCTCTTTGTTCAGCAACACACTATTAAGTGTATAAGTCTTGCTAAGATTTGCTTTCCCAAAATGCAGCACCTCGCATTTATCTGAATTAAACTCAATAGACAAAGTATGTTCCCTGCTGTTGGGGAGTCCAGAACTAGAGGGCATAGGTTCAGGGTGAGAGGAGAAAGACATAAAAGAGACCGAAGGTGCACCTTTTTCATGCAGAGGGTGGTACATATGTAGAATGAGCTGCCAGAGGCTGGTACAATTGCAACATTTAAAAGGCATTTGGATGGGTATATGTATAGGAAGTGTTTGGAGGGATATGGGCTGGGTGCTGGTAGGTGGGACTAGCTTGGGTTGGGATATCTGATCGGCATGGACGGGTTGGACCTAAGGGTCTGTTTCCATGCTGTACATCTCTAGTAACTATATTGTGTGCAGTTTTGGTCGCCATACTATAGGAAGGATGTGGAGGCACTGGAACGGGTGCAGAGGAGGTTTACCAGGATGTTGCCTGGTATGGTAGGAAGATCCTATGAGGAAAGGCTGAGGTACTTGGGGTTGTTTTCATTGGAGAAAAGAAGGTTTAGGGGTGACTTGATAGAGGTGTACAAGATGATTAGAGGGTTAGATAGGGTTGACAGTGAGAACCTTTTTCCACGTATGGAGTCAGCTATTACAAGGGGGCATAGCTTTAAATTAAGGGGGGGTAGATATAGGACTGATGTTAGGGGTAGGTTCTTCACTCAGCGAGTTGTAAGTTCATGGAATGCCCTGCCAGTAGCAGTGGTGGACTCTCCCTCTTTATGGGTATTTAAACGGGCATTGGATAGGTATATGGATAGTGGACTAGTGTAGGTTAGGTGGGCTTGGATCGGCGCAACATCGAGGGCCAAAGGGCCTGTACTGCGCTGTATTCTTCTATGTTCTATGTTCTATGACTCTATGTCATAGTTAGGATTGTAGTAAAGATAAGGCTAGTTCAGGTACTGGGAAATCCTTAAGTGGTGCATGTGATAGATTTGGGAAAGGAAATTGATGAAGGTGTTAAGCAGGAAAATTAAGAATTGTCCTCAGTAAAAGATCAAGGAAAACAGTAAATAGAATTTGAGAATAATAAGGCTGAAGATGTAATTTCAGTGCCTACAGTACAAAGCCAAAGCTTCACAACTTACTTTTAGCATTGCTGAATTGTTGAATGCTCAGAAATCCAGAAGTCGCATTCCCTTCTGCAAAACCACTGTGAAACAAACTAGTTATTTGTTACTGGTTATTCGAATAACAGTATTCTAGTGTGAGGTAAAGTTAGTACTACAGGAACACACTATAATACATCAACCATGACTTTATTAAATAGCAGAACAAGCTAGAGGAATTGAATGTTTTAATGTCCATTTTGCTATTTGTCATTAATAGTAATTGGAGAGAATTAAGTTTTGCTGTACAAAGCCAAAGAAATGACAGTTAAACTAGGCTGAGTTACTTGCAGTACAGATCAATAAGAGTACACCTGACAGCAAGGAAGAGCTGAGAAAGCACAAAGTGATTGAGCAAAGACGACCAAATTGTACAATTAGGCTTCAGTACAAGATCAAAATTTATAAGTCAGTAGATAATGCAGGTGCTCTCTTAAGATTTCCAATGAAGGCTGATACATTTTTAGCTACTGACATACCTCCGAATCAGTTTACAGAAATGATATGCCTATGTCTGGTGGAGATATTATTGGAGAAGGGGTATTTTGCTCAGTAAATTGCTCAATGAACAACTGACCTAAAAATTGAGGAGTTTCTAACACATAGAAATGAACTGAATGTAAATCAAAGCTGTGTCCTATTGTAAGGTTTAAGAGTCATTATAAGGTTTAGAGAGAATCTGTTAGAGGAATTTCCCTAAGAGCACATGGAGATATTTATAATAAAAGGTATTTTTGCTATGCAGATGTAGACAGCAACATTGCAGAGCAGTTTGAAATATTTTTAGTAAGAACAATCATATTGTGATATTACCACGCTATCATATAGTGCTGCAGAAAGAAGTGGACACATAGTTAAGAGTTTCTTGCAGAAGGAGATTTGACACCACTTCCACAAGCATCCACTCACTCTACCACCAATGCTCAGCAGCAGCAATGTGTGCCATCTACAAGAAGCACAGCAGAAATTCACCAAAGGTCCCTGCAAAGCACCTTCCAAACCTATGACCAATTCCATCTACAAGGATAAGGACAGCAGATACATGGGAACACCACCAAGTCTTCCAAGTCACTTATCATTCTGACTTGGAAAGATGTTGTAATTCCTTCAGTGAAGCTGGGTAAAATCCTGGAATTCCCTCCCTAACACCATTGTGAGTTAACCTAGAGCACATGGACAGCAGTAGTTCAAGAGATAGTGAACCACCACTACCTTCTCAAGGGCAACTAGGAGTGGGCAATATATGCTGACCCAGACAGCGACATCCAAGACCCACAAATGAATTTTTGAAAAAGTACTCCTTGAGTATTAAGCTAGGTTATTATTTTCATGTTTCTCCTTGTCACAGGCTGGACAATTTTCTGTTCTCTTGTAAAATCTTGCCACAGTTCACAAAAGGTTTCCCTTACAAGTAATATTCAAACACACTTCTAGGGCAAGGTTTAGTTTGCTTAAGTCTGACAATAATAGCAAAGTAAGATAAACGCAAGTATAAATGAAGTGAAGGTGAATCATGACACATCAAGCGTAAAACGTAGATTCATGCTGATCAGAAGATCCTGGTGATAAGAAAGATTGGATTGGATGATTGCCGATTTTTGTAAAAATACCAGATGCATCTACATATCATGTGAAGATTGAAGAAAGACTGTCAGTGTCATGGAAATCATTTGTTTGAAAGAGGAAATTTTGACAAGGAAAGCATGATAATTCTACCATCATCCAAATTCTTTCTATGGCCCAATGTGAAAGTCAAAAATATGCAGAACATCCTTGTAAATCTTTTCTGAAACCTTTTAAGTTTCACAATATCTTGTCTATAGCTGGGAGACTGAAATTGAATGCAGTATTTTAAAAGTAGCTGAACCACTGTCCTGTACAGCTGCAATATGACCTCCCAGTTCCTATGTTGAATGCACTGACCACAAAGGCAAGTGTATCAAATGCCCTCACTACCTTGCCTACCTGCGACTTCACTTTTAAGGAACTGTGAACTGCACTCCATGGTCTGTTTGCTCAGCAACACTCTCCAGGACCTTACCATTAAGTGTATGTCCTAGTTTGCCTTAACAAAATGCAGCACCTCATACTAATCTAAATTAAACTCCATCTGCCACTCCTGTCGCCTTCAGATCAAGGTACTCTGAGGTAACTTTTGTTGTCCATTATACCACCAATTTTGATTCATCTGCAAACTTGCTAACCATATCTTCTACATTCACAAGCAAATAATGTATATAAATGACAAAAAGCAGTGGACCTAGCACAGTTCCTTGCGGCACATCACTGGTCACTAGTAGAATAAAACAATAAACCATCTTTTCTTTAAACAAAGCTGAAAGCAGCTCATGGGAGTTTGCTGTGAGAATGTGAATGTGCAGAATTTTAATTTGAATGTGTTGTGTATTTCAGTCAGGATTGTAACACCAGCCTGGTGCGAGCCTGCTGGAATGAGCTGTTCACTTTGGCCTTGGCACAGTGTTCTCAGGTCATGAATCTCTCTACTATCCTCACTGCGATTGTAAACCACCTGCAGAGTGGCCTGCAGCAAGGTGAGTGCAAGTGCTGTCAGAACCAATTTACGAGAGCACTTCCTGAGCTCAGTCTGTCAGATGACGGCCTGAATTGACCATGCTATATTTATTATGCTATATTCTGACCTGGAGTATTGTAGCCGAGAGTTGTTTTTTTAGCCACGATTTATGTGGCGTCCAGGGTCAGAGGAAGCCCAGGTATGTGAACTCGAAGTATTTATGTCTGCCTGTCTTAAGCAAGGGTATGTCCTGAACAAAATCCAGTTCTAACACATATAGCTTCATGAGTCATTCACAAAGGTCCCCAGTCACACCTACATTTTTCCATCCTGCAAATCTTGGATGCTGGACTCCAGTGGGAGTGTATAATATTGGGGACCAGACGCTAGACCCAGAGCTGCCAAGTATCTGGAGTTTGAGATGATAGGTAGAGGAAGAGGCTGTAATTGAGGAGGAGTGAATGATGCAGGGGAGTGAAAACAGAGACATTAAGATTATGAAGAAAATAAAAGGAAACAGAAAATGTTTGTTGTAGAGAGAAGAGAGATGGTTGGAGAGAGTGAAACTGGGTTTGTCAGGGAGAGATAGCTGGAGAGGAGGGCAAAGGTATTGGGAAGGGAGACACTCAGCAAGAGAGAGAGAATTGGGTTAAGAAAAGAAGAGTAAGTGCCAGGTTGAAGAAAGAAAGGGAATTGAAGGAGGTTTTGGGAGAAACAGACACTGAGTTCTTGGGAGTGAGATAGAAAGAGGGGATGTTTCCATGTGCAGGTAAACAAGTAATTCATTAACTTTCATTGTCCAAGTTATTACAAATTTTTCAGTCTTTATTTATGCCTTCCTGTACCTAAACTGAAGCACAGCATTTTGTATTATATATGTGCACGTACTTCCCTAAAGGAAATGTTTAAAATGGGAAAAAGCATTTGTGGACATTGTCTGCTCTAACTAATAAAGTATAAACTTCATCTGATGCTACATTTCATCAAGAGGTGTTGCAAGCATTAGCACCCATCTGTCAACTCGAAGTCAATGGTTTTCTTTTTGAATATATTTTATATATGTTAGCTACTGGTCTGACACTGACCTTGACATTAATGCCCTTTTTATTAATTGTCTTTGGTAAAAGGACGCTGATCTAAAAGGTAAGCTTATTTTTTCACTCCCTCTCTACAGAGGCTTCAATCTACCTGACTGAGTAGTTTGAGTGTTTTTTTAAAAATGTTAGACTTTTAGCATCATAAGCATACAGATTTTGGAGTAATTCCATTTTTGTCAGATCTGATGTTAGATTGATGGGGGAGCCTGTATATCCCATGCATCTTGTTTTGGAGGAACTTAGGGAAGATCAGGTGATCAAGCAAATTGGGAATAAAAATGCTAATTTTACAGGCAAGGCATTACTTAATTGGGAACAGTGCAGGGACAACCATATGTCAGTCAAGCAAACACAGGGGTGAAAGGAGTTGGTGAAAGTTAGACTAAAAGGGCAGCAGAGAGCTTCAGCTAAACAGTACTGAATGTTGAACAGGCCAGGACAGCTTTTGTATAGCTGAGGCTAGAGGTAACAAAGGTATTGAGGGTTTTAGCAACTGATGAGCTGAGTTGGAATGGATAGTTGTGTTGTACCTGAGCTGGAAGTAGATGATCTTAGTAATGGAGGGGACATAGAATCATAGAGATGTACAGCACGAAAATAGACTCTTTCGTCTGGCGCACCCATGCCGACCAGATATCACAACCTAATCTACTCCCATTTGCAAGCACTTGGCCCTTATTCCTCTAAATCCTTCCAATTCATATATCCTTCCAGATGCCTTTTGAATGTTGTTATTGTACCAGCCTCCATCACTTGCTCTGCCAGCGCATTCCATGCATGCACCACTCTCTGTATAAAAAAGTTTCCCATTAGGTCTCTTTTATATCTTTCCCCTCTCACTCTAAACCAATGCCCTCTAGTTCTGGACTCCCCCACCCCAGGGAAAAGACTCTATTTATCCTATCCATGCCCCTCATGATTTTATAATCCTCTGTAAGGTCACTCTTCAGCCTCTGACGCTTCAAAGAAAACAGCCCCAGCCTATTCAACCTCTCCATATAACTCAGATCCTTGTAATCTTTTCTGAACCCTTTCAAGTTTCACAACATCCTTCCGAAAGGAAGGGGACTAGACTTGCACACAATATTTGAAAAGTGGCCTCAATAACGTCCTGAACATGACCTCCCAACACTTGTATTCCATGCTCTGACCAATAAAGGAAAGCATACCAAACGACTTCTTCACAATCCTGTCTACCTGTGACTCTACTTTCAAGGAGCTATGAACCTGCACTCCAAGGCCTCTTCGTTCAGCAACACTCTCTACGACCTTACCATTAAGTATATAGATTCTGCTAAGATTTGCTTTCTGAAAATGCAGCACCTCGCATTTATCTAAATTAAACTCCATCTGCCACTTCTCAGTCCATTGGCCCATCTGGTCAAGATCCAGTTGTACTCTAAGGTGACCTCCTTCTCTGTCCACTACACCTCCAATTTTGGTGTCATCAGCAAACTTACTAACTGTACCTCTTATGCTCGCAACCAAATCATTTTGTATAAATGATGAAAAGTAGAGGACCCAGCACTGATCCTTGTGGCACTCCACTGGTCACAGGCCTCCAGTCTGAAAAACAACCCTCCCACCGCCACCCTCTGTTTTCTACCTTCAAGCCAGTTCTGTATCCAAATGGCTAGTTCTCCCTGTATTCCGTGAGATCAAACCTTGCTAACCAATATCCCATGATGAACCTTGTCGAACACCTTACTGAAGTCCATATAGATCACATTCAATGCTCTGTCCTCATCAATCCTCTTTGTAACTTCTTCCAAAAACTCAATCAAGTTTGTGAGACATGATTTCCCACGCACAAAGCCATGTTGACTATATCAGTCTTTGCCTTTCCAAATACATGTACATCCTGTCCCTCAGGATTCCCTCCAACAATTTGCCCACCACCGACGTCAGGCTCACTGGTCTGTAGTTCCCTGGCTTGTCCTTTCCACACTTCTTAAACAGTGGCACCACGTTAGCCAACCTCCAGTCTTCCGGCACGTCACCTGTGACTATCGATGATACAAATATCTCAGCAAGAGGCCCAGCAATCACTTGTCTAGCTTCCCACAGAGATTTAGGGTATTCCTGATCAGGTCCTGAGGATTTATCCACTTTTATGCATTTCAAGACATCCAGCACTTCCTCCTCTGTAATATGGATATTTTCAAGATTTCACCATCTATTTCCCTCCATTCTATATCTTCCATGTCATTTTCCACAGTAAACGTTGATACAAAATGCTCGTTTTGTGTGTCTCCCATCTCCTGTGGCTGCACACAAAGGCTGCCTTGCTGATCTTTGAGGGGCCCTATTCTCTCCCTAGTTACCATTTGACCTTAAATGTATCTGTAAAAACCCTTTGGATTCTCCTTAACTCTTTTTGCCAAAGCTATCTCATGTCCCCATTGCCCTCCTGGTTTCCCTCTTAAGTATACTCCTACTGCCTTTATACTCTTCTAAGGATTCACTCGATCTATCCTGTCTATATCTGACATATGCTTCCTTCTTTTCCTTAAACAAACTCTCAATTTCTCTAGTCATCCAGCATTCCCTACACCTACCAGCCTTTCCTTTCATCCTAACGGATCCTGTCTCTGGACTCTCGTTATTTCATTTCTGAAGGCTTCCCATTGTCCAGCCGTCCCTTTACCTATGAACACCTGCCCCCAATCAGCTTTTGAAAGTTCTTGCCTAGTACCGTCAAAATTAGCCTTCCTCCAACTTTGAACTTCAACTTTTAGATCTGGTCTATCCTTTTCCATCATTATTTTAAAACTAATGCAATTATAGACATATGATCAGAAACTCCACTGGGGTCAGATATGACACATGACTGTGTCAGCCTTGTGGTGAGTTATGGAGTTGGTAGCTCTGGAGTGGATTTTTTCAGAACAACCCAGGGACATTGGCTTTGATCTTCTGAATGTTTAACTGGAGAATATTTTGCTCGTTTAATATTAGATGTCGGAGAAGTAGTCTGATAACTTAGAGACAGTGGGGGACTTGTGGGAGCTGGAACTTGGTGTCTTCCAGTGTACATAGAGTCATAGTTGTACAGCACAGAAACAGGCCCTTCAGCCAACCACCAAATACCCAATTACACTAATCCCATTTACCTGCACTTGGTCCACAGCCTACTATGCCCTGGCATAAGTACTCATCCAGATGCTTTTTAAATGTGGTGAGAGCACCTGCCTCCACCTCCCTCTCAGGCAACCCATTCCATATCTCCAAAACCCTTTGGGTGAAAAAAGTATTTTTCATATCTACACTAAGCCATTTACTCATCACCTATGCCCTCTGGTCTTAGACATGTTGCCCGTAGGCAAGAGATTCTCATGGGTGTCTGTTACACCTATGCTTCTCATAATTTTGTATACCTCACTCAAACCCATCCCTTAGCCTTCTGTGCTCCAAGGAAAGCAAACCCAGCTTAGCTAGTGTCTCAGCATAACTGAGACTTTTCACTCCAGGTAACATCCTGGTGAATCTCCAGCACAATCTCATTCTTACTATAATGTGGTGGTCACAGCTACACACAGTACTCCAGCTGTGGCCTAGAATCCTTCCAGGGTGAAAATAGGCCATTTGGCCCAACAAGTCCACCCTGACCCTTTGAAGAGTAACCCACCCAGACCCATTCCCCTACCGAATTGCTATATATTTCTCTTGACCAAAGTACTTAACCTACATATCCATGAACACTGTGGGCAGTTTAGCATGGCCAAATCACTTAACCTGCATATATTTGGACTGAGGGAGGAAACTGGAGTACCCGGAGGAAACCCATGCAGACAATGAGGAGAATGTGCAAACTCCACACAGACAGTTGCCTGAGGCTGGAATCAAACTTGGGTTCCTGGTGCTGTGAGGCAGCAGTGCTAACCACTGAGCCACCATGCCGTCCTCAGTTCTATACAGCTCCGATGTAACTGGGATTCACTTAGTGTTAGAGATCTAGATGGAGGAGAATTTGTAAGGAGCACCCAGGAGGGTTTTATTGAGCAGTATGTAAACAGTCATCCTTGGGAAGGGGCCATTCTTGACCTGCAGTTGTGGAATGAGCCTGGCCAGGCGGTTGAAGTTTCAGTAGGGGATTACTTTGGGAGTAGTGCTCACAATTCTGTAAGTTTTAGAAGATGCATGGAGAAAGACGAGAGTGGTCCTAAAGGAAGAGTGCTAAACTGGGGGAAGGCCAAGTACAGCAAAATCTGGCAGGAGCTGGGGAATATCGATTGGGAATAGGTGTTTGAGGGTAAATCCACATTTGATATGTGTGAGACCTTTAAAGAGAGGTTGGTTAAAGTGCAGGACAGACATGTCCCTGTGAAAATGAGGGATAGGAATGGCAAGATTAGGGAACCATGGATGACAGGTGAAATTGTGAGACTAGCTAAGAAGAAGAAGGAAGCATACATAAGGTCTAGGCAACTGAAAACATGTAGCTTTGGAAGAATATTGAGAAAGTAGGACCAATCTGAAACGAGGAATTAAGAGAACTTAAAGGGGTCATGAAATTTCTTAGGCAAACGCAAGGAAAATCCCAAAGCCTTTTATTTGTTTCTAAGGAGCAAGACGGTAACTAGAAAAAGGGTTGGCCCACTCAAGGACAAAGGCGGAATGTTAGCACAGAGTGGGAGAAAATGGGTGAGATTCTTAATGAATATATTGCATTGGTATTCGCAGAGGAAGGGGACGTGACAGATGTTGAGTTTAGGGATAGATGTTTGATAACTCTAGGTCGGGTCGGCATAAAGAGGGATGTAGTGTTGGGTATTCTAAAAGTCATGAAGGTGGACAAGTCCCCATGTCGGATAGGATCTATCCCAGGTCACTGAGCGTAGCGAGAGAGGAAACAGCTGGGGCCTTAATGGATATTTTTGCAACATGCTTGAACATGGGTGAGGTCCCGGAGGACTGGAGAATTGCTAATGTTGAGCCCTTGTTTAAGAAGGGTAACAGGGATGATCCAGGTAATTAAAGACCAGTGAGCCTGATGTCAGTGGTATGGAAGCTCTGGAGAAGATACTGAGGGAAATGGTCTATTTACATTTGAAAGGAAATGGGCTTATCAGTGACAAGCAATATGGTTTTGTGCAGGGAAGGTCATGTCTTACCAACTTGATAGAATTCTTTGAGGAAATGACAAAGTTGATTGATGAGGGAAGGACTTCAGTAAGGTGTTTGATAAGATTCTCATGGTAGGCTGATGGAGAAGTGAAGTCCTGTGAGGTCCAGGGTGTACTAGCTAGATGAATAGAGAGCTAGCTGGGCAGCAGGAGTCAGTAGTAGTGGAAGGGAGTTTCTCAAAATGGAGAACTGTGACCAGTGGTGTCCCACAGGGATCCGCGCTGGGACCACTGTTGTACGTGATATACATAAATGATCTGGAGGAAAGTATAGGTGGTCTGATTAGCAAGTTTGCAGACAACATTAAGATTGGTGGAGTGGCAGGTAGTGAAGGGGACTGTCAAGAATGCAGCAGAATATAGATAGATTGGAGAGTTGGGCAGAGAAATGGCAGATGGAGTTCAATCCAGGCAAATGCAAGATGATGCATTTTGAAAGATTCAGTTAAAGAGTAAAGTGTACAGTAAATGGAAAAGCCCTGGGGAAAATTGATGTACAGAGATATCTGGGTGTTCAAGTCAGTTACCCCCGAAGGTGGCAATGCATATCGATAGAGTGGTCAAGGCGGCATACGGCATGCTTTTCTTCATCGGATGGGGTATTAAGTACAAGAGTTGGCAGGTCTTGTTACAGTTGTATAGGACTTTGGTTCGGCCTCATTTGAAATACTGTGTATAGTTCTGGTCGCCACATTACCAAAAGGATGTGAATGCTTTGGAGAGGGTGCAGAGGAGTTTCACCAGAATGTTGCCTGTTATGGAGGGTGCTAGCTATGAAGAGAGATTGGCTGGATTAGGATTATTTTCATGAGAAAGATGGAGGTTGAGTGAGGACCTGATTGAGGTTTACAAAATCATGAGAGGTATAGACAGGGTGGATAGCAAGGAGCTTTTTCTCAGACTGGGGGACTCGATTACTAGGGATCACGAGTAGGTGAGAAGGGCAAAGTTTAAGGGAGATACGCATGGAAAGTTCTTTACGACGAGGGTGGTGGGTGCCTGGAACACGTTGCCAGCGGAGGTGGTAGAGACAGGCACGATAGCATCATTTAAGATGTATCTAGACATACGTGAATGGGCAAGGAGCAGAGCGATACAGATCCTCAGAAAATAGGTGACAGGTTTAGATAGAGGATCTGGATCGGCACAAGCTTGGAGGACTGAAGGGCCTGTTTCTGTGTTGTAATTTTCTTTGTTCTTGTTCTTTGTAACCTCCCTGACTTTATAATCTGGGCCATGACTGATAAAGGTAAGAGTCCCTTCTGCTTCTGAACTGTCCTATTAATTTGTCTGCCACTTTAAGGCATCTGTGGACACCATCCTAAGAACCCTCTGTTCCTCGAAGCTTCCTAGTGTCCTGCCATCTTCTGTAAACTTCACCTCATCCAGAAATACCAACTTGTTCCAAGTCCCATTCACCCATCAGTGCAGTGCTCACTGGTGTATAGCAGCTTCCAGTTAACCACTGCCCTTATTTTAAAATTCTCATCCTTGTTTTCAAATCCCTTTCTACTTCTGAGATATATGTGTTCCTCCATTCCAGCTTTTGAGCATTTCTGATTTCAATATCTCCACCATTGGTAGCCGTGCCTATATCTGCTGAGGTCCTAAACTGTGAATTCCCTCTGTAAATCTTTGCATCTGTCTCTCCTCACTTGAAAGTTCTTTAAAACCTATTTGACCAAGCTTTTGGTCAGTAGTCCTAAAATTCCCTCTCGTAGCCCTTGAATTTAGGTGGGACACTGTATAGGAGCTATGGAAATGCAGTGTTATTGTTAAAGATGCCAAGCTGCTCCGTGCTTTTAATGGTGGCATGAAGCAGCCGTGGCTTTTTTGAAAATGGCTTTTGTTATCCAGAGACAAGCCACTGGTGGTGAGCAAGAAATGGAACTGACCATTTCCTCCTCGTGGAATTTTGTGAGGCAGCAAGAGTATTCCCACTCCTTTCTGAGAAAAGTAGTGGAAAAGTGAACCGTCACTTCTGTGGAGCAGAGCTTGCGTGTACTATCACCATCTGTCAGGAAATTGAGTACAAAATGTATCTTGGCATTCCTGATTTCCCAGTCTGTCTCCTTAATCTATATGTACATTAACAGAGGTCAAACCTGAGGCATTATTTGAAGCTGGTTTTCTGCTTTAATGACTGTTGACAATTTTGTTTAATCTGCAGGTTACTCCAGTGTGGAGTCAGGTTCCCCAGACAATGTGGTGACCTCATTGGAGGATCCCAATGAGAGGAAGCAGACAGAGGGACGTTCAGGGGCTATTACAGGTACCTGACATCTGATGGAGCCTCACATTCCACCCCCAGCTCCCTGCATTCTGATTTCAATTCAATCTTCACCTAGTCATGTTTTTACTGTGCTCATTTATAATGATAACTAATGTCTCTGCTTGTTGTGAGGGACTGACCATTAACTTCAGACTGCAGTACATTTAGACCCAGAATATATCCTGAGTGTGGAGATTAAATCTCCAATTTCATTATAAAACACCATAGAGTTTTAGTCCCTTCATATAAGGGAAGATAAACTGACACTGGTCGCAGTCCAGAAAAGGTTCCACTAGGTTAACATAGGGGAATGGATGTACTGTTTTATGGGAAGAATCACAGAATCATAGAAATGCTATAATGTGGAAAGAGGCATTCAGCCCATCAAGTCTGCACTGACCTTTCAAAGAGTATCCCATCCAGACATGGCTCCTGACCCTAACCCCATAACTAAACATTTACCATGCTAATCCAATTATCCCTGGCTACTCATTATCCCTCATTCCAGAAAATAGTCTAATTGTACTGTCTCTGATGAAAGTGATGTAAGATAAAGAAACTGAAACTCAGCTGGCCTTACTAATATCCTGTAAAATATGGAAAGGCTTGAATCAATGAGACCATAAGACATAGGAGCAGAGCGAGTTTTGAGAAGGTAGATGATAGATTGGATCTAACTAGATGTGTTTGTTGATAGAGTTCCAGTTGGGATGCCATACTTCTAGGAATTCTCATGCGTATCTCTGTTTGGCTTGTCCTAGGATGGATGTGTTGTTCCAGTCGAAGTGGTATGTAAGGACACTAGTGAGAGAGGGTCATGTCGTTTTGTGGCTAGTTGATGTTCATGTATCCTGGTGGCTAGTCTGCCTGTTTGTCCAATGTAGTGTTTGTTACAGTTCTTGCACGGTATTTTGTAAATGACATTAGTTTTGCTCGTTGTCTGTATAAGGTCTTTCAAGTTCATTAGCTGCTGTTTTAATGTGTTGGTGGGTTTGTGGGCTACCATGATGCCAAGGGGTCTGAGTAGTCTGGGAGTGATTTCTGAGATGTCTTTGATGGAGGGGAGAGTGGCTAGGGTTTCTGGATGTGTTTCGTCTGCTTGTTTGGGTTTGTTGCTGAAAAATCAGTGGACTGTGTTAATTGGATATCCATTTTTTCTGAATGCATGGTATAGGTGATTTTCCTGTGCTCTGCATAGTTCCTCTGTGCTGCAGTGTGTGTTGGCTCGTTGAAATAATGTTCTGATGCAGCTTCTTTTGTGGATGTTGGGATGATTGCTTCTGTAGTTCAATATTTGGTCTGTATGTTGTTTTCCTGTAGATGCTGGTTTCAAGTTCCCCACTGGCTGTTCGCTCTGCTGTGACATCTAGGAATGGCAGTTTGTTGTTGGCTTCCTCCTGTTAGGTGAATTTTATGCCCGTAAGGGTATTATTGATGGTCTTGAAGGTTTCCTCTAATTTGTTTTGTTTAGTTTTGACAAAGGTGTCATCCATGTAGCGGACCCAAACTTTACTGGTAGCAATCTAATAAACCTTTTCTGGACTGCCTCCAATACATTTCCTTTGGAAAAGGGACAGAAATGGTCACTGCATTCCAGCTGTGGTATCTCAAGTGCCTTGTACAGTTTTTAGTAAGACAGGTTTTATTTTCCATTCCCTTTGCAGTAAAGATCAACATTCTATTTGCTTTCATAATAACCTGGAGTGCCATAAGGATCGGTGCTGGGTCCTCTACTTTTTTGTCATTTTTATAAATGATTTGGATGTGAGCATAAGAGGTATGGTTAGTAAGTTTGCAGATGACACCAAAATTGGAGGTGTGGTGGACAGCGAAGAGGGTTACCTCAGATTACAACAGGATCTGGACCAGATGGGACAATGGGCTGAGAAGTGGCAGATGGAGTTTAATTCCAATAAATGCAAGGTGCTGCATTTTGGGAAAGCAAATCTTAGCAGGACTTATACACTTAATGGTAAGGTCCTAGGAAGTGTTGCTGAACAAAGAGACCTTGGAGTGCAGGTTCATAGCTCCTTGAAAGTGGAGTTGCAGGTAGATAGGATAATGAAGGAGGCGTTTGGTATGCTTTCCTTTATTGGTCAGAGTATTGAGTACAGGAGTTGGGAGGTCATGTTGCAGCTGTACAGGACATTGGTTAGGCCATTGTTGGAATATTGCGTGCAATTCTGGTCTCCTTCCTATTGGAAAGATGTTGTGAAACTTGAAAGGGTTCGGAAAAGATTTACAAGGATGTTGCCAGGGTTGGAGGATTGAGAGGCTGAACAGGCTGGGGCTGTTTTCCCTGGAGCGTCGGAGGCTGAGGGTGACCTTTCAAAGGTTTCTAAAATCATGAGGGGCATGGATAGGATAAATAGACAAAGTCTTTTCCCTGGGGTGGGGGAGTCCAGAACTAGAGAGCATAGGTTTAGGGTGAGAGGGGAAAGATATAAAAGAGACCTAAGAGGCAACTTTTCACTTAGAGTGAAAAGGGTGGTGGAGGCTGGTACAATTGCAACATTTAAAAGGCATTTGGATGGGTATATGAATAGGAAGGGTTTGGAGGGGTATGGGTCAGGTGCTGGCAAGTGGGACTAGATTGGGTTGGAATATCTGGTCGACATGGACGGGTTGGACCGAAGGGTCTGTTTCCATGCTGTACATCTCTATGACTCAATAACTTGTATGCTAGTGATTCATGAATGAGACTCCCAAATACTTGTGTGGTGTAGCTTTTTGCAGGGAGGCAACATACCATCCTGGAATATTATTTATGGTCACAGAAACTATTCCCCTTACAATTTAATCCCCTCTAACTATTGCATTCCCACACTTTCTCTTCAACATTGGCAACAGAGCCAATGATGATGCAATGAATTTGGCTGTCTCTACTTTCCTCAAGAGACTATACACCACATACAGTATCCAAAATGTTTTTCAGTGCTGTTACTCTGCCTGGTGGTCACCCATTTCCTTTTTGGCTGTGGAATGTTTGCTTTTGATGCAACTACCTCTCTTATACGTATTATACATGATACTCTGAACTTCACAGTATTCCCAAGCGCTCAAACTCCAAGACCCTGGTTACCAGGAACCTCATATCCTGTGCGCTGTCTGTATGCCTCTGCTGTCTGTCAATGTACAGTTGACTGCTTACTTTTCCACTTAACCTTTTATGTCAGCATACCCAGATACACTCCATCCCTCATCTAGGTCATTAATATAGATTATAAATAGCTGACTTCTGAATACTGATTATTGCAGTACCACACTAGTTATAGCCTGACAATCTAACCATGTCCCATTCTTTATTTTTGTCTTTTAAGCAAGTCTAAATCTATATTAATATATTACCTTAAATTATGTTTCACACTATTACTACAATCATGGAATCCTGTAAGGCATCAGGTATGTACTGACCCTTCGAAGAGCATCAATGAGTATGACTAGTCCATCCTGCATAACCCTGGATACAACAGGACAAATTGTATGCCCAATCCATCTAACCTGCACATCTTTAGACCATGGGAAGAAATGCGAGCCTCCGGAGCAAGTCCACGTAGACCCTGGGTGAACGTGTAAACTCCAAACAGTCACTCATCCAAGGCTTGAATCGAACCTGGTTCCCTGCACTGTGAGGCAACAGTGCTACCAGTCTGTGTAGTTTATATGAGGAATAACAACTCCTAATATTATGTATAACCCTTATTATGTGTGCCTCTAATGTCCTTATTCACTATTCTACAATACACCTATTGTTCAACAGTCTATAAACAACTCAATCAATTTTTTTTAACATTTGCTACTTATTAATGAATTCCCCACTATCAACATCCTACGGGTACTATTGACCAGAAATGCAACTGAATTTGTCACCTAAACATGGTCGTTGCAAAAGCAAGTCAGAGGCTAGAAATATTGTGGTGAGTAACTCACCTCCTAATTCCCCAAAGCCTGGCTATCATCTACAAGGTATAAGACCGGAGGATGATGAAATATTCCCCACTTGTCTGGATGGGTGCAGCGTCAACAACATTCAAGAAAATTCACACCATCCGGGACAAAGCAGTTCACTTGATTGGCACCACATCCATAACCGCTCAATCCCTCCACTACTGACGCTCTGCACTATTGACAGGTTGCACTGCAGAAAATCACCAAAGATCCTTAGACAGCACCTTTCAAATCCACCACCATTTCCAACTAAAAAGTCAAGGTCAAGGTCAGCAGATTTGTGGTAACAACACCAAGTTCCCTTCCAAGGCATTCACCATCCTGACTTGGAAATATATTCCTTCACTATCACTGGGTCAAAATTCTGGAATTCCCTCCCTAAGAACATTGTGGGTCAACCTACAGCTTGTGAGTTGCAGCGGTTCGAGAAGGTAGCTCACCACCGCCTTCCCAAGGTCAATTAGGACAGGCAATAAAATGGCTAGCCAGTGACGTCCATGTCCCACGAGCGAGTAAAAAAATGGTGCCACTTATCATTCTGACTTGGAAGTATATCACTGTTCCTTCAGGTCACTTGTTCAAAATCCTGAAATTTTCCTCTTAACGCAAAGTGTGACTATCTACAGCTTTTGGCTGCAGCTGTTCAAGAAGGCAGCAGCTTGAGAGCAACTAGGGAAGGACAATAAATGCTGACATCCCAATAAATCAAAGCTAAGATGGAATATAATGTGGGGGAATGTGAGGTTATGCACTTTGGCAAGAAGAGGAGCTGAATATTATTTAAATGGTGAAGGACTGCAGAAAACTACATGACAGAGGGGTTTGGGAATCCTCATGTATGAATCACAAAAATCTAGCATCCAGTGAGTAATAGAACATCCAAGTTGAATGTGGATCTTTATTTAAAATAGAATTGACTTTAAAGGTAGGGAAGTTTTGCTAAACTTATTCAAACGCCTAGTTAGATTATAGTTGGAGTATTGTGAACAGTCTATGGAAAGATATAGTGACATGAAGTCAGTCCAAAGATGATTCATGAGGCTGATACAAGGTATGGATGGACCCTCTTCTGAGAAGAGGTTGAAAGATTGGCCATGTACTCATTGGAATTTAAAAGAATGAGAGGAGACCTTATTTAAATATATAAGATTCTTGGAGGATTTGATAAGGCTTAGTGGTTAGCACTGCTGCCTCAGCACCAAGGACCTGGGTTCAATTCCAGCCTCAGGTCTGTGTGGAGTTTGCATGTTCTCCCTGCGACTGTATTAGTTTTCTCCGGGTGCTCAGGTTTCCTTCCACAGTCTAAAGCTGTACTGCTTGGATGGCTTAGCTGTGCTAAATTGCCCATAGCGTCCATGGATGTGTAGATTGTGTGGATTATAGGGACAGAGTAGTGGGGTGAGTCTGGGTGGGATGCTTTACAGAGAGTCAGAAGGTTTGGTTGGGTCGAATGGCCAGTTTCCACACTGTAAGGATTCTATAATAGGTTGTTTCCCCTTTTCAATAGATTTTATTGTCGCGTGTACTCAAGTACAGGAGCACAGTGAAAAGTGTACAGTGTTGCCATAGAAGGTGCTACCTTAGGTGCCAAGGTACGAAAAACATAGGTACAGAGTAGTAAAAGAAACGGAGTTAAAAATTTAAGCATTCGAGTCATAGAGTCCTATAGAGACAGGCCCTTTGACTCCAACTGGTCCATGCTGACCAAAATGTCCAACTACCCTAACCCCATTTCTCTGCACTTGGTCCATATCCTTCTAAACCTTTCCTATCCATGTATTTGTCCTAATGCCTTTCAAATGTTGTTAATGTACCCACCTCAAAACACTTCTGCTGGTAGCTCATTTCATATGCATATCACCCTATGTGTAAAAAAACAGTTGCCCTTCAGGTTCCCTTTTATTCTTTCCCTTCCAACTTCAAACTGATGCCCTCTTGTCCTTGATTCCCCAATCCTGGGAAAAAGACTGTGTGCACTCACCCTGTCTGTGCCTCTCGTGGACTTATACACTTTTATAAGCTCCTCCCTCAGTCTCGTACACTCTAAAGAAAACGTCCCAGCTTGTCCAGCCTCCCCCTATAACTCGGGTCCTTGCATCTAGGCAATATCCTTGTAAATTCCTGCTGCATTCTTTCCAATTTAATGACACTCCTATAGCAAGGTGACCAAAACTGAACACAATACTCCAAGTGCAGTCTCACGAATGTCCTGCATAACTGCAACATAACTTACCAAATTCTATACTCAGTGCCCTGACTGATGAAGGCCAGTGTGCCAAAAGCTTTCTTCACTGCCCTGTCTGCCTGTGATATGGAGGTACTGGTGGACTGGGGTGCAGAAAGTTATAAATCACACAACACTAGGTTATAGTGCAACACGTTTATTTGGAAGCACTAGCTTTTGGAGCACTGGTACCTGATGAAGGAGCTGCGCTCTGAAAGCTAGTGCTTACTCTGTCTATCCGTGACTCTACTTATAGAGAACTGTGCACCTGAACTCCAAGTTCCACTACACTCCTAAAGGCCCTCCCATTCACCATGAAACCTACCTTGATTTGACTTTGCAAAACGCAAGACTTATCTATATTAAACTCCTTTTGCCATTTCACAGCCCACCATCCCAGCTGTTTAAAGTCCTGTCGTAATTTCTGATAACCTTCCTCACTGTCCACGATACAGCTTTATTTTAATGTCATCTGCAACCTTACTAATAATGCCTTGTACATTCTCATTCAAGCACTGAAATAGATAACAAACTGTAATGGGCCCAGCATAGACCCCTAAGGCACTCCACTAGTCACAGGCCTACAGTCTAACAAACATCCCTCCACTATTACCCTCTGCTTCTGACCATCAAGCCAATTTTGTATCCAATTTGCCAGCTAGCCCTGGATTCCAAGCGATCCAGCCTTCCAGAGCATGTGGAATCCTATCAAAGTCCTTACCCAAATCCACATAGACTACATCTACTGCCTTGCCCTTGTCAACCTTCCTAGTCACTTCATCAAAGAACTCTAAAAAATATTTGTGAGACATGATTTCCCACTCAAAACCATGCTGACCACTCCTAATCAAACCCTGCCTTTCTGAATGCATGTATATTTTATATCTCAATTTCGTCTCTAGCCTCTTTCAGTGTTCTTGGATATACCTGGTCAGGACCAGGAGATTTATCTATCTTTATACATTCTGTTAAATCCAACTTGACTGTGATATGGACTGTCCCCAAGATATCACCACTAACGTCCCCAAGTTGCAAAGTCTTTCTCCATCATAATCAGAGAAGAAGTATTCATTGAACCTGCAGTTCTACACATACTTGTCGAGCCTGTGGTACTGGAAAAGCACAGCAGGTCAGGCAGCATCCGAGGAGTAGGAGAGTTGACGTTTTGGGCAAAAGCCCTTTCATCAGGAATATGATGAAGGGTTTTTGCCAGAAACATAGACTCTTCTGCTCCTCGGATGCTACCTGACCTGCTGTGCTTTTCCGACACCACATTCTCGACTCTAATCTCCAGCATCTGCTGTCCTCATTTTCTCCTAGTTCTGCACATATATGTCCACTTTGGTCCTTGAAAGAAACTATTCTCTTTCCAGTTATTATTTTTCCTTAAATATACTTAAAGTACCTTTTTTGGATTCACCGTACTCTTCTCAGCCAAGGCTATCCCGTGGCCTCTTTTCACCCATCAGATTTCCTTCTTCAGTGAACTCCTGCATTCCATGTGTACCCCCAGGGATTTCTTTAGATTAGATTAGATTAGACTTACAGTGTGGAAACAGGCCCTTCGGCCCAACAAGTCCACACCGACCCGCCGAAGCGCAGCCCACCCATTCCCCTACATTTACCCCTTACCTAACACTACGGGCAATTTAGCATGGCCAATTCACCTGACCTGCACATCTTTGGACTGTGGGAGGAAACCGGAGCACCCGGAGGAAACCCACGCAGACACGGGGAGGATGTGCAAACTCCACACAGTCAGTCGCCTGAGGCGGGAACTGAACCCGGGTCTCTGACGCTGTGATGCAGCAGTGCTAACCACTGTGCCACCGTGCCGCCCACGGTGATCCTAGTTTCCTATACCTGAGCCACACCTTTTTTTCTGGTCAAGGCCTCAATACATCTTGTCATCCAGGGTTCCCTATTCCTGCCAACTTTGCCTTTCACCCTCACAGACCTTGAACTCTAGTTCTCTCATTTATGAAAGCTTCCCACCTGCGAGAGGTTCCTTTGCCTGCAAGCAATCTACTCCAAACAACCCCAGCAACCTTCTGTCTAATTTCATTGAAATTTGCCTTGCACCAATTTAGAACTTGAATCTGTGGACAAATCCTCTCCATCCCCATAACTATTTTAAAATTGATAGAACTATAGTCACTCGTCCCAAAGTGCCCCACCAACATTCACCTCCATCATCTGTCCTGCCCTTTTTCCCAAGAGTAGGTCGAATTTTGCCCCTTCCAGAGTATGACCCTCTATATATTAATTGAGGAAACCTTCCTGAATACAGTTAACAAATTCATTCCCATCTAAGCTTTTAATTCTCTGGCAGTCCCAGTCAATGTTAGGAAAATGAAAATCCCCTACTATTTATCCTGCAAGTCTCCCCAGTCTCCCCACTTATTTGGTCCTCTAATTTCCATTGACTATTTGGGGCGTTTAGAACAACCCCAATAATGTGATCATCCCTTTTGTATTTCTTAGCTCCACCCATAGAGCTTCCCTGGATGATCCTTCAGTTATTTCATCTCTGATTGCTGCTGTGATACTCACCTTAATCAAAAATGCAACATCCCCTCCCCTCCTTCCACCACCTCTGTCCCACCTAAAGGACCTGTACTCTGGTACATTCAGCTGCCAGTCCTGTCTCTCCCTTAGCATTAGTTTCTGTAATGGCTATAATATCCCAGTCCCAAAAACGTATCCAGACCCTGAGTTCATTGGCCTTACCTGTTAGCCTTCTTGCATTGAAATAAATGCAATTTAATCCAACAGGCATTCCTTACTCCCTGTCTTGTTCCAGAGCTGAAAATGTGTTGCTGGAAAAGAGCAGCAGGTCAGGCAGCATCCAAGGAGCAGGAGAATCGACGTTTCGGGCATGAGCCCTTCTCCATTCCTGAAGAAGGGCTCCTGCTCCTTGGATGCTGCCTGACCTGCTGCGCTTTTCCAGCAACACATTTTCAGCTCTGATCTCCAGCATCTGCAGTCCTCACTTTCTCCCTGTCTTATTCTAACCTGACTTGTCTGGATGTAGGTTTGCTCACTGAGCTGGAAGGTTCATTTTCAGTTTCTTTGGGTTGGTGACGTCATTTCCTGTTCTTTCTCTCAGGGGGTGGTAAATCGGGTCCACCCTGGATTTACCGCCCCCGAGAAAAAGAACAGCAGATGACATCACCACAAGAAATGACATCACCAACCCAAACATATAAATAGAAAGCAGGAATCATCAGCAATGCTTTGTTGGGAAGTTCACTGAAGATGTTACCTAGTATGGTGATGAAACTTCTGAAAATGAACCTTCCAGCTCAGCGAGCAAACCTACCTCCAGAACCTCAACTTGAGCTGCAATCTTCTCAAAACTCACTGACCTGTCTCTTCAATTTACTATTTCTGATTACTGTATCTCTTTGGAACATCACACTTGCCTCTCTGTTGTGGATCGCAACCACTTGCCAGTTTAAACCCTCCCTTGCAGCACATCTATCTCTCTCGCCAAGATATTGGACCCCCCTCCAGTTCAAGTGCAACCCTGCCCCAGAAAAGATCCCAATGATCCAATTATGCCTGCACCAATTCTTTAGCCACACGTTCATCTGCTATATCCTCCTGTTCTTACTCTCACAAGCACGTGGTACTGCAAGTAATCTGGAGATTATTACCGAGGTCTTAGTTTGTAACATTTTTCCGAGCCAATATCACTCTGCAGGACCTCATCCTTATTTCTACTAATGTTATTTATGCTAATGTGCTCAATGACTTCTGGCTGCTCACCTTACCCCTTGAGAATGTTCTGCAGCTACTCTGAAATATCCTGGACTCTGGCACCTTGGAGGCAACACACCATCCTGGATTCCCGATTGCAGCCGCGGAATAGAACAGAGGGCATAGAACAGTACAGAACAGCCTACGATGTTGTGCCGAGCATTTGCCATAATTTAAGATCAACCTAACTCTCACACCCCTCAATTTACTGTGGTCCATGTGCTTGTCCAGCAGTCAATTAAATGTCCCTTATGTATCTGACTCTAATACCTCTGCTGGCAGTGCACCGTACATTCAGCACGCTCTGTGCAAAGAATCTACCTCTGATATCTCCCCATACTTTCTTCCAGTGACCTTAAAATAATTGCCCCTCATGACAGCCATTTCTGCCCTTGGGAAAAGTCTCTGACCACCTACTCTATCTATGCCTCTCATTACCTTGTACACATCTATCAAGTCACCTCTCTTTTCTTCTCTCCAGTGTGAAATGCCCTAACTCACTCAATCTCTTTTCATAAGGTATGCCCTCCAATCTAGGCAGCATCCTGGTAAAACTCCTCTGCTCCCTCTCTAAAGCATTTACATCCTTCCTATACTGAGGTGACCACAACTGAACACAATATTCCAAGTGTGGTCTAAGCAAGGTTTTATAGACCTGTAGCAAAACCTCACGGCTCTTAAACTCAATCCCCCGTTAATGAAAGTCAAAACGCCCTACACCACTGAACAACCCTATCAACTTGAGTCAGAGTGTGGGGCTGGAAAAGCACAGCCGGTCTGGCAGGATCCGAGGAGCAGGAGAATCGATGTTTCGAGCATAAGCCCTTCATCAACTTGGATGGCAACTTTGAGGGATCTATGTCCACAAGATCACACTTTTTCTCCACATTGCCAAGAATCCTGTCTTTAACCCTGTATTCAGCATTCAAGTTTGACCTTCCAAAGCGAATCACTTCACATTTATCCAGATTGAGCTCCATCTGCTACTTCTCAGCTTAGCTCGACATCCTGTCAATGTCTTGTAGCCTGCAACAGCCCTCGACACTATCAACAACACCACCAACCTTCATGTACTAACCCACCCTTCCACTTCCTCATCCAAGTCATTTATAAAAACTACAAAGAGCAGAGGCCCAAGAATAGATCCCTGCGGGCACCGCTCACTGTCTTCTTTTGGCCAGCCAAGTCTGTATCCAGTCACACCTCCTAACTTTATGAATGAGCCTACTGTGGGGAACCTGTGGGGAGCCTTCTTGAAATACATATACACCCCATCACTGCTCGACCTTTGTCAACTTGTCTCATCACGTTTTCAAAGAACTCAATAGGCTAGTGAGGCACGATCTGCCCCTCTCAAAACCATGCTGACTATCTTTAATCAAACTATATTTTTCCAAACAGTCATAAATTCTATCTCTCAGAATCCTTTCCTGGACCTTGCTTACCACAGATGTAAGACTGACTGGTCTGTAATTCCCAGGAATATCCCTATTCTCAACATTAATCTCCCTACAATCATCCAGTTCTACTCTCGTAGAGAGTGAGGATCTAAAGATTATCACCAGACGCACAGCAATCTCATTCCTCTTTTCCCGGAGTAACCTTGGATATATCCATGGGGACTTATCTATCTTGATGCTTCCCAGAATTTCCAGCACATCCACTTTCTTAATATCGATCTGTTCAAGCTGATTAACCTGATTCACTGTGTTCTCACTATTAAGTGACTACTGAAGCAAACAACTCATTTAGGACCTCCCCTACCTCGTCAGACTCCAGACAGAAGTTCCCTCGCACTATCCCTGATGAGCTGTCTCCTCACTCTGATCATTCTCTTCTTCCTCACATACATGTAAAACATCTTTGGGTTTTCCCTAAACCTTCCCGGTAAGGCTTAATCATGCCCCCTCTTCACTCTCCTCAATCCATTTTTGAGTTCTTTCCTGGCTACCCAATAATCCTCTAAAGCTGTGCCAGATCCTTGCTGTCTCAACCTTAAGTAAGCTTCCTTCTTCCTCTTGACAAGAAGCTCTCCTTCCCTTGTCATCCAAGGCCCCTTCACTTTACTATTCCTAACCTGTCTTAGTGGGACAAATTTACCCAAAGCTTGCAACAAATGCTCTTTCTTCAATTAAACTATGAACATAAAGGAATAAGTTAAAAGTTCAACAGTCCTCCGCTTACTCCCTCTCCAGGAGACTTCAGCTGCCTGTTCTTGACCCTGCAGATATGGGGGAACATCGTTCACCGTTTACTTTTTCCATATTGGGCATTGCTACTACTAAAACTGCCATCTCTCCAATCTCTTACGGTGCCTCAGGAACATGCTTGGGCAGGACCCACTCATGCCAAGAGACTGGGCTGGGACGTCGCCACAGGGGAGGTGAAGAAACACCAAGAAATAAAGAAGGGGGGAAAAAAGTCAAATAAATGAGAAATAAACAGACGGAGCAGAAGAGCTCCAGTTGGAGTGTCCTAATCTGTCATCTTGGATTGCAGAAAGAAAATGGTGGGAGAGTCCACCACTAGAGGGCATAATCTCAGAATAAGACCCAATGAGCTGAATAGCCTATTTCTGTTCCTATGTTTTATGGTTTTCAAAGGCTAAAAGGTGTGATGATTAAGCAAGAAAAGAAACAAAAGAAGGGCCCAGAACTGGTCTGTAAAAATGAAACTTGGAAATGGTAAAAGGTATTATGCAAAGAAAAGGTGGGGAAGAGTTTATGGGTTTGAATTGTTGAGTTCTGAAGGCTGTAAGGTACTAACATTGGGCTTGACTGGATCAACGTAGCAAGTCAAGGGCAGAGATATCAACACGAGAGCAAAGTAGAGAGTTAAAACAACAGTTCACCAGAGGCTATGAGTCATTCTTGAGGACTGAGTGAAGCTGTGTCACAAAGAGATACTCAATCTACATATGGTGTTTTCAATGCAACATTGTCAGCTAAAAATATAGAAGACTAAATTATAAGTTCTAAGTAAATCACTGCTTCATTGAGAAGATCTGCTTGGTACTGAGGACAATAAGAAGAGGCAGAGGGACATGCGTCTCTGAAGTTTAAATGGAAACGTGCTATGGGAAGGGTCAGGGTGTTGAGAATCATTGAGAACCATGGAAAGAATGATGAAGTAGAAGGGGGAAGATATATTTAGTGGTGGAAGGAATTGCAGAAAATGATAGTTGCATGTCGAAGCTAGTAGTATGGAAGGTGAGAAAAGGGAAAACATGTTGTGGCTGTGACTGGGAGTAGAAGGGGTGAGAGCAAGCATGTTGGACATGTAGCAGATACAATCAAGGGCCTCATCAACCATGATGGATAAAACCCTTGATTGAGAAGCATAGACGATATATTAGAAACACAAATATGGAAGGTGGCTCGTTGGACCAGGTGAAAAGCAGACAGCGAAACTGAAAGAATGGAATGGAATCTCAACAAGAAACAGTGCCTGAGGACATGCAGTCAAAATCACTTTGAGAGTCTGAAATATTCGCACAGAGGCTGGGTGCGTTACCAAGTCACCCTTTATTTACTAGCTTAAAAATCGCACAACACCAGGTTATAGTCCACCAGGTTTATTTGGAAGCACGAGTGTTGCTCCCTCATCAGGTGGTTGTGAAGTATAAGATCATAAGACAATTTATTTACAAGTGCACAGTACACTGGCTGTGGCTAGCCAGCTCGGAGTCAGTCGCCTGAACTCAGGAAATGCTGATCTCTTGATTATATTTTTTTTCTTTCTAACTGTGGCAGTGCTTTTTCTTTCCAGCATCCATGTCATGTGCCTGCAGGTGTAGGCCACAGTGAAGAAACAATAAGTGCAGAAACCTTTATTCATATTCCATCACCAGGACGAAAAGAAACACCTGAATGGCCAGTGACAAGCTGTGCCCTTCTTGTCAAAGGACAATGCCTCTCCTGGTTACATTGGTCAGCCAAGGCTTTCCTGATGAAAGGCATTTGCCCGAAATGTCAATTTTCCTGCTTGTCGGATGCTGCCTGACCGGCTGTGCTTTCCAGCACCACACTCTCGACTCTGATCTCCAGCATCTGCAGTCCTCACTTTCTCCTCCTTTCCTGATTTGTCCAGATTAACGACCCCAATCAAGAACCTCGCAGTTGATGAGGTCAACCTGGTCTCACTAGAGAGTCCCTGAGTTTATAGTGGATATTAATAGCCTATTGCTAAAAATGGTGGCAAAGAAGTCAAGGAAGGGAAGCAGAGAGTCAGAGCTAGTCAGAGGTTCAGCTCACGAATGCCTGAAGCGTCCAGAAACCTATACCCTCTATGAGGTCATTTTTCAGCAAGAGAACCTGAACAAATGTAGAACATAGCACAGCATAATACAGGCCCTTTGGCCCTTGATGTTGTTCCAACCTTTTATCCTACTCTAAGATCAAACTAGCCTATCTACCCTTTATTTTACGATCATCCATGTACCTATCCAAGAGTCGCTTAAATGTCCCTAATGTATCTGACTCGACTAAAACTGCTGGCAGTGCATTCTACCCACCCACCACTCTCTGTGTAAAGAACTTACCTCTGACATCTCCCCTAAACCTTCCTCCAATCACCTTAGCATTATGCCCCCTTGGGATAGTCAGTTCTGCCTTGGGCAAAAATCTCTGGCTATCTACTCTTCCTATGCCTCTCATCATCTTGTACACCTCTATCAAGTCACCTCTCATCCTTCTTCGCTCCAATGAGAAAAGCCCTAGCTTCCTCAACCTTTCTTCCTAAGACATGCCCTCTAGTCCAGGAAGCATCCTGATAAACCGCCTCTGCACCCTCTCAAAAGCTCTCTCTAAAGCTTCCACATCCTTCCTATATTGAGGCGACCAGAACTGAACACAATATTCCCAAATGTGGTCCAGTCAGGGCTTGAAAGAGCTGCAGCATAACCTCGCTGCTCTGAAACTCAATACCACTACTAAAGAAAGCCAACACACCATACATCTTCCTAACAATCCTATCAACTTGTGGCATGGTGGCTCAGTGGTTAGCACTGCTGCTCACAGCACGAAGGACCTGGGTGCGATTCCAGCTGCAGGTGACTGTGTGGTGTTTGCACATTCTCCTTCTGTCTGTGTGGGTTTCCTCCCAGAGTCCAAAGATGTGCAAGTTAGGTGAATTGGCCACACTAAATTGCCCATGGTGTTCAGGGATATGTAGGTTTGGTGCATTAGTCAGGGGAAATGTAGATTAATAGGGCAAGGGAGTGGGTCTGGGTAGGTTATTTTTTGAGGAGTTGATGTGGACTTTTTGGGCTAAATGGCCTGTTTCCACACGGTAGGGATTCTGAGATTCTATTCTATGATGATTCTACTTAGGTAACAACTTTCTTCCTCCACACTGCCAAGAATCCTGCCTTTTAACCCTATAATCTGCATTCAAATCGGACTTTCTAAAATGAATGGCTTTACACTTTTCCAGGTTGAACTCCATACTCCATTTCTCAGCCCAGCCCTGCATTCTGTCAATATCGCGTTGCAACCTACAGCAGCCCTCCACACTATTCACAACTCTACCAACCTTCATGTCATCAGCAAACTTACTAACCCATACTTCCACTTCCTCATCCAAGTTATTTATAAAAATTATAAAGAGCAGAGGTGCATGTGAAATACCACTGACCACAGACCTCCAGGCTGAATGCTTTCCATCTACTACCACCTTCTATGGACCAGCCAATTCTGTATCCAGACAGCCAAATTTTCAGTATCTCATGCCTCCTTATTTTCTGAATGAGCCTGCCATGAAGAACCTTCTCAAACACCATGCTAAAATCTATATACACCACATCCACTGCTGTGCCTTCATCAATGTGTTTTGTCATATCCTCAAATAATCATAACTTCTGTCTCTCAGAATCCTATCCAATAACTTGCTCACCACCAACGAAAGACTGAATGGTCTGTAATTCTCAGGGCTATCCATAGTCCCTTCCTTAAACAAAGGAATAACATTTGCCACCCTCCAATCATCTTTTTTTTATTCATTCACAGGATGAGGGCGTCGCTAACTAGACCAGCATTTATTGCCCATCCCTAATTACCCAGAGGGCAGTTAAGAGTCAACCTTCCTTAAGGTTGGTGGGTCTGGAGTCACATATAGGCCAGACCAGGTAAGGATGGCAGATTCCTTCCCGAAAGGACATTAGTGAACCAGACAGGTTTTTCCAACAATTGATTATGGACTCAGTCATCACTAGACATTAGATTCACTCTGTCAATCTTAATGTCATCTGCAAAATTGTTAATCAGACCATCTATGTCTTCCTCCAGATCATTTATGTTTATCACAAAAAACAAAGGTCTAAGCACAGATCCCTGCGAAACACTGCTGGTCACAGTTCTCCATTTTGAAAAACTCCCTCCCGCTACTGCTCACTGTCTCTTGCTGCCCATTCAGCTCTCAATCCATCTAGCTACTACACCCTGGACCCCATGTGACTTCACTTTCTGCATCAGCTTACCATTGGGAACCTTATCAAACTGAAGTCCATGTATATAATATCTGTATCCTTCCCTCATCAATTAACTTTGTCACTTCCTCAAAGAGTTCTATTAAGTTGGTAACACATGAACTTCCCTTCACAAAACCATGTTGCCTATCACTGATAAGCCCATTTTCTTCCAAATGTAAATAGATCCTATCCCTCAGTATTTTCTCCAGCAGCTTCCATACCATTAACGTCAGGCTCACCAGTCTTTATTACCTGGATTATTCTTGTTACCCTTCTTAAACAAGGCAACATTATCAATTCTCCAGTCCTCCGGAACCTCCCCCATATACAAGGATGCTGCAAAGATATCTGTTAAAGCCCCAGCTATTTCCTCTCTTGTTTTCCTCTGTAACCTGGGAATAGATTCCATCCTGACCTGGGGACTTGTCCACTTTAACGCCTTTTAGAAAACCCAACACTTCCTCCCTCCTTATCCCGACTTTACATAGATTAGTCAAACATCTATTCCTAGCCTCAAAATTAGCTATGTCCCTTTCCTCAGTGAATACCAATGTAAAATATTCATTAAGAATCTCACTATTTTCTCTGACTCCATTGCTAACTTTCCTCCTTTGTCCTTGACCCTTTCTCCAGTTACCGTCTTGCTCCTTAGAAATGACTAAAAGGCTTTGGGATTTTCCTTAACCCCAATTGCTAAAGATATTTCATGACCCCTTTTAGTCCGCTTAATTCCTCATTTCAGATTGGTCCTACATTCCTGATATTCTTACAAAGCTTTGTCTGTTTTCAGTCACCTAGCCCTTATATATGCGTCCTTTTCCTCTTAGCTCGTCTCTAAATTTCACATGTCATCCATGATACCGTAATCTTTTTATTTCTATCCCTCATTTTCATAAGGATGTATCTGTCCTGTACTCTGATCAGTCTCTCTTTAAAAGTCTCCCACATATCAAATGTGGATTTCCCTTCAAACAGCTGCTCCCAATTCACATTCTCCAGCTTCCGACGAATTTTGCTATAGTTGGCCTTCCCTCAATTTAGCACTCTTCCTATAGGACTACTCTCGTCTTTGTCCATGAGCTTAGTAACCTTGGGTATATTCCATCTGACCCAGGGAACTTATCTGTCCTCATGTTTTCAAAGCAGAGTGGAAATTAGAAGAAGAATTGATCAGGGCAAGAGCAGGACACAGCATATATTACAGTCATCAACATATTAGAAAGGAAGTTGAGGGAAGGGGTCCAGAGTAGGACTGGAATGAACAATGCCACAATAGTTCTAAAAAGAAATCTGGCATGACAAGCACTATGTGGTTTTGCACGGCATTAACTTTTGTTTAGGGGAAGTGAGAATGAATTAAAGGAAAACTTGTTTACTGTGTGAATAAGCCCACCCAAGTGTAGTGGCACGCTCGTAGATGGCAACTAGAGAGCTGTCAGACCACCCGGTCGAGTTGGAGATGGAGAGCGAGCGAGAGAGAGAGATTTGATGTAAGGTAATTGTTTGAATGACAAAAAAATCAGAAGAATGCAGGTGAAAAGGGAATCATAGAACATAGAAAAGTATAGAACAGAACAGGCCCTTCGGCCCACAATGTTGTGCCGAGGATTAATCCTAATGTAAATTAAAAGAACCTAACCTACGCATCCCTCAATTCACCGCTGTCCATGTGCATTTCCAGCAGTTGCTTAGATGATCCTAATGACTCTGCTTCCACCGCCACTGCTGGCAATGCATTCGATGCATTCACAACTGTCTGCGTAAAGAACCTACCTCTGACGTCCCTTCTATACCCTTCTCCTAATATCTTAAAACTATGACCTCTCATGCCTGCCCTGGGGAAAAGTCTTTGGCTATTGACTCTATCTATGCCTCTCATTACCTGTACACATCGATCAGGTCACCTCCCTTCCTCTTCTCTCCAGAGAGAAAAGTCCAAACTTATTCAACCTCTCTTCATTAGGCAAGCCCTCCAGTTCAGGCAGCATCCTGGTAAACCTTCTTTACACCCTCTCCAAAGCCTCTCTATCTTTCCTATAGTAGGCGACCAGAACTGGACACAATATTCCAAGTGTGGTCTCACCAGGGACTTGTAGAGCTGTAGCAAAACTTCGTGGCTCTTAAATTCAATCCCCCTGTTAATGAAAGCCAAAACACCATATGCTTTCTTAACAACCCTATCCACTTGGGTGGCAACTTTGAGGGATCTATGTACTTGAACACCAAGATCCCTCTGTTCCTCCACACTGCCAAGAATCCTGTCTGTAATCCTATATTCAGCATTCGAGTTCGACCTTCCAAAATGTATCACTTCACATTTATCCAGGTCATTTCTCAGTCCAACGCTTTATCCTATGTCGCACTGCAACCTGCAATAGTCCTCGATACTATTGACGGCACCTCCAACCTTTGTGTCATCTGCAAATTTACTAACCTGCCCCTCAACCTCCTCATCCAAGTCATTTATAAAAACTACAAAGAGCAGAGGCCCAAGAACAGAACCCTGCGGGACACCACTCAACACTGACCTCCAGGCAGAATACTTTCCATCTACAACTACTCTCTGCCTTCTGTCAGCCAACCAATTCTGAATCCAGATAGCCAAATCTTGTATCCCATACCCTCCTGACTATGAATGAGCCTACCACGGGGAACCTTATCAAATGCCTTGCTGAAGTCCATATACACCACATCCACTGCTCAATCTTTGTCGACCAGTCTTGACACCTCCTCAAAGGACTCAATAAGATTTGTGAGGCATGACCTGCCCCTCACAAAGCCATGCTGACTGCCTTTAAATATGCTATGCTTTTCCAAATAATCATAAGTCCTAAGACTGACTGGTCTGTAATTGCCTGGGATTTTCCTATTACCCTTCTTGTAAAGAGGAACACCATTTGCCTCCTTCCAGTCCTCCTGTATGACTCCAGTGGAGAGTGAGGAAGCAAAGATCTTCGCCAGTGGCTTAGCAACCTCCTTTTTCACTTCCCGGAGCAACCTAGGATATATCTGGTCTGACCCTGAGGACTTATCAATCATAATGTTTGCCAGAATTTCCAGCACATCAATTTCATCAGTCTTGATCTGTTCAAGCCTGTATCTCAGCTCCTCAAAGTTCTCAGTCACAACAAGGTCCCTTTTCTTGGTGAAAACCGAAGCAAAAAACCCATTTAGGGCTTTCCGTATCTGCTCAGACTCCATACACATATTCCCTACGCTATCCCTAATTGGTCGTACCTTCTCTGATCATTCTCTTATTCCTCATGTATGAGTGAAATGCCTTTGGGTTCTCCCTAATCCTTCCTGCCAAGCTTTTTTCATGCCCCCTTCTGACTCTCCTCAGTCCATTTTTGAGCTTCTTTCTAGCAAGCATGTAATCCACCTTACGTAAACTTCCTTCTGACGAGAAGCTCCTCTGTTCTTGTCATCCAGGGCTCCTTAATCTTACCCCTTCTTACCTGTCTCAGAGGAACGAATTTGTGCATCACTCACAACAGCAGCTCCTTAAGTAGTCTGCACGTGTCTGCTGTGCCCTTTCTGTGGAACAATTGCTCCCAGTCTGTACTTCCCAAGTCCTGTCTCATAGTGTCATAATTTCCTTTTCCCCAGTTAAATATCTTCCCTTGGTAACTGCTCCTTTCCCTCTCCAAGGCTATGGTAAATGTGAGGCAGTTGTGGTCACTGTCACCATATTTTTCTCCCACTACGAGATTTGACATCTGTCCTGGCTCATTGCCCAGCACCAAATCCAAAATGGCCCTCATCGGTCTGTCTACATGTTGAGGAAGGAAACCCTCCTGAACACACCTGACAAAAACTGCTCCATCCAAACCATCTGCATTTAGGAGGTTCCAGTCGATATTGGGAAAGTTGAAATCACCCATAACAGCAACCCTGCTACATCTGACTTTTCCAAAATCTGCTGGTCTATGAGTTCTTCTATCTCCCTACTGCTATTGGGGATGAGTAGAAAACCTTTGTTTCATCATGTGAGAAACCTTCCAAATAGATTCACTACATCCTGTCACTGCCCCATCTACAACTGACCGGCTCTCAGATATGTAGCTCTGATTCCCACCCCTTTGCCAAATTAGTTTAAATCCTCCCGACCCACACAAGCAAATCTCCCACCAGGACATTTGTGCCCCTCCTGTTCAGGTGCAACCCGTCCTTCATGTACGGGTCCCCCTTCCGCAGAAGGTATCCCAATGGTCTAGGTAACTGAAGCCCTCCCTCCTGCACAGCCTTGCAGCCACATGTTAAGCTGCGTTCGCTGACTGTTCCTCACCTCACTATCTCGTGGCACCGGTAGCAAACCTGAGATTACTACTCTACTCGTCCTGCTCTTCAGCTTCCAACCTAACTCTCTGTAGTCACTTTTCAGATCCTCAATCCCTTTCCTGGCTATATCATTGGTGCCAATGTGTGCCACAATTTCTGGCTGCTCACCCTCCCCCTTCAGAATCCCGATCGGTGATATCCTGGACTCTGGCACCGGGGAGGCAACATACCTTCTGGTCCTGACCACAAAATCTCCTGTCAATCCGTCTAACTATTGAATCCCCTACCACTAGTGCTTTTCTATTTTCCCCCTTCCCTTCTGAGCTACAGTGACAGAGACCTGACAACTATGGCTTTCCCCTGGTATGCTGTCTCCACCAGCAGTATCCAAAACGGTATACTTATTGTTGAGTGGAACGGCAACAGGGGATCCCTGTTCTGTCTGTCAGTTCCCTTTCCTTCCCCTGACAGTAACCCAGCTATCCTTATCCTGTGTCTGGGGAGTGACCACCTCCCTGTACGTCCTCTCAATTTCCCTCTCAGCCTCCCAGATGATCCGTGGTTCATCCAGCTCCAGTTCCCTAACTTGGTTTTCGAGGAGCTGGAGTTGGGTGCACTTCCTGCATATGTGGTCAGCAGAGACATGTGTAGTGTCTCTCACCTGCCACATTCTGCAGGAGGGACATGCGACTTAAAGTATCGCCCTTTCAGCCTTACCTGCTAGTCTGAAAGCCCACACAGGTCTAAACAAAGGAAGAGAAGAAAAGAAAAAAAAGAGAAAACTTGAAAACTTACGAGTTTACAGACTTTTAGTAAGGTTAGAGGAGGTGGGTAGGAGGGAGGCCCTACGGTGTAGGGTCTTGGGTCTCTCACCCACTTTAAAAGTTCCCAGCCGCCCCTGTTTCTCTCCGCTCTCCCTCCTCGCCACTCTGTTCAAAAAATGTGTTTTACTCACCTTCCCAGTAGGCTTCCACTCCTCCTTCACACCTCTCAACAAATGGACGCCAGTAGGAATCAGAATCCCTACAGTTCAGACAGAGGCCATTCAGCCTATTGAGTCTGCAGTGACCCTGCAAAGAGAATCCTACCCAGACCCACGCTCCACTCTATTCCCCATAACCCTGCATTAGTTGCATCTAATCCACCAAGACTTGATATGTTTGGACTGCGGGAGAAACCAGGAGCACCGGTGGAAATCCATGCAGATAATGGGAGAATGTGTAAACCTCACAGAGTCACCTAAGGCTGGAATCAGACCTGGGTCAGCGGTGTTGTGAGGCAGCAGTGCTAACCATTGAGTAATCGTGCCACCCAAAGACTAGACAAGGGAGGGAAAAAACTGTTGAGTTTGGAAGAAATCAGTTTATTGGGACAAGAAGAGGCTGAAACCATTTGTCTACCTACAGAGTCCTTTTAAAGATCTGGAGAACATGATTGAAACATGCTATACAGAGTTGGGGGACTATGAGGTGGGAAACTTAGCGGGAAGATTGCTGAGAGGATGAATTCAGTGACTAGGCTGGAAACAATGGCTTGATGTTTAGTTTCTGAGTTTACCTCTGTCGGGGTGTTTTTCCAGATGCAGCAACACTTAAAGTATCGCCTGTAACATCAGAGTATGGGTGTAGGTCCAAATGATCCAGGGTAAGGTGGAGTTAAGAGATCTTCATTCCCTCATGTCACATACTAAGATTTAGCAATGATATCAAGAGCATGTCTCTTAAAACTATATTCCATGCTGTAAGATAACAAAACTGAAGGTGAGACATACACCAGCGTAGGGAGCAGGAATCTTTGGAGAGTTGGTGTTTAGTCTGAGCAATGTAATGATTAGTTTGTCCAGTAACAACTGCACCATTCTTGTCAGCCTGTTTGATAACAATGTCAGGGAGAACCCAAGAGAAATGCAGCGGATTCAGATCAAGGTAGATTAGTGTAGATGAGTGGGACAATGAAATTGTCAATCTTAATGTTTTTTAATGTTGCTTTCTACTTTACCTCCCCAATCTTTTTTTCCTTTATTCATTCACGGGATGAGGGTATTGATGGCTAGGCAGCATTTATTGCCCATCCCTAATTGCTGTTAAGAGTTATCTACATTGCTATGGGTCTGGAGTCACATGTAGGCCAAACCAGGTAAGGATTGCAGTTTTCTTCCCGAAAGGGCATTAGTGAACCAGATAGATTTTTCCAAGAATCGATAATGGATTCATGATCATCATTAGATTCTTAATTCCAGATATTTACTGAATTCAGACTCCTCCATCTGCAATGGCGGCATTCAAATCCAGGTTCCAGACGTTATCTGGATCTCTGGATTAATGGTCCAGAGATAGTGCCCACTAGTCATCGCCACCCTTCATATCTATATAGTTTATTTAATTTCAATTTTAAAACCCTACTGTTGGACTTAATTACTTTTAAACTCATAAAATTCTACCAGATTGTGGCCACTCTTTGCAAAAGGCCCCTTTATTATAGTACAGCACAAGAACAGGCCCTTCAACCCAGCATTATGTGGTTAGTAAATTAACTCCTTCTCATTGTTCAATACCATATCCAAATAACTTGTTCTTTTGTTGATTCCTGGATGTATTTATCTGGAAAACTATAGTACCATGTCTCCATTCATGAACTTAGCTTAACACTACTACTGTAAGTTTTATTTGCCAGTTTTTAAAAGATTAATGTCCTTGAGGATTAATAAATCACCCTTGTTAGAAACACCTCTAATTTCCAGATTTATACTCTGCTAAATATTACCATTGCTGTACGGGCCCAATAATCAATTCCCTTTAATTTAAAGCTACTCTGAAGCTCTCATGAATATCTTGGAAGAACTTGACACCAATTATTCAGAATGTTGCCAACTTTTCCATTGAGCTGCAAGATGCTTTGAATTCAAATGCATTATAATGAGGCAGACTGATTTAGATTTAGATTACTTACAGTGTGGAAGCAGGCCCTTCAGCCCAACAAGTCCACACCGACCCGCCAAAGCGGAACCATTCTCCTACATTTACTCCTTTACCTAACACTACGGGCAATTTAGCATGGCCAATTCACCTCACCTGCACATCTTTGGACTGTGGGAGGAAACTGGAGCACCCGAAGGAAACCCACGCAGACACGGGGAGGATGTGCAAACTCCACACAGTCAGTCGCCTGAGTTGGGAATTGAACCCGGGTCTCTGCGCTGTGAGGCAGCAGTGCTAACCACTGTGCCACCGTGCTGCCCACTGTTGGCAGAGAAATCAGAAAAGGAAGCAAATTCTGCACTATTGATACCACCACCTCATGAGATATCCTGCCATGTGTCCCCAAAGATCTATGAATCGGTGATTAGCCTGTCCAGCCACACAAAGACTCGCAGCAGAAACTCACGGTTCTGGGTAGACATCATCCTTACATCAAGGGACAACCACATTGATACCAAAACAACTCCCCTTCTGAAGAAGGGTCACTGGACTTAAAACATTAACTGCGTCCTCTCCACAGATGCTGTCAGACCTGCTGAGTTTCTATAGCAATTTCTGTTCTAGTTTCAACTCTTCAACATTGCAGTTCTTTGCTTTCTCCCACCAATGTTATCTGCCCCTGTCTTTTTCCTTAGTTCAATCCAAACTGATGCTATTTGATTATTTTATTAATCATTCATGGGATGTGGGTGTCATTCGCTAGACCAGCATTTATTGCTCATTCCTACGTGCACTTGAGAAGGTGTTGGTGAGCTGTTGACTTGAACCACCCTAGTCCATTTGGTGTAGATAGAATTCCAGAATTTTGACCCAGCAACATGAAGAAACAACAGTCTATTTCCAAGTCAGGATGGTGAGTAGCTCAAAGGGGATAATGCAAGTGGTGGTGTTTCCAATTCTGAGTTAAGATCCTTTCTCTCTACTGTCTGGAACCATCTACTATTATCAGGGCTACCCTTCTACCGCTTCTTTTTGCTTATCACTTCCAGAAGAAATGTTCTCAACTTTGTCATTTTACAATCATATGTCTGTAGTGGCTTTTAGATATTCTTGCTTAAATCACCTAATTTGTTTGAGATAGAGAGACTTTAGGTTTTTTTTGTTCTTTCCTGATGTTACCTCAATCACTAATGGTGTATTTTCTTTGTTACGCTGACTGTCACTTCCTGACACAAGCTTTCCTTTTACCAAAGCACTGTGCATCCCTAGAGCCTTGCTATTTCCCTTACTGCTTAGGAATTCACCCTTTCCCAAACCTTTGGTGGAGATTGTGGCATAGTGGTGACGTGATTTGATTCAGAGGTCCATTCTTTGGGGATGCAGATTCAAATCCCACCACAGTGACTGGTTGGAATTTTATTTCAATTAACATATCTGGATTATAAATCTAGTCTGTGTAATGGTGATCAAGAAACTGTCATTGATTGTTTTAAATATCATTGTGATGAAAGGTATATGTTATGTATGTATTTTTGTTTAGATTTGGATTTCAACATAGAGGCAGATGGATATGGGTCTGTGAAGTCCCATATCCTGTGAAGGATTTATTTTCAAAAGGTTAGAGAGTCAATTTAAAACAGTGATGTAAGTACTTCAGTTCCAAAACGTATGTGACTGCAGTTGAATAGCTCAGAACACCCCTGCAGTGTTAATGAATAAAATATCTATACATTGAATCATACAGTTCAGAAAAGACTCATTGAGTCTGCATTGACAAAAGCCAACTCTAAATCAGTACTAGTCACACTTGCCCGAACTTAGCTGATCGCCTTAAGTGTTAAGACATTAAGTTTGTGAGTTTACCTGCTTTAGCTACCTTGCCAGGCAGTGCTTTCCAGATTCTGGGCAAAATGTGTTTTCTTTAAATCACATGTTAACCTCTCACCTTTCATTTTAAAAGTATGCCCCTTTGTTATTGACACTTCAACTAAGGGGATCAGCTGCTTTATACTGTTGCATTTATGAAAAGCAGAATACCTTAAGGCAATTCATTTAGTTTTGACTTCAGAACAGAAGATTCAAGGTTTTAGTTCAGAAGAGCCCAGAGTTGAGTTCATAAGGTAGCGCGGTTTCTCCAAGCAGGAGAACCAAGTCAAAACCCGGGAGTCCAAACCAAGAGAGTTTTGATAGAAATGTTCAGTTTGTTAGAACAGAGAGAGTTTAGGCCATCAGAATTGAGGGGTTTGTGCCATCAGATTCACAGGTATTTATCTCAACAGTCGAAGGGAAAGACTCGAAAGACAGCTGAGATTTGATCGGTGTTCCTCTAGAATTGAGCCTCTGTACAGATGGTGTTGGGAAACAGGTTAAAATTTTGTTTTAATGTTTCTGTTAACTGATCTATCTATAAATAGCTTTATATGTTTACTTATTTTGTGTAATAAACTTCTGTTCTGCTGTTAAAGAACATCAACCTTGTGTGAATGTGTTTTAGAGACTAATCACCAAGGTAACCATCCATTTTAAACAAAAAGTTAAACATGTGATTTATCAGAAAGGGTTTCACTCTGGAGTGAATCTGACATGCCCTGTATTATCATCAGCTGGGAACATACCATCTAAAAAGAACCCTTTAGGCTTACAGATTCTCTACAAGCTGGTTGTCCTCACAGAATCATTACAATGGAGAAGGAGGCCATTCAACTCATCATACTTGTACCAATTCTGTTATCCAGTGTCAATCTCCTTCCTTTTCCCTAGATCACTGCTCATCATTTCTATGCAAATAATCATCCACCATCTCACTTGAACCTGCCTCCACCATCTCAGTTGAACCTGCCTCCACCATCTCAGTTGAACCTGCCTCCACCATCTCAGTTGAACCTGCCTCCACCATCTCACTTGAACCTGCCTCCACCATCTCACTTGAACCTGCCTCCACCATCTCAGTTGAACCTGCCTCCACCATATTACTAGGTGGTGCCTTCCATGACCTAAAACCTGCTGAGTAAGAAAAAAAAATCCCTTACTACTTCTGCATTTCGCTTTAGATCTTTGATTCTTTCTGTCTGACTTTCTGTTTTTTTTTGCTTTATGATTAGGCACACCATCTCCCTGTCTGCTTTATCCAGCCTGCTCATGATTTTGAAATTCTGAGATTTCTTCTCAACGTTTTTTCTCTCCAGGGAGAACATATCAACTTCTTCAATGTATCCTCATCACTGAATTTCTCAATCCTGGAACCATTCTAGCAAATTGCTTCTGCCTCTAAGTGGCCTAACAAGCTACTCAGTTATACCAAACCCTTACAGAACAAACTACAGTGTCTCAAAAAAAGTGTACTGAGCAACACATTCAATAAAAAGCAACTAAATAACATTCTCCAGTTAACAGGATTAAGAGTTTCAGATGGTAGGTTTCCTACCAGATATCAGGTTGAAGAATATCTTGAATTGACTTGGAAGGTTGTTAGAGGATTCATTCATTGTGATTTTGAGAGCAACATCAAAGTGAAGACTTTGTGAGAGGACAAAAAACAGAAACTATTTGTTGAATTGCAGAACAATATCTTGAAGGTTATAATCTCTGGATTATTACCTAAACCATGTGCAAAACAAATTACTGAAGTGAAGAATTGATGTGGGAAAAGGATCCAGTGCAGGGAACACTGGAAGCACAGTCAGAATAAGAAACTGTAACATTGGAAAAAGCTGAACCAGGCCACTGTGAAAAGAATTTGTGTAGCAGTCAGAAGGAGTGTAGTAATATAGTCTAAGTAAATGGGAGGGTCACAGCTCAGGTACAGTAGACAATGAGAAAAAAGTTCAAAAACTAGTGCAGACAATGAAAGTAGAGAGACAGAAATTGTGCTTTAGTATTTAACGGTCCTGTCAAGATCATGGGGCTGCTTTCTTTAGAGAAAGGTGACTGATGGTGGTTTAATCTGGGGGTCACCAAGCCTCAGGTATGGAGAGGTTGAGAAAGTGAGTCCATCATGATAACCTCATTGTAAGAATTGAACCCACGCTATTAGTGTCATTCTGCAATGCAAACCAGCTGTCCAGCCAGCCTTTAGCCTAGTCAAAGCCTACTTTAAACCTGAAACAGATCAGTTTATCATCTTCCTTCATCAATTATCTTATAAGTCAGAGACCATTTATAAGTCAAGCAGCCACACTGTGCCTTATGCAAACCAGTGGAAGCATCCAGAGAAAATTATACAAAACACTTGGATCAGGACAGAGGAATAAGATAATGAAAATATTCAAACAGGACAGGTGTGACATGGGTATGTGGTTTTCATATAAATGCTTAGGTTATCAACAGACAGAATGAATTGAAAGTGGACAGTAATAACCCTCACAGACTTGGGCAACACTGCGAACAAAGCATACCCATTTATAGCATCTGCAAGAAGTTGGGAAAATAGAATGCATGTAGCAAAAGAGCAATGAGTTATTGACGCATTTTATTTTCGTGTTAATCTGTTTGGATATATACTGACACAACCCTGTGTCATATCTGAGGGGACAGAAGTAGAGATTCTACTGCAGTGACCCAAGAGTGCCCCCTTTTAATAAGGGATTTTAACTTAGAATAGTCAGATTTGCAAATCTCAGAAAGGTAGTGAATCACCTAAGTGAGTTTAGGGCAGTTTTATGCTACAATATGACTTAGCAACAACATAGGAGTGTATTGCCATGTGGCACCACTGTAGTGTGCTAGAAATCAAACCCAGTGATTCTCTGCATTGTCACAAAAGTTAAAGATTTTAAATTATGTGTACAAAATTCCATCGTTGAACTGATTTTCAGACTTCGGTTGATTGGAAACGTGGACCAGATTTCTGTACTTAACAGGAATTACCATTTATTATTAAGTAAATATACTACAGGTAAACAGTTATAAACCATCAGCATGTTACTGTACAAATTAAGACTAATCTTTCTGTAAACAAATAAGAGCAAACAAATAGGGGAAAATAAATTATTGGCAGAAGAAGTGTGGGAGGCAGCTCAGTGGTTCCTATTCATGGAAGATGGTATATATGCTGGTCAGAATATTGCTTTTCAGTCATCTTTCTCTGGATGCTTCCACTGGTTTGCAAGAGGCACAAGGTGGCTGGTTGACTTATAAATGATCTCTGACTTACAAGCTAATTGATGAAGGAAGATGATAAACTGATCTTCTTCAGGTTTAAAGTAGGCTTTGCAGAGAACCAAGAGACAGCTCCTATTCTGCTGGAGATCTGATCACTTTTCTGTGTCTTGTTCGTAACCCCCAAGGTGTATCCAAGAATCAATAACATAGAACATTACAGCGCAGTACAGGCCCTTCGGCACTCAATGTTGCGCCGACCTGTGAAACTAAAGCCCATCTAACCTGCACTACTCCAATTTTGTCCATATGTCTATCCAATGACCATTTAAATGCCCCTAAAGTTGGCGAGTCTATTACTATTGCAGGCAGTGCATTCCATGCTCCTACTACTGAGTAAAGAAACTACCTCTACATCTATCACCCCTCAGTTAAAAGCTATGCCCCCTCATGCTAGCCATTACCATCTGAGGAAAAAGGCTCTTACTGTCCACCCTATCTAATCTTCTGATCATCTTATATGTCTCAAGTCACCTCTCAATCTTCTTTTCTCCAATGAAAACGGTGTCATGTCCCTCAGCCTTTCCTTATAAGGCCTTCCCTTCATACCAGGCAACATCCTAGTAAATCCTCTCGGAAACCCTTCCAAAGCTTCCACATCCTTCCTATAATGCGGTGACCAGAACTGTTTGCAATACTCCAAGTGCGGCCGCACCAGAGTTCTGTATAGCTGACCTCTTGGCTCCAAAACTAATTAAAGCTAACACACTGAATGCCTTCTTAACAACCCTATCAACCTGGCTGGCAACTTTCAGGGATATATGTACCTGGACACCAAGATCTCTCTGCTCATCTACACTACTAAGAATCTTACCATTAGCCCAGTATTCTTCTTTCCTGTTATTCCTTCCAAAGTGAATCACCTCACTTTTCCTCATTAAACTCCATTTGCCACCTCTCTGCCCAGCTTTGCAGCTTATCTATATCCATCTGTAACCTACAACATCATTTTACACTAACCACAACACTACCAACCTTTCTATTTTCTGCACATTTACTAACCCATCCTTCTATACCCTTATCCAGCTCGTTTATAAAAATGACAAACAGCAGTGGACCTTACTGTATACCACTAGTTTTGGATGTAGGTTTTCTCGCTGAGCTGAAAGGTTCATTTTCAAATGTTTCGTCACCCTACCATGTAACATCTTCAGTGAGCCTCCAGATGAAGCACTGCTGATGTTTCCTGCTTTCTATTTATATGTTTGGGTTTCCTTGGGTTGGTGACATCATTTCATGTTCTTTTTATCGGGGGTGGTAAATGGGGTCCAAGCCAGTGTGTTTGTTGATTAGAATTCCGGAATGCCATGCTTCCAGGAATTCTTGTGCGTGTCTCTGTTTGGCTTGTCTTAGAATGGATATGTTGTCCCAGTCGAAGTGGTGTCCTTCCTTATCTGTAGATAAGGATACTAGTGAGAGAAGGTCATGTCGTTTTGTGGCTAGTTGATGTAGTTATGACCTTTTCCAACACTTTACCCACAACCGAATAAGGCTCCTTGGTCTATAATTACCAGGGTTGTGTCTACTCCCTTTCTTGAACTGTAACTTACTAACTTGTAACTCTCAAGTGTCCTAACTGAGCTTTCACATCTCATCCTTACATAAGCCTTCATTTTCCTCTTGACAAGAAATTCAACTTCCTTAGTAAACCACGGCTCCTGTGCTCGACAACATTCTCCCTGCCTGACAGTACATGCTTTTCAAGGACACGCAGTAGCTGTCCCTTGAATAATCTCCACATTTCAATTGTGCCCATCCCCTGCAGTTTCCTTCCCAATCCTATGCATCCTAATTCTTGCCTAATTGCATTGTATTTGCCTTTTCCCCCAGCTGTAACTTGTGCCCTGCGGTATATACCTATCCCTTCTATCACAAAAGTAAACCTAATTGAATTGTGGTCACTATCACCAAAGTCTTACCTACCTCCAAATCTAAAACCTCGCCAGGTTCATTACCCAGTACCAAATCTAATGTGGCCTTGACTCAACTTGGCCTGTCTACATACTGTGTCAGGAAACCCTCCTGTACTCGTTGTACCAGAACTGAACCATCTAAAGTAGTGTAGTATTTCCAGTCAATATTTGGAAAGTTAAAGTCCCCATAACAACTGCCCTGTCACTCTCGCTCCTATCACGAATCATCTTTGCTATCCTTTCCTCAACATCTCTGGAACTATTTGGAGGCCTATAGAAAACTCTCAACAGGGTGACCTTTCCTCTCCTGTTTCTAACCTCAACCCCAATTACCTCAGTTAATGAGTCCTGAAACGTCCTTTCTGCTGCCATAATACTGTCCTTGACTAACAGTACCACACCAACCCCTGTTTTACCATCTTCTCTGCTCATACTGAAACATCTTAACCCTGGAACCTGCGACAACCATTCCTGTCCCTCCTCTATCCATGTCTCCGAAATGACCACAACATCAAATTCCCAGGTACAAACCCATGCTACAAGTTCACCCACCTTATTCCGGATGCTCCTGGCGTTGAAGTAGATACACTTCAAACTAACTTCTTGCTAGCCAGTGCCCTCTTGTGACCTTGAAACCTTGTTTCAGACATAACTACTCTCAACCTCCTGTGTACTCGAACTACAATTTGGGTTCCCAATCCCCTGCTGAATTAGTTTAAACCCACCCAAAGAGCATTAGCAATTATTCCCCCAGGATATTGGTACCGCTCTGGTTCAGGTGAAGACCATTCTGTTTGTAGAGGTCCCGCCTCCCCCAGAAAGAGCCCCAATTATCTAGGAATCCAAAAGCCTCCCTCCTGCACCATCCCTGTATTGATGTGTTCAACTGCTCTCTTTCCTATTCCTCGCCTTGCTAGCATGTGGCACGGGCAACAAACCCTGTTCTAGTATTAAGCTTCCATCCTAATTCCCTGAATTTCTGCCTTCCTACCTATGTAGTTGGAGCCTATGTGGACCATGACTTAGGGCTGCACCCTCTCCTCCTCAAGGATCCGGAAAACACAGTCAGAGACATCATGAATCCCGGCACCTGGGAGGCAACACACCAACCGCGAGTCTGTCTCATTCCCATAGAGCCTATCATTGACTAATACATGGTTGTTGGCAGGCAAAAAGCCTTTTTCTTCAATAGCTGGTCACTAATCCATAGCTGAAAATGTGTTGCTGAAAAAGCGCAGCAGGTCAGGCAGCATCCAAGGAGCAGGAGAATCGACGTTTCGGGCATGAGCCCTTCTTCAGAGGAAGAAGGGCTCATGCCCGAAACGTCGATTCTCCTGCTCCTTGGATGCTGCCTGACCTGCTGCGCTTTTCCAGCAACACATTTTCAGCTCTGATCTCCAGCATCTGCAGTCCTCACTTTCTCCACTAATCCATAGCCCAATCAACCTCTTGTTGCCACCCAGCTGCATCTGAATACAGAATCTCTCATCTCCAGTTTGTCTGTAACCACTTCAATTCCTGCTTGTCACGCAATTGTTTACACGATGCTTAACATCAATTCAGATTATTTTGTTTTTCAAGACGTACAGCAACTCTTGCAAAACACCGGTTTTAGAACAGTTCTTCCCTATTTGTCTACATTTCAAAAAGCACAAAAGTAATAGTCTTTACAACACCAGATTGAGTAATAAATCAGGTTTAGTTGACCACCTAATGCTGCATGGTTGTGTAAATCAAAAGGATCACAATATAATCAAATTCAACATAATGGTTGATAGGAAGAAATGTAAAACAGCAACAAAGATCAATGCAAGGTTAACTTGGGTGCAAACAGACACAGTCTGTTCATAGTAAATTGAGCAAGTCTGTTCAGCCATAAATTTGTTAAAAAAAAATATACAGGGGAATCTCGATTATCTGAATGAGATTGGTGGGCACTATTTCGTTTGGTTAATCAATCAATTTCCTTTGGGGCTGGGAGTTTATAAAGTCTGCTCCCCCTTTAGGAGACTGCAGCAGCACACAGCGCACGAACCCTCATCCCCAACACCGCTCCCAGAACCCTGTCCAAACCCCCCAACCCTACCCACGCCCCCCCCAGCCCCGTCCAACACCATCCTCCGCCTCCCAACTTCATCCAACACTGCCTCCCAACACTGTCTAACAGCTCCCTCCGCCCCCCAACACTGTCCAGCACTGCCCTGCCCTCACTCTGGGACGGCCAGACTGGACACCAACAATAAGGCTGCTGCTGCTGCTGCTGTGGGGTAAGTCTCCAAATAAAACACACACACACACACACACACACACACACACACACACACAGAGCCACAACTCCACACACAACTTTTTGACAGGTTCCACGTTTTCCCTGTACAGGACAATGTTGGAGAGATTATCTGGGGAAGTGGGGGGGTGGGGTTAGGGTACACTCCTCTGTAGAACTCCAAGGAAAGTGTGGGGAGAGAGAGAGAGGGCGGGAGGTTAGTCATTTGGAGACGGTGCCTATTTAATCACTAAACAAAAGACGCAGTCACTGTTGGAAACACATCTTTGATGTAATGTTTCTGTCGAGACCTTGAGATCTCCTTTGGATAATCCGATTTTTGGATAGTTGATATTTGGATAATTGAGATTCCTCTGTACGAGGATATAGGTGCCTACTAAAAAAAAACAGCAATGGATGATAAATGAGGAAAGAGACGATGAACGTATCAGAGCAGTGAAAAGGGAGTATGATAAGAAACTTGTGAGGGATAGTAAAATCAACACAATATTTCCAACATTTATATTTGAGAGAAGTTCACAGACAATAAGAGCTCATTGATAACTGATGATAATGATTTTAAAAGCAAAGAAATGGTGGACATTTTGACTACAAGATAAATGGAGGGGCATGTGGGCTATGAGTTTGAGGACCTGACTTTTATATAAACATAGGAAATACACCACTACACCCAGGTCAATGTTCCAATAAATGGAGCTCTCGCTCTTGTGGCAACCTCACCAGCTGCCAAGCTGGTTGGCCAACTCCTTTCCAACCCATAACTCAGATCCTCCCCGACAGAGAAATATCTGCAGAGTTGAGAATTCTCCCATCTCCTGATAACCTGTCCCCCTCATAAAAATCCCTCTCTTTTTGCCAGACCTGCTGAGTATTTTCAGCATTTTCTGTTTTTAAACTCACGATCGTGGTAAGCTGTTAGATAACTGGATTTAGTCCTGAAAGCTGTTTCTTTTTTGACAGACAAGCTTTCGGCAGACAGAGTGAAAGTGGTGATGGAACACATTTGGAAGCTGCAGGAGTTCTGTAACCACATGGCCAGGCTGGGTATCGATAGGTTCGAGTATGCGTACCTCAAGGCTATCGTTCTTTTCAGTCCTGGTAAGGCTTCCATATTCTTAAAATATAACCAAGAGTAATGCAAGAGTGACTTGGTCACTTTAGTTTCTGATTTTGTGGGCCTAACTGTCTCCTCTTCGCTATGGCAGCTCAGCTGAGAATATCTGTCAGGCGAACTGACAAGTAATGGAGACTAGCATCTCCACTGGTCAATGGCTCTGGATAGGATTGCTCTGAGTGCTACCTTATTAACCAGCTGGAGCTGTTATGCTGTGGTGCTATCTGATGCCTTTGATCTTCACCTAGCTTTATTACAAACATCCAGAGGATGTTGCTCATTTTTTTCTGGGACAAGAAACTACACTGGGTCCCCCATCCAGGAATGTATAGGTTTGGATAAGGAGAAAACGGGAGGCTTATTGGAGATACCAAGGCTTCAGAGCACCAGAAGCCCTGGAGGTATATGGAGAGAAGATTACTTGAAAATAAATTAAGAAAGTTAGGTGGGGGGTGGGGTAGGGAGTGGGGATAGGGGGTTGACAAGAAAAAACACTACTGGATAAGTTAAAGGAAAATTCAAAGAAGTTTTAGAATCATGAAATTGTACAGCTGTATAGTATCGTCCAACTCCATGCCATCCAAATATCCTAAATTAATCTACCAGCATTTCACCCATATTTCTCCAAACCCTTCCTATTTATGTACCCATCCAGATGCTTTTGTAAATGTTGCAATTGTACCAGCGTCCACCACTTCCTCTGGCAGCTCATTCAATTCACACACCACACTCTGTGAAAAAGGTTTCCCCTTAGGTCCCTTTTATATCTTTCCTGTCTCACCTTAAACCTATGCCCTCTAGTTTTGGACTCCTTTACCATTGGGAGAAAGAGCTTGGCTCTTCCCCCTATCCAAGCCCTCATGATCTTATAAGCCTCTGTAAGGTCGCCCTTCAACATCATACGCTTCAGGGAAAATACAGCCTCTCCCTATAGCTCAAACCCTCCAAGGCGAAAGTGGGAACTGCAGATGCTGGAGATCAGAGTCAAGATTAGAGTGGTGCTGGAAAAGCACAGCAGGTCAGGCAGCATCAGAGGAGCAGGGAAATCGACATTTCGGGCTTTTGATTTTCCTGCTCCTCGGATGTTGCCTGACCTGCTGTGCTTTTCCAGCACCACTCTAATCTTGACTCCAACAATAGCACCATCTTTGTAAACCTTTTCTGCATCCTTTCAAATTTAACAACATCATCCCTATAGCAGGGAGACCAGAATTGAACGCAGTATTCCAAAAGTAGCTTTAGCAGCCATTGACATCCTAACTCCTATATTTAGTGCACTGACCAGTAAAGGCAGTGAACCAAATTCTTGTCGACCCTTGACTCCACCTTCAAGGAATTATGAACCTGCACCCTCAGGTCTCTTTGCTCGGCAATACTCCTCAGGACCCGAACATTAAGTGTATAAGTTCTCTCTGGTTTGTCTTACCAAAATACAGCACCTTACGTTTATCTAAATTAAACTCCATCTGCCATTCAGCCCATCTGATCAAAATCTGTTGTACTCTAAGATAAACATCTTCACCGTTCACTACGCCACCAATTTTGGCGTCATCTGTAAACTTACTAACCATTCCTCCTATACGCATATACAAATCATTTATATAAATAATAACAAGTATGTTAGGGACAAGAGGATAATATGGGAGAGTAGGGCCCGTTAAGGACCTAAGCGGCAAATTGTGTGGAGCTGAGAGATGTAGCTGAGGTTTTAAATGAGTACTTTATATTAGTAAAGAATGATATATTTCTAGAAATCACAGAAGTGTTTTGTGATATGCTTAAACAAATAATAGCTTCTCCCTCTCAATTGTTAACAACTTAAGAGGCTTTAAAATTGGAGAAGTCCTCACGCTGAGATGAGATGTATCCAGGGCTGATGTGGGAGGCAAGAGAGAAGATTGCAGGGCCTCTAACATTAATTTTCAAATCTTGACCAGACACAAGACATAGTAGAGACACAAGACATGCCAGAGAACTGGATGGCATCTGGCAGCTAATGTGGATGTTCAAGATGGTGGTACTAGGGAACTGTAGGTTGAACTAATATCTTGTAAGGGACCAGAAAAATCTTCACTTGATGAGGGAAGGATAAGGATTAATTAATCAACAGGGCTTTGTCAGAGGAAGATCAGGTGTGATGATTTCATTGAGATTTTCAAGGAGTGGACTCGATATGTTAATGAGACCCAGGCAGTGGATAGATCTACATATATTTTGTGAGGTTTTTGACAAGACCTTGCAAGGCAAAAGCATGAGAGGTCGAGGGGAATCTGGCAAATTGGACCTAAAATTCCCTGAGTAGCAGGAGACAGAGGATGATGATAGAAGGATGTTTTTGTGACTGCAAGCTGTATCCAGTGGTTCACCACAGGGGTCAGTATTGGGTTCCCTGCCATTTTCTGTGTACATGAATGATCAAGACCTTACTGTCGGAGGTTTGATCAGGAATTTTTTGCATATGACAAATTATGGTGTTCTGGTAAATAGCGAAGACAGAAGCTTTAGTTTATGGGCAATAGTTGGGTAGATGGGCTGAACAGTGGAAACTGGAATGTAATAGTGAAAAGTGTGAGGCGATGAATTTTGGGCAGGGGAGATTAACATGACATGGGGGTACAAGGTTTGTGCAAAGATTTGTAGCTTGGATGCCAGTTGCTGTAGTTGTGAGTATGTTCGCTAAGCTGGGAAGGTGATTTGCAGATGATTTACCCTCTATTCAAGTGGCACCTTCAGTGCTTTGGAGCCTCCTGTAAAGCACTGCTGTACTGTGTCTTCTGGAAGTTATTTACAGCCATAGAATCATAGAGATGTACAGCACGGAAACAGACCCTTCGGTCCAACCTGTCCATGCTGACCAGATATCCCAACCCAATCTAGTCCCACCTGCCAGCACCCGGCCCATATCCCTCCAAACCCTTCCTATTCATATACCCATCCCCCAAATGCCTCTTAAATGTTGCAATTGTTCTATCCAGCCTCCACCACATCCTCTGGCAGCTCATTCCACCTGTACCACCCTCTGTGTGAAAAAGTTGCCCCTTAGATCTCTTTTATATCTTTCCCCTCTCACCCTAAACCTATGTCCTCTAGTTCTGGACTCCCCAACCTCAGGAAAAAGACTTTGTCTATTTATCCTACCCATGCCCCTCATAATTTTGTAAACCTCTATAACGTCACCCCTCAGCCTCCGATGCTCCAGGGAAAAGAGCCCCAGCCTGTTCTGCCTCTCCCTGTAGCACAAGTCCTCCAACCCTGGCAACATCCTTGTAAATCTTTTCTGAACCCTTTCAAGTTTCACAACATCTTTCCGATAGGAAGGAGACCAGAATCGCATGCAATATTCCAACAGTGGCCTAACCAAAGTCCTGTACAACATGATCTCCCAACTCCTGTACTCAGTACTCTGACCAGTAAAGGAAAGCATACCAAATGCCTTCTTCACTATCCTATCTACCTGCGACTCCACTTTCAAGGAGCTATAAACCTGCACTCCAAGGTCTCTTTGTTCAGCAACATTCCCTATGACCTTACCATTAAGTGTATAAGTCCTGCTAAGATTTGCTTTCCCAAAAGGCAGCACCTCGCATTTATCTGAATTAAACTCCATCTGCCACTTCTCAGCCATTTGGCCCATCTGGTCCAGATCCTGTTGTAATCTGAGGCAACCCTCTTCGCTGTCCACTACACCTCCAATTTTGGTGTCGTCTGCAAACTTACTAGCTGTATCTCTTATGCTCACATCCAAATCATTTACGTAAATGACAAAAAGTAGAATACACAGCACCGATCCTTGTGGCATTCCACTGGTCACAGGCCTCCAGTTTGAAAAACAACCCTCCACCACCACCTTTGAGCCAGTCTTCTACCTTTGAGCCAGTTCTGTATCCAAATGGCTAGTTCTCCCTGTGTTCCATGAGATCTAACCTTGCTAATCAGTCTTCCATGGGGAACCTTGTCGAACGCCTTACTGAAGTCCATACAGATCACATATACTGTTCTGCCCTCATCAATCTTCTTTGTTACTTCTTCAAAAAACTCAATCAAGTTTGCGAGACATGATTTCCCACGCACAAAGCTATGTTGACTATCCCTAATCAGTCCTTGCCTTTCCAAATACATGTACATCCTCTCCCTCAAGATTCCCTCCAACAACTTGCCCACCACCGAGGTCAGGCTCACCGGTCTATAGTTACCTGGCTTGTCTTTACCGCCCTTCTCAAACAGTGGTACCACGTTAGCCAACCTCCAGTCTTCCGGCACCTCACCTGTGATTATCGATGATACAAATATCTCAGCAAGAGGCCCGGCAACCACTTCTCTAGCTTCCCACAGAGTTCTAGTGTACACCTGATCAGGTCCTAGGGATTTATCCACCTTTAACCATTTCAAGACATCCAGCACTTCCTCCTCTGTAATCTGGACATTTTGTAAGATGTCACCATCCATATCCCTACAGTCTATATCTTCCATATCCTTTTCCACAGTAAATACTGATGCAAAATATTAATTTAGTATTTCCCCCATTTTCTGTGGCTCTACACAAAGGCTGCCTTGCTGATCTTTGAGGGGCTCTATTCTCTCCCTAGTTACCCTTTTGTCCTTAATATATTTGTAAAAACCCTTTGGATTTTCCTTAATTCTATTTGCCAAAGCTATCTCATGTCCCCGTTTTGCCCTCCTGATTTCCCTCTTAAGTATACTCCTACTTTCTTTATACTCTTCTAAGGATTCACTCGATCTATCCTGTCTATACCTGACATATGCTTCCCTCTTTTTCTTAACCAAACCCTCAATTTCTTTAGTCATCTAGCATTCCCTATACCTACCAGCCTTCCCTTTCACCCTGACAGGAATATATTTTCTCTGGATTTTTGTTATCTCATTCCTGAAGGCTTCCCATTTTCCAGCCGTCCCTTTACCTACCTTTATCTGCCTCCAATCAGCTTTTGAAAGTTCTTGCCTAATACCGTCAAAATTGGCCTTTCTCCAATTTAGAACTTCAACTTTTAGATCTGGTCTATCCTTTTCCATCACTATTTTAAAACGAATAGAATTATGGTCGCTGGCCCCAAAGTGCTCCCCCACTCACCTGCCTCATTCACCTGCCCTGTTTTATTGCCTAAGAATAGGTCATGTTTTGCACCTTTTCTAGTAGGTACATCCACATACTGAATCAGAAAATTGTCTTGTACACACTTAAGAAATTCCTCTCCATCTAAACCTTTAACACCATGACAGTCCCAGTCGATGTTTGGAAAGTTAAAATCCCCAACCATAACCACCCTATTATTCTTACAGATAGCTGAGATCTCCTTATAAGTTTGTTTCTCAATTTCCCTCTGACTATTGGGGTTCTATAATACAATCCCAATAAGGTGATCATCCCTTTCTTGTTTCTCAGTTCCACACAAATAACTTCCCTGGATGTATTTTCCGGGAATATCCTCCCTCAGCACAGATGTGCTTATCCCTTATCCCTATCCCTTATCAAAATGCCACTCCCCCTCCTCTCTTGCTTCCCTTTCTGTCCTTCCTGTAGCATTTGTATCCTGGAACATTAAGCTGCCAGTCCTGCCCATCCCTGAGCCATGTTTCTGTAATTGTTACGATATCCCAGTCCAATGTTCCTAACCATGCCCTGAACTCATCTGCCTTCCCTGTTAGGCCCCTTGCATTAATTTATTAGTCCTACCTTGTCCCTGCCTGCCCTGACAGTTCTCAGCTGTACCCATCTCAGTTTGATCTCTTTCCTCACTACCCACCACCCCCACCTTACTAGTTTAAATCCTCCCAAGCAGTTCTAGCAAATTTCCCTGCAAGTCCCCTTCCAATTTAGATGCAATCCGTTTTTCTTGTTCAGGTCACTTCTACCCCAAAAGAGATTCCAATGATCCAAAAATGTGAATCCTTCTCCCATACACCAGCTCCTCAGCCATGCATTCATCTGCTCTATCCTCCTATTCCTGCCCTCACTAGCTCGTAGCACTGAGAGTAATCCAGATATTACTACCCATGAGGACCTCCTTTTTAAATTTCTGGCTAACTCTCTGTAATCTCCCTTCAGAATCTCAACCTTTTCCATTCCAATGTGGGCAATGACCTCCTGCTGGCCCCTCTCCCCTGTGAGAACATTCTGCACCCTCTCTGAGACATCTTGATCCTGGCACCAGGGAAACAACACACCATTCTGCTTTTTCTCTGCTGGCCACAGAAACATCTGTCTGTACCTCGGACTATCGAATCCCCTAACACACTTGATCTCTTGGAAGCCGACGTACCCCTCGTTGCATTAGAGCCAGTCTCAATACCAGAAACTTGGCTTTTCATGCTCCGTTCCCCTGAGAATCCATCACCCTCTGCATTTTCCAAAACAGCATACCTGTTTGAATTAGGTATATCCACAAAGGACTCCTGCACTAGCTGCCTACCTCTCTTACCTTTCCTGGAGTTAACCCATCTATGTGACTCTATCTGAGACTCCCCCCGCCCCCGCTTCCTATAACTGCCATCGATCACATACTGTTGCTGTTGCAAATTCCTCATCTCTTCTTTCTGTCTCTCCAACCAATCCACTCGATCTGATAAGATTCGCATCCAACAGCATTTATGGCAGATATAATCCACAGTATAACCCTTAAACTCTCTTTAAACTCCCACATCTGACAAGAAGTACATATCACTGCAAAGGCCATTTTTGCTCCTTCACAATTTATAGACCCAGAAAATAACACTGTCTTATTTCTCCACAAACACTGCCCCAGGTTAAATTAATAGCTATGGCTTATATTTTAAGTTTAATCAAGAGACTTAGCTCCAAAAACATATAATCAAAAAAGAACCCACTGTACTCACTAATACAGCCTTTCTCTTGGATAGACTTAAAACAACAATTAACTTATCTGATTCTCTGCTGTGAACTTTGCCCAACAGTTCCTCTAAGATTAGTTGTGAATTTCACTGTTTGTTAATTTTCCCAGATGCACTCCGATGTCCAGCGACACACGAATTCAAACACCAAAGGCGATGACTGTGCAGGTTCTCTCTCCTGCACTGTCCTCACCATGTGCTTCCTTTGTCTGCTCCTCTCCCTTTTAAAACTGCTGTTGCTTTCACTTTTTTTTCCCCAAAGTTCCAAAACAATGCAACAGCATATGAGACAGTAATTGCTGCCCCTGGAATTTGAGGAAATCACCTCCAACACCTAAAGTACCTCAAAAGAATGAGCAGGTCTTACAGCCAGAAATTTTTCCCATCTTCCATCTTGGATTACCCAGAATCCTTAGCTTCATACCTGCTGCTTCCAATTCCGGTTGGTCGTTGTGGTGGCTGGTATATTAGATGTAGGACTATGTGTTTGTTAATAGAGTCTGTGGATGTAGAAGCATGGTGCTCATCATGGAATCCATCAGCAAACACCCCCTCAACAACCAACCAGAATTGGTGACCAGAAGCAGCAGGAATGGAACAAGATAAATTCCAGAAGACACAGTACAGCAGCACCTTACAGGAAGCTCCAAAGCAGTGAAGGTGTCACCTACTTGGGACAAAATGTCTATAAATCTCCTTCCCAGCTTGGTGAACATACTCGTAACTATGATATGGAAATACACATTGAATGGTAGAATCCTAGAAAGTACAGTAGATCATTGGGACCTTGGTGTGTATGACCATATATCATTGAAGACAACAGGATAGATAGATAGATAAAGTGGTTAAGAAGGCATAAGGGTTACTTGCATTGAAGACAAGAGCAGGGAGGTTGTGATGGAACAGCATAAGATAATATTGAGGCCACAGCTAGAGTACTGTTTGCAGACTGGCCTCCGCACGATAGGAAGGATATGATTGCACTGGAGGGATGCAGAGGAGATTCATCAGATGTTGCTTTGGTTGGAATGATTCAGCTATAAAGAGGAATTAGATGTTTTCCTTAGGTAATATATTACAATCTATAAGAGTCAGAGGTCTACAGCACAGATAAAGGCCCTTTGGCCTATTGAGTCTGCAGCAGTCAAAAACAACCAGCTAACTATTCTAATCTGATTTTCCATCACTTGGCCCATGGCCTTATATGCCTTGGCTTTACAAGTGCACATCTAAATACTTCTTCAATGTTTTGAGGGTTTCTGTCTCTACCACCCTCATGTTCAGTGAGTTCCAGATTCCCACACCCTCAAGATGAAAATGTTTTTTCTCACATCCCTTCTGAACCTTCCGTCTTTACCTTAAATCTTTGGCCCCTGGGCATTGATCCCTCCAACGTTTCTTCCTGTCTGCCATATCTATGTCCCTCATAATTTTATACATCTCAAACATGTCCCCTCTCAATCTCCACTGCTCTAAGGAAAACAGCCCCAGTTTGTACAATCTCTCTTTATAATGGAAACTCACAAGCCTACGCAAATATATCTTTGGAACAGAGAAAGTTGAGGAGGGGACTCTCATAGAGGTTGTATTCGATTATGAAGGACATGGACAGGGTAGATAGAAAGTTCCCATTCGTCAAAGGTTCAATAGTGATGGGGCATAATTTTAAGGTGAAGGGCAGGAAGTTTAGTGGAGACTTAAAGAAAACTTTCTCACAGAGGGTGGTGGGGGTAAGTAATGCAGGGAGAGTAGTTGAGGCTGGAAATCTCACAACCTTTAAAAAGTGCTTGGGTGGTCACATGGAATGTCATAACATTAAAGACGATGGGCTGAGTGCTGCAAGATAGGGCTGGTGTAGATTTTGTGTAGCTTTGGTAGGAGAGACTTGCTGTACTCTCTGATTCTAAGTGCACCACCCCACACTTATCAGGAATGAATTCCATTTGCCATCTGACCAGTCCATCTATATCCTCCTGTAATCTAAGGATATCTTCCTCACCATTTATCACCCGTCTGCAATATTTTTTCATCTGCAAACATACTGATCAATCTTCCTATATTCAAGTCATCATTTGTATCTACCACAAACAGCAATGGCCCCGATACTGACCATGCAAACACATATTTCCATTCAGCAAAATATCCCTCAAGCATCACCGCCTGCTTCCTGCCACTAAGCCAATTGTGGATACAATTAGCCAACTTCCCTTGGATTCCATGAGTTCTTACCTTTGCTATTAGTTTCCACTGCAGGACCTTATCAAAGTCTTGCCGAAGTCCAAGTAAATGTCATCAAAAGTATTTCCCTTATCTACATACCTGATCATCCCTTTGAAAGATTCAATCAAATTGGTCAGACATGACATCTCTCCAAAAGACCGTGCTGACTGTTCTTGATTAATCCCTTCCTATCCAAATGCAGATTAATTCTGTCCCTCAGAATTGCTTCCAATAATTTCTAATTTTTTAACCAGCCTGCTATGTGGCACCATATCAAATGCTTTCTGAAAGTCCAAATATACAAATCCATAACAATAAACCCATCCACTACCTGTATCACTTCTTCAAAAAACATGATTAAATTTGTCAGACGTGGCCTACCCTTGACAAATCCATATTAACTGTCTAGTATTAACTTATTTTTCTCTAATACAGTATATTTACTGTGTCCTGTATTATGTCATCTATCAGTTTTCCCACTATTGATGTCAAACTGACAGGTCTGTACCATCCTGGGTTATCTTTTGCCCCTTTCTTAAACAACGGTGTCACACATGCAATCCTCCACGACCCTGGAACTCATCCTGTGTTCAGAAATTTCTGTCAGTGGCTCTGCGAATTGCTCCTTTACCTCTGTCAGCAATTTAGCATGTGTCCCATCTGGACTTGGCAATTTCTTCACCAAAGTTTTTAGCACCTTTATTCATATCACCATACTGCTCAATAGAAGAATGAGAAGCAACCTTTTTGAAACAATAAAGATTCTTAGAGGATTTGATAGGGTAGATCTGGAAAAGTTAATTCCCCTTGTGGGAGAGCCGAAGACCAGAGGGCATAAGCTTATTGTAAGGGGGTCACCCAATTGTGACAGAGATTAGGGGCATTTTCTCCACTAAGAAGACAATGAATCTGTGAAATTCTTTGCTGAAGGGGATTGTAGAGTCTGGGTTGTTAAGTATATTCAAAGCTGAGGTAGACAAATTTCAATCAGTGAGGAATCATGAATATTGGGAAAAGGCAAGAAAGTGCACTTGAAGATTTAGATCAGCTATGATCTCGTTGAATGGTAAAACGAATCGATGAGCTAGATGATGTACCTGTGCTGCTACCTTATATGGTCTCTGGTCATCTAACAAAGAAGGCTGAATGGTCACTTGATTGAAGTGTGCAGAATTATGAAGGGTAGATAGGAAGAAATGTCTCCCCTTAGTAGAGAGATCAATAACTAGGGGGCATAGACTTCAGTAAAGATTTCAGGAAAGTTTAAAGGGAACTTGAGGAAAAAGTTTCTCACCCAGAGATTAGTGTGTATCTGGAGTAGATGGGTGTTTGATGACTGGTACAGACACAAAGGGCTAAAGGGTTTCTTTCCATGTTGTATCATTCTGTGACTCTGTGACACATTCTTAATATACCTGACATGTCTTAAGTAAAAGATTTCTCTCTATCTCCTATCTATGTTCTTTGTCGATGATTTTAATTTATAATTCAATCATAGAAAGAAAGCTTTATTAGCTCCATTAAAAGCTCTCATCATGTTAAAAAAAATGTCATCTGGTCACCTCTCTTCCAAGCAAACCAAGCAATTTCTCTTCAGAGCTGAAGTTCCTCATATCTGGTCACAAGCCACTCCTCTCTCAAGTTCTTCCATCAACCCTGATTTCTGGAGCCCAGAATTATTTCCATGACTCCGAGCTGAGGCCTAATTTCAGTTTGAGAGAAACTCTTTTCTATTCTGTTCTTGTGCTTACAAACCCCAAACCAACATATCAGCTTGCCTTGGTACATTTGAGAATTAGTGTAAGTTTGCATCAATACATCATTTTACATTTTCCCAATGTGCAGCCATTTATCTCTTGCTATTGGTGTTCATTTCACATTTTACTTCAGAAACCAAGATTCTTTGTGGAGATTAGAGGATTTTCTTCCATATTTATTAACTTACCCTTTACTGTTCTGCTGCAGATCACCCAGGTCTCAATAGTACCAGTCAAATTGGAAAGTTTCAAGGCAAAGCACAAATGGAGCTGCAGGATTATGTCCAAAAAACATATCCTGAAGATAGCTACAGGTAGGATCTAGCAGCTTCCGTATTCTCACAATAGTCAGCATCAGGGTTTGGTCTGAAATGGTGCTTTGAACTGAGAGTACCAGGAATTGGAGATTTCATCAGCTCAGCTCTTGACACAATTTATGAAGTAGATCGTGTAGAAATCGTCTCAAATCAATTACTTTTTTATTAGATTAGATTAGATTACTTACTTACTTCAAGGATCAATGAGAGGGATTTAAAGGAAAGAGCAGTTAGATGGCAGAGAGCTCTGTATTTAAACAAAGAGATGGGGAAGCAGTTGAAATGGTATTTCCCAATGAGTGTGGTAAAGAAGGCAAATGTGTTGTTGCACTTCATACTGAGAGAAATTGAGTACAAGACTAGGTATGTCTCGTTGTGAATATATAGGGCTTTGGTGAGACAAGACCTGCAGTATAGTGTTTAATTTTGGCCTTTTCATCTTAGGAAGGTTGTTGTGATGATGCAGGGATTGCAATGAAGGCTTACCAGACCGATACCTGGGATGATGTGTGAAGAGAGACTGGATCACTTGGGATTATATTCACTGGCGTTTAGAAGAATAAGAAGGGATCTAACGGAAATCTGTAAAACATTAACAAGACTAAAGAGAATAGATGCAAGAAGGATGTTTCCAATGTTCGGGGAATTCAGAACCAGGGCTCACAGTCTTATATCCTTATCCGGGGGAGGGCCATTTAGGACTGAGATGAGGAGAAATTTCTTCACACAGAGAGTGGAGATTCTGTGGAATTCAGTGCCACAAGAAGTGTTTGAGGCTAAACGTTGAATGTTTGGAAGTTCGATATATTTCTTAGAGCTAAAGGGTTCAAAGGCTATGGGGTGAAAGTGGGAACAAGTTACAGAGCTGAATGATCAGCAATTATTATACTGAATAATGGAGAAAGCTCAAAGGGCTGAATGGCATACAATTGCTTTTATTTTCTATGTCATTATTAAATCAAATATTAAACAGTAACAACAGACACCTGTGGTGAGGCTGAAAATATAATGTAACATTGTAAATAAGGAGAACATTGATTCAGAGTTGTTGGGATACAGTGAGTGGTGGAGTCAGCACAGCTGTCTGTAAATATAAAACGTGAGGATTGGGGAATCAGTTCATTCATTTCAAAATCGTGCAGAGTGCAGCTTAAAGCATCAATATGTTGTTAAAATGAGCAGGATAGATAAGTGAAAACATAAGATTTTGAATCAATTAATGTTGATTTAACTTGACAGATTGGCCCGAATTCTTCTCCGCCTGCCGGCTCTTCGATTGATGAATTCCAGCATCACGGAGGAGCTCTTCTTCACTGGACTGATTGGGAACGTTCAGATTGACAGTATCATCCCTTATATCCTGCGAATGGAAACTGCGGAATACAACAGTCAAATCATTGGCACTTAACCCCGTGGAACAGGTTCTTCAGCTCATCATTAAACATGACAGCTCCATCAATGAGAGGCTTGAGAGCAGACCACAGCTTGGACTGCACTATCAGAAAGCAAATAAGATCTTCACTGCATACTCCACTCCCTGCATACTCCACTGATTGCAGTCTCAGCTCACTGCACACTGTGCTCCTTACACATTCTTATTCTGTACACTCTGTTCACTGCAAACTCCGTTTCCTACACACTGCTCCGTACACACTTCATTCACTGTATCTCCACTCCATAGACACCTAAATATCCCGTTCACTAGAGATTCCAGTTTCTACACATTTGGTTCACTGCAGACACTGCTCCTTACACAACCAATTCACGACAGACTGCACTCTACACAGCATATTCACTGCAGACACTGATACGAACAAACTGCAGACACTGATCCTGACACTGCACTCCCCCAGACACTGATCCCGACACACTGCACTCCCCCAGACACTGATCCCGACACTGCACTCCCCCAGACACTGATCCCGACACACTGCAATCCCCCAGACACTGATCCCGACACACTGCACTCCCCCAGACACTGATCCTGACACACTGCACTCCCCCAGACACTGATCCCGACACACTGCACTCCCCCAGACACTGATCCCGACACACTGCACTCCCCCAGACACTGATCCCGACACACTGCACTCCCCGCAGACAATGATCCTGACACACTGCACTCCCCCAGACACTGATCTTGACACACTGCACTCCCCCAGACACTGATCCTGACTCACTGCACTCCCCGCAGACACTGATCCTGACACACTGCACTCCCCCAGACACTGATCTTGACACACTACACTCCCCCAGACACTGATCCCGACACACTGCACTCCCCGCAGACACTGATCCCGACACACTGCACTCCCCGCAGACAATGATCCTGACACACTGCACTCTCCCAGACACTGATCTTGACACACTGCACTCCCCCAGACACTGATCCTGACACACTGCACTCCCCGCAGACACTGATCCTGACACACTGCACTCCCCGCAGACACTGATCTTGACACACTGCACTCCCTGCACACACTGATCCTGACACACTGCACTCACCACAGACACTGATCCTACACACTGCACTCACCCACAAACTGATCCTGACACACTGCACTCCCCCAGACACTGTCCTGATACACTGCACTCCATGCACACACTGATCCTGAGGCACTCCATTCCCCGCACACACTGATCCTGGTACACTGCTCTCCCCCAGACACTGATCCTGACACACTGTACTCCCCCAGACACTGATCCTGACACACTGCATTCACCCAGACATTGATCCTGACACACTGCACTCGTCACAGACACTGATCCTGACACACCGCACTCACCGCACACACTGAACCTGACACACTGCACTCACCGCTCACACTGATCCCGACACACTGCACACACCCCAGTCACTGATCCTGACACACTGCACACACTGCATACACTGATCCTGACACACTGCACTCACTACAGACACTGATCCTGACACACTGCACTCCCACACACACTGATCCTGACACACTGCACTCACCACAGACACTGATCCTGACACACTGCACTCCCCCAGACACTGATGCCGACACACTGCACATCCGCACACACTGATCCTGACACACTGCACTCACCCAGACACTGATCCTGACACACTGCACTCCCCCACACACTGATCCTGACACACTGCAGTCCCCCAGACACTGATCCTGACACAGTGCACTCCCACCAGACAGTGATCCTGACACAGTGCACTCATCACAGACACTGATTCTGACACACTGCACTCCCCCAGACACTGATCCTGACACACTGCACTCACCCACAAACTGATCCTGACACACTGCACTCCATGCACACACTGATCCTGACACTGCACTCACTGCACACACTGATCCTGACACAGTGCACTCACCACAGACACTGATCCTGACACACTGCACTCCCCCACACACTGATCCTGACACACTGCACTCACCACAGACACTGATCCTACACACTGCACTCACCCACAAACTGATCCTGACACACTGCACTCCCCCAGACACTGTCCTGATACACTGCACTCCATGCACACACTGATCCTGAGGCACTCCATTCCCCGCACACACTGATCCTGGTACACTGCTCTCCCCCAGACACTGATCCTGACACACTGTACTCCCCCAGACACTGATCCTGACACACTGCATTCACCCAGACATTGATCCTGACACACTGCACTCGTCACAGACACTGATCCTGACACACCGCACTCACCGCACACACTGAACCTGACACACTGCACTCACCGCTCACACTGATCCCGACACACTGCACACACCCCAGTCACTGATCCTGACACACTGTACTCCCCCAGACACTGATCCTGACACACTGCATTCACCCAGACATTGATCCTGACACACTGCACTCGTCACAGACACTGATCCTGACACACCGCACTCACCGCACACACTGAACCTGACACACTGCACTCACCGCTCACACTGATCCCGACACACTGCACACACCCCAGTCACTGATCCTGACACACTGCACTCACTACAGACACTGATCCTGACACACTGCACTCACCACAGACACTGATCCTGACACACTGCACTCCCCCAGACACTGATCCTGACACACTGCACTCCCCCACACACTGATCCTGACACACTGCAGTCCCCCAGACACTGATCCTGACACAGTGCACTCCCCAGACACTGATCCTGACACAGTGCACTCATCACAGACACTGATCCTGACACACTGCACATCCGCACACACTGATCCTGACGCACTGCACTCACCCAGACACTGATCCTGACACACTGCACTCCCCCACACACTGATCCTGACACACTGCAGTCCCCCAGACACTGATCCTGACACAGTGCACTCCCCAGACACTGATCCTGACACAGTGCACTCATCACAGACACTGATTCTGACACACTGCACTCCCCAGACACTGATCCTGACACACTGCACTCACCCACAAACTGATCCTGACACACTGCACTCCATGCACACACTGATCCTGACACTGCACTCCATGCACACACTGATCCTGACACTGCACTCACTGCACACACTGATCCTGACACACTGCACTCCCCCACACACTGATCCTGACACACTGCACTCACCACAGACACTGATCCTGACACAGTGCACTCACCACAGACACTGATCCAGACACACTGCACTCACCGCGCACACTGATCCTGACACTACACTCCCCCAGACACTGATCCTGACACACTGCACTCACCCAGACATTGATCCTGACACACTGCACTCGTCACAGACACTGATCCTGACACACTGCACACACTGCATACACTGATCCTGACACACTGCACTCCGTCAGACACTGATCCTGACACACTGCACACACTGATCCTGACACACTGCACTCACCACAGACACTGATCCGGACACACTGCACTCCCCCAGACACTGATCCTGACACCCTGCACTCACTGCACACACTGATCCAGACACACTGCACTCCCACAGACACTGATCCTGACACACTGCACTCACTGCACACACTGATCCTGACACAGTGCACTCACTGCACACACTGATCCAGACACACTGCACTCCCCCAGACACTGATCCAGACACACTGCACTACCCCAGACACTGATCCTGACACACTGCACTCCCCCAGACACTGATCCCAACACACTGCACACACCGCAGTCACTGATCCTGACACACTGCACTCCCCCAGACACTGATCCTGACACACTGCACTCACCACAGACACTGATCCTGACACACTGCACTCCACCAGACACTGATCCTGACACACTGCACTCACCGCGCACACTGATCCTGACACACTGCATACACTGATCTTGACACACTGCACTCCCTGCAGACACTGATCCTGACACACTGCGCTCCCCCCAGACACTGATTCTGACACACTGCCCTCCCCCAGACACTGATCCCGACGCACTGCACACACCGCAGACACTGATCCTGACACACTGCACTCCCCCAGACACTGATCCTGACACACTGCACTCCCCCAGACACTGATCCTGACACACTGCACTCACCCAGACATTGATCCTGACACACTGCACTCGTCACAGACACTGATCCTGACACACCGCACTCACCGCACACACTGAACCTGACACACTGCACTCACCGCACACACTGATCCCGACACACTGCACACACCCCAGTCACTGATCCTGACACACTGCACACAGTGCATACACTGATCCTGACACACTGCGCTTACATCACACACTGATCCTGACATACTGCACTCACCAAAGACACTGGTCCTGACACACTGCACACACTGCATACACTGATCTTGACACACTGCACTCCCCCAGACACTGATCCGGACAAACTGCACTCACCGTGCACACTGATCCTGACACACTGCATACACTGATCCTGACACACTGCACTCACCACAGACACTGATCCTGACACACTGCACTCATCCAGACACTGATCCTGACACTGCACTCCCCCAGACACTGATCCCGACACACTGCACTCCCCCAGACACTGATCCCGACACACTGCACTCCCCCAGACACTGATCCTGACACACTGCACTCCCCGCAGACAATGATCCTGACACACTGCACTCCCCCAGACACTGATCCCGACACACTGCACTCCCCCAGACACTGATCCCGACACACTGCACTCCCCCAGACACTGATCCCGACACACTGCACTCCCCGCAGACAATGATCCTGACACACTGCACTCCCCCAGACACTGATCTTGACACACTGCACTCCCCCAGACACTGATCCTGACTCACTGCACTCCCCTCAGACACTGATCCTGACACACTGCACTCCCCCAGACACTGATCTTGACACACTACACTCCCCCAGACACTGATCCCGACACACTGCACTCCCCGCAGACACTGATCCCGACACACTGCACTCCCCGCAGACAATGATCCTGACACACTGCACTCCCCCAGACACTGACCTTGACACACTGCACTCCCCCAGACACTGATCCTGACACACTGCACTCCCCGCAGACACTGATCCTGACACACTGCACTCCCCGCAGACACTGATCTTGACACACTGCACTCCCTGCAGACACTGATCCTGACACACTGCACACCCCCAGACACTGATCCTGACACACTGCACTCACATCACACACTGATCCTGACACTGCACTCACTGCACACACTGATCCTGACACACTGCACTCACCACAGACACTGATCCTACACACTGCACTCACCCACAAACTGATCCTGACACACTGCACTCCCCCAGACACTGTCCTGATACACTGCACTCCATGCACACACTGATCCTGAGGCACTCCATTCCCCGCACACACTGATCCTGGTACACTGCTCTCCCCCAGACACTGATCCTGACACACTGTACTCCCCCAGACACTGATCCTGACACACTGCATTCACCCAGACATTGATCCTGACACACTGCACTCGTCACAGACACTGATCCTGACACACCGCACTCACCGCACACACTGAACCTGACACACTGCACTCACCGCTCACACTGATCCCGACACACTGCACACACCCCAGTCACTGATCCTGACACACTGCACACACTGCATACACTGATCCTGACACACTGCACTCCCACACACACTGATCCTGACACACTGCACTCACCACAGACACTGATCCTGACACACTGCACTCCCCCAGACACTGATGCTGACACACTGCACATCCGCACACACTGATCCTGACACACTGCACTCACCCAGACACTGATCCTGACACACTGCAGTCCCCCAGACACTGATCCTGACACACTGCACTCCCCCAGACACTGATCCTGACACACTGCACATCCGCACACACTGATCCTGACACACTGCACTCACCCAGACACTGATCCTGACACACTGCACTCACCCAGACACTGATCCTGACACACTGCAGTCCCCCAGACACTGATCCTGACACACTGCACTCCCCCAGACACTGATCCTGACACAGTGCACTCATCACAGACACTGATTCTGACACACTGCACTCCCCAGACACTGATCCTGACACACTGCACTCACCCACAAACTGATCCTGACACACTGCACTCCATGCACACACTGATCCTGACACTGCACTCCATGCACACACTGATCCTGACACTGCACTCACTGCACACACTGATCCTGACACACTGCACTCACCACAGACACTGATCCTGACACACTGCACTCCCCCACACACTGATCCTGACACACTGCACTCACCACAGACACTGATCCTGACACAGTGCACTCACCACAGACACTGATCCAGACACACTGCACTCACCGCGCACACTGATCCTGACACACTGCACTCCCCCAGACACTGATCCTGACACACTGCACTCCCACAGACACTGATCCTGACACACTGCACTCACTGCACACACTGATCCTGACACAGTGCACTCACTGCACACACTGATCCTGACACGGTGCACTCACTGCACACACTGATCCAGACACACTGCACTCCCCCAGACACTGATCCCAACACACTGCACACACCGCAGTCACTGATCCTGACACACTGCACTCCCCCAGACACTGATCCTGACACACTGCACTCACCACAGACACTGATCCTGACACACTGCACTCCACCAGACACTGATCCTGACACACTGCACTCACCGCGCACACTGATCCTGACACACTGCATACACTGATCTTGACACACTGCACTCCCTGCAGACACTGATCCTGACACACTGCACTCCCCCCAGACACTGATCCTGACACACTGCACTCACCACAGACACTGATCCTGACACACTGCCCTCCCCCAGACACTGATCCCGACGCACTGCACACACCGCAGACACTGATCCTGACACACTGCACTCCCCCAGACACTGATCCTGACACACTGCACTCCCCCAGACACTGATCCTGACACACTGCACTCACCCAGACATTGATCCTGACACACTGCACTCGTCACAGACACTGATCCTGACACACCGCACTCACCGCACACACTGAACCTGACACACTGCACTCACCGCACACACTGATCCCGACACACTGCACACACCCCAGTCACTGATCCTGACACACTGCACACAGTGCATACACTGATCCTGACACACTGCACTTACATCACACACTGATCCTGACATACTGCACTCACCAAAGACACTGGACCTGACACAGTGCACACACTGCATACACTGATCTTGACACACTGCACTCCCCCAGACACTGATCCGGACAAACCGCACTCACCCAGACACTGATCCTGACACACTGCACTCACCGTGCACACTGATCCTGACACACTGCATACACTGATCCTGACACACTGCATACACTGATCCTGACACACTGCACTCACCACAGACACTGATCCTGACACACTGCACTCATCCAGACACTGATCCTGACACTGCACTCCCCCAGACACTGATCCTGACACACTGCACTCACCCACACACTGATCCTGACACACTGCACTCCCCCACACACTGATCCTGACACACTGCACTCACCACAGACACTGATCCTGACACACTGCACTCCATGCACACACTGATCCTGACACTACACTCACCCACAAACTGATCCTGACACACTGCACTCCCCCAGACACTGATCCTGACACACTGCACTCCCCGCACACACTGACCTTGATACACTGCACTCACTACAGACACTGATCCTGACACACTGCACTCCCACACACACTGATCCTGACACACTGCACTCACCGCGCACACTGATCCTGACACACTGCATACACTGATCTTGACACACTGCACTCCCTGCAGACACTGATCCTGACACACTGCACTCCCCCCAGACACTGATTCTGACACACTGCACTCACCACAGACACTGATCCTGACACACTGCCCTCCCCCAGACACTGATCCCGACGCACTGCACACACCGCAGACACTGATCCTGACACACTACACTCCCCCAGACACTGATCCTGACACACTGCACTCCCCCAGACACTGATCCTGACACACTGCACTCACCCAGACATTGATCCTGACACACTGCACTCGTCACAGACACTGATCCCGACGCACTGCACACACCGCAGACACTGATCCTGACACACTGCACTCCCCCAGACACTGATCCTGACACACTGCACTCCCCCAGACACTGATCCTGACACACTGCACTCACCCAGACATTGATCCTGACACACTGCACTCGTCACAGACACTGATCCTGACACACCGCACTCACCGCACACACTGAACCTGACACACTGCACCCACCGCACACACTGATCCCGACACACTGCACACACCCCAGTCACTGATCCTGACACACTGCACACAGTGCATACACTGATCCTGACACACTGCACTTACATCACACACTGATCCTGACATACTGCACTCACCAAAGACACTGGTCCTGACACACTGCACACACTGCATACACTGATCTTGACACACTGCACTCCCCCAGACACTGATCCGGACAAACTGCACTCACCCAGACACTGATCCTGACACACTGCACTCACCGTGCACACTGATCCTGACACACTACATACACTGATCCTGACACACTGCACTCACTGCACACACTGATCCTGACACACTGCACTCCCGCACACACTGATCCTGACACACTGCACTCCCCCACACACTGATCCTGACACACTGCACTCCCCCAGACACTGATCCTGACACAGTGCACTCACCACAGACACTGATCCTGACACAGTGCACTCACCACAGACACTGATCCTGACACACCGCACTCACCACAGACACTGATCCTGACACACCGCACTCACCGCAGACACTGATCCTGACACACTGCACTCCCCGCAGACACTGATCCTGACACACTGCACTCCCCGCAGACACTGATCCTGACACACTGCACTCCCCGCAGACACTGATCCTGACACACCGCACTCCCCCAGACACTGATCCTGACACACCACACTCCCCCAGACACTGATCCTGACACACTGCACTCCCCCAGACACTGATCCTGACACACTGCACTCCCCCAGACACTGATCCTGACACACCGCACTCCCCCAGACACTGATCCTGACACACCGCACTCCCCCAGACACTGATCCTGACACACCGCACTCCCCCAGACACTGATCCTGACGCACTGCCCTCCCCCAGACGCTGATCTTGACACACTGCAATCGTCACAGACACTGATCCTGACACACTGCACTCCCCTGCACACTGATCCTGACACACTGCACTCCCCCAGGCACTGATCCTGACACACCGCACTCACTGCACAGACTGATCCTGGCTCACTGCACCCACACACACTGCTCACTGCACCCCCACACACTGCTCACTGCACCCCCATACACTGCTCACTGCACCCACACACACTGCTCACTGTACCCATACACACTGCTCACTGTACCCAGACACACTGCTCACTGCAGCGACACACACTGCTCACTGCACCCCCACACACTGCTCACTGCACCCCCACACACTGCTCACTGCACCCACACACACTGCTCACTGTACCCATAAACACTGCTCACTGCAGCGACACACACTGCTCACTGCACCCATACACACTGCTCACTGCACACACACACTGCTCACTGCAGCGACACACTACTCACTGCACACACACACACTGCTCACTGCACCCACACACACTGCTCACTGCACCCACACACACTGCTCACTGCAGCGACACACTACTCACTGCACCCACACACACTGCTCACTGCACCCACACACACTGCTCACTGCAGCGACACACTGCCCACTGCAGCCACACACACAGCCGAGTGCACCCACACCCACTGCACACACACACTGGCCACTGCGCACACACACATTGCTCGCTGCACACACACTGCTCACCCCGCACGCGCATGCGCATACTGCTCACTGCACACACAGACACTGCTCACTGCACACACCCACTGCTCACCGTACACACACACCCACTGCACACAAACCCACTGCTCACTGCACACACACACTGCTTACTGGACCCACACACTGCTCAATGCACCCACATACACTGCCAGTGCACCCACACACACTGGCCACTGAACCCAAACCCTCTGCACACACACACACACACACTGGCCACTGCACCCACACATACTGCTCACTGCACCCACATACACCTTCCACTGCAGCCACACACATGCCCAGTGTACCCAATGCCCACTGCATCCACATCCACTGCCCACTGCATGTACACACACTGCTCATTGCACACACATGCAGCACCAACTGCACCCACACCCACGGCTCACTGCACCCACATCCACTGCACCCTCACCCACTGCCAAGTGGACACACACCCACTGTTCACTGTACACACACACCTGCGGCTCAGAGCATCCACCCCCATGCTCACTGCACACAAACCCCCTGTTCATTGCACCCCCACACACTGCTCACTGCACCCACACATACTGCTCACTGTACCCCCACACACTGCTCACTGCACACACGCACACTGCTCACTGCACCCACACGCACTGCTCACTGCACCCCCACACACTGCTCACTGCACCCCCACACACTGCTCACTGCACCCCCACACACTGCTCACTGCACCCACACACTGCTCACTGCACCCACACACACTGCTCACTGCACCCACACACACTGCTCACTGCACTACACACACACTGCTCACTGCACCCCCACGCACTGCTCACTGCACCCCCACACACTGCTCACTGCACCCCCACACACTGCTCACTGTACCCACACACTGCTCACTGCACCACACACACTGCTCACTGCACCCCCACGCACTGCTCACTGCACCCCCACACACTGCTCACTGCACCCCCACACACTGCTCACTGTACCCACACACTGCTCACTGCACCACACACACTGCTCACTGCACCCTCACACACTGCTCACTGCACCACACACACTGCTCACTGCACACACACACACTGCTGACCATGCACTCACACACTGCTCACTGTACCCACACACTGCTCACTGCACCACACACACTGCTCACTGCACCCACACACTCTGCTCACTGCACTCACACACTGCTCACTGCACCACACACACTGCTCACTGCACCCACACACACTGCTCACTGCACCCCCACACACTGCTGACCATGCACTCACACACTGCTCACTGCACCACACACACTGCTCACTGCACCACACACACTGCTCACTGCACCCACACACACTGCTCACTGCACTCACACACTGCTCACTGCACCACACACACTGCTCACTGCACCCACACACACTGCTCACTGCACTCACACACACTGCTCACTGCACCCCCACACATTGCTCACTGCACCCCCACACACTGCTCACTGCACACACACACTGCTCACTGCACCCACACCCACTGCTCACTGCACACACTCACTGCTTACTGCACTCACACACTGCTCACTGCACCCACACACTGCTCACTGCACCCACACACTGCTCACTGCACCCACACCCACTGCTCACTGCACTCACACACACTGCTTACTGCACTCACACACACTGCTTACTGCACTCACACACTGCTCACTGCACCCACACACTGCTCACTGCACCCACACACTGCTCACTGCACCCACACACTGCTCACTGCACACACACACTGCTCACTGCACCCACACACTGCTGACCATGCACTCACACACTGCTCACTGTGCCCACACACTGCTCACTGCACCCACACACTGCTCACTGCACCGACACACTGCTGACCATGCACTCACACACTGCTCACTGTACCCACACACTGCTCACTGCACTCACACACTGCTCACTGCACACACTCACTGCTTACTGCACTCACACACTGCTCACTGCACCCACACACTGCTCACTGCACACACACACTGGTCACTGCACCCACACACTGCTGACCATGCACTCACACACTGCTCACTGTACCCACACACTGCTCACTGCACCACACACACTGCTCACTGCACCACACACACTGCTCACTGCACCAACACACACTGCTCACTGCACCCCCACACACTGCTCACTGCACCCCCACACACTGCTCACTGCACCGACACACTGCTGACCATGCACTCACACACTGCTCACTGTACCCACACACTGCTCACTGCACTCACACACTGCTCACTGCACCCACACACTGCTCACTGCACCACACACACTGCTCACTGCACCCACACACACTGCTCACTGCACCCACACACACTGCTCACTGCACCACACACACTGCTCACTGCACCACACACACTGCTCACTGCACCCACACACACTGCTCACTGCACCCACACACACTGCTCACTGCACCACACACACTGCTCACTGCACCCACACACACTGCTCACTGTACACATAGACACTGATCACAGCACACACAAACACATACACTGCTCACTGCACCCACACACACTGCTCACTGCACCCACACACACTGCTCACTGCACCCATATACACTGCTCACTGTACCCACACCGACCGTGCATACACACACTGCTCACAGCACACACACACACTGCTCAGTGCACTCACACACACTGCTCAGTGCACACACACCCACTGCTGACTGCACACACACCCACTGCTGACTGCACACGCACACACATTGCTCACCGCACCCACATACACTGCCCACTGCAGCCACACACTGCATCCACACCCACTGCACACAAACACACACACACTGGCCACTGTATGCACACTTACTGCTCACAGCGCACACACACAGCTCACTGCACCCACACACTGCTCAATGCACCCACACACGCTGCTCACTGCACTCACATACTGTTCACTGTACCCACGCCCACTACTCACTGCACCCACACACACTGCTCACAGCGCACACACACCGCTCACTGCACCCCCACACACTGCTCACTGCACCCCCACACACTGCTCACTGCACCCACACACACTGCTCACAGCACACACACACACACTGCTCACTGCACCCACACACACTGCTCACTGCACCCATACACTGACCGTGCACACACACACTGCTCACTGCACACACACCTATGGCTCACCGCACTCACATACACTGCTCATCGTACCCACACACACTGCTCAGTGCACACACACACTGCTCAGTGCACTCACACACACTGCTCAGTGCACACACACACTGCTCAGTGCACACACACACTGCTCAGTGCACTCACACACACTGCTCAGTGCACTCACAAACACTGCTCAGTGCACTCACACACATTGCTCACTGCACACACACACACTGCTGACTGCACACACACCCACTGCTCACTGCACCCACACTCACTGCTCACTGCACCCACACGCACTGCTCACCGCACCCACATACACTGCCCACTGCAGCCACACACTGCACCCATACCCACTGCACACAAACACACACACACTAGCCACTGTATGCACACTTACTGCTCACAGCGCACACACACACTGCTAACTGCACTCACATACTGTTCACTGCACCCACACCCACTGCTCACTGCACAAACAGACCCACTGCTCACTGCACACACAACCACTGCTCACTGAACACACACTCACTGCTCACTGCACTGACACACTACTGGCCATGCACACACACATTGCTCACTGCACATACACAGACACTGATCACCGCACCCACACACACTGCTCACTGCACCCAAACACACAGCTCACTGCACCCACACACACAGCTCACTGCACTCACACACACAGCTCACTGCACCCACACACACAGCTCACTGCACTCACACACACTGCTCACTGCACCCACACACACAGCTCACTGCACCCACACACACAGCTCACTGCACCCACACACACAGCTCACTGCACTCACACACACTGCTCACTGCACCCACACACACTGCTCACTGCAGCAACACACTGCTCACTGCACCCACGCTCACTGCTCACTGCACACACACACACAGCTCACTGCACCCACACCCCTGCTCACTGCACTCACACACACTGCTCACTGCACACACACACACTGCTCACTGCACTCACACACACTGCTCACTGCACTCACACACACTGCTCACTGCACCCACACACTGCTCACTGCACCCACACACTGCTCACTGCACCCACACCCACTGCTCACTGCACACACTCACTGCTCACTGCACACACACACTGCTCACTGCACACACACACTGCTCACTGCACACACACCCACTGCTCACTGCACACACTCACTGCTCACTGCACCCACACACACTGCTCACCGCACCCACATACACTGCCCACTGCAGCCACACACTGCACCCATACCCACTGCACACAAACACACACACACTAGCCACTGTATGCCCACTTACTGCTCACAGCTCACACACACACTGCTAACTGCACTCACATACTGTTCACTGCACCCACACCCACTGCTCACTGCACAAACAGACCCACTGCTCACTGCACACACAACCACTGCTCACTGAACACATACTCACTGCTCACTGCACTGACACACTGCTGGCCATGCACACACACATTGCTCACTGCACACACACAGACACTGATCACCGCACCCACACACACTGCTTACTGCACCCACACACACTGCTCACTGAACACACACACTGCTCACTGCACCCAAACACACAGCTCACTGCACCCACACACACAGCTCACTGCACTCACACACACAGCTCACTGCACCCACACACACAGCTCACTGCACTCACACACACTGCTCACTGCACCCACACACACAGCTCACTGCACCCACACACACAGCTCACTGCACCCACACACACAGCTCACTGCACTCACACACACTGCTCACTGCACCCACACACACTGCTCACTGCAGCAACACACTGCTCACTGCACCCACGCTCACTGCTCACTGCACCCACACACACAGCTCACTGCACCCACACCCCTGCTCACTGCACTCACACACACTGCTCACTGCACACACACACACTGCTCACTGCACTCACACACACTGCTCACTGCACCCACACACTGCTCACTGCACCCACACACTGCTCACTGCACCCACACACTGCTCACTGCACCCACACCCACTGCTCACTGCACACACTCACTGCTCACTGCACACACACACTGCTCACTGCACACACACACTGCTCACTGCACCCACACCCACTGCTCACTGCACACACTCACTGCTCACTGCACCCACACACACTGCTCACTGTACCCACACACACTGCTCACTGCACCCACACACACTGCTCACTGCACTCACACACACTGCTCACTGCACCCACACACATTGCTCACTGCACTCACACACACTGCTCACTGCACCCACACACACTGCTCACTGTACCCCCACACACTGCTCACTGCACCCCCACACACTGCTCACTGCACCCCCACACACTGCTCACTGCACCCATACACACTGCTCACTGCACACACACACTGCTCACTGCAGCGACACACTGCTCACTGCAGCGACACACTACTCACTGCACCCACACACACTGCTCACTGCAGCGACACACACAGCCGAGTGCACCCACACCCACTGCGCGCACACACATTGCTCGCTGCACACACCCACTGCTCACCGTACACACACACCCACTGCACACAAACCCACTGCTCACTGCACACACACACTGCTTACTGGACCCACACACTGCTCAATGCACCCACATACACTGCCAGTGCACCCACACACACTGGCCACTGAACCCAAACCCTCTTTTCACACACACACACACACACACACACTGGCCACTGCACCCACACATACTGCTCACTGCACCCACACACACAGCTCACTGCACCCACACACACTGCTCACTGTACCCACACACACAGCTCACTGCACCCACACACACTGCTCACTGCACTCACACACACAGCTCACTGCACTCACACACACTGCTCACTGCACACACACACCATTGCTCACTGAACACACACACACTGCTCACTGCAGCGACACACTGTTGGCCATGAACACACACATTGCTCACTGCACACACAGACACTGATCACAGCACACACAGACACAGCTCACTGAACACACACACACTGCTCACTGCACCCAAACACACTGCTCACTGCACACACACCCACTGCTCACTGAACACACACACACTGCTCACTGCAGCGACACACTGTTGGCCATGAACACACACATTGCTCACTGCACACACAGACACTGATCACAGCACACACAGACACAGCTCACTGAACACACACACACTGCTCACTGCACCCAAACACACTGCTCACTGCACACACACCCACTGCTCACTGCACACACACACTGCTCACTGCACCCACACACACTGCTCACTGCACCCACACACTGCTCACTGCACCCACACACTGCTCACTGCACCCACTCACTGCACCCACACCCACTGCTCACTGCACACACACACTGCTCACTGCACCCACACACTGCTCACTGCACCCACACACTGCTCACTGCACACACACACTGCTCACTGCACCCACACCCACTGCTCACTGCACACACTCCCTGCACCCACACACACTGCTCCCTGCACTCACACTGATCACTGCAGACACACACTGCTCACTGCGCACACACACCCACTGCTCACTACTCACACACACACACACACACACACACTGCTCTCCGCACGCGCACCCACAGCTCACTGCACCCACACACACAGCTCACTGCACTCACACACACAGCTCACTGCACCCACACACACAGCTCACTGCACCCACACACACAGCTCACTGCACCCACACACACAGCTCACTGCACTCACACACACTGCTCACTGCACCCACACACACTGCTCACTGCACCCACACACACAGCTCACTGCACACACACACAGAGCTCACTGCACTCACACACACTGCTCACTGCACCCACACACACTGCTCACTGCACCCACACACACAGCTCACTGCACACACACACACAGCTCACTGCACTCACACACACTGCTCACTGCACCCACACACTGCTCACTGCACCCACACACTGCTCACTGCACCCACACCCACTGCTCACTGCACACACTCACTGCTCACTGCACCCACACACACTGCTCACTGCACTCACACACACTGCTCACTGCACTCACACACACTGCTCACTGCACTCACACACACTGCTCACTGCACCCACACACACTGCTCACTGTACCCCCACACACTGCTCACTGCACCCCCACACACTGCTCACTGCACCCATACACACTGCTCACTGCACACACACACTGCTCACTGCAGCGACACACTACTCACTGCACCCACACACACTGCTCACTGCAGCGACACACTGCCCACTGCAGCCACACACACAGCCGAGTGCACCCACACCCACTGCGCGCACACACATTGCTCGCTGCACACACACTGCTCACCCCGCACGCTCATGCGCATACTGCTCACTGCACACACAGACACTGCTCACTGCACACACCCACTGCTCACCGTACACACACACCCACTGCACACAAACCCACTGCTCACTGCACACACACACTGCTTACTGGACCCACACACTGCTCAATGCACCCACATACACTGCCAGTGCACCCACACACACTGGCCACTGAACCCACACATACTGCTCACTGCACCCACATACACCTTCCACTGCAGCCACACACATGCCCAGTGTACCCAATGCCCACTGCATCCACATCCACTGCCCACTGCATGTACACACACTGCTCATTGCACACACATGCAGCACCAACTGCACCCACACCCACGGCTCACTGCACCCACATCCACTGCACCCTCACCCACTGCCAAGTGGACACACACCCACTGTTCACTGTACACACACACCTGCGGCTCAGAGCATCCACCCCCATGCTCACTGCACACAAACCCCCTGTTCATTGCACCCCCACACACTGCTCACTGCACCCACACACAGTGTTCACTGCACCACACCCACTGCTCACTGCACCCACAACCCAGTGCGCACACACACACTGCCCAGTGCACCCACACAACGCCCACTGCACACACACTCACTGCACACACAACCACTACTCCTGCACACACAACGCCACTGCACACACACACTGGCCGCTGCACGCACACACACTGCTCACTGCACTCACATACTGCTCACTGCACACACACACACTGCTCACTGCGCCCATATACACTGCTCACTGCACCCACACACTGACCGTGCACACACACACTGCTCACTGCACACACACCTATGGCTCACCGCACTCACATACACTGCTCATCGCAGCCACACACACTGCCCAGTGCACCCACACCCACTGCACACACACACTGCTCAGTGCACACACACACACTGCTCAGTGCACACACACACATTGCTCAGTGCACTCACACACATTGCTCACTGCACCCACACGCACTGCCCACTGCAGCCACACACTGCACCCACACCCACTGCACACAAACACACACACACTAGCCACTGTATGCACACTTACTGTTCACAGCGCACACACACACTGCACACACAACCACTACTCACTGCACACACAACGCCACTGCACACACACTGGCCGCTGCACGCGCACACACTGCTCACTGCACACACGCACATTGCTCAATGCATCCACACACACTGCTCACCGCACGCACACACTGATCACTGCAGACACACACTGCTCACTGCGCACACACACCCACTGCTCACTACACACACACACACACACACACACACCCACACTGCTCTCCGCACGCGCACCCACTGCTCACTGCACACCGCATGTGCACACACTGCTGACTGCACCCACACACACTGCTCACTGCATGCACATGCACCGTCCACTGCACCTACACACTGCTCAGTGCACACATACACTGCTCACTGCACACACACCCATAGTGCTCATTGCACATATCCACACACACTGCTCACTGCACACACACACACACACACTCTCACATACACACACAGCTCACTGCACCTGCTCACTACAGACACACACACACACACACATTGCCCAGTGTGCGCACACACTGCTCACTGTACCCACACACAATGGTCACTGCACTGACACATTGCTCATCGCGCACACACACTGCAAACTGCTCACTGCACACACTCACCGTACGCACCACTCACTACACATACACCGCTCAAAGTTTGCGCACAATCCTCTGACAACACACACCAACATAAATGTATACAAATGTCCTTTTGATCTTCAGTGATTCCCAGGGTCCTACCATCCATCATGTATTCCCTTGCCTTGTTTGTCCTTCCCAAGTGCATTACCTCATATTTATCAGAAAGAATTCCAGTTGCCACTGATCAGGCTGCCTGTCCAGCCTGTTCTTAATTTTGAGTGGTGTCAAGCTTTTATCCTCACTATCTTACTCTCCACCTGTTTTTCTGTTGTCTGGAAACTTACTGGTCAACCCTCCTACTTTCTAGTTTAAGTCATCGATATAAACTACAAATAGCTAGGGCCCCAACACTGACCTCTGTGCAACTCTACTGAACATTGACTTCCAATCAGCAAAACACCCACAGCCATCAGCGCCTACTTCCTACACACAGCTAATTGTTGGTCCGATGTGCCAAATTTCCTTGGATCCCAAGGGCTGTTATCTTTGTTATCAATTTCTTGTGTTCGACTTTTTAAAAAGTCTTGCTGAAGTCCAAGTAGACTTCATCAAAAGCATTGCCTTCATCCACATAACTGGTCACTTGTTTGAAAAGTTCAGACACAACCTCCCCTTCAGAACACCATACTGATATTACATAGTTAATCCCTGCCTTTCTAAATGCAAGTTAATTCTGTCCCATAGAATTACATGCACACTTACTCGTATCTGTGCTTATCACACACTGTATACATTGCTCTTTGTACAGACTACATAAGCTGGTTACTGGTATGCAAGTGACTTAAATCTCAGAATGGTTTAGAATTGAAGATTTTCACCTTCTGGTCTGAATAGAAAAGTTTTGATGAGGAAACAATGTGAAGTTTATTTCCTTACTGCCATTATTTACAAATTACATGATTATGACCTACATTATCCCAGAAAACCATTAGAACATAGTTAATTTCAAGTGTGTCTCCCACAACCTTCATCTTTACTCAGACTGAGTCCCAGGGACACCATCAATGTGGTTGATGCTTATTGCATTCACTCAATCAAGTATCAATCCTTACAGGTTTATATATTTCCAGAAACCCAGGAAATAATCTGGGGACCAGAATGGCAGAATTTGAATACAGTAAACAAAGTCTGGAATTAAGAGTCAAATGATGACCATGAAATCATTGTCAATTGTTGGGAAAAAAAATTCTGATTCGATAAGGTCCTTTTGGGAAGGAAAGTACCACTCTTACATCTGACTCCAGATCCAGAGCAATATGGTTGACTCTTTACTGCCCTCTGGGATGGGCAATAAATGCTGGACTAGCCAGCAGCACCCGCATCCCATGAACGAATAAAAAAAACCATATCACCTGAGTGTTTGTATTTGCCATTCTATTATTGTCATAAATTTATTTATATTATAGCATTTACCGTGACCCCATCTCTCTCTGCTGAACCTCCTTTGACTTTACAAATTCACTGATCTCCTGCAATGTTTTCTCTTTAGACATTGAAGAGTGGTAGCTTATTGGGGCAAGGTAGTTTGCTTGACTTGTCTTACTGCTTGTTTGAGGTTGTGGTTCTCTGTTGTACCAGAGGTCTTTCACTGGGCTTCCTGATAATAGCGGATTTTTTTCTCCCCATTATCTTGCATCTTTGCACATTGTTTGTGTCATCTTAGTAATGTCTGCTGCTGAGTTGCTTCAACCATGTCTTTAATTTGTGTTCGTGGAAGTTGACTCTCATCCTCCCTGTATATATGTGGTGAGGTCGGTAGACTTATTACTTAAACATAATGAATATTTTGGGCTTTCTGGTTCTCTTGCAATGACTACATTATATGTGAAACAACTTCCTCAATAGTGATCCCTGGAGGTTCACACTTGTTTGACCTGATGCCCTTTCTTGTTTTGTTGACTATTCTTCTTTGGGAGGTGGAGCTATCAGAATTTTGTTTTACCTTGTTTAGTTCCTAATCACTTCAGCCTCTAATGGCAGAGTTGACTTTGGAATAATTAGTTGTCACAATGCTGTATGACAATCTGATTCACTTTTATTTGCAGATGTTTCTGTGGTCTATCACAGTGCATCTTGTTGCATGGTGGAGACAGTTCGGTTGCAGCCTGTTTGACTTATTCTCAAGTGGTGTCACCACTTCAAGTCTGCACGTTCTTCAGTTTTGTTTCCGGTGGAAAGCATTTCAGCCAAACCACTCCATTGTTTTAATAATGTGGGACCATTTTTGCTATTATTCCAGTGTAGCTAATCTCAGGAGATTCTGTGTTTTTGTTTAGGTTCTACCTTGAGTTTACAAATCCCAGTAAAGTTTTGTACCAGCTTTTCCTTCATCGTTTGTTGTTCAACTCCACATTTTGAATCAGATTGAGGTCAGTGCGTACACTTTCACCCAGGAATGAATGCTATTGGTTGTGGAGAATTTGGGGGCGGCATGGTGGCTCAGTGGTTAGCACTGCTGCCTCATAGTGCCAGGGACCCAGGTTCGATTCCAGCCTCGGGTGGCTGTCTGTGTGGAGTTTGCACGTTCTCCCCGTGTCTGCGTGGGTTTCCTCCAGGTGCTCTGGTTTCCTCCCACAGTCCAAAGATGTGCAGGTCAGGTGAATTGGCCATGCTAAATTGCCCATAGTGTTAGGTGCATTAGTCAGAGGGAAATGGATCTGGGTGGGTTACTCTACTGGGTCAGTGTGGACTGGTTGAGCCGAAGGGCCTGTTTCTAAACTGTAAGGAATCTGATCTTATCTAAGTGCCAACGAACCGTGAAGGTGAATTTCTGTCAGCTTTTCAGCAGTGCTTTGTCAATCAAAGCTGGCTGTATGATAATATTATAACACTTGCTCCCATTTCAATCTTGAAATCCATAAGTTGCCTGTTGAGAGAAATGACCTCATGCTAAAATGTTTGGTTAGGGTCTGTGATTTCCCTGAGGAAAACTTTGTGTTTGTCTTCTATCTGAAGACTGTTCTATTTCATTTATCTCTTTGTGGGAGTAAAGTTCTGCTTTTTTATTTCTGTTTTCTGTGGCTGTGTTAGCTTAGCACATTTCCTGAACGTTCCATTCTGAATCAGCAAATTGTTATGGTGCAGAAGTTGGCCATTTGGTCCGTGTAGGAGAAAGTGAGGACTGCAGATGTTGGAGATCAGAGTGGAGAGAGTGGTGCTGGAAGAGCACAGCAGGTCAGGCAGTATCCGAGGAGCAGGAGAATCGACGTTTTGGGTAAGAGCCCTTTATCAGGAATGAGGCTTGTGAGCCGATTGGGTGGAGAGGTAAATGGGAGGGGAGTGGGGCTGGGGGGGGGGGGCGATAGGTAGACTGAGGTAGGGGAAATGGAAATGGTGATAGGTCAGAGAGGAGGGTGGAGCAGATAGGTGGGAAGGAAGATGAACAGGTAGGACAGGTTATGAGGGCAGTGTCGAGTTGGAAGGTTGGATCTGGAATAAGGTGGGGGGAGGGGAAATGAGGAAACTGGTGAATTCCATATTGATGCCCTGGGGTTGGAGGGTCCTGAGGCGGAAGACATTTGGTCCACATGCCTGGACTAGCTCATCATTCTCTCGTGCCAATCTCCTGCTTTTGCCTCACATCATTGCACATTACCTCTATTCAAATAACAAGCCAATGACTTCTTGAATGCTTCAATTGATCTGCTTCCACCACCTTTCATGTACTCGCTTGAATATTTTTCTCTGTCACATAATCCTTGCTTCTTTTGCATATCATTATAAATCTATGCCCTCTCATTCTTGTTTGTTTTATGAGCGAGATTGAAAAGCATTCAGTTTTCAAAGCTGGGTATTGTTTACATCAGTGAGGTTTCTTTGCTTCATATCATTGGCAAGAACACTGACCCGCTGGTATGAAAATAAAAATTGCCAGGTCTGGCAACATTTCTTGAGGGAAAACAGTTAATGTTTTGGAACTAGTAACCCTTCTTCCGAACTGATTGTAACTAGGAAAAGGTGGTATATATGCTGAAGACAGAGGGTGGGGAAAGGGTAAACAGGAGGTGGAGCTGGAGCTCAGATTCTGGTGTTTGTCATACCTACTGCTTTGATTTATCTTGTGTGCCTTCTGTGGTTTTGTCCTTGAAGAAAAGGACCACATTTTAACTTCTCTTGGGAATGATCTGTGTTTGAACAGGGACTGATCTGTGGTTCCTTGTGGACTTAAAAGTTTTATGCACTTTCACCCACAATTTGAATGACTTTCTACAGAGTCAGGTGTTTGGACTGTAATAAATCTGGTGAAGATCCATCAGTAATGCCACCAAAGTCCAGTCTGTTATGAATTCTGACTTTAAGCTCACCATAGCCACACCATAGCCTGTAGAGATCATTACCTCGATGTTGCACTTTTTTATTCAATCTTATGCTTTGCAAAATTTTAATAATTCTCGAGTTGAAATAATTCTCAAAAGCTTTTAGGAGTTTTTGAATTTGTCATATGATTCATTTATCCACTGACAAGCAATAATATTGTCAGTTATATTTCCAACTGTTGACTATTATTTATTTGGCTTCTGATTTACAAGCCAGTTTAGAAGCTGTTCTGTATTTGAGGAAATGTCCACTGCAGGATACCCAATTTTGTGTTCTATTTGACCCAATGGTTTATGAAGCATTCTTCAATGTGGAGAGGTACTGTGAGGTATGTGCAGTTCACTGTTGGCAGCAATCAGTTGTCTCCATTTTGCATGAAATCCACAGCAAGAGTTTGCTCCCTTTTGTTTCCCTGGAGCACCTGAATTCTAATATCTCTTACTTGTAACCTTCTCGAAATAGCTGTTGCCTCACCGCTGGCAGCACAGTGGCTCAGTGGTTAACACTGCTGCCACTGTCTCTGTGGAGTTTGCACATTCTAGTGTTAGCACGGATTTCCTCAAGGTGTTCTGGTTTCCTCCCACAGTGTATGGGTGTATGGTGAGGTGGATTGGCTATGCTAAATTGCCTATAGTGTCCAGGAATGTTTAGGCTAGGTGGATTAGACATGGGAAAACGCATGGATAGAGGGATATAGAAAAGGGGCTAGGAGGGATGCTCTTTGGAGGGGTCACTGTGGACTCGAAGGAACAAATGGCCTGCTTCCACAATGTAGGGATTCTATGATTACACATACTGCTCACTGAACAGCCATTCATTATACTGCTTCCTACACAAACTATTGATTATAATGTGCCCTAAATACATTGTTCACTTCTCAAACACTCACTGCACACTTCACTCTGGTCATGCAGCTCACTGTATATCAGACTCAATGCTCATCACACTCACTGTTCATCTCACTCTCTGCTGCATATCTCAGTCACTGCTGGTTTCATTCAGTGCTTACCTCTCACCATTCACTGTATATCACAATCCCTCCTCACCGCTCTCACTCCTAACTGTACCCACAGCTTACTTCACTCACTGCTGAACTGCTTGGTTTATAGTCACTGATCGTCACACCACACAAACTGCTCATTGTGCCCGCTGCTCACTTCAATCTCTGCTGACCATAATTCTTCTTCACCCCATCAGTGCTTACCTCACCCACTGCTCCCCTTCAGCACTGCTCCTCTTATTGCTCAGCATACTCACTCTCACCTTACACAGTGTTCATCACACCCCATGCTCGCCACAGTCCCTGCTAATCATACCTACTACTCACCTCACTCGGTGCTCACAGTACTCATTGTGCTACCCACAGTGCTTACCAGACTCATTGTTCAGTTTACTTGTGCTCACCGTACTCAGCACTCACCTCATTCACTGCCCACCATACTCTCAACTTATCTCGTTCCTTGCTTAACTTGCTCATCGAACTCACTGCTCATCACAATCGCTGCTCTTCACACTCCCTCTGCTCCTTGTACGCACTTGTGACCACACTCACTGCTCACTGCCCTGTTCACCTCATTCCTGCTTACTGCATATACATTCAGTTCATATCACATGGACTGCTCATCCTCCCACTCGCTGCTCCCCATTACGCACCGTTCACTGCTGACCGCACTCACTGCTCACATCACTCCTTTCTCATCACAATCACTGCTCACTGTACCCAATGCTTGCCATACTCAGTGCTTGCCTCACTCACTGTTCACCATACTCCCTGCTCATCACACTCATTGCTCACCTCGGCCATGGCTTTGTACACTGCTCAATGTACTCACTGCTCACTGTACTCATGCACACTGTTCTTTCTTCACCTCACTCACTGCTTATCACAGTTACTGTTCCCCGTGACACTCACTGGTCACGTCAGACTCACTGTTACTGCTCACCTCATTCTCTGCTCACCTTGCTTGCTGCTCACCTCCATCCCTACTCCACGTGCACATCTCAGACACTGTCCACTGTACTCCCTGCTCAGCATAGTCCATGTTCACTTCACTTGTTGCTCACCCTACAGTGAGCAGTACAGTGCTCACTTCACACAACGGTAAACACATGCTTTTTGCTTATCTTTAACAATTTAATCACTGTTCATCACTCTTGCTGTTAAGCTCACTGCTCAATTCACTCTGTGCTCACCTCACTCACTATGTACCATACCCACTGCTCATCTTATTCATTGTTCACCTTAGTCACTGCTTACCACACGAACTTCTCTACATTCACTATTCACTTCACTCATTGCTCACGACATTCACTGACTGCTCTGCTGCTCACTGCACACATACTGCTCACTTTATTCGCTGTCACAGTATTATGTATGGACTATAAATATTTCAATTTGCATATTCTGGACACTGCTTTCCTAGCTATAAATTCTGTTTCTCTATTTACAATTGAACATCATGCCCTAACCTAATGCATCTCAGTCATCGGTGTGTAGTTTCGATGTTTTATTTAAATTCACAATTGTTGTGTAAAATGCAACTGATAACAATGTTTTGTTTAAAAAAGCTTATAACAGTGATGCTATTTTTTATCCTGTTTCACTCTATACAGCATCAGAAGTTTAAAGAAAGATGGTGTATTCTGGTGATATATTATTTGGGGCCAGTCTATACAGAAAGCAGTCTATAGGTTGTCTATGGACAGTGTATTAGAGCAAATAGTTTCTCGATGTTTATGTCTGCTGTGTTGCAGACTCTACATTATTGCTTTGTCAACATTTTTTTGTGAAATCATCTTTGTAAATGTGATTTCATGAAAATAATTGTGTGATCCTTTTTTAAATCCAAATTTTGTATTTAATCATGAGCAACTGCATTGTCTATTTGTATATAGAGTATAGCAATGCATGGAGGTGCATTTCATTAAATGCTGTCTGAATGTTTCATCCTGCTTTGTTGAAAGTACTGCTGCCACTAAAAGGTTTATACTATTAAAGTCCACCATTTCCTTCTGTGTTGCCTCCTTTACTGGGTCACTTTGTACTTGCCTACACTCTCGTCCCAAGAGGAACGTTGCCCCTCATCTTAATCGTTGAATCATATAGTGCAGAAGAGGCCCTTCAGCACCAACACATGAAAAACATCTGATCTTTACCTCAATCCCAATTACCAGTGCTTGGCCTTGAGTGTTTTGATATGTCAAATGTTCATCCAAGTACTTTTTAAAGGATGTGAGGCAACTCGCCTCTACCACCCTCCCTCTGGGTAAAAACATTTTTCCTTGTATCACCCCTGAACCTCCTGCCCCTCACCTTGAACCCATGTCCCCACATGACTTCAATGATGGGGAGCAGTTGCTCCTTATTCATTCTGTCCATACCCGTTATAATATTCTGCACCTCAATGAGATCACTAGTCAGTCTTCTCTGCTCCAACAAAAACAACCCAAGTCTATCCAACCTTGCCTCAGAACTTACATTTCCCTTCTCAGGCAATACTCTGGTGAATCTCCTCTGTACCCCCTACAGTGCAATCACACCCTTACACTAGAACTGCACATCATACAGTAACTGGAGCCTCACTAAAGTTCTATTCAACTCCAACATGATTTCCCTGCTTTTGTAATCTGCCTTGATTGACAAAGTGTCCGATATGCCTTTTCCACCACCATACTGACTTGGCCTTCTGAGATCATGGAGAAACATGCCAAGGTTCCTTTGTTCCATAGAACTTTCTAGTGTCATGCTAATCTTGAATTGGACACAGTCATTGCAACAACATTTTGTTTGTGGACCCCTGGATATAATATTCTGTTCATATATTTCTCATGGCTGCACCCATCTCCTGTCTTAGTCTGTGCAGCTGTTGCACAGTTCTCTTGCAAGCTGTTTCATTCTTTCTCCCACTGGTCCTACCTCCTTACTTCCTGCAACAACCTCCCCTGGTAGTGTCATGATCCTTCTTGTAAATAATGCTTACAGAGTCAATCCAGTCATTCTGCTGATCTTACTCTATGTCCCACCAAGATGCTGAGTGGTAGAACATTTTCCGTGTCCTGAATGGCTTCAGCTAAAACCTTTTTACTGTTCCATTCAACCATGCCTGAATTCTGCAGATGATACTCAATGTGGGACTTCTGCTTTATATACAGCCATTTACAAACCTCCTTGATTACTCTTGCTGTAAGTTGAGTTTCCCCATCTGAATCTGTCTGGAATAGTACTTTCCACTAGGAAATGGCCTCCTCCAACATTGTTCAAGCAACAGATGTGGCTGAACCATCTCAAATGAGAAACACTTCTACCCATCTCTTAAGTTGATCAGTGATGACTAGACAATACTGTTTACTCTTATTCTGTGAAGAGGAGGGCTGCTTGTGAAGTCTATCTGTATCTGCTCCCATTGGTTACTAAATGTCTCTATGTGACTTTGCCGGATTTACCTCCTTCATGCCCCGTTGTTGCTATGGCCACCTCTGACCAGTTGTTGCAGCCTCCTCAGTTACTGTATCCACCTATTGATTACCCAAATCAATGGCATGCAGCACCTTTTGGTGTGCTTTTGATTTTTATTACTGCTGTCTCCAGTTTATTATGCAGCTTCCACTGAATCCTTGATTTTCATCATTTTTTTCATATCCTTATTCGTTATTTCATTCAGTTAAAGTCCTCTTATGACACAAGTGCAATATGTATTGCATGTGATAATCTATGCCTTTCATTTATATTTATTTTGAGGTTCACTTCTGTCTCATGCTTAAATACGTCATAAAAATCAGATGAACATAATTCTCACTTTTTTTGTCTGATGGATTTGAAGGCAGTTTCTTTGAGGAGTATGTGTCAATGCTCATCATTTGAAATGTGGTTTATTGATTTGAGGGACATGGGTATCCTCCCTGCTCAGTCCCAATGTTTTGAGTGGTGGCCAATTCTAGTTCTCGTAAAACTTCTTAATCATGTGGGCTTCGCTTGTGACCAATGTAAGGACTTACATTAATCAGACACTTTCATAGTGCAGGATACATTCATAGTTCACTGTCATGATCACAGGTGGTCTAAAAGGCCTAGTGGCATGATCATTAAACTACTTATCTATGTCTTTGGATGATTTTCCAGGGATCTGGGTTCGAATCCTATCACGGCAGATGGTAGTATTTTAATTCAATCCAAATCTGGAATTAAGAGTCTATTCATGATCAGCGTTGATTGTCAGAAAAATCCATCTTCTTCACTAACATCCTCAGTAAAGGAATCTACCATTTTTACCTGGTCTAACTTACATGTGACACCAGACTCCAGAATTGTGGTTGACTCTTAACTGCCTTCTGGGCAATTATGGATGTGCAAAGAAATGTAGGCCTTACCAGCAATGCCCAAATCCCATAAATGAATTTAAAAAACACATCTCCAGACAAAGCTGTGAATTAATTTGCTTTATGTGTACTTTTTTTGAAATTCCCTATTTAACTACTTCCAAAAGTGGATTGTTCACTTTTATTGGTGCTTTCCCTGTCACTATCCAAATAAAATATTCTTAAAACAAAAATCAAATATTCCTATTTATCCACAAACCCTGACTGAAATGTTTTACAGTTGGGTCTCTTGGGTTTCCAAAAATAAAAAGTAACTTGCTAAATTTCTTCAGACATTTCACTTTAAAAAATATTACAAATTTACAGTAAAATGTTCCCTTTGGAATTTATCACCTTCCTAGAATCATTAGTATGTGTATTTATTCTTGACATTAATCATAAATGTCAATGAACTACAGCTGATAAAATTTAAGCGACTGCTGGACATGTACATGGAGAGCAGTGAGTTGAGGGGTGCGTAGGTTGTTATTATATTAGAATTAAACCTAAGCACAACATTGTGGGCCAAAAAGACTATTCTGTGCTGTACTATTCTACATTCTATGTTCTAAAGGACCATACAATAATTAAAATAAACCCATTGCCCTGTTTTGCAGATCCACAGGCTTTGATAGTTGAGGGTGTCATTAAACTGTAGGAAAGGTTCACTTAGGCTGACTTTAAACCCAGCTGCTTGAGGATATACAGTAAAAGGCTATATTCCTTTCTGGTTTCTGATGCAATCAAAACGTGGTCTATATATTAAATCAGTGCTGCTTCTTAAACTACATGTCACTTTCCAATTGAGAGCTTGAAATTGCAACATTATTTATTAATCCAAATTTCAGAAACATGTATCCAAACTTGGTGTTTTAAACGGTTATTTCAGATCAGAGATCAGAGTCAGAGTCAATTTTCCCAATCTCAAACACTGTGTCTTAGAAGATAACACCTGACCTGACTGGTCAAGGCCAGTATCTAAGTCCTTAATCCAAATTGGACATTTTCAACAGCCATACGTTCAGCAATATGGAAGTATGGTGAAATTAAATGGTAGCTACCAGCAGAAATAGTTAATTCTCTGCTATTCTAAGAGGCTGGAACCAAGCTATCAAATGATGTAATTCATCATTTTTGCTTTCTTAAAACACTTCTGAAATTTTCTGATCATTTCAAACTGACCTTTTAAATGTTGATAATCTTCTCTTGGTTTTTCCAACTTGCTTTCATTGTCTGAAAATGCCTTTCACATCTTTAAGATCACCAACACAGTGGCATAAATATCTTAATTTTATATTTCTCTTTCATGTTTTTCAATAAGTAGTTTGATTAGCTATTTTACCAAACTAGGAGAAAGTGAGGAATGCAGGTTTGGAGATCAAAGTCAAAACGTGTAGTGCTGGAAAAGCACAGCATCCAAGAAGCAGGAGAATTGACGTTTCAGGCATAAGCCCTTCATCATTCCTGATGGCCTGAAATGTCGATTCTCCTGCTCCTTGGATGCTACCTGACCTGTTGTGCTTTTCCAGCGCCACACTTTTCAACCATTTACCAAACTAGTCAACCTATATTTTGAGAACAAGCCAACTACAGCACTTTATATGGAAAAATATTTCTTATTCCAAATTCTAACTTCGAATTGCAAAATGAAAGAACCTGTACAACATAAAAACTTTCAAATGTCAAAAAAACTGGACACACTCCCACTGCAAGAGTGGAATCAAGCAACCTTAACACTAACTAACTTTTAAACCTCAGGCTGCACAAAGCAGACAATATGAAGTCTCAAGGTTAATGGACATTCAACTTCAATCAAAATATGTTCACACATACTTTTAACCATGAAGAAGCCAATTTATCTCAAGGGGAACACCAGAAGCACAATGGCAATATGAGAGGAGATAACAGGGCACACAGTCTGTAAAACTGTTTGCCCTGACCTTACCTGGGAGCGAGCCATTTCAACAATAAGCATCTGCATAAACAGCTTCCCCACTGGCTCCCAGCCCTAACAAGCAGCTTTGGACTCAAGAACCTCACAGGCTGAACAGAGAAGCTGCATTGAGAAGCATCAATGCAACAAAAGGACATTAAAGAGATGGGGAAGCCAACTAAGTGGTATCTGAACAAGAGCTTCCAGGCACAGGCCCGTTCCAAACCAAGACAACCAAAGGCAGGAGCCATACTTATATTATATGTACCTTTTTGTATTTAGATAAACACCTGTCAACTACCTTCTACCTTTCACATTCCCTAAATAAGTCCAGTGTCTAGAACCAGGGAACCGGGGGTGAGTTGAACCACCTAATATCAGCAAGTTACTGATTAGAGTGGGCACTTGTGGTTCATTGTTCAGGGCTGGATGTCTTATCTTCATTTTTTTCAGCTGTTTCTATCTTATCGTCATGGATACCAGCCATAGCCATTGGCTTGCAGCTTCATGTATACTAATGTGATATCATTTGCATAATTACATTTAAAATAGTGATGATCATTTCCACCGCTGGTCTTAGTTGTGCCCCATTTCTTGGAGCTATTAGTTTCACTAGTTATTGTCCTAGTGGCCATGGAGTGTAGGGACAGTTGTTGGTATATTATGATATGGGTTGACCCTGCTCCTCTGTACTCGCTGTACTTGCTACAAGCTGGCCATTCCCCTCCCATGATCTTTCCATTTGTTTCTCTAACAAGTTGTGGGTTTAGATTTGTCACCATTATCACTCCTTTCTGCTCCCAATCCTTGTTTTGATCCACCCACTAGCACTTCTGATCCGCAGGTGTGTCATGTGGGTCCAACCATTCCCAAGCATTTTCATAACTAATTTTGACTATCATTCCATTGCACAATTGAAATGTCGAGCTTATTCAAGTTGGCAAATGGAGTTTAATGTGGAAAAGGGTGAGGTGATTGACTTTGGAAGGACTAACTCTGAGCCCTAGAGGAAAGGCATTGAATCAATTAACCGAATAATCAATTATCTGAATGAAATAGTGCCCACCCAGCTCGATCGGATATTCAAGGTTCCTCTGTATATGTCTCAATTAAGTTACCTCTCAACCTCTTCTCTCTGATGAAAACAGCATCAGGTCCCTCAGCCATTCCTTGTAAGACCTTCCCTCCTTACCAAGCAACATCCGAGTAAATCTCCTCTGAGTTAATGGTAAGATTCTTAATAGTGTAGATGAGCAGAGAGATCTCAGTGTCCATGTACATAGATCCCAGAAAGTTGTCACCCAGGTTGGTCTGATTGTTAAGAAGGCATAAGGTGTGTTAGCTTTTATTAGTAGAGAGATTGAGTTTTGGAGCCAAGAGGTCATGCTGCAGCTGTACAAAACTCTGGTGTGGCTGCACTTGGAGTATTGCGTACATTATTGAAGGGGTTCAGAGATTTATGAGGATATTGCTTGGTATGGAGGGAAGGTCTTACGAGGAATGGCTGAGGGACTTGAGATTAAAATGGCAAGATTAGCAGCTGGAATGGCTAATGGTTATGAATCCCTCCAAACCAATCACTATGGCTAACTTGGAAATATACTTCATTGTCACTGGGTCAAAATCCTGGCAGTTCCTCCCTAGCGGTACTGTGCATTTACCTACAGCATAGGAACTGCAGCAGTTCAAGAAGGCAGCTTCCTACCAACTTCTCAAGATCAACTAGTGATAGGCAATAAATGCTGGCTCGCCTGTGAAGCCCACGACCCACATCAAATCATTGAAATAAATTCCCACACCAACACTCCAGACCATGTTCCTATGCAAAAACTCCTGACCAGATAACCATCCCAACTGATTTTCCAGACCAACCATTCCCACACTGACATTCTGCTGATGCTGACTTTTTTATTTTGGATTTCAGTTTTAAAACAAAAACCTTGAGAAACTGATATCCCCTGCTTATTTTCTTTTGTACTTGTTACTACTGATTGATTAGCCATTATCATTTCCAAATCTCTCACTGCATGCTGTTATTGTGTGCCTGTCATTGTGAATCTTACCACTTCCATTATGTGTGAAATATAAACCTTACTTCTGGCTAACTTTACACTATTGCTGTAAAATTAGTGCCCAGAAACAAAGAGTGAGCAAAATACACACCCACCATAAAAGAAAGGGCAGAAATAAATCTGCTTTGAACAGATGCTGTAAATAGGAAAGTATTGATTTTAAAGTTTGCAATCTACTTAAAACAATGGTTTTGTGAAAGGAAAATAAAGTTTAACTGACTTACTAAAAGCTTTTGAGGACTTATGAAGCGATGTCGATATACAGAAACTTGCACTTGGAATCATTGAGATCTATTGTATAGAAGAAAATAACCAACAGATCTTTCATACCCAGCAACATCATGGTAAATCCCTTCTGAAACCCCTCTAAAGCTTAATAATGTCTTTCCTATTAGTGGGCAACCAGAATTGGTCGTAATGAAAGGCTGGATAGGCTGGGAGATTTTTTTACTGGAGCGTGAAGGTTGAGAAGTGATCTTATAGATCTTATAAAATTATGAGCGGTATAGAAAAAGATAGTGGTATAGAAAAGGGTGCCTTTTCCCTAGTATGGGGGATTTCAAGACCAGGAGCATATTTTTCAAATGAGAGGAGGGAGATTTTAAAAAGACAATTTATTTTATAGAGAGGGTGGTTTGGGTGTGGAATAAACATCCTGAGGAAGTGGTGAATGTCCGTAAGTTACGACACCTGAAAGACATTTGGATGAAAGGTTTGAAGGGATATGGGCCAGGAGCAGGCAAATAGGACAAGTTTAGTTTGAAATTATATTCGGTATGGACTAGTTAGACCGAAGGGTCTGTTTCCATGCTGTATGACTATATCCAATTATTTTCATTTTCCAACAATCAGCTTCTATGCCATGGAATCACAAACACACTTCTAAATATGAGGGTTCCTGCCTCAAAAGGCAGTGCCCTGTAGGCAGTGAGTTCCAGATTCCTACTACCCTCTGGGTGAGAAAGCTTTTCTTCACATCACCTCTAAACCTCCTCCCCTTACCTTAAATCTTTGCCCCCCACCCCCAGACCCGTCACTGATACCTCCACCAGAGGGGAAAAGATCTATGCCCTCATAATTTTATACATCTCAATCATGTTGCTATTCGATCTCCTCTCCTCTACCCAGTTTGTCCATTGTCCCTTCATAACTGAAACTCTCCAGCCCAGGTAACATCCTGGTAAATCTCCACTACACTCTATCCAATACTATCGCATCCCTCATGTAATCTGGATTCGAGAACTGAACTCAGTACACCAGCTGTAGTTTAACTAACTATTTAATACCGGCATAACCTCCCTGTTCTTAAACCCAATGCCGAGCTAATAAAGGCAAGTATTTCCTATGCCTTCTTAATCACTTCACCCAACTTTGTTTTCCTTTGACACCTTAAGATGTACATGCATATTAGGGTCCCTCGAATCCTCAGTGCTTCTCAGAGTCTCACCATTCATCGTGTATTCCCTTGCCTTGTTTGTCCTGCCTACACTTATCCAGATTCAATTCCATACGAAAAAACTTGCTTACCTATTTGAAAAATTCAGTTAAGGCATAATCCCTTCTTAACAAAACCATGTTGACTGTTCTTAATTACTGCCTGCCTCTCCAAATGCAAATTAATGCTGTCCCTCAGAACAGAGGGACAAACAGTCCTTGTTAATAACCAAGTGTCTGCTATCTGCTTAGACATATGCTCCGACACTGGGGAAAGCATTATGTGGAGTACTTTGATCAAGAATCAACTTGCAATTAATATTCAGGTCTGGCTTCACAAACAAGTAACAATTTGTTTTAATACCTTTGTCCAAAGGTCATCTTGAGCTCACATTTCACAGGTCCAAACCAAAATTGAGAAGAGAGTAAAATAAAAATATTGAAAAATCAGTGAGGATTTTTAACAAGGTACAGCAAGTAATTAGGAAGGAAGTGAACGTTGGCCTCTATTCCAAGGAGAATCAAGTATAAAAGTAGAGAAGATGTGTTACACTTTTACAGGGCATTAGTTAGACCACAGCTCAAATAACATGCATCGTTTTGTTTCCCTTAGCCAAGAAAGTATTTAATTAACTTAATAACCAATTCAGAGAAGATTCACTCAACGAACTTTTAGGATGAATAGGTTGGGCCACTGTACATTGGATTTTAAATGACTGAAAGTGATTGTATTGATGGGACATGGTAGGATGGATGTTGAAAGGATGTTTTGCCTCATGGGGCAATTCAATCATAGCGCAGCCCCTAGTCCACCTTTGATTAACTAATGGGAACGCTTGTAGTTAGTAAACATGAGAAACAAACATGTGATGGAAATGCAAATAAACATTGTAATTGATTTAAGCTGTTTTCCTGTCACAAGATTAAAGTGTACTTAGTGACCATACTTACTTGTTCATTTCAGGGATAAAAATTTAAAAGTTTTCTGACCAACAAAGTAAAAGTCCTGTACTTTCTATCTGCGCACAGACTTTTAAAATTCTTTAACAACTTTGAAGAATTTGTACAACTCATTTTTTTACTACAGGAAGGAATTAACAGTTGTCTGCATTGTCCAAATGTCGAACAGTTCCTGGGGAAAAAAAATTTGCAGATCCTGTGCAAAGGCAGATTTGGTGGATCACAGCCAGTAACGCTTGTGCATGTCTATGTCTCCATATGTAAGATATCCCTGTTTACTGACGGGCCAGCTATTGTTGCTGTAGTAGCGATAGGGACTGAGCCTTGCATCTTGCGTGTTACTGAAGAATACTTCTTGGTGTTCTAACGTGGCATATGGGAGGTACATGCGCACTTTGTCCAAGAGATGGCCAGGCCAGAAGGCATATGGGTTGGCCTGAGCACTGGGGGTCAGGCCTGGCACTGACTGCGCCTTCACCTTCAACTTTCTGAAAAATAAAATCAACAGAAACAAATTCAGTGATTCCATCAATTTGCTTTTATCCTTTGCAGCTGACTTTACTCTGGTGGATTATGGGACTCAATTCAATCCAAAATGTTTGAACATGGATTCATAGAGGGCTATAGCACACAAAAAAAGACCCTTTGTTGCCCACCTCTGATTACTCTTGAACTCAGTAGCTTGCTCGGTCATTTCAGAGGATAGTTAAGAGTCAACCACATTACCATGTAACTGGAGTCAGATACAGATTAGGTTGGGCAGGACAGCAGATTTCCCTCCACAAAGGGCATAAGTGAACCTGAACAGGTGCAGTGTTTACAATAATCATCAATGGTTTTCATGTTACCAGAGTCTACCTTTTAATACCTGAATATTGTGCATTGATTGAATTTAAAATACCACCGGTTGCAAAAAAAGGAGTATGAATACCTGCCCCTTTGATCACCTGTCATAGGGAAAATGTTAGAAGTCACAGAACAACACAGAAGACTACAACACAGGAATAGGCCCTTTGGCCCACCATGTCTGTGCAGACCAGGATGCCAATCTAAACTAATTCCATCTGCTACACATGGTCTGTATCCCTCTCTCCCCCGTCTATTCATATGTCTGGCTAAATACCTCTTTAACCTTGCGAATGTATCTTCGTCAAAAATGTTCCTGGCAGCACTTGCAGTTAAGACATAATCTGTGTGAAGACCTTTCCTCGTACTTTTCCATTTCTCATCTGAAACCTATGCCCTCTAGTATTTGACATTTCCACCCTCGGAAAAAGATTCCGAATGCCGACATAACCTACGCCTCTCATAATTTTATATACTTTTATTAGGTCACCTCTCTGCCTTTGCTGCTCTAGTGAAAACAATCCAAGTTTGTCCTACTTGCCCTAATAGCTAATACACTCCAATTTAGGCAACATCCTGGTAAACGTCTTTTGCACTCTCTCCAAAGCCTCCACATGTTCCTATAGTTTGGGGACCCAAGCTACAAATATGGCACAACTAAAGTTTTATACAGCTGCAATTGACTTCCCAACTTTTATACCCAATGTCCCAACTGATGAAGACAAGCAGGCTGTATGCCTTCTTTATCATCTTACCTACGGTGTGTCATAATTAGGGAAGTTATGGACTTGGACCCCAAGATCTCTCTGCATATCAATGTTCTTAAGGGTCCTGCCATGAACTGTATACTTTCCTCTTGTATTTAACCTCCTAAAATGCATCACCTCACACTCGTCCAGATTAAAGTCCATCTACCATCTCTCCTCCAACTGTCTTGGACGATCTGTTTCCTTTGACAAACTTCCTCGCTATCCATTACTCCAATTTTCCTGTTGTCTGCAGAATGAATAATGACCACCTATATTTTCATTCAAGTCATTTGTAAAAATTACAAACAATAGAGGATCCAGCACCAATCCTTACCAGTCATCACAGACCTCCAGTCAGAAAGAACACCCTTCCACAACTGCTTCTTTATGTATACAAAATTAGCTTGGTCAATTTCCAAGGGACTTAATCTTCTGGTTCAGCCTATCGTGAGGCTGAAAGAGGAAGGGAGGGGATGGCTGGGGCCTTGACAGAGATGTTTGTCTCCTCTTTCGCCACAGACATGGTCCCAAAAGACTGCAGAATCGCCAATGTTATTCCTTTGTTTCCTTTGAAATGTTTACTCTGCTTTCGTTCCACGTATGCTGCCAGCCATGCTGAATTTTTACAGCAATTTCTGTTTTTGCTTTAGTAAAACCCATGTAGGTAACATCTATTGGTCTACCCTCATCAATCACACTGGCCACTTCCTTAAAAGTGAGTCTTGACCTTCCCTGCATTCAGCCACGCTGAATATCCCTAATAACTCCATTATTTTTCAAATGCACATAAATCCTGTTGCTAACAATCTTCTCCAATAATTCCCTATCACTGATGTAAAGCTCATGAGCTTATCATTTACTGTATTATTCCTGTTGCCTTTCTTAAACAAAAGAACAACAGTGGAGTGTCCTGCATCACACTCCTGAATTATGCCTTGTACATGCTGGATAAGTTTTGGGGAGTCAGTAGATAAGTTGCTTGCTGCAGAATTCCTAGCCTCTGACTTTCTAAGTGTTACTTACTACTTCTCAGCTTAAGAGTGAGGTACTGGAAAAGCACCGCAGGTCAGGCAGCATCCGAGGAGCAGGAGAATCAATGTTTCAGGTAGGGCTTATGCCCAAAACGTCTATTCTCCTGCTCCTCAGATGCTGCCTGATCTGTTGTGCTTTTCCAGCACCACACTCTCGCCTCTGATCACCAGCATCTGCAGTCCTCACTTTCTCCTTCTCAGCTCAAGCCTAGATATTGCTCAGATCTTGTTGCATTTTGAACATGAACTACTTCAATTTCGATCAGAGCGGTGCTGGAAAAGCACAGCAGGTCAGGCAGCATCTGAGGAGCAGGAAAATCACCGTTTCGGGCAAAAGGAATAGAGGCAGGAAGCCTCCAGGGTGGAGAGATAATGAACTTCTTCAATACCTATGGAGTCACAAAGGGTGCTGAATGTTGCACAATCAATCATCAGCGAACATCTCCACTCTGACCTTATGATGGAGGGAAGGTCATTGATGAAGCAGATAAAGATAGTTGGGTCTCGGGCACTACCTGAGGAACTACTGCAGAGATGTTCTGGAGCGGAGATGACTGACCTCCAGCAACCACAAGCATTTTACTTTGTGCATGGATTGACTCCAACCAATGGAGAGAGCCTTTCCCCTGATTCCAATTAACTCTAGTTTTGCCAGGGATTCATGAAGCTACACTTGGTCAGGTGTTGGCTTGATGACAAGGGCTGTCATTGTCAGTTTCCCTCTGGAATTCAGCTTCTTTGTTCACGTTTCAACGAGGACTGTAAAAAGGTCAGGAGCTGAGTAACTGTAGCAGAACCCAAACTAGGTGTCACTGAGCAGGTTCTGCTTGACAGCACTGTTGATGACACCCTTCCATTAGATTAAATTAGATTATTTACAGTGTGGAAACAGACCCTTCAGCCCAACAAGTCCACACCGACCCGCCGAAGCGCAACCCACCCAGACCCATTCCCCTACATTTACCCCTTCACCTAACACTACGGGCAATTTAGCATGGCCAATTCACCTGACCTGCACATTTTTTGGACTGTGGGAGGAAACCAGAGCACCCGGAGGAAACCCACGCAGACACGGGGAGAACGTGCAAACTCCACACAGTCAGTCGGCTGAGTCAGGAATTGAACCCGGGTCTCTAGCGCTGTGAGGCTGCAGTGCTAACCACTGTGTCACCGTGCTGCCCATTACTTTGCTGATAATTGAGAGTAGACTGAAGGTGCAATGATAACAACTTGTCTCTCAATGTTGGCAAAACTAAAGAACTGATCATCAACTTTAGGAAGAAAGAAGAACACACCCCATCGACATCAATGGAGTGCAGGTTGAGGATTAAGAGCTTCAAATTCTTAGGAGTAATGAGAAACAACCACATGTTCTGGACTTCCCATATCGATAAGATGGTCAAAAAGTCACTACAACACCTCTCCTTCTTCAGGCAGCTTAGGAAATTTGCATGTCCATAAGGACTCTCACCAACTTTTACAGATGTACCATAGAAAGCACACTGTCCGGGTACATAATGGCCTGGTACAGCAATTGCTCTACCCAGGACTGTAAGACTGTAAGAAGGTTGTGTGCACAACCTAGATCATCACGGAAGACAACCTGCCATCCATGCACTCCATTTCGACCATCTCATTGCTGCTGAAAGACTACCAACATTGCCAAAGACCCATCCCAGCCTGGTAATGCTCTCCTCTAACCTCTTGTCATCAAGCAGTATATACAGAAGCTTGAGCACATGCACAAGCTTCTTCCCTAGCATTATTAGACTGATGAATGGACTCTCTAACTTCAAATAATGTTGATCTTGCCTCCCATATGTCATAAAAATCAAAGATTTATATAGCATGGACACAAGCCCTTTGGCTCAAACTGGTCCATGGTGCCCACTCAGCAGTTTCAGTTGTTTGCATTTGGTCCATATCCCTCTAAACCCTTCCCATCTATGTACCTGTCCAATTTTTTTTTCTAAATGTTGTTATTGCACTTGCCTCAACTACTTTCTACTGAAGGGCTTATGCCCGAAATGTCAATTCTCCTGCTCCTCAGACACTGCCTTACGGACTGTGCTTTTCCAGCACCACATTCTCAACTCATCAACCACCTTCCTTGTCAGCCCATTCCATATACATACCACTCTCTACGTGAAGACACTGCCCCTCAGGTCTTTCTTAAATCTTTCCCCTCTCCCTTTAAACCTACGCCCTCTAGTTTTCAAATCTACATCCCTGGAAAAAAGACTATTTGTAGTCATCCTATCTATACCCCACATGATTTTATACACCTCAATAAGGTCATCCCTCATTCCGCTACATTCTAAGGAATAAATTCCTATCCTGCCCAACCTCTCCCTATAATTCAGACCTACTGGGTGGCATGGTGGCACAGTGGTTAGCACTGCTGCCTCACAGCACCAGAGACCCGGGTTCAACTCCTGCCTCAGGCAACCGTCTGCGTGGAATTTACACATTCTCCCCGTGTCTGCATGGGTTTCCTCCAGGTGCTCCAGTTTCCTCCCACAGTGTACAGGTTAGGTGAATTGGCCATGCTAAACTGCCCCAGTTGTTAAGTGAGGGGGTAAACGTAGATGAATGGGTCTGGGCGGGTTGCTCTTTAGGAGGGTCGGTGTGGACTTGTTGGGCCGAAGGGCCTGTTTCCACACTGTAAGTAATCTAATCTACTAGTCCTGGCAACATGCTCGTAAAGCTTCTTTGTACTCTTTCCAGTTTAACTATGTCTTTCCTAAAACTGTACACAAGTGCGGCCTCACCAAAAACTTACACAACTGCAACATAACATCCCAACTCCTATACTCAGTGTCTTGACTGATGAAGACCAGCATGCTAAATTCTTCACCACCCTGTCTACCTGTGACGCCACTTTCAAATAACTATGTACAGCGGAACCTCAATTATCCAAATTGGGCAGGCAGCATTTTGTTCGGATAATCGAGGTTTCTCTGTACTCCTAGATCCCTCTGTTCCGCTACACTCCTCAGGATCTTACATTCTGTGCAGTGTAACCTGTACACCTCACTCTATCCAAGTTTTCTCACCAATGATCTGTATGTCTTTGCTCACTGCCTGTATTGCTCACACAAAAAAAGGCTTTTTGCTGTCCTTAGGTGTGCATCACAATAAATCTAACCAATCAATCAGCTTTGTTGGATTTGTCAGGCTTTTTGTGTACAGCGTCTGAGCAATTTTTCTCATTGTTGGGTAGATGCCAGTTTTCTAACTATACTGGAAGAGTTTGGTTCGTGAGCAGCAGGTTCTGCAGCACAAGTCTTCAGTACTATTGCGAGAATGTTGTCAAAGTCCATAGCTGTTCAGTAATCACAGAAACATAGGAAATAGGTGCTGGAGTAGACCTTCGAGCCTGCATCACCATTCAATTCGATCATGGCTGATCATTCAATCTCAGTATCCCATTCCTGCCCTCTCCCCACACCCTTTGATCCTTTTAACCGCAAGGGCCACATCCAACTCTCTCTTGAATATATCTAATGAACTGGCCCCAACAGTTTCCTGTGGGGCAGAATTCCAACTCTGAGTGAAGAAATTCTTCCTCATCTCAGTCCTGAATGGTTTACTCCATATTCTTAGACTTCCCCAACATTAGAAACATTCCTCCCACATCTAGCTTGTCCAGTCCCATCAGAATTTTATGTTTCTATGAGATCCCCCTCACTCTTCTAAATTCCAGCAAATACAAGCCTAATTGATCCAGTCTTTCCTCAAAACCATTTGGATACAGAACTGGCTCGAAGGTAGAAGGCAGAGGGTGGTGATGGAGGGTTGCTTTTCAGACTGGAGGCCTGTGACCAGTGGAGTGTCACAAGGATCGGTGCTGGGTCCTCTACTTTTCATCATTTATATAAAATAATTTGGATGTGAACATAGGAAGTATAGTTAGCTACTTTGCAGATGACACCAAAATTGGAGGTGTAGTGGACAGAGAAGAGGGTTACCTCAGATTACAATGGGATCTTAATCAGATGGACCAATAGGCTGAGGAGATAGGGTTTTAATTTAGATAAATTTGAGGCGCTGCATTTTGGAAAAGCACATCAGAGCAGGCCTTATACACTTAATGGTCCTAAGGAAGGTTGCTGAACAAAGAGTCCTTGGAGTGCAGGTTCATAGTTCTTTGAGAGTAGAGTCGCAGGTAGATAGGATAGTGAAGTAGGGATTTGGTATGCTTTCCTTTATTGGTCAGAGGATTGACTATAGGAGTTGGGAGGTCATGTTGAAGCTGTATATGACCATTGGTTAGACCACTTTTGGAATATTGCATGCAATTCTGGTCTCCTTCCTATCGGAAGGATATTGTGACACTTGAAAGGATTCAGAAAAGATTTACAAGGATGTCACCAGGGTTGGAGGATTTGAGCTTATGGAGAGGCTGAATAGAGTTTGGGACTGTTTTCCCTGGAGCGTCAGAGGCTGAGGGGTGACCTTATAGAGGTTTATAAAATCATGACGGCCATGGATAGGGTAAATAAACAAAGTATTTTTCCTGGGGTGGGGGAGTCCAGAACCAGAGGGGATAGATTTAGGGTGGGAGGGGAAAGACATAAAAGGGACCAAAGGGGAAATGTTTTCACACAGAGGGTGATGCATGTATGGAATAAATTGCCAGAGGAAGTAGAGGAAGCTGGTGCAATTGCAGCATTTAAAAGGCACCTGGCTGCGTATATAAATAGGAAGGGTTTAGAGGGATATGGGCCAAGTGTTTGCGAATGGGATTAAATTACATTAGGATATCTGGTCAGCATGACGAGTTGGACTGAAGAGTCTGTTTTCACGCAGTACATCTCCATGGCTCTGTGACTATATGTCAGTCATGTCATCTCAGGAATCAGTCTTCGCTGGACTGCCTCCATAATGTCCTTCCTCGATTTGGAGACCAAAATTGCATACAATAATCAAGGTGTGGCCTCACCAAGGCGCTGTATAACCACAGCAAGGCATCCTTACTCTGATACTTGTCTTGCAGGAGAGCATGCATTAGCTTTCCTCACTGCCTGCTGCAGCCGCACGCCAACCTTCAGCAACTATCACACCCTGACACCTAGGTCTTGTTGCACCTCACCTTTTCGTAAACCGACACCATTAACCAATAATCTGCCATCCTGTTTTTGTGACCAAAGTGGAGAATCTCACATTTATCCACATTATATTGCATTTGCTGACTATTTGCCTACTCATCCAGTCTGTCCAAATCACCCCGCATCCTCTTAGTATCCTCCTCATCGTGCACACTGCCACCCAACTTAGTGTCATCTGCAAATTTGGAGGTATGGCATTGAATTATTTTATCCAAATCGTCAATGTATATTGTGAACAGCTGAGGTCCCAGATCTGGACACTGCATTCACCCCACTCTGAAAAGGACTAGTTTATTCAAACTCTCAGCTTCCCACCTGTATCCAGTTTCTCCTATCGTTTCTTGATGTCATGTGAAGTGAATTGAATTGGCTGAAGACTGGGATCTGTGATGTTGGGGACTATTGCAGGAGGTTGGGATGGATCATCCATGAGGCACACCTGGCTGAAGATTGCTGTGAATGCTTTCACCTTATCTTTTGCACTGTACTGGACTCTTCCATCATTGAGGATGAAGGTATTCATGGAGAATTTTCCTCCAGTGAGTTGTTTAATTATCAACCACCACTGGATGCGGCATGACAGCAAAACTTAGATTTGATGCACTAGTTGTGGGATCTCTTCGCTCTATAACTTGCTGCTTATGTGGTTTGGTATACAAGTAGTCTTGGCTGGTGGCTTCACCAGGTTGACACCTCATCTTCAGGTATGCCTGAAATGCTGCTCCTGGCATGTCCTTCTATTCTCTCCATTTAACCAGGGTTGATCCCTTAATTTGATGGTAATGGTTGAGCGGGAGATATGCCAGGCCATGAGGTTGTAGATTGTGCCGCCATACAATTCTGGCCTACTATATCTGATGGGTGCCTCGTCTGGAGTTGTTAGAGGTGTTTGATGTCTGTCCCATTTAGCACGGCGATGGTGCCACACAACACGATGCGTTGTCAATTCTCAATGTGAAGGTGAGACTTTGTCTCCACAAGGACTGTGCAGTGGTCACTTTTAACAAAACTGTCATGGACAGATGCATCTGTAAACAGCAGACTGGTTAGGATGAGGTCAAGGGTGTTTTTATCTCTTGCTGGTTTGCACAATACTGCTGCAGACCCAGTCTAGTAGCTCCGTCCATAAGGATCAGACCAGCTCCATCAGTAGTGCTGCTGCTGAACCACTATTGGAGGTCGACAGTGAAATCCAGAATATATTTTGCACCATTACCAGACTCAGTGCTTCCTCCAAGTATTGTTTAACATGGATGAGTATTGACTCATCAGCTGAGAGAGGATGGTATGTGATAACCAGGAGGAGATTTCTTTGTCCATGTTTAATCTGAAGCCATGATACTTCATGGATTTAGGAGTCAATGTTGAAGACTCTCAGGGCAAATTTCTCCTGACAGACTACTGCTGCTGGGTCTGTACTGCCAATTATACAGGACCTACCACAGAATGGTGATTAGTGATTCCATGAACATATCAGGCTGTTGCTTTCCTAATTTGGCACAGCCCCGAGATGTTAGCAAGGAAGACTTTGCAGAATCAACAGGGCTATTTCTGCAGTTGTCTTCTCCAGTGCCTAAGTTGATGCCAGTGGTCCATCTAGTTTTACTTATTTGTTGAGACTTCATAGTGACTAATACAACTGAGTGGCCTGCTAGGCCATTTCAGAGGACAGTTGAGAGTCAGCCACGTTGCTCTGGGTCCAGAGTCATATGTAGGCCAGACCAGGTGAGAATGGCAGATCTCCTTCCCTGAAGGACATTGATGCAGAATGTCTGTGTGATGTGTATGGAGAGTGTGCAAGTCACTTTGTTGGACAGGGTGCGTGGGATGTATGGAGGGTTGTTTGTGGGGGTTATGTATGTGTTGGTGTGTCTGTGTGCATGTGTGTGTGGGAAGCTTGTGCAATGCATGTGGCATGTTTGAGGATTTTATGAGTGGGTTGTAGTTATGAGAGGTGTAAGTCTGGGATGCATGTGTGTAAGAGGCTTTGGGGTGTCTGTGTGACTGGGTATATTATTGTACATCTGTGAGAGGGGTATGATGTGTGTGGGTTGTGCGTGTATGGGGATGTATGTGTGGTGGGTGTGTGTGTGTGTGTCTGGGTGCATGTGTGCCGTGTTGTGGTTTGTGTGCCATGTGTATGTGCAGTGGGTACATATGCATGGGGTTTGTGTGTGTTGGGGGTGTATGCATGTGGGGTGTGTGCATGTCTGCGTATTTGAGCATGTGTAAGTGAGTCTGAGTGCATGTCAATTCTCCAGAGTATTAATTATTATTTTTATTCCAGAATCTGTGGACTGATCCACCTATTTTTTGTCTGAAGTTCTGATGATGTATTTATGCGAGATGAACGACACTAAGTGAACACCTCCAAAATATCACTGTTTACAGTCAGCACACTGATTCCAGAGCTTGGAGTTTATGTTTCAGCAGCTCAGTCATTGCCAAGCATTAAAAACTGTAAGAGCATCACAGCAGTGCTTGCATTGGCAGCTGTATTAATCCAGAGTTAGCATTTCCAGGACAACCCGTAATAAATTGCAAGACCACTGTGCAATCACCGAGGGATGACCACACTATTCAGATAATATTACCTTTTGAACTTCACATAATCGTCGAATGCCATGTGTTGATCCTTGTTGCTGGGTGCATGAGTTCTGCTGCCCTTCTTTTTCCTGTGACCCTTCCTGTGGGATTGGGGTAATAATGCAGTTAAATGAAAAAAAATTAAGAAGTCATTATTTAAAATGAAGTTTGACCAAAATTGATGTTTCAAATGGAGGCACCCCTTCCCCAGCATTTTAGGCAGTCAGGTTCAATGGTCAATCTTTCACAAACATTAGTCAATACAATGTGGGAGTTTTTAGACAGAGAGACAGACTGAAGTAACCACATCTGCATTTGGTTGTCTGCTCTCATTAAGCAAAAATAAGAGTTGGACACATTGTGATGCATAACAAGAAGTGGTGTACAAATTACACAATCATACCTACTGGAGAGATACAGGTTCAAATGGGTTGGTGCAGGCAATCATGTACCCATTGAGGGAAACGGAGTGAGGGGCAAGGTAGAGAATGATGTCCTGGTTTCTCTGATAGTATTAATCAGCATTCTACCTTGTGTATAAGTCTGTCTTGAGGACAGCCACATGGGGAATAGGGTATATTGGCACAGGAGACTGTCCAAAAGTGTGGCAGTGGAGAAGAGAGCAGAATACTGAACTACCCAGACATCAACTGGGATATCGCAAGAGTATGAATATAGAATGAAATGGTTTGAGAATTTGAGAATTTTGGAGAATTTGACCACAAAGAGGCAAAAGGTTTTTAAGTTTAGAAAGGCATCACATGTTGGCCCAGTTTTGGTGGGCCAAAGGGCCTGTTCGGTAATGTTCTTCCAATCTCCGTGTATTAAGTGGACAATAGGTGAAGAAAGTACAGATGAAATTGGATACAGGAAACCACAAAGCTTTAGCATGAGGAAAATCTGTAAATTTGTATTGATTATGTAAATTACACGATTGTATTCCTTTAATGGAACATACCCTCTACATTAAAGAAGATATTCTTGACATCAAAGGGTAGAAACTTAGAAAACAAAATTTGTGTTAAAATTACATAGCATGTTTGCTCATTGTCTTCTAAAATATTAAAATTTTTAGTAAAGGTCACAGGGATAAGGGACAATGAGGATAATAAGCTCACAAAAGAGGTAAATGATAGATGTGAGAATGACATTGTTACAGTTAATATTTAAGTCTGGCTTTAGCAAGACATGTCAATGCAGATAGTGATTGTTAAAGGAATAAAGAAAAATGTTTGTTTTACGTTTTACAGATCTGGCAAGCAGATTTTGTCGGACATCAAAAGTAAAAGGAAAAACAATAAGAATATAATTGTGGCTGTGATAATCGAAAAGTGGATGGAACCACCAGCTAAGTTTCTTACTGAAAATAGGGGGTGTTTGAGAGTGATGAATTTAGTGCTCTCTGTGTGTGAGTATGAATAGAATAATTATGGATCTGGCAGCAGAAAGTCCTTTTAGCTGTTGGAGTAATGCAGTAACATGGTACATAAGATTTTGACAGACCAGCCAAACTGTAAATTAATGTCTGCACTTGTGTGGACTGCATATTCTTTGAATTTGTTGCAATCAAATTGTTCAGGTGCACTCTTCAAGATTGTTTCGTATGGATTACAAATTTACAGATTCTGAAGGGTTATAGAAAATAGTGAGAAGCCAGGCAGTTCTTATACCCTAATGTTCACAGCAATGAAGATGAAACTGCTGCAATTGAGTTTGTCTAATAATGGACAGATCAGTTCTGATGCTTAATAAGGTCAACACAGCGACTCAGTGGTTAGCACTTGCTGCCTTAAAGTGGCAGGGACCAAGGCTTGATTTTGCTCTGGGATGATTGCTTGTGAGGAGTTTGCACATTCTCTATATGTGTGCAGGGCTTCCTCCTGGGACTCTGGTTTTCTCCCACAGTCCAAAGGTTGTGCTAAATTGCCCCTTGGTGTAAAGGCTGGGTGGATTAGCTTGTAGAAATGCAGGGTTACAGGGTCGAGAACAAAGAACATCACAGCACAGGAGCAGACCCTTCACAGCCTTCCACACCTGCGCCTATCCATATCCCCTATTTAAATATGCTGCCTATCTTTATCTTCTAAGGAACTATATCCCTTTGCTCCCTGCCCATTTCATGCATCTGTCCATATACATCTTAAATGACACTATCGTTCCTGTCCCAACCACCTCCGCTGGTCCCCTTTGCGTAAAGAACTTTTCACGTATATCTCCCCTAAATCTGTCCCTCTCATTTTGAACACTTTGGGAAAATGTTTCTTGCTATCCATCCTGTCTACACCTCTCATGATTTTGGAGGCCTCAATCAGGTCCCCCCTCAAACTCCTTTCCAATGAAAATAATCCTAATTTACTCAACCTTTCCTCATAGCTGGCACCCTCCATACCAGACAATATCCTGGTGAACTTTCTCTGCACCCTCTCCAAAGCATCCACATCCTTTTGGTAATGTGGCAACCAAAACTGTATGCAGTATTCCAAATGTGGCTGAACCAAAGTCTTATATATGACTGCCAACTTTCATACTCAATACCCTGTCCAATCAAGGAAAGCATGCCGTATGCCTTCTTGACCACTCTACCGATCTGCACTGCCACCTTCAGGTAACAATGAATCTGAACTCCCAGATCCTTCTGGCAGCAATTTTCCCCAAGACCTTTGCATTTACTGTACAGTTCATTCTGGAATTGCATCTTCCAAAATGCATCACCTCGTATTTGTCCAGATTGAACTCCATCCGTTATTTCTTTGCCCAACTCTCCAATCGATCTATATTCTGCTGTATTCTCTGATAGTCCCCTTCACCATCTGCTACTCCACCAATCTGCAAACTTGCTAATGAGGCAACCTACACCTTCCTCCAAATCATTTATGTATATCACAAACAACAGTGCTCTTAGCACGGATCCCTGTGGGACATCACTGGTCACAGTTCTCCATTTTGAGAAACTTGTCTCCTGTTGTCCAACCAGTTCTGTATCCATCTAGATAGAACACCCTGGACCCCACCTTCACCTTCTTCATCAGTCTACCATGGGAACTTTATCAAATGCCTTGCTAAAGTCCATGTATATGACAGCTACATCCCTTCCATCAACAATCAACTTTGTCACCTCTTCAAAGAATTCTATTAGGTTTGTAAGACATGACTTTCTCTGCACAAAACCATGCTGTCTAGCACTGATAAGCCCATTTTCTTCCAAATGGGTACATACCTTAGTATCGTCTCCAGTATATGTGTATATGGCTTAAATGATGCCTCAAATGTTTGGTACTTTTCAGTAAGGTCTGTCTTACTAAAATCGAGTTGTCATCAGCATGTTTTACTGGCACCATGAGGGGGACAGATTTAAAGAAATTTTAGGACGTAATTATTTTTTGTGGAGTGGGAGCATTGAATTTGGACGCATTGTCATAAATGGGTTAAAAACAGAATTCAAACTTGGAAGTCAAGCTTGTACATTTTTCAGACAGACTGGTCATGTGTCAATTTGCATCAGCAATCTTCTTTGTGAAGGTTCGATTGCTAGTCAAATTGGCCGTCACAGAAAGATACATTGGCCTCTATAACCGAGGTGGAGGAATTATGATATCCAGATGGGCAGCTGAATTGGCTGGGTATCCAAATAAGCTCAGCCAACAGTTTTAAGTATTAGAGTTGAGTACAACTATGACAAATGCTAAGGTGGAAGATGTCATTCGGGGAACTAAGACATTGAAAAAAAAATGGAGCATCGTGTTTTGCAATATCCCTCATTACCAGGAACGTGAAGCTTGTAGTCTTTAATGCTTGGAGTAGTTTGTTTGCAGGCAAAAGGACCTCTGGCAAGTGAGAGAGCTAGAGTTCAATGTCTATATGTTCCTGTGAGGGTGAAGGTTGGCAGGAATAGGGAGCCCTGGATGACAAAAGATATTGAGGCTTTGACCAGGAAAACGGAGGAATGGCTCAGCTACAGATGGGATCAAGGTAATCACTGGAGTTTATCAGGGAACACAGGAATTTACTGAAGAAGGAAATCAGGAGGGTGAAAAGGGGGCACAGGATAGCCTTGCCTGAGAAGATTAGGATGAATCCAATGAAGTACTTTAAATACATTAAAGGAAAAAGAATAACTAGAGAGAGAATAGGGCCCCTCAAGGACCAAAGTAGATATCTAAGTGTAGAACTACAGGAGATGGACCAAGTTCTCAAGAAATATTTCTCCTCTGTGTTTATCTTGGAGAAAGACATGGGTACTTGGGGAAGTTAGCGGTGGTATCTTGGGGACATTCCATATCACAGTACGAGAGGTGTTGCACGCATTAGAATGTGTGGATAAACCTTCTGGCCCTGACCAGATATATCCAAGAACACTGCAAGAGGTTAGAGACTAGAGAAGAAATTGTGGCTACACTGGCTGATATCTTTGCACCATCATTTGCCACAGGTGAGGTTGCGGAAGACTGGAGAGTAGTGAATGTTGTGCTATTATTCAAGTTGTCATCAGCACGTTGTACAGAAAGGCCTGGGAACTATAGACAAATAAACTTAACATCTATGGTGGGTAAATTACTTGAGAAGATTCTGAGATAAGATATACATAACATTTGGAAAGACATGGTTTGATTAGGACCAAGCAGCATGACTTTGAGAGTGGGAGATCAGGCCTCACAAATTTATTGGAGTTCTTTGATTAAGTGATCAGGAAGGTTGACAAGGGCTGGGCAGAAGATGTAGTCTATATGGATTTCAGTAAGGTCTTTTATAGGGTTCCACATGGTAGGCTGCTCTGGAAGGTTATATCGCATGGAAACCATGGGGAGCTGGCAAATTGTATACAAAGTTGGCTTGATGGTAGGAAGCCGAGGCTAATAGTGAAAGGATGCTTGTCAAACTGGAGGCCTGTGACGAGTGAAGTGCCTCAGGGGTCAGTGCTGGACCCATTGCTGTTTGTTGTCGAGATCAATGATTTGTATGAGAATGTACAAGACATGATTAGTAAGTTTGCTGATGATGCCAAAATAGGTGTCGTGGATAGTGAGGAAACTTATCAGAAATTGATCAGGATCTTGATCAGCTGGGAAAGTTGGCTGAGAAATAGCAAATGGAGTTTAATATAAATAAATTCAAGGCCCCCTTGCATTTTGGAAAGCTAAATCAAGGTGGGAGTTTCATGGTGAATGGTAGACTCTTAAAGAGTGCAATGGAACAGAGGGATCTTGGAGTTCAGGTTCATAGCTCTCTGAAAGTGGAGTCACAAGTAGACAGGACAGTGAAGACGGCTTTTGGCACATTGCCTTAACTGATGAAGGCCATCGAGTATAGAAGTTGGGAAGTTATTTTGCAGTTATACAGGATGTTGGTGAGGCCACACTTTACTTGGGGTATTGTGTTCATTTTTGGTCACATTACTTACTATCGGAAGGATGTTACTAAACTGGAAAGAGTGCAGAGGAAATTTACAAAGATCTGGACTCAATGATCTGAGTGATACGGAAAGGTTGGACAAGCTAGGAACTTTGTCTTTAGAGTGTAGGAGACTGAGTGGGGGGGAAATCTTATAGAGGTGCCTAAGATCATGAGAGACATGGATAGGGTGAATGCACTCAGTCTTTTTCCCCAGAGTTGTGGAAAGGAGGACTAAAAGGCATCAGTTTAAGGTTAGAGGGGAAAGAATAAAAGGCAACCTGAGGAGCAACATTTTTTTCGCAGAGGGTGGCATGCATAGGGAAAGGGCTGCCAGCAGAAGTGGTTGAGGCGGAAACATTAACATTTAAAAGGCAATTGGACAAACACATGGATAGGAAAGGATTAGAAGGATATGAGCCAAGTGCAGGGAAATGGGATTAGTATGAACAGACATTTTGGTTGGCATGGACCAGTTTGGGCCAAAGGACCTGTCTCCACACTGTAGGATTCTATGACTCGATGGTCCTTTTTATGCAGTAATCAATGGCATTGAGGTTTATGAAGTAAATGTCTCAGATAAAAGTATTGAAATAGTTTTCTTTTGGAGTAAAATCATTAACAGGGATGTGGGAATGTTTAATGTAGAACACAAACAGATCAGCCTTGATATTGCCCCATATATCTGCTCCTGTTCAGCGTGCACTCCGGCTATTCACAATATAAGTTATTATAGTGTTAATTTACTTTCCTGGTAGCCCCCGGACCTTACTCTCACCGCTGTCAGTGCTGCTGCAAAAATGGAGACCACTAATCCCATGAGTTAAGTTTTTAAAGGATTAATTTACCTACCTGGCAGTCCCCTGGTCATCACTCGCACCACTCCTGCTGCTCTGCAAATATGGAGATTTCTGATTCCACAAGGTAAGTTTTTAAAAGGATTAATTTACTTTCCTGGCATCCGCCTAGTCCTCCCTCTCACTGCTCCTTTTCCTGCTGCAAAAATGGACGCCACTGATCCCACAAGATAAGGTATTAAAGGATTAATTTACCTTCCCGGCATACCCCAGTCCTCGCTCTCATCTCTCCTACTGCTGCAAAAATGGAGGGATGGGAGGTATGGGATGCAGGGAAATTCTGGATATATAATTGACTAGTCGAACGAAGACAGCAAATGGTAGTGGATGGAAAGTATTCCAACTGGAGGTCAGTAACCAGTGGTGTCCCGCAGGGATCTGTTCTTGGGTCTCTGCTTTTTGTAGTTTTTATAAACAACTTGGATGCAGAAGTGGAAGGGTGTGTTAGTACGTTTGCCGATGACACAAAGGTCAGTAGTGTTGTATATTGTGTTGAGGGCAGTTGCAGGCTACAAGACATTGACAGGATGCAGAGCTGAGCTGAGAAGTGGCTGATGAAGTTCAACCTGGAAGAATGTGAAGTGATTCATTTTGGAAGGTTGAATTTGAATGACAGGGTTAAAGACAGGAAGCTTGGCAATGTGGAGGAACAGCAGGATCTTGGGGTCCATCTAGATAGATCTCTCAATGTTGACAGGGTTGTTAAGAAAGCATATGGTGTTTTGGCTTCATTAATAGGGGGAATTAGGAGCTGCGAAGTTTTGCTTCAAACTCTATAGTTAGACCACACTTGATATTTTGTGTCCAGTTCTAGTCGGCTCATTACAGGAAGGATGTAGATGCTTTAGAGAGGATGCAGAGGAAATTTACCAGGAGGGCTCGTCTTATGAAGGAAGGTTGAGTGAGTTAGGGATTTTCACACTGGAGAGAAGGAGGAAGAGAGACCAGACAGATGTGTACAAGGTAAATGAGAGGCATAGACAGAGTAGATAGCCAGAGACTTTTCCCCAAGGTAGAAACGGCTGTCACCCAGGTCATAATTTTAAGGTGATTTCAGGAAGGTATAGGGAAGATGTCAGAGATAGGTTCTTTATGCAGAGTGTGGTAGGTGCGTGGAATGCACTGTCAGCGGTGGTAGCAGAGTGAAAGACATTAGGGACATTTAAGCGACTGCTGGACAACCACATGGACGGCAGTAAATTGAGGGGTGTATAAGTTAAGTTGAACTTAGATTAAGATAAATGCTAGCTAGGCACAACACTGTGGGCCTAAGGGTCTGTACTGTGCTGTTCTATATTGTCGAATATTGATAAAGGCTGGATTGTCTACTTTTGCTCATATTTCTTATGTTTGTATGAAAACCTTAAATGAACCAAAGTCCAGTTCAGGCAGTTTATTCCATAGCTTAATTACTCACTGCAGGGAAAAGGCTTAATCTTGTATCATTTTTGCTTCTTTTCTAATCATTTTAAATCTGCCCTCTGTTCTTGATTTTAGCACAAGTGAAACAGTTCCTTCGTATCGACCCCAACATCCATCAGAGCTCCTCTCAACCTTCTTTTCTCTAAGAAAAATAGTACTAACTTCTCCAATGTAAGATCATAACTGAAGTTACTCATCACTGGTACTAATATTCAATATGATGTCAGCTAATCCTTTTAGATACTTATCGCTTTATACAACAGAACCAGAAACAGAATAAATCATTTTTGTGCCCTCTCCAATGTCTTCACATCCTTTCTAAACTCAAAGTCACGTGGGAAGACTGGTGAACTAATTTCAGTTTTATCATTAAAGCTATTTTCTCCAGTATTGTAACCATGATAATGTGAAATCATCTCTGAACAGCATGTCCACATGTCAAGTCATCAGCCTTTTCTCACAACTTAAGGTTGATGGCTGATCTCAAGGAAGACAGAGGAAAGGGAGGACACTGAAACACTCATTGACAAGGGAACAAATTAAGTGTGGATCTTGCTGATAATCTTCATATAATGATATGGGCAACATCTCACACCCCAAACCACATGTAGTCAGAGACACCCTGCATAAACTCTGCTAAGTAGAAGCAGCAAAAGCTGAAAGAGAGAGTGTGGAATTCTGGTAAGTTTAGTGTTACGATGCTCAAAATTACTGTTGTGCAGAAACGTCTCAAAATGGCTTTTTAGAATCTCTACAAAAAGCAGCTAGAGATTCCCATATCTACTACATTTGTGTTTCTTGAAAACGTTCAACTGTTTTTTGGGACCTCACTTGCCTTTTGCAAATCTACACTGGTTCTCTCAGATGAACTCACATTTCTCCAAATACATAACCACTCTGTCCCCAATAACAGATTCCAGGATCTTCCCACAACTGGAATGAGATTACAGGTTGAAAATCTCAACCTTTCACTATTTTATTCATTTCAAAAGAATACAGTGTCAAAAACAGACTTCCAATTTTCCAACTTTCCACAGCTAAATGTATACTTCCATTTCACAGCCACACCATAAACTCTCTCATTTATATCTATGGATTGATGTCCACAGCAGAACTCACACCTGTACTCACCCAGAGTTCACAACTTAATTAGGTTGCCTACAGACATGCCTGCACACCCACTGGTTTGTAAACCAGAGTAGGACTCCCAGCCTCCCATCTGGATGATTAGATGAGCTGGCTTGCATTGAATATACCAAGCGTCTTGCTTAACGCAGATAACATCTTGATTCTCAAGAGTTCTAATTCTAACAGGATGGTTGAAACTCTGGCGTGAGTTTCAGTGTGGCTGCTGTGTAACTGGGGAAGCTTCCACTTTTGATCTATTGAATACATTAGACAGGATGAGGGGCAGTCCATTGCCAAATAGTACTCATAAGGGAACAATTCAGCATTCTCATAAATACCTCCGTACTCCAAGTACGATTAAATATTATCTTACATGAGTATTTGTGCCAATCTGTTTTTGAACAGCAAAGTCCCCACAAAGAACATAGAGATAAATAATTTGTTAATCTGTTTGTGCTGGTGTTGCTTGAAGAACAAATGAGGTGTACCAGCAAAGTTTCCTCCCAGTCCTCAAACTGTGATGAAATATTCGAAACTCAGCAAAGCAGAATGATATGGATAAGTGATGGGGAACTGAGACTGACCAGCTCACATTCACTGTGTTGCCATGTGAAATGGGATCCAGCAAGAGTTAGCAACTTCTCAAAGTCAACATTGAATATGGAGGAGGTTGTGCTCCAGCAGGTGGGGAAAGAAACAAACCACACTTACCTCAGCTTTGTCCCTTGACTGACATCCTTCAGGGTAATGTTTTCAAGCTTCGACTCCCTCTGAATTTCACCTTTTTTTTCAGCCAACTGACGATTAAGCTGTTCCAAAGCGATAAGCCGTCTAGGATATGGAGAAGTTTAGTCAAAGACTTTTCTACACTGTTCAGCAGGCAGCGTCACCCTAAAGTTTTCAACAGAAACTCTTCACTCTTATGGTTTACAAAATCTAACGGTTCCTAAGAAGGCAGTGTGACAATGGTTAGAAATGTAATGCCTGCAAGGTGAAAGGTCCAAGTAGTGCTACTATTCAAAACTCCATGCACAAGGGGATGACAAAGAGGCAGAAATCCAGGCTTGAGGAGTCAGAGATTGTGGTGCTCAGCCTGCAGTCACTTTGCAGTTAGCCTGACATTGACCCAGCCATGCAGGAGGCATACAAAGAGAGGACGGGACCGCAGAGGAACCTGCAACCTGTTTGGCCAAACAATCTGGTTTGTAGAGCTGTGGATTTTGTGGGCCACGTTTACATATGTTGTGGGAAGTTTGACTTACTTTTTAGTTATTTAAAGAATCTGCTGTGGTTTTGCCTGCTCTTCAGCCTCAAGTTCCGTATTGTCCAATGGAAGATGGGGAGACTTAATCGTACGCCTGTATCTGTGTCTGGCTAAAGTAGCCATTTGACAACAGGCCACGGAGTAGGTTGTCATTTTAAATTGCCCTGCCTCTCTTCCAGCGTTACAACTGTGCCTGGATAGAAAGTCATAGAGAGGTACAGCATGGAAACAGACCCTTCAGCCCAACTAGTCCACTTCAACCAGATATTCTTAGCTAATCTAGTCCCACTTGGCAGCACCTGACCCATATCCTTTTAAACACTTCCTTTTCACATTGCTATGCAGATGCCTCCCAAATGTTGTATTTGTACCAGCTTGTACCACTTCCTGTCAGCTCATTCCATACACATAGCAACCTCTGCGTGAAAAAGTTGCCACTGTTCCTTTTTAAATTTTTCCTCTCTCATCCTAAACCTATGCCCTCTAGTTCTCAACTCCCCCAAACCTGACAACATCTTTGTAAGTCTTTTCTGAACACTTTCAACTTTCACAACGTCCGTGGAGAGGGAACATACTTCAACCACTGGTGGTCTTGAAGCATTTACAGATAGGTGGGCACCACAAGGGATGCAGTGAGTGGTTTGTGGGTGGAATGAACTGCCAAAGGAAGTGGTGTATACAGGTACAGTTAAAAAATTTAAAATACTATTTAAATACTATTTAAAATACTATAAGTACATGAATAGAAAAGGTTTGGAGGGATATTGATCAAACACAAGCAAGTGGGACTAGTTTAGTTTGGGAACATGGTCGGTGTGGGCTAGTTGGACTGAACAGTCTGGTTTCATGCTGAATGTAGCATATTTCCAAATAATTTTAATTTAGCTCCCTCCTTTCATTGCACTGTCTCACAGTATTTCAAATTGTTAATTAGCTGATTTCTTAAATTGATGTTGAGATTTATTTAAAAATTGAGAGCTGTATTCTTGAGTGTCACGTGATAGTGTCCCCTCCTATAGGCCACAAGATTCCATCTGTTGCAGATGTGTCATATCATGTAGAACAGGTAATTACAAACAAAAGCGGTGTTATTCTCCGATGGGTAGTTGATTTACAGATAAATAAAGGATCCAGAAGGGAATGACGGAAACTTGTTTTTGTGTTAATCTACAGATTTACAATCAAACATTAGTGAGTCTTTGAAAGTGTTTTGCTGCCTAATTCAAGATCTTGATATTTGTCGATAAAATAGCACTCAAATGTTTCTTCCAGGTTGTGTTGAACATTAAGGAGCATTGAAGGAGGACGGTAGGTAATAATCAGTAGACCTGCTGTACAGTATTTAAACTCATAGAATGAGGCGTCGCGAGGTTCAGAGTCAATATTGTGCAGTCCCACAGTGAATGTTGCTCATGTGTGTACCATTGTTGTTGTATGAATACCCAGCATGGTGGTGGAGTCTGGGATGTAGCTGAAACATATTGTTCGGTATGTCAGACCGTCAGTTCATGATGTATGGGGCAGCTGTCAACATTTTTGTCCATATCCTCAGACAAAAGAGAAGAGGATTATGCAGAGTCAGCTATGTCTGTTTTTGTTGCATCTGAATGAAAAGATTTGATTGAAACTGAAACTCTTTAAAAATATTATTAGGTGTTTGGTACCACTTCATGGCTATCCTGGCCATTAAAAAGGGCAGATAATGATTAACCAAAATGTTTTTCAATTGAGGATGGTGAGAAACTGGAACTCACTGCCTGCAAGGGTGATAGAGGCAGCTACATTCATAACAATTAAAAGGGTTTTTACGTACAGTTGCAATGCTAAAACATATACACTGTGGGCCAAGTTGGAGGGTTTGAGCTATACGGAGAGGCTGAATAGGCTAGAGCTGTTTTTCCTGCAGCGTTGGAGGCTTTATAGAGATTTATAAGCTCATGAGGGCATGGAAAGGGTTAATGGACATTGTCTTTTCCCTGGGGATGGGGAGTCCAGAACTAGAGGATATAGGTTTAGGATGAAAGGGGAAAAAACTTAAATGGGACCCAAGGGACAATTTTTTCACACAAAGGGTGGCATGTGGATGGAATGAACTGCCAGAGGAAGTGGTACAAGCTGGTACAATTACAACATTTAAGAGACATCTGGATGGATGTATGAAGAGGAAGGGTTTAGAGGGATTTGGGCCAAGCGCTGGCAAATGGGATGAGATTAGTTTGGGGTATCTGGTCAGCATATTGGACTGAAGGGCCTGTTTCCATGTTGTACATCTCTATGACACAATAACTAAGTGCTGGAAAACTGAATTAGAATTGTAATGTTTTTGACCTATACAGACTCAATGGGCCGAAGGCGCTTTCTCTGAGGGGTAGATCTCTCTGACTCAAAATCTAACCACCTTGCTGTGTGCCTGCTGTAGACAACACTGGATAAGAAGTCAGATTTCATTCCATAAAAAGGATATTAATAAATCAAATTGTTGTTTTTAACAAAAATTTAAAGTGCCGTGCTCATTACAGATACTAGCATTTCAATGCATGTTTATTTAATCAATGAAATTAAAATTCCATTGCTCTTGAGGGGAGTCCTGGCTTCTAGATTTACTGGACCAAAAGTAAAATACTGCAGATTGCAAAAATCTGAAATGAAAGCAGAAAATGTTAGAAAACGGTAGGTGGTGGAAAAATAGGAATGTTACTAGACTTTTAATCTAAATAATCTAATGTTCCAGTCCCACTCAATTTAGAATTATAACCTGGTATAATGATAGCAATGTAACAATTGTTGATTCTTAATAAAACCCATCTGGTTCACAGATGTCCTTTAGGAAAGGAAATCTGCAAATGTGCCATCTGCTATTGTCCACACATGACTCCAGAACCACAGCAATTTGGTTGTCTCTTGACTACCTTCTGAAATGGTTGATTCAGTCAGTCAATCAGCTCAAGAGCAATTAGGGATGGACAATAATTGCTGGTTCAACCTGCAATGCCAACATCCCATCAACTAACATAGAAAAAAGGAGCAGGTCTAGCAATACCTGTGAAGAAAGAAATAGAATTAATATGTTGTGATGATATTTGCCTTTCCTTTCATTTCTGATTCATAATTCTATTTTTTGTTTGTTTTTTACTTTCTTTGTCCTTTCTCATATTTCTTAAAATTTATAAATTTTCACTTATATAACACAGTTAATGCAGAAAGACATCGTAAAGTGCTTGCATCATCAGCCGAAGTGGAGCAGTTTTTTTTGATTATGCTTTCTCTACAATCAAGAGGGCTGTCCATTAAGAGGAAACTGAGTGAATTAAGTCTATGCTCTGGATGTAGGTATGCTCGCTGAGCTGGAAGGTTCATTTTCAGACACTTTGTTACCATACTAGGTAACATCTTCAGTGAGCCTCTGGACAAAGCACTGCTGATGTTTCTTGCTTTCTGTTCTTTTTCTCAGAGGGTGGTAAATGGGGTCCAAGTCAATGTGGTATCATGGTAGCCCACAAACCCACAATACACTAAAACAGCAGCTAATGAACTTGAAAGACCCTATACAGACAAGCAAAACTAATGTCATTTTCAAAATATTCTACCAAACACTACATTGGACAAACAGGCAGAAAACTAGCCACCAGGATACATGAACATCAGCTAGCCACAAAATGACATGACCATCTCTCACTAGTATCCTTACATACAGATTAGGGGGGACACCACTTCGACTGCGACAACACATCTATTCTAGGACAAGCCAAACAGAGACACGCACCGAGAATTCCTAAAAGCATGGCATTCCAACTGGAACTCTATCAACAACTGACTGACTTGAACCCCGTTTACTACCCCGTAAGTAAAATAACAGGAAATGATGTCACCACAGGAAATAACATCACCAACCCAAGGAAACCCAAACATAAATAGAAAGCAGGAAACATCAGCAGTGCTTCGTCTGGAGGCTCACTGAAGATGTTACCTAGTATGGTAACGAAACGTTTGAAAATAACCCTTCCAGCTCAGCAAATAAACCATCCAGAACCTGAACCTGAGCTACAAATCTTCTCAGAACTTGCTAAAGTCCATGTTCCCTGGAGTTCAGAAGGACATTAGATGATGCCACTGAAATTTACATGATTACTTTCCTGGGCAGGGTATCTGGAAAACGGGGAAAAAGGAGTAGAAAATACATTTAAGGCTAGGATAGCCATGATTTTGGTCTCAAGAAATTCAGGGATATGGAGAATGGACAAGAAAGCAGAGTAGAAACCACGATCATATTGAATGGTCGTGTAGGCCTGACAGATATAGGATTTACTCCAATTCCTTTTACTTATTTGCTTATTTTCAGATCAAGTGCCTTTTTTGAAAGGATCATCTGATTTATCTCCCTTCCTACATGAACTTTCCTGTGCACCATTACCTCAACCTTTACCTTAACAGGTACAAACCAGTTTTGCACAAATCCCTTACAATGACACACAGATGCAAAGCATGGCTCCCCTCTTTACCTGGTGGAGACCCATTTTTCCACTTCATGATTAGGTAACAAGCCAGTCCCAGGAGGCCTTAATTTCAAACCTGGCTCCATTTTCAATTTGTCTCCAGGATGAAGTAAAGCTGCAGAGAAAGATAAATTTACAGATGAAAGACAACTCTTCAAACTTGATGTCAATAGTATTTTCCACTGTAACATTACACCAATAACTTGTATAGCCTTGCAAAGATAGTAAAACATGCCAAAATGCTTCACAAGAGTTATCATCAACAGCTGTACAAGGACATAAGAGGGTGATAACCAATAGCAAGGTCAAATAGTTAGTTTTAAGAAGCGTCTTTTTAAAAAAGTGGAGAGAGTTTGAGGGGTTCACTGAGAGAACTCCGAGAGCTCACAATAGTTGATGGTACATTCACCAGACATGGAGTGTGAAAAATCAGGGTAACCAGAAGCCAAGATAGATTGACGAGTGTAGGAATGTCGGGGGTGAACTGGTCTTGGTATACATGAGATAAAATATGGGCAAGCAGGGTTTTGGAGGAACTTGGAATATAGGGAGTTTGTGGGAACAAAGATAGGAAACCAGTCAAGAATGTGACAGAATTGTGAAATCTAGGGGGTCAGAGGAATGGAGTGAGGATTTCAGCAGTTATGACATGGAGACAAAACCTCTGTACTTGTAACACAATAAAATTACACCCTCAAAAGACTCTCAAAATTAATCCCAATGGTTCCTAGTTGAAAAGTGTGGTGCTGGAAGAGCACAGTAGGTCAGGCAGCACCCAAGGAGCAGGACAGTTGACGTTTTGAGCATAAGTTCTTCATCAAGTGGGGGTAAGGTATCTGGGAATGTGATATGTAGATGGAGGTGGGGGGTGGTGGTGATAGGTCGGAAAGGAGAGTGGAAAGAGATAGGTGGGAAGGAAGATGGACAGGTAGGACAGTTCAAGAGGGTGGTGCCAAATTGGAAGGTTAGATCTGGGATAAAGTGGGATGAGGGGAAATGAAGAAACTGGTGAAATCGAGATTGTACCAAATCACAATTCCTTGCACTTATCCAGATTGAACTCCCACTGCCATTTTTCTGCCCATTGACCTGTTTGATCAGGATCCTTTTGTAAGCTTGGAAAACCTTCTTCACTGTCTACATGTCACCAATGTTGGTGTTGTCCGCAAATTTACTAACCATGCCTTCTACATTCTCATCCAAATCATTTAATATAAATTACAAACAAAAGAGGACCCAGAACAGATTGTTTCCTGGTTGATTTTCTGAAGATATCAATCAGATTCACCTTTACAATTCACTCAGATAAAGGCAGTAATACTTATAAATTTTTTTTTATTTTCTGAGATTCTAAGAGCTGATAAAGGGGGTTAGGCAGGGAGCTTCTGAATATTCAAGTTGTAGAATCAACAGCCAGATTCCTTTTTCTCAGAAAACTAATCCAAACTCTGACCAATCCATGACAAACTGACTGTCTCATCCATGAGTAAATGATTGGTGGAGATGGAGCCCAAAGATATAGATATATATCTATATATAAACATATCAACCTTCTTCCTCACCACCACGTTTTACAGGGCCCTCAGCCATGTCCAACCCATCTCCCACACTTCAGCCCTCACTCCTCCTTTCCCACTCATAACAGCAAAAGGGACCCCTAGTTCCCACTTACCAGCCTTCACCAGCATCAAATCAAATCCTCTCCCTTCTCTTGTCAGCCTTCCCCAGTGATTGTTCCTCTGGAACACATTGGTCCATTCCTTGCCCACTCCTAACACCACCCTTCACCCCATGGTACTTTCCCCTGCAATCACAGGTGTAAATCCCACCTGTTTATTTCCTCACTATCCAAGGCCCAGACACACCTTCAAGATGAAACAGCGATTTACCTGCTCTTCATTCAATCTAGTCTATTGTATTCACTGCTAATAATGTGGTCTCCTCTACTGTGGAGAAATGAAATGTGGACTGGGCAACTGCTTTGCAGAACACCTTTGTCCTGTCTGCAAAAATGACCTCCAGCTTCCTATTGCCAGCCACTTCGACAAAGCACTGTGCTCCTTGACCAAGATCTCTGCCTTGGGCTTACTGCAATGTTCCAACAAAGTTCAGCACAAGCTGGAATAACAGCAAGTCATTTCCTGCTTGGGGATCCTGCAGCCTTCATTAAGTTCAGGGCCTGAGCACCTTCTCCCATGTCTTTACCTTAACCCTGACACACCAAGCCCTTGTCTTCATGTGGGCTGCTACGACAACAAACTCGTTGTCAGCTACTAATTGCTCCCATTAGCAGCTATGGATTCTGCCAGGCTGAGTTATACCCAATCATATGTCTGCCCTACCTTTCTCTCTCTGGGCTCATCTCCACCAATCATTTCTTCTTACCTCCCAACCCCATCAACACATCTTCAGCATATATGCCAACCTTTTCCAAGCTACAATTAGATCTGAACAAGAGTTCACTGGACCCAAAATGTTAACTGTGCTTTCTCTCCATAGATGCAGCCAGACCTGTTGAGTTATTCCAGTAATTTATGTTTTTGTTTCCTAGTTCCAGAGTTCACAATTCTTTGGGGTTTTTTTTGTTTAATGTTTATGCCTGCTTGTTTTCCTTTTGACACAAACTATTACTCACAGTCCAAAAGTCACCCTTAGCTCACAGTCCACAGTTCACAGCTCCAATCAAAAATTATAAAAGAATAGAACAAAAATAATTAGAAATCGGTAAGGGCTCTTATACTAGAAGTGTCTAGTTGAGGAAACAATACAAAATTAATTTAATTACTGTAATTATTTACAGATTACATAAATTTGATTTGCTTTTTTTTAAAAAAAGATTACTTAGTATGGAAACAGGCCCTTCGGCCCAATAAGTCCACACCGACCCGCCGAAGCACAACCCATTCCCCTACATTTACCCCTTCACCTAACACTACATGGCCAATTCACCTAACCTGCACATTTTTGGACTGTGGGAGGAAACCAGAGCACCTGGAGGAAACCCACGCAGACACGGGGAGAATGTGCAAACTCCACACAGTCAGTCGCCTGAGGCAGGAATTGAACCCGGGTCTCTGGCGCTGTGAGGCAGCAGTGCTAACCACTGTGCCGCCCATCGTGCCGCTTTATTCATTATCACATGTTCTAAAGTACAGTGAAAAGCTTTGTTTATGAGCAGTACAGGCAAATCATAGTAAGCAAGGACATACAGATCATAGAATAGAAAAAAAACTTAGAGGCATGCAGGTTATGATGCATCGGGTGTGCACTAAGCAAGATCAGCATTATTTGAAGCTTTGGAGTCCATTCATCAGTAATAACAACTGGGTAGAGGCTGTTCCTGCGGGTGTATGTGCTCAAGCTTCTATATCTTCTGCCTGATGGAAGAAGTTGTAGCACAACGTTACTGAGGTGGGATGGGTCTTCGATGACATTGGCAGCCTTTCGCAGCAACAAACCATGTAAATGGAGTACATGAATGGAAGGATGGCTTCCATAATGGTCCAGACTGTGCATATCACCTTTTATAGTTTCTTACAGTCCTGGGCAGAGTAGTTGCCATACCAGGCTATTATGTACAGTATGCTTTCAATGGTGCATCTATAAGAGTTGGTGAGGAACCTTTTGGGCATGCTGAATTTTCTGAGCTGTCTGAGGTAGAAGAGGTGTTGTTGTGCCTTCTTGACCGTCACATCTATATGGGAAGTGTAGGACAGGTTGTCGGTTATCATCACTCCTAAAAAGTTGATGTTCCCCACCCTCTCGACCTCAGTTCCATTGACGTGGTGCAATCAACATTGACAAAACTAAAAAAAACTGATCAGAAATTCGGAAAGAAAGGAGGAGAACACAGCCCACCTATGTCATCAAGTTCTCAATTTCCTTTCTGTATTCTGAATAGTCGTTGTTACAAATCTGTCCTACCACAGTTGTGTTATCAGCAAACTTGCAGATGGAGTTGATTCAGAGGTTGGCAAAAGTCGTGGGTGTACAGTAAGTACAGTAGGAGGCTGAGGACTCATCCTTAGGAGGGATCCAGTGTTAAAGTACTTTTGTGGAGGAGGTATAGTCTATCTTCACTGATTGCGATCTGTGGGTCAGAAAAATGACGATCCAGAGGGCAAGGTCCAAGATCTTGGAGTTTTGAGATCAATCTGGAGGGGATAACGTTGTTGAACACGGAGTGTAGTCAATGAGGAGGAATCTTACGTAAGTGCCCTTGGTGTCCAGATGTTCCAGGACTAGGGTAATGGTGTCCGTTGTGGACCTGTTACATCAGTAGGCAAATTATAGGGGATCAGGGCAGGCTGGGAGACTACAGTTGATGTGGGCCATGACCAGCCTCTCGAAGCACATGAATATTACCTATATTAGGACAGAAATAGTCCCAGCTTTGTCTCAATTAATCTTCTTCTCTACTCTGATAAGAGTCCCTTGGGTGGGTGCATATTGTATTCAATCCATCATGAATGCTTTCACAACCATACAGAACACCACTGACCCCGATACTTCCCATCCATGCTCCTCAATTTTACATGCCTTAATCAAATCCAATCTTTCTTCATAGCTAGTTATCGAAGTCTTGGCAATGTCCTCATGAATCTCCTATATCCCTTAGCAGTTCAATTACATCTATTCTGTAATGAGGTGTTAAGAATTGCAGACAGTACTGAAGTTATGACCTAACTCGAGGTTTTATAGTTTTGCAGTCCAACTTCCTTAATCTCACATTCCATACCTCAGCTAAAAAAAAACAAATGATTCCATATGGCCTTTTAATCATCTTATTTACTTGTCCAGCTAACTTCAGGGAATTGTGGATATTCACTTCCTCTACACTTCTTAGTATTAAATACACTTTGCCTTGCCTGGTTTACCCACCACAGTACCTCACCACTCACTTCTCCAGGCTGAATTCCAGAAGTTAATTTTCGTGCTATTAACTAGTGCTTTGATAGCACAGAATTAGTCATAGGGATGTACAGCCCAGAAACAGACCCTTTGGTCCAACCCGTCCATGCTGACCAGATATCCACATTTATCTGATCCCATTTGCCAGATCTCTAAACCATTCTGATTCATATCCCCATCCAGATACTTCCTAAATGTTGTAAGTGTACCAGCCTCCACCACTTCCTCTGGCAACCCATTCCATACATTTTGTATGAAGAAGTTGCCCCTTAGGTCCCTTTTAAATCTTTCCCCTCTTAACATAAACCAATACCCACTAGCTCTGGACTCCCCCACTCCAGGGAAAAGACCTCCAGGGAAATGTCTATCTACCCTGTCCATGCCCCTCATCAGTTTATAAACCTCTGTAAGGTCACCCCTCAGCCTCTGATGCTCCAGGGAAAAAGCCCAAGCCTTTTCAGCCTCTCCCTAGTTGATATGATACACAAGGTGGCCATTCAGCCCATTGTGTCTGTATTAGTTATATTATCACAAGACAATCTCTCCATATCCCAGCATACATTTTCTATCCAAATAAACATCCAATACCTTATAGAACATAGAACATAGAACAATACAGCACAGAACAGGCCCTTCGGCCCACGATGTTGTGCCGAACTTCTATCCTAGATTAAGCACCCATCCATGTACCTATCCAAATGCCGCTTAAAGGTCGCCAATGAATCTGACTCTACCACTCCCACGGGCAGTGCATTCCATGCCCCCACCACTCTCTGGGTGAAGAACCCACCCCTGACATCTCCCCTATACCTTCCACCCTTCACCTTAAATTTATGTCCCCTTGTAACACTCTGTTGTACCCGGGGAAAAAGTTTCTGACTGTCTACTCTATCTATTCCTCTGATCATCTTATAAACCTCTATCAAGTCACCCCTCATCCTTCGCCGTTCCAACGAGAAAAGGCCGAGAACTCTCAACCTATCCTCGTATGACCTACTCTCCATTCCAGGCAACATCCTGGTAAATCTTCTCTGCACCCTCTCCAAAGCTTCCACATCTTTCCTAAAGTGAGGCGACCAGAACTGCACACAGTACTCCAAATGTGGCCTAACCAAAGTCCTGTACAGCTGCAACATCACCTCACGACTCTTGAATTCAATCCCTCTGCTAATGAACGATAATACTCCATAGGCCTTCTTACAAACTCTATCCACCTGAGTGGCAACCTTCAAAGATCTATGTACATAGACCCCAAGATCCCTCTGTTCCTCCACCTGACCAAGAACCCTACCATTAACCCTGTATTCCGCATTCTTATTTGTTCTTCCAAAATGGACAACTTCACACTTGGCAGGGTTGAACTCCATCTGCCACTCCTCAGCCCAGCTCTGCATCATATCTAAGTCCCTCTGCAGCCGACAACAGCCCTCCTCACTGTCCGCAACTCCACCTTCCTGAATGCCTCAACTGAATCTGCCCTGACAATATTTCCAAGTAGTGCATTTCATATCCTAACTATTCACGGAGTGAAAAATGTTTTTCTCATCACTCTTGCTTCAGTTGCACATCACCTTAAACTTATGTCTTCTTGCACTTTCTTCTTCTATGAGCAGAAACACTGATCTCCTTCCAGCCCATTCATGATTTTGAAAACCGCTGTCAAATTTCCTCTCAGCCTTCTTGTCTCCAAGAACAGTCCCAACTACTTCAATCTGTCCTCATAATTGAAATTTCTCATTTCTGGGACCATTCTTGTAAACCTTTTTTTGCATCTTCTCCAAATGCATTCACATCTTTCCATGTGGTACCCACAACTGTACACATTAGTTCAGTAGAAGTTGAACAAGTTCTTCTACAAGCTCAAGATTACCTCTTTTCTCTTGTACTCTGCACCCCAATCAAAGTTTCTAGCCTTGCTGCCCTCAATGATCTGTTCAACATATACATTCAGATCCCTCTGCTCCTGAACTCCATTGCGAATTGTAGGCCCTATTTTACATTGTCTGTCAACGTTTTCCGATCAAAGTTCACTACCTCACAACTTTCTGCATGGAATCCCATCTGCTAACTATCTCTACGTGCCAACAACCTGTCAATGTCCTTTGGGAGTTCCATATTATCCTACTCAGTTTACAATTCTTCCAAAATTGGTGTCAAGTGCAAACTTTGAAATTCTTACCTGTGCATCAAGATCCAGATCATTAACTCATATCAGATAAAGGAATCTTCAAAACTGATCCTTGGGGAATTCTACAATGAATCTTCCTCCCGCCCGAAAAATATTAATTGAGCATTAAGCTCTATACATTAGAACTCTGCCTCATTTCTGCCTCGGCGCCAGAGACCCGTGTTCAATTCCCACCTCAGGCGACTGACGGTGTGGAGTTTTCACGTTCTCCCTGTGTCTGCGTGAGTTTCCTCCAGGTGCTCCGGTTTCCTCCCACAGTCCAAAGATGTGCATGTTAGGTGAATTGGCCATGCTAAATTGCCCGTAGTGTTAGGTGAAGGGGTAAATGTATGGGTGGGTTGCGCTTCGGCGATTCGGTGTGGACTTGTTGGGCCAAAGGGCCTGTCTCCACACTAAGTAATCTAATCTAATCAACTCAGCCAATTTTGAGTTCATGATGCCATGATCTGTATAACATCTGTCACAAGTTTGTTGAATGGCAAATGCCTTCTAGAAATAATGTATAATATATAAACAGCATTATCTCGTCAAAACATACCAGCAAAATGAATTCTGCCTTAGAAACCCTGAATCTTTTCAAACTTTCCCTGTGAGATTACCAATTCTATTCTGAATAAACGTTTCTAGAAGATTTTCACCAATAAAGTTAAACTGACAGATTCTTGATCAATAGGGGAATCGAGAACTATGGGGAAAGAGCAGGAAAGTGGACATGAGGAATGTTAGATCAGCCATGATCCCATTGAATGGTAGAGCAGACACAAGAGGCTGAAAGGTCTATTCCTGTTCCTATTTCTTATGGTCCTATGAAACCCATGTCCTCAGAAACCTAGCCTGGGGTTCTCGATTATCATCCAGTGACATTGCTACTAAACTACCACCTCCCCTTCATTTTCCATAGCTCTGGCAACATTTACTCTACACATAGACATCTTCCTTTTCCAGCACCGTAATTGTCTCCTTAGCAAACACTGCCACCCTGCTCCCTTCCTTCCTTTGTCTATTTTTCCTGAATAAATTATACCCAGGAATATTTAACACATTATCTTACCCTTCCTTGATCCAGGCCTCTGTCACCACCACAACACAAATCCACACTGCAATCTGGGTTGTAACTCAAATTTATTTACTATACTCTGTGTATTAACATACATGCATTGGATGTCCTTTCTTTTTCTCCTACCTGATTTCGGTGATTAAATTATTATTCTGCATTCTACTGCCAGCTGTTTCCCTGCAAGCCCTATGCCAGCAAGGCCTAGCATTCTGCTCTACTAATCGTTCTTGGTTCCCATGCCCATACCAAGAAAGTTTAAAGTCCACCCAATGGCACTAGCAAGATGCTGACAAGGTGTTCAGGTGCACCTAATTTGTACAGGTACTATTTTTGCCAGAGCCACTCCCATTCCCTCATGAATCTAAAGACCTCTCTACTGCACAAAATTTCCAGCAATATATCCATTATCCTGTTATTTCTATACTCACTTGCACGTGGCATTGGAGTAATGTAGAAATTACTAAATTATGTAGTGACATGACTAGACAGGAGCCCAGACTTCTGAGGTGAGTAAACAAATTTATTTGAGAAGATGGAACATCTGTAACTGCAAAATAATATAAATGCACACCTCCAATAGATAACACTGAGAAAATTGCTTCTGCTCAATGTGTCAGTCAATCTACTCACAGATACCAGAAATAGTAGAGGTAACATTGGTTGTGTGGCACTACTATTATGTTAAATAGAATAGATGCTAAACTCTGTTACAGGCTTTTTGGGATGAATTGGCTCGCTTCCATGGATATTGAACCCTGCCATTCATTCAAAAGTGAAGTTAATCCCTGATAAATTGCATAATGTTCAACATAATTCACAATCCCCCACATATAGAAATATTCAAGTCCACATGCAGCAACAACTGGACAATATTTAGACAAGTGGTGTGCAACATCTTTTCCAAATATGTAGCAAACAGCATCTCCAAGAAGACAGAATCTAACCATCTCCCCTTGATAGCTACATCCTGGAGGTTACCATCAACCAGAAACTGAACTGAACCAGTCATATCAGTACTGTAAGTTAAAAGGAGGGTTCAAAGCTTGGAAGTTTTAGAAAGCTTTTGTGACAATGCCATTTAACAAGGTCATTTTGTCCTTGGGTTTCTTTAAGACAGGTTGTAAAGGTAGAGATGTCAAGGAGGCTAGAAAGAACCTCACTTAACAGTGGCAAGGGAGTGACTAGTTCTCCGCTTTCAGGTTTTTTTCGAGTTTGGTTTACCTGTGGCAGTCACAAGATGTTGCAGTCCAGGAAGGGTGTATCTTCAGCACATGATTCCTGACTGACTTTCTCTCTGAGATGTTCTGCCCGTAAGAATTGGTGTTTCATTTACCTTTTTTGCCAAGGGGTGTGTTTATGGGACGCTACTGGATTGAAACAATTCCTTAGTTAAGTTGTTGATTAAGGTCAGTTAAGTTTTCCAATAGATAAATTATTCTAAATTCCATTTTCTTTTGCTTATATTTCAACTGTAATGTTTTATAATTTCTGTGCTGCTTAAAGCCAAGTGGTTTAACCAGCTTCACATCTGCCTTTAAAATAAGAAAAAGTTAGGGTCTAGGCTACCTTCTTAAAATATTTTGAAGGGGTCTAGCCTGGTCCATAACACTTTGGATAAAGCTAGAGGTTGTTGTTCAAAATCAATCCACTTGAAACTGGTGGTAATACACTGGCATGAATTGAGAATTTGTTAGCTGACAGAAAATAGGAGGAATAAAAACGTTGTTAGTAAACTGGAAAGGAGTGACACATGGGCACCTCTGGGATCAGTATTTGGGCCCCAGCTATTCACAATATATTTCAATGATGTGGATGAGGGAAATGAGTTCAATATCTTCAAGTCTGTAAATGACACAATTCTAGGTGGGATTGAGAGTGGTGAAGAGTATGGGAAGAGTTATTTATACAAGTTGAGTGAGTGGGCAAATACGTGGCAGATACAGTATAGTGTGGAGATTGGCCAATGAGGTGAGAAAAACAGAATGATAAAATATTACTTAAATGATGATAGATTGGGAAATATTGATATACAAAGGATATACATGAAGTGTCCTTGTATACAGGTCACTGAAACCAAGTATTCTGGTGTTGCAAACGTTTAGGGAGCCACATGGCTTATTAACCCTCACCACAACAGGATTTGAATACAAGGAAGTATTACTGCAGCTGTACAGCACTTAGAGAGACCACATCTGGAACATTGTGTGAATCCTGCTCTCCTTACCCAAGAAATATACATGCCATAGAGGGTACCAGAAAAGGTTCATTTAACCAAAACCTGTGGTGGTCAATCTTCCAAATGAGGGAGTGGGTCAACTTGGCCCGTATAAATTGATGTTCAGAAGAATGAGGAGGAAATCTCATTGAAATATCCAATTCTGACAGGGCTGAAAGACTGGAGGTAGGGATGATATTTTCCTTAGCTGGGGATCCAAAGCAACCAGGTCTCATGATATGTGGTAGGTGATTTTGGACTGAGATAAGGAGAAATTTCTTCACTCAGAAAGAGGGTGGTGAACCTATGGAATTCTCTAAACAAGATGATTGTGGAGCTGAAGTGAATGAATATATTCAGGAATTAATTAAATTTCTAGAGATTAAAAGGTGGAGCAGTGCAGGCATAAGATATTGATAGACAGATTAGCCACGATCGTGTCAAATAGAAAACAGCTTAAAAAAAATCATTCACAGGATAAGGTCATTACTTGTTAGACCAGCATTTATTGTTCCTCCTTAATAGGCAAAAAAAAGAGTCAAACACATCAGGTCTGGAGTCAGGTGTGGTCTAGACCAGGTAACGATAGCAGTTTCCTTCCGTAAAGTATTTTAGTGAACAATATGTTTTTTTCTGATGATCAGCATTGGTCAATATTAGACTCTTAAGATTTATAGTGAATTCAAATTCCACCATCTATCATAGTGGGATTCAAATTCGAGTCCCTAGAAAATATCTAGGTCTCTGGATTAACAGTAAAGCAATTATGTCACTAAGCCATCAGATTCCCCTCAATGGCCTATTCCTTTTCTGAATTTCTATATTTTTATTTCTGCAGTGAGTATCTCATCATCCAAATCCCAAAACCTATCCAACATTCACATCTCAGGCATGTGATGGAATATTCTCCATTCACCTGGATGAGTTAAGAAGCTCAAGCACCTTTACTCCCTGCACCCCTTCACACACAGTGGCAGCAACATGCATCATCTACAAGATGCACAACTGCCAAGCTTCCTTTGGCAGCATCTTCTAAACCTGTAAACTCCACCATCTAGAAGGACAAAGATACCTGGAAACACTAGCATCTGTAAGCTCCCCTCCAAGTCACTTCCATCCTGACTTGGAAATACACTACATTTCCTGCAGCATCTTCAGGAGAAAGATCCTTCAATTCTCTTCTGATCAGCATTGTAGGTGCATGTGCAACACACCTCTGCATCAATACAAGAAGGCAACTGCCATCCTCTCGGGAATAATTAAGAATCAACAACAAATTCTGGCCGACATTCCAAGAAAGAATAAAACGCCTTTATAAAACCTTGGTTTGGTTTCAAATGGAGGACTGCGTTCAATTCTGCATCAGAAAATTCATGAGAATTGCTCTGGATACAGGGGCAAGGGGATAAACTGAACATAGGATTGGTCTTCTTCAAAGAAAGAGGGTTTGAAAGAAGATTTAGCAGTAGTGTTAAGGTTCATAAGGGATCTAGACGAGTCAATGAAGAGGAGCCATTCTCAACGATGGAAGGTTCAAGAACTGGAGGATACCAATTAAATCTACAAGTACGATAGAATACTCTCCAGAAAGCTGGGGGTTGGCTAATGTGGTGCTATTATTTAAGGAAAGCTGTAAGAAAAAGCCAGAGAACTCTAGACCAGTGAGCTTTAAGTCACAAGGATGTTACCAGGACTGGGGGAGTTTGAATCATAGGAACAGACTGAATAGGTTGAGGCATCTTTTTCTGAAGTGTTGGAAGCTGAGGGGTGACTTTACAGAGGTGTATAAAATCATGGGAGGCATGGATAGGGTGAATAGCCAAGGTCTTTTTCCTAGGGTGGGGAAGTCCAAAACTAGAGGGTATAGATTTAAGGAGTGAGGAGAAAGATTTAAAAAGGACCTTAGGGGTAATTCTTTCACACTGAGGGCGGTGCACCTATGGAACAAGCTGCCCAAGAGATTGGTGGAGGCAGTTATATAATAACAGAAACGTTATATAATAATAACAAAAACATTTAAAAGGCATCTGGATGGGTATATGATTGGAAGGGTTTAGAGGGATATGGGTCAAACGCTGTCAAATCAGACAAGGTCATATTGGGGCTTCTTAAGAGGTGAGGACTGCAGATGCTGGAAGTCAGGGTCAAGAGTGTGGTGCTGGAAAAGCACAGCAGGTCAGATAGCATCAGAGAAGAGGAGGATCGACGTTTCGGGTATGAGTCTGATAAAGGGGGCTCATGCCCAAAACGTCAATGCCCAGCACCACACTCTTGACTCAGATTGGGATCTCTCATCGGCACAAACAAGTTGACCCAAAGGGCCTGTTGCTGTATGACTTTATGACTACCTGGATGTGTGTAGCTCCAACAGCACTCAAATAGTCTGATTGGTACTACATCAAACACCTTCAATATTCACCATTTACTCGCTCCATCAGTGAACATAACATATAAAAGATGCACTGAAGGAATTCACCTTTGAGAACATCTTCCAAAAAGGGATCAATTGGATTTCCTTATACAGCTAAGATGAATCAAATCTTTCTGATTCAACTGCATGTAACTTTATCCCTTAGGAGTGAATCTCTTGTAAAGAGTCCAGGAGAATGGTAGGGCGGAGGATTGAAGTCTTTGCATTAAAAGCATGGCTAGGGATCATGCATAGTGAGGCATCTGGGAGCAAGACATGGAGGCCAAGCAGAGTGTAAGATTATTGGGGTGTATAAAACAGAAACAAAAATTCTGAAGATCTGAAATAAATACAAAAGTCAGCAGGTGGTGCATATGAAATACTGACATGCGTGGGATGCATATGGAATGTATTGTACATTACTTTAAAGCATTCAGAATCCTTTCAACCTCTACATCACATTCCAGATTAGCTCTGTACTCAACTCAGTGAATCAACAAATTCCACTCAAATATACATGTTGTAGAAATGCAATAGTTAAAACTAGTCAGGGAATAAGTTGACACATAATCATGGAATTAATGCTCAGAGTTGAATGTGACACCTCTGTTGAGTTCCTCAGCACTGTAAGATAGGACTTGAAATGTTATCGGTTTCTCTCTCCACAAATGTTGCTAAATGTGCTGAGGATTTCCAACATTCTCTGTTTTTAGTTCAGATCTCCAGCCTCTATGGTATTATGCTTTTGACCCAATCATGGAGCTACTTACAACCACTGACGTGAAGTTCAAGTTTTGAAGTAAAGAAACCAGTTACATTTCAGTTTGATAACAACACACCAGAGAACGGTCAACGAGTTGAAAAGGAAATGAAGAAATTCAAGACAAGAATTGATACGCAAAATAGTAATTGAACAACGAGTGACCTTCAAACAAAGGAGATAGTTAAGGTTCAGAATAGACATGAGGGGAAAAAAAGATAACTAAATTCTCCATGATCACTCCATGATTGTATGCCATGTTTGTACAGATATGGGGTTATATCCAACATTTTTATCTGTATTGTTAAAATAATGGTTCCCAACTCCACCCCTTCATTGAAAAGTGGGGATCTAAATTGGGATTTACAAGAACTGACCACAATGAAAGTTTATATTGTGGCATTTGGTGGATTTGGGAAGTAGGCTGCACAGAGTTACATTTGAATGTTACCTTTCTCGAGCATTCTTTCAGTAAAAGAGATGCCATAGTATTGGCACATTTTCAGGATTTTCTTATATTCCTCAAGGCAGCGTTGCCTATGCACATTGTTTGCCTTTCCCATCTCTCCAGCTATTGTAGTCGGTAGTGAATGACAGGCTATGGTACGCTTCTCTCCTCTCACAAGCAGACATTTTCCCATCAAATCCATGTAATGCAGTTTGTCCTGCAAGGTTCAGAAGAGAACAGGGATAACGAATGACAAATATTGAATCATATCTTTCAATTGACTCTAACATTAGCAAAACCAGAGAGAGCCACGTTGTTGACAGAGCCAACAATCCAGGTAATAACGGCCATGAGTCTCTCCAAGGGAACTGCCCTATTCACTGGCCTGACCATTACTGACCGTCTGTTAGAAATGGTGCTTGGCAAGGAAGTCAACTATATGAAAAAAGGTCCAATTAGTTGACCTCAAAATCCAGTTGAAATTCTGTGCTCAGCATATTGGATGATCAAAAAGAAAGGCCGATTTGGCAAAGGTACAGGCAAAAATAAAGCATAGTAAACTTAAATGTGTGTTTCTAAAGAGAGAGCAACACATACAAGTCCAAAAGTTTAAAAAAAATCAAAGCATTATGGGTCTTTTTCTCCTCAATAGGATGCACACAATACAGAGATACCAGTGTGGGGGAGGTAGTGAGAAAAGTTTGGTGATGTTTCAGACAAGAGCTGCTGGGTGTATGGGAAAACTCAAGAGGACTGGAGTTTTACTTGCTATACTTCCCCTGGGAGCAACTGGGAGGATACTGTGAAGGATTTACATTATACCAAATCTCTGTGTTAACCTTAGCAAAAGAGACAGTTGACAAATACAATGTCGTTGATGCCGACATTCAAAGGCACATATGATTGCAGTGTGGGAGACTGCCTCTCTGGTGCCAGAATCAAGGGAGTCAATCATCAGCTACAGAACACTGCTAATTGGTAACAACACAATAGTAAATGGTTAATTTTGCATTAGAGTGACAGACCAACAACTGAATCAAGAAGCGTGGTGCTGGAAAATCACAGCAGGTCAGGCAACATCCAAGGAGAAGGAGAATAGATGTTTCCAGCATGAGTCTGATGAAGGGCTCGTGCCCGAAACGTCGATCCTCCTGCTCCTCAGATGCTGCCTGACCTGCTGTGATTTTCCAGCTCCACACTTTTCAACTCTGATCTCCAGCACCTGCAGTCCTCACTTTATCCTAGTTCAAGGAATTGACCCTACTGACCCCAGATCAGAGAAACTGATGTTGATACAATCAATCAGCATCAGAGTTCAACACACTAGAACCTGTCAGAGAGAGTAAAAGTAAATTGGGCGAAAAATATTATTTTATGACAACCATTCAGAAGATGGATAAGAACAAAGTGGGAGATTAAGTTCATAATTTAACGATATAACAAACTAGTTTTCTGCAGTTCTAAAGTTTATACAATTCACTTTCCATTTGTTCTTTTAGTGCTATGTAGTGTCAATGGCAAGATGGTGGAGTAGTGACAATTTCACTAGACAAGTAATGCAGAGATCCAATTAGTGATTTGAGGACTATAGCAATTAGTGGTATTTGAATTTGACAAACCTGGAATTGAAATCACGATTAGGAAGCTATAAATAAAAACACAGTGCTGGAGAAATTTGCCAGGAGAAATAAAATCAGAAAGTGCTGGAGAAATTCAACAGATAAAGCAGCATCTGAGGAAGGAGAAACAGAGCAAAGCTTTTGAGTCCAACATAACTTTTCTTTGGACTGAAAGGGAATGAAAAGTAATCTATTACAGAGGAGGAGCATCAGGAACTGTTGGCAAGAGCAAATGACATAGGGGTTGCTAATGCTAAGTATGAACAGTTTAAAATACTTCAGCACTGCTGAGAGCAAACTCACATAAAGACGACACCAAGGAAGGGGAGTGATCAAAATAGAGGTCAAAGTTCATGGTCAGTGTTCTATTTCAGACCTGTAGCATCCAGAACAGGTCTGAGGAAGAGTCACTGGACCGGAAATGCCAACTCTGATTTCACTCCACAGACGTTGCCAGACTTGCTGAACTTTCCAGCAATTTCTGTTTTTGTTTCAGATTTCCAGCATCCACAATTCTTTTAGTTTTTAACATGGTTTGCAGGCTGTTCTCCAAATTGTTCTTCAGGCTTCTGAATCCACCTCTCCCCAAAACATCAAACAGACAATGTATTACTTTGTTCAGTCCCCTAGTTTCATAAGTCACTCCAAAATAAGCTTCACTTTCATGTCATCCTCAAGATGGTCTATTTCCATCTAGAGATCATTCACCACTTTCTCAGCTCATCTGCTACTGAAACCCTCATCTAGGTTTTTGTTAACTCTGTACTTGACTGTCCCAACATACACTTGGCTGGTGTTCCACAGTCTTTCCTCCATACACTTGAGACTGTCCAAAATTATTGTTTACTGCGTTTGAACACATACCCAGTCCCAATTAACCTGTCACCCCTAGGCCCACTGACCTACACTGGCCCCTACGCTGACTACCCACATCTTGATTTTCAAATGTTCATTCCTATTCCTTCCATTGCCTTGCCCTCCCCTATCCCTTAATTTCCTTCAGCACCACAAACCTTGATGATGATTTCTCTAATCTTCCAACTGTGGCCTCTTTTATCATCCATAGTTTTAACCCACCTCCAACCTTCGATTACCTGTGCCTTAAAAACTGAAATACTCTCAATCACTCAATATCTACATCACTCACTTCCTTTAAGATACTTCTTATAGACAACCTCCTTGTCCAAGCTGTTGGCCATCTAATCTGCTGGCCCTGAAGCTTTTGAAAGGAAGCAAATAAATCAAACAAAGCATTAAAAAAGAAGATAAAAGAAGAAGATGATAAACAGTTTGGAAGAATCACAGAGGCTTAGCTATAGTGAATTTCACACACTATTTCATTTCTCTCACTCTGTCAAGTCTGGCAAAATGTTTATAAGCTGATGGATGTCAGAGTGTGAGGCAAGAGATCCTGAGAATCTGATCTGTCTTTAGCAAGTAGCTAGCTACGGGACTACTCAAATAATAGTAAGAAGATTATTGTGTTAAACTGGTTTCCAATGGCTTTCCAGTGTCCAAAGAAGACAGACGCTCACAGTATTATATATCATGATGCAACTTTATCAGGGCCACATCCAGGGAGTAGTTCCATGTAGTGCAATGGTCAAGGTGTGTTTTGATATAATGGCAGGGACATTACCAGATGGCAGAGACAATGGTAGATTGTGTTCAGGCTTCTGGCCCGTCCATTCTCTCATGTAACTGACCACATCTTGTTTTAAATTTTATTTTTCTTCATTTGACTTTTGAATCAAATACATTTTTTCTTCCTTTTGCAGCTGCGGTGGTGTAGAAAGACATTGCAACAAGCTATTAAGTGGCGGATCCAGTCACAGCTTGAGCACCTGTTCCAGCATCAACAGATTGGGGTTAATCTTTTTTAACCTTTGCTGTTTCGGTGATGTGCATTCTCAGGAGTTAATTTGGATGGTCTGTCAGTCCTCCAAGTTGAGAATGGGTCCTGGTCCTCGAGAGTTGGTACAGTCTCCTGGCTATGGCGGAGGCTGCAGTATCGGCTGGCAGAGGTGACATATTGGGTTCGGTCAGTGGTGGCAGGGGCTACTTCAGCGTGCTTCCTCCTTATAGGATCCTTAGTGTGGAAACAGGCCATTTGGCCCAACAAGTCCACATCGACACTCCGAAGAGTAATCTATCCAGACCCATTCCCCTACCTAATATTTCCCCTGATTAATGCACCTAACCTATGAAGCTCTGGACACTAAGGGCAATTTAGCAAAGCCAATTCACCTAACTTGCATATCTCTGGACTTAGGAGGAAACCAGAGCACCCGGAGAAAACTCACGCAGACACAGGGAGAATGTTCAAACTCCTCACAGACAGTCACCCAACGCAGGAATCGAATCCTACTGTAAGGCAGCAGTACTAACCACTGATGTACCCTTGGTGTTGCAGCCTCGCGGTTTTGATAGCTGTGCAGTAAGGCATGTCCTGTAGCCACTTATGGAAAAAATCAATAAGCCATGGTTTGAACAAAAAAAACAAATTTGTCTTAAATTATAACTTAAAAATAATAAGTTATGTATTTAAAATGGTGCCGGACTAATTATGGCCTCTTATACATTTATGAGAATACAGGAAAATGTGTATGTAACAATAAGTTAGTGTGCCATATATATTATCCTAAACAAAGTATAATCACTGTCATCGGTAAGTTTTATCATTTTGAATTATTTCAGAACTTAATAGCAAAGATGCAAGCAAGTTAATTAACACTGCTGAATTCTAACAAATGTGGAAGGATACTTGCTCTGAATTCACTCTCTTTCTTAATTACTTCACACTGCTGTGACACATTTATCTTCAAGTTGCTGTATTTAGCCCATGTTGCCAAACCACATTATTCAAATCTGCCCTTTCCCCAGGTGAGAACTTTTACGACTTCTTGATCTCTGTCCTTTTGGTAAAAGCCAAACCTTTTTAGTTTTTTTGTATCTTTAATTGAAAACTAAAATGGCAAATAGAAGCGTTAAATGCCAAGGATTGCATATCGAGTCACAGAGATGTACAACATGGAAACAGACCCTTCAGTCCAACCTGTCCATGCCAACCAGCTATCCCAACCCAATCTAGTCCCACTTGCCAGCACCCGCCCCATATCCCTCCAAACCCTTCCTATTCATATACCCATCCAGATGCCTTTTAAATGTTACAATTGTACCAACCTCAACCACCTCCTCCGGCAGTCCATTCCAGACATTCTGCATGAAAAAGTTGCCCCTTAGGTCTCTTTTATATCTTTCCCCTCTCACCCCAAACCTATGCCCTCTAGTTCTGGACTCTCTGACCCCAGACAAAAGACTTTGTCTATTTATCCTATCCATGCCCCCCATAATTTTGTAAACCTCTATAAGGTCACCCCTCAGCCTCCAACACTCCAGGGAAAACAGCCCCAGCCTGTTCAGCCTCTCCCTACAGCTCAAATCCTCCACCACTGGCAACATCCTGGTAAATCTTTTCTGAACCCTTTCAAGTTTCACAACATGTTTCCAATAGGAAGGAGACCAGAATTGCATGCAATATTCCAACAGTGGCCTAACCAATGTCCTGTATGACCGCCCAACTCCGGTACTCAATACTCTGACCAATAAAGGAAAGCATACTGAATGCCTTCTTCACTATCCGAATCTACCTGTGACTCTACTTTCAACGAGCTATGAACCTGCACTCCAAGGTCTCTTTGTTCAGCAACATTCCCTAGGGCCTTACCATTAAGTGTATTAAGTCCTGCTAAGATTTGCTTTCCCAAAATGCAGCACCTCGCATTTATCCAAATTAAACTCCATCTGCCACTTCTTAGCCCATTGGCCCATCTGATCAAGATCCTGTTGTAATCTGAGGTAACCCTCTTCGCTGTCTACTACACCTCCAATTTTGGTGTCATCTGCAAACTTACTAACTGTACCTCTTATGCTCACATCCAAATCATTTATATAAACAATGAAAAGTAGAGGCACCAATCCTTATGGCACTCCACTGGTCACAGGCCTCCACTCTGAAAAACAAGCATCCACCACCACCACCTGTCTTTTACCTTTGAGCCAGTTCTGTATCCAAATGGCTAATTGTCCCTGTATTCCATGTGATCTAACCTTGCTAACCAGTCTACCATGAGGAACATTTATCGAACGCCTTAAAGAAGGCCATTTAGATCAGATCAACCGCTCTACTCTTATCAATCCTCTTTAGAACTTCTTCAAAAAACTCAATCAAGTTTGTGAGACATGATTTCCCAATCACAAAGCCATGTTGACTATCCCTATTCAGTCCTTGCCTTTCCAAATACATGTACATCCGGTCCCTCAGGATTCCTCCAACAACTTGCCCACCACCAATGTCAGGCTCACTGGTCTACAGTTCCCTGGCTTGTCCTTACCACCCTTCCCAAACAGTGGTACCACGTTGGCCAACCTCCAGTCTTCTGGCACCTCACCTGTGACTATCAATGATACAAATATCTCAGCAAGGGGCACAGCAATCACTTCCCTAGCTTCCTACAGAGTTCTAGGGTACATCTGATCAGGTCCTGGTGATTTATCCACCTTTATGTGTTTCAAGACATAAGGCACTTCCACCTCTGCTACACTTTTTTAAAAAGTTACTAAAACTCATTTTATGTGCTGTTTACAAAGCTGATGGTTCAAGCAGGGAGAAAGTCTAGTTACATGTGAGCTAGAGCCACAAGGTCTACCAATAAAGCCAACAAGATGTATCTGATTTGTTCATGAAATATTGCCAACAACTATGCAATTGAGTCCAAGGTAGCTGAACAGCTTGTGTGAAATTAAGGTTAGGTCAGAGGCCATCAGGCAGGGAACAAACCATTGTACTCTGTAGTAGAAAACATCTCAAGCCTGAAGTTTAACCCAGCTTATTTTCCCTTTCCAGTTATCGTAAGCTTTTAATTCACAAGTGAAATACTTTATAAGTGTGAACCAATCCTGCAAACAAGTAAAAATACCTGGAGAAGGAAGATCAAGAAGCAGCATTTTGATCAGCGCAAATAAAATTTCAGCAAATCCTGCAACCAGAGATCACTGCACTACCTTTCTAATCTTCCCTTCAGCCCAGTAACACACAGGCGTTTTGTTTGTGTCTGTCTGTATGTGTGTATAAAAGAGGAGTTTAAGTAAGTTAGAGTCATAGAGATCTACAGGATGGAAACAGACCCTTCGGTCCAACGTGTCCATGCCGACCAGTTATCTCAATCCAATTTAGTCCCACCTGCCAGCAACCGGCCCATATCCTTCCAAACCCTTTCTATTCACATACCCATCCAGGTGCCTTTTAAATGTTGCAATTGTACCAGCCTCCAACACTTCCTCTGGCAGCCCAACCCATACACGTACCAGCCTCAATGTGAAAAGGTTGCCCTCAGGTCTCTTTTATATTTTCCCCTCCCACCCCAAATCTATGCCCTCTAGTTCTGGACTCCTCAACCCAGGTAAAAGACTTTGTCTATCTATTCTATCCATGCCCCTCATAATTTTGTAAACCTCTAGAAGGTCACCCCTCAGCCTCCGACACTCCAGGAAAAACAACCCCAGCCTGTTCAGCCTCTCCCTACAGCTCAAATCCTCTAGCCCTGGCAACATCCTTGTCAATCTTTTCTGAACCCTTTCAAGTTTCACAACATCTTTCCGATATGAAGTAGGCCAACAGCAATGGGCACAGTGGTTAGCACTGTTGCCTCACAGTGCCAAGACCCCGGTTCAATTCCTGCCTCAGGCAACTGACTGTGTGGAGTTTGCACATTCTCCCAGTGTCTGCGTGGGTTTCCTCCGGTTTCCTCCCACAATCCAAAAAATGTGCAGGTTAGGTGAATTGGCCATGCTAAATTGCCTGTAGCGTTAGGTGAAGGGGTAAATGTCGGGGAATGGGTCTGGGTGGGTCGGTGTGGACTTGTTGGGCCGAAGGGCCTGTTTCCACACTAAGTAATCTAATCTAATCTAATCTAAATATTCCAACAGAGAGTTTTAATAAGTAGAATTGTACGCCAATGACTCATAATTGTCTATCTGCAGTTACAATCTATTTATTTGTAATAAACAGAAATTCTTGATAAGTACAGTCATTTGGCCTGGTAAATTGGGGGAAATCTACATTTTTAAAAATCATTTAACTTTTGTCGTGACTCTGGGAGTAGAGAGGCTTGATTTCTGGGATCATACTCAAGTGAAGTGTATTTTCTTTTACATAACTACATTAAATCTGACTGTTTTTCATTAGGGACATCCCTTACATCCTAAAAGGAAGTTCAAAATGACTCTGCCTCTTGTTAGTTTTGTTACAAACTGGTTAAAAAATTCTGAACACAAAATTCTGCAGCCACTGTATCTTCATACTGAATTTTTCTCTGTTAATATTGAACTGGTTGACCCCTCCCCCACTCTTCGTGTCTAGCTATTTCTGTACCTCTCAACAATTTACCTTTATATTAACATCATCGCTCTGACTCTTTGAGAATCCATCATACACACACAGCATGTTATATTTTTGCTTTTCTGTTTAACCTATACAAACTAATTTGATTAATCTTCTGGTGTATCAAGCCCACTCACAAATATTACACTTCTCTCCTTGATAAAAATTATTTCTCTCATTTGTTGAACCTGTAACCAGCCAAGTCAAACAGCCCATCCAGCCTAGCTTTAGGTCTTTAGGTCATGTTTCAGTATCAGTTCTGACAATTTTGCCCAAATGCAGCAAATTCAAAGACGCAGAATATGACTTGTCAATTGACATCTTCATCTAAAACTCCTGTAAGCCTTTTTTATCCATTACAGCCTCTGTCACACATCAACCAACACAGCCTCATGATGAAGGAAAAATGCTCTAACTTAAGCATGTCATTGTCTGAGCTGCTTTGGCAGTCTATTTATGGCTATGACTATGACAAATTAGAGCACTTCCAATAACACTTACATCAAGACTTGGCCATTATCAAGTGTTGTACTTTAACCAACATGACATTTCAACCTGGTAGTGCTGCAATACAGGACTTAGCTATTTGGCATTTCATTTGACTTTCATGCCAAATAGCTTAGCAGCATCCATTAAACATGGCTAAATGATGCCAGAAGTATCAGATCAGATCAAAGTTCCATAGTCTTGTCACACTCGGTCATTAATTGTGGTGCACAATTAATTAACAGACAGAGAAGGAGGCTCCACAAATGATGAGGAAGCCCAGATCATCAGTGAAAAAAACACAGCTGATGCATTTACAGCAAGCTTTGGCCGAAATCATGGAGTCGATGAGCCATCTTAGCTTCTGCCGAAGGTCCTCAGCATCACAAATGCAAGCTATGAGCAAATTCAATTAGTTGCTGTAGTTGTGGGTATGTTTGCCAAGCTGGAACGTTGATTTGTAGACGTTCCGTCCCCTTTCTAGGTGATATCCTCAGTGATATCACTTCAAAAGGGAACGAAACATCTGTGAATCAACTTCCCAGCTCATCAAATATACCCACAACTATAGCAACTGGCACCCACGCAACAAATCTTTATGCAAACATTGAAAGTCAATTAGTTCAATGCAATATCACCAAATAGGAGACGACACTGGATATGCAGTAGTTCTGGGCTCACACAATATTCCAACAATAGGACTAGCTGCACCTTTAACCAAGTTGCTCTAGTACAGCTATAACATTGGCATCTACTCACAAATTGCAAATTTGCCCAGGTATGTCCTATACAAAAAAGCAGGGCTAATCTAACCCTATTATGTCCCATTAGTCTACTATTGATCATCAGTGAAGCCATAGAGTCAGAGTCACACAGCACTGATACTGGCCCTTCAGCCCAAACTGGTCCATGCCAACCAAAACGTCCATCCACGCTAACCCCATTTCACTGCACTTGGTCCCTATTCTTCTAAACCCTTCATAACCAGTGAATTTATCCATAAGCCTTTTAAATGTTGTTAATGTACCCACCGAAACCACTTCCGCGAGCAGCTCATTTCATATGCATATTAGATTAGATTCCCTACAGCGTGAAAACAGGCCATTTGGCCCACAAGTCCACACCGACTCCAAAGAGTAACCTACCAAGACCCACTTCCCTCTGACTAACACCTAACACTATGGGCAATTCACCTGACTTGCACATCTTTGGACTAAGGAAGAAAACCAGAGCACCTGGAGGAAACCCACACAGACACGGGGAGAACGTGCAAACTCCACACAGACCTGAGGCTGGAATCAAACCAGGATCCTTAGCACTGTGCTGCCCTATTACTGTCTGTGTAAATAAGTTGTCCCTCAGGTTCCCTTTTATTCTTTTCCCCTCTAACCTTAAACCGATGCCCTCTCGCCCTTAATCCCCAATCCTGGAAAAAGGACAGAATGCATTCACCCTATTCCTGACACGAGGTGTAAATGACTGTTCTTGATGTCATGGCAGCACTTGATCAAACATAGAACATGGAACCCTGGCAAAACCAGAGTCAATAGAAATCAAGGGGAAAGCTCTCCACTGGTTAGTGCTACCTGGAACAAAAGGATTGTTACAGTTGTTGGAAATTAATCACCCAAGGCCCATAACAACACTGCAGATGCTCCTTAAGGTAGATATTTGCTAAATAACCTGCTCAGAAATGTGACTACACATGTCTGGAGCAGGTGAGACTTAAACCTGAGTGTTCTAGACCAGAGGTAGGGATTCTGCCACTGCACCACAACAGACCCCTCGGCATTCCTCACGATAATTGACTAGTCCCAACCATCTTCAGCTGTTTTAGCAATGGCCTCCCCTCAACCATAAGGTCAGAAGTAGAGATGTTCTCTGATGATTGCACAATGTTCAGTACCAGTCCATTCATGACTCCACAGATACTGAACCATGTGCATCAAGACTAGATCATGTTCACTGACCCCTTGACAAGTCAGTCACTGAATTTAAATCCTTGAGATCCTCACCTTGTCAAACTGCATGAAGACATCTTGTGAATGTTTCTCTTTCTGTTCTGTTTTACTGCTTGAGAAGATGTCCTCAGATCCCCGCTGTTCTTGATCCCAATTTTCCTTAAGTAGTTCCTCTGGCTCCAGAGAGGATAAATTCATCATCAAACCAATGTCATAAAATGAGCTCAATTCCATTTCTTTCTGCAAAGTGTTTATCTGTAACACATGGTCAAAATTATTGCAATAACCTGAGGACTAAATACTTCATTATTACTTTTGTTATGAGGGGGCAGGAATGAGAAAGGTGAGTAGGAGATTTGGGGCAAGTGAGAGCAGGGTATGCAAGCAGGAGGCAGAACAAAGTGGAAGAAGGCTGAGAGCATAGGTTGGTGAGGATATGGCAATGTGGTGTGGGCGGAGTATCTGGAGGAAGGAAGGAAGTGGAGAGGGGGGAACGAAAGAAGTGGGGTGGGAGGAAAAGTACAGGGCGGGTGATGGACAAGCGGTCGGGGGTGGGGGGAGGTGGGCAGGGAGGATGAGTAGGAGTGCTAATAAGCAGGGTGGAAATCTAGGCAACAGGAAGGTTTGGGAGAGTAGAGGAGGAAAGGGAGACAACATTGCCCCAAATTTTGTTGCCACAGGTTCAAGAGAAGGGCACATGAACAGAGCGAGGGTTAGAGCGAGGGGAAGAGCGAGTGTGGAGGAGAGTAATGGGGAGTGACAGGGAAGGGAGGAAGAGTGAGGGAAGAGGGTGCACAGGGGGGGGGGGGGAAGTGCTTTATTCCAGAGTTTTTCAACCAGTCAGCTGTGGCACACCATTATAGCGTGAGAACTGTCCTACTGTGCTGTGAACGTTTGTACAAAGATAATAAGAATCAATGTAAAACAAACATGGTTTCATCTTAAACATTATTCTATCTAGTCAAAATTACAACTCTTAAAATTCATGAAAATTAATCAAAGTAAAAGCAAGGAATCAATGTTTTGATTCTTAAACATGAATATTCTAAACACAGGTCATCAAAGGGCAAAATTGAGATGACATGATAGTTTTTAATAGTGATCATAGAAACCATGCAATGGTATTCACATCTTTTTTTGTTAATAGTAAAACAAGCTAACATTAGTCATGTCATTAATTTGACTGTAACCATATTTCATCACAACAGCTGACATTAAAAGAAAAAGCGAAATATGCAGAGCTCCGGACGGAGTGCACAATGAAGCTGAAGTTTGAAAACGCGCATTTGTACATATGTTGGCTCTCAGCAGAATGTCAATATCTGATGATTGCTGGTCATGCTATTTCTGTACTCTTGCCATTTCTAGCATCATATTTCTGTGGACTAGCATTTTCCACAATGACATATGTTAAAAAAGCTGAGGAAGTACTGGCGAGTGGAGCAAGATTAGTGAGTGCCCCTCTCAATTCCTCTCTGGATCAAAAGGTTGTATACACACCGACAGGCTCTGATTTCCCATAAACCTGGTAAATTACAATATTTTCTTTACTTTTTGTTCTAGTTCATTGAACTTAAATTCTGTATTGTGTAACTTAAAACAAAATGTACTTCTCAAAATATTGTTATAAATAGGAAATGTGAAATTCAGACCCCGGAACCAAGTGTAGTGTGTGGAACAGATTTGCAGTTGAATATAGTGCATCTTTGCCTGTGGTTATGAAACATTAATATATTTAATGTAATGTTTATGTAATTGAAAAGTGTTGCACTGGAAAAGCATAGCAGGTCAGGCAACATCCGAGGAGCTGGAGACTCAATGTTTTGGGCACAAGCCCTTCATCAGGAATGTGGGATGGGGTAGGGAGAAGTGGGCTGAGAGACAATTAGGAGGGTGGGAGTGGGGCAAGGCATCTGGGAAGGCAATAGGTAGGTGCAGGTGGGAGGTGATAGTGATAGGTTAGAGGAGAAGGTGGGAAGAAAGATGGACAGGTCAAGAGGGCAGTACAGAGTTGGGGAGTTGTATCTGGGATGAAGCGGGGGAATTGGAGATAAGGCAGTGTGTTTGGAGGGTCCCAAGGGTGGAAGATGAGGCATTCTTTCTTCAGTTGTCAGGTGGCTTGGATTTGGCGGTGGAGGCGGCCCAGGACATGCATGTCCTTGGCAGAGTGGGAGGGGGAGTTGAAGTGGTTGACCACAGGACAGTGGGGGTTGTTTGGTACGTGTGCCCCAGAGATGTGCCCCGAAATATTCCACAAGTTGACATCCCGTCTCCCCTCTGTAGAGGAGACCACATCGAGAATAACAGACGCAGTAGATGAGGTGTTTAGATATGCAGGAAAATCTCTGCTGGATGTGAAAGGATCCCTTTGGGGCCTTGGATGGAGGTGAAGGGGCAGGTGTGGGCGCAGGTTTTACACCTCTTACGGCAGCAAGGAAAGGTGCCAGGAGTGGAGGATAGGTTGGTGGGGGGCGTGGACCGAAAGAGGCCTGGGTGGAATGATTCTAGATTGCTGAGGTGGGTATGGCAGCAAATCAAGGAAGCGTTGACAGACATTTTCCAGCCAGGATTAGTTCCAGGCTACTGGAGGGTTACAAATGTGAATGCATACGGTGTGTTAGCTTTTATCGGTAGAGGGATTGATATTTGGAGCCACAAGGTCATGGTGCAGCTGTACAAAACTTTGGTGCGGCTGCACTTGGAGTATTGCATACACTGCTGGTCACTGTATTAAAGGGAGGACGTGGAATCCTTGGAAAGGGTTCAGAGGAGATTTATGAGGATGTTGCCTGGTATGGAGTGAAGGTCTTACGAGGAAAGGCTGACGGACTTGAGGCTGTTTTCATTAGAGAGGATGGTTGAGTGGTGACTTAAATGAGACATATAAGATAATCAGAGGGTTAGATAGGGTGGACAGTGAGAACCTTTTTCCTCAGATGGTGATGGCAAGCACAAAGGAACATAGCTTTAGGTTGAGGGGTGATAGATATAGGACATATCTCAGAGGTAGTTTGTTTACTCAGAGAGAAGTAGGGGCGTGGAACGCACTGCCTGCAACAGTAGTAGACTCATCAACTTTAAGGGCATTCAAATGGTCATTAGATAGACATATGGACAAGAATGGAATAGTGTAGGTTAGATTGGTTTCACAGGTCGGCGCAACATCAAGGGCCGAAGGACCTGTACTGCCCTGTTCTATTGTTTAAGAAAGGGGCAAAGGATAACTACAGAATTGTCAGCTTGACATCAATAGGAGCAAAACTGATGGACACCACAGTATAGGATAAGGTGTAATACACTTGAAAAGTAAAATAAGTTATTGCAAGACCCTGTAGAGATTTTATGATTCTAATGTGATAGTTGCAAGCAATCAATTCAGCTGGAAAATGTGGGTGCACCATGGAATTAGAATATAGGATACAGTATTATATTAGAATACAGGACAGCATAGACCCTTCGGCCCTCAATGTTATGCCGATCTTTTATCCTACTCTATGATTTTACTATCATCCACATGCTTATCCAAGAGTTGCTTAAATGTCCTTAATGCATCTGACTGCTAGTGCATTCCACGCACCCACCATTCTGTGTAAAGAACCCAACACTGACATCTCCCCAAACCTTCCTCCAATCATCTTAAAATTATCCCCCCTCATGATAGCCATTTCCAGACTGGGAGAAAATCTCTGACTATCCACTCTACCTACACTTCTCATCATCTTGCACACCTCCATCAATTCGCCTCTCACCCTTCTTTGCTCCAATCAGAAAGGTTCTGGCTTCCCCAACCTTTCTTCATAAGACATGTCCTCCAGTCCAGGCAACATCCTAATAAATCTCCTCTGCACTCTTTCTAAAGCTTCCACATCCTTCCTATAATGAGACGACCAGAACTGAACACAATATTACAAGTGTGGTCTAACCAGTGCTTTATTGAGTTGCAACATAACATCGTGACTCTGAAATTCAAACTCCCTGTGAATGAAAGCAAACACACCACATGCCTTCTTAACAGCCCTATCAACATGGGTGGCAGCTTTGATAAATCTATGGACATGGACCCCAAGATCCCTCTGTTCCTCCACACTGCTAAGAATCCTGCTGTTAACCCTGAACACTGCATTCAAATTTGACCTTCCAAAAAGAATCACACTTTTACACATTGAACTCTATCTGCCACGTAGCAGGCCAGTGCTGCACCCTTTCAATGTCCCGTTGCAACCTACAACACTATCCACGACTTGTGTCATCACCAAACTTACTAACCCACCGTTTCACTTCCTCAACCAAGTCATTTATAAAAATCACAAACAGCAGAGGTTTCAGAACAGATTTCTGCAGAACACCACTGGTCAGAGCTCCAGGCTGAATACTTTCCATCTGCCACCCTCTATCTTCTACGGGTCAGCCAATTCAGTATCCAGACAGCCAGAATTCCCTGTATCCCATGCCTCCTTACAATCCCAACAAGCCTACCATGGGGAACCTTACCAAACACCTTACTAAAATCCACGTACACCACATCCACTGTTCGACCTTCATCAATGCATTTTGTCACATCCTCAAAGAATTCAGTAAGGCTTGTAAGGCATGACCTGCCCCTCACAAAATCATGCTGACTATCTCCCATCAAACTACGATTTTCCTAATAATCATAAATCCTATGTCCCAGAATCCTCTCCAATAATTTTCCCAGAGACATAAGACAGACTGGTCTGTAATTTTGAAGATATCCCTTTTGCCTTTCTCCAACAAGGAAATAACATTTGCCACTCACCAACCATCTGGCACTACTGAAATGGACAGTGAGGATGCAAAGATGATTGCCAAAGGTACAGCAATCTCTTCCCTTGTTCCAGGGTTTAGATATTTCAAAAGGAATAGGGGAGGAGAGGCATTGCTAATCAGGGATAGTATCACAGCAGCAGAAAGGGAAGTTATCGAGGAGAGTTTGTCTTGATTGTTTTCTGGGTGGAAGTCAGAAACAGGAAAGGAGCAGTCACTTCAGTTGTAGATTCCTTTCCCCAAGCCCATTTTGGATATTACATCCCAACATGTAGGCATGTAATATCCTGCCAAAGGCTTTCTCTAGGCTGATGAGGAAGCTTTCTGCTGTCTGTCTTGCCTCTAAGCAATCTTATCCCTGAGGATTGAGAGGCTCCCAAAAATCTTCCTGTCCAGTACAGGTTTGGCTGGGGTGAATCACCAATCCCAGAGCAGACCTGACCTGATTGCTTCAACAGACCAACTAAACCATTCCACTAAAATCTATCAAAACCATTCCAAACTTCTTTCTGGAAATTTTGATTACATTAATGGCTTTGCTGACATTTGACACGTGACAATGACATGCAAGTAACTTTTTAAGATGTCTGGGCACTTTGACGGTTGAGCTCTCACTTTGTACTTTGTGATTCCCAAGTCCCCTAACCTTTGGAGTCTTCACAGAATTTCTTGTCTCACTGAGTTGAGTAGAAGCATTCAATTAGAAGATGTGTACATGTGTGTGGAAGGAGAAGAAAGAACAGAGACAAGGGGAGGAAAAACAATAGGTAGGTATACGTAAATGGCAGGTCCTTTAGGACAGAGATCCTTGGGTGCAAATCCATAATTCACTAAAAAGTGGCAGCATACACGTGGATAAGGTGGTAATGGTACATACCATGCTTGCCTTTGTCGGTTGGGTGCTATATACAAATATGGCTGACCATGTTGCAGTTGTATAAAACTTTAGTTACGCCACATTAGGATTGACGACTACACTAACAGGAGGGAGGGATGTGGCGGCTTTGAAAATGCTGCAAAAGAGGTTTACCAGAATAATGTCTGGTTTGGAATTTATTAGCTAGGAGGAGAGTTTGGACAAGCTTGGATTGTTTTCGATAGAATGTAGGAGGCTGAGGGGCAACTTGATAGAAGTGCATATACAAAGCTTAGAGGCGTGGATACTTAAGTACAAGGAGGTATAGATTTAAAGGTGAAAGGAGATGTGCGAGACAACTTTTCTTTAATACAGATGCACTATACTCTTCTATATTTGCTGAAAACCAAGGCGTGCGGAATGGGGAAGAACGGGGGAGGAAACAGGGACAGAAATGAGGGTGGAGAGGATAAACAGGGATGGGGTAAGGAGCACTGGAACTGACCTCGACTGGGGTGGGCTCACTCAAGCCTAGGCTGTCTTTGTGCCTGGACGCCCGCTGCTGCCTCTCCAGTGATTCGAGGACGCGGAGCTCCAGGTCGTTGGCGGAGAGTTTGCTGTTGATCCACCTCCGCACATTCTCCATGACCTGCAGCTCGGCTCGTTGCCGCTTCCTGGCAGACAGCCACTCGGTGTACTCGGCCTCACTCCAGCCCCCCGCCTCCAACCCTGAGCGTGGCGCCTCGGCCTCCGCCTCCGCCTCCTGGAGGGATTGGTCGGCCGGCAGCCGCGCGGGAAGCCGAGGCTGGGCCCGCTCCGGAGCCCTCATCGCGGTGCTGACCCTCAGCTTACATCGGGGGAACCCGAACGTCTTCGAGGCCATTTTGAAGAAGTGAGTCCTCACCATCTCCCGGCGGCGGCGGCGGCACATCGGCCAGTCCGGGACCGGGTCCGCCCCGGCGACTGCACCGTCCTCCGAGAGCGGGTCCCCTTCTGAGACCGGACCGTCCTCCGACAGCGGGACCCCTTCCATAGCCGGTTCTCCCTCCGTGACTGGATCCTCCTTCATGACCACGCCGTTTTCCATCGCTCCCTGTTTCGGAACCATGTTGTTTGAATCCGTCGTCGGACCGTTACCACGACAACCGAGCCGGCTGCTGCCGATCCTCTGCTCTGATTGGCTCACCATGTAGTGCTGTGATTGGCTAATCGAGGAGGCGGGACGGTTTGAAGTCCAAGTTCGTTCGAAATTTCATTGTCGACGGTTGGTGGGGGGGGGTTCATCCGGGTCCTGAGTGCAGCCCCGCCCCTTTCCTTAACTGCCCTGTTCCCCTCGGCTCCCGCCATTACAGTGGGCGTTGTTCACTGAATTATAGAGATGTACAGCGAGGAAACAGACCTTTCGGTCCAACCCGTCCTTGCCGACAGGTATCCCAACCCAATCTAGTGCCACCTGCCAGCCCCCGGCCCATGTCCCACCAAGCCCTTCCTATTCAGATACCCATCCAAATATTCGAGCACTGATCCATCCCTCAGCATTTGGACGCTCGGCGTGGTACCTCCCAGCCTCAAGTTGAAAGGCCCACAATACCAGGTTATAGTTCAACAGGTTTATTTGGAAACTTTCGGAGTGCTGCTCCTTTGTCAGGGAGCTAACCTGGGTAACTGCTGTGCTGCTAGCTCGCTGTGCTTGAAGGTTTGCTTTCAGACGTTTTGTCGCCACTCTAGTCACATCATTATCCAGTTGTGTGATTTTTAACTTCGTCCTCCACATCACAGCAATCTCCCTTCTGCAACCTCGCCCTTTCCCCACAGAACTGCGTCTTTCTACAGACCCTTTCACCAATCCATCACCGCCCCCACACCGCGCTGTGGTACAACTCGAATTTTTAATTTGATTTTATAATTGTCACTAGGTAGAGTGAAAGGTTTTGTGTGCAGAACAGACAAATCATACCATACGTTAGGGTAAGAGAAATGAGCGAAGAATGCAGAGATGGCGCACAAAAAGCGGGATCAACTTTAAGTTTAAAATTTGAGAGGTCCGTTCCGGAGTCTAATAACAGCAGAGAAAAGGCTGTTCTTTAATCTGTTGATACGTGTGTTTAAACTACTGCCTGACGGAAGAGGTTGAAAAGAGATTATAACTGGGCTGGGTGGGAGAGGTCTTTGATTATGCCTTTTTGAGAAGTCCGGATGTAGTCAGTGGGTGGAAGATTAGCTTGCATGATGAACTGGATGGAATGTGTTCACAACTCTAGTTTCTTACAATCGTGAGCAAAGCAATTGCCATATCACGCCATGATGCATCAGATAGAATGCTTTCTGTGGTGCATCTATAAGAATTGGTAAGGGTCTGTAAGTTAGTTCGCTGTGCTTGATGGTTTGTTTTCAGACGTTTTGTCATCATACTAGGTAACATCGTCAATGAGAGTCCCGGTGAAGTGCTGATGGGATGTCCTGCCTCTCTGTTTCTAAGTCTTGGTTTCTTAAAGTGGGTGATGTCATTTCCATTTCTTTTTATCAAGGGAAGGTAGATATGATCTAAATCCTGCTAGTTTGTCTGATGGTAAGAGTCTTTATGAGAATGTGCCAAATATCTTTAGCCTCCTGAGGCAGTAAAGGCATTGTGCATTCCTGACTGTAAGGTCAACATGGGTGGACCAGGAGAGATTATTGGTGATTACCAATTCCTAGGAACTTGATGCTCTCGACCATCTCCATCTCATTGATGTAGACAGGAGTGTGCCCTTCAACTTGCCTCCTGAAGTCAATACTCAGCTGTTTTGTTGTGCTGTTGTTGAGGGAGATATAATTGTCTTTACAGCATGCCACTAAACACTTTCCTTTCCTGTATTCTGTCTCACAGTTGTTTGAGAGCTGGCCTACACCAGTGGTGTCTTCAGCGAATTTGTAGATGGCGTTAGGACAGAATTTGGCCTCACAGTCATGAGTGTAAGGGGCTGAGTACGCAGCCTTCTGGGGTGTCGGTGTATTGAGGATTAGCCTGGAAAAGGTGTTATTGTCTATTCTCACTGATTATAGACTATAGATCAGGAAGTCAAGTATCCAGTTGCAGAAAGTGGAGCAGAGACCTAGTTCTCGGAGTTTGGAGGTTAGTTTGTTTGGAATTATGGTATTGAAGGCGGAGTCAATAAGTAGGAACTTGATCTTGTATTCTTGTTAGCTAGATGTTCTTAGGGATGAGTGTAGAGCCAGGGAGATGATGTCTCCCATGGACCTGTTGCAATGGTAGGTGAATTGCAAGGGATCAAGACAGGCTGGGAGGCTAGAAATAATTTGAACCCTGACTAACCTCTTAAAGTACCCCATAATTATGGAGGTCAGAGCCACTGGATGGTAGTCATTGAAGCACACTACATGTGTTCCTCCCCTCCCAAACCCCTATCCACCTCTAAAGCCTTTTCCCACAACCCCAAGCTGCACTCCCCTCCCACAGCCCCTAACTGAAATTTCTCCCCTTCCATAACACCAAACTGTACCACTTGCCCCTTCCTCAGTCCCTGCTTGCACACAATCCCTCAGCCCCTGTTCACACAACATTCCTCAGCCCCTGCCTGCACCCCTTCCTCACCCCTTCCTCACACATCCCTTCCTCAGACCCTATCTGCACCAAATCCTCAGCCCTTATCTGCAACCCCTCCTCCTTCCTCAGGCCTTACACGTGCCCCACCTTTCAGTCACTACCCATATCTTCTTCCTCAGCTCCTGCAAATCCTCCTCCTTCCTCAAGCCTTCCCTTTCTCAGTCTGCCCGTACCTCATCTTAAGCTCCTATCTGCTACCTTTCCTCCTTCCTCAGCCCCTACCCACAGCCCCTCTCTTCCCTCAGTCCCTATACCACCCCTCCCTCCCCCAGCCCTTTTGCACCCCCTCCCTCCATCCCTACCTGGACACCTTTGCCCTAACCCACCTGGTATACAATAGATTGATGAGCTTCCAGGGAATGATGGAATTCAGGTTCATGGAAAGATGAGAAAAAGCTGAATTGTTCTTGAAGAACAGAAGAATATGTAGAGATTTAATATACATGTTTGAAATCATGAAGAGGTTTGATTGTGTAGGAGGCTTGGCAAGCCCGAAACAAAAAGACACAGATGAAACTGCTATTTTTCAAAGAGGAAGATGAGAACATTCATATTTGGTGATACTATAGTCAAGGTCAAGTACAAGACATTAGTGAGGCCTCTTCTGGAGTACTGTGTCTAGTTCTGGTCACCTATTATTAAGCTGGCAAGAGTTCAGAAAATATTTACCAGGATGCTGCCAGAATGGTATATTTGAATTATAAAGAGATGCTGGATAGGCTGGGATTTTTTTTTGCTGGAGCATAGGAGGTTGAGGGGTGACCTTATAGAAGTTTACAAAACCATTGAGGGGTATAGATAAAGAGAATGACAGGTGTCTTTTCCCTAGAATGGGGGATGTCAAGAGTAGGGGGTCTTGACATATTTTTAAGGTGAAAGGAGAACGATTTTAAAAAGATATGCAAGGCAATTTTTTTTAACAGAGTTAAAAATCACACAACACCAGGTTATAGTCCAACAGGTTTAATTGGAAGCACACTAGCTTTCGGAGCAACGCTCCTTCATCAGGTGATAGTGGAGGGCTCAGAGAGTGAGTCATGTGTCGAATGAACTTCCAGAGGAAGTGGTGGATGAAGGTGCAGTTACAACATTTACAAAACATTTGGATTAGTACATGAATAAGAAATATTTGGAGGGTCATGTGTCAAGTGCAGATTGGTGGAACGAGTTTAGTTTTGAATTACAGTCAGCATGGATTGCAGTTGGACCACAGGGTCTGTTTCCGTACTGTATGACTCTAAGTTGCCATTGTTCCAGAGAATCATAGGGCTGATATCTCATTTGAGAGAGAGAGAGAGACAAAACTGGCAGTAGCTGTACCATATGGTCATCATACCTCAGGTGAGGGGAGAGGTAGAGAAGGAAATTAATTCATGGTAACTTCATCTGGTGTGGAAATGGACCCAATTTGTCATCACTGCGTCACAAACCAGTAGGCCAGCCAATGGAACTAACCAACCACTAGATTGATAATGTGCCAAAAAAATCGGATTTGTCCTCAGATTGCCTTTGGTTACCTAGCTTCAACTGCATTGCCCTTTCATCAACTTCATGTATGTTTCTTTTCAAGTATTTATCCAATCCATTTTAAATTTGCTTTTATCACTGTATCAGGAAATAGATACAGATTCAATAGTATCTTGCCAAAATGCACTTGAGTGAGTGGAAATATTGCCGGAATATAGTCTGATACCTCTGTTCCAATCTATATTGCTCTTCAACCGGACCAACACTGAGCTGTACTTTTTTATGATTCTATGAGTATGTGGAGGAAAGGAGGTAAATGGAGGTGAGGTACAGTTGTATTGTGATCCAGTCATTTGGCAGAAATAAAAGAAGTAGAAAATAAAGACTGCAGATGAGGCTGGGGCTGTTTTCCCTGGAGCGTCGAAGGCTGAGGGGTGACCTTTCAAAGGTTTCTAAAATCATGAGGGGCATGGATAGGATAAATAGACAAAGTCTTTTCCCTGGGGTGGGGGAGTCCAGAACTAGAGGACATAGGTTTAGGGTGAGAGGGAAAGGATGTAAAAGAGAGCTAAGGGGCAAACTTTTTCACACAGGGGGTAGTGCATGTGTAGAATGAGCTGTCAGAGCAAGTGTTGAAGGCTTCTACAGTTCCAACATTTGAAAGGCATCTGGAAGGGTTTGGAGGGATATGGGCCGGGTGCTGGCAAGTGGGACTTTTGGGATATCTGGTCTGTTTCTGTACTGTATATCTCTGACTCTATGTAACTAAAATCTGCATCTAATGTTGCAGTCTGGCTTAGTGTAAGAAAGATGATATACCTCATCGTGCTGTACTGTGGTCGGAGTGGGTTTAGTTGTCAAGGTTATTTTCACAAAAAGTTTAGTAAACTTAATATGAATGACGATATCTAATGACAGCATTGAACCAGAAATGGCCCACCACAAGTATTCTAGCCCACCACTGAGGTTCTGAGGATGGGTCGCTCGACCTGAAACTTTAACTCTGATTTGTCTCCACAGATGTTGTCAGCCTGCTGAGCTTTTTCAGCAATTTCTGTTTTTGAGTTTGAGTTACAGCATCCATGGTTCTTTTGGTTTTTAGTCAGTGTTCAAACTGGTTTAGGTGATGGTTGAGGCCGCAACATCAGATAAATGCCTGGGTGTGTTCCCTCAGGTTTTTGAGATAGAGGCTATGGCATCCTGTACACCTAAGATTCAACATCTCAGCAGAGAGGTAGCTCACTTTGGTTAGTGCTTCAGATCTTCAGTATCTGAGTTTCCATGCTGTACATCTCTATGACTCTGGATGCTCTGGGGACTTGGGTCCTTAATTCACCGTGGCAACTGGTGGAATTTAAATTCAATAAATCCGGAATTAAAAGCTTGTCTTAGTAATAGTCCTACCAATTATCATAATAATCAATCAGGACAGGAAATAGGCTGTTTTTACAGTTGACTCTTAGCTGCCCTCTGAAATGGCAACGTAGCTCAAGGGCAATTAGGGATGGGCAACAAATGCTAACCTTGCCAGCAATGCCCACAAATCAAGACAAAATCATTCTAAACATTAAGAGTAGAACCTTTTATTTTATCAACCCAGCTCTTTCATTCAATGAAATTGGGCCTTGAAGGGGTGCAGCAGTTTGACCAAATGATAAAGCGACTGAAAGTGATCAGACCTGGTTTCATAGACAAGGCTTGTATTCTCCTAGATAATGAAGCTGAAGGGGTGATCTCATGATGATTAAAAGAGTAATACGACACAAAGGGAGAAACTACTGTCCCAGAAAGGGATATTCAGAAATGAGCGAGTTGAACCTGCTTATGAGAACAAGGACCTTTGGGGTCAGCATTCTTCAAACAAAGGCAAGAGGAAATGTAGAGTTCTCAGTTTCACATGTCTTTTGAGCAAGTAGAGTTAAGATATGGATGATCCATAAACTAATTGACTGGGAGAATAGACTGGAGCAACTGAATAACCTCCACCCGTTCTTCTGTACTACACAATTCCGATTTCAGTGGCTGTGCCTTTCAAAGTTTGGCTAAACCTAGTTTTTATTCTCTGGGTTATCAAGAGTGTCACCTTATTTCTGCCAAACACCATCTCTTGCTCATTCAGCATTTAATTAACACTGCCATATGCTCTTTTCCCTGACAATTTCTGTGTATCTCTTACTCCGCCGACCATCCAAACCAGCAATGGATTCCATAGTCCTCCAGCTAGCTCAGGTGGACTTAGAAATAGTGCTGCAAAAGCATTTTTTTTTAAACCAGCAGAAATGTCCAGGAGGTGGAATTGAGGAAGTCTTGGGCATCTTTGCACAGATAGAAGCCCCTGGAAACTCAACTAACCTCCTTCAATCCGAAGGTTGCCAGAGGCCAGTTGCAACCAACCCAATTCCCCCACCTGGAGTTTCACAATATTTCTCATGAACAGCTAGGAACTCTCTCAAGCCAGGATACTGTGGATCAAACTTGTCCAACTTCATTATGCTCAAATCAATCTTCAGGCCTTGACCAGGGAGTGACGAGAAGCTGAAGAACAGCCATGAACATGCTGACCTCTGGGCTGTAGGCATTACCCTAGTTCATGTGGGCTATGTTGTACTTGATGGGATCCACATGGGGTCAACACATGGTTCTTGCTGGAACACTGAACCTTGAACACAACACCACAGCCTGAAAAATAGGAAGTGCTTTTTCCAATACATCATTATTGAGATTATCCTAATATTGAAGCAATAATAACATGACTGTTGGAATGGAACAGAGAAGGTGGACTGAGCACACAAATTCTTTCGTGCTTTCTTTTAGGACTCTGGATCCACACCTTTAATCTAGAACAGAAATTACAATTCAGCCTGGGTAACCCAATCTTGCTCCTATAATTGGCTGGAGGACTCATAACAAAGAATTTAGGGTTTAGCTGCTTCACAAAATCAAAACAGGTGAAATGGGGAGAATGTTTCTTTTTGCACAGTGTGGAATCTGGAAGGACACTGAAAATTCTTCTAGTCCAGGCATGATCAGTGAGATAGATTCTTTCTGTTCTGTATGAATTTACAGGAACAGAACAGTATTCATAGGAACTATGCTGTTTTGGCCATTACAGAGGCATGGATATCACAGGGGCAGGAATGGTTGCTGGATGTTCCAGGGTTTAGATGTTTCAAAAGCAGTGGGGTGGGGCGGGCGATAAAAGAGGTGTAGGAGTAGCATTGCTAATCAGGGATAATATCACAGATGCAGAAAGGGAGATGGTAAAGGAGGGTTTCTCTAGAGTCAGTATGGGTGGAAGTCAGAACAGGAAAGGAGCAGTCACTTTATTGGGAGATTTCTACAGGATCCCAATAGCAACAGAGACATGGAGGAGCAGATTGGAAGACAGATTTTGGAATTGTGTAGAAGTAACAGTTGTTGTTATGGGTGACTTTAACTTTCCTAATATTGGATGGAACCTACTTAGTTCAAATGGTTTGGATGGAACGGTTTTTGTCAGGTGTGCCCAGGAAGGATGCAATATGGAATTGACCTTGTCAAAAATCCCAATGCAGAATCCCCCGGTTCTCAGGCTGCCGAATAAAGCTGATAGTATCTCAGAATTAGAGAAGGCTTGGGGTCGTAATATTCCTTAATTAAATCCATGAACTCATTAAAGGTTTTAGTATCTGGTGCCTCTGGGAATAATAACCGAAAATGCTGTTGGTCTGCAAGCAGAAAGAAGAATTACTGGTTGCTTTTCCTCTGCCAATATCATTTGCCTAGAACAAATAATGCATACTGTCCACCTCTCTCTACATACTGTCCACCTCTCTCAGCCCCTCCAAACTCTCACCCTCACAAAACGCAGCCCACCACTCCTTCCGCTCCAGCTGACAAGCAGTGTGGCACATTGAAAGCCAGGTTTCAATTCACAGACACCTCCTTCTACAGCCCCTTTGACCATGACCTCATCTCCCATCAGCAAGCCATCATCTCCCAGACCATCCACAACCTCATCACCGCAAGGAATCTCCCATCCCCAGCCTCCAACCTCACAGCTCTGGATCCCAGCACTGCCCAGTTCTACCATCAAGCCAAAATCCACAGAACTGACTGCCCTGGTCAGCCTATTATGTCCGCCTGTTCCTGCCCCACTGAATGTATCTCTTCGTATCTCAACACAGCCTGTCTTCCTTGGTTCAAGAATGCCCCACACACATTCGGGATACTTCCCACGCCCTCCACCTCCACCATGAGTTTAGTTTCCCTGGCCCTCAATGCCTCATCTCAACTGTGGACATCCAGTCTCTATACACATCCATCCACCATGGAGAAGGCCTGCAAGCCCTCCATTTCTTCCTCTCTCACCGACACAACCAGTACCCCTCCAACAACACACTCATTCATTTGGCTGACTGGTCCTTACCCTCTTCCTTCCGACCAAAGGGGAGGCATGGGCACCTGCATGGAACCCAGCTATGCCTATATTTTTGTAGGATAGGTGGAACAGTCCATCTTCGGCAGTTACATGGCACCATCCCCCACCTTTTCCTCCGCTACATTGATGACTGTTTCGGTGCCACTTCGTGTTCCCAGGAGGTGGTTGAACTTTACTAACACCTTACACCCTGACCTTAAATTCACCTAGACCATCTTGGACACCTTCCTCTCCTTCCTGGACTTCTCCACCTCTATCTTTGATGACCGAATCAGCACAGACATCTATTTCAAACCCACTGATTCCCACAGCTACCTGGAATACGTCTCCACTGACTCCCCTCTCCTGTAAAAATGCCAGTCCTTACTCCCAATTCCTCCGCGTCCACGGTATTTGCTTCAAGGAGGAACAATTCCACTTCACAACATCCCAGATGGCCTCCTATTTCAAGGACTACAATTTCCCCTCCCACGTAATCAACAATGCCCTCCAGCACATCTCCACTTCCCGCACCTCTGCCCTTGAACCCCGGCCCAACAAGATAGAACCACCCAATCCTCACCTTCCACCCCACTAGTCTCCGGATACAACGTATTATCCTCTGCCATTTCCACCACCAATAATCAGACCCCCTGCCGGTGATATATTTCCTTCACCACCCCTATCTACATTCAGCAGAGACAATTACCTCTGCGACTCCCTTGTTAGGTCCATGCCTCACCTAACAACCCACCCTATATTCCTGGTACCTTCCCCTGTTGCCACAAGAGGTGTAAAACCTGTGCCCACACCTACTGCCTCACCTCTCTCCAAGGCTCCAAAAGATCATTGTACATCTGGCAAAGAATCATAGAATTCCTACACTGTGTAAACAGGCCATTTGGCCCAACAGGTCCATCCTTACCCTGCAAAGAGTAACCCACCAGACCCATTCCCCTACTGTATTACTTTACATTTATCCCTGGCTAATGCACTAACTCACACACTCCGGAACACTATGGGCAATTTAGCAGGGCTAATTCACCTAACCTGCACATCTTTGGACTGTGGGAGGAAACTGGAGCACCCAGAGGAAACCCACGCAGACACAGGGAGAATGTGCAAACTCGACACAGTCGCCTGAGGCTGAAATCAAACCTGGGTCCCTGGCGCTGTGATGCTGCAGTCTTAGCCATTGTGCCTCTCACATGCTGTGCATCCATCCACCTCAATTACTGTGCCATTGCTCTCGATGTGGTCTGCTGTACATTGGGGAGACAGTACACCAACTTGCAGAACATTTCAGGGACCATCTCTGGGGGACACACACCAAGCAACCCCACCATCTTGTGGCTGACAACTTCAACTCCATCAAGGACATGCAAGTCCTAGGCCTTGTCCATCACCAAATCCTAGCTACCTGACGACTGGCAGAAGAACGTCTCATCTCCCACCTTGGGGCCCTTCAACAACATGCCATCTATGGCAATGTCACCAGGTTCCTTATCTTCCCTCCCCCCATCTCATCCCAGATCCAACCCTCCGACTCAACACTGCCCTCTTGAACAATTCCTACCTTTCTATCTTCCTCCCCATCCATCCTCTCCATCCCCGTGACCTATCACAATCACCTCCCAACTACATCTACCAATCGCTCTCTCAGTTATCTTCCCTTTCCACCCCCAGCCTCACCCTCCTATTTATCTCTCAGCATTCCACCACACTCCAGGTGAAGGGCGTACTCTCCCGCTCCTGGGATGCTGCCTGACCCGCTATGCTTTTCCAGCACCACACATTTCAACTCTCATCTTGAGCATCTGCAGTTCTTACTTTCTCCTTCCAGGAGCGATGTCAGAGGGAGATGGTGGAGAATTCAGCATGGAACACCTTCTTCCATGTTGCTGTTTCTTTGACCAGCAGCCTCAAAAAGACCGACTACTTGCTCTGAACAGCCAAACTGCTAAAACCAAACCAGTTAAAGACTAAGTTGGGAGAACTGGCCTTTCATTGTACAAGTGTGTTTTTTTAAAACTTATAAAAGCTTCTTCTAGTAGATAAATGCAGACAAAACAGAGCCTCTGTCTTTACAACCCCTCTGAAAAAAACAGTGACAACCTAACCTTGTTCAAGAAACAACATTGTCACATAACTGATTCAAGAACATCTCCTTCCTGCTGTTTTCTGAATTATGAATGGACCTTTTATATATTAGAGTTGATCTTTCTCTGCACCTTCTCTATTGGTGTGACACTATATTCTGCATTCTGTTCTATTACCTTGATGTACTTGCATAAGGTATGATTTTTTTTCTGGCTAGCATGCAAAACAATAATCAATGTATCTTGGAGCACGTGACAATAATAAATCAGATTGAATCAAATCAGGATGAAATTACTGCAGATGCTGGAATCTGTACTGAAAACAACAAATGCTGGAGATCACAGTGGATCAGACAGCATCAATGGGGAGCGAGCAAGGTAATTTTTAAAAATCTAAATAACTCTTCAGAGCTGATGTGAAGTGTGGAGGGGACAGCATTTATGCTAAAGTTGGGGGTTATGAAGTATACAGTGCTGGGGGAGAAAGAATGTTGATAATTCAGATTAAGTGATCAGAATGTGGGAATGGTAGAACAATAGCCACACCATTGTTCAGCTATTTTCACACTCTGCTCACTTAAGCTGAACTATCAACATTCTTTCGCCCAAGCATTCTACACTCTATACCAAAATCTATCCAACCTCAGACATTCCGGAACCTGTGTAATTTTCAACATCTCATTTGAGTCTTGACATGCTTTGGCAATCACGTTTTCTCATACTGCCAACTGCACAATTTTCTAGTTGAATGACTATAACAACAATCTTCCTCTAAACAGTCTTGTATTTTTGTCTTTAAATTTCTCCACGCACTTCAAGGGGTTATGATCAATGTATATGGTTGTCTCAGATACATTACTGGTAACATAAATACTGAAATGTTGTAATGCCAACACCAAGCTCAAAGTCCCCTTCTCAACCATTGAATATTTCTGTTAATGAACATTCTACTTCCTGGAGAAATACCTGTGAGAAACAGAGCTCACAATATAATAACTTTCAGGCTGAGTCAAATACTGAAATATTGAAATGTTCTTGCAAGAAGGGGTGACTAGTAAGTAGGCACCCCAGTCCAGAAATTACTCCACAATTTATACAGTTTAATTCTCGGTACTTCCCCATTTACCTCATTGGCCTTCAAACCTATCAATATTCCTTATTGTGTTCTGCCCCTGCTTAGCTGCGCTCCGCCCTTGTTTACGTCTCCCCCTACTCCAAGCCAGGCGACCCTCCCAATTGACTTGGCTCGCTTCAGTGCTGACATGAGGGAAATTTGCAGAGCTTGAAATATCTTGATGTCCTTTTTCAACTTATCTATTTGTCTGTAACACCTTCCATTGTTTGCAGGCACGTTCCATTCTTGTATGCACATTTTAGCTAACTCAGAAGAAACTATGTATTCCTTTACATAGTCTTCATTCTTGTATGCACGTTTTAGCTAACTCAGCTCTTTACTGAAACAGTTAAACACTGGTGTAGGTTAGTTCATTCACCTTGCATAAGCAATTATGGTTGCAGAAGTAACACTGCTTTACCTATATCCCACAATTTCCCCCTTTTTCTTTAATTAACATTTGATATCTTCTGCATTTTTTTATATGTTGCTTCCAAATTGACTAGCATCTTTTCTGAAATTTCATGTATTTTGGGAATCTCCCTGAGGTAACTTATTCCCTCATTGTTTAACAAGGCCCTTCCACCCGATTGTTCTTTAGAGGCATTTGTGTGGCCAAAGCTGTTTCAATCAATCTTTGGATTAACCCCTGTGTGCAAGGTATGATACAGCATCCTATTGTGATTAGTACTCCCACCACTATGATCAAGGAGGTAAGGACTGAAACCACCACACCCTTCCACTTTCCAAACCACAATTCTAGCCACCCATTGAATGATGTGCTGACTCCTGAATTTTCAGCTAGTTCTTCGGCTAGTGTTGTTAGACCTTGCCGGGCTTGAGTAATAGACCCATCTGGGGCTGTGTTATTTGGAATAAAGGTACAGCAGCTCCCTCCTAACATTACACACACTCCCCCTTTTTTCTGCTAGGATCATATCTAAGGCCATTCTATTCTCCCATGCCATTCTGCTGGTTGCATCAAGTTGTTTGACTATACCTTTAATTGCGTCTCTAGCGTAATTGATTAACCTTTGCTGATTAAAGAAAATATAGTTTATCCAATCCACATTTTTGTTGACTGTTACCCACCAGAAGAGGGCTGATTCAAAGCCTGCCGTGATGTGGTTACGAACCTTGAACTCATCAGGTACCCCTCTTGGGACTCTTATAGAGTCTAGATATACCTGATCATCAAACAAAGTACCCAATAGTGATCTCTTACTTCGTCCCCCTTCCTTTACTATCTCTTTCTTTTCAAATGCCAGGGTGAACGGAATTGCCAATTGTACAATTGCACACATGCCCCTTCAATCTGGAGGTAAGGTGGGTCTCAATATTTTCCCTCTGCAGTACCACCATAGATCTGCTCAGGGAATCCTTAAAGCTGAGCAGTTCCCTCCCTTTTCTGTCACATACTCAATCTCAGTACATGATTTCAGCTCCCCCAAATATCTGGACCGATCTGTTCCTCACCTGTTTACACACGATGTGTGATTTACTACCACGGCGGAAAACATGGGGCGGGGGAGGGGGCATCTTTAAGCGTTCCTTCTTTAAAGGAAGGAACTTTAATAGAAGGGGCATACAATCTTTATTCCTCCATGCAGTCTCATCCTCATACAGGGCTATCATGCATGTCATGCCCCTCCTGCCTCACTTCCGCCCGAGCAGAAAGGGGCCTACTCGGGCCATTGGTCTCCCAGAGGCACATGCATAACAATTGCTTTTATTCAAACTTTTCACAGTGTACTTTACCCATTCAACCCTGGCATTTTTATCCCCATATCCTGTTTCTACTTCAATAGCCTGCTTTAAGTCCTTTACCTCTACAATTTTTATCACCTTAGGGTCAGAGTAAGGGACTCTACTATTCCTTTCTCCTACTCGAGTTCTGTCTTTCACCGGTATTTTAAAACAACATCCCAGGAAATTCTTCCCGTCTGCTTTCATCTCTATCCCAAATATTTGGTCCAATTGGACATGATAGGTTTCTCCCCCTAAAACTGCTTCATACCATGAGGTTTTCTTTATTGTTAAATATATTGGGTTACACTTTTTGTTGGGACAGTCAAGAGCTGGCCGGAAGGGGCCTCGGTGTACTGTAACAAGTGGATTAATCAAGAGATCATCTCTGAGGTCTTCCTGCCTCCGCCATTCTTTACATTCTTTATTCCGAAGATATCCCTTACACTTCTCTCTCCGGGACATTTTCTTCCTGTTCGTCTTATCCCATGCCCCCCTTTTGGGATCTTTTTCATCGAACCTTAGATGTATCTCTGAGTTACTGTATTGCCTTTGATCTCATACATCTCCACAATCCACCAGGCTGCAGGCATCTGTTTTTATGACTTGTGCATTTGTACTTTCAGGAATCGTTATCACTGTTAGAAATGGGGTAAAGTGTTGTTTTTGCAGATATAGAAAAAGCATACAGAAAAGGGATACAGCAAGAGAACTATTATCCCTGCAGGTATTTAGGGACTTTGCAGTGTATAATTGTGGTTAATTAAATACTAATTTTGGTGTGTAATTACTATAAGAAAGTTTTTTTTTGTAAAATTATGCTTCCACCAAAAAGCTGAGATAACCGAAATGCTTGAGCTATACAAAATGATAAAATTTAATGAAATGTCTGAGGATGGAATGTACCAGAATTGATACAAAATATTAAACCAGATCTAGATGTACTGTCGACAAAATAAATGTATGTGTCAGCACTTACAGAAAGGAAGGTTGCCAACCTGGGGAAGGGGGAAGTAATAAGGGTGGAGCACAGCTGGGCAGTTCACTCCCCTTCCGATGTCCGTTTATATGAACTATCGCTATTTCTCTCAGGAGTAACAGAGATTCCAGCACTTGTTTTATCAATTCCTCATGTGCCAGTAAGAGAGATTGGGTAATTAGGAGTCTGGAGATATGACCTTACTCAGCTCAAAGGGTATAACTGTACACTAACATAAGTTCTAATTTGCTCATTTGCTTATGCAATTGAAGCCCTTACTTGCAAGTTCGTAATAAATTGTCTTATTTCCAGTTTTGGTGGTCTTGTCTTTTATTGAATTTTGTTTCTAACATCACTAAGTAAGACGACCACACCATTGCCTGACAGAATCCTAAGACTAGAAAAGCTAATATAATGTACCTATACATTCTTCCCATTCTACAGTGGTATTGAAGCACCGAGAGATTTAGCGTACAATATTACAGAAACTATCCCGTGCTCACGCCGCTACTGTATAATCAGTTATTTAAAGTCTTTTCAGCTTAAGTTTAAGTGGTTCATTTGTCGATTTGGTTGTCCAGACTTCTGTCTCAACTGGAGATTCCACTGGCCCTTTGATCTGAGTGTAGTGAGTCCAGCCTTTCTCTGCCGTTCTTATCGCTGTTTCAGTAGTTAAGAGTGCCTGGTACAGCCCCTCCCAGTCTGGTTGCAATTTGATCTCAGTCTGTGATTTGACTAGGACCCAATCTCCCAATCGGATCGGATGGATAGTGAATTCAAGGGGTGGATTCTATGCCAACAAACTCTGTTTCCTGAGGAAAGACAAAGAGGAGGACAAACCCAGTATGTACTTCTTTAAGAACAGATCTTTAGTCTCCAGGGTTGGCAGTTCCCCTTTCATTCCCAGATAGGGCAGGCCAAACAATATCTCATAAGGGGACAGCCCCATATCTTTCCTTGGGGCCATTCGCACTCGCAAAAGGGCTATAGGTAAACACTTAGTCCAAGGGAGTCTGGTTTCTACAACTCATTTAGATAACTGTTTCTTGAGTGTCTGGTTCATTCTCTCAACCTTTCCTGATGAAGGTGGGTGCCAAGGGGTGTGGAACTCCCAGGAGACTCCTAACCCTTCATTACTCCCTGGAGTACCCTGGAAGTAAAATGAGTTCCCTGATCTGAATCTATGCATTCCACTATCCAGTATCTGGGGATTGTGTGTTTGAGTATTATCTTGGACACCCCACTTGCGGTGGTAGTGGCTAAAGGATACGCCACCACCCATCCAGATCGGTGATCAACAATTGCCAGCATATACCTCAGTCTTCCCACTCGGGGTAATTCGGCATAATCTATCTGAATGCTCTGAAATGGTCTTAGCCCAGGTTCTCTCCCTCCTGGGACTTGTTTCCTTAACACCTTGTTTTTTTTACATGTTATGCATCCCTCACATATCTGTTTGGCTATTGTATATATCCCTTTGCATTCTTATTTCCTTAAGACTAAATCACACATTGCTTGCACTCCCCAGTGACTCCCCTGATGTAAGACAGCCATAATCTTTCGCATCATAATTTTATTCAACATTTCCCTCCCATCGTGTAACATCCAGCGCCCATCCGCTGTCTTTGCCGCTCCTAAATCTTTTAGTTCCTTTTCCTCCTTTGCAAAAAACAACGGGGTTCCCTGAAGATCTGGAATTGCAGGTATTAAGGAGTATATCACTGCTCCCTGTGGATTCAGGGCTGCTTCTTTAGCTACCTCATCGGCCAGTTTATTTCCCCTTATTTCCAGTTCACTCCCCTTCCGATGTCCATTTATATGAACTATCGCTATTTCTCTCAGGAGTAACAGAGATTCCAGCACTTGTTTTATCAATTCCTCATGTGCTAGTTCTTTTCCTCTGCTATTTATCAGTCCTCTTTTTTGCCAAATTTTTCCAAAGGTATATACCGCTCCAACGCATATTTGAAATCTGTATATACCGTTCCTTCTTTGTTTTCTAAGGTTCTAAGTTGGGCTGACCAGCCATTAGGCAGTCTTTCAGCCTCGATAACGCTTCCCTCTATCCTGTCTATGACAGCATATCCATTGAGCCTTTAACCCTCAATCACCCGGGAGGACCTGTCGATAAACAACCGAGCTCTCGCATGCAACGGGATGTCCCTTAAGTCCATCCGCACCTTAGTTTGATATTCAATAATATCAAGGCAGTCGTGTTCTGGGTTGTCAAGGGCCACCCCCTCTCCCTGCCACAGAAATTCAGCTGGATTCAAGCAACTGTCTGTGACTAACACAAAGTCATTCTGCTCTATTAAGATTGTCTCATATTTCAAGATCCTACAGTCTGTGAGCCATCGTCCTGATTTCTGATTTAGTATGGTCCGTACCTGATGTGGAGTGCTGACTATTAAGGCTCCCCATAAAGTAAGTTTCTGACTCTCCTCTACCAATAAGGCTGTTGCTGCCACTGCCTGCACACACTCTGGCCAGTAATGTAGCTTTCCATTCTTTAATTAACAATGAATTAATGCAGTCATGTTTTAAATTAACCATGAATCAATATGACAGGTCACTGAGAATGTGTGAAGGGATCCTGCCAATTAATATTGATTCAGGCTAACACAATTGATTTATTATAAATATTAATTATTAATTATATGTTATATAATGCAGGGTGGAAACGCAACAAGTGACTAAAACATTTTAAAAACTGTAATTGTGCAGTTCTGTTTGTTTACCAGTCACTTGTGACATCTCATTCCCTTTCTGTAATTGTTTTACTCGAGCACATTCATTTTTAAGAACCTCAACAGATTTCAAAGCACCATTTGCAGTTAATTCAATCTCCAATTTGGTGTCATGAGCGCAAAACTGATTCTTCGTGCCTCTCTTCACAAAACTGTCGCCATAATCCAATTAACTCTTTCGGTCCCGCTCCCTTGGGCTTAAAATTTAAGGATGACTTTGCTGCCCCCGTATTGACTAGGAAAACTACGTCCTCTTTGTAAGGTCCCACCTTTAAATTTATCAAGGGTTCCTGGTGGGTCCCTGGGGACAGGAACCCCTGACACCTCTATTCTTCATCAAGGTTCATAAACGGTACTGCTTTTGCTTCCTTTTTCAGATCTGGACACTCTCTCTTAAAGTGATCTGTCTTTCCACAGTAGTAACATCCCACCTGTGGGGATTTCCACTTCAATCCTTGTTCCTGTCCACCAGACCCTTTAACATCTCCTCCCCGATCTCTTCTCCTCCCTTTATTTTCAACGTGCTGCCCGCCACCATTCCGGTTTCTTTCTCCTCTTAGGTTTGTCCTTTTCTTCATTACCTCATCAACTGTCGCTATCATTATTTTTGTCTTTCATTTCTGCCTTTCATGATACGTTGCCAGATCAATTGCTGAGCCGTTTAACCAACTGGACAGCTTTAGGGCCACCTAATTGCCATTCTTCATCACCCAATGTTTTGCTTAGACCTTGATTTTTTTTAAGCAATATTGTAATATTTCTTGTTCCCTGTAATCTCAAATACCAGGAGCCTCTGCTCCATGTAACTTCACCCTGTAACTTCAAATACCAGGAGCCTCTTTCTCCCTGTAATCTCAAATACAATTTATCAATTTATGCTTGTCTAACTTTAACGCCTGTTCCGAACTATACATTTTGGAATCTTACTTGTTCAGTATTTAATATTTTAAAATGTAAAATGCATACAGTTCCCAACTTTGAAATCCACTATAATTACCCGGTTTTAGTCCCTTGATTTAAATCCAAAATTAGTTTTCTTAAGTAGTCCTGCCCAGTCGTTGCTCAATTACAATGCTATAGGCGTGAAATAACCGGAGCTACCTTAAAAGGATTTGTCTATTCAAGTTAAAAAAAACTTCTAATGCATGAATAATGGCCGAATCCAAGGTCACCGAGATTAACCATAGGATTTATTTTTATTTATTACAATCTAATGTTGAACTGAAACTTCAACTGTCTTCATAAATCGCTTTTATGTAAGGATAAAAGAGATTAGTTAGAAACTGATAGTAAGGCAGTCATGACCTGTAAAAAGAACAGGAGTTAACATTTTATTTCATAATCATTGTAAAATCCTTAACCTTAAAACAAATCATGTTAAATTTCCATTATAGAAATCAGTTTCAAAATAGTCCTGGATCTCAAGCTCCAGGGAACAAACCACAAACATTCAATCACCAACAAACAAATGTGCATTCAAACCAAATCACAAAGGGTTAAAGTTTCTAATAGCTGTACAGCTCTTTTCTCTCTCTCTCTCTCTCTCTCTCTCTCTCTCTCTCTCACACACACACACACCGTATCTCACAGACACTTTCTGAGCTTCCCACGACAACAACTCTAGAGCCTTCTCGCTTTACCCCTCTATCTTTTGAATCTTTTTCTGGATGTCTGGCCATGATTTAGTTACGAAGTGTACCCTCAGTAGCCCTTCAGCTACTAGCCCTTCCAACATGCAGCATAATCTGATTCCTCCTGACTGTAAGGCTGTTTTCCTTTGACAGATAAATTCAAATATTTACAAACACATTCTTCGTCCAACCCGTACTTTGGCCAGAAGACGGTGGGATGAAGAATGGATTCCTTAGTCCATACAAAGCAACAACAGTTAATCATCTTTTTCCTATCATTTCCCCTTGTACAAGTATTATTTTTCCAATTCCACAACATTCTGCCCAATGGACTTTCTGGAGGTATGTTGTCATGGACCCTGCCTCCATTTCCATTTACTTTTTCCCAGAGGCTTTTTCCTTTCCCTCAGCATAGCCCATATTGAGTTCCTTCATTGGTCCTTTATTAACTGCTAGAACTCAATCCCAGCCACCAAGGCAGTACTTAAAAGTCAATTTTCCTACCTTGGTCCATGCACGGAGTTGCCTGGCTCCCTGTGCCTACTTACAACCTTTCGTCTGGTTCAGATAGACTCTCATCGGATCTCAATCAGTCAACCAGAAGGGGAAACCCACCGCCGAGGAACACAGGACTGTTCGAAAAGGAACAGGATTCATCTTCCCAGCCATCGATGGTGCCTATCCCACTGGTGATGATGGACACCCCAGATGAGTGCCCAAATTGTGAGAAACAGAGCTTACAATATAATAAATTTCAGTCCGACTCAAATTCTGAAGCAGCAAATTTTATTGAAATGTTCTTGCAAGAAGGGGTGACTAGCAAGTAGGTTCCCCGATCCAGAAATTACTCCACAATTTATACAGTTTAATTCCTGGTACTTCCCTGTTTACCTCATTGGCCTTCAAACCTATCAAAATTCCTTCTTGTGTTCTGCCCCTGCCCAGCTGCACTCCACCCTTGTTTACTTCTCCCCCTACTCCAAGCCGGGTGACCCTCCCCCCTATAAGTGACTTGGCTCGCCTCAGTGCTGACATGAGGGAAATTTGCAGAACTTGGAATATCTTGATGTTCTTTTTCAACTTATCTATTTGTCTGTAACACCCTCCATTGTTTGAAGGCACGTTCCATTCTTGTATGCACATTTTAGCTAACTCAGAAGAAACTATGTATTCCTTTACATAGTCTTCATTCTTGTATGTACATTTTAGCTAACTCAGCTCTTTACTGAAACAATTTATGTACTGTGTAGGTTAGTTCATTCACCTTGCATAAGCAATTATGGTTGCAGAAGTAACACTGCTTTACCTATATCCCACATACCCAATAGATCTTTCTAGCATCTTGTCGTCTTCTTGCTAGAGCACAGCAGCAACACCCACATCACTTGGGGCATTAGCCACCTTGAATGGCTTTGTGTAATTAGGTGTGGTTAATACTGGGGCAGTGGTTAAGACAGCACTCAGGCTGTCAAATACCTTCTGACAGTCGGCTATCCACTGAAACCTCTTGCCTTTCTTTAGAAATTCAGTGAGTGGAGCAGCTACACTGTTAAAATCCACTCAATCCCAGGAACCATGACCGCTCTTCTTGTCGATGGTATGGGAAACTTCCCAAATGCCTTTGTTTTTGCATTCCATGGAACCGTTTCTCCATGTTCAAAAATGTGGCCCAGGAAGGTGACTTGGGGTTTGGCAAATTTATTTTTAGCCAGATTTATCACTAAGCCTGCCTTTTGAAGTCAATTGAACAAGTCTGAGAAATGTTGTAAATGTTCATTCATGTCTGACTAAAAGTCACCAGGCCATGTATATAAATGAGACAGTTGGGTAGTCCGGCAATGACTTTATTGGTTAGTCTCTGAATTGTGGCTGGTGCATTATTAAGCTACTTAAAGCCTTGACTTTAAACTGATACAATCCATTTGGCATTACAAAAGCCAAAATTGACTTTGCTCTTTCTGACAAAGGTCACGTCTGAGCAAGTCCAACTTAGAAATATAAGTTGCTTGTCACACTCTCAACACAGTCTTCCAAATGTGCAATTGGATATGCATCAGTCTGTGTAACTGCATTGACTTTGCGATTATCTACACATAACCGTTGGGTACCATCTGGTGTTGGCACCATTACGATGGGTGAGCTCCAGTCACTATAACTCATTTCGATTATGTCATCTTGGAGCAAGCATTCAATCTCCTTTTGAATCAGTGCCCAATTTAGAGGGTTATGCTGATAAGGATTTTGCTTAATCGGAACAGTAGCTCCTATGTCAACATCATGTTTAATGATGTTAGTATTTCCCAGCTTATTTCCACTGTGATAATTCGATAGTAATAATTCTTTCAGGTCATTTCAATTTTCCTCAGGAAGGTAACTCAATACTTTATCCCAAGTTTTGACAGCTTCCTCATTGTCCAATGTAATTTTGAGGAATGTCTAATTCAGAATCCTCTGCACTTGGTTCTTCCCTCTGTGTTGTAGTCAATAACACATCTCCCCTTGCTTGCTTTCCCTGTCAAAATACCTTTTGAGCATATTCACATGATGCACTCTGTGAAATTTCTTGCTCTCTGGAGTTCCTATCAAGTATCCTATCACTCAATTTCATTTCAACTGGATAAGGTCCTGTAAATCTTGTTTTTAATGGTTTGCCTATCACTGGAAATAACACTAATAACTTATCTCGATAGCAAAATTGCAAATTTTTGATTTCTTGTCTGCTTCCTGTTTCATTGTATGTTGTGATACTTTAAATGCTTAGAGTGGTGCTTAGAGTTTTCCAGCACCACTCTAATCTAGAATCTAGTTTCCAGCATCTGCAGTCCTTGTTTTTACCATACTTTAAGTGCTGCCTATCCAACTCCCCAGCTCTATTAATTATTCCCTAAAACTTGACACATTGTCCAAATATGTGGTCTACTTACCAATTTCCCCTTAATCAATTATGATGGTCCTCCCACTTCATGTCCAAAAACTAATTCAAATGGACTGACTTTGGTTGATTAATTTGGCGACTCTCTGATTGCAAAAACCATAAAAGGAATTCCCTTTCCCAATCCTCTGGATAGCCATGAGTATAAGCCACCTTTTTAGCGGTCCCTGCGATTTGGATGGTACACAGTAGATTTGAATTGTTTTATTCCTAAGCGATCCATAACTTCTTTGAATATCTTTGATGTCAAGCTTGACCCTGGATCTGATTGTATCTCTATTGGTAGTCCATATTTCGTGAAAAATTTGAGTATTTCCTCTAAAATCCTTTTAGCTGTGATATTGCATAATGGGACAGCCTCTGAAAATCCAGGGAACACATCCATTACTGTTAACAAATACTGATCCCCACATTTTTCTTTCAATCAATTAAGACTCTTGAAAAAGGTTCCTCAAATGCAGGAATGGGTATTAAAGGTGCAGGTTTTATTACCACCTGTGGTTTTTCAATTGCCTGAAAGTATGACCAATCTGGCAATATTCAACTACATCCTTGTACACTCCAAGCCATAAAAATGTTTTTTGTATTTTAGCTTGTGTTTTCCTCACTTCTAAATAACCCCCTAGTGGTAGCTCATGCACCACGCCCAATACCTCCTTTCCATACCCCACTGGCAATATGATTTGATTAATTTCTGATCATTTCTCATCTGTCTGAATATGTGATGGTCTCCATTTCCTCATTAAGACATAATCTTTAAGGTAATAACATGAAGGGATACATTCTGATTCTTTCTCAATGTATGCCTTTTGCTACAATTGCTTTAAATTTTCATCTTTCTGCTGTAACTCAATTAATTTATCTGAGCTAAAGATGTCAGCATTGTCATCTGCTTTTATCTCAACTACTTGATCAAACACGGTCTCTGCTAATTCCACTTCAGCTTTCTTATGTATACGCTTTGATCTCTCCTATTTCAACTAGTGACTTTGTGACCTCATTACCACACAGTCAGGAAAAATCCCAGTTGCCTGAGTTTCCATTGGTTTTTCAACCATAGTTGACAGCACTCCTACTGAATCAGCTATATCATTAGCAACGACAAATTGTATTCCTGGAGCTGAGAGTTTGTTCAGTAATCCTACCACAAATTGTCCACTCTTCTCTGGATACTCTAACCTCACTTTATATAATTGAGCACATTTTGTCTCACCATGAATTCCTGTTACCAGTAATGATTCTGGCGATAGTCCTTCAGAAGTACACATCTCCTCATCTTTGAGCATCACAGACTGAGAGGATCCTATGTCTCTTCATATGTCTCTAATCTATTTACCTGCAGCTCCTGGCCTCTGTGGATAAACTTTATCTTCGCCAGGTATATTTTTTAAGAAGATCTGGCACTTCCTCCTTAACTAACCTTCGACCATCTTGTGCAGTCTGGTGCAGCTTCCTAGCCTTGACTGTGCTTTCTGTTCCCACTGCAATAAAATTCACTGGCTTATCCTGTTTTCCCATATCTGGTTTTCCGGTGCTTCTCCTAAACCACCAACACATGAGGAGTTCTCTTTTCCCCAATTTCTATCCCTCACAGTTTCTATCCCTCCCTATTCCAAAATACTTGCAACAATCCATGTAAACACCCTTTGGCACAAAAGGTAAAATGAAACACAAGTCCTTACTGGTTTGAAGTCAGGGAAAGAGAACCAGCAGCTCGTACACACTACACATTGCTGCATTAAAACCAAACCAAAAGAATAGCTGCTAGAACTGGCCACTCCCTTTTCATTGTGCAAGTCTTATTCCAAATCTTCAAAGCCTGAGGCACTACCTGTTAGCTGTACACAAATTGGCCCTAAAATCCATCCAACCACAGATGTTCCAGAACCTGTGTCATTTACAACCTCTCTGAAAAAACGCCAAGGACAATCTAACCTTTTTCAAGGAACAGCTTCACCACACACAGAAGGTGGTGTGGATATGCAATGAGCTGCCAGAGGAAGTTTTAGAAGCAAATACAATTACAACATTTAGAAGACATTTGGACAGGTATGTGAATAGGAAAGATTAAGACGGATGTAGGCCAAATGTAGGCAAATGGTCTCAGTCAGGTTAGGATATCTGGTTGGCATTGGCAAGTTGGCATGCAGAGTCTATTTCCATGCTGTATGGTTTTATTACTCCATGTCTCTATAACATCTGCAGAATTCATGCATTCCAAGACTCATTACTTGACAGCAGCACGGTTATATTCATCATTGAGGAATTATGCCCATTTGAAAAGCCTTCATGTGCAATATTCACAACAAGACTTGAGAAGGATTGTCGAGGTCGGCAAATACAAAGCATTTATTGGCACCTAAGGAACCTTGATTGATGATGTTAGGCTGGTGCCTCAAATCTCAGCATCAGCAGTAGCTTCCTTCAAACTGTCCACATTTCCGATATCATAGCAAAACCCAACAATACCTAGTTTGGGTCACTGAATCGTAAATGTTTTACATTTGAAGAAATACGTTTGTTGGACCAAGAATGATTCTGAAAAACCAAAAGTAATGCTTACATTGACTGTTTGACACAAGACCGAAGACAAGTTCAGACAAAACATGGATGATTTTGGGATAGTGTAGGGGGATGAGCTGAGAACAGTCCACAGGTCGGCGCAACATCGAGAGCCGAAGGGTCTGTTCTGTGTTGTATTGTTCCATGTTCTATGTTCTAAAACACAATCATATTTCATATAAGTTGAAATTGGGCTTCTACGATGAAAAAGATGGGGTTGAAATTTAACAAAAACAGCTCAGAGTGATTCTTCTTATTGACGTTTTTCAAATAATTTACTAATTAGTCTCCACGGAGATTTCAACAGTGCCTTCAGCTCCTCTCTGAATTTGCTCTGAGTCACTGCGTAAATACATGGGTTGAGCAAACAACTTAACAATTTCAGAAAGTCTCCAGTTTCAGTGGCAATATAATTTGGGTTTGTGAAGCCACCTTGGTAATGATTGGCATTTGCAATTTTGGTAACCACCAAAGTCACTGAATTGGTTAACCAAAGCGATATAAAACCGACTGATATAGAGAACAATAAAATGATGGATTTCCGTCGGCTCTCTGTCTCTGAATTGATGTTACCCTGACTTTTGTGACCCTGCAGCCTGGCACGGGCTCTGTTGGCCACTATAATACGTTGAAGAGTTAAAGAATTGAACATGGCAATCAGACTAAAAGGAATCCAAACAACCCAAGCACTGTAGAACCAGATATACCCTATACCTGCAGAAGAGGAAAAAAAGGCCACACTTGTTTGACAGCCCCATTGCACCTTGTTGATTATGTATTGAGGTTCATAAGCAAACAAAAGTGGAATATTCTTCAAAACAATCAGGAAAGAGATGGTTGTTACAATCATAGTTGCAGTTCTTTTTGTGCAATACTTTGTTTTAAACTTCTGGCAGCAGATCACAACAAATCTATCAAATGTGAAGGAGACAGTGAACCAAACAGAGAAATCTAGACAGACAGCGCAGGAATATATAATTCCCGTGCACGAAGATGTGTGCGACAGGGATGAAAATGGAAGGTGATAACTGAAAATATAATACACTTTTACATACAGGATAATAACAAGAAGATCTGCTGTTGCCATGGCCATCATGTAAACTAAGATACACTTTGAAAGACCACAATTTCCTCGTGACAGTATCACAATAGTCATCAAGTTTGCTGTAAGAGAGAGAGAAAAGTAACATTTGAATTTTTAGTTGAATTAGATATGGATATATCTGCTGGCAGCATTCACAATCATTGCATTGCGCTATCACAGCAGGAAAGCTACTCAAGTATTTATTAAGCTGCTCCAGAGCTGACTGCAATGGATAACAAGACAGCCCAATAATCTACTAAACACCTTTTGCTGCAACATCAAGGAGCATCCTATCAATAAAAAACTTTTCAGGACAATGCAAATAGACCATTGATGAGTTTGTTGTGTAGAATATCCATTGTTGATTACTAATATCAGGAAACAGGTTACCTAACCCAAAATGGTATGAACAAGGCGACAGTTAACATTGATCAACAACAAACACCTGCAATGACTCACCAGGGAGAGCAAGTGTTGCGAGAATCGGATAGTAAATCTCTTTGAACAGCAGAATAGCTTGTTTCCCCATTTTCTGTGAGGATGGGTGATTTGTATACGAGCTAATTGAATCTGACTGACCCACAACCTGAGGCAATGAAAGCAAATCTATATTTATGCGGCCCATTCATCCTCCAGGGAGTCAAAAAGATTAGATCATCATCATAATTATTTGCACTCATTTAACAAATATATGCAAGTAAACTTTTTGTTATATCAGACTGAAAAAAAGTTAACATTATTTCAGACAATTGATGTCTGTAAAGCAAAGTAAAATATCGATGTTCAGCAGCTAGTCTCTGTCTGTGGAACTAACATCCAGGTTCCCGTCTCCCTCTCAAATGTTAATGCAGTATTTGTAAATTTCCCCAACTCATAAATCTCTGGGATATTTCAGCTTCAAATTCCAGCTCTTTGACAACACTGACTTTTGTTGGTGTCTCTTTATAGAGTAAAGTGTGTTTATTTATTGGGCTTGGGTTCTCCAAACGTAGTTTTAGACCCCATTCTTTTGACGTTATCTCTCAACTGAAGCAGCGGGAGAGAGGAAGAGAGAGATGCAGAAGGCAATGCATGTCAAAACAGAGATAGAGAGGCAAGGGAAATCACAGAAATTTGAAAGGGCCAGGGGATCATTAAGACTTTTCTATCAAAAAAATGGACCAATCATCTTCATACATTGACAGAAGATTTCCAGCACCGGCGGTGAAATTTACATTTCGAAGTAATGGATTTGTTTTCTTGTTGGGAGGATGTGAGAATTGAAGCAGAGCTGTTGGAAAGGGCAGGTTGGTGCTTCTTATCTTCCCTATTCCTCAGGAAATGTTCCGCTTGTCCTCCAACCTGTGTGACTCTACCAGGCAATGCACTTGTGGACTGGCAGCTGACAGTTCTCAGCCTTGTCCATTCCCACTGGATTCTGTGTAATTCATCTTCCCTGTTAATATGGATCTTCGAGAAGCTCTGCTTTCTGTTAACTCAGTTAGATTAGATTAGACTCCCTTCAGTGTGGAAACAGGCCCTTTGGCTCAACCAGTCCGCACCGACCCTCCAAAGAGTAACCCACCCAGGCCCATTTCCCTCCTACTAATGCACCTAATGCTATGGGCAATTTAGCATGGCCAATTCACCTAATCTACACATCTTTGGACTATAGGAGGAAACTGGAGCGCCCAGAGGAAACCCACACAGACACGGAGATAATGTGCAAATTCCACAGAGACCGTCGCCCAAGGCTAGAATTGAACCTGGTGCTGTGAAGCAGCACTGCTAACTAGTGAGCCTGTTCCATCCGTTTGGACCCTCCTAGTGCCTGAAACACTGCCCTTTGTTGTGTGATACTAACTGGCAATGTTCCTCTTATAACTATCACGGGCTCCTCTTAAATCTAAAACCACTTCAGCAGTTTTCTTCATGCAATATTTAGATTTTTGTGTTTTTGACAAACAAATGGAGACAAAGTGATCAAAAGTGAAGGCTACACGGTGAACACTGCATACGGGAAATTTAATGGGAAATAATAATCATTCAATGGATGGAGTGCAAACCAGAAGATGCACCGCTGCACCCGGGTCAGAATTACAATCGTCATCACATTTTCTGGAAGAGAAAAATGGTAAAACCAAATGTAAATGAATGGCAAAGGTTCTCTGTTTCTGGCACCATAGTTAAAGCAGGATTTTGGCATGCAATCCCTTGGGTTAGGATCAGTACAGATGTTAACATAATCTCAAAAATACCCTTTACCTGGCTCCTTTCTGCATCTTCTGGGTTTATCAGGTTCGGGTTTGGGGCATGCAGTTGAAATGACAGGAAGGTGTTTGACTGGTTTCGTATTTTAATGTAGAAGGGAAGAAACCGGTTGCTCAAAAGGACTTCAACAGTTTCTGTCTACTCCCAGCTTTGGAAGCCATCAAAGATTGGGATCAATCTCCAGGATTTGAAATTTAGCTCTCAGACTGAAAAGCAAATTTTGAGGTTTTCACCCTCATCTTTCCCAGACTGTGATTTTTGTACTAAATGACAGCTTTCAGGAGTGATGAAAAGTGTGTTTGATGGGATTATGTAAATGTGATAAATGCACGGAATTCATAAATAGTATGAAATTAAGCTGTCTTATTTCTTAAACACTGATCACAGCTTATATGAGGGTAAGTCAGGACCTTGCAAAAAGGTACTTAGTTGGAACAGTTTGAAGATCTGCTGGGAAGAATTCAAAATCAACATGTTCCAGCAAGGAGGAAGGACAAGGATGGCAAGGCACTCTTGAATAATGTGGGAACTTGTGAATTTAGTCAAAAGGTTAAAAAAAGAAGTATATATTAAGTTTAGGAAACTAAAATCAGACAGAGCCCATGAGGAATACAAGGAAAGCAAGAAAGTAATCAAACAGGGAATTAGGAGAGCAAGAAGGGGCATGAAATAACCTTGGCAAGAGGGTTAAAGGCAATCCCAAGGCATTCTGTAAATACATTAAAGCAAGAGGATAACTAAGGAGAAAATAGGACCACTCATAGGATGTGAGTGAATCCCAAATGAGTACTTTGCATTGGTATTCACCCAGGAGAAGGATATGGAGGATGGTGAGGTTTGTGTGGAGCATGCTCATATGCTGGGGCATTTTGAGATCAAGAAAGAACTGGTATTGGATTTCTTGAAGAGCAATTAGGTGGATAACTCCCCAAGGCCTGATGGTATCTATCCCAGATTATAGATAGAGGTCAAAACGCCTTGATCAGAATCTTTGTATCCTTGCTAGCCACTGGAGAGGTCCGAGAGGACTGGTGAGTAGCTAATGTTGTTCCTTTGTTCAAGAAGGGAAACAGGGATAATCCAGGAAACTGTAGACTTGGTGGTTGGGAAGCTATTGGACAGAATTATTAGGGATAGGATTTATACACATTTGGAAATTGATGGCCTAATTAGGGAGAGTCAGCTTTAAAGAACAAAGAAAATTTACAGTCCAAGAACATGCCCTTCGGCCCTCCAAGCCTGAGCCGATCCAAATATACTATCTAAACCTGTCGCCCAATTCTTAAGCATCTATATCCCTCGACTCCCCACCTGCTCATGCATCTGTCCAGACACACCTTAAATGAATCTACCATGTCTGCCTCTACCACCTCTGCTTGCAATGCGTTCCAGGCACCTACCACCACCTGTGTAAAGTACTTGCTGCGTGTATCCCCCTTAAACTTTTCACCGCTTGAACACGTGACCTCTCATTATTGAATCTTTCACCCTGGAAAAAAGCTTATCTCCATCTACTCTGTCTATATCCTTCATTATTTTGTAGACCTGAATCAGGTCCCCCCTCAATCTCCTTTTCACTAATGAAAACAAACCTAACCTACTCAACCTCGCTTCATAACTTGCACCTTCCATACCACACAACATCCTCATAAACCTTCTCTGCATCCTTTACAAAGCGTCCACATCCTTTTGGTAATGTGGCAACCAGAACTGTACACAGTATTCTAAATGCGGCCGAACCAACGTCGTTCACAATTTTAACATGACCTTCCAGCTCTTATACTCAATACCCATCCGATGAAGGCAAGCATACCATGTACCTTTTTGACCATTCTATCCACCTGTGCAGCAACCTTCAGGGTACAATGGACCTGCACACCCAGATCTCTCTGCTCATCAACTTTTCCCAAGGCTCTTCTGTTTACCGTATAATTCACTGTAGAATTAGACCTCCCAAAATGCATCACCTCACATTTGCCTTGGTTGAACTCCATCTGCCCAACTCTCCATCTATCTATATTCTCCTGTATTCTTTGACAGTCCCCTATGATTTCTGCTGTTCCATCAATCTTGGTGTCTTCTGCAAACTTGCTCAAAGAACTTGGTCACTTCCCCAAAGAACTGTGGAGCTTTGTGCAGGGCAGGTCATGTCTTGCGAACTTGATTGAATTTTTCAAGGAGGTGACAAAGGTGATGACAGTCTAGCAGTGGAGGTCATGCAGAAGATTAAGAAGCAGGTGATTCATAGTGATTTGGCCAGCTAGACTCACAAGTCAGAGTGTAATGGTGGAATGGTGAATGTGCAAACACCACACAGTCATTTGAGGCTGGAATCAAACCTGGTGCTGTGAGGCTGCAGTACTAAGCATTAAGCCACTGTGCTGCTCACATCCTGCACATCCAACCACCTCATTTACTGTGTCTGTTGCTTTTGTTGTGGTCTGCCGTACATTGGGGAGACAGCACGCTAACTCACAGAATGTTTCAGGGAACGGCGGTCCCTGTCTATACTTTAGAGAACTTTAGCAGTCCCCGTGCAAATTACAGTGAACAGCAGTGCCTGTTTATATTAAAGTCAACAGCAGTCCCTGTCATTTTTATAAAGCACAGCAGTCCCTGTGTATCATATAGAAAACAGCAGTTCTTGTGTATATTATGGAGAACAGAAAGTCCCTATGTATATTACAGTGACCAGCAGTTCCTGTGTTTATTATACAGAGCAGCAGCCCCTGTATATAATATGGAGAGCAACAGTCGGTGTGTATAATGTAGAGAATAGCAGTCCATGTCTATAATATAAAAAACAGCAATCCCTGTGTATATTATAGAGAACTGCAGTGCCCGTTTATATTACAGAGAACAACAATCACTGTGTAAAATACACAGTACAGCAGTCTTTGTGTATAATATAGAGAACAGCAGTCTATGTCTGTAATATAGAAAACAGCAGTCTCTGTGCAAATTATAGAGAACAGCATTACCTGTGTGTAATGTATAGATCAGCTGTCCCTATGTATAACACAAGAAACAGCAGTCCCTGTGTATATTATGGAGACCAACAGTGCCTGTGCATATTATAGAGAACAGTGGTTCCTGTGTATATGATAGCAAACAGCAGCCCATGTGTACAATACAGAGAATAACAGTCCATGTGTATATTATAGAGAACAGCAGCCCCTGTCTATAATATAGAGAACAGCAGTTCTTGTGTATATTATAGAGAACAGCAGACCACAACTATATTTTCAAGAACAGCCGTGCCAGTGCCTAATATGTCGAACAGCCAGTGCCTAATATGTCGAATAGAGAACAGCCATTCCTGTGTATATTAGATTGAACAGCAGTCCTGTCCATAGTATGGAGTAGTACGCAGAGCCTGGGGACATTGCAACGTACAGCACTCACTGTGTATATGATAATAAACAACAGCTCCTTTGTATATTGTAGAGAACATCAGTCCATGTGTATAATAGAGAAATCATGAATCCATTGGTATATTATAGCGAAGAGCAGTCCTGGTGTATATTACAGAAAACAGCAGTCCCTGTGGATATTATACAGAACAGCAGTGTCTGTGTATATTACAGACTTCCTGTGTATATTCTAGAGAACAGCGGTCCTGTTGTACAGAGGACAGAACATCAGTCCCTCTGTATGTTATACAGAACAGCAGTCCCTGTGTATACTATAGGAAACAGCAGACCTTGTCTGTATTATAGAGAACAGCACTGCCTGTGTATACTTTGGAGACCAGCAGTGCCTGTTTATATTATGGAGAACAGCAATCCCAGTGTAAAGTATAGAGAACAGCAAACCCTGTGTATATTGTAGAGACAAAAAGTACCTGTGTATATCATAGAGAACAGCAATCCCTATCTGTATGAGAGAGGACAGCAGTCTATGTGTATATTATAGACAAAAGCTGTCCCTGTGTATATAATAGAGTACAGCAGTGACTGTGTATATTATACAGAACAGGGGTCACTGTCTATGTTATAGAAAAGAGCAGTCGCTGTCTCATATAGAGAACAGCAGTCTCCATGTATAATACAGGAAATAGCTGTGCCTGCATATATTAAAGTGAGCAGCAATCCATGTCATCTTGATAGAGCATGGCAGTACTTGTGTATATCATAAAAAGCAGCAGTCAGTGTCTATACAGCAGTCCCTGTACATAATATAGAGAACAGCAGCCTGTGTATATATTAACGATAACAGCAGTCTCTGTGTATTTTATAGAAAACAGCATTCCCTGTGTATATTATAGAGAACAGCAATCCCTGTGTATAATAGAGAAATCAGCAGAACCTGTGTATATTGTCGCGAAGAGCAGTCCCCGTATATATTGCAGAGTACAGCAGTCCCTGTGTATATGATTGAGAACGGCAGTCCATGTGTATATTACAAAGAACAGCTGTCCCTGTGTATGTTATAGAGAATAGGAGTCCCTGTGTATATTATGCAGAACAGCTGTTCCTGTATATATTAGAGTGTAGCAGAGCCTGTGTCTATGATACAGTGTCTAGTCACTGTCTAGATTATAGAGAACAGCAGTGCCTGTGCATATTCTAGAGAAGAGCAGTCCCTGTCTATATGATACACAACAGCAGTGCATGTGAATATTCTAGAGATCAGCAGTCCCTGTCTACATAATAGAGAACAGCAGCATGGTGTACATTAAAGAGAGCAGCAGTCCCTGTGTATAATATAGGGAACAGCAGTTCCTGCATATATTATAGAGAACAGCTGTCCCTATGTGCAATACAAAGAATAGCAGTCCCTGCACATCTTGTGGAGAACTGCAGTCCCTGTGTATATTACTGCATTGCCTGTGTTTATTAAATGAACAGCAGGTCTTGTCATGTTTATACAGCACAGCAGTCCCATGTATATGACGGAGAATAGTAGACCCTGTGTATATTACAAAGAATAGAAAGCCCCTGTGCATATTACAGAGAAGCAGTGCCTGTTTATAATACGGAGAACAGCAGTCCCTGTGTATATTATAGAGAACAAAAGTCCATTTATCTATCATGGAGAACAGCAGTCCTTGTGTATACTATAGACAACAGGAGGCCCTGTCTATACTTTCGAGAACAACAGTGCCAGTGCCTAATATGGAGAATATCAGTCCCCGTGTATATTATAGAGAACAGCTGCCTCTGTGCAAATCAGATTGAACAGCAGTCCCTGTCCTGACTCTAGACAACGCAGAGTTATAGAGAACAACAGTCCCAGCAGTCCCTGTGCATAATAGAGAAATCAGCAATCCCTCTGTGTAGCATAGTGAAGACTGGTCCCCATGTATATTATAGAGAACTGCAGTCCCTGTGTATATTATACAGAACAGTAGTCAATTTCAACCTTATAGAGAACAGCAGTCCCTGTCAATATTACAGAGAACAACATTTCCTGTGCATATTATAGAGTACAGCCAGCCTGTCTTTATTATACTGAACAGGAGTCCCTGACTTTATTACAGAGGACAGCAGTGCCTGTGTATATTATAGAGAACAACAGTCCATGTTTATATTATAAAGAACAACAGTGTCTGTGTACATTATAGGGAATGGCAGATTCACAGCTACTCCTGCTTTGTCTTAGATTAAAAAAAAGGGACTCCTGTCTTCACTGAGATATACAGGGACTAGTGTTCTCTCTAACATCCACAGGCACTGCTATTCTCGCTCAATACAGAGGGACTGCTGTTCTCTCTCAGATACACAAACACTGCTGATCTCTCTCAGATACACAGGGACTGCTGTTCCCTCTCAGATACACAGAGATTGCTGTTCTCTGTCAGATACACAGGCTCTCAGGTTCTCTGCAGATACCCAGGCACTGATGTTCTCTATAAGATACACAGGGATTGATGTTCTCAGTAATATAAACAGGGACTGCTGTTATCTCTCAAATACACTGGCACAGCTGTTCTCTCTCAGATATAGAGGGAATGCTTTTCTCTCTAATACACACAGGCACTGCTGTACTCCCACAGATCCATAGGCAATGCTGTTCTCTCTCAGATATACAAGCACTGGTGTTCGCTCTCAGATACACAAGCACTGGTGTTCGCTCTCAGATACACTGGATCTGCAGTTCTCTCTCAGATACACTGGCTCTGCTGTTCTCCCTCAGATGCACAGGGACTGGTGTTCTCTCTCAGAGGCACAGTCACTGCTGTTCTCATTGATACACAGGACTGGTTATCTCTCTAACATCCACAGACACTGTTGTTCTCTCTCAGATACACAGGGACTGCTACTCTCTCTCAGATATACAGTCACTACTGTTCTTACTCAGATACAAAGGCACTGCTGTTCTCTTCCAGATACACAGGGAATGCTGTTCTCTCTCAGCTTCACAAAGACTGCTGTTCTCTCTCAGATACAAAGGGACTGGTGTTCTCTTCCAGACACACAGGTACTGTTGTTCTTTCTCAGATACACAGGGAATGCTGTTCTCTCTCAGATACACAGGGACTGCTATTCACTCTCAGATGCAAAGGGACTGCTATTCTCACTCACATACACATGGATTGCTGTTCTCTCTCAAATACACAGTGACTGCTGTTCTCTCTCAGATACAGAGCCACTCATGTTCTCTCTCCAATACACAGTGACTGCTGTCCTCTCTCAGATGCATAGGCCCTGCTGTTCTCTGTCTGATACACATGCACTCAGATACAAAGGCACTGCTGTTCTCTTTCAGACACACAGGAAATGCTGTTCTCTCTCAGAATCACAAAGACTGCTGTTCTCTCTCAGATACACAGGCACAGCTATTCTCACTCACCCGTCTTCACTGGCAACGGGGGTGGTACCAGGGGACTGGAGAGTAGCGAATGTTGTGCCCCTGTTCAAAAAAGGGAATAGGGATAACCCCGGGAATTACAGGCCAGTTAGTCTTACTTCTGTGGTAGGCAAAGTAATGGAAAGGGTACTGAGGGATAGGATTTATGAGTATCTGGAAAGACACTGCTTGATTAGGGACAGCCAGCACGGATTTGTGAAGGGTAGGTCTTGCCTTACAAGTCTTATTGAATTCTTCGAGGAGGTGACCAAGCATGTGGATGAGGGTAGAGCAGTGGATGTAGTGTACATGGATTTTAGTAAGGCATTTGATAAGGTTCCCCATGGTAGGCTTATGCGGAAGGTCAGGAGGCATGGGATAGAGGGAAATTTGGCCAATTGGATAGAAAACTGGCTAACCGGTCGAAGTCAGAGAGTGGTGGTAGATGGTAAATATTCAGCATGGAGTCCAGTTACAAGTGGAGTTCCGCAGGGATCAGTTCTGGGTCCTCTGCTGTTTGTAATTTTTATTAATGACTTAGATGAGGGAGTCGAAGGGTGGGTCAGTAAATTTGCAGATGATACAAAGATAGGTGGAGTTGTGGACAGTGAGGAGGGCTGTTGTCGGCTGCAGAGGGACTTAGATATGATGCAGAGCTGGGCTGAGGAGTGGCAGATGGAGTTCAACCCTGCCAAGTGTGAGGTTGTCCATTTTGGAAGAACAAATAAGAATGCGGAATACAGGGTTAATGGTAGGGTTCTTGGTCAGGTGGAGGAACAGAGGGATCTTGGGGTCTATGTACATAGATCTTTGAAGGTTGCCACTCAGGTGGATAGAGTTTGTAAGAAGGCCTATGGAGTATTATCGTTCATTAGCAGAGGGATTGAATTCAAGAGTCGTGAAGTGATGTTGCAGCTGTACAGGACTTTGGTTAGGCCACAGTTGGAGTACTGTGTGCAGTTCTGGTTGCCTCACTTTAGGAAAGATGTGGAAGCTTTGGAGAGGGTGCAGAGAAGATTTACCAGGATGTTGCCTGGAATGGAGAGTAGGTCGTATGAGGATAGGTTGAGAGTTCTCGGCCTTTTCTCGTTGGAACGGCGAAGGATGAGGGGTGACTTGATAGAGGTTTATAAGATGATCAGAGGAATAGATAGAGTAGACAGTCAGAAACTTTTTCCCCGGGTACAACAGAGTGTTACAAGGGGACATAAATTTAAGGTGAAGGGTGGAAGGTATAGGGGAGATGTCAGGGGTGGGTTCTTTACCCAGAGAGTGGTGGGGGCATGGAATGCGCTGCCCGTGGGAGTGGTAGAGTCAGATTCATTGGCGACCTTTAAGCGGCATTTGGATAGGTACATGGATGGGTGCTTAATCTAGGATAGAAGTTCGGCACAACATCGTGGGCCGAAGGGCCTGTTCTGTGCTGTATTGTTCTATGTTCTATGTTCTATGTTCTATACACAGGTACTGTTGTTCTCTCTCAGACACACAGGGACTTCTGTTCTCTCTCAGATACACAAGTACTGTAGTTCTCTCTCAGATACACTGGGACTACTATTCACTCTCAGATACACAGGGACTGCTGTTCTCTCTCACATACACAGGGACTGCTATTCACTCTCAGATGCAAAGGGACTGCTGTTCTCTCTCACACACACATGGACTGGTGTCCACTCTCAAATACACAGGCACTGCTGGTCTCTCTCAGTTGCAAAGCAACTCATGTTCTCTCTCCGATACACAGTGACTGCTGTTCTCTCTCGGAGACATGAGTACTGCTGTTCTCTCTCAGATACACAGGGACTGATATTGTCTCTCAGATCAGCGACAATTACTGTTCTCTGTCAGATACACAGGCATTGCTGTTGTCTCTCAGATATACAAGCACTGCTGTTCTCTCTCAGAGGCATAGACTCTGCTGTTCTCTTTGATACACAGGACTGGTTATCTCTCTAACATCCACAGACACTGCTGTTCTCTCTCAGATACACAGGGACTGGTGTCACCCTCAGATACACATGCACAGCTGTTCTCTTCCAGATACACAGGGAATGCTGTTCTCTCTCAGAATTACAAAGACTGCTGTTCTCTCTCAGATACACAGGCATAGCTATTCTCACTCAGATACACAGGTACTGCTGTTCTCTCTCAGATGCAAAGGGACTGCTGTTCTCACTCACATGCACATGGATTGCTGTTCTCTCTCAAATACACAGTGACTGCTGTTCTCTCTCAGAGCCATGGGTACTGCTGTTCTCTCTCAGATACACAGGGACTGATATTGTCTCTCAGATATGCGACGATTGCTGTTCTCTCTCAGAATTACAAAGACTGCTGTTCTCTCTCAGATACACAGGCATAGCTATTCTCACTCAGATACACAGGTACTGCTGTTCTCTCTCAGATGCAAAGGGACTGCTGTTCTCTCTCACATACACATGGACTGGAGCTCTCTCTCAAATACACAGTGACTGCTGTTCTCTCTCAGAGCCATGGGTACTGCTGTTCTCTCTCAGATACACAGGGACTTATATTGTCTCTCAGATATGCGACGATTGCTGTTCTCTCTCAGATGCACAGGGACTGATGTTGTCTTTCAGATACACCGTGACTGCTGTTCTCTCTCGGATGCATTGGCCCTGCTGTTCTCTGTCGGATACACATGCACTCAGATACAAAGGCACTGCTGTTCTCTTTCAGACACAGAGGGAATGCTGTTCTCTCTCAGAATCACAAAGACTGCTGTTCTCTCTCAGATACACAGGGGCTGCTGTTCTCCTTCAGATACACAGATACTGCTGTTCTCTCTCAGATACACAGGGACTGCTGTTCTCTCTCAGATACATAGGGACTGCTGTTCTCTCTCAGATACTCAGGGACTGCTATTCACTCTCAGATGCAAAGGGACTGCTGTTCTCTCTCACATACACATGGACTGGTGTTCTCTCTCAAATACACATGCACTGCTGTTCTCTCTCAGATACAGAGCCACTCATGTTCTCTCTCTGATACACAGTGACTGCTGTTCTCTCTCAGATACATGGGTACTGCTGTTCTCTCTCAGATACACAGGGACTGATACTATCTCTCAGATCAGCGACAATTGCTGTTCTCTGTCAGATGCACAGGCACTGCTGTTGTCTCTCAGATACACAGGCACTGCTGTTCTCTCAGTTTTCCAGGGGGAGGTATTCTCTCAGATACACAGGCTCTCATGTTCTCTGCAGATACCCAGGCACTGGTGTTCTCAATAAGATACACAGGGATTGCTGTTCTCAGTAATATATATAGGGACTGCTGTCATCTCTCAAATACACCTGCACAGCTGTTCTCTCTCAGATACACAGGGAATGCTGTTCTCTCTAATATACACAGGCACTGCTGTACTCTCACAGATCCATAGGCAATGCTGAAATATACACGAACTGCAGTTCTCTCCCAGATGTACAAGCACTGGTGTTCACTCTCAGATACACCGGCTCTGCTGTTCTCTCTCAGATACACCGGCTCTGCTGTTCTCCCTCAGATTCACAGGGACTGCTGTTCTCTCTCAGATATACAAGCACTGCTGTTGTCTCTCAGAGGCATAGACTCTGCTGTTCTCTTTGATACACAGGACTGGTTATCTCTCTAACATCCACAGACACTGCTGTTCTCTCTCAGATACACAGGGACTGGTGTCACCCTCAGATACACATTCACTGCTGTTCTCTTCCAGATATACAGGGAATGCTATTCTCTCTCAGAATCTCAAAGAATGCTGTTCCCTCTCAGATATACAGGGACTGGAGTTCTCCCTCAGATACACAGGGACTGATAAACACTCTCAGATGCAAAGGGACTGCTGTTCTCTCTCAGATGCAAAGGGACTGCTGTTCTCACTCAGATACACAGGGACTGATATTGTCTCTCAGATACGCGATGATTGCTGTCCTCTCTCAGATACACAGGGACTGATGTTGTCTCTCAGATACACCGTGACTGCTGTTCTCTCTCAGATACAAAAGCACTGCTGTTCTCTTTCAAACACAGAGGGAATGCTGTTCTCTCTCAGAATCACAAAGACTGCTGTTCTCTCTCAGATACACAGGCACAGCTATTCTCACTCAGATACACAGGTACTGTTGTTCTCTCTCAGATACACAGGGACTGCTGTTCTTTCTCAGATACACAGGGACTGGTATTCTCCCTCAGATACACAGGTACTATTGTTCTCTTTCAGATAAAAAGGCACTGCTGTTCTCTCTCAGATACAAAGCCACTTATGTTCTCTCTCCGATACACAGTGACTGCTGTTCTCTCTTGGAGACATGGGTACTGCTGTTCTCTCTCAAATACACAGGGACTGATATTGTCTCTCAGATACACCATGACTGGTGTTCTCCCTCAGATACATAGCCACTGCTTCTCTCTCTCTCTCTCTCTCAGACACCCAGGGTCTGCTGTTCACTCTCAGATTCACAGCTAATCCTGTTCTGTCTAAGATACAAAGGGACTCCTGTTGTCTCTGAGATATACAGGGACTGGTGTTCTCTCTAACATCCACAGGCACGACTGTTCTCTCTCAGATACAGAGGGACTGCTGTTCACTCTCAGATATACAGTGACTGCTGTTCTCACTCAGATACACGGGCACTGCTGTTCCCTCTCAGATACACCGGGATTGCTGTTCTCTGTCAGATACACAGACACTGCTGTTCTCGCTCAGATACATAGGCACTGCTGTTCCCTCAGTTTTCCAGGGGTAGGTGTTCTCTCTCAGATACACAGGCTCTCAGGTTCTCTGCAGATACCCAGGCACTGATGTTCTCAATAAGATACACAGGGATTGATGTTCTCAGTAATATATACAGGGACTGCTGTTATCTCTCAAATACACTGGCACAGCTGTTCTCCCTCAGATACCGAGGGAATGCTGTTCTCTCTAATATACACGGACACTGCTGTACTCCCACAGATCCATAGGCAATGCTGTTCTCTCTCAGATATACAAGCACTGGTGTTCGCTCTCAGATACACAAGCACTGGTGTTCGCTCTCAGATACACTGGATCTGCAGTTCTCTCTCAGATACACTGGCTCTGCTGTTCTCCCTCAGATTCACAGGGACTGGTGTTCTCACTCAGATACACAAGTACTGTTGTTCTCGCTCAGATGCAAAGGCACTGCTGTTCTCTCTCAGATACACAGGGACTGCTATTCACTCTCAGATGCAAAGAGACTGCTGTTCTCTCTCACATACACATGGACTGGAGCTCTCTCTCAAATACACTGGCACTGCTGGTCTCTCTCAGTTACAAAGCCACTCATGTTCTCTCTCCAATGCACAGTGACTGCTGTTCTCTCTCAGATACACAGGGACTGATATTGTCTCTCAGATATGCGACGATTGCTGTTCTCTCTCAGATGCACAGGTACTGATGTTGTCTCTCAGATACACAGTGACTGCTGTTCTCTCTCAGATGCACAGGCCCTGCTGTTCTCTCTCAGATACACAGGGACAGGTGTTCTCCCTCAGATACATAGCCACTGCTTCTCTCTCACTCTCTCTCAGATACCCAGGGAATGCTGTTCACACTCAGATTCACATCTAATCCTGTTCTGTCTAAGATACAAAGGGACTCCTGTCATCTCTGAGATATACAGGGACTGGTGTCCTCTGTCAGATATACAGCGACTGCTGTTCTCACTCAGATACACAAACACTGCTGATCTCTCTCAGATATACAGGGACTGCTGTTGTCTCTCAGAGACAAAGGTACTGCTGTCCTCTCTCAGGTACACAGGGACTGATGTTGTCTCTCAGATACACTGTGACTGCTGTTATCTCTCAGATGCATAGAGACTGATGTTGTCTCTCAGGTACACTGTGACTGCTGTTCTCTCTCAGATGCACAGGCCCTGCTGTTCTTTCTCTGCTACACAGGGAGTGGTGTTCTCCCTCAAATACACAGCCACTGCTTCTCTCTCTCTCTCTCTCTCTCTCTCTCTCTCAGATACCCAGGGAATGCTGTTCACACTCAGATTCACAGCTAATCCTGTTCTGTCTAAGATACAAAGGGACTCCTGTCATCTCTGAGATATACAGGGACTGGTGTTCTCTGTCAGATATACAGGGACTGATGTTCCCTCTCAGATACACCGGGATTGCTGTTCCCTCTCAGATACATAGGCACTGCTGTTCCCTCAGTTTTCCAGGGGTAGGTGTTCTCTCTCAGATACACAGGCTCTCAGGTTCTCTGCAGATACCCAGGCACTGATGTTCTCAATAAGATACACAGGGATTGATGTTCTCAGTAATATAAACAGGGACTGCTGTTATCTCTCAAATACACTGGCACAGCTGTTCTCTCTCAGATACAGAGGGAATGCTGTTCTCACTAATATGCACATGCACCGCTGTAATCCCACAGATCCATAGGCAATGCTGTTCTCTCCCAGATATACAAGCATTGGTGTTTGTTCTCAGAGACACAGTCACTGCTGTACTCTCTGATACACAGGACTGGTTGTCTCTCTAATATCCACAGGCACTGCTGTTCTCTCTCAGATATACAAGCACTGTTCTCTCTCAGAGGCACAGTCACTGCTGTACTCTCTCTGGTTATCTCTTTAACATCCACAGGCACTGCTGTTCTCTCTCAGATACACAGAGACTGCTATTCTCTCAGATGCACAGTCACTGCTGTTCTCTCACAGATACACAGGCACAGCTGTTGTCTCTCAGATTCACAAAAGACTGCTGTTCTCTAAGATACACAGTCACTGCTGATCTCTCTCAGATACAAAGGAACTGCTGTTCTCTCTCACATACACATGGACTGGCGTTCTCTCTCCAATACAGTGACTGCTGTTCTATCTCAGAGACATAGGTACTGCTGTCCTCTCTCAGGTACACAAGGACTGATGTTGTCTCTCAGATACACTGTGACTGCTGTTATTTCTCAGATGCATAGGGACTGCTGTTCTCTCTCAGATATACAGCGACTGCCATTCTCACTCAGATACACAAACACTGGTGACCTCTCTCAGATACACAGAGATTGCTGTTCTCTGTCAGATACACAGGCTCTCAGGTTCTCTGCAGATACCCAGGCACTGATGTTCTCTATAAGATACACAGGAAATGCTTTTCTCAGTAATATATACAGGGACTGCTGTTATCTCTCAAATACACTGGCACAGCTGTTCTCTCTCAGATATGGAGGGAATGCTGCTCTCACTAATACACACATGCACTGCTGTAATCCCACAGATCTACAGGCAATGCTGTTCTCTCCCAGATGTACAAGCACTGGTGTTTGCTCTCAGATACACTAACTCTGCTGTTCTCTCTCAGATACACTGGCTCTGCTGTTCTCCCTCAGATTCACAGGGACTGGTGTCCTCTCTCAGATATACAAGCACTGCTGTTCTCTCTCAGAGGCACAGTCACTGCTGATACACAGGACTGGTTATCTCTCTAACATCCACAGACACTGCTGTTCTCTCTCAGATACACAGGGACTGCTATTCTCTCAGATACACAGTCACTGCTGTTCTCTCACAGATACACAGGCACAACTATTCCCACTCAGATACACATGCACTGCTGTTTTCTCTCAGATACAAAGGCACTGCTGTACTCTGTCAGATATACAGGGAATGCCGCTCTCTCTCAGAATCACAAAACTGCTGTTCTCGCTCAGATACACAAGAACTGGTGTTCTCCGTCAGACACACTGTTCTTTCTCAGATAGGCAGATATGGGTACTGCACTCCTCCCTCCATTCCTGATGAAGGGCTTTCACCCAAAATGTCAATTTTGCTGCTCCTTAGATGCTGCCTGACCTGTTGTGCTTTTCCAGCACCACTCTAACCTAGACCCTGTTCTTTCCCAGATACTCAGGGACTACTTTTCTCTCTCAATGCACAGGAAATGATGTTCTCTCTCAGGTACACAGGGACTGTTGTTCTCTCTCAGATACACAGCCACTGCTGTTCTCCCTCAGATACATAGGCACTGCTTCTTGCTCTCAGACAGCCAGGGACTGCTGTTCACTCTCAGATTCACAGCTAATCCTGTTCCGAGTAAGATACAAAGGGACTCCTGTCATCTCTGAGATATGCAGGGACTGGTGTTCTCTCTAACATCCACAGACATGGCTGTTCTCTCTCAGATACACAGGGACTGCTGTTCTCTCTCAGATTCACAAGGACTGCTGTTCTCTCTCAGATGCACAGGTGTGCTGTTCTCTCTCAGGTACACTGGCACTGCTGTTCTCTCTCAGATACATAGGGACTGCTGTTCTCTCTCAGATTCACAAGGACTGCTGTTCTCTCTCAGATACACAGGGACTGCTGTTCGTTCTCAGATACACAGGGACTGGGGTTCTCTCTAACATCCTCATACTCTACTGTTCTGTCTGAGATACACAGGGACTGATGTTCTGTCTGAGATACACAGGGACTGATGTTCTCTCTCAGATACACAGGCACTGTGTGTTTCTCTCAGATACACAGGGACTGGGGTTCTCTCTTAGGTTCACAAGGACTGAAGTTCCCTCTCAGATATACAGGCACTTTCTTTCTCAGATTCACAAGGACTGCAGTTCTCTCTCGGATACATAGGGACTTGTGTTCTTTCTCAGATACACAGGGCTGGGGTTCTCTCTAATATCCTGAAGCACTGCTGTTTTCCCTCACTTACACAGGGACTGCTGTTTTCTGCCAGATACACAAGGACTGGTATTCTCTCTCAGATATACAGGGACCGCTGTTGTCTCTCAGATACACAAGGACTGCTGTGCTCTTGGGCGGCACGGTGGCACAATGGTTAGCACTGCTGCCTCACAGTGCCAGAGACCCAGGTTCAATTCCCACCTCAGGCGACTGTGTGGAGTTTGCACGTCCTCCCTGTGTCTGTGTGGGTTTCCTCCGGTTTCCTCCCACAGTCCAAAGATGTGCAGGCCAAGTGAATTGGCCATGCTAAATTGCCTGTAGTGTTCGGTAAGGGGTAAATGTAGGGGTATGGGTGGGTTGCGCTTCGGCAGGCTGGTGTGGACTTGTTGGACCGAAGGGCCTGTTTCCACGCTGTAAGATCTAATCTAAACAGGCACTGCTGTTCCCTCTCAGATATAAAGGCACTTGTGTTCTCTCTCTGATACACAGGGACTGCTGTTCTTTCTCAGATACACAGGGAATGGTGTTCTCTCCCAGGTAAGCAGTTTGCGATTTTTTTTCTCAGATACACAGGCATTGCAGTTCTCTCTCACATTCACAAGGACTGCAGTTCTCTCTCAGACATACTGGAGTCACAGGTAGACAGAGTGGTGAAGAGGCTGTGTTGCCTGCTTACCTTCATTTGTCAGAATATTGAATTTACGAGTAGGGAATGAAAGGTTGCAGTGGTACGGAATGTTGGTCAGGCCAATTTTCTATTATTGTGGACCCTTCGTCAGGAAGAAGTTATTAAATTTGAAAGGATGCAGAAAATATTTACAAGCCCGTTGCCAGGACTGGAGGGTTTGAGTTAGCTGATAAGGCTGAATAGGCTGGGGCTTTTTTCCCCGGAGCAGCTTTGGTTGAGAAGTGACCTTAGAGAGGTGTTTAAAATCATGAGGGGCATGTATGGGTTGAATAGCCAAGTTTTGCCTTCCTGGTGTGGGTGAGTCCCAAAGATTCAAAAATGACTTGAGGAGTAACTTTTACACGCAGATGGTAGTGCACATAAAGGAAAGCAGATAAGACAAATGTTTCATGGTTTCTATCAGTGCCCCAGAAAATCTGAGCAACCCTTCCTCGGCTAATCATGGAAACTGAACTCTATTTTATGATTATTGAGGATTAAGCATCCTTTAATCTGAGCAGGTTCCCCAGCACGTTTGCCCGAATACTACCAATTTTCTTCAGGTTCTCCCCAGAATTAGAGCAGTGGAAACTTAGTTGCAAATCCACTTTTCATAAGCTTAGTGATCGAGTAATAACTCTAACAAAATAAGTCTAATAATTCTAGTCCAAAGTGTGAGTTGCAAATTGGAGGTGTCAGGAGAGGCCAGCTGAGTGGAATGTGTTGCTTGTCACATGTCAGGAGTCCTAGATGCTGCCAGATGCCTTTTAATTGTTGTAATTGTACTCGTCTCCACCACTTCCTCTGGCAGCTCATTCCATACCCGCTCCACACTCTGCGTGAAAAAGTTGCCCTTTATGTCCTTTTTTCTTAATAGATACTTTTATTGAATGAAAGATTTTTAATAAAATTACACAAGATTACAACACCAACAGACCAACAAAACAAACATTACTCTGTGTGTATGTAACAACGTGAAAAACAACAACACAAATATACCTATGTGCAAAAGAAGAAAATCAGTAAAGGTAATAATAAATAAATAAAGAAAACAGCTCAGCACAATAAAACATTAGGTTCCAACCTCCGAGAGCATTGAGTATTACACACGAATTTATTCAAACTTCTTCCTTCAGGGATATCAAGTACGTTAGATCAAACTGTCCTGGCGACACAGAAGCCCTTGTTAAGATGGCAGATCAATCTATATCCAGATGGGTCCAAAAAGGACTGCCATATCCCATGAAACTTTTCAGTTTTCCAGTGTACCATATTTGTTAAAAAGGTCCAGGGGAGTATGTTCCATGACAAGCCTATGCTAACCCAACAGACCCCCCCCCGGCTCACATCGCATCAGAATATTTTACCTTGTACAAAAAATGAGAATATTAAAATGTTTTTTCTCATGAGTGTCCAGCCAAGATATATTGGGGAGGCCCAGGAGAAGAGAGATAGAGTCTATCTTAACCTTGGTCCCTAAGACCCTCTCCATAAATCCTGCCACAGCACTCCAATATGTATGGGGCCTGCGGCAAGACCATAAACAATGAGTGAGAGTACCGAGACCTATTTTACACTGAGGACATAATGAACATACTCCCACTTTAAATTTTGAGAGCCTGTCTGGGGCCAAATGGACCCTACATGTGAGAGAGGGTGCGTGTGTTGGTGTGAGTGCAGGAGGAATATGTGTGTGCATATGAGAGAGTTTGTGTATGACAGAGGGTCTGCGTGGGTGTGTGAGTATCTAGGAGTATGTGTGTTGGAGTGTGTATTGTGCAGTGGGGTCACCTGTAGTGTGGCATGAAGCCAAGGTCCCAGTTGAGGCCACCCCCACAGGTACCAACATTGCTATCAGCCTGTTCTCGGCCACTCTACGTTGTTGCTTGTCCTGAAGTCCGCCTTGGAAGATGGTCACCCAAAGCTCAGAGGCTGAATATCCCGGACCCTCTCACACATACCCCATCACACTCACACACACACATATACACACACACTCTATCACATGCACGCACTCCCACATGCACACACTCACATGCAAATTCAATATGTCACTCCTACATGCGCACACATACAAGCTTATGGAGTGAATTTATTTTTGCAGAATTACATTTCGTTTTGCTCAAAAACTGCACGACTCCATGTAAAACTCTGTAAAACTATACAGGGTGTTTGTCAGTCTGACATAGCATTGGGACACAGACAGACTTCACACCTATTGTTTAAAAAGCTGAGCTAATTTGAGAATATAATTTAAAAGAAGTTGTGGGAATCACATATCAAAGAACAGAAACCAGCAGATCCCATTATAAATAATGAAAGTTTAAATCTATGATTGTTTACTGTATCACATCTTGGAGTGGCACGGTGGCTCAGTGGGTAGCACTGCTGCCTCATAGCACCCAGGACCTGGGTTCAGTTCCTGCCTCGGGCGACTGTCTGTGCGGAGTTTGCACATTGTCAGTGTGGGTTCCTCCCATGATCCAAAGATGTGCAGGTCAGGTGAATTGGTCATGCTAAGTTGCAGGTGCTTTAGTCAGGGGTAAATATAGGGTTGGGTGGTGGGTTACTCTTTGAAATTTCAGTGTGGACTTTTTGGGCCAAATGGCCTATTTCCATACTGTAGGGATTCTAATCTCCATGATACTGGACTCCTGTGGCCTTAAGTTCTGTGAGCATGATCTTTACATCCACAACCACTTGATGAAGGAGCAGCACTCTGAAAGCCTAGTGCTTCCAAATAAACCTGTTGGACTATAACCTGGTGTTGTGTGATTTTTAACTTTGTCCACCCCAGTCCAACACCGGCTCTTCGAAGTCATACGATAAAGAGTACTCACAGAGAGAGTACTTTTACCATGAAGCACCCTCTAACAGACCTGTAGGGGTCAGTCAAAAGTGAGGTTTCTTTTTCAATATAATCCCTGACCTGGAAAAATCAAAAAGGGTCTCTGCTAGCTAAGCTGTATGTAAGGGTTATTTGGCCAAAGGACATCATTATTTCACCTTCAAATAAATCACCCAAACAGGAGACTCCCCCAGCTACCCAAAGCTTAAACCCAGGGTCCATTATCCCTGGCTGAAAACCTGGCGTACCAACTATTGGGGTGAGAAAGGACATTTTGGATAAATTACCTTCGCTCTGCCGCATTGCCCTCCATGCCTTAACAGTAATAATAATTATTGGATTATGGTAATATTCCATAACCATCTTCATTTTTTTCTAAGAACAACAGGCTCACAAGGGGATATTTTGCCTGGGAGGCCACAATATCTAGCCACATTGATGCTGGATTCTCACAAGCCCAGTCACCAACAAAAGATAGAAAGAAACTTAACTGGTATCTTTTACTATTTGTGAGGTCCACCCCCCCCGACCCATGGGGAAACTGCAATTTAGCCAGCTTAAGAGGAGCACACCTGCGGTGCCAGATAAAGGAGCTAAACCAGCCATTAAGTCTCTGGAATGTTTGCCGAGGAAAAATTAAAGGGAGCATTTGTTTAGAGTACAGCCAAAGGGGAAAGAAATTCATTTTGATCAGAGCTACTCAGTCCAGCCAAGATATTGGAAGCACCTCCCATCGCTGAAGATCTTGCTTAATCCTGTCAATCAAATGGGCAAAGTTAGCGTTCAACAACCGATCAAAGATGGAGAGTACTTAAATACAGATACCTCCCCTGTGACGATTTGAAGGAGAGCTGTGATTCAACCTCCACAACATGACCATCTTTGGCCTCATCTATTGCCAAAACAAACCACAGCTCCTATTGGAGGAACAACACTTCATCTTCCACCTGGGCAGCCTACAGCCCAGAGGACTCAACATTGAGTTCTCCAACTTCAAATAACCCCCTCCCCATCCCCTGACTCCCTTCCCATTTTGCAAGGTTTGGAGCTCAGATTGAGATTGCTCACTGAGCTGTAGGTTTGATACCCAGATGTTTCATTACCTGGCTAGGTAACATCATCAGTGGTGATCTCCAAGTGAAGCGAAGCTGTTGTCTCCTGCTTTCTATTTATATCTTTCTCCTGGATGGGGTTCCTGGTGATGTCATTCCCTGTTTGTTTTCTGAGGGGTTGATAGATGGTATCTAGGTCTGTGTGTTTGTTTATGGCGTTGTGGTTGGAGTGTGAGTTGGCGTTGTGGTTGGCGTTGTGTTTGTTTATGGTGTTGTGGTTGGAGTGTGAGTTGGCGTTGTGGTTGGCGTTGTGTTTGTTCATGGTGTTGTGGTTGGAGTGTGAGTTGGCGTTGTGGTTGGCGTTGTGTTTGTTTATGGTGTTGTGGTTGGAGTGTGAGTTGGCGTTGTGGTTGGCTTTGTGTTTGTTTATGGTGTTGTGGTTGGAGTGTGAGTTGGCGTTGTGGTTGGCGTTGTGTTTGTTTATGGTGTTGTGGTTGGAGTGTGAGTTGGCGTTGTGGTTGGCGTTGTGTTTGTTTATGGTGTTGTGGTTGGAGTGTGAGTTGGCGTTGTGTTTGTTTATGGTGTTGTGGTTGGAGTGCCAGGCCTCTCGGAATCCTCTGACATGCCTTCCCATCCCCTTCCCATCCTTTCACACTGTTTCCTGCCACCAACCAGGTTCCTTCCTCCCATTCACCAACCAGGTCATATCCTGTACCCGTCCTGACTTCACCACTCTGCCCCTTTATCTGCAGGTCCCCCACACACCCACCCCCATTCCTGAAGAAGACTTCTGCACCTCCTGATACTGCCTAGCTTGCTGTGTTCTTCCAGCTTCTTGCTTGCCTACTTTGGATTGCAGCATCCAGAGTTTTTTAATCAAGTTTGTCCTTGACAATATAAATAGTCACAGCTGTTGTCCACAATCTGCACAGGGTCTGCTGTTCTCCTCAATATACACAGGAACTGCTATTATTTAAACTGCATACAGGGACTGCTGTTTTGTTTCATTCTCAGAGAGACTGCTGTTCCCTATAATAGAAACATTGACTGCTGTTCGCTTTTATATGGTTAGGGACTGCTGTTCTTGATTCTAAAGATAGAGTCTGCTGTTGTCCATAATATGGACAGAGAGTGCTGTTTTCTATACTATAGATAAGGACTGCTGCTCTCAACAATATACTCAGGGAGTGCTGTTCTCCTCAATATACACAGAAAGTCCTGTTCTTTGCATTACATGCAGGAACTGCTCTTTGTTCTCTGTTATATAGACTGGGACCAGGGCTGTAACATACTCTGAAACTGCTATCCTCTACATCATTTACAGGGACTTCTCTACAATATGCACAGGGACTGCTTTGGTACTCAATATACATGAGGACTGCAGTTCTCTATATATACAGGAACTACTGTTATCTGCAAGAATTACAGGAAGAACTGTTCTCTGTAATATTCACAGGGACGAACTGCCATTGTCAATAACATACAGAGGGGCCTGGTGTTCTCCATCATAGACAAAGGGACTGATGTTTCATTTTCACATAGACTGCACTTCACTTAAATATTAACAAGGACTATAGATCTGTTTCATATGCACAGAGACTGCTGTTGAGTAGAATGCAAAAATACAACTGCTGTTCTCCGTAATATAAACAAGGAATGTGGCTCTCTGTAATAAAAACAGATATTGCTGTTCTCCTTCAAGTAAACAACGAATGTACAGTGTAAACATGGATTGTGTTCTCTATAACATGCACACGGTCTGCTGTTCTCTATGTTACAGTTCTCTGTAATATGGACTGCTGTTTTCTGGAAGAAAGACAGGGTCTCCTCTTCTCTACAACTTTCCCTGGGACTGCTGTTCTCCACAATCTATGAAAGGTCTGCTGTTCTCAATATCCACAGAAACACCTGTTCTGTGCATAATATGAATTGCTCCTCACTGTCCTCTGCAATACAGACAGGGACTGCTGTTCTCTGCAATACAGACAGGGACTGCTGTTCTCTGCAATATAATGTGAAGGAGCCAGTGTTGAACTGGGGTGGACAAAGTCAAAAATCACACAACACCATTTTATAGTCCAACAGATTTATTGGGAAGCATTAGTTTTCAGAGCGTTGTTCCTTCAGGTAGTTCTGGAGTGGGACCAAAACACACAGAATTTATATTAAAAGTTTACAGTGATATCTTGAACAAAGTAGATTGTTGTTAAATCTTTTATCTTTTAGAATGCGTTGCAGGTTTCAGTTCAGTAATATATAAACCCCAGAACTTCTTTTATGTTATCTTGAAAATGCGACTTAAGGTTTTATGAAATAAGGTGACATCTCAGCTCAAACAATGCATTAAAGGTGTGAGTCTGTCTGTATCTCAGTCTGACTCAAGATTACTTGACTGCTCTTCTGAATTATATACACAGATTGCTGTTCAATATAATAAAATCAAGCACTACTGTTCTCTGTATTGTGCTGATCAGTCAGGGTCTGATCATTTACACAACATTATCTGGGATTGTTGTTGTCTATAATATACACAGGGACTACTGTTATTGACAAACAACACAGTGACAGTTTGCTGTTTTGTATGCACAGATACTGCTGTTCTCTATAACATACTCATGGACTGCAGTTCATTGGAGTATCATCGTGGACTGCTGTTCTCTATTCGATAGGCAAGGACTGCTGTTCTCGATAACATCCCTAATAACATCTGCTTCCTACAATATATGCAGGGACTTCTGTTCTTCTCAATACACACAAACTTGTGTTCTCTGCATTATATACATTGTATACAAGAACTGCTCTTCCCTGTTGTCTGTAATATATACTGTGACTGGTGTTCTCTGTATTATAGACAGGGAGTGCTCTTCTCTGTTGTTCTCTATACAATCAGCAGGGACTGATTCTCTTTGTAAAAAACACAGCAACCAACACACTCTGCCCGGGGTCTGCTGTCCTCCTCAAAATACACAGGGACTGTTGTTCTCTTTAATACGCACGGGGACTCCTATTATCCGTAATATATTACTGTTCTGTTTCATATACGCAGAGACTGCTGTTCTCTATAATATAGACAGGAACTGTGTATCGATGGACCTGGACCCCAATTCCTCTGTTCCTCCACACTGCCAAGAATTCTGCCTTTAACTGTGTATTCTGTGTTCAAATTCAACCTTCCAAAATGAAATGCTTTACACTTTTTCAGGTAGCAATCCATCTGCCACTTACCAGCCCCGCTCTGCATCCTGTCAATGTCCCATTGTAAGTGATAATCACCACACTATCCCACCAACTTTTGTTTCTTTGACAAACTTCCTAACCCACCCTTTCATCTCCTCATCCAAGTAACTTTAAAAAATCACAAAGAGCAAAAGTCCCAGAACAGATCCCCATGGAACACCACTGGTCACCAAGCTCCAGGCTGAATATTTTCCGTCTACTACCACCAAAACAGTGAACTGGGAAAGGAGACAAATAAGCAAGGAACACTCTGAACAGGGAAAGAATAGAGACAGACAGAGAGCACATGGAACTGGGAGAAACCAAAGGTGACAGCACACAGAATTGGGAACAGAAAGTCACAGTGACAAACACTGAACAGCAAAGAGAGAGACATAGAGTGTGACATCAATTGATTTGGTATTAGAGGAAGGAAGACAGAGAAACAATACACTGAACTGGCAATGGAGAGAGACAGTGTGACAAGACAGTGAAATGGCAATGGAGAGAGACAGTGTGACAAGACAGTGAAATGGCAATGGAGAGAGACAGTGTGACAAGACAGTGAAATGGCAATGGAGAGAGACAGTGTGACAAGACAGTGAACTGAGAATAGATAAAGACAGAGAGACAATACACTGTATAGGGAAAAGAGAAAGAGCAGAGAGACAACAAAATGAATTGTGAATTGAGACAGACAGAGAAATAACCTACTGACCTGGGAATATAAGTAACAGTGTGACAAGAGAGTGAACTGGGAATAGACAAAGACAGAGATAACGCCCTGAATTGGAAATTGACAGAGAAACACTGTTAACTCTCTGAACTGGGAATGGAGGGAAACAAACACACAATACATTGACCTAAGAACAAAGAGACAGAGAGTGTGACAACAGATAAAACTCGGCACAGACAGAGTCAGAGTGACATCACACTTAACTGCGAATATAGGGATACAAATTGAGAACACCATGAACTAGGCATAGAGAGACTGAGAGAATGACAGCCCATTGAACTGGGAATAGAGACAGAAAAACAAATAATTGATCTGGGAATAAAGAGAGACAGACAGTGAATACTCGAAACATGGGAGTAGTGAGAGGTGGAGAGATAACACACTGAGCTGGTAATAGCATGACAGTGGACAGGGAACAAAGAAAGTCAGAGTGACAACACACTGAACTGGGAAGAGGGAGAGACAGAGGATTAACACACTGAGCAGAGAACAACACACTGAGCTGGAAACTAAACAGAGAGAGAGTGGCATTATACTGAACGGGGAAGAGAGAGACAGAGTCAACACACTGAACTGGGAAAGGAGGGAGACAAACAGATATAACACAATGAACTGAGAACACACAGAGACAGAGTAACAGCACATTGAACTGGGCATAGAGAGATGCAGTGACAATGCATTCTACAGGGAAAAGAGAAAGAGATATATATTGGCAAGACAGCAAACTGGGAGGAGAGAGCCAGAATGAGAACACACAGATCTGGAAATAGGTAGAGACAGAGAATGAACTTGGAATAGAAAGAGACAGACCAGTAATACATTGAATTAGGAAGAGCACTTGATGGACAGACAACATACTGAAATGAGAATGTAAAAAGGCAGAGAGATAACACTGCAAATACAGACTGCAAATATACTGAAAGGATAGAGAGTACAAAGAGAGTCAACAAACTGACCTGAGAGTACAGACAGAGAAACGACACACTGACCTGAGAGTACAGACAGAGAAACAACGCACTGACCTGAGAGTACAGACAGAGAAACAACACACTGAACTGCGAGTACAGAGATAAACAACACACTGAACAGATAGACAAACAACATACTGAACTGAGAACAGCACGAGACAAAGACACAAAGCCAACCAGAAGTAGTGAGAGACAAAATGACAACACTGTGAACCATGAATAGAAAGAGACAGGAAAATTGAGAATACACTGAACCGGGAATAGAGCGAGTCAGAGTGACAACAGATTGAACCTGGAAAAGAGAGACTCCACACACTGAACTGGGAAGCGAGACAACATGTGACTGCAAATATTTTGTGCACAGATGGTGCATAGTAGATAGCACAGATAGAGAAACAACACACTGAACTGATAGTACAGATAGAGAAATAACATATGGAACTGAGAGTACAAACAGAGAAACAACACACTGAACTGCGAGAACAGCTGGAGAAACAACAAACAGAACTGGAAGAACAGATACAGAAACAACACACTGAACTGAGAGAACAGATAGAGAAACAACACTGTGCTGCAAGTCGAGAAATAACACCCTGATCTGAGAGTACAGATAGAGAAACAAAAGATTGAAATGCGAGTACACAGAGAAAAACGCAGCACTGAACTAAGAGTACAGACAGAGAAATAACACACTGAACTGCGTGAACTAATAGAGAAACAACACTCAGAACCGAGAGTACAGATAGAGAAATAACACACTGAACTGTGAGTACAGGTAGTGAAACAACAAACAGAACTGAGTGCAGACAAAGAAACAACACATGGAACTGGAAGAACAGATAGAGACACAACACACTGAGCTGAGAGTACAGATAGAGTACAGATAGAATAACAACAAACCGGAACTGAGAGTACAGACACAGAAACAACACACTGAACTGAGAGGACAGGTAGTGAAACAACAAACAGAACTGGAAGAACAGATACAGAAACAACACACCATACTGATAGAACAGATAGAGACACAATACACTGACCTGAGAGTACATATAGAGAAACAACACATTGAATGGAGAGTATAAATCAAAAAATGACATACTGAACTGCGAGAACAGATAGAGAGAAAACACACCGAACTGCGAGAACAGATAGAGAAATAACAAACGGAACTGAGAGTACAGACAGAGAAACAACATACTGAACTGAGAACAGCACGAGACAAAGAGACAACACAGCCAACCAGAAATAGTGAGAGACAAAATGACAACACTGTAAACCACGAATAGAAAGAGACAGGAAAATTGAGAATACACTGAACCGGGAATAGAACGAGTCAGAGTGACAACAGATTGAACCTAGAAAAGAGAGCGAGAGTCAACACACTGACCTGGGAAGCGAGACAAAATGTGACTGCAAACATTTTGCGCACTGATGGTACACAGTAGATCGCACAAATAGAGATACTGGATTAGTGGTGCTGGAAGAGCACAGCAGTTCAGGCAGCATCCAACGAGCAGCGAAATCGACGTTTCGGGCAAAAGCCCTTCATCAGGAAGGGCACAAATAGAGAAACAACGCAGTGAACTGCGAGTACAGAGAGAGAAATAACACAGTGAACTGCGAGTACAGAGAGAAATAACGCAGTGAACTGTAAGTACAGAGAGAAACAACACAGTGAACTGTGAGTACAGAGAGAGAAATAACACAGTGAACTGCGAGTACAGAGAGAGAAATAACACAGTGAACTGCGAGGACAGAGAGATAAATAACACAGTGAACTGCGAGTACAGAGAGAGAAATAACACACTGAACTGTGAGTACAGAGAGAGAAATAACACTGAACTGCGAGTACAGAGAGAGAAATAACACAGTGAACTGTGATTACAGAGAGAGAAATAACACAGTGAACTGCGAGTACAGAGAGAAATAACACAGTGAACTGTGAGTACAGAGAGAGAAATAACGCAGTGAACTGCGAGTACAGAGAGAGAAATAACACAGTGAACTGTGAGTACAGAGAGAGAAATAACACAGTGAACTGCGAGTACAGAGAGAGAAATAACGCAGTGAACTGCGAGTACAGAGAGAGAAATAACGCAGTGAACTGCGAGTACAGAGAGAGAAATAACGCAGTGAACTGCGAGTACAGAGAGAATTAACACACTGAACTGCGAGTACAGAGAGAAAAATAACACAGTGAACTGTGATTACAGAGAGAGAAATAACGCAGTGAACTGTGAGTACAGAGAGAGAAATAACACAGTGAACTGCGAGTACAGAGAGAGAAATAACACAGCGAACTGCGAGTACAGAGAGAAAAATAACACAGCGAACTGCGAGTACACAGAGAAATAACACACTGAACTGCGAGTACAGAGAGAGAAATAACGCAGTGAACTGCGAGTACAGAGAGAGAAATAACGCAGTGAACTGTGAGTACAGAGAGAGAAATAACACACTGAACTGCGAGTACAGAGAGAGAAATAACGCAGTGAACTGTGAGTACAGAGAGATAAATAACAGTGAACTGCGAGTACAGAGAGAGAAATAACAAACTGGAACTGCGAGGACAGAGAGAGAAATAACGCAGTGAACTGTGATTACAGAGAGAGAAATAACGCAGTGAACTGTGAGTACAGAGAGAGAAATAACACAGTGAACTGCGAGTACAGAGAGAAAAATAACACAGCGAACTGCGAGTACACAGAGAAATAACACACTGAACTGCGAGTACAGAGAGAGAAATAACACAGTGAACTGCGAGTACAGAGAGAGAAATAACACAGTGAACTGCGAGGACAGAGAGAGAAATAACACAGTGAACTGCGAGTACAGAGAGAGAAATAACGCAGTGAACTGCGAGTACAGAGAGAGAAATAACGCAGTGAACTGCGAGTACAGAGAGAGAAATAACGCAGTGAACTGCGAGTACAGAGAGAATTAACACACTGAACTGCGAGTACAGAGAGAAAAATAACACAGTGAACTGTGATTACAGAGAGAGAAATAACGCAGTGAACTGTGAGTACAGAGAGAGAAATAACACAGTGAACTGCGAGTACAGAGAGAGAAATAACACAGCGAACTGCGAGTACAGAGAGAAAAATAACACAGCGAACTGCGAGTACACAGAGAAATAACACACTGAACTGCGAGTACAGAGAGAGAAATAACGCAGTGAACTGCGAGTACAGAGAGAGAAATAACGCAGTGAACTGTGAGTACAGAGAGAGAAATAACACACTGAACTGCGAGTACAGAGAGAGAAATAACGCAGTGAACTGTGAGTACAGAGAGATAAATAACAGTGAACTGCGAGTACAGAGAGAGAAATAACAAACTGGAACTGCGAGGACAGAGAGAGAAATAACGCAGTGAACTGTGATTACAGAGAGAGAAATAACGCAGTGAACTGTGAGTACAGAGAGAGAAATAACACAGTGAACTGCGAGTACAGAGAGAAAAATAACACAGCGAACTGCGAGTACACAGAGAAATAACACACTGAACTGCGAGTACAGAGAGAGAAATAACACAGTGAACTGCGAGTACAGAGAGAGAAATAACACAGTGAACTGCGAGGACAGAGAGAGAAATAACACAGTGAACTGCGAGTACACAGAGAAATAACACACTGAACTGCGAGTACAGAGAGAGAAATAACACAGTGAACTGCGAGTACAGAGAGAGAAATAACACACTGAACTGCGAGTACAGAGAGAAAAATAACACAGTGAACTGTGATTACAGAGAGAGAAATAACGCAGTGAACTGTGAGTACAGAGAGAGAAATAACACAGTGAACTGCGAGTACAGAGAGAGAAATAACACAGTGAACTGCGAGTACACAGAGAAATAACACACTTAACTGCGAGTACAGAGAGAGAAATAACACAGTGAACTGTGAGTACAGAGAGAGAAATAACACACTGAACTGCGAGTACAGAGAGAGAAATAACGCAGTGAACTGTGAGTACAGAGAGAGAAATAACACACTGAACTGCGAGTACAGAGAGAGAAATAACACAGTGAACTGCGAGTACAGAGAGAGAAATAACACAGTGAACTGCGAGGACAGAGAGAGAAATAACACAGTGAACTGCGAGGACAGAGAGATAAATAACAGTGAACTGCGAGTGCAGAGAGAGAAATAACACATTGAACTGCGAGTACAGAGAGAGAAATAACGCAGTGAACTGCGAGTACAGAGAGAGAAATAACGCAGTGAACTGCGAGTACAGAGAGAGAAATAACACAGTGAACTGCGAGTACAGAGAGAGAAATAACACACTGAACTGTGAGTACAGAGAGAGAAATAACACACTGAACTGCGAGTACAGAGAGAAAAATAACACAGTGAACTGTGATTACAGAGAGAGAAATAACGCAGTGAACTGTGATTACAGAGAGAGAAATAACACACTGAACTGCGAGTACAGGGAGAAAAATAACACAGTGAACTGTGATTACAGAGAGAGAAATAACGCAGTGAACTGTAAGTACAGAGAGAAATAACACAGTGAACTGTGAGTACAGAGAGAGAAATAACGCAGTGAACTGCGAGTACAGAGAGAGAAATAACGCAGTGAACTGCGAGTACAGAGAGAAATAACACAGTGAACTGCGAGTACAGAGAGAAAAATAACACAGTGAACTGTGATTACAGAGAGAGAAATAACGCACTGAACTGCGAGTACAGAGAGAAAAATAACGCAGTGAACTGTGATTACAGAGAGAGAAATAACGCAGTGAACTGTGAGTACAGAGAGAGAAATAACACAGTGAACTGCGAGTACAGAGAGAGAAATAACACACTGAACTGCGAGTACAGAGAGAGATATAACGCAGTGAACTGCGAGTACAGAGAGAAAAATAACACAGTGAACTGCGAGTACACAGAGAAATAACACACTGAACTGCGAGTACAGAGAGAGAAATAACGCAGTGAACTGCGAGTACAGAGAGAAAAATAACACAGTGAACTGTGAGTTCAGAGAGAGAAATAACACACTGAACTGCGAGTACAGAGAGAGATATAACGCAGTGAACTGTGAGTACAGAGAGAGAAATAACACAGTGAACTGCGAGTACAGAGAGAAAAATAACACAGTGAACTGCGAGTACACAGAGAAATAACACACTGAACTGCGAGTACAGAGAGAAAAATAACGCAGTGAACTGCGAGTACAGAGAGAAAAATAACACAGTGAACTGTGAGTACAGAGAGAGAAATAACACACTGAACTGCGAGTACAGAGAGAGATATAACGCAGTGAACTGTGATTACAGAGAGAGAAATAACACAGTGAACTGTGAGTACAGAGAGAGATATAACACAGTGAACTGTGAGTACAGAGAGAAATAACGCAGTGAACTGCGAGTACAGAGAGAGATATAACACAGTGAACTGTGAGTACAGAGAGAAATAACGCAGTGAACTGCGAGTACAGAGAGAGATATAACGCAGTGAACTGTGAGTACAGAGAGAAATAACGCAGTGAACTGTGAGTACAGAGAGAAACAACGCAGTCAACTGCGAGTACACAGAGAAAAATATCACACTGAACTGCGAGTACAGAGAGAGAAATAACGCAGTGAACTGCGAGTACAGAGAGAGAAATAACACAGTGAACTGTGAGTACAGAGAGAAATAACGCAGTGAATTGCGAGTACAGAGAGAGAAATAACGCAGTGAACTGCGAGTACAGAGAGAAATAACACAGTGAACTGTGAGTACAGAGAGAAACAACGCAGTGAACTGCGAGTACACAGAGAAAAATATCACACTGAACTGCGAGTACAGAGAGAGAAATAACGCAGTGAACTGTGAGTACAGAGAGAAATAACGCAGTGAATTGCGAGTACAGAGAGAGAAACAACACAGTGAACTGTGAGTACAGAGAGAAATAACACAGTGAACTGTGAGTACAGAGAGAGAAATAACGCAGTGAACTGTGAGTACAGAGAGAAATAACGCAGTGAATTGCGAGTACAGAGAGAGAAATAACACAGTGAACTGTGAGTACAGAGAGAAATAACGCAGTGAATTGCGAGTACAGAGAGAAACAACACACTGAATGGGGAGTATAAATCGAAAAACGACATACTGAACTGCGAATAGAGGTAGAGAGAAAACACACTGAACTGCGAGAACAAATCGAGAAACAACACACTGACATGAGAGTTCAGAGACAGAACAACAGTCTGAACTGCAAGTACAGACAGAGAAACAACACACTGAACTGAGAGTACAGACAGAAAAATGCAGCACACTGAAATGAGAGTACAGATAGAGAAACAACAAACAGAACTGAGTGTACAGACAGAGAAACAAAACACTGAACTGGAAGAATAGATCGAGAAACAACACACTGTTCTGAGAGAACAGATACAGAAACAACACACTGAACTGAGAGAACAGATAGAGAAACAACACTTTGAAATGAGAGTACACAGAGAAAAACACAGCACTGAACTGAGAGTACAGGTAGAGAAACATCACACTGAACTGAGAGTACAGACAGAGAAATAACACACTGAAATGAGAGAACAGATAGAGAAACAACACACTGAACTGAGAGTACAGATAGAGAAATAACACACTGAACCGAGAGTACAGATAGAGAAACAACAAACTGGAACTGCGAGTACAGACACAGAAACAACACACTGAACCGAGAGTACAGATAGAGAAACAACACACTGAACTGAGAGTACAGACAGAGAAATAACACACTGAACCGAGAGTACAGATAGAGAAACAACAAACTGGAACTGCGAGTACAGACACAGAAACAACACACTGAACCGAGAGTACAGATAGAGAAATAACACACTGAACTGAGAGTACAGACAGAGAAATAACACACTGAACCGAGAGTACAGATAGAGAAACAACACACTGAACCGAGAGTACAGATAGAGAAACAACAAACTGGAACTGCGAGTACAGACACAGAAACAACACACTGAACTGAGACTACAGGTAGAGAAACAACATGCTGTGCTGCGAGTCGAGAAATAACACCCAGATTTGAGTACAGATAGAGAAACAAAACATTGAAATGAGAGTACACAGAGAGAAACGCAGCACTGAACTGAGAGTACAGACAGAGAAATGAGACACTGAACTACGAATACATATAGAGAAACAAACCGGAACTGAGAGTACAGATAGAGAACAACACACTGAGCTGCGAGAACTGATAGAGAAACAACACACTGAACCGAGAGTACAGATAGAGAAAGAACACACTGAACAGCGAGTACATCGAGAAAAAACACACTGAACTGAGAGTACAGATAGAGAAAGAACATACTGAACTGAGAACAGCACGAGACAGAGACAACACAGCCAACCAGAAATAGTGAGACAAAATGACAACACTGTAAACCATGAATAGCAAGAGACAGGAAAATTGAGAATACACTGAACCGGGAATAGAGCGAGTCAGAGTGACAACAGATTGAACCTAGAAAAGAGAGAGACAGTCAACACACTGACCTGGGAAGACAAAAAGTGACTGCAAACATTTTGCGCACTGATGGTACACAGTAGATAGCACAGATAGAGAAACAACACATTGAACTGCGAGGACAGATAGAGAAAAAACACACTGAACAGAGTATAAATCGAGAAACGACATACTGAACTGCGAATACAGGTAAAGAGAAAACACACTGAACTGCGAGAATACATCGAGAAACAACACACTGACATGAGAATACAGAGAGAGAACAACAGTCTGAACTGAGAGTACAGATACAGAAACAATACAATGAACTGGAAGAACAGATACAGGAACAACACACGGAACTGCGAGAACAGATCGAGAAAGAACACACTGTGCTGCGGGTCAAGAAACAACATCCTGATCTGAGAGCACAGATCGAGAAACAAAACATTGAAATAAGAGTACACAGAGAGAAATGAACTGAAGTGAGAGTACAGATACAGAAACAACACACTGAACTGAGGGTACAGATAGAGAAACAACACACTGAACTGAGAGTACAGATAGAGAAACAACACACTGTGCTGCGGGTCAAGAAACAACGTCCTGATCTGACAGTACAGATCGAGAAACAAAATATTGAAATGGGAGTACACAGAGTGAAACGCAGCACTGAAGTGAGTACAGATACAGAAACAACACACTGAACTGAGAGTACACACACTGCTCTCACTCGCTCCCTCCCGGTCTCACTCGTTTGCACAATCCCTCCCACACAAGCTCAGCCCTCCCTCTCACCACGTCTAACTTGTTCACTTGCTCTTTCCCACTCAGTGTCGCTTGATCCCTCCCTTCCGGTCTCAATATTTCAATCACTTTCTCCGTCCTAGTCTCGTTCTTTCTCACCTAGGCTTGGTCTCTCCCTCCCGCCTACACTTTCCCACCCAGCCTCGTTGTCTCTCTCTCCCTCTCAGTTTCGCTTGCTCTCTCGCTCATTCCCTCCCGGTCTTATTCTTTCACTCCCTCCCTCGCTCGCTCTCTCCCACCCACATTCGCTCACTCACTCTCTGACACAGAGACTCAGTCACTGCATCTCTCTCACTCTCAAGTATTCGCTCACTCTCTCGCAAACATGCACGCTGATTCCCGCCCTCCTGGGCTCACACATTGGCATGCTCTCTCCCACAAAGAATTTCTCCCTCCCTCGTGGTCACACTCACTGGCTCGCTCTTTCTGACCCATGCTCGAACCCCTCCTCCATCCTATTCTCAGACATTCACCCGCTCTCTCCTACCCAGGCTCGCTTGCTCCCTCCCCATCTCAATAATTTGCTCGTTCACTGCCTCCTGGTCTTACTTATTTGTTCTCTCCCAATCAGGTTCACTCTCTATCCTGGTCTCATTCTTTTCTCACCCTCTCTCACCCAGGCACGTTCCCTGCCTCTATCCTGAACTCACTCATTCTCTCACTCTCTCCCATCCGAACTTGCTCGCTCGCTCCCACATCGTCTCACCCATTCACACGCTCGCTCGCTCGCTTGCGCCCTCCCCAGTTGTCCTCATTCGCTCACTCTCCACAACACAGAATCGCTCCCTCTCTCCATCCAGGTCTCACTCATTCCCTCATGCTCTCAACACAAGCTCGTTCCCTGGCTCCCAGTCTCTCTCGTTCGCCGCCCGCTCTCACCCACCCAGGCTCGTGTCCACCTTCCCAGTCCCATTTGTTCGCTCGCTAACTTCCACCCAGGCTCCCTCCCTCGATGGCTCACTCTATCGCTTGGTCTCTCACACCCTGGCTCGATCCTTCCTTCCATCCTGGTCTCACTCATTCACTTGCTCCCTCCCACTCAGGCTCATCCACTCCCTCTCGGTCTCACTCGTTCGCTCGCTCTCTCCCCCAACCAGGCTCATTTGCTCCTTAGTGATTTCACTCATTCACTCACTGTCTCCCACAAAGACCCCCTCTCTCTCTGGCTCGTTCACTCCGCTCTGTTGCATCCGGCCTTAATTGCTCCTTCCCGCCCAAACTCACTAATTTGCTCGCTCCCAACCTCCAGGTCTCATTCATTCGCTCGCTATTTCCCTCCCAGCCTTACCTCGTCTCATTCATTCGTTTGCTCTCTCTTATCCAGGTCTACTTGCACCTTCACTTCCGATCTTGCTGGTTCGCTCACTCTGTCGAATGCAGAATTGCTCCCTCCCTCCTGGACTCACTTGTTTACTCGCTCTCTCCCTCCCAGGTTCACATGCTCCATCCTTCTGGGTCTCGCTCGTTTGTTCGCGCTCTCTCACCCAGGGTCACTCCCTCCTGATCTCGTTCGCTCACGGCATCTACCACCCCCCCCCCCCTCCCCCACCACCCCGTTTCGCTTGTCCAATCGCTTTTTCCCACCCCCACACTCTCTTTCTGCAGTCCACACTCTCTCTCCACCCACTCTGCCTTCGCCACACACACTCTCTCTCTCTTCCACGCACTTTATCTCCCTCCTCCATTCATTCTCTCTCTCTCCCCAACTCTCTCTGTTTCTCTCTTACACCTCTCTTCCCATTGTCTCTCTCACCCCTCTCTCTCCCGCTCTGTCTTTCTACAAAAATTCCGGTCGCGCCGACTCTCCTTCCCCCCCCCCCCCCTCTCTCTCTCGCTGCCTCCCATCCCTTCATCTCTCTCATCCTCTCTCTCGTACCCTCCCTCTCTCCCACTTCTCATTCCCCTTTCCCTCTATCTACCCCTCTCTCTCCCCCTCCATCTCCCCTCGCTGTCTCCAACCCATCCCCCCTCTCTCCTCTCTTTCCCCGCATCTCCAACCCCTCCTCTTCCTCCCTCTCTCTCATCCCTCTCTCTTACTTCTCTCTTTCCTCCCCTTCCTCTCTCTCCAGCTCTCTGCCTCTCACTTTCTCCCACCCTTCACTCACCCGCTCTCTCCAACAACTTCTTGTCTCCGTCCCCAATCCCTGTCTCAGTCCCCTTTCCATCTACATCTCTACCACCTCTCACTCTCTTTCTTTCACAGCTCTCTCTCCTTTTCTCTCTCCCTGTCTCATACCTGTCCCTTTCCTTGCTTTCCGTTCCTCCTACTCTCTCTTCCCGTAACCACTGAATCTCGTCTCGCCCTTCCCACACTCTCTACTCATTCCCACTCACTCTCAACCCCATTCCCACTCTGACCGTGTGTCTCTGTCTAAGTCTGTCCCTGCCTGCCTCTCTCCTTTCTTCTGCCTCTGCCTGGCTCTCCTGTCTTTCATTCAATCCCTCCAACTGTCCGATCCGCTCCCTCACTCTGTCCGTCTCTCTCTCTCTCTCTCTCACTCTCTCTCTCACACCCTCCCTCTCTCTCTCGGTTCGACTCTCTCTCTCTCTTTTGCAGTGTATCACAGTCTCCCTCTCCTTTTCTCTCTGTCTGACTCTCTCTACCCATTCTCCTTCCCTCCTTCTCCACTGACACTCTCTCCCCCCTCCCCCCCCCCCCCACCGCACTCTCCGTTTGACTGAATCTGTCTCCCTCCATGCCTCCCTCTAATCTGACTCACTCTCTCTCGCTGGTTCTTTCCTCTCCCTGTGACCCAGAGACGGGAGAAGTGTGCAGAGCCTGGGAAAGACGGGTTGAGAGAAAGAGGACAGAAAGAGAGACCAGAGAACATAGAACAGTGCAATGCAGACCAGGCACTTCAGCCCTCGATATTGCGCCCTCCTGTGAACTAATCTAAGCCCATCACCCGACACTATCCCATCACCATCCATATGATTATCCAGGACTGTTTAAACTCCTCTAATTTGGCTGAGTTAACTACATTGGCAGGTACGGCATTCCACGACCTTACCACTCTCTGAGTAAAGAACCTGCCTCTGACATCTGTCTTAAATCTGTCACTCCTCCATTTACAGTTTTGCCACCTCGTGTGAACCGACGTCATAATCCCATGAAAAATATTCGCACTGTCCGCCCTATCTAATCCTATCATCATCCTGGATGTATCTATTAAATCTACACTTAGCCTTCTTCTCTACAATGAGAACAGACCCAAGTCTCTCAGCCTTTCCTCATAAGACCTTCCCTACAGACCAGGCAACATCCTGGTCCTCTGCACCTTTTCCAATGCTTACACATCCTTCCTGTCATGGAGCGAACAGAACTGTAAATAATATTCTGAACTTGCGTTTTGTACAGTTACAGTTTGACATCACGGCTCCAGAACTCAACCCCTCTACCAACAAAACCTAAGATACCGTCTGCCAACCAACTAACAGTGCAACCAACCTGTGGCAACTTTCAGGGATCTATGTACATGGGATCCAAGGTCCCTCTGCACATTCACGCTCTCAGTAATCTTTCCTTTGTACCAGTATTTTGCCTCCATGCTATACTTATCAAAGTGAATCACCTCACATTTATCTGCATTAAACTCCGTTTACCACCTCTCAGCCCAATTCTGCAATTTATCCAAGTCTCCCTGCAACCTGCAACATTCTTCCACACTGTCCACCACTCCACCGACTTTAATGTCATCTGCAAGCTTACTAACCCATCCACCTATGCCTGCGACGAAATCATTTATGAAAATGACAGCAGCACTAGTCCCAAAACAGATCCTTATGGCACATGACTATTAACCGAATTCGAGGCTGAATATTTTCCATCAACCACTTGCTGCTTTCTTAAAGAAAGCCAGTTTCTAATCCAAATTGCTACATCAACCAGAAATCCATGCCTCCGCATTTTTTGTAAAAGCCTTCCATGTGGAAGCTTATCAAAGGCTCCACTGAAGTCCATGTACATCACGTCAACTGCCCTACCCTCATCTACATGCTTTGTCACCTTCGCAAAAAACTGAATGAGGTTTGTGAGACCCGAATTGCGCTTGAGGAAACCATGTTGACTACCCCCAATCAAATTGTTGGTTGATAGATGATTACAAATCCTATCTCATATCATTCCGAAACTTTTCCTGCAACAGACATAAGACTCAATCCTCTACTGCCTTTCTTGAACAAGGGCACAGCATTTTTTATCGTCCAGTCCTCTGGTAGCAAACCTGTAGACAATGATGACTTAAAGGTCAAGGCTAAAGGCTCCGCCATCTCCTCCCTATCTTCTCAGTGAATGCTCGGATAAATACCATCCAGCCCAGGGGAATGACCTAATTTCGCACCTTCTAGAATTGAAAACACCCCCTCTTTACAAAGTTCAATCATTTCTGATTCATTAGCGTGTATTTCAGTCTTCTCCTCTAACATATGCTCCTTTTCCTGAGTGAAAACCGATGAGAAATATTCATTTAACTCCTATCCGATGTCCACAAAGTCCACACACAACATCGCACTACTGCCTTTTCGTCAGCCCCATTCCTTCCCTAGTCATCCTTTTATTCCTCCCATACCTGTAAAAAGCTTTCGGGTTCTCCTTTATTCTACCTGCGAAAGACTGCTAATGTCCCCTTTTTGCTCTCCTTAACTACCTCTTTGAAAGCTTCCTGACTAATCTGTAAGTTTCCGTCACCTCATTTGAACCACCTCGTTTCAATGACACATAAGCCTCCTTCTTCCGCTTCACAAGATATAACATTTTTTCAGTAAACTATGGTTCCTTTACATTATTAATCCTGCCTGACAGCAATATGCCAATCAAGTGCACGCAATATCTGTTCCTTAAACCAGCTCCACGTTTCGATTGTCCACATTCCCTGTATTTTGCTACCCCATTCTATGCCTCCTACGTCTGGCCTAATCACATTATAACTGCCATTCACCATCTATAACTCTTGCCCTAAGGTTTTTCAGCCACCGTTATACTGTCCTTGACTAACAAAGCCACATCTCCCCGTCTTTTTAACACCTTCCCTGACCTTAATGAGACATTTAAAGTCTGGAACCTGCAACATCCATTCCTGACCCTGCTCTAACCATGTCTCTAACATGGCCACAACATCGAAGTCCAGGTTTCTATCCATGCTGCAACCTCTCATACCTTATTCCGGATACTCCTGGCTTTGATGTAGATTGTTGTCTGCCAGCACACTCCTGTGATTGTGAAATCCTGCCCATGTCCTCTCTCCTCTCATCCTCCTGTGCACTGGAATGAAACCAAAGGTTCCCATTCCCCTGCTGAGCTAGATTAAACCCACACGAATTGCACCAGCAAATTTCCCACCCAGGATATTAGTATGTCCCCGCTTCAAGTTAAGACCGCCCTGTTTGTTGAGGTTCCACCATCAGCAGAATGAGCCCCAAATAGCCAAATATCTGAAACGCTCGCTCCTGCATTATTCCTGCTGACATCTCTCCACGTTCCTCACCTCGTTATCACCTGCCTTGGATAACAATTCAGAAAACTTTCTTTGTTCTCACTCTCAGCTTACATCCCAGCTCCTGAAATCCTGCTTTACATCTGTATCCCTATGTCGTTGGTACCTATGTCTGCCTTCAGGACCCCAAAGACACGATCCGAGACATCGTGGACCCTGGTGAGTGGGAGGCAAGATACCAAAAGTGAGTCGCTTTCGTTCCCAACAAATCTTCTATCTTGGTGCTTAAGGTAAGAGGAGGTGGATGGGTGGGTGAGCCTACGAGTGTAGTGTAATGGGTTTAGAAAACACTCACTGAAATAGCTCCGGGGGAAAAGTGTCTCTCCACTCCCAGAAACCTCTGCTCTCCGAAGTCAGACGCAAATATTTAAATTAGTGACTCAAATTTTCCGGCAGGCCCCTGGTCCAAGCTCCTGCACATACTGCTGATGGAAACTGAAAAATAATGTGGAGGGATCGAAAGGAGGGAGAGAGACAGAGACAGCAGGACAGCGAGAGAGAAGGTGTGGGACAGAGAGTAGTGTGGAGAAAGCGAGATGAGTGTGTGAGAAAGATAAAGATGAGGAAAAGAGCAAGCGAAAGGGAGAGTTAGTGAGAAAGAGAATATACAGAGAGAGAGGGAACAAAATGAAGAGGAGGAGAGGGAATAGGAAATGGGGATAAATTTCAAAAGGTCGGTGAGAGGGAAGAGGGAGACTGCGGGATGGAAAAGAGGGAGACACAGGGAGAGATTGTTGCGGTTGATTGGAGATGGGGTGAATGTGGTAGAGAGTGTGAAGACCAGGTCAGAGTGCATGGCCAAGGTGAAAACAACGACCGAGTTCCTTTAACCCAACTGCTGAACTCAGGCCCCGGTCCTCTCCCTTTACTTGAGGACCAGGACTTGGAGCTGAGTGTGTCTCCCTCTCTCTCTTTCAGCACATGACGAACAGCAATATTATTCACTCTGTTGCTGGGCACTTCTTTAGAATCATTTTTATTGTTTACAAATTGAAGTGATCGATATAGTCAGTGATATGTTGCCTTTTCTCAGTGGCCCCTGGATGACAGAAACATTGTAATGTGTTCCTGTAACTCCCACGGCCCTTTGGACAAGGTTGGACAAACCAGCACTCCCCTCAGTCTGTTACCATATCAGCACCTGCTTCACGGCTGAAACACTGAATTTGAATGAGAAAATCCTAGATGGATCGATTAAGGAGTGAATTTGATTGATTGATGAATTTGGTGAAGGGGTATTTCAGCACATTCTTCAGCTGCTGTCTGAATTTTGTCTGGGTCACGGCATAAATAACGGTATTTGTGCAGCAACTGAGGAGCTGCAGCATGAAGCCCAATTCCTGCACAAAGTCATCTAGAGACACAGGGGTAGCTCCAATATTCCACATCCGGCTCCAAATAGAATACACCATCAACGGTGACCATAACAGGATGAAATTGGCCGAGATCACAAACAGTAAAATGATGGATTTTTTTCGATTTTTCATTTCAGTGTCAGACTGAGCGTCCCCATTGGTGTGAGCGCGGAGTCTCCTGCGGGCTCTGCTGGTCACTAAAATGTGTCTGACGGTGAGAACATTGAGCAGCAGAATCAGGTGAAATGGGAGAACTGGAGTTAGAATCTGATGGAGGAATTCGACTGTGACCCAGAAAGGGGAGAAATAAACAGCGACCGTTCCATAACAAAACCACGGGAGGTTCCCCAGCCGATACCGAGCTCTGAGCATAAAATACCAGAAAATGTTCTTTAAACAGCTCAGCACAGTCACTATTCCCAGAACCTTAGCCGCTGTTTTCTCACTGCAATACTTACTTTTCTGCTTGGGGCAACAAATGGCCACAAACCGATCAAAGGTGAAAGCGACGGTGAACCAGACAGAGCAGTCAGTGGCTGCATAAAGCAGGACGGCGTGGATATTACACACAGGGACGGAGTCCTTCAGGAAGTAAAACTGTTCCCGATAAACAATGGGAATGTGTCTCAAGATCAGGTCGAGGATAATGACCAGGAGATCGGTCACTGCCATGGCCCCCAGGTAACGTCTGACACACAGAGACAATCCACAATCCTTACAAAGGAGGATGTAAATCGCCACGACGTTAACTGTGAGGAAGGAAAACAAACGCATTATACATCATCCTGGAGGCGAAGTTACTAGTTTGATTTTGGACAAACAGATGTTCTAATGTGTCACTGTATTCAGAGATTTATTAAAATAATGGAAGCTGCAATAACAAATGGGAAGGTCTGAATTACTGATAAAATCGGTCGTAAAACACAAGAAACCTCTCCCTCCCTCTCTAATAAGACAAATGCACATCCATAAGAACAGATAGTTTCTGGAACATTCCCAACACTCGATCACTCGAGAGCAGAAACAGGTCACTTCTTTCCAGTTCCTAAAATGGACGGTGAAACGTTGCTATCCTCAAAGATTCTTTCCCAGTTCCTTAAAGACGAATGAAGGTTGGAAATTTCTGTACTTTAATCTAAACTGGTGTCAATCCTCTGCTTTGAAGAAATGTAAAAGTAGGGAAATCATATTCACCCATTTAACTGCCTGACTGGACTTTGGAACAGTGTCTCCTTTTCCCTGGAACGTATCTTTCTCTCAATTAATTGACGTCCGGCCATTCATAAGCAATGTCAAGGATAGAACTTTTCGGGGAATGTAGGTTATAGAATTATGTGGGGAATGTTATTTATAGAATGTTTCAGAGAATGTCAGACATAGAACTTTGGGTATAGAATGTTCCAAGCAATGCCAGTTATAGAAAGTTGGGCACAGAATGTTCTGGGGAATGTCGGGTATAGAATATTGGATACAGAATATTACGGAGAATGCCGGAGAAAGAATGTCGGGTATGGAATTTTCCGGGGAATTTCGGTTATGGAATGTTCTGAAAAATGTTGGCTTCAGAATGTGATAGAGTCATAAAGAGTCACATCACAAAGGCCCTTCTGCCCACTGAGTTTGTGAGACCCACGCAGTCTCACGTTGGGAATATCTCCCCAACTCAATGCAACCAGCCCTTTCCAACAAAAAAAGCAATACCGTTAAGACAATATCACGATCTTTTGATGAAAGATGCTGTTTTACGATCGAAGCCATCCATTATTCCAACATCTCCTCCACTCCCTTTTCATTTCTGTATAAAACTCCCAACTGCAAAATGTTCTGGATATTCAGTTCCCAGTACAGGCCACCCTGTGGCCATGTTTCTGTCATGCCATTAAATCATATCCATTTCCCTCAATGTATGCACTGAAATCTGCAGGCAGTTTCGAGAATAAAACGCACATTCAGAAAGTGTGACAGTCATGCAGCTTTTTAGCACATTATTCCCTGCTCCAACTTCACCTTTGTTCCTCATATTTACCTGATCAGGAAACAGTCTCACACTGTCATACTCACAGAATCAGGCCTGATAGGTGATGTTACATGAAACCCCATCAGAAAACCTGTGTTTATCCTGTCCCATTGCCAGGACCGACCCACCAGTAGTGGGGGCACCTTGGGATATTTCAGGAAAGCAGTTACCTGGAATTCCCCAACATTGATTCCATAGCCAAGTAAATATCATTCTAACAGGTCATAAATGGTCAAGGAAATCACTGGATGATGTACATCTACTACCTTCCACATCAACCCTCGGTAATAACTCAGTTGCACTCGATGTTGAAAAATCGGAGGGTGCACTGCGAATGACAAGGACAGAGAACATAGTCTGGATGTGTGACTTCAATGTCCATCACCAAGGGTGTCTTCACAGGCACAAGAATGTCTGGACAGGGAGAGGACTCAAATACACAGCAGGCACACTGTGGGAAGTGAGGGGGGAACCAACAAAAGTGAAATAATCTCACTAATCTACTTTTTACAGATGGATCTGTCCTTAACATTACCTGCCGGAACAGCAAGCACACAGTCTTGGCGAATGGAAAGTCTCTGCCTCATATTGAATATACTGCCAACTGTGTTATGTGGCGGGACCTCCTCTGAAGTAGGACATTGGTCTAAAGGACCAAGCTAATGGAAACTGGACATCTATGAGGCATGCAGGCTATCAGCAGTTGCAGCATTAATAACCTTGCCTTCACCATAAATTCAGAAGTTAGCAGTTCACTGATGCTTCCAAAATATTCATCACCATACACAACTACCCCTTTACTGAAGCAGGCTGCTCATCTCATCAAGCGTTTTTGACAGGATTAGAATGAGGTAATTCAACCATTCGTGCCTGTTACTCAGCAATTGGAGTAGATTTTTCATACCTGTTGCAAAAGAAATGGAAGGGATCATTCAGCCTTTCAAAGCTGCTCCACAGAAATATCTGGAGGACAGGTTAATGAGCTCAGAGCAGGGATAAATTATTGATAAATCAGTCTTTGTTAGTTTAACACGAATTAACAACTGCAGTGATATAGTGACAAGAGCTAGGGCCTCAAATTTTTTCAACCAACGTAAACTTTTGAAATAAATGCAACAAATGCATTGTGACTAAGATAGGTAAGAACTGAAGTTACAAGCGGATGTAGAGATTTTCTAATTGGATAAACACTGGACAACAAATTGGCTGCTGGAATATAACATGTGTAACTGCAAACCTGTGAATTTTTCAGCGAGAATAAAGGGCTATGTATAAATAGAGAAAGATTTATGGCTTTGTGATGCAGTCTGTATGGAGGGTTCACCCTACCCATTCAGACATGGCACGTGTTGCTCGATCTCCCTGATTAGATTAGATTAGATTACAGTGTGGAAACAGGCCCTTTGGCCCAACAAGTCCACACTGACCTGCCAAAGCGCAACCCACCCATGCCCCTACATTTACCCCTTACCTAACACTACAGGCAATTTAGCATGGCCAATTCACCTGACCTGCACATCTTTGGACTGTGGGAGGAAACCGGAGCACCCGGAGGAAACCCACGCAGACACGGGGAGAACGTGCAAACTCCGCACAGTCAGTCGCCTGAGGCGGGAATTGAACCCGGGTTTCTGGCGCTGTGAGGCAGCAGTGCTAACCACTGCTCTTTGATGTTCCCAATGGCGCCGTTGCTCTCATTACTCATGAAATATTTTGATGTGTTTGGGTGGCAGTGGGAAGTGGTGAGGGGGAGGATATTTTGAGCTGTGTGCCAAGAGAGTGCCGAGAGACCATCATTTCTTTCTACGTGGTTACCAGAAGACGATGAGAATGGCTGACACATTCTGAATGAAGCCAGTTTGGCTGCTGTCAGGACAGTGGGTATTCACCAACATGATATACTGAGCATGGTCACACTGCAACATTAATGGAGCAAGAGACGGAGGGTCCAATCACAAGAACAAGAAATAAAAGCTGTGCCAGATAACCTGAAATAGTTAGTTATATCAAAGTCTAAATCCACCACAGAAACCATTAACCAGAGGAGGTATCTGTTCAGCACAGACCACGGTGGAGATTAAATCTGCTCAGTCCAATACAACAATCTGCCGAGTGTGGAACATTGTGCAGACCACAGTACTGCATTGATCTGAAAACTCAGACTAAATATCAGTACAGCAAGCAGAGCTGTGCAGACCACAGCTGTGGATTGCTCTGCAAACACGGACTGGATGAATGTCCAGTGCAGGGTGCTACGCAGACCACAGCAGTGCATTATTCTGTAAACCCGGACTAGATACCTGTACAGCACGGGGAGCGATGCCAGCCACAGCAGTGCTTTGATCTATAAACCAAGACAAGGTATTGGTCCAGCACAGGAAGCAATACACACCACAACAGTGCATTGATGTATAAACGCGGACTAGATATCCAGACAGCACGGGGAGATTTGCTAATCACAACAGTGCATTGATCTGTAAACCTGGACTAGATAGATGTCCAACACCTGAAGCTATGCAGACCCCAGCAGTACAATTGTATTCAACCCAGTCTGTGCGAGCGCTTTGGAAGAGGTTGAGATGAATTTTATTTCATTTTATCCATCTTTCAATATTTTTTGATGTGCTTATCCAGATTCTACTGAGAATGGACTGTAATATCCTGAAATAAGACCACTGTCAGCATATCATCCAACAAAGAGTATGTTTACCTCTTTCTGGTAAACCATTGCAAGGAATTGGTCAAAACTGTTCTGAGTTTCCAAAGTCATCCTTTGAAAAAGGAATCAGCCGTTAGATGTTCTAAAGATGGTGGCAGAATCGGAATTAAGAAGGCAGAACTCCTTTGCTCTGCCTGCGATTTCCTTGTCTCTGTTTTATTCTGTTTTCTGTTTTGCACCATCCCAAACGTTTAACTTTTTAAAGTTACAGCAATGGAAATGGAGTAAGTGAGTCCAAGATGGGAGGCTCCGGTGGGGAGGCAATGCCACGTGATTGAAAGCACAATGCCGTCAGGTGCTTGGGTGTTGTATGGTCTCGAGACTGGGCCCGGTGTGGTCTGGGGAATGAGCCTCGTGCAGTCTGGAGAGTGGGCCTGCCACGTGCTGGAGACTGGGCCCAGTGAGACCTGGATACTGGGTCTGGTGCAGCCTGGAGAGACTGGGCCCAGTGCAGACTGGAGACTGCGCCCAATGTGGTTTGTATACTGGGCCCAGTGCAGTCTAAAGACTGAGCCCAGTGCAGTCTGGAGACTTGGCCCGGGCTGGTATGGAGACTGTGCCCTGTGCAATCTGCAGATTTGCCCAGCACGGTTTGGAAACTAGGATACTGAGCCTGGTGCGATCTTTAGACGGCCCGGTGCAGTATGGAGACTGGGTATGATGCGGTCTGGAGACAGGGCCCTGGACAGTCTGAAGCCTGGGCCAGTGTGGCCTAGGGACAGGGCATGATGTGGTCTGTAGGCTGTGCCCGGTACAGCCTGGAGACTGGGCTCAGTGCAGTCTAGCATCTAGCCTCCATGCGATCTGGAGGCTGGGCCCAGTGTGGTCTGGAGATTTCGTGCTGGTATCGATTTGGGGTGCAAGTAACTGTAATTTCAGTACATTTCTGTTTTTCCTTTTTATTCTTATTCTGGACTTCCATTTATTATTCTTTCAAGATTGCACCAAATACGTAAGAATCTGTACCGGGATTACTTGTACATACATTGGCCCCGAAGTGAAGACACTGCCAACTTTTCACTGCACTCATTAGAGTTCACATGATAATACAGCCAATTCAATTCTAGTGTGAGAGAGTCACTATCTTCGATGCCTTTTCCAAATAAAGCTGCTGCTTGTGCTGTGGCATGGGGCATCCAGGCGAGTGTGGTATTACATTATTTGAAACCCAAGAGGGAGCGACAGACAGAGAGACAGTGAAAGAGTGAGAAGGGACATTTGGATCACTCCCAAAACAACAGAAACCAAAATGCTTAGAGACGCAAATGCAGAGATGCACACATTAATGCACTAAATCACACACACACACACACACACACACACAATCAAAGGCATACAGGTGTATGTCGATATTTGGGCCCTCATAACTGCCATGCCATTCAGTAAGATCATGGCTGATCTGATCCTGGGCTCACCTTTATTTTCTCTTGGGAAATAAGGCAGGGCAAGTGACTGTGCTGTAAGAGTGAGAACACTTTTGGTCCAGTAACCATAATTCTATTAGTTTAAAATTAGTTCTGGATAATGATAGTCCTTTTCCATAATTTAATGCTATAAATTGGTGGAAGGCCAATTGTGATGGTATTTTTCAGGAACTTTCAAGAGATTATTGTGAGAGAAGCTGTTCACAAGTAAAGGGACGTCTGCCAAATGGGATCCTTTCAAAAGCGAGATAACGAGAATTCAGTGACAGCATGTCCCTGTTAGTGTGAACGGCAGTACTAGCAGGAGCAGGGTTCAGGACATGACAGGGGATATTGAGGGTCCAGACACGGAAAATGACAGAGGGTCTATGTTAGTTATAGGCAGATGGCATCAAGTGCCTTGAGCGTATAGGGTGTAGGACTGCACTTACCAGGGAAATCAGGAGGGCAAAAATGGGGCATTAGATAGCGTTGGTTGATAAGATTAAGGAGAATGGAAAGACCCTACAGTATATTAAAGACAAAAGAGTAACTGGGGAGATAATAAGGTCCCTTAAAAATAAAAGCGCCATCTATGTGTCGACCCAGAGGGGATGAATTTGGTTCATTAGGTTTATTGTCACATGCACTCACATGAGGACAATGAAAAGTTTACAAGTTGCCACATGTGACGTAATCTTATGTACAAGGTCCTGCTCCTCCCCAAGGTACAGAATCTTGGTGCAATGTGGAAAAATAAAGAAAACAAATTTAATAAGTAAAATATTACTACCCTCCCTGCAAAAGGGAAAACACAGAAACACAGTTGACCGTTCAACAACACAAACCATAAGAGCTTGCCCATGCTGTGTTCACACTCCTCAACCTCTGCCACTCCACTGCCTTACAGCCTGTTCCTGCTCAATGGGTGAGTACCTACACAAATCAGTCAAGTCAGTATTTTCATTGGAGAAAGACATGGATTCGATGGAACTTGGAGGAATAAAATGATGTTTTGAAACAAAGCCACACGACAGAAGAAAAAGTGTTGGAGGTCTTGAAGTGCATAAACCTAGATAAATACCCAGAATGTGTTCAAGAGCATCACAGATCATCACAGGAACCTGGGGAATAAATTATGGGGCCTCTTTTATTGCAACTTTTATTAGCATTTCAACTTGTAAACCACAATTGGACAGGGACATGAATAAGAAATGTTTACAGGGTATGTGCCAAACCCAGCCAAATAAGCCTAATTCAGTTTAGAAAACCTGCTCAAAAAAGACGAGTTTGGCTGAAATGTCTGTTTGCATATTGTTTGAATCGAGGAAACAATGACTGTGCAACTACTCTTTCATAACCAATTCTTTGTTGCCCTCAATTCATTTCCAGGTTTTAAACAAAGATGCTTTTCGATGATTGAGCTCCTCTAATTATGAATGGAGTGTTCCTGACATTGATGTGGTTTAATGAACTACAGAAGCAGCATAAGCAGACTTGAATTTAACCGCAAACGAACTTTTTACCAGGATAATCCATCAGTCTACAATTACCAACAAGCAGATGTCTGCTTCAATGTCTAAAACATATCAGGGTAAGAACTATGTGTACCTAAACCTGATGATATCAAGTTAAAGCTACCACACTTGGCTAGCTACATTCCAAACAGCAGTTGGAGAAGGTGAAATGATCTCAATACCAATAGATCAGATCGAAGATCTGCAATTTTGCCAAATCCAATCATCGGTGGTGATGGTCAATTAAACAAATCACAGAAGGAGTGAGCTTCACAAATATCCCCATTCTCAATAATCATCAGTGTAAAAAGAAGGTTGTCCCATCTCCTCCAACCTCATCCAGAAGTGTTCAGTCGATTATCCACCTCGCCTTCCTCACGATGCCCAGAGAATCAAAGATTCCGGTCTTCAACCAGTTCAATTTGCTGCACCTAAAAGGAAGAAAAAGCTGAACACAGTAGTGATGACAAAGGTCCCTGAATGGGCCCTGACACCGTTCTTGCAATAGGACTGAAGACTTGTGCTGCACTACAAGCCGTGTCTCCGGAGAAGCTGTTTAATTCCAGCTCCAACTCTGACATCTCCCTGACAATGTGGAAGATTACTCAACTGTGTCCAGTCCCCCAAGAGGGGAAAAACTACAATCTGACCAATTACCACTCCCTCAGTCCAATCAGGATAGTCAGATTGGCGTGAGTTCTTTTTGACAGATCTGTCCAGCAACACAGAAACAACCCGCTCACTGTAGTTTCCGATAGATCCCCATCTGGAGATGGTGCAGTTGTGGAAATGTCACTGTATCATTCTAATGTTTTGTCAGTTGGTCGAAGTTAGAAACAATTAATAAAATCTCGAGATCTAAAATCTGGTATCAATAATATTGACCCTGAAACCAGTGTTGATTGTGAACACCAATTTTCTTCCCAATGTACTTTCAGGAAACATGTCTCCCGAGCTTTCCTGGTCTGGCTTAAAAGTGACTCCAGACACATAGACATGTGATAAACTCTTCTGAAACGGCCAAGCAAGATACTCAATTGTTTCATGATGTTCCGATGTCTTAATGGATGAAACCGAACAGAATAGTTCCGTTATCAGAAAGAGGAATGGGAAACACAGTCATGTGGCCCCTGCAGATCCGTCCTTTTTAACATCTACAGAATGTTTTTGATAACATTTACAGAGCTTTCCCACGCACTGCACAGAAACTTCGGAAAAGAATAGGCCATTCAACATATTGAGCGTTCTACATTGTGGTTCATGTGGTTCTCCTCAGTGCACTTTTTTCACACAATGTGCAGATACCTTACTGTTGAAAAGGATAGCGGTGGAAAAGCACAGGGTGTCAGGGAGTACCGAGAAGCAGGAGAGTTGTTATTTCTGGCTAAAGCCCTTCGTCAGGAATATGGAGGGTGGGGAAGAGCTCCCACATGACTGATGAAGTGTTTATGCCCAAAACTCCTGCATCTCCTGATTGCTGGATACTGCCTCAACTACTGTGCCCTTCTAGCGCCAAACCTATCAACTCTGATCTCCAGCATCTGCAGTCGTCACTTTCTCCTATATCCGTTCATGTTATTAACCTTGGGATATGATAAAATAGGAAATGCAGTGGTGCCTTTGGTCCATGAGTTTTCTCCCCAACTTTAATAATGAAGGCTGATCCTTTATTTCCAAATAATAATAGTGTTCTCTCCCCATACATTTAGTGTCTTGAAATCCTTATTTGTTTTTAGTGCCTTGGCTTCCACAGCCTTATTTGGGACAGAATTCCCTAGGTTCACCAGTCTCTGAGTGCAGATATTTATTGTCCTCTCAATGCAGAGTGACTTGTCAGTACCTAATAGTGTGTCCCCTCCCCCCCAACCCCCCCCCCCCCCCCCCCCACCTCCATTTTCAAAGTCCTAACCAGGAAAATTATCTTCCATGCTTCCAATCAGCGTCACCCTGTCAGGGTTTTGTACATTTCACAGAGATTGCCACTCATTTTCTCAACCCCATGGAATACCCCAGTCAACCCAAATTCTGCTCCCATAACAAGACTGTCATCCCAGAAATCAGCAATCTTTGCTGCAATTGCTTAAACTCAGGTTTGACCATTACTAGGAAAGGAGACCAAAACTGCACATAATACTGCACAATGTTCGAGATGTGGTCTCACAAAGTCCCATACAGCTGCAGTGGGACACTGTTACTCCTGTACTCAAATCCTTTGAAATGAAGGTCAACACATCGTTTGGCTTCCTAACTGCTATCTGTTCCTGCAATATTGTTTTCAGTGACTGGTGTAGAAGGAGATCCAGAGCCTTTTCAATGTTGCAGCTTCCCACTTATTGGATCTATATAAACTGGTCATCCTTTCCCAGTATTGACTTCTGGCTTCAGACCTCACTGACCTGCATGGACCTCGGAGGTCTGTACAGGAGGAAACAAGAAAAAAGAGCATAAATTCCTTTAGAGACCAACATTTTTCACCAATCTCTTTTCAAACGCTAGTGCTCTGACAGGAGGTAAACCATTCTGCTAATTTCGTGTAGACAGACAGAAAAGCTCACCTCGCCTCATAATCTGTTAAAGTATGAGTGACAGAGAACTCCTCAAATTCCTCAAAGTGAAGAAAAAAATGAAGAATTTATTTTTAACTCCAAAAAGTAACATGAAACAACTCTTTATAACTATAAACCACCATTTTCTGATAGATGTTTCTACCTTTCATTCTTCAACAACATATAGAACCGATGAAACCCCCGATTAAGATTTACAGAAATATCAAATTTCACAACCAGCCTACTGTCAAATCATTCCTTGGTCTTCTTTTTTGCGGTCTTCTATAGATAAAGGTAACTTTCAGAGAGTAGGTCTGCTGGCAGTCGGTATTGGTGCTCTTTGCCTCTCCAGCTAACTGTTCAAAATTCCTGATTTTTATACCCCAAAACATCGAATTGATTTGGTGTTGCCTACACAGTAAAATTCAAATTTGATTGGATTTTAGTACCTCGGGGCATAGATTTAACTGATTCGTTTTATTCGATTTGTTGTAGAGATATAAAATCAGCTCAGCTATTTGTATCACTGCCAAAGCACTCTGTGCTTCCAGTCTGTCATATGACATACATTCCAGCTTTTTAACTCTCTTAATGGAACCGCACACACCTACAATTTCATATTACCTCCACCTTAAGAAATATATTAATCATCAGAATGACAAGATGGCTTCATTGTTTTTATTAAATTTCTTAACACGTTATCATGACAAATATAGGATTTTACTTTATGTTCATATTAACTTGCTCCCACACGTATAACATTGGTATCTAAAAATCTCAGCTATACGTTACCAGTTAAATTCGCGATAATGTATCTGTTATTACATTCTTATGACCCACGACAAGTACGATTTTAAAATCAGAAATTTGTAGCATAAGATTCCAAAGAAATAGTCTCATATTCTTGTCTTCAAAGCGTTCTGTCACAAACAAGTTAGTGTATTGTGATCCGTGTACACAACTATCTCCAACACATTGTTCGTGACAGAAACTTCAAAATGTTGTATGACGAGCATGAAACACAATAATTCTTTTTCGTCGTATAGTATTTTTTCTGGTGAGTGTTGAGTTTCTTTGAAATGTAGCTGATTTCAGTTCTATCATTTCTTGCCTGGAACAGTACAGCTCCAACTCTTACATCACTAGCATCGATTGCAACTTTGAATGGTTTCAAAATGTTTGTTATAACTAAAATTAGTACTGCTTTTAAATTGTCAAATGCCTCCTGGCATTGTTCTGTCCGCTGAAACTTTGTGTTCATCTTTAGCAAATCTGTTAATGATGCCATTATGCTGCTCAAGTTTGGAGCAAAATTCCGATAGAATCCCAAATGTCCCAAAAATCAAAACATGTCTTTCTTCGAGGTTGGTTGTAGAAGTTCCTTGATGACCTTCGACTTTGCATTCCTTGTAGTCCAACTTCCATGTCCTGAGAATGTCACCTCAGTTTTCACAAATTTAGTTTTGTTTATTACTAGTTTTGCTTCTCGTAATCATTAAAACATTGATGAAATCTGTGCCATGTGATCTTTCCAAGACTGACTAAAGATGGCAACATCGTCCAAATATTCTGCATAGTTTGTTAAACTAGCCACAACTCTGTTCATAAGTCTTCAGAATGTGGTGGGCGCCTACTTCATTCCAATGGCATTATTTTTAATTGATGCAGCAAATTTGGTGTGACAAACACTGAAATTTATTTCGCTTTCTCTGATAAACATACCTGCCAACAAGCACACAGTAATTCCAACATAGTGATGCAACTGGCTTGTCTAAATTATTCTGTACAGTACGCCAATCTCTATACTGGCTATGAGTCCGTTTTTAAAAAGGCATTTTTAAAATGATAGTCCTCACAAATTCGTTGAATCCCATCATGTTTGGAAACGAAGAGAATTGGCAAACTCAACTCGCTCTGACTTGGCCCGATGATATCTTCATTGAACATTGCCTTCTGGACCTGTCAGGCTTCAAAAGGATTCAGCCAATAGGGGTATTATTTTCCCAGAACAGCATTCCCTACGTCTACTTCATGTACAACAATATTAGTCCTCCCCATCTGATTCTTCAATATGTCCTTATACTGCTGTAACAAACCTTTCAACTGCGTTCTTTGCTCCTCAGACAGGTAGTTTATTAACCTAAGCCAATCCTCAAGAACTTCCTCATTGTTCAACATACTTTGTGGCACTTCAAATTCCACAACATCTGGATTTGATCCTGCACTCTGCAGGGTAGTAACTAACACTTGTACCTTCAGTTCCTTAGCTCTATTACAGTAAGGTTTCAACATATTCACCTGATATTCCCGATACAATTTCTTTCCGAACTGACATCTTTACCTGATATTTCACCTAATGCAACTGTTTCACAACTGATAGGCACCTCTAAACCTTGATTTGAAGAGTTCTCCTATCGCTAGTAAAAATACTAATACGTCACCCCTGGGAAAAAGTCAGAATCTCAGAGTTTTTATCTGACACCCGCTTCAATCTATGTTGTGTCCTTTTTAAGGTGCTGGTTAACTCACCACCATTCACAATTTAATCTCTCCCTCCCCTCGAATACATAATTTAATTGTGAGATCTCTGACTTCTGCTCTGTCAATTTTTCATTAATTTCAAAGAGTGTCTCACTTCATGTCCGAATATTTACTCGAAAGAAGTGAAATGACTCGATTCGTTTGGGATATCTCTAATGGCAACTAACACCAATGGGATACCTTTATCCCAATCAATCATGCAATCCTGACAGTATGATCTTAAAATGGTCTTCATGGTCTGATTCCAGATTTCTGAAGCTCCCATAGATTCAAGATGATACGCGCTTGGTTTAAAATGCTGTATACCTAAGCTATCCATGATTTCCTTAAAAAGCCCAGAAGTAAAATTAGACCCTTGATCTGACTGAATCTCTTCGCATAGCCCATACCGCCTGAAGAAAGCTACTTACGCCTCAACCACCCTTTTTGCCAGAATGCTCATTAATGGAGTTGCCCCTGTAAACCTGCTTCACACATCCATTTGATTAACATATACTGTTTCACACTTTTTTTTCTCTTGTGAGGGGACTTACACAATCAATTATAAACCGCGTGAAAGCTTCTTAAAATGGAAAATTGGCAACAAATGTGTCTTATTACAGCCTCTGTCTAACCCAACTTTTGACATGCATGACACGTTCGCCGAAATGTAACCACATCCTTGTGCATTCCAAATCAATAGAAATGCATATGTCCCTTAAGCTGAGTTCTCCATATGCCTAGGTGACCTCTTACAGGGAGTTCATGTGTTACCAGTAACACAGCCTGTCTGTATGCTACCAGCAACACAATCTGGTGCACTTCGGCCTATTTCTCCTCTGCACTAGCCTGTCGTGTTCTCCATTTCCATCTTAGCATTCTATCTTTCAGATAATAATCCTCAGTAATATTCTCTGCCTCCCTTTCACAGTATGCGCCTATATGTATCTTCTATTGTCTTATCTTTCCTTCACAAGTCCATTCGTCTTTTCAGGGCTAAACACTTCTGCCTGCTCAGGATTTTCTTCAAACAGGGTGGTCGTTACCTGAACCTCAACTCCTTCATCTTTGTCTTTAGTTTTTGCTTCGTGCTGTAACTTATGACAGTGGGATCTTGTTACTACAGAGTCTGGGAAAATAACAGGATATTTTTCTTTAAAATCCTCAGTTTCCTAGTTTCCTTGGGCTTCTCCACAACAAGTGGTGTCATTCCCACCTTTGACCCTTCTAAATCATTCAGAAGAACAAACTGATATCCTCAGACTCTGTAAATCACTCCCAAAGTTACTTCCCTAGTCTTTAGTTGACACGACATCCTGATCTTCCATAGGGGAACGAGAAATTTCTGTCCACCTATCTCACAAATTAACACTCTCTCACGTAACAGGTCAGAAAGAGTGCAAATTCGTTCATCTCTTACTGTTAGAGACTGGTTAAATCTTGCATTTCTCAAAGTTATAACTTCTTGCCCTTCTCCCCCGTTCTTCTTGAATAAAGATTACACATAGAGGGGAATTCTTTAAAGCGATCAGGCACTGACTCCATACCCAGTTCCTGCCTAGGCTACGTACTCTCCTGCAGCCTCTCTGCTCTTCTTGGGGTTTCCATTACTATTTTCACTAATGCCACTGGCTTAGCTTCATTTAGCACACCTATTCCCACAGCACCTTTCTTTAACGACGATCACTGTGACTTTACGTGTCCCATTTGACCATAGTATAATCACCTGCGGCCTTTCACCTCCTTTCCACCCTCTTAGGCTCCACTTTTGAGTAGTTTAAACACTTACAAGTGTTCTCTACTCTTGGTTTCTAGTGTAGGACGTCCCCTTCTCCTAATTTATGTCACTCACAGGATGTAATATTTGTTGGAAGCTTGTGTTATGTACCAACATGTACTCACTTGCCAAGAGTGCTGCACTTTCTGTTCATCTACGTGAATTCTTACCATTTTTCGAAGTGAGATTTTAATCTCCCTTACGGCCTGTACCAGGAGACAGTTGGAAGCCCCTCATGTACAAATTAGATACCTGGTCATTTATAACAACACTTGAGGAACTTCCTCGTTTTACTGACCTGACGTTCAGTTGAGATGGCAAAACATAGGCATTCAGTTGACAGGCACAGACTATGTTTCAGAGACGTGAGTCACAGCTGATGAAACCCATCTATCCAACATGGAGCACCACATAGGACACACCGAACAATGAACGACAGCCAGCTCACACCCCAACCCCGACCAAAGAGCACTGCATGGGACACACGAGAAATGAAGGAAAGCCACACGCGCGCGCGTGCACACACACGCACAAAGACACACAGACACACACACACATATACACATGTCAATGGAGGTCCACATGTGACACACGGGAATGTGAACAAGAGCTCAGTACACACACCTCTGTCCATGGAACACCACAGGGGACAAAACAGGAAGTGAACAACAGCCCTACACACGTCATTTCATTGTTTCTGAACTTCACAATGCCAGCACGCGATTTCCTATGGAGCTGAAAACCAATGCCAGGGCAAATTACAGCGGGAAATTCACATGGAAGATAGAAACAGACAATCAATTAACTGAGAATATGATGTAGAAACCTGGGGAGAAAACAAAACACAGGGGAGTGGGATTTACTGGAGTTTTAGACGTTGGTGGGCCCAATCTCAAGAATGAGAACATGAATAAAAGCATCGCTAGATGAGTTGAAAGTGTTTATTATATCCAGTTCTGTATCCCCCCCCCCCCCCACCCCCACCACAGAACCAGCTCAGACACCTTATACCAGTACAAGCTAACAGCTCAGCATGGAGAGTTGTGTAGACTATGCTAGTGCGTTTGCACAGTAATCTGGACTTTCTGCTCAACATGGGGAGCATTGTAAACATTTACGAATACACTCCTTCACTAGATATCTGCCAAACATGGGAAGATTTGCAGTCCATGACGCAAGTGGCAGTAAATAGGGTTCCCACAATTTTATGTTTCTGTAACTCCACGCATCACCTCAAGGCAAGAGGTTTTTTTGTGTGCATGCGTGTGTGTGTCTGTGTGTGCGTGTGCGTGTGTGTGTCTGTGTGTGTGTGTGTGTGGTGTAGTGAGAGATGTGAAAATCATTTTCTGAGAGAGAACGCTCATGAAGGAACTCAGTTTAAATATTAAGGACTGGCAGGTTTGGGACAATGGACAGAGGGAGACTAAGGAAGGTTTCATGGACAGATGTGAACATGTGCTTGAGAATGTTAAAGTAAAGACATTAACAGTGTAGGTCAGTGTGCACAGGATGAGATTTTTGAGTGTTCGGATCTGAACCATGGATTATTGACTCAGATTTGCTCCTTCAGTTTTGACACTGGTATAGTCACCACAGACTTTTGGGATCAATAAGATATATTTCACAGCTCCAGGTTCAAATAGCATATGGGATTAGCCAATGAATTATATTCTGAAGTCATTAGTAGATACAAATAGAAATCATTAGTGCATGGTGTCAGGAAACAGCTCATGGCCAACATGATCATTACTGTTGTCACTCATCTGTTTCAGACTTAGATATTGGCCAGGGATGGAATGAAGTCGGGGGAGGTAAATGGAGTTTTCAAACAGAACAGAAGATGGTTAACTACCTGCTCCCAGTTTTTAAGGAATAAGGGTATTGCTGCCATGAACAGTGGTTCACAGTAGAAACATGATAGGTCAACATATCGATACAAGAGGGACAGTGCCAGAAGCAACGACGGAGAGAGTGAATAGACAAGTTAATAATGCAGTTAGTACTGGTCTGTAGATTAAATATCTTGATTCAGAGTCTCAGCGGGAACAATGACAGAAAGGAGAGTAAAGTCAATGAAATGAAGATAATTACAGTCAAACATGGTTTATAGAATTAATGAATGAACAGGTAGACTTACCGAGGACAGCAACGATGACAAGGATTGAATAATAAAAATATTGAATAATCAAAAGTGCATTTAAGATTGAAGTGGTAATGACCATCCACCATAAAAAGGTGGCAAGCATCCAAATATAATTTGCAGTCCATTTTTGGAACATTCAAGTCTATAATGCTCAGAATCTGATATCTCCACCAACCCCCCCTCTTCCAGGACTGCTGATCCCTGTTAGTGCTGCAGGTGGTGCTCCATCCGTATTATTGTTTAACGCATTGAACTGAGCCATTTTATCGTTAAAATATGGAAAGCCACCACTGGGATAATTAGAATCCATGCAGACTGACATTAATCACAGTCACCAAACAAACAGTTTTCATTAACATCTTCCTTTTGTCAGTTTTCAAACCATAATAAAACAGAGCATTTACTTGATTATGGATAGAATGGATGAGGGTTGCTTAGTGATGGACCATACATTTTTCAAACTTTTAAAATCTTTTTCCCTGTATGTCGGAGTCGTGCCAAAACACTACATGATTGCATAATGTTCCATACTGTTTATACAAGGAGATGGGGTAAAGTAGCAGACCAGCTGCATAAGGTGGAGAATGTTTTAGAGACCATATCTAGGTTGACTGCATTTATTGCCCTTTGAGGTTGTGTAATCCTACAACCTCAGGTTGTTTTTAGTTCATTATTGTCACGTCCTTCTATTACCTTAAGTCATCATTCAAAAGTTTGATACAGCTGCTCAGGAACAGAATGAAACGATTCTGTCCCAATCGGGCCTATTGCAGAGGGACAGGAGGAGGCCATTCAGCGTCTCAAGCCTGTTACAGAGGGATAGGAGAAGGCTATTCAGCCTTTCGACCTTGGTACAGGTGGACAGGTGGAAGCCATTTAGCCTCTCGAGCCTGTTACAGGGGGATGGTATGAAGCCAATCAGCCTCTCAGACTGTGAAAGAGGGACAGGAGGAGGCCATTCAGCCTCTCAAGCTTGTTACAGAGGAATAGGTGGAGGCCACTCAGCCTCTTGAGCCTGTTACAGTGTGACAGGAGGAGGCCATTTAGACTCTTGAGCCTGTTGCAGATAACTAGGAGGAAACCATTAGGCCTCTGGAGCCTGTTCTGGAGAGTCAGGAGGAGACCATTCAACTGGGTGGCACGGTGGCACAGTGGTTAGCACTGCTGCCTCACAGCGCCAGAGACCTGGGTTCAATTCCCACCTCAGACTGTGTGGAGTTTGCACGTTCTCCCCGTGTCTGCGTGAGTTTCCTCCGGGTGCTCCGGTTTCCTCCCACAGTCCAGAGATGTGCAGGTTAGGTGAATTGGCCATGCTAAATTGTGTTAGGTGTAGGGGTATGGGTCGGTTGTGCTTCAGTGTGGACTTGTTGGGCCGAAGGGCCGGTTTCCACACTGTAAGTGATCTAATCTAATCTAAAAACCCCATTGCACCTGTTACAGAGGGATAGGAGGAGACAATTTAGCACCGTCGTGCCAGTTACAGAGGGACAGGAGGAGGACATTATTTCTTGAGCCTGTTACACAGGGGCCGAAGGATGTCACTATGCTACTTGTGCCTGTTATACAGTAAGTAATAGTTATAAAACACTTAATGAGAAAAATTGTCTTGATGTAGATGTTAAAGTTCTAAATGGAGTAAGGTTACTTTTGAATGTTTTAGATAAGCCCTTTGAAAAGCTGCTTGGAAGAAGCTGGTAGACAGGCAGAAGGCTGGAAGAACACAGCAGGCCAGACAGCAATCCTTCTTCAGGACTGGGGGTGGGTGTGGGGAAAGCTGCCGAAAAAGGGGGAGACATGGTTAGGATGGTGAAGTGGGGATAGGTGAAGACAGGTAGAGGGTATGACCTGGTTTGTCAATTGGAGTGATGCGTACATTTGGTGGCAGAGAGTAGTGACAGTGAGGGGGAAGCACTGGGTTCTGAGGGAGGCACAGAACTTCATCAAAATGGACGTCCTTTGAAGAGATTTCACAGTAGACTAAGCGTGGTTATGAACAAAACAAAACTACCTCTTTTTATCTATCCCAAATTCATCAGCTTTCTCCCACTACACCTTTATCTGCAGCTCTTTCCACGCCATCCCCCAGTCCTGATGACAGGTTAAACCCAAAAGGTCGATTTCCTGAAACTCGTCATGTTGCCTGGATTGTTGGGTTCTTTCAACCTCCTGCCTGTCTATTTTGGATTCCAGCATCTGCAGGATTTATTTTTTGTCTCTGGCACAAGCTAGTGGAAAGCTCTGGCACAAGAAGGTGGAAAGCCTTCACAAATGAGATCACAGAATATGTTCCTGTTCATGAGCAGAGCAAGGCAGGTAGGTGTAGAAAATGTTGCATGGCTAGCGAAATTTTCACCATCCCTCCAGACTTCACCCTCACTGAGGACGAACGATCAGTCCTCAGCAAAGGACTCACCTTCATCCCCCACAGCCCACGCATCAATAAATTTAAAACACGCCGTGACGTCGAACACTTCTTCTGCCGCCTCTGCCTCTGAGCTTACTTTCACAATCAGAACTCCTGCCCACTTTCCAAGGACCCCTTCACCCACCTCCAACGAACTCCATCCATCTGGACACTCTGTGCTGGTCTTTTCATTTCCAACTGCCACCGGGTCATTAACCACCTCAACCTCTACCCCCCTCCACCACTCCAACCTCTCACTCCAACAACGCGCTTCCCTCCACTCCCTCTGCTCCAATCCCGATATCACCAAAAAGCCAGCAGATAAAGGGGACGCAGTGGCAGTCTGGCGCACTGACCTCTACACAGCCGCCAACTCGAGGACACCTCTTCCTATCGCCCCCTCGACCATGACCTCATCACCAAACCATCATCTTCCAGACCATACAGAACCTCATCACCTCAAGAGATCTCCCACCCACAGCTTCCAACCTCATAGTCTGGGAACTGCGCACTGCCCAGTTCTACCTCCTTCTCAAGATCCACGAGCATGACCACGTGGCCGACCCATTGTCTCAGCATACTCCTGCCCCACAGAACTCATTTCTACCTACCTTGACCCTTCCCCCCTCGTCCAGGAACTCCCCACATACGTCCAAGACACCACCTATGCCTTCCACTTTTTCCAAGACTTCTGTTTCCCCGGCACCCAATGTCTCATCTTCACCATGGATATCCAGTCCCTCCACACCTCCATCCGCCATGACCAGGGCCTCCAAGCCCTTCGTTTCTTCCACTCCTGACGTCCCCAATTGTACCCTTCCACTGACACTCTCATTCGTTTGGCCTAACTGGTCCTCACCCTTAACAATTTCTCATTTGAATCCTCCTACTTCCTCTAGACCAAAGGGGTAGCCATGGGCACCCATATGGGCCCCAGCTATGCCTGTCTCTTTATTGGCATCATAGAATAGTCCATCTTCCATAATTACACCGACACTACTCCCCACCTCTACCTCCGCTACATTGATGACTGCATTGACGCCACCTCGTGCTCCCGCGAGGAGGTTGAGCAATTGAGCAATTTACCTGGACTATCTCTGACACTTCCCTCCCCTTCCTGGACTTCTCCATCTTCATTAATGACGACCAACTTGACACCAACATTTTTTATATACAGACTGACTCCCACAGCTATCTGGATTACTCATCTTCCCACCCTACCTTCTGCAAAAATGCCATCCCATATTCCCAATTCCTCTGTCTCTGCCGTATCTGCTCCCAGGCAGACCAGTTCCACCACAGAACACACCAGATGGCCTCATTCTTTAGAGACCACAATTTCCCTTCCCACATGGTTAAAGATCCCTCCAATGCACCTTGTCCACATCCCGCACTTCTGACCTCAGACCCCACCCCTCCAATTGAAAAAAGGACAGAAACCCCATGGTGCTCACCTTCCACCCTACCAACCTTCGCGTAACCAAATCATCCACCGATATTTCTGCCACTCCAAATGGACCCAACTATCAGGGATATATTTTCCTCCCCACCCTTTTCTGCCTTCCGCAAAGACCGTTCCTTGCGTGACTACCTGGTAAGGTCCACGCCCCCTACAACCCACCCTCCCGTCCTGGCACCTTCCCCCGCCACCGCAGGAATCTCAAAACCTGCGCCCACACCTCCTCCCTCACCTCCATCCAAGGCCCTTAAAGAGCATTCCACATCCATCAAAGTTTTATCTGCACATCAACTAATATCATTTATTGTATCCGTTGCTGCGGATATGGTATCCTCTACACTGGGTAGACTAAACGCCTCCTAGCAGAGCGCTATAGGGAACATCTCTGGGACACCCGCACCAATTAACCACACTGCCCTGTGGCCCAACATTTCAACTCCCCCTCCCACTCTGCCGAGGACATGGAGGTCCTGGGCCTCCTTCACTGCTGCTCCCTCACCACCAGACACCTCTTCGTCCGCCTTGGAACACTTCAACACCAGGGCATCAATGTGGACTTCAACACTTTCCTCATTTCCACCAGCCCCTCCTTATCCCAGTTCCAAACTTCCAGCTCAGCACTGTCCCCATGACTTGTCCTACCTGCCTATCTCCTTTTCCACCTATCCACTCCACCCTCCTCCCTGACCTATCACCTTCATCCCCACCCCCACTCACCTTTTGTACTCTATGCTGCTTTCTCCCCAACCCACCTTCCTCTCATTTATCTCTCCACCCTTCAGGCACTCTGCCTGATGAAGGGCTTTTGCCCAAAACGTTGATTTTACTGCTCCTTGGATGCTGCCTGAATTGCTGTGCTTTACCAGCACCCCTAATCCAGAAACTGGTTTCCAGCATCTGCAGTCATTGTTTTTACCTAGCGAAATTAAGGCACTTGTCATGAAGTTGAAGGAAGCATATGAAAGGTATAGGTAACAGGGATCGAGAGGTTCCATTGTGGAGTAAAAGGGCAGCAGGATAATACTCAAGAGGGAGATCAGGGTGGCAAAATGGGGACATCAGGTATCTTTGGCAAATATGGGAATAGAGATTCCAAAGAGATTCTGAAAATATGTTAAGGTCAAAAGAGTAACTGGGGAAAGAATACGGCCGGTTTAAGAGCAGAACTGCCTTCGATTTGTGGAACCACAGGACATAGATATAATACGTCAGTATTATACTGTGGAGAAGGAGATCAAAGTTAGGGAACTTGGGGAAATAAACAGCGATGTCTTGAAAAGTGTCCACATTACAGAAGCCTAGAAGATGGAAGCCCTAAAAAGAATAAAGGCAGAGAAACCATTGGAACCCGATCAAGTGTCCCCGAGAACGTTGTGAGAGGCCAGGGAAGTTATTGTTCAGCACTGCTGAGATATTTATATCATGGATAGTCCAGGTAAAGTGCTGGAAGACTGGAGGATGGCTAATATTGTTCCACTATTTAAGAAAGATGCTGAGGAAAATCCAGGAAACTATGGACTTGTGAGCCTGACATCAGTTTTGGGTCAGTTGTTGGAGGGGATACTGAGGGGCGGGATTCACATGCATTTTAAAAGGCAAGGACTGTTAGGGATAGTCAACATTTTTGATTAAGTGATGAAGAAGATTGATATAGGTGTGGCAGTGGAGGTTGACTACATGGACTTCAGTCAGGCCTTCCTCATGATAAACTGGTTAGCAAGGTTAGGTCACATGGCATCCATGGAGAGATGGGGGTAATTGTTCAAAGGTAAGTGAGAGAGGTTATTCTTTGGACTGGAAGCCTGTGACAAGTGGCGTGCACATCGATCCAATGGACTTTACCATTTATATAAATGATTTCGATGTGAATGTAGTAGGAATTGATGGTGAGTTTGCAAAGAACATCAAAATTGACGGTGTCGTGGACAGGGAAGATGGGTATCTCAGAGTATAATGGGACTTTGATCAGATGGGCCGAAGGGCTGATAAGTGGCAGGCAGACGTTATTTTAGAAAAACAAAAAGTGCACCATTTTGCTAAGTCAAATCAGGGCAGCACTTTTAGGTAGGTTGCTCACAAGTGTTGCCCAGCATGGAAATGTAAATAGAAATTATTGAAGCCCTGCAGTATGTAAACTGGCCATTCCGCCCATCGAGTCTAAACTGACACTGCAAATACCATACCAGCAGACGCACACATACGTTACCACGGTAACTCTACATTTCCCACAGCTAATCCACCAAAACTGCATATCCCTGGATACTGTTGGCAATTTACCAAGGCCACTGCATTTAACCTGTACATTTTTGGTATGTGGGTGGAACGTCAAGCCAAAGGATGAAACCCATGCAGACACGGGGTGAATGTGCAAATTCCACACAGTCACCTGAAAGTGGAATCAAACCTGAGTCCTTCATGCTGTGAGGTAGCAGTGTTTGCCACTGAGCAAGCGTGCCACTGCAATGATCAGCTCAGAGTGACTGTGTTCTCCCACTTTCTCTGGAACCTTCACATCTGTTCAGATGATGTTGAATTCCAATGGGGTACGTTCGACATGCGCTCCTTTTATCTCACACGAGGATTCACGCCCCACCACCCCACACCCGGGTAGATAGGGCCTTTGACTCTAACTAACGCATCTCCTGCACTTCTGCCCTTGCCCCTTCCCCTCCTTCCCATTATTGCTGCTGTAGGCATGACAATTGCCGATTTGAAATAAAGCAAAGAGCGGCAGATGCTGATGATCTGAAACAAAAAAAAGTTCTGATGACATGTACCCAGATGTGAAATGTTAACTCTGTTTTCTTCCCACAACTTTTACGAAACCCGCTGAGTTTTGAAAGCACTTTCTTGCATATCTAATTTACTATTTATAACATGTACAAAATCCACCCTGCAGTTTTGCCTTCAATAAATAACTCCCACCAGGATTTGTGTCTCCTTGCTCTTTCAAAACTCCAACAAAACTATTTCTGTGTATTCTGAGCACTGTGGACTATGATGAGATGAATGGTAGGTACAGGGAGATGTTTACTTTCTTGATGTTAGGATAATCTCATTGCCTCCTGTTTGCTCTTCTCTAGGGGAACAGTGTGATTCTCCCCGTGTCTCCCCTTACACTGGCAGTGTGCAGAAAAACAATGATCTCCCTACAATGCTGTACATTACTCCCAATGGCTGAGACTGCTCTAACCTATGGAGCAACTTCACAGGAGATAGGCATGATCCAGTGTCATGGCCCACACTCCTGGTCCTGTTGGAAGGGGAAGTGCTGTTTTGTGACCCTTGCCCCCAGGAGGAGCTCCATGCACATGGCCACAATGCGGGTATGGGGAGGTCAATGATGTCCCCCTGCCTGCAACATGCAGGATCAACATCAGAGGCTTTGCAGGGTAGCGGCGCACTGACGGTGCTTATCCAAGAGCACTATCGGCTTTCAAAGATGTCACTGGTTCCAGGGATGCTGAGTAATTTCAGGGCTCTCCGGTGAGTGGGGTAGTTCTCTGGGAATGGTCTGCAAGTAGAAGTGGGTGAAACCCAACCTGACGACTTGAACACCAATTAATGCTTTGCTCAGATTGCCTCAGCCTTGCGGTGGAAATCACTCCCCAAACTCAACTCAACCAGCACTTTGCATAGTAATAACATTAATTAGTAAAATTAATCCAGCAGAACATAAGCAATAGGAACAGGAGTAGGCTGCCTGGCCCCTCAAGCCTGATCCACCATTCAATAAGATATCGGCGGATCTTTACATAGACTCAGCTCCACTTACACACCCTCTCATGATAACCTTAATTCCTTTACTGTTCCAAAATCAACCTTTACCTTAAAAACATCCAGCAAAGTAGGGAATTCACTCAGCAGGGAATTCTGCAGATTAAGGTGAAGCTGTTCCTCCTCCTACATTCAATCCTAAATCTGCTCCCCCTCACTTTGACGGAATTCCCCTCAGTTCAAGTTTCACCCAACAGTGGAAACACCTCCCTGATTCTACCTGATCTATTCCCTTCATAATTTTATGTTTCTATAAGACTCCCAAACATTCTTCAGAATTCCAATAAGTATAGTCTCAGTCTATTTAGTCTCTCTTCATTATTCAACGCTCTCAACTATTGATCATCAGAATGAAACTCTTCTGCAACTACTACAGTGTTGGTATATTCTTTCTCAAGTAAGGCGACCAAGTCTCTACACAGTACTCCAGTTGTGGCCACACCAGCACCCTCTCAAGCTCCAGCATAACTGCCCTGCTTTTTCTTTAATGCATCCCTTAAGGAATGAAGGATAATATCCCATTTGCCTTCTTAATTAACTGCAAACCAATGTTTTGTGTGCCCTGCACAAGGACACTCAAGCCCTTCTGCACAATGGTATGCTGAATTTTATTCATCACTTGCAGTTACGCCTACCAGACTGGATGACCTCACATTTACAAACGTCTGCCAGATCTTGGCCGCTCTTAAACTATCTATCCCTCTGCACACGTTCGGCGCCCTCTGCATACTTTGCACGACGATATATTGTCTGTCATCCGCAAGGTTTGTTACATTCGAAATCATCTGTGAAATGTCTTGAACATTTGATTTATTGTCCTTCTTTACAATTATACAAATCCTATCCTTTCATTGGAGATCTACCTTGCCTCCTCTTCGGTTTTGCATGACATTCCTAAATATAAAATCTGACTGGATATTCATTTCGCAATATTGGTCTCTCTGTCACCATATATCTCGACATGGACCTGCTGGTATTGGACTGGGGTGTACAAAGTAAAAAATAAATCACATAACACCAGTTATGGTCCAACAGGTGTATTTGGAAGCAAAGTTTTCGGAGCACTGTTCTTTTATCAGGTGATGTGGAGTATAGGATTGCAAGAGCAAAATGCATTTCAAAAGTTTACAGTGTGATGTAATTGAAATTATATGTTGAAAACAATGAATTAATTGTTTTGTCCCTCATTTTTTAGAATAAACACTTCATATGTAAATCACAAAACATTTAAAAGTTATATTCTCAAGTGAACTTTATCAATTGGTGTCAGGTCTGCCCAGATAATGCATTTAAGGTGTGAGATGCCCAGTGTGAGATTGTCTGTGCCACAACGGACAGACTGATTCTAACATAGAGAAGTGGATTTACAGAATCTTACTTGGATTTAAGCAGTTCTTCAGCTAATAAAATGTAATTTACATGTACAAGTTTACCCCACAAACTTATATGTATACGTGTGTGTGTGTGTGTGTGTGTGTGTGTGTGAGAAAGATGGGGAGGTGGCGGGGGTTTATGAGTGTCTGTGAGAGAGTGAGTGCATCTGAGAAAATAACTGAGGCTGAGTGTGAGTATAAAGCCGTGTAAGTCTGTGAGCGGGTGCATCTATGTATATGTGAGCGTATGAGAGTGAGTCTACGTGAGTATATGGGTCTGTAGGGGTGTGCGTGTTTGTGTGTGTGAGAGAGAGAGAGTGCGTGTGTGTTGTGTGTGTGTAGGATTGTCAGTTTGTCTGTGTATGTGTGTGTTTGTGCACACCTGCCTGTGTCTGTGCCTAGTGCAATGGGGTCACCTGTAATATCACATGAACCCAAGGTGCCGGTTGAGGCCATTCTTATGGATCCCGAATTTGACTATCAGCCTCTGTTCAGCCACTTTTAGTTGCTGCCTGTCACAAAGTCCGCCTTGGAGGATGGTCACCTGAAGATCCGCGGTCGAATGTCCTGGACCGCTGAAATGTTCTCTGACTGAAGGGAACACTCCTGTCTGTTGTGCAGTGTCCATTCATCCTTTACCGTAGCATCTGCTTGGTCTTGCCAATGTACCATTCCTCAGGGCATCTTTGCCTGCGGATTTCTTCCAGAAATGCAACATCTACAGACTAGTCGAACCGGGCTCATTCCTCATTATAATGGTCGTTTCAGCACTCTACACCAGCATTCCTTACAATGACGGCATCGTGGCAACAGCCTCAGTACGCAACACTAACAAATGCCAATCTCTGAGCACCGGCCTACACTTTATACTCGATCACATTCTCACAAATGGTTCTTCATCCGCAAAAACAGATCAGTCATGGGAACCCGATGTGCTCCCCAATATACCAACATTTTCATGCACAGGTTCAAACAAGACTTCTCTCCGCAGGACCTCCAACCAACACTACACACCATGTACATGGATGACATTTTCTTCCTCTGGACACAGGGCGAGGAGTCAGTGAAACAACTACACAGTGATATCGATGAGTTTAATTCCACCATCAAACACACCATGGACTATTCTCTACTAGCTGTCTCATTCTTGGATACATACGTTTTCATCAAGGATGAATCGTCAATAACTCACTCAACCCGCAAACCCACAGACAGCCTCACGATGCTACACTTCTCCAGCTTCCACCCAAAACCTATTAAAACACCAAACCCTCTGGGAAATCCCTATGCACCTGGAAGTACTCAAGGATATCCTCAAAGGACTGGGGTACGACGCTCAACTCATTGACCACCACTTCCAACGTGCCACAGCGAGAAACGGTACAGACTTCCTGAGGAGACAGACACCGACAAACTGCATCCGACAGGGTACTCTTCGTTGTTCAGTGCTTCTCAGGAGCCAAATATCTACACCATGTTCTTCGCAACCTGTAGCACATTATCAATGAGGATAAATGCCTTGCCAACACCTTCCCCACACCTCCACTTCTCGCCTTTAAACAACCACCGAAACCTCAAACACATCATTACTCAAAGCAAACTGCCCTGCTTTCAAGACAACACCGCACAACCTCACCACGGTGGATGCTGCAAGATGTGTCGACACAGACACACAGGCAGACACAGAGACACAGACAGTACACATACACACACACACATCCACATATAAGTTTGTGGGGTGAACTTGTACTTGCAGAATAACATTTTACTTAGCTCAAAAACTGCATTAATCCATAAAAGATTCTGTAACTCCAGTTTTAGATTAGAATCAGTCAAACCGTATTGGTACAGACAGTCTAAGACAGGGCATCTCACAACTTAAATGCTTTATCTAGGCCGACATGGCAACAATTTTTGAAGTTCACTTCAGAATGTAACTTCCAAATTTTCTGTGATTTAAATATGAAAGAACTGACACCACTTGAGAATGTAAGTTTTAAACGGTTTGCGATTTACACATGAAAGAACTGAAGGCAACATGTTTATTCTAAAAGATGAGAGACTTAACAAACAATCCAGGTATTTTCCAATATATAATTTCAGTTACACCACACTGTAAACATTTGCTACATATTCCTGTGCCTTTCCATCTTATATTCCACCACCACCAGATGAGGGAGCAGCGCTCCAAAAGCTAGTGCTTCATCGGGTGTTGTGTGATTTTTAACTTTGAACACTATATATCTCTACTGCCATTAAATCACATCCATTCCTCAATCCTTTTGAGAATGTAAAACACACTCAGAGAGAGTGCTTTTCATTCTTCTTTTTAATCCATTATTCCCTGAGCCGTTGTAACCTTTTTTCCTCATTTTGACTCGATCATCATGGCATTCCAACCTAACTCTATCAACAAATACATTGACCTGGACCCCTTTTCCCAAACTCTGAGAAAAATAATAGGACATGACATTACCACAGGAAATGACATTACCATAGGAAATGACATCACCAGCCCAAAGAAACCTAAACATGTAAATACAAAACGCTTCACTAACACCAGTGCTTCACCGGAGGCTCACTGATGATGTGACTGAGTATGGAGATGAAACGTTTGAAAATTGGGCCTTCGAGCTCAGCGAGCAAACTTACATCCAGGATGGTAAGCGTTTTGTGGAGATTCTGAAAGGCAGGATTTCTATACATTCAAAAAGGCAAGAACTGATGAGAGACAGCCAGCACTGCTTTGTGTATGTTAAAACGTTGCCCACAAAGTTGTTTCGAATTTTACAAGAGGTGACCAAGAAGATAGAGGAAGGTAAAGCAGCATACTTTATCTACATGGACCTTAGTGAAGCTCAACAAGGTTCTGCGTGGTAGCCTTGTTAATACGATTAGATCGCAGGGGATCATAGAGAGCTAGACAATTAGAGAAAAACAAATGGCTTGACAGTAGAAAAGAGATGTTGCTGGGAGAGTTTTGTTGTTGCAACTGGAGTTCTCTGACCACTGGTGTGACACAAGGGCCAGGCAGCTGTTGTTCATTATTTGTATATATGATTTTGACGAGAATGTAGGAATCTAGAATAGTACATATGTAGAAGAAAGCAAAATTGGTTATATAGTGGACAGTGAGAGGCTCATTTAAAAGGGAAATGAGATATTGATCACTGGATCCGTGGCCCAATGATTGGCAGATGGTGCTTCATGCAGATAAATCTGATATGCTTCATTTTCTTAGAACAGCCAGAGCAGGATTTACACAATTAATGGTAGGACATGGGGAGTGTTGTTCAGCAGAGAACGCAGGTGTGCACATAGATAGTTTCCTTGAAGGTGGAGTCGCAGGTAGACAGGGCGGTGAAGAAGATGTTAGGAATGCTTATCTTCATCGATCAAGCATTGTGTACAGGTGTTGGGATATTGTGTTGTGGCTGTACAAGAGAATGGTAAGGCTACTTTTAGAGTATTAATGATATTCTTGTGGCTCTGCCCTATGAAGGATGTTGTAAACTGGAATGGGTACAAAATGTTGGAAATAATGTGAGAGAGATTGGATGGTTTTGAGACATAAGCATAGACTGAGATTTTTTTTCCCTTTGCATAGGAGGCTGAAAGGTGACCTGATAGATGTTTATAAAATCATGAGGGGCATGGATAGCATGAATCAACAAATTCGTTTCCCCAGGGTGGGGATGTCCCAAACCAGAGAGTGTAGTTTTAGGGTGAATGGGGCGAGATTTAAAAGGGATCTAAGGGGCAGCTGTTTCTCACAGAAGGTGGTGTGTCACGTAATGAGCGGTCTGAGGAAGTGGTAGTGGTGAGAATTAAATCATTTAAAAGACAATAGATGGTTGCATGAATAGCAAATGTTTGGAGGAGTAGGTGCTAAATACAGAAATCTTAGTTGAGTTCAGTTCAGGAAGCCTGCTGAGAATGGACGATTTGGACCAAATGTTTTGCTTGTATATTGCATCACTCTGAGAGTCTATGACTGTATCACTCCTCTTTCATCACTTTCACCACAATTATTCATTGTGCTCAAGTCAAATATTCTCTGTAAATACTTTCAATGATCTAGCTCACTGAACGTCCTTGAATGGAGTATTCCTGTGGTGCTGTAAAGAACAGTGGCAGCATCAGCAGAATTGCACTCGACTACAATCTGTAACGTTTAGCCCAGGATAATCCCTCAGTCTACCATTACCAACAAGCTCATCTTTGAGGAATGTTATGGAACAGTGAGGAATGTTATGGAACATGCCTGATGACAACCTGATGACAACTTTTTGAAGTGACGGCAAATGATGGGTCATTTTCCAAATAGCAGGACTAACGTCTGATACAGATGGAGAAATGGTTCCAAGACTATCAGATCAGATCTAAGCTCTGCAGTCCCGCCACATCTGGTTATGCATGTCGGTGGACTATTAAACAACTCATTGAAGGAGATGACCCCACAAATATCCCCAAACAAAATAAAATATCAGCCCTGAATATCAGTGTAATAGACAAGAATGCAGTGTCTGCATCGTCCTCAGCCATATGTTTTCAGTGAATGATCCACCTCACCCTCGTCATGACACCCACAGAATCACAGATCCAAATCTTCAATTTGATTCGCTGCATGTGGCATGGAAAAAAAAACAACTGAACACAGTAGACACAACAAAGACATTGGGTCCTGGCACCATTCCTGCAATAGGCCCGAAGATTTTGCTCCACAACAAACCCTGGAGAATCTGTTCCATTCCAGCTCCATATCTGACACGTAACGCGCAATGTGAAAAATTAGTCAACTGAGTGTTGGTGGTGAAGGGAGTGGATGCTTGAGGATGTGGTACCAGTCAAGTGAGTTGCTTTATCCTGGATGGTGTCAAGTTTCTTGAGTGTCGTTAGAGCTGTAAGTGGGGAGAATTTCATCATACCCCTGATTTGTGGACATGGATGGGGGAGTCAGGTGAGTTACTCACTGCAGTATTCCTAGCCTCTGACCTGCTCTTGTAGTCAGTGTTATGTGATGTAAAATTAGTCAACTGTGTCAATCCCTTAAGCATAGAACAATTGCAATCTGACCAATTACTACGGCTTCAACCCCATCACGATGGTCAAATTGGTGCGCCGAGAGTCATGGACTCTCAGAGCTGATAAACAGTACAAAGATAACCTGGTAAGTGTGGTTCTGGTTGTCCCCATTTGGAGGTGAATCCATTGTGGAAATGTCACTCATCCAGACCAGGCTAATGTTCAGACAGTTGGTGGGATATTAAAAACAATTAATAAAATATCGAGATCTAAAATCTGGTGTCAATAATAGTGATCGTTAAACCAATGTCAATTGTAAACACCCATTCCCTTCCAAAATGTACTTCCAGGAGCCAAATCTCCCATGCTTTCCTGGTCTGGCCTACAAGTGAATCCAGAGACATAGACATGTGATAAACTCTTGAATTGTCTCTGAAACGGCCAAGTAAGACACTCAATTGTATCAAACTGTTCCGAGGTCTTCAAGGATAAAACTTAACAGAACACCCAGCACCAGCCCCAGTATTGGAAAAGGGAAGGGAAGCACAATCCTGTCGATCCTTCAGAGACATCGTTCCTAACGTCCGAGAGCTTCTAACATTTGTAGAGCTTTCCCACAGACTCTATAGAAACACTGGGAAAGAAGTAGATCATTCGACACATTGACTGCCCCCATTCTACTTCGTGGCCGGATGTCACCTCCATGCACTTTTTCCAAAAGATGTACACATACCTTAAACTGTTTTCCCTTTGAAAATATGAAATAGCAACTGCAGTAGTCCCCTTGGACAGTCGACTGTTCTGCCCAACCAAATATAACGATGGCTGATCCTTTATCGCTGGAGTGTATGCCTGCTCTCACCCTATGCCTTTCGCATTCAGAATTCTATATGTCACTTCAGTGCCTTGGCTTCAACAGCCTTACGATGCAGAGAATTCCCCAGGATCACCAGTCTGTGAGGGCAGGCATTTATTCTCATTTCATTGCAAAGTGGCCTGTCAGTACCTAATAGTGTGACCCTATGTTTTAGACATCCCAGCTAGGGCAGATTCATCCCTGCTTCCAATCTGACTCGCCCTGTCAGAGTTTTATATATTTCATTTAGATCTCCATGGATTTTCCTAAACCTCGTGGAATACAGGCCCAGTCGCCCCAAACTCTGCTCCCACAGCAAGCCTGTCATCGTACATATTATGATTCAGAGATGCTAGTGTTGGACTGGGGTGTACAAAGTTAAAAATCACACAACACCAGGTTATAGTCCAACAGGTTTAATTGGAAGCACACTAGCTTACGGAGCGATGCTCCTTCATCAGGTGATTGTGGTCCTTTTGTGTTGTGTGATTTTTAACATCGTAGATATTAGTCTGGTTATCATTCGCTGCTCACCCTGAATGTCAGGTTTGTCCTTCATTAGGTAAGATGAAAACTGCACACAATACTGCACAATGTTTGAGGTGAGGTTTCACTGAGGCCCTGTATAGCTGCAGTATAACTCCTTTACTCCTGTACTGAAATCCCCCAGAATGGAAGTTCAACACACCATTTATCTTCCTAACTGTTTTCTGTTCCTGCAATATTGCTTTCAGTGACTGGTGTACAAGGAAATCCAAATCTTTTTCAGTGTTACAGCTGCCCACTTGTCGGGTCTATGTATACTGGTCAGAGTGTCGATGTCTTCCCAGCATTGGCTTCTGGCTCACTGCCCTGTATGGACGTCGATAGTTTGCGCTGAAGGCAACAATAAGAAGGCACATTAGTCCCTTCATAGATCAAATGTTTCAAACAATCCCTTTTCAAATTGTAGGCTGTCCTACTCTATATCCATCCAAAGTGCACAACGCCACATCTATCCACATTTGTCTTCATCCGCCATGTATTTGGCCATTACACTCCACTTGTCTCAATCACCTTGGAGCTTATTTCACATCATCTCATGCAGTCACAATCCGACATCTTTTAGTGGCATCAGCAGAGTGGGATATATTGTATTTGAATCAGTCAACCAAATGTTTGAGATGTATTGGGGTTAGCAGGCCTAACCAAACTCCTGTACAGCTCTTACAATCCATGTCTCGAGGCTATGCCGACAATCGCGTGTGACTATTACCCTGTCCAGTTACATTCAGGGATGTGTGGATAAGCATCTTCTGAGCTTCCTGGTATGCTGCGAGTCATTGTGTACTCCCCTGTCTGTTTCCTTCCTCCAAAGTGCATCACATCATATTTATCAGGGTTACATTCCATCTGCCATTGATCTGCCCATCTGACCATTCCATGTCTATTTTCCTGTAACGTAAGATCTGCCTCCACACTGCCAACCACCCGGTCAAAAAGGTGAATATAAAGATGTGTTAAGAGTGACTGGCCCTGTTATCGAGGTAGCATTTAACTGAGGATGATATCAAGTAGCCTGAGCAAAATTGTACTTCATGAAAATCGATTGCAGACTTTCTACTGTTTGGAGTCATTCACAGAACAAGGGAAGATGTTTATCATCAGTGGGCATCAATCAGCTCAGCAGCGGGACATCTCTGCAGGAGATACTCAGGGTCGCTTCCTCAGTGCAGGTATATCCAGTTTGTCAGCAGGGAATCCTGACAGTGTGGGAGCAGGCTATTCAGCCCATTGAGTCCACACTGAGTAAAGGTTGGGTTGTTCGCTGCAGGTTATGCAATATTCAGAATAATCTATCATCCCTCAGCTCCAGATGCAGTTTATGTCCATGTGCAACAAGACCTAAACACCATTCAAGTCTGTGCGGTTAAAGTGTTGGGAACATTCATGTAACAGAACTGCCAGGCATTGCATGCTTCCACAGAAAAGGAGGAGTTCATTCAGTATCTCTGTCTGGGTTGACAAGAATATGGAGAAGTCATTCAGCTCATCGAAACTATTGGACAAGAAGAGAGGATACGCATTCAGTCATTCCTGTCAGTTACACAGGAAGTTAAGGAGTCTACTCACTCTTTCCTGAAGAAGGGCTTATGCCCGAAACATCGATTCTCCTGTTCCTTGGATGCTGCCTGACCTGCTGCACTTTTCCAGCAACACATTTTCAGCTCATGTGGTTTTTTAAGTCAGTTACACAGGGACAAGAAGGTTTCAGGGATGCTCCAACATCACCAGCACACATCGACTACTCCATGTTGTCCGTTGCGGCTTCATTACTCATAGTACACACGTGTTACTTTAGTATGGTTTTCCGGCAGTGGGAATGAAGCCATTTTTTTTAGCAGTTTCAAAGGCAGCTCCCATCTCTGAGAGAGCAGACCCATGTTCTCACTTGAGTTCAGAAGATGGTGGGGAATGTCGAACTGTTTCAGAATGAACGTATTGTGGTTGCTGACAGGATTGTAAACAACGTGACATTGAGTGCAGGGTCAGAAAGTAACTGTGAAATAAATTTTTCAGCATTTATTGAGAGCCTGTACCTCTCTGTCAATCGACATGTGAGCTCTGCACCGCCACCTAAAGTATTGGGAATCAAGCATTCTACATAACTAATGGATTTTTTTGTCTTTTCAATGGTCGTTTGAGACAAATTGAGCGTACGTCCATAACCATTAAGTTCCAATTTCTTATTCTCTCACAGAGCTAAAGATTAAACACGTAGTTATTGCACTCCCTCCTCACAGTAACATCATGCCTGGATTTAGTCTGGTGAAAGTCTATTACAATCTCTGGGTGACATATGGGTCATTACTTATAAAGAAGACACAGTATGGAGACTGTACGCCAACACAGTCTCAACAACATACGGCCATTGAGTAAGATATAATTACTCTGAGTCTTTAATCATTTTGCATGTAGGACCACATATAACAGTTATAATTACTCAGTGACATATATGAAGTCTGTTAGTGACTTCAAGTCAAGGACATCCAGGTCCTTTTCAACAACAGGACTTCCCAACCTCTCAACATTTAATTGACATAATTGAGAATTATGATATTTGTTGCTCACATATGAATATATGTATAACTTACGAACAATTATTTTTCAGGCCTTCTCAAACCACACAATCCTTCCATCCAGAGAAGAAAAGACTGCTCTTTTCATTCTCTCCATTATCCAGATTTTAATCCATATGGTATATCATCCACCCCTACATACCAATGGACACTAACATTCTCCACTCACCTGTGTTCAACCATGTCAAACTTCTTCTGAAAATTTAAAAACTCCACTCCCACTGGTTCTAAATTGACAACGTCACAATGGGCAACCTCTACAAACTCCAGTAGGTTTATCAAAGATCATTTCCTTTTATTGAATATGGACCGACTGTAACAAATCATATCATTATTCTCCAACCGTCTAGTTGTCACATTGCTTGTAAAACGTTCCAATATTTTTCTCACAGCTGAAATCAAGCTATTTGGTTTTTTGTTCTCCTGCTTTGTCATGCTTTAACTATTTAGGTTTACAATAGCTGCTTTCCAGTCTGTAGGATCCTTTCCAGAATCTAACCAGCTTTGAAGAATTATCAGTAATTATTTTTCTAGCTCTTTGGCTCCTCTTCCATAGTCTGGCATGTAGCTCAACAGATGCAGCAACTTACTAAACTTCAATTCAATTAGATTTTCAAAGAACATACGCTTTATTAAATCTAATTTCCTGCATTTCTTCATTTCCACCAGTCCCCCATTCCATGGTATTGCAGGAAGTTACTTTCTGTACCTTCCTTGGGGGAAATAGACTCAATGTAGTGCTCTCAGTGGGCAGATGACTTCTGTCAGCAAATGAATGCATTGGAGGACTGCACTCCGGGGATGATGGATGTATCACGCACTCCTGCCTGGAACATTCCAGAATTAAACGAGTTCACTTCATGGTGAGTGTCAGCACAGTCCTGTCCCTGGTGTGAGACTACAGGTGATACTGAAGAAGGGGACACAGCTCAGTAACCATCTCATTTTTCAAATTAACTAGTTTCACACTTTACACCTGGAATGAGCTACATAGAAATATATTTGTGGACATCCCAGGGAACAACGCGCAATGCCCTGCTGTGCCCTGCATACATAGCTCCCCTCCGTGCCGTCTCGGCTGCATTTGTTTACCATGGACCAAGAAGCTCCGTAAATGCAATGGCCAGAGCGGCATTACCAGACCATGGTGTCTCCCTGAATGAATCCAGCAGCTTAGAATACAAACCCGGGGAAAGCATCCACTGAGCCCCAGCTGCCTTTCCAATGTCATGAGCAGGCCACTTCCCCACTCTCATGGTGCACCCGTTCAGTTTGAAAATGACCCCACCTCCTCAGTTTCTCTTCTTGGCTGAAAATTTATTGAATCTCTGCAAAGCCCCATAGAAATAATAATTTTCTTCCAAAGACGCAGTTGACAATGTAACATTAATTTTCTCTGTACGTCAGTAACCATAACAGTAGCACCAGAATTGCCGATGGAGTTGGTCACCACACCCAGAAGAGACACAAAATGAACATAGAGTCATAGAGATGTACAGCATGGAAACAGACCCTTCGTTCCAACCCATCCATGCTGACCAGATATCCCAACAAATCGAGTCCCACCTGCCAGCACCCGGCTCATATCCCTCTAAACCCTTCCTATTCATATACCCATCCAAATGCCTCTTAAATGTTGCAATCATACCAGCCTCCACCACTTCCTCTGACAGCTCATTCCATACACATACCACCTTCTGCGTGAAAACGTTGCCCCTTAGGTCTCTTTTATATCTTTAGTTCTGGTCTCTCCAACCCAAGGGAAAAGACTTTGCCTATTTATCCTATCCATGCCCCTCATAATTTTGTAAACCTCTATAAGGTCACCCCTCAGCATCCGACGCTCCAGGGAAAACAGCCCCAGTCTGCTCAGCCTCTCCCTATAGCTCAAATCCTCTAACCCTGCCAATATCCTTGTAAATTTTTTCTGAACCCTTTCAAGTTTCACAACATCTTTCCGGTAGGAAGGAGACCAGAATTGCATGCAATATTCCAACAGTGGCCTAACCAATGTCCTGTACAGCCACAACATGACCTCCCAATTCGTGTACTCATTACACTGACCAATTAATGAAAGCATACGAAATGTGTTCTTCACTATCCTATCTACCTGTGACTCCACTTTCAAGGAGCTATGAACCTGCACTCCAAGGTCTCTTTGTTCAGCAACACTTCCTATGATCTTACCATTAAGTGTATAAGTACTGCTAAGATTTGCTTTCCCAAAATGCAGCACCTCGCATTTTTCTGAATTAAACTCCATTTGCCACTTCTCAGCCCATTGGCCCATCTGGTCGAGATCCTTTTGTAATCTGAGGTAATCCTCTTCACTGTCCACTATGCCTCCAATTTTGGTGTCATCTGCAAACTTACTAACTGTACCTCTTATGCTCTCATCCAGATCATTTATGTAACTGACAAAAAGTAGAGAGACCCAGCAGCGATCATTATGGCACTCCACTGGTCACAGGCCTCCAGTCTGAAAAACAACCCTCCACCACCACCCTTTGTCTTCTACCTTTGAGCCAGTTCTGTATCCAAATGGCTAGTTCTCCCTGTATTATATGCAATCTAACCTTGCTAATCAGTCTCCCATGGGGAATCTTGTTGAACGCCTTACTGAAGTGCATATAGATCACATCTCCTGCTCTGCACTCATCAATCCTCTTTGTTACTTTGTCAAGACCCTCAATCAAATTTGTGAGACATGATTTCCCATGCACCAAGCCATGTTGACTATCCCAAAGCAGTCCTTGCCTTTCCAAATACATGTACAGCTTGTTCCTCAGGATTCCCTCCAACAACTTGCCCACCACCGAGGTCAGGCTCACCGGTCTAGAGTTCCCTGGCTTGTCTTTGCCGCCCTTCTTAAACAGTGACACCACGTTTGCCAACCTCCAGTCTTCCGGCACCTCACCTGTGACTATCGATGATAACATAACTCACTCTAAACACACACATACTTAAATGAACGTGATAAGTCATGAATATGGCAATAGGGGAAATGTTAGAATAACTTGCCATCTTATTTTCCTCCCAGTTCATCATCAGCAATCCCTTTGTTTGTTTTTTTCTTTCTCCCTCTCTCTGTCTCGCTGTCTCTGTCTCTGTCTCTCTGTCTGTCTGTCTGTCTCTCTCTTTGTGGCCATTTCTCCATCGATTCATTTCAAACCTTCCATCCCCACCCATCCTTCCCTCCGACCCAGCCATCCCTGATAGCAGCATAAAGAATATAAATTCCCAGTTGCTTTCAGTTCTGCTGTAGAGTCACTGGGCTCGAAACCTTATCTGTTTATCTCCTGAGAGAGGCTGCCGTACCTGCTGAGACTCGCCAACATTTTCAGACCCTGAATAATTTTGTTTCGGAACTCCAGCATCCACAGGTCCTTGGTTTATTTCACCTTTAATGCTGCCGTTTCACGGGATGTCAGCAACATTGGTAAGGGCAGCACTTGTTGTCCATCGCTAATTGCCCTTCACTGTAAGACTATATGGAGCCAAACTGAATGTTGTGTGTCTGAAGTCACACTCCACACTTGGCAATAATGTTAAGTTTCTTAACAAATGCAATCAGTGAAACAATAAATGAAATCCTGATGGTTTAGGCTGCCATGAGTGAATTATTTTCATTCGAATTTTTGTCATTCGAATTCAAATTCTGTCATTGGTTGTGGTACAATTTGAAACAATGCCTTTCGAGTCATAACCGGTGCCTCTGAATTACACGTCCAGTGACATTATTATTCTGATACGGAGTCCCGATTCTGAAGCAACTGTAGAGGCAAGAATATGTTTGTGGTCAAAATATTTGTAACTGGAACAGTGGTCAAAAGAGAGCTAGAGGCAGAAAATCTGACGTTAACAAAGGGGTAGATGATGGCTAATGCAGCAACAGCACCGAGGCAGAGGTGGAGACTGGGGATATTATAGAAGTGGCTGTAGGCAGTTTTGATGACAGAGAGAATACAGAAACATAAATCAGTTCATGGCAAAAGGCAGACTCTGAACAGTCTTGTTCCTTTCAGGATATTTATGAGTGAGGAGTTTGAAATTTATGGAAACGAAATAGAGTTTGTGACTGAAACTGAGGATTTTACTTTATATTTTTGCCAAATACAAATGACAGAAAGAGCAATAACCTTCACTTTAGTCTATAGAATTGACAGCGATAGACTTACCTGGAACACCAAAAATAGCGAGGATTGGATAGTAACCGCCCTGAATAATCAACAGTACAGCATTTATCCGTAATTCTAACCATGGCCAATCCTGAGAAAGCAAGGCAAGACCCAAAGATAAACTCCTTTCTGTTCGTGGAACATCTAAGTTTCTCAGATATTGACCCATTTTTGGAACATTCCGATCTAAATTTCTCAGATTCTGATCCACTGTTGGAACCTTCCAGTCTATTGTTCGTAGATTATCTTCCTCTCCCTCTCACTGTCGCTGCTGATTTCAATCGTGGTGAGAATTACACTGCCCCTGATGCTGTGTCATATGAAGTTGAAGGAAGCCGCTTCGTTATGCAAGAGCAAATCCTCCAGTGAGACAGTAAGGGTCCACGGAGACTGACATCAATCAGAGTCGCTGAATACACAGCTCCATTTAACCCTTTTACACGATATTCCTGATAGATCACAATTATACATGGTGAGCGTGGGATGTTAATATCGCTGGCTATTGGGTTTATGCCACATCTCCAATTGTAAAGTTAGAGGTGAGGAGAGAGAGAGACAATGATATCCCTTCACAAGCTTGATGATTTGAATGTGTATTTGTCAGGGTAGGAAATGCTTGGCTCCTGAGGACGCCTGCGTCTGATTACTAGGCCTGTTGTATCATTTCAGTTTATTTATTTATGTTTAACTTCGACATTTACCTTGCCATCATTTAATAGATTAAGTGGGGTTAAGCATTTTTCGGAGGCATAGACGATGTGGAGAAGGTCAGTTCCTTGTGGTTATTGCAACCCCATCCTGGTCCTGTGGAGTGATTGTTATGCTCTCACAGAATCAAGATTCTTAATTTTACCTTTCGCCACTTTCACTTGCTGAAGTCTCTACAGTGTTGCAAGGCAGCAATTCTCTGCCGGCTGCTGCACACTCCATCTGAGATTTCTCTCAGAATTGTCTTTTGATATTCTTTCCTCTTTAATTGGAGAACTGCACGTGAGGCAATTTATTTCCTGAATTTGCGCTTTGACAAGTGTGTGTTTATGGAATATTACCACATTGGAGCAGTGACCGTTTAGTAGTTAAATAACCTATTATTCTGTTAAACTTGCCATTAGAATTAAGTTATTCCAGGTTCCTCCTGTTTTTGTTGTATAGTGTTGACAGTGTTTAATTAAATTTTATTTTGCTTAGTGTCGAATATTTTGACCAAGCGAGTTATATCTGAAACACAGCACCTCACATTTACCTTTAAAATAAGAAAATGCTCTGGTCGCGCCTACCTTCTTCATGCATTTTGAGGTGGTCTGTCAGGTGCAGAACACGATAGAGAAAAATTCACTTTTTACTTGCTTAATTACTTAATGGAAAGTAGGTTGCAGAAACACGGGCTTTGACAGAGGAATGGGCTGAGATGGAGGAGTGATTGTTATATCAGGAAATATATCAGATACGCAATTAACCTCACAAATCCAGCCTGGAAATTTATAAGCCGAGATGAAATATCTGTTCAGCATAGAGCACTGTACAGATCAGACTAGTGTAATTTTCAGGACAACCCAGCAATCTGAAACTGCGTGCAGGACTCACCAGTCCACTAAATCTCTGTCCATCATGAGGACCAGTAAAGACAACATTGGTGCATTGATTTAGAAACCTCGACGAGACGATCTGTCCAGCACGGGGAGCTGTGCAGGCCACAGCAATGTCTTGGAAAATAAACACGGACTAGGTGTCTGTTCAGTATGGGGTACTGTGCAGTGAAAAGCAATGAATTGATCTGTAAAGCTGGAGCAGTTATTCAGATTGTGCATTGCTCTGTAAGACTGTGTTAGATCACTGCTCAGCGTGTGGAAACTTGCAGTCCATGCTAGAAGTGCCATGATGTACAGATCCCCTCCAGTTACAGTTGCATATCTCCATTGTGCCATGACAAGTGGTGTTCTGCTTGCGAAAATTACTGCCAGAGAGAGATGGCAATGAATCAATTTAAATACCAACAAACAAAACAGCTTTGGGAAAAGGGAAAGGGAGATTGAGAGACAATTTCATTGAAGATTGCAGGTATTAGAATGCTGAAATGAAGATATTTCGAGAGCATCCTGCAACATGAGTCAGTATTCCCAGGAATGATATATGAACAGGATATTGGTGTGAGGTCAGATAATATAGAATATTGGATGAGCATTTGTTCTGCAGCCTTGAAACTGGGAGTGGGGTCAGCACAGTCTTTGACTTATTGGGCTGAATATAAAAATAATTTGTCTCCATGTAATTTTCATTGACTGTGACAGATGGATTGTCTGCACGAGCTAGATTCTTGGTGCTGTGTTATCGAACTCACCCCATTAACTACCTACCCCACCCCATGGTATCTCTCTCATGCAGTGGCAGCACGATTCTCCCACCCATCATAGCTGCAGGTACTCACGATCGCCTGGATGCCCTGCGTATGTGATCATTGGTACTGATGCCATCTTTAAAATGTGAATGGGCAGATGGTTTCTCAGTTTGGAGCTGGCCTGCACAGTTTACCCTTAAGGGGCAATTACACCACAGTTTGTCGACAGGGGCACGGAGGTCCTGGTCGATGGGCTAGCACTGAAGAGGACCATTCTCTTCCCAGTGTGGGCCACGCCACCAGACCCAATTAGCATGGTCTGAGCTCACCACCCAGCTCAGTGCTCTGCCTGCTGTCTAAAGAAATGTCCACCAATACAGGACAAGCATCGGCAACCTTCCCCGCTCTGCCAGGATAAATGGCAACGTATTCTCTCTGCTCCCCCACACTCACTGCATATCAATTATTGCAAAGGTGCATGCTCCACCACTCTCACTACTGCATGCTGCACCTTCCCCCTTCTCTCTCTTGCCTTTGCAATACCACTCCCCCCCCAACTCCCCCACCCCCCAGCACGGTGATAGAATATTCTGAAGAAAACCGACTATGGAATGTTCCAAAAAACGTTTAAAGTAACTCCCACATTCAGGAAGATGTCGATGCCCCAGTATGTCACACATAATGGGAAGGAACAGAGTTGTATCCTTTTCAATTCACATTCAATTAAAATCCATCATGAGGCCAATCAGCCCTTCGAACATGCTCCAGCATTTAAGAAGTTCAGGGATGATCTGATGTTTTTCTCACCTCCATGTTACTGGAATGTTCAGACATTCAGCCCACTGGATCCCTGTCACTGTGCAGACAACACTCGCGTAATTTTTTAACCCGGTTTTCTTCAAGCACGTGCTCAAAAGCCATTTGCATGGGTACAGAATCTCCTAACAATATATTCCATCAGCTTTATACATTTATGTAATGGTAAGCCTATTGTACACAAAGCAATCAAAAATATGCACTTATTTTAAAGTTATTGATATTCAATCACAGTTAGTAATCATGGCTGTTTCACTTGTCTCACTTTATTGTATTAAGCCAAAAACAGCTTTCAAGCATTTGTCTTGTTAGAAATTAAAAAGTCTGGCAGAGAACGTTTTTATCCTCAGCTGTTATCTTTACCGTTACCTGAATTGTACCATTTTCCTTGTTGTCAAGGTTTCTATTGCCCTTTGTCTGTGACTGTTTCTGTCTGTAACAGTTACATAGTCTCCCACTCGGCTGGTTTGTGATGCGGAGTGAGGCCAACAGCGCAGGAACATTTCCCCACACTCACAGAGGTTGCCATGAAGGCGCCACTTTCTTAACCTCATGCCACACAGATTGGTGCCCCTCAGATTAAACCACCACGATTGAACTCTCCGCGATGACAGAAAAGCCCTATGCTCCTTTGGAACTCCATTCTATCACTGTTAGCGTTTCAAATTTTGTCTGTGTTATCAGTTCGCTTTGTATTATATTCCTGGATGTTCTAGAGCAGTGTCATTTGTTCCACTGTCAGCATTTCCCCCACAATAAACATTCCTGCCCACTCCCGGATAATACTTCACTCTGTTGTTATTTATGAAACTTGCTGTGTCTGCCTCAAAAAATGTCCAATATCTTTGCCTCCAATGCTCTGTGGGGAAGAGAATTCGAAAGACTTACAACAGTGCAAAATCAAAAATAAACCTCGTATGTGAATGTTTTTTTTTGTTTCCTTTGCTGAAAAAGGATATCATTTCATTAAAAGTAGTTCAGAGATGTTTCGCTTCATGTATTCCTGGGCTGAAGGACTTATGGAGGCTTTAACAGGTTACTCTTGGAATGAGTGGTAATCAGATTGGAACATACAAAACCTTGAGGGAAGTGGATCGGGGAGATACCCACGGCTCATTTGTACCGTCCAAACTTCTTGTTATTGTCCAAAAGCCCGTCCAGTGTGGATGCAGGACATTCTGCCCATGGAGTTCACATCAACCCACCGAACAGCATCCAACCCAGACCTGTTGCCCTTCCCTATTCATGTAACCCTGCATTTCCCTTCACTGACCCACCCATCCCTGGGCACTATGAGCGATTTAGCACGGCCAATCCACTCTGACTTGCACATCTTTGTGGTAGGAAACTGGAGCATTGGGAGGAAACCCACACAGACACGGGGAGAATATTCAAATTCCACACTGAGGGTCACCCAAGGTTGGAATTGAATCATGCTCCTTGGTGATGTGAGTCAGCAGTGCGAATCACAGATCCACCATTCTCCTCAGTTAATACGTGTGGCTAATGAAATAAATCTGCCTGACTTGTTCCTACCACTGAACCTGACCCAGTCTTAGACCTTATCATCAGCCGTATCACCAAACTAGTTACATTTAAAATGTGTTGTGACCAGTTGAGGGGTGGAACTAGAAAAGGAAACAGTGGTATCCTTCAAGTTCAGTCAGAACCGGAGTGAGGAGAAATTCACAAAGTGGGATTTTATTCCAGTAGAAATTCTCTTTCCCAAAAGTTTGGGATGTCTGAAACTTCTTATTATGTCGTGGCTGACTTAGTTTGATTTTCCACAGACAGGTGAATCAGGGATGATGGTGCATGGAGAGAAAATAAGTGCAGCTGGGACCACAATGAGATGAGTCAGAACCTTATTCACTGGTGGAATAGTGTCAAAGGCTCGAATGGCCCACTCGGGTCGCTCAGCCTTGGGTTCTGGTGCTCCATTCAGCCCTTTAGACCTGCTATGCAAGGGCAGATCAAGGTCACTCCGCTGGTTAGGTGTAGTTTTGGAAATGTACTTGGAAAATCCAGGCTGGTTCAGGAAGTGATCCCCACCCCAATTCCTCTTTCCAGGCTACCCATCTCTTTAATGTGCGATCCACGCATGCGCCATTTTATACACTCATATTCGCTGTGAATACAGCCCCATACCCAACCCAGGATTAATTCGAATAAATCTTCTGCTCTCCCTGAATGCAATACTGCACAACACAACTTTCAGAAAAATAACCAGTTACTTTCCAAAACCATTACATGAGAATGTAAGAAATGGGAACAGGAGTAGACTATTCGTCGGCTCAAGTCTGCACTATCAGGCAATAAAAACATAACGGATCTACTCCAGCGCTCAACTCTACTTTCGTGCTAATCCCTTGTATCCCTCAACTCGCTGACATATCAGAAATTAATCCATCCCACCTGTGAATATATTCAGCATCCCAGCTCCACTACTCTCTAAGTGAGGGAATTCCAGACAGTCACTACCATCTGAAAGTAGACTTCTTTGTTGTATCTCAGTTTGAAATCGATATCCCTTATTCTGTATCTATCAAGGCTCTGCCCAGGTAAGGAACCACATTATCAATATCTATCTTGTCAATCCCCACTTCTATATCTTGTACGTTTCAGTAATATCACCTTCATTCATTTCAACCACAATGAAATAGTTGCCTCACCGTTTTAGAAATAATCAATAATACAACTCTTTTTATTCCAGAAACCCGCTTAATGAACCAACCTATTACGCTGCTGCATCAGGATGCTGCTGTTATGTTTCACACATGGGAACATCCTAATTCTTTTTTACCACTCCTTTTTTGCGAGTCGTCTTCATTTTGCCTTTTGGTTCTCAGTGTAATTCTCAAACTCGGCAGTACATTGCACTCAGCTCCTGCCGTCAGGCTATCAATATAGATTGTAAATAACTCCTGCATTGAACTGATATTTATGGTACTCCAGTAGATGCATTTTGTCGTAAGGATTGATGAATTCTGACTCTCCGATTTCTATGTGATAACCTTATGCTAATATGTTATCCGTCAAGGCTTCTGCCTTGTGTAAGAGCCTTTATTTTGTGTCACCTTGTGGAAAATCTCTGGAAATCCTCATTTCTACCAGTTCCCTTTGTCAAGTTCCCTTTGTTACATTGTCATGGATTTCCAGAAAAACAAATTGCATGTTTTTACAGGCAAAATATAGTTTCCTTTCGTAAAATCATGCTGCTCTGCGTTAAGTTGTTCTAAATACTCTGCAATTATTTCCTTAATAACGGACTCTAGCAGATTTCAAAGAATAATGTCTACGCTAAATAGTTCCTGCTTTCTGATTCGCCCTTTTCTTAAAGACAGGTGCCGCATTGGAGTCTGTTTCACTGGAACGCTGCTGGAATCTTTCACACAGTGCCACCAGTCACTCTGTAACCGTTTCGTTTTAAAACCAACTAAGAATTACTGATGACCTGCCTATCCTTACTCTTATCTGTTTGTTAAAATACTTCCGCTAGAGACAGTTCAAGAACTTCCCGCCTACTACCATTTTGTCTGTATTATTGAAATATTTACAGAGCCTTCTGCTGTGAGGAATGATGTCAAATACTGGAGTAAATTATCTGCCACTTCCCTTTGGCCAATTCCAGTCACACACTCTAAACATTTGCAATGTTTTAGGTGGCATGGTGACTCAGTGGTTAGCACTGCTGCCTCACAGCATTAGGGGCCTGGGTTCGATTCCAGCCTCAAGCGATTATCTGTGGTGCGTTTGCAAATTCGTCAGTGTCAGCGTGGGGTGTCTTCGGGTGCTCCGGTTTCCTCCCATAATCCAAAGAAGTGCAGGTCAGGTAAATTAGCCATGCTAAATTGCCCAGAGTGTCTGGGGTATATGTAGGGGTCTGGGTGGGTTCCTCTTTGGAGGGCTGGTGTGAACTTGCTGGGTTGTCGGACCTGTTTCCATACTGTAGGGGATCTAATCTATACTTTCCTGACTTCATTTCGGCCTAAGGTCGTATACTCATCTTGAACTTTTTTTTATATACTCAGAAAAGCTCATGATGTTTGTTTTTTTTTATTTCTTGCTAATTTACTAACACCATTTTTTTTCCTTTTTCCTCATATGACTCATTCAGTCATATAGAACACAAATAGAGACTTTGGTCCTACTTGTCCATGCTCGCCTGGTTTTCCAAACTAAACTATTCCATCAGCTTGCATTTGCTTTCATATGCCTCCAAACGTTTCCCATTCATATGCTTGTCCTCATGTCGTTTAAATGCTTGTAGCTGTACTTGCATCTACCACTCTTTCACTGGCAGCTCACACAATATTTACATCAGTCTCTGTGTGAAAACATTGCTCTTTCATCCCTTTTAAATCTTTCCCTTTTCATCTTATAGCTATGTCCTCTATGTTTGAACTCCCCTATCATGTGGGAAATACCTTGGATATTCACTCTGCCCATGCCTCTCATGATTTTCAAACTTCTATAATGTCACCCCTCAACCTCCTACACTCCAGCTTATACTAACTTCAAGAACAAGCATTTAAAGATAAGCACTGCAAATTTGGACGAATATGAAAAGTGACAGGTAAACAACACACAGCTCAAACTTTGTACTGTTATTTGTTTTTCTCTATATAACAAAAATAAGGCAGCATGAAACTCTTACTAGTGCCAATAAAAAGGAAAGCACCTGAATTGCTTTGGCTAAAGCGAAAACATATCTCTGGCCAGATCTATGTAAGAAATGCAATTCTTATTCCACACCATCAGCATGCAGTTTTTTTTTAGCAGAGTGAAATGAAGGCTGAATATACTTTTTGGAAATACGCACCGAAGTGTCAATTCAGTGCAAAGGGGGAGTGGTGTTTTTACTCCAAGAAGTAAACTTTCTGGAATGAGATGTGAGTGAGAGGTGTGAAACAGCATGAATGGAGAGGCTGAGCAACACTGAGACCAGAGGCAAAGTGGCAGCACAAAATGCAACTTGATGTTAGTGCAGGTAAGTTAACTTGATCAAAGAGCTTAGGATGAAGTGGGTAGGATCCCTAATGTAAGAGAATGTCCTCTCTAATTTGAGAGGGAGAACCTGCAACCAGGAATGAGAGAAAAGTAGGGAAGAGGATGCAACAGCACGGCGGGGGTTCCTAGGGATGATTCAGGAAGTACAGCTAATTCATGCCTATCATCTTCTTATGGTCCCTGCGCTATTGCTCATCAAATTGTGATTGACTGGTACCCTTGACAGCTTTTGTCAACCATGTGTGGTTCATCTTCTTATCGAGTTCTTATGTTTGAGCAGAAACAATAATTGCAGAAAGGTATGGGATATCTGCTTGAACATCTGCACATGTATACCCACTGACCTTCCTCTCGGTCTATTTCCAACTCCCACTTCAGAGCTGATGCGACAGAGATATCCTCAATTTAGATTCTGGTTCTTTTCCATCACTCAGAGGGAGCTTCTTCATATGTCGGAAAACATGATCAGTGGAGGTTATCTCCATCCTCCCAGTTTCGCCGTCTCTGTGGCTTCTGTTTGATGATGCCACATTCCATTGGGCAGCCTCTGATGTGACCTAATTTCCCTTCAAACCAGAAATCCCTAACTTCGGTGGACAGAACCTTCAGCTGTGACTGCCCCATTTTCTGCGCTTCTGCCCACGCACCATCCCCTCCTTCCCACACACCATCCCCTCCTTCCAAGACCAATGATAGATCTCCCCTTGTCCTCACTTCCTACTGTATTAGAATCCACATTCACAGAATCATCCACTTAACATTTTCAACACCTCTAGCAGTCAGCACCATCAAACATATGTTCCCCTGCCGTCTCCTGTCAGAATTTCACAGAGACAATTCCTTCTGTGACACCCTCCATCACCCCAAACAATTCCACTGGCACCTTCCCATGCAATTGCAGGAGCTGCAACACTTGCCCATTCACCTCTTCCCTCCTTCCTGTTGAAAGCCGCAATCACAACTTGTGAGTAAAGTAACATTTCACTTGTACTGTTTGAAACCAGTCTCTGACTTTGCTGCTCACAATGCAGTGTCCTTTACATTGGGAAGACCAAACAGCTTCTTCTTTGAGGAATACTTCAACTCTCTCTGTTGGAATAACCCTGTCCATAACTTCACAGACTGACCCCATTAAAACTGTTCTCTATTTTTCATACATTCTCTCTCCTGTGCTTCCTTGTGTGGCTGTGTCTTTTTTCTCTTGCACTCAATAAAGAGAATTATTTTCCATTATTCACAATGTAGTTTAGACCACTTTACATCACCTTCTCATTCACTACTAACAGCCCGTTTATCTTTTGCCACATCCTCTTTTCCTCATCACTCAAACCCCACCTCAGTCAATTTTCTAATACTTTTCAGTTCTGAAGAAGTATCACATGGGACTTGAAACCCTAACTCTGTTTCTCTGTCTCCAAAGATGCAGCGACACCTGTTGAGTTTCTCCAGAAATGAATAGGCTCAGATTTAATGTTCTGTTAAACAAATAACTATGGATAATGGAAACAAAAACACAAAATTGCTGGAGAAACTGGGAGCTTTGTAGAAATGTCACTGGACCCAAAACAGTAACTCTGCTTTCACTCCACAAGATGCTGTCAGGTCTTCTTAGTATCTTCAGCTCTTTCTGTTTTTGAACACGTTACACAGACGTTTGTCAAAGAAGCTCAAATGCCCTTTCCAACATGGAGTGCTTGACACCGAGAAATGAACAATAAAATAAGATGCACCGATTCATTGGTTCTGAAATGACACAACACTAAAAACTCTTAATTATGGTTAGGGAGAGAATCAGAGGGAAACACATTTATACGAAACACAAATGATAGCATTACAAGAATGGAAAAGATTCAGATGAATATGTAACAAGGATAGAGTAATGGAACAAATTGCAGACATGACATCATAGAGAGACCCTAAGAGAATTAGAATATAAAAATGGAAGTGTTAGCACACCAGAAACCAGGTTAGGTCACTGAGTACAGGTGAATGGGTCTCGCTGTGAATTGGGGACAGTCTGTTGAATTGAATTGCAGAGATTGCAGCTTAATCTGGGGATTCAAGTGGTGCTGTAGATCACTGCCGCAGCGGAAGAATTGTATTCAATCACAATTGGTAACTTTTTTCCCGGGATAATACCTCAGTCTACCATTCCAATCAAGCCAATCTATGGTTCAGTGATGAGTGCGGGTGAACATGCCAGTATCAGAACCATGTGTACTGAAACCTGATGACAACCAATTAACGTTGCCGCACGTGTTTGGTTACACTGCAAAGAGCAGAACTGACATCTGATTGATTGGTTGAAATAATCCGAAGATCAAAGATCAGATCTAAGATCTGCAGTCCTGCTATATCCAGACATAAATGTCGATGTAATATTAAACGACTCACTGGAGGAGAGGACTCCACAAGTATATACCCATCCGAAATAATGTAACAGCACTGTATATCAGCGTAAAAGACAAGAATGTAGTCTCTGTACCATCCTCAACATGAAGTGTTGAGTCGATGATCCACCTCACCATCGCCATGATTTCCACAAAATAGCGTTGTCAGTCTTCCACCAATTAACTTAACTGCATGTGACATGAAGAAAAAAATATGAATACAGTAGCTACGACAAAGACAATGGGCACTGAAACCATGACTGCAATAGGACTAAAGACATGTGCTGCACAACAAGCCGTGTCTCTGAGGAAGCTGTTTCATTCCAGCTCCAACTCTGACATCTCCCTGGCAATATGGGAAATTACTCAGCTATGTCCAGTCCTCTAACATTTACCACTCCCTCTATCCCATCTCAAAAGTCAAATTGGTGGGAGTTCTTTTTGACAGAGCTGTCAAGCAGCTCAGAAATAACCTGCTCATGTGTGGTTTCCGATAGGTCCCCATGTGGAGATGGTGCTGTAGTGGAGATGTCACTGTATTATTAATCCAGATGAGGCTTCTGCTGTGACTGTTAATCAAAGTTATAATTAAAAATAAATCAAGGTCTAAAGTCTGGTGTCAGTAATAGTGTTCTTGAAACCAATATCAATTGTCAAGACTGATTCGCTCTCACCACGTATTTCCAGGAAGCAAATCTCTCGTGTTTTCCTGGTCTGGCCGAAAGGTAACTCCAGGCATACAAACATGTGATAATCTCTTCAATGGTCCCTGCAACAGCCAAGTAATTCACTCAATTTTATCAAACTTCTCCAAGGACTTAAATGATAAAACCGGACAGAACACACGGCACCAGCCGCAGTATCAGAAAAGGGAATGGGAAACAGAGTCCTGTCGACCCCTTCCTAACATATTAGAGCTTGTGACAGCATTCACAGAGCTTTCCCACAGACTGCACAGTAACATTGGGAAAGATGTAGGTCATTAAACACATTCAGTCTCCCATTCTAGCTCATGGAGAACATTTCCTCAATGCAGTTGTCGCCACAAAGTATTCATATCCCTTAGTGTGCTTAAACATCGGGACCTATAAAATGATTTGCTGTATTTGCTTCGGTTCATCAATTTTGCTCCTCCATTTCATATACAGACAGTACTGTGGTAACACATATTTATTAAATACTATTTCTCTCCAACACGACTGGCGAATTGTGCACCTTTCTTTATAAAGCGAGCTCCCGTTCATTTTTACGTGATTGCGTCCCTGGCATCACAACTGACCAGCAAAATCTAGCCGCAGGATCCACTGTCTGCAAAATGCACACTCAGTGTATTCACACCTAAAACAGGAATGTAATCCCCTCTGCAAGCCATGAAATTGAACTTGAAACTGGGAATTGTAACTTACATTTAGCACGAACTTTATTTCAAACCGGGGGTGGGGGGTGGTGTGGGGGTGGGGGGTGGGGGGGTGTTGGCAAGGGGCGGAGAACCTTGGGGAGAAATAGAAATCCACGTCGGCATCATGTGGTCAGTCAGCTCATGCGCTTTCTGGTGAAGAGCTTGGTGAATGGTGCAAAGCCATAGTCAGTGATTGCAGTGTTATATTTGCTGTAACATTTCATTACAACGTGATTAAAGAGTTACTTAGGATTTGCTATTGTTTGTGTTAAGCTGACTATTAATTTTGTTTCGAATTTTACTGATTTTTTTGGGGTTTGCCCCTTACCCTCTTCTTCCCATCATCCCCATTACTTATATTGTACAGTTTTCTATAATAGGATGTTCCACAGGAACAAAGCTGCCGCATTATTGGAGAACGACTGGTAACGATCATTGATCCTCTATTACCACGCCATACTCCTGCTCTCTTCCCATCCCTTTTGTGTCTTGAAATCCTTATTTATATTTAGTGCCTTGTCTTTCACAGCCTTATGTGGTAGAGAATTCCCCAGCTCACCAGTGTCTGAGTGCAGACATTTAGTCTCATCTCAATGCAGAGCGGCCTGCCTGAACCTAATACTGTGAACCCTTGCTTTAGGGGGTTCACAGCCAGGGGAATTATCAGACCTGACTCCAGTCTGTCTCACCCTGTCAGAGCTTTATATCTTTCACTGATTGTCTTGAACTCCATGGAATACAGGCCCATCCGACTCAAATCTGCTCCCACAACAAGCTTATGATCCCATACTTCGCTGCACTCAGTCAATGTCAGGTTTATCCTTTAATTAGGTAAGTAGACAAAAACTGCACACAATACTGCACAGTGTTCGAGGTGAAGTCTCACCAAGGGCCTGTACAACTGTAGTAAGACACCCTTACCCCTGCACTCAAATCCTTTGGAATGAAAATCAACACACCATATATTTTCCTAACTGCTTTCAGCGTCCACAATCAAATAATCACAGAAGCATAGACTCTGTACCATCAGAAAAGCAGCACAATCTATATTAGTCTCATATTCTTACATGAGATCCACAGCCATAAATGTTATGAAAATTTAAATGCTGTTCAATTGCTTTTTAATGGTTGTACCATTACTTGTCACAATGACACTCTCAGGAAGTTTATTCCTGACCCCAACACCCTCTGGTGAAAATCAATCCTCTAATCCTTTCTAAACATCCCACCCTTCACTTTAAACCTATTTTAAAATTAATTACTTACAGTGTGGGAACAGGCCCTTCAGCCCAACAAGTCCACACCAACCCTCCAAAGAGCAACCCACTCACCACACGGGCAATTTAGCATGGCTAATTCACCTAACCGGCACATCTTTGGACCATGGGAGGAAACCAGAGCAGCCAGATGAAACCCACGCAGACACAGGGTGAATGTGCAAACTCCACACAGACAGTTGCCTGAGGCGGGATTTGAACTGGGGTCTCTGGCGCTGTGAGGCAGCAGTGCTGACCACTGTGCCACCGTGCCGTGTGTCTGTGTGTGCGTTTGAGTGTGTCTGTGTGAACATGTCTGTGTATGTATCTGTGTGTGTCTGTGTATCTTTGTGTTTCTCCGTATTTTTAGAAATGGAAATATCAATGTATACATTTGTAATTTCCGCACTGTTTGTCATTCATCTTTCCATCATAGTTTGAGGAACTTTGTTATAGTTATGAGATTGTTATTTTGGAAGGAAAAGGCAATCTACCTGACCTCTTCCTTAGATGATCCTGAAGCAGTGAGAGACCTATACCATTAACCACTTCAGCAACCTGGTTACATTTATAATTTGCTGTGAACATTGAAGGAGGGACATGAGAAAAGGAAACAGTCACTCGATACCCCAGGGGACTCTAGACCAGTGAGCATGACATAAGTGAGGGGTAAGTTGTTGAGGGGGTTTCTGAGGGATAGCCAATTGCATGCAATTGCAAAGGAAAGGATTGATTGGGGATAGTCACCATGACATTTTGCGTGGGGAATCGTGTCTCACTAATTTGATTGAGTTTGTTAAAGAGGTGCCAAAAACGATTGATGAAGGCAGCGATGTCGATGTTGTCCAATTGAACTTGAGCATGGTCTTGGACAAGATTCTGTGTAGTAGACAATTTAGTAAGGTTAGTGCACATGGGAACCAACCCACCCAATCTAATTGAATTCAAAATTGGATTGGAGGGTGGAGACAGAGGGTGGTCGAGAATTGCTGTTCAGTCTGGAGGCCTTTGAACAATGGTGTGCCGCAAGGATAAGTGCTGAGTCCTCTGCTTTTCGTCGTTTATATAAATGTTTTGGATGTGACCATAGGTGGCGCAGATAGCAAGGTTGCAGATTACATGAACATTGTTGGTGTTGTGGATGATGGAGAAAACTATCTCAGAGTACAATGGGACCTTGATCAAATGAGCCAATTGAATGAAGAGTGGCAGAACGAGTTTAATTTAGACAAATGTGAAGTGCTGCATTTTGGAACGACAAATCAGGACAGCACTTATACACTTAATTATAAGGTCCTGGGGAATGTTGCTGAACAAAGAGAGTGAAGGATATTAGTGCAAAGCTCCTTGAAAGTGCACAGGATAGTGAAGAAGGTGTTTAGCATGCGTGCCTTCATTGGTCAGAGCATTGAGTACAGGAGTTAGGATGTCATGTTGCGGCTGTACAAGATGTCGCAGAGGCCACTTTTGGAATACTGTGTGTATTTCTGGTCCCGCTGTTGTCGCAAGATTGTTGTGAAATTTGAAAGGGTTCAGAAAAGACTAATAAGGATGTTGCTGGGGTTGGAGGCTGAAGCTATGAGTAAAGGCTGAATAGGTTACAGCTGTTTTCCCTGTCTTGTCAGGGACTGAGGACTGACCTTACAGAAGTTTATAAAATCACAACGGGCATGAATATTGTACATAGACAAGGTATTTTTCCCAGGATGGGGGAATCCAAAATCAAGTGTGTTGATTTAAGGTGTGACGGGAAATATTTTAAAGGGAACTTACAGGTAATGTTTGCATTCAGAAAGAGGCGTGCATATGGAATTATCTGCTGGAGGAAGTGGTGGAACCTGACATCTTGATGGGTCTCTGAATAAGGGTTTAGAGGGATATGAGTCAAATGCTGGCAAATCAGACTCAAACAGATTGGGTTGTCTGGTCGGCGCAGACAAACTTGTAGGATGTATGACTCCATAAGAGGGATGACGAGAAATTCTAAATGGACATTTCAAGTGGGAATTTGCTTTCCCAGAAGTTTGTGGTGTCTCTATGTTCACAGTTATTCAACCCTGAGTTAGTTAATTTTTGACAGAGAAGTGAGTCATGGATAATAGGATACAGACAGGAAAGTGGGTCAGAGACTGCAACCTGATCAGCCACAATCTTAGTGACTGGTGGAGAAGGATAAAAGTGTCTAATGACCCACTCCTGCTCCTCAGACCTCCGTTCAGCCTGTCAAATCTGCTAGACAGGAGCAATTGGAGGCTACTTATTCTGATACACTAGTGCACAGAAACAGACTCGACTATTCAGTGCCTGAAGACTGGGTTGGAAAATATTCTTGGGAAAATAAAGAGTAGATGCTGATGTGAAACAGCCCAATCCTCTCTCCGTGCAGAAGTGTCTTTCTTCACCGTTCATGTTGTTGACCCAGGTTCACTGTGAATAGAGCCCCCATACCTCACCCAGAAATGGCTCACAAATTCCTCTGGTCTCCCTAACTGCAACATACAATAACCGTAATTTCCAATAACAGAATGAGAGAACATACGAAAAGTGAGTAGGTCATTCAGCCCCTCAGGCTTCTCTATCCCATCAGTACGATCATGGCTGATCTGCCGAGTCGTCAACTCCTCTCTTATGCTCAAATCCCTGCAGCCGTCAACTCTCTGATGTGTCAAATAGCCATTGTGCCCCCCCCTCCACTTCCAAACATCGCAGTGATCTACCTCCCCTAATTCTCTGTAATAAGAAGACTCGGCAGTGAGAAGGAAACACTCCTCTCCTCTCTCTCTCTTTCTCTCTCTCTCTCTCACACACACACACACATATACAGTGACCTATTGAAATGAATAAAAGATATGAACACAAGGTAAGACTGACCTGGTATCAAGGCAGGATTTAACTGAGGATGGTATCACTGAACCTGAAAAAAATTGAATGTGATGAGAATGAATTGCCAACTCCCCACTAGATAGAGGCATTCAGAATAAAATGGAAGATGTTTATAATTGGTGAGGATCATCTCAGTCACAGGGCATCTCTGCGAGAGCATCCTCAGTGGAGCGTTCTTCAGTTGCTTCAATGTCTTTCCCACATCATCCGGTCAGAAGTGGAGATGATCACTGCAGATCACATCATGTTCAGAATAATTTGTCACCTCTCCACTGCTGAAAGAGTCTGTACTCATGTGCAGCAAGACCTGAATAGCATTTAAACTGTGTTGTTAAAGTCTAGGTGACGTTCATGTAACTGTCCGACTAGACATCGCTCATTTCTACGGTGAAATACGAGGAGTTCATTTAGCACATCAGCTGGTTTCAATGGAATATAAAAAAGCCATTGAACCCATTGAAACGATTGGAAATGAATAGGGATAGCCTGTTCAATCTCTTCTGCCTATTACACAAGGACGGAAAGAGTGCACTCAGCACATGGAGGTGTTAAACAGGAACCTGGAGTCGCCAAGTCAGGTCCTTGAGCCGCTTCCATGTGACCAGGAAGAGCCTGTCAAGCCACTTCTACAGTAATAGGAAGATGTCATTGATGCCCCAACATGACAAACAATGAAGCAGGGACTACACAGACAGACTGCTCCATGTTGTTCTTCCTGGCTCCATTGCTCATGGTACACACGCGTCACTTTAACTTGGTTTGCTGAAGGTGATGAGGGAAAGTGGATGGATGTGCCAAATTGCAAGGAAATACCTTTTATCTCTGAAAAGGCAGACCGGATTCCTCTGGTAGTCACAAGCTGGTGGGAAAGGCTAACTGTTTCTGGAGTATTGTATTGTGGCTGCTGACAGATTTGTGAACAGTGCAGGGTCACATGCCATCAGCACATTGAGGCAGTGAGAGTTCATTCAGACCCTGGATCTCCTCTCAACCAACATGGAGGATCCACACAGGTATGTGAACTATTGGAATCACATTTCATGGGGAAAATGCAATTTCCCACAATATCACCGACTTTTTCTTGACATAGTGAGTCAATAATTTTCACGTTTAAATGTAATCACCTGTTATTCTCTCACATTGCTATATATTTTAAAAAGTCATTTTCCTAACCCCTCTCCTTATTGTACCATCATCCCAGGGATTAGTCTGTTGAAACCCCTTTGCACTGTCTCAGCTACAATGAAATAATTCCATAAAAGGAGAGAAAATCTGTACACAGTGCCCCAATACTATCTCAACAACATTCTACAACTGCAGGAAAATGTCTTTACTCTATTACGTAAATATTGTTATAATGAAGGACAACATACCATTCGCTGTCCTGATTACTTACTGGTCCAAATGAACTGTGTTAATGACTTATGACCAAGGATACCCAGGTCCTTTTCAATAACTGCAGTTCCCAACCTCTCATCTTCGTGTAAATATAAATTAGAAGGACTCTATTTGTTGCTCATATTCAAATCATTTATTTGCCTTGTGAACAGCTGTGCTCCAAGCACTGATACATGTAATACCCTATGAGCAAAGACCTTACTCTCTGTATTCTCCCCAATATCGAGTACTCTATCCACGTAGTATACTCACCCTACACAAGGACTCTAACATTCTTCGCTCAATTGTCAAAGGGCTTCTGAAAGTTCAAATACACCGTTCCCATTGGTTCTCATTTGTCAATGTTACTACCAAATGTACTCCATAAACTCCAAATGGTTTATCAAAAATGATTTCCCTTTCCTGAATCTAGGCTGACTCTGCAAATCATATCATTATTCTCCAAAGACTTAGTTATTGTTAATTGCTAAAACAAATTCGAATATTTCCTCACAACTGACATTAATTTACTCTTCATTTGATGTTCTGTTTTCTCTCTCTCTCTCTCAATTTTTTAAAATATTTGCCATCACCGTAGATACTTTCAAGACAGCAGGACACTTTACATCACATAAGGAGTTTTGGTGAACTTTGACGTCCCGCATAGAATTATGGAATTGACAGGACAGAAAGAATCCATTCACCCATCGTGTCAGTGCCAGCTCCTGAAAGAGCTATGCAGCAAACGCAACTCCTCAGCCCTAACTCTGTAACCCTCTAAATTCATCACTCGTTGGGTCCAGAATCGTACCAAACTTCAATACAATGAGTTGTTTTTGCAGTACTTCCACTTTAGTAATTTTAATTTGTTTGAGTTCCTAATTTTCGCCAGTCATCCTGTTACTTAATATTTAGTCCAAGAACTCCCCACCTACGTTCGGGACACCACCCACGCCCTCCACCTCCTCCATGATTTTCGCTTCCCTGGCCCCCAACGCCTTATCTTCACCATAGACATCCAGTCCCTGTACACCTCCATCCCCCATCACGAAGGCCTCAAAGCCCTCCACTTCCTCCTTTCCCACCGTACCAACCAGTACCCTTCCACTGACACCCTCCTTCGACTGACTGAACTGGTCCTCACTCTGAACAACTTCTCTTTCCAATCCTCCCACTTCCTCCAAACCAAAGGAGTAGTCATGGACACCCGCGTGGGCCCCAGCTATGCCTGCCTCTTCGTAGGATATGTGGAACAGTCCATCTTCCATAGACCCTGGATCTCCTCTCAACTGTTATTGGCACCACCACCCACCTTTTCCTCCGCTACATCAATGACTGTATTGGTGCCACCTCGTGCTCCCACGAGGAGGTTGAACAGTTCATCCACTTTACTAACACCTTCCACCCCAACCTCAAATTTACCTGGACTGTCTCAGACTCCTCCCGCCCCTTCCTAGACCCCTTTCGGGCAACCGACTCAACAGAGACATTTACTATAAACCGACTGACTCCCACAGCTACCTAGATTACACCTTCTCCCACCCTGCTCCCTGTAGAAACGCCATCCCATATTCCCAATTCCTTTGCCTCTGTCGCATCTGCTCCCAGGAGGACCAATTCTAATACGAACAACCCAGATGGCCTCCTTCTTCAAAGACTGCAATTTCCCCTCAGACGTGGTTGACGATGCTCTCCACCACGTCTCCTACACTTCCCGCTTCTCTGCCCTTGAACCCCGCCCCTCCAATCGCCACCAGGACAGAACCCCACCTACCACCCCACCAACCTCCAGATACATCGTATCATCCTTCATAATTTCCTCCACCTCCAAACAGACCCCACCACTAAGGATATATTTCCCTACCCTCCCCTATCAGCGTTATGGAAAGACCACTCCCTCCACGACTCCCTTGTCAGGTCCACACCCCCACCAACCCAACCTCCAGTCCCGGCACCTTCCCCTGCAACCGCAAGAAATGCAAAACTTGCGGCCACACCTCCCCCTTCACTTGCCTCCATGGCCCCAAGGGATCCTTCTATATCCATCACAAATTCACCTGCACCTCCACACACATTATTTGCTGCATCCGCTGCACCCGATGTGGCCTCCTATACATTGGGGAGACAGGCCGCCTACTTGCAGAACGTTTCAGAGAACACCTCTGGGACACCCGGACCAACCAACCCAACCACCCCGTGGCTGAACACTTTAACTCCCCCTCCCACTCCACCAAGGACATGCAGGTCCTTGGACTCCTGCATCGCCAGACCATGGCAACACGACGGCTGGAGGAAGAGCGCCTCATCTTCCGCCTGGGAACCCTCCAACCACAAGGGATGAATGCAGATTTCTCCAGCTTCCTCATTTCCCCTCCCCCCACCTTATCTCAGTCCCAACCCTCGGAGTCAGCACCGCCTTCTTGACCTGCAATCTTCTTCCCGACCTCTCCGCCCCCACCCTCACTCCGGCCTATCATCCTCACCTTAACCTCCTTCCACTTATTGCATTCCCAACGCCCCTCCCCCAAGTCCCTCCTCCCTACCTTTTATCTTAGCCTGCTTGGCACACCTTCCACATTCCTGAAGAAGGGCTTATGCCTGAAACGTCGATTCTCCTGCTCCTTGGATGCTGCCTGACCTGCTGCGCTTTTCCAGCAACACATTTTTCAGCTCTGATCTCAATCCCTGTCACTCACTAAATCTCAATCCCTGACAGTCAATGAGATTTAATTCATGTCACTGACTGAGACGCAATGTCTGTCCCTGGCTGAGATTCAAGCCCTGTCACTGACTGAGTTTAATTTCTGTCACAGACAGAGATTCAGCCTCTGTCACTGACTGAGGTACAATCTTTGTGACTGACTGAGTTTCAATCCCTGACACTGATTGAGGTTGAATCCCTGTAACTGACTGCAATTCAATCCCTAGCACTGACTGTGTTTCAATCCCTGTCTCTTACTGAGATTCCATCCCTGTCACTGACTCAGATTCATTTCCTGTCCCTGAGTGAGGAACAATCCCTGTCACAGATTGAGGTCAAATCCCTGACACTGACTGAGGTTAAATCCCTGACAACGACTGACATTCAATCCCTGACACTGACTGATGTTCAATCCCTGTCAATTACTGAGGTTCAAACCCTGTCACTGGATGAGATACAATTTTTGCCACTGACTGCGGTTCAAAACTGCGGGTTTTGAAACAGATTGGGAAACAGATTTTGTAAAGGTGCAGAAGCCACAGGGTCGTAGTCATGGGCGACTTCAACTTCCCAAATATTGATTGGAAGCTCTTTAGATCAAGTAGATTGGATGGGGCGGTGTTTGTGCAGTGTGTCCAGGAAGCTTTTCTAACGCAGTATGTAGATTGTCCAACCAGAGGGGAGGCCATATTGGATTTGGTACTCGGTAATGAACCGGGACAAGTGGTGGGCTTGTTAGTGGGTGAACATTTTGGTGATGGTGACCACAATTCTGTGACTTTCACCTTGGTTATGGAGAGAGATAGGTGCGCACAACAAGGTAGATTTTACAATTGGGGGAAGGGAAATTACGATGCTGTAAGACAGGATTTGAGGAGCATATGTTGGGAGCATAGGCTGTCAGGGAAGGATGTGGTGGAAATGTGGAACTTTTTCAAAGAGCAGATACGACGTGTCCATGATATGTATGTACCGATCAGGCAGGAAAGAAATGGTCGTGTGAGGGAGCCTTGGTTGATGAGGGAGGTTGAATGTCTAGTAAAGAGGAAGAAGGAGGCTTACATAAGGTTGAGGAAACAGGGTTCAGACAGAGCAGTGGAGGGATACAGGATAGCCAGGAGGGAGCTGAAGAAAGGCATTAAGAGAGCTAAGAGAGGGCATGAAAAATCCCTGGCGGATAGGATCAAGGATAACCCCAAGGCATTTTATGCGTATGTGAGAAACCTGAGAATGACGAGAACGAGGGTAGGTCCAATCAAGGACAGTAGTGGGAGACTGTGTATTGAGTCGGAAGAGATCGGAGAGGTCTTGAACAAGTACTTCTCTTCAGTATTTACGAACGAGAGGGACCGTATTGTTGAAGAGGAGAGTGTGAAACGGACTGTTAAGCTAGAAGGAAGATGTGTTGGACATTTTGAACAACTTGAGGATAGACAAGTCCTCCGGGCCTGACGGGATATATCCTAGGATTATGTGGGAAGCAAGAGAGGAAATTGCAGTACCGTTGGCAATGATCTTCTCGTCTTCACTGGCAACGGGGGTGGTACCAGGGGACTGGAGAGTAGCAAATGTTGTGCCCCTGTTCAAAAAAGGGAATAGGGATAACCCCGGGAATTACAGGCCAGTTAGTCTTACTTCTGTGGTAGGCAAAGTAATGGAAAGGGTACTGAGGGATAGGATTTACGAGTATCTGGAAAGACACTGCTTGATTAGGGACAGCCAGCACGGATTTGTGAAGGGTAGGTCTTGCCTTACAAGTCTTATTGAATTCTTCGAGGAGGTGACCAAGCATGTGGATGAGGGTAGAGCAGTGGATGTAGTGTACATGGATTTTAGTAAGGCATTTGATAAGGTAGGCTTATGCGGAAAGTCAGGAGGCATGGGATAGAGGGAAATTTGGCCAATTGGATAGAAAACTGGCTAACCGGTCGAAGGCAGAGAGTGGTGGTAGATGGTAAATATTCAGCCTGGAGCCCAGTTACAAGTGGAGTTCCGCAGGGATCAGTTCTGGGTCCTCTGCTGTTTGTAATTTTTATTAATGACTTAGATGAGGGAGTCGAAGGGTGGGTCAGTAAATTTGCAGATGATACGAAGATAGGTGGAGTTGTGAACAGTGAGGAGGGCTGTTGTCGGCTGCAGAGGGACTTAGATATGATGCAGAGCTGGGCTGAGGAGTGGCAGATGGAGTTCAACCCTGCCAAGTGTGAGGTTGTCCATTTTGGAAGAACAAATAAGAATACGGAATACAGGGTTAATGGTAGGGTTCTTAGTCAGGTGGAGGAACAGAGGGATCTTGGGGTCTATGTACATAGATCTTTGAAGGTTGCCACTCAGGTGGATAGAGTTTGTAAGAAGGCCTATGGAGTATTATCGTTCATTAGCAGAGGGATTGAATTCAAGAGTCGTGAAGTGATGTTGCAGCTGTACAGGACTTTGGTTAGGCCACAGTTGGAGTACTGTGTGCAGTTCTGGTCACCTCACTTTAGGAAAGATGTGGAAGCTTTGGAGAGGGTGCAGAGAAGATTTACCAGGATGTTGCCTGGAATGGAGAGTAGGTCGTACGAGGATAGGTTGAGAGTTCTCGGCCTTTTCTCGTTGGAACGGCGAAGGATGAGGGGTGACTTGATAGAGGTTTATAAGATGATCAGAGGAATAGATAGAGTAGACAGTCAGAAACTTTTTCCCCGGGTACAACAGAGTGTTACAAGGGGACATAAATTTAAGGTGAAGGGTGGAAGGTATAGGGGGGATGTCAGGGGTGGGTTCTTTACGCAGAGAGTGGTGGGGGCATGGAATGCGCTGCCCGTGGGAGTGGTAGAGTCAGAATCATTGGCGACCTTTAAGCGGCATTTGGATAGGTACATGGATGGGTGCTTAAACTAGGTTAGAAGTTCGGCACAACATTGTGGGCCAAAGGGCCTGTTCTGTGCTGTATTGTTCTATGTTCTATGTTCTAAAACCTGTCACTGACTGACATTCAATCTCTGTCATTGACTGACGTTCAATCTCTGACACTGACTGACAAACAGTCCCTGTTTCAGATTGAGATTAAATCTCTGTCACTAACACAGTTTCCATTCCTGTCACTAACTGCGTTTCAATCCATGTCACTGACTGAGGTTTAATTCCTTTCTCAAACTGAGATTTCTTTTACCTGTCATTGACTGACATTCAATCCCTATCACTAACTGAGGGTTTGTCCTTGCAACCGACTGAGATTCAATATCTGTCGTTCACTAAATCTCAACCCCTGTCAGTCAATGAGATTTAATTCATGAGAGATTCAATCCCAGTCCCTGGCTGAAATTCAAGCTCTGTCACTGACTGAGTTTAATTTCTGTCACAGACAGAGATTCAGCCTGACACTGATTGAGGTTCAATCTTTGTTACTGACTGAAGTTCAATCCGTGACCCTGACTGATATTTAATCCCTGTGACTGAGTGAGATTATATTTCTGTCACGGCATGATATACACGGCATCCTGTCACTGAATGAGGTTCAATCCTTGACGCTGACTGAGATTCGATCCCTGTCATTGAATGAAGTTCAATCCCTGTCACTGACTGAGATTCAATCCCTGTTTCTCACTGAATTTCCATTACTGTCAATGACTGAGATTCCGTCCCTGTCACTGACTGAACTGCAATCACTGTTACTGAATGATATTCAGTCCCTGTCACTCACTGGGATTTAATCCCTGTCACAAACGGAGATTCAATCCCTGTCACTGAAAGCGATAAAATCCCTGTCTCTAACTGAGCTTCAGTCCCGGTCACTAAATATGATTCAGTACCTGTCTCTGGCTGAGATTTAATACCTGTCACCGACTGAGATTCAATCCCTTACCTGTAGGAGACTTAATCCTTATCACTGACTGAAGTTGATTTCCTGTCACTGACTGAGGTTCAGTGCCTCTCACAGACTGAAGGTCTGTCACGAATTTAGATTTAATCACTGTCACTGACTGTGACTGTGACTCAATCCTTGTCACTGACTGAGGTTCATTCCATGACACTCACTGAGGTTCAATCTCTGTCACTGACAGAAATTGAATTCCTGTCTCTGACTTAAAGTCAATCCCTGTCTCTGAATGAGATTCAATCACTGTCTCTGATTGAGTTTTAATCCCTGTCATTGGTTGAGATTCAATCTCTGTCACTAACTCAGTTTCACTCCCTGTGACTGACTGAGTTTCAATCCCTGTCTTTGAGCGAGATTCAATCTCTGTCTCTGACTGAACTTCAATCCATGTCACTAAACGTGTTTCAGTGCTTGAGATTCAATCTCAGTCACCCACTGAGTGTTCATTCCTGCCACCTGCCTGAAATTTAGTCCCTGTCACTGACTGAAGTTCATTCCCTGTCACGGACTGAGGATCAATGCCTCTCATAGACTGATGGTCAATCCCTGTCACTGACGTAGGTTTTATCACTGTCACTGACTGTGGTTCCATCCCTGTCACTGCCTGAGATTCAATATCTGACACTGATTGAGGTTCAATCCGTGACACTGACTGCTTTTAATCCCTGTGACTGAGTGAGGTTCTATCCCTGTCACGAACTGAGATACAATTTCTGTCACTGTCTGAGGTTAAATCCCTATCGCTGGCTGAGATTCGATCCCTGCCATTGGCTGAGATTCAATCGCTGTCACTAACTCAGTTTCACTTCCTGTGACTGACTGAGTTTCAATCCCTGTCTCTGAGCGAGATTCAATCTCTGTCACGGACTGAGATTCAATCTCTGTCACGGACTGAAATTCAATCCCTATCACTGACTGAGTTTGAAACACTGTCACTCACTGCTATTCAATTCTTGTGACTGATTGAGATTCATTCCCTGTCAATGACCGAGGTTAAATCCCTGTCTCTAACTTTGGTTTAATTACTGTCACTGACTGAGATTAAATCGCTATCGCTGATGGAGGTTCGATCCCCTCTCAATCACTGAGATTAAATCCCTGACACTGACCGAGGTTGAAACTCTGTTTCTGACTGTGCTTCACTCCCTATCACTAACTAAGATTCAATTCCTGTTCTTGCGCGAGTTTCATTCCCTGTCACAGACTAAGGACCGATCCATGTCACAGATTGAGATGCAATTTGTGTCACTGATTGATGTGTAAATCCCATCTCTGATTGTGGTTGGTTCCCTGTCACTGATTGCATTTCTCTCTCTCACGCTGACTGAGAGTCAAACCCTGACACTAACTGAGATAAAAACCATGACACTGACAATGTTTCATCCCTGTCACTCACTGAGATTCAAATCCAGTCAGTTACATAGGATCAATCTCTATCACTATCTGAGTATTAATTGCTGTCACTGACTGAGATTCAATTCCTGTACCTGAGTGAGGTTCAATCCCTGTCGCATGTTGAGGTCAAATCCCTGTCAGTGACTGAGGTTAAATCCCTGTCACCGACTGAGATTCAAACCCTGTCACTAACTCATGTTCAATCCCTATCACTGACAGCGGTTCAATTCCCATCACTGACTGAGATTCAATTCCCGACACACACTGAGATTCAATCTGAGGTTGACTGAGGTTGAATCTCTGACACGGACTGAAAAGCAATTCCTGTCTCAGATTGAGAGTAAATCCCTGTCACTGACTTAGTTGCAATCCCTGTCATTGACTGAGTTTAATTTCTGTCACTGACAGATATTCAGACTCTGTCACTGACTGAGGTACAATCTTTGTTAATGATTGAGGTTCAGACTGGGACCCTGACTGTTATTTAATCCCTGTGACTGAGTGAGATTATATTCCTGTCACGAACTGGCATTCAATCCCTCTCACTGACTGAGATTCAATCCCTGTCACTGAACGAGATAAAATCTCTGTGTCTAACTGAACTTCAGTCCCTGTCACTAAATGTGGTTCAGTGTTTGTCTCTGGGTGAGATTCAATCTCTGTCACTGACTGATGTTCAATCCCTGTCACTGACTGAGATTCAATCCTTATCAATGACTGAAGTTCACTTCCGGTCACTGACTGAAGTTCACAGCCTCTCACGGACTGAGGGTCAATCTCTGTCACTGACTTAGGTTTAACTACTGTCACTGAGTGTGGTCCAATCCCTGTCACAGGCTGAGATTCATTCCCTGTCAATAACTGACGTTCAATCCCTGTCACTGACTGCGGTTCAATTCCCGTCACTGACTGAGATTCAATCCCTGACACGTACTGAGATTCAATCTCTGTCATTGACTGACGTTCATTCTTTGACACAGACTGAAAATCAATTCCTGTCTCAGACTGAGATTGAATCCCTGTCACTGACTCAATTTCAATCCATGTCACTGACTGAGGTTCAAACCTTTTCACGAACTGAGATTCAATACCTGTCATTGACTGACATTCAATCCCTATGACTACAGGCTTTGTCCTTGCAACCGACTGAGATTCAATCCCTGTCACTCACTAAATCTCAATCCCTGTCAGTCAATGAGGTTTAATTCGTGACACTGACTGCGACTCAATGTCTGTCCCTGGCTGAGATTCAGACTCTGTCACTGACTGAGGTACAATCTTTGTTCCTGATTGAGGTTCAGTCCGGGACCCTGACTGATATTTAATCCCTGTGACTGAGTGAAATTATATTCCTGCCACGAAATGAGATTCAATCCCTGTCACTGACTGAGATTCAATCCTGTCATCGAACGAGATAAAATCCATGTCTCTGACTGAACCTTAGTCCCCAACACTAAATGTGGTTCAGTGCCTGTCACTGGCTGAGATTCAATCTCTGTCACCGACTGGGTTCAGTTCCTGCCACCTGCCTGAGATTTAGTCCCTGTCACTGACTGAAGTTCATTCCTTGTCACTGACTGAGGATCAATGCCTCTCTCAGACTGAGGGTCCATCCCTGTCACTGACTAAGATTCACCACTGTCACTGACTCTGGGTCCATCCCTGTCACTGCCTGAGATTCAATATCTGTCACTGATTGAGGTTCAATCTGTGACGCTGACGGATATTTAATCCCTGTGACTGAGTGAGGTTCTATCCCTGTCACGAACTGAGATACAATCCCAGTCACTGACTGAGGTTCAATCTCTGTCGCTGACTGAGATTCAGTCCCTGTCACGGACTGAGATTCAATCCCTATCACTGACTGAGATTCCATCCCGTCACTGACTGAGTTTGAAATACTGTCACTCTCTGCGATTCAATGCTTGTGACTGATTGAGATTCATTCCGTGTCAATGACCGAAGTTCAATCCCTGTCTCTGACTTTGTTTAATTACTGTCACTGACTGAGATTAAATCGCTATCACTGACTGAGATTCAATTCATGACACTCACTGATTTTCTAACCGTGTCATTGACTAAGGTTCAATCCCACTCACTCACTAAGGTAAATCCCTGTCACTGACTGAGTTTCAATCCTTGACAGTGACTGAGGTTGAATCCCTGTTACTGACTGCGATTCAATCCCTATCGCTGACTGAGTTTCAATCCCTGTCTCTTACTGAGATTCCATCCCTATCACTGGATGAGGCTCAATTCCTGTCCCTGAGTGAGGAACAATCTCTGTCACAGATTGAGGTCAAATCCCTGTCACAGACTGAGGTCAAATCCCTGTCACAGACTGAGGTTCAATCCCTGTCACCGACTGACACTCAATCCCTGTCACTGACTGAGGTTCAATCCCTGTCGTTTACTGAGGTTCAAAGCCTGTCACTAGATGAGATTCAATCTCTGTCACTGACTGAGGTTCAAACCCTGTCACTGAGTGACGTTCCAACCCTGTCATTGACTGAGGCTCAATTCCTGTCACCGACTGAGATTCAATTCCTGTTCTTGCGCGAGTTTCATTCCCTGTCACAGACTGAGGTCCGATCCATGTCACATATTGAGATGCAACCCGTGTCACTGATTGATGTGTAAATCTGATTGTGGTTGGTTCTCTGTCACTGATTGCGTTTCTCTCTCTCATACTGCCTGAGATTCAAACTCTGTAACTGACTGAGGTTTCATCCCTGACACTGACGGATGTTCAATCCTCAGAATGACTAAGATTAAAACACTAACGCTGACAGTGTTCAATCCACATCACTCACTGAGATTCAAAGTCTGACACTTACATAGGTTCAATCTCTATCACTAACTGAGTATTCATTGCTGTCGCTGACTGAGATTTAATCCCTGTCCCTAGCTGAGTCTCAGTCCCTCTCACTGAGCGAGATTCAATCCCTGTCTCTGACTGAGCTTCAGTCCCTGTCAGTAAATGTGGTTCAGTGCCTGTCACCTGACTGAGATTCAATCCCTGTCACTGACTGAGGTTCAATACCTCTCCACAGATTGAGGGTCAATCCCTGTCACTGACTTAGATTTAATCACTGCCACTGACGGTGGTGCAATCCCTGTCACTGACTGAGTCTCAATCCCTATCAATAACTGAGGTTCACTCTCTGTAATTTACTCATGTTCAATTCTACTCACTGATTGAGTGTTTCTCTCTCACACTAACTGTGGCTCAATCCATGTCACTGACTGAGGCTCAACCCCTGTTATTAACTGATATTCTCTCCATGTCACTGTCTGAGGTTCAATTCCATCACTGACTGAAATTCAATACCTGTCACTCACTGAGCTTCAATCCCTGCCACTCATGGAGAATTATCCGTGTCATTGACTGAGATTCATTCTCTCCCACTGATTGAAAATAAAATTCATGTCACGAAGTGAGTTTCAATCCTTGTCACTGACTGAGATACAATCTCTGTCACTGACTGAGATTCAAATCGTTACACTGATTGGGATTCAACTCCTGTCACTGACTGAGGTTCAGTCCCTGCGAATGATTAATTTTCGATTCCTGTCACTCACTAAGATTCAATCCCTGTCACTGACTAAATTTTAATCCCTGTGACTGATTGAGATTCAATCCTTTCACGAACTGAGATTCATTACCAGTGACATTCAATCCCTATCACTAACTGAAGCTTTCTCCTTGTAACTGACAGAGATTCAATCCCTGACACTCAGCCTCTGTCACTGACTGAGCTATAATCTTTGTTACTGATTGAGTTTCAATTCGGGACCTTGATTGCTATGTATCCTTGTGACTGAGTGAGATTATATTCCTGTGACGAACTGAGATACAATTCCTGTCACTGACTAAGTATCAATCCCTGTCACTGACTGGGATTCACTCCCCGTCACTAACTGAGTTTCAATCCCTCTTACTGGCTGAGATTCAATCTCTGTCACCGACTGAGGTTCAATCACTGACAACTGACTGAGATCCAATGCCTCTCACAATCTGAGGGTAAAACCCCATCACTCACGTAGATTTATCCGTTGCTCCCGATGTGGTCTCCTCTACATTGGGGAGACTGGGCGCCTCCTCGCAGAGCGCTTTAGGGAACATCTCCGAGACACCCGCACCAATCAACCAAACTGCCCCGTGGCCAAACATTTCAACTCCCCCTCCCACTCTGCCGAGGACATGGAGGTCCTGGGCCTCCTTCACCGCCGCTCCCTCACCACCAGACGCCTGGAGGAAGAACACCTCATCTTCCGCCTCAGAACACTTCAACCCCAGGGCATCAATGTGGACTTCAACAGCTTCCTCATTTCCCCTTCCCCCATCTCATCCTAGTTTCAAACTTCCAGCTCAGCACTGTCTCCTTGACTTGTCCGGACTTGTCCGACCTGCCTATCTCCTTTTCCACCTATCCACTCCACCCTCTCCTCCTTGACCTATCACCTTCATCCCCTCCCCCACTCACCCATTGTACTCTATGCTACTCTCTCCCCACCCCCACCCTCCTCTAGCTTATCACTCCACGCTTCAGGCTCACTGCCTTTATTCCTGATGAAGGGCTTTTGCCCGAAACGTCAATTTCGCTGCTCGTTGGATGCTGCCTGAACTGCTGTGCTCTTCCAGCACCACTAATCCAGTATAGATTTAATCACTGTCACTGACTGAGTCTCAACCCCTACCGGTGACTGAGTTTCAATCCCTGTAATTTACTGATGTTCAATCCCACTCATTGACTGAGTTTTTCTCTCTGACCATAACTTAGGCTCAACCCATGTCACTGACAAAGGCCCAATCCCTGTCACTAACGGATGTACTATCCTGGTCACTGACTGATGTTCAATTCCATCTCCGACTGAAACTGTCATTCACTGCGCTTCAATCCCTGCTACTCACAGAGACTTAATCCCTGTCACTGGCCGAGTTTCAATCTCTGTCACCAACTGAAGTTCAATCCCTGTCACTAACTAAGATTTAAACCCTGTCACTCACTGTGATTCAATTTCTGTCACTGAATGAGATCCAATGGGCTTTGAAAAAGGGTCAGTTAGACTCGAAACATCAGCTCTTTTCTCTCCTTACAGAAGCTGCCAGACCTGCTGAGATTTTCCAGCATTTTCTCTTTTGGAATGAGATTCAATACCAGTCACTGACTGAGATTCAATTACTGTCACTGTATGAGATTCAATCCCTGCCACTGACTGAAATTCAATCCCTGTCACTAACTGAGTTTCAATCCCTGTCACAGAGCGAGATAAATTCCCTGTCCCTGACTGAGCATCAGTCGCTGTCAGTAAATGTGGTTGAGACCCTTCCGTCCAACCCGTCCATGCCGACCAGATATTCCAACCCAACCTAGTCCCACCTGCGAGCACCCGGCCCTTTTCCCTCCAAACCTTTCCTATTCATATACCCATCCAAATGCCTCTTAAATGTTGCAATTGTACCAGCCTCCACCACATTCTCTGGCAGCTCATTCCATACCCACACCACCCTCTGTGTGAAAAAGCTGCCACTTAGATCTCTTTTGTGTCTTTCACCTTTCATCCTAAACCTAGTTCTGGACTCCCTGACCCCAGAGAAAAGACTTTGCCTAATTACCATGCCCCTTGAAGACTGTTTTCTTAACCTTGACTTCAATGATTGAACTGTGTTTTACGACAGCCTATCAGACAATGGATGCAGCTGTCATTGCAAGCTGAATGACAGTCGACTTTAGGAAATACTCAATACTCCCTGCTGGCAAGTGAACGCCCATTATTTGTGACCAACACGTCCAAACACCAGATGCTCACAACCTTTCAATAATAGTGCCCACATTTGAAAATAAGCTTTATGCATCTACAACAACATTGAATGGGCATGCTCAATGATTAAAAGTATCAGTCTCACATTCGACATGTAACTGAGTCCAGGCCATACCAGGCCAGTCCCATGAATATCGTGCACTTGCTAGCAACAATATTTGTACTTGTTGGCACTCTGGGTACTGACCCAACAACATACTTATGTCAGCCTTCCATCCTGGGACATCCAGTCTCTGTACACCTCCGTCCCCATCACAAAGAACTCAATGCCCTCTGCTTCTTCCTTTCCTGCCGTACCAACCAGTACCCTTCCACTGACACCCTCCTTCGACTGGTCCTCACTCTGAACAACTTCCCTTTCCAATCTTCCCTCTTCCTCCAAACCAAAGGAAGCCTGCCTCTTCGTAGAATATGTGGAACAGTCCATCTTCCCCAGCTACACTGGCACCACCCCCCACCTTTTCCTCCGCACATCGATGACTGTATCAGTGCTGCCTCGTGCTCCCACGAGGAGGTTGAAACATTCATCCACTTTACCAACACCTTCCACCCTGACCTCAAATTTACCTGGACCATCTCAGACTCCTCCCTCCCCCTTCCTAGACCTCTCCATTTCTATCTCGGGCGACCGAATCAACACGGACATTTGCTATAAATCGACCGACTCCCACAGCTACCTAGACTACACCTCCTCCCACTCTGCCCCCTGTAAAAACGCCATCCCATATTCCCAATTCCTTCGTCTCCGCTGCATCTGCACCCAGGAGGACCAGTTCCAATACTGAACAACCCAGATGGCCTCCTTCTTCAAAGAACACAATTTCCTTCCAGACGTGATCGACGATGCTCTCCACCGCATCTCCTCCACTTCCCGCTCCTCCGCTCTTGAGCCCCACCCCTCCAATCGCCACCAGGACAGCACCCCACTGGTCCTCACCTACCACCCCACCAACCTCCATATACATCATATCATCCGTTGTCATTTTCCGCCACCTCCAAACGGACCCCATCACCAGGGATATATTTCCCTCCCCTCCCCTATCACTCCCTCCATGACTCCCTTGTCAGTTTCACACCTCCCACCAACCCAACCTCCACTCCCTGCAACCGCAAGAAATGTAAAACTTGCGCCCACACCTCCCCCCTTACTTCCCTCCAAGGCCCCAAGGGATCCTTCCATATCCACCACAAATTCACCTGCACCTCCACACACATCATTTACTGCATCCGCTGCACCCGATATGGACTCCTCTATATTGGGGCGACAAGCCGTCCACTTGCAGAACTTTTCAGAGAACACCTCTGGGACACACAGGCCAACCAACCCAACCACCCCGTGGCTCAACACTTCAACTCCCCCTCTCACTCTACCAAGGACATGCAGGTCCTTGGACTCCTCCATCGCCAGACCATAGCAACACGATGGCTGGAAGAAGAGCACCTCATCTTCCACCTAGGAACCCTCCAACCACAAGGGATGAACTCAGATTTCTCCAGTTTCCTCATTTCCCCTACCCCCACCTTGTCTCAGTCCCAACCCTCGAACTCAGCACTACCTTCCTAACCTGCAATCGTCTTCCTGACCTCTCCGCCCCCACCCCCACTCCGGCCTATCACCCTCACCTTAACCTCCTTCCACCTATCGCATTTCCAATGCCCCTCCCCCAAGTCCGTCCTCCCTACCTTTTATCTGAGCCTGCTTGGCACACTCTCCTCATTCCTGAAGAAGAGCTCATGCCCGAAACGTCGATTCTCCTGCTCCTTGGTTGCTGCCTGACCTGCTGCGCTTTTCCAGCAACACATTTTCTGCTTCCATCCTGGCCACCAGACATAACTTTTCATCCACATCTTCATTTTGGAAATCACAGTATGACCCTAGTGGAATTCAACTAGAATCTGACGGTGACCTTTCCTTGGGCCAAACATACTGCTCCCCTAATTAGTATGTTGTCTTCAATGGTCATCTGATCTCGATGCCACTTTCATTTCCAACACCACGAGTTGTTTTTTTCACCAGCAAGGGATCTTTTTGTATACACAGTCTGATATTGTCAGAGATTACCAGAAAGGTGCCCAGAAAGTTTAATTCCAGAACAGACTCTTCCAGTGGTGGCACCTGTCATGGTGTAGCCACCTTTGGGAATTGGCTTTAGGCATTCGTTACTTGACTGCCCAGATGGTGTTCCAACTTGTAATTGCATGCACTCAGAATAAGAGCTTACCATGCCACTTCACCTGAAGCTAAAAGTGGGATGGTGTTGTCCTCTTTCAGTCGTCCGAGCAAGGTTTTACGGTTTATTTCTCTTTCATATTTATGTGCAGAAAGGCATTGGTTGAACATTCTCACATAAAAGATTACCGCCAGTTGCTCCTTCTGTATCTGGACGTATCTTCATTCAGCATCAGCTAAAGTCTGGCAAGCACATACTACTGGGCATTCTGAGCTGAGCTGTCAGTGAATGAACAGGAACTTGATACTATCTGTGGAGGCTTTGCATGTCAGCACCACCCCTCACTAGGGATTATTCTGTGCTGAAACATGAAATGATGAGAGCTGCTGTTTCGCTTCCTAAAATGCTACTTCTTAGCACTGTGACTATTTGCAAAGCTGACCCATTCAGCATCAACCAACCTACTATCAGAAGCACATACTATCAGGCAGTCCTCTCTGTTGGTGAGCCAGCAGTAATTGGATACCATATGGTGATGCTTTGCATGTCAGCACCAAATCTCACTGGAGATCATTTTGTGCCAAGACATAAAACAATTTCAATTCCCGTCAGGGTTCTTCCTGACAATGCGAGTATTTGCAAAGTTGGCCCTTTCTGAATACCAAATCTCAGCTGCCAAAATAGAGACCAGGTGACTACACATTTTCCCATAATAATTCACCAACCCAAGGAAAGTCTGAAGGTCCGATGCAGATGTGGGAGCCGATCAAACCTTGGTTGTCCTAGCTTTATCTTTCAATGTGTGTTGCCCACTTGCCCATGCAATTACGCCACTTGGGGTACGTTGGAACACATTTTTCTTCCTTCCTAAAGTCTTGGACAAGCATTAAGTGATCTTTATTGAGCTTCCCAGTGATTAGCAAATCTTCAGATAAATAGGGACCATGGGTCAACTTTGTTAACTGTTTTCTGCTATTCACTAGAATGATTTACTGGCAGATGATATCCCAAAACAAAGTCAGTAAGTACAGTGGTTACATCCTTTATGGGTATTAACTGTAGCATATTTTTGGGAATCGTCACTGAAGCACAATGCCACTTTCATATGGCTCATGTCCAACTTTGTAAATGACAAGGCATCTGCGGTTTTCCAGACATTTCCTCAATACTGGCTTCAAAAATTCGCTCATCGATTCTTTAAATTTCTACATAGTCAAATTGACACATAATGGGTTAGAACAGCGCTGCACACAGGGCACACTGTAGTGGTTTGATGATCGTTTAGCTTTCCAGGCTCTTGATTTGTGCCTCTACTTTTGCACATAAGGGACTGATAGTCTGGGCCTGTTGTGCCAAATGGTCTACTTCCGCACTGTAGAAGTTCTGTCAACCCCTAGGACTCTATGTTCGACAACACTCCAGGGGCCATTCAAAAAGTGGTCTTGCCTTGTTCCTCTTACCAAAATGCAACATTTTGCATGTATCAAAATTATACTCCACACAAACCATGCACTCTATAATCTCATCCAAATCCTTTACATCAATGACAAATGGTATTGGACACATCACCAATTCCTATATTTATCACAAGTGTCCAGTGTGAAAAACAACACCCCTGTGTGCAACAGACTCTGTCCCAAAAGACAGAGTACCAGGACATATACTCTGCTCTTCCAAAACAGAAACAAAAGCTGCCTTCACTTTGTAAAACAAAAAAAGACACTGTTCCTCTTGGGAAAGACAGGATAAATAAACAATCAAAATTTGGCTTTCCCTGTGCCCACCAACCACTCATGGGCATGGGTCATACAGCGTCAAAATAAAAATAAAGTCAAGGTAGTCAAATAAAACAAACAACCGATGAACAGCTTGGATGCGGGGTCATCTCGACACAAAATCTTAGCTTGCTTTCTCTCATGGATTATATCTGACATGCTGCGATCTCCACATTTGTTCAGTTCAAGGGAAACTTTTCTTTAAATCGCATCCACTCTATCGCTATTGAACACTCCTGAGAAAGCAACCTGAGAATGGATAAAAATCCAGAGGAAGAACACCCACTCATTCATCCAAAAAACAACTTACCACTCGTACCATCAAGAGTTACTGGGATAGCAACATTGGTGGGCGGCACGGTGGCACAGTGGTTAGCACTGCTGCCTCACAGTGCCAGAGACCCGGGTTCAATTCCTGACTCAGGCGAATGACTGTGTGGAGTTTGCACATTCTCTCCGTGTCTGCGTGGGTTTCCTCTGGGTGCTCCGGTTTCCTCCCAGTCACAAAGATGTGCAGGTCAGGTGAATTGGCTGTGCTAAATTGCCCGTAGTGTTAGGTAATAAGGGGTATGGGTGGGTTGCGCTTTGGCGGGTCGGTGTGGACTTGTTGGGCCGAAGGGCCTGTTTCCACACTGTAAAGTAATCTAATCTAATTGCAGGACTTCAATACCCTTGGCCTAAAAGAGGGTATCTTATCTGTGGTGAGGCTCTGCAGTGAGGTAGATTCAGAGCAGTTTCGTGGTGGTGACATAGCCCCGCTCTACACCCGTTAAGAGGCAGAATGCGTCAGTGTTGAAGCCATTTGTCATTAAGATGGGTCACACATCATTCTGGACCAGGTGAGGAATTGTGACAAATTTCATAATGCAACTAAAGTGGAGAAGTACGCTCCACATAGGCTTCCTGTTTGATGGTGTCAAAGGCCTTGCATGCGCCGTATATAACAGTAAAAATCATGTCCTTTTTACCTGTCTGGGACTGAAATACACACCGAAATACTGGATGGGTTCCTGAGGCACATGCAGGAGGCAGTTAACAAGGACCATGGCGATACATTTTCCAATGGTCAACATCAGGGAGATTTTGCTGTAATTAGCACAGTCTGACACGTTCTCTTTTTTTTGAAAGCACTCATAACTGTGGCATCAGTGAGCTCTCCAGGGATGCCCTCCTCCTTCCAGATAAGAGCATGCAGCTGCATTGGGATCTCAGTGCCTATCCACTTCAAAGCCTCGGGGAGAATACCAATTGTACCTGCAGATGCATTCTTAAGTTGGTGGACAGCTTTCCCTGTTCCATCGAAGATTGGGGATTGCTGAGCTCCTTGCATGCAACATGCTGTGGGATACAGTTCAACATTTTACAAGTGCACAGTATTTGACACTGACCTAAGCCTTCTTAGAGACAGCTCCTCGAGTGTAACAGAACCTGTGACACACCTAACAGTAAGGACACCCTGACTGGATCAGATTAACAGCCACAATGTAGGATATTATGTTAATGCGGTTCCTGGCTGACTCTGTGTCAATCATGTCCGCCATCCTGCTCAACATCCTGAGCTGTAAGCCCTTTCTTTTTCCTGCAGCATTTCCTGAGGCAATTACCGACTCAGTCCACAAACTTCGACTCTGGCTTGGCTAATGTCGGCATGTGCTGGTCTGCGGTCCACCACTTGCACCTCAGAAAATGTTTACTTTTTTCTACACCTGATAACAGCGACAATGCTACACACCTGCTGTCTCCATCCCATCCTCAGAAATTTCTTCCACACTAGGAGGACTGGGAGAACACCTAGTTCACCTAGTTCAGACAGCACGTTCGGACAGCATTGTTGGATGTTCTGAAGCACTGGGTGTGTATTGCTCCTGGCCACTTGTGAGGTTACAGCTATCATGTGATCCTCACATTTGTTCAGTACTGACTGTCAGACATCATGGGATCTGTCCTCACCCCGACCATGCCTCTTACCAGGGCTGTTTTCTTAACTTTTCCTCCAATGTTTGGACTGTTATTTCCACCAGACTATCAGATGCAGCTGTCGTTACATGCCAAATCCCATTCGACTTTCGGAAATACTCAAAACTCCCTGCTGGCAATTGAATGCCCTTTATCTGTGACCAACACCATTACAAGTATAGATCCTGCAAATAGACAGGCACATTCAATATGTAACTGATCCAAGGTAATACCTGGCTATTCCAATGAATTGTCTGCTGGTGACAATTTCTGCCCTTGTTAGCCCTGTGGGTAATGCCCCACCAAAACGGCTGTATCGGCATCCAATTCTGGTCACAAGACATAACTTCTTGTCAACATCTTCATTTTGGAAATTACAGGATGACCCTGGTGGAGTTGACCTGGTATCCGACAGTGACCATTGCTTGTGACAAACACACTTCTTCCCCACATTAATATGCAGTATTCAAGTACCATCTGATCTCACCAGGTTCAGAAAGGATTCCATCCTGGTAGTGATCACCCTTTCGTTTTGAACACACCAGTTGTATCCGCAGTGTGATATTGTCAGAGATGTACAGGAATTTTAAAGCCAGAACAAATTCTTCCTTTGGTCGAAATCACCATGGTGTATCCACCATAGGGAGCTGGCTGCAGGCATTAACCACTTCATTACATGTATGCTGTTCCAACTTGTAATTCCATGTACTCAGAATAAAAGCTTACGTCTGAATTCGAATGTGAAACGAAAAGTGGGATGGTCCTGTCTTCAATGAGTAGCCTTAGTAGAAGTTTGTGGTGCATTAGTACATCAAATGTATGTGTAGCAACACATTAATTGAATGTATTGGTTGGATGTATTTTCTCACACAAACGATTATCACCAAACTTTCCTTCTCACTCTGGATGAATTTTCATTTGGCATCAGCCAAAGCCTGGGAAGCATATACTACTGGGCAGTTCTCTCGGCTGAGCTGTCAGTGAGGCAGTGGTAAGTGGATACCGTGTGGGGAGGCTTCACATGTCAGCACCACATCTCACTGGGGATTAGTCTGTGCCAAAATTTTAAATGCCGATAGCTGTTTCTTTCAAATTGCCACAAATGCGACTCGACCAATAATGGGTATCGACAGTGCTGCTCCTATGGCAAACTACGGTGGTTTGATGATCCCTCAGCTCTCAGGCTCATCACTCTACTTTTGCACACAAGGTGAATGGCATTAGCGGTGTGGACCTATTCTGTCAAGTGGCCTGCTTCCGCACTGTAGAAGTTCTGTCAACCCCTGGGACTCTCAGTTCAACAACAATCCACAGGCTCTGCCATTACCTGTGTAGGTCTTGAAATGCAGCACTTATCAATATGCAACAATTTGCATTTATCAAAATTAAACCCCACCTGACAATCCTCACCAGGCATGCATCCCAAATTCTCACCCAAATCCTTTACATAAATGACAAACGGCATTGGACCCAGCACCGATTCCTGTATTCGTCACAGGCTTCCAATCTGATAAACAACCATCACTGCCTGCATCAGACACTCCCAGAACAGGCACAAGACCGTGACATATGCTCTGCTCTTTCAAAAAGAACCTAAAGCGACTAGTTGAACAAAAAAGATAATATTATTCTGTAGAAAGACATAATCAAAACCTGGTTCTGCTGGACTCTGTTCCCACCAACCACTCATGGGCAGGGTCTACAAGAGGTAACATAAAAACAAACATATCATAGAAAACAAACAATAAATAAACAGCTCTGGTGAGAAATCAAGGTTCAGAATATTAGCTTGCTCTCTCTCATGGATGTTGTGAGGTAGATTCAGAGCAGTTTTGTGGTGAAGACACAGCAATGCTCGACACCGAGTTAAAGGGGCAATGGATAGTGTTGAGGCCGCTTGTTATTACCGTGATTGTTGTGGATCATGTGACATATGGTTTCATGCTGCATCGAAAGTGGAGAGGAATGCTGTTCAAGTGCTTTCTGATTGATGGTGTCAAAGGTCTTTGTTAGGTTGAAGAAGGTCCTATACACTTATGAGGCAGGAGAAGAAGGGCTATGCCCAAAACGTCGATTCTCCTGCTCCTTGGATGTGCTTTTCCAGCAACACATTTTTCAGCTCTGATCTGCAGTCCTTACTTTCTCCTAAACAGTCATGCTCAATGTGCCCGTCTGAGGCTGAAACTCGCACTGAAACTGCAGAGGGAGTTCATCAGCCGTAAGGAAGAGACAGTTGAACAGTACCTTGGTGATGAATTGTCCAGTGGTAAACATCAGGGACATTGCCCTGAACGTACCACAGTCTGACATGTTTCATTATTTTAAAAAACTCCTGACTTTGGCATCTGGGAGCTCTCCTGGGATGCTCTCCTCCTTCCAGAGAAGGCAGGCAAGGATATTCAGCTGCACTGGAAGCTTGGTGCCTCCGCAGTTCTATGCTTGAGGGGGAATACCATTTGCAACTGCAGCCCTGTTCTCAAGCTGGAGGACCACCTTCTCTATTTCATCCATGAACTCCGTGCATGTAACATACTGCGGCATAGACTCCAAAATTCTCCATGGGCAAAGTACATGACACTGACCTAGCCTTCATAGAGAGAGCTCCTCAAGTGAGCAGAACCCCTGACACATCAGCCAGTCAGGTCTCCCTGATTAGACCAAGTGAACAGCCTCAACCTGGAAATATATATTCAATGAGGTTCACTCATTGACTGCGTCCCAATCATTACTTCCATCCCCATTTAATTCCTGGGATAAAGGCCCATTCCCTTTCTTGCAACATATCATGAGTCATTTTCCCACGAGGTCCACTTCCTCGGACTCTGGGCTGCATTCCACCACCATCTGCTGGACTGTGGCCCACTTCTTGCATCTCAGAAGAAATGTATCTTCTTCTGCAGGTGGTCATGGTGTCAATGCTGCAGCATCTGCCATGTCCATCTCACCCTCAGAGGATTCTTCCACACTGAGTGGAGGAGGAGGAGAACCCACAGGATTGGACAGCCTTGCTGAATGTTGTAAAGGGCTGGGTATGTTGTGCTCCTGACCACGTCTTGAGGTTGCAGCAATCATGTGATCCTCAAAATTGTTCAGGACGTCTTGTGTGACATAAGCATTGTACATCTTGCGACCTGACTTCACTTTGAACATATCTTTTACACATTCAGGGCCATTCCCACCCACATTCCCACCCACATTCCCACATTTTGTGCCACGAAATAAACTGCCTCACACACAAAGAGGGGTTTTGTGACTGGCATTGGCCTTCCTGATGCCGTTTCACTCTTCCCACAATGTCCGAGAAGATCAGATTTAACCTGGAGCCTTCTTCACATTAGCAACTCTGGTGGAGTTGTCACTGCAGTTGTGTGAGCGGTGTTTCTATAATCAAAGAGAAAGTGGGACAGTTTGGTATCCAGTGAAGTTGTCAGCTGTTTTCTTAACATTGCCTTCAATGTTTGGACTGTACTTTCCACCATACAATCAGACAACGCATGCAGCTGTCACTACCTTCGAATGCCATTCGATTTTAGGTAATACACTAAACTACCTGCTGGCAATTGAATACCCTTTATCTGTGACCAACATCCTTAAAGTACAGATCCCACAAAACAGACTGGTACAGTCAACGTGTGTGAGCTAAGGTTCTACCCTGGTCAGTGCCATGAAAATGATGCACTGCTGGTGACAATTTCTGTCCTTGGCATTACGGATAGTGCCCCACCAACATGACAGCATTGGCATCTAATTCTGGCTATCACACATAACTTCTCGTCAACGTCTTCATTTTGGAAATCGTAGGATGAGTCTGGTGGAGTTCAGCTGGTATCTGACAATGACCTTTGTATGTAACAAAACACATTTGCTCCCAACATAAGTGTGCCATCTTCAACAGTCGTCTGGTCTTGCCAGTTCCAAAAAGAATTCCATTCTGGTTGTGATGATCGCCATCAGTTTCGAACACCACCAATGGTTCTTGTTTCGCCAGGATGGGAAATTCTTGTATCTACAGTGTAATATTGTCAGAGATGAGCAGAAGGGGTGCAGAATGGTTAAAACTAAAATGGACTGTTCCTTTGGTGGCACACACCATAGTGACTTCAGGCATTAACCAGTTGACTGCAGGTATGGTGTTCCAACTTGTAAATCCATGCACTCAGAATAAGAGCTCACTTCTGAACTCAACCTGAAGCTGAAAATGGGAGAACTCTGCCTTCTTCAGGTAGCTCAAGCAGGGCTTTGTGGCACATTACTACACCAAAGATATGTGCAAAAGCTTGAAATTTCTCAAACAAAAGGTTGCTGTCAAAATTTCCATCTCCATCTGAATATGCATTTTCATTCAGCATCAGCCAAACTCTGGGAAACACGTACTAATCAGTCAGTCCTCTTTGTCAGTGAACCAGCAGTAACTGGATACCATATGGTGCCGCTTTGTACGTCAGTGCCACATCTGACTGGAGATCATTCTCTGCCAAGGCATTAAATGTGGCCGCTGCTTTTTCAATTCCCATAATGGCTCTTCTTGGCGACATGAGTATTTGCAAAGCAGGCCCTTTCTGAATACCAAATCTCAGCTGCAAAAATGGAGGCCAGGTGATTACACAATTTTCCGGAATAATTCACCAATCCAAGAAAAGACTGAAGCTCCGATGCAGACGTAGGAGCTGATGAACCCTTGATTGCCCTTGCTTTATCTTTCAATCTGTCTTACCCACCTGTCCATGCAGTAGCAGAATGACATCACTTGGGATGCCTTGGAACACATTTTCTTCCTTCCTAAGGTCTTGGACAAACATTAAATGATCTTTATTGATCTTCCCAGTGATTAGCAAATCTTCAGAGAAATAGGGACCATGGGTAGACCTTGTAAACAGTTCTCAGCCATTCACTGGAACGATTAATCGGCTGATGATATCCCAAAACAAAGGCAGTCAAATACAGTGGTTACACCCCTTACGGGTATTAACTGTAGCATATTTATGGGAATCCTCATTGAAGCATAATACTACATTCATATGGCACATATCCAGCTTTGTAAAGGACAAAGTGGTCAATGTGATGAATCAGTAATATACCTGGCTTCACAAGTTCGCTCATCGATTCTTTAAAATCTCCATGTAGGCAAATTGACACATAATGGGTTAGAACAGCGTTGCACATAGAGCACACTGCAGTGGTTTGATCATCGTTAGCTTTCCAGGCTCTTGATGTGTGCCTCTAATTTTGCACGTAAGGGAAATGGGACTGATAGTGTGGGTCTGTTGTGCCAAATGGCCTACTTGGGCACTGTAGAGGTTCTGTCAACCCTTGGACTCTCTGTTCGAAAACACTCTACAGGCTGTTCCAAATGTGGTCTTGGCTTGTTCCTCATACCAAAATGTAACACTTTGCATGTATCAAAATTATACTCCACCTACCATGCGCCCTATTTTCTCATCCAAATCCTTTACATAAATGACAAACAGCATTGGACACATCACAAGTTCATATATTCATCACAAGCCTCCAGTCTGATAACCAACATCCAGTCTGTGCATCACACTCGCCCGAATAGGCATAGTCCTCTATTTATCCAAAACAGAAACACAAGCTGCTTTCACTTTGAGGGAAAAACACAAGGAAATAAACAATCAAAAATGTGCTCTCCCTGTGCCCACCAACCACTCCTGGGCATGGGTCACACGGTGCCAAAATAAAAATAAAGTCAAGGTAGTCAAATAAAACAAACAACAAATGAACAGCTCAAATGCGCGGTCATCTTAACACAAAATCTTATCTTGCTCTCTCTCATGGATATTGTCTGACCGGCTGTAATCTCCAGCATTTGTTCATTTCAACAAAAATTATGTTAAAATTCACCTCCCTCTGCTCTGTCAATATTGAACATTCCTGAGGAGGGTTTCTGGGAATGGTTAAAAATCCAAAGAAAGGACACCTGCTCATTTCAACTAAAAACAATGCACTGTTCACACTGACTACCACCAAGGATTTCTGGTTAGCGACATTGCAGGACTACAATACAAGCCCCCTTGGCCTAAAAGTGGGCAGCTTATCTGAGGTGAGGTCCTGCAGTGAGGTAGATCCAGAGCTGTTTTGTGGTGATGACATCGCCCTACTCGACACTGGTTCAGAGGCAGAATGGGTCAGTGTTGAAACCATTTGTCTTTAAAATGACTTACACATCGTTCTAGACCATGTGAGGGATGGTGACAAGTTTCATGATGCAACTAAAGTGGAGATGAATGCTTCATATATGCGTCCTGTTTGATGATGTCAAAGGACTTTGAAAGTTCTAAGAGCGCCCTATATAACAGTAAAAATCATCTCCTTTGTTTCCATCTGGGGCTGAAATGCACATAGATATTCCGGGATGGGTTCCTAAGGCCACAGGCAGGAGACAGTTGACAAGGATCATGGTGATATGTTTTCCAATGGTCGACATCAGGGAGATTTTGCTGTAGTTAGCACAGTCTCACACGTTCTCTTCTTTTGAAAACACTCACGACTGTGGAATCTGGGAGCTCTCCAGGGATGCTCTCCTCCTTCCAGGTAAGGCAGACAAGGGGATGCAGCTGCATTGTGAGCTCAGTGCCCATCCATTTCAATGCCTCAGGGGGAATACCAATTGCACCTGAAGCCTCAAAAAAAGAAACTCAAGTAAATCAAAGAAGACAAACAATAAATGAACAGCTCTGATGAGGAGTCATCTCAACTCTATATCCTAGCTTGCTCTCTCTCATGGATGCTGTCTGACATGCAGTAATCTCCAGCATTTGGTTTTTTCAACAAATAAACCCCCTCTGTTCTGTTGCTATTGAACACTCCGGTGAAATGAACAACAATGGTTTGCAATCCAGAGGAAGGTACACCTGCTCATTTCAACTGAAAATAATTTATCACTCACACTGAACCCCATCAAGAGTTTTTGGGACAACAACAGTGCAGGACTACAACAAAAGCCCCCTTGGAGTAAATGTGGACAGCTTGTCGGTGGAGTGGTCCTGCAGCAACGTAGGTTCAGATGACACAGTTCAAAGGGGCAAATGGCAGGTGTTGAAGCTATTTGTCATTATGATGACATACATGTCATTGTGGACTGGGGAAGAAGGTGACAAATTTCATTGTGTAACTAAAGTGGTGAAGAACACTTCAAAAATGCTTCCTGATTGATGGTGTCAAAAGCCTTTGTAACGTCCAAGAATGCTACATGCAGCAGTGAAAATCATGTCCATTGTACTCCTCTGTGACAGAAAGCCATACTGACTCTTTGGGAGGAGTTCCTCAGGCACTGGGATGAGAGAGTTGAACAGGACCTTGGCAATAAGTTTTCCAATGCTCAACATTGAGGATATTCCGCTGGAGTTACCACAGTCTGACATGTTCCGTTTTTTGATAGCACTCACAACCGTGGCATCTGGGAACTCTCCTGCGATGCTCTCCTCCTTCAGGGTAAGGCAGACTACACTGGGAGCACTCATGGGAAGGACCACTTGCACCCGCAGTCTCATTCTTAACATGGAGGATAGTCTTCTTTGTTTCATCTCAGGCTTGGTTACTGCTGAGCTCCTTGCATGCTGCGGGATGCATTTCCATAATTTACACGTGCACAGCTCATGACACTGACCTAGCCTTCACACAGATGTCTCCTCGAGTGAGCAGAACCCCTGACATACCTGCCAGTCAGGACTTCCTGTTTGGACCAGGCGAAGAGCCCCAACCAGGGGAATTACATTTCATGAGGTTCACTCGGTGACTACGTTCCAATCATTACCTCCATCCTCTAAGCCCTGGGACATGGGCCTATTCTCATTCCTGTCACATGTCCTGAGACATTTTCCCACTAGGTCCACTTCCTCAGACTCTGGCTTGACCAATGGTGCTATATGCTGTACTGTGGACCACTTCTTGCGTCTCAGAAAATATGTATCTTCTGGTGGGTAAAGTTGTCAAGGCTGAGGCATTTGCCATGTCCATCTCACCCTCAGAGGTTTCTTCCATGCTGGGAGGACTGGGAGAACCCACAGGTTCGGACTGTTGCCGGATGTTCTGAGGGGCTGTGTATGTTTTGAGACTGGCCACTTGAGAATTTGCAACTGTCATGTTATCAACATGTTTGTTCAGGACACAGAACAGAAACCATTAGAGTGCAGCACAGGTCCTTCAACCCTCAATGTTGCGATGACTTGTGGAACCAATCTGAAGCCCATCTATCCTGCACAATTTCATTTTCATTCATAGTTTATCCAATGACCATTTGAATGCCCATAAATTTGGTGAGTCTACAACAGTTGCAGGCAGGGCATTCCACACCCATACAACTCTCTGAGTAAAGAAACTACCTCTGACAACTGTCCTGTATCAATCAGTCCTCGATTTAAAGCTGTATCCCCTCATGCGAGCCATTACCATCCATTGAAAAATGCTCTCACTCTTCACCCTGAATCCTCTGATTAACTTAGATATTTCAATTAAGTCACCTCTCAACCTTCTTCTCTCTAATGAAAACAGCCTCAAGTCCCTCAGCCTTTCTTCATACCAGGCAACATCCTAATCAATTGCCTCTGAACCCTTTCCAAACAATCTGCATCCTTCCTACAATGCAGTGACCAGAAAAGAACACAATACTTGAAGTGCAACCGCACCAGAATTTTCTACAGCTGCAACATGACCTCATGGCTCAGAAATTCAATACCTCCACCAAGAAAAGCCAACATCTTAAGCTTTCGTGACAGGCCTTCCAATCTGGGTGGGAAATCTCAGGGATCGATGTACATGGCCACAAAGACGTTCTGCCAACCACTAGGTCTCTCTGTTTGACAACACTCCACAAGCTCTACCATGAACTGTGTAAGTCTTGTCCTGTCCCTCTTACCTAAATGCAACACATTGCATTTATTAAAATTAAACTCGACCTGCCATTCCTCACAAACCATGCATCCTATATTCTCATTGAAACCTTCTACATAACTGAAAAATGGCATTGGACCCAGCACCCATTCCTGTATTCCTCACAGGCCTCCAGCCTGAAAAACAACCCCCACTGCCTGCAACAGACATTTCCAGATCAGGCACCACACTGGGGCATACACTCTGCTCTTAAAACAGAAACTAAACCTGCTTTCAATTTCTAAAACAAAAGAAAACATACTATTCCTCTGGGCAAAGACAGAAGGAAATAAACAATCGAAAACTGGCTCTCCCTGGACTTAGTCCCCACCAAGCACTCATGGGCAGGGGCCACACAGGGTCAATATAAAACTAAACTCAAGCAAATCACAGAAAGCAAACAATGAATGAACAGCTCTGATGAGGAGTCATCTAGACACTAAAACTTAGCTTGCTCTCTCTCATGGATGCTGACTGACCCACTGCAGCATTGGCTCTTATTAAAGAAATAAAAAAAATGCTCTCTGATTTGTTGCTGTTGAACAGTCCTGGGAAAGGAACAATACTTGTTAAAACCCAGAGGTCCGACAACTGCTCACAGTTTAGATTACTTACAATGTGGAAACGGGCCCTTCAGCCCAACAAGCCTACACCGACACTCCAAAGAGTAACCCACCCAGACCCATTCCTCAACATTTACCTCAACAAATACTATGGGCAATTTAGCATGACCAATTCACCTAACCTGCACATTTTTGGACTGTGGGAGGAAACTGGAGCACACGGAGGAAGCCCATGTAGACAGGGGGAGAATGTGCAAACTCCACACAGACAGTTGCCTGAGGCAGCAATGGAACCCAGGACTCTGGCGCTGTGAGACAGCAGTGCTAACCACTGTGCTGCCCACGTCAAAGAAAAGAAATCCTCACACTGAAGCCCAACAAGAGCTTCTGGGACAGCGAAAATGCAGAACTACAACAAAAGCCACATGGGCTCAAAACTGGGCAGATTGTCGGCAATCGGCAAGCGAGATCAATTCAGAACAGTGTTGAGTTGATGACACAGCCCTGCTCGACTGGTTGGCGTTGAAGCCGTTGGTCATTACAATTACTTACATACAGTTGTGAAAGTGTCGAAGGATGGTTACAAACTTCAAGCTGCAACTAAGCGGAGAAGGATGTTCCACAAATGCTTCCCAACTGATGGTGTCAAAGGCTCAAGAGGGACATATACAGCAGTGAAAACCATGTCCATTGTGCTCGACTATGGTTGACTGATGCAGAGACTCTGGGAGGAGTTCCTCAGTCACAGGGAAAACACAGTTGAAACGACACTGGCGATGAGTTTCCAGTGGTCAACATCAGGGATGTTCCCCTGTGGTTACAACAGTCTGACATGTTGCCTTTTTTGAAAGCACTAATGACTTTGTCATCTGGAAGCTCTCCTGGGATGCTCTCCTCCTTCCAGATCAGACAGCAAGGGAATTCAACTGCACTGGGAGCTCAGTACCTCACACATCAATGCCTCACGGGAAGGGCCATTTGCAGCTTATTCTTCTGCATCTGGTGGATGGCCATCTCTGTTCCATCCATGACATGGTAAAACTGAGCTCCTTGCGTGTAATATGCTGGGCGATGCAATTCAACAATGTACACATGCACACTGCGTGATACTTCAGCAAGACTTTATAGAGATGGAAACTCAAGTGAGCAGAATTCCTAACACATCTGTCTGTCTGGACTGCCTGATTGGGACAGTTAACCTGGTCCAATCTGGGAAATCATATTCAGTAAGGTCCTCCTCACCGACCTCATTTCAATCAATACCTTTCTCAATATCGCTGTCCTGAGAAAAAGGCCCATTCTGTTTGCTGTTGCCTCTCCTGGGGCATGCTCACACCAGATTTGGTTCCATTGAGTCTGGCTCAGATACTGCTGGCATGTACTGGACTGTGGCCTACCTCTTGCCCATTGAGCATCTCAGCAGGAATTCATCTTTTTCTGCATCAAGGCTGCGACATCTGCCATGTCCATCTTGCCCTCAGAGGTTTCTTGGACACTGAGAGGACAGGGAGAACCCACAGTTTCTGGCAGCCTATCGGATATTCTGAGTGGCTAGGTATGTTTTGTTCCTGCCCCATTTTTGATGTTATAGCTATCAGTTGACACAAATACTGATTCAGGATCACCTCTCTGCCTTGAGAAGTGTACATCATTCGACTATGCCTCTTACGCATGCATGGTAATTCCAATTGTTTTAACAGCAAATTTTGTCTCCTGGACTAAACTGCCTCTCTCGTATAGAAATGTCTTCCGGCCAGCATTGGCATTCATGACACTTTTTCACACACTCGACAAGGTCAAAGAACATCAGATTTAATCTGGAGTGGAGTCTTCTCTGCATTACCAGTTCCGCTGTTCCTGTATTTGTGTGAGTGCAGGTTCAATACTCAATCAGAAATTGAGATACTTGGGCATTGACTAAAGTTGTAGGCTGTATTTTTAAACTTTCTTTCAATGCTTGGATTGCTCTTTTCACCAGACTATCAGACAACAGATGCAGCTGTCCTTACATGCTGAATATGATTCCACTTTAGGAAATACACAAGGCTCCCTCCTGCTAAATGATGGCCTGCTAGCTGTGACCAGCACGTCCAGTTTCTGTGTATTGTAAAAGATTCTCACAACTTTTCAATTGTCATCCCCACATTTGACAAATGCACTTCATGCACATCCAACCACTTAGTGTGTACACAATGATTAAATGGACAACCACCATGAAAGCACTGGCACAGACGACGTGCAACGTGTTACCTGACCAGTCCCATGGATATGGTGCAGCTGCTGGTGGCAATCTTTGTCTTTGTTGGCACTCTAGCCATTGACCCACAAACATGGTTGCGTCGGCATCTGATCCAAGTCATCAGACAAAACACCTTGTCAACACCTTCATTTTGGAAATCACAGGATGACCCTGGTGGAGTTCAGCCAGTATATGACAGTGACCTTTGCTTGGGACAAACGCGCTTGCTCCCCATATTACTATGCCCATCCTCAATGGACATCTAGTCAAGTCTAGAAAGGATTCAATTCTGGTTGTGATGCCCCTTTCATTTCCAAACTGTTTGTGCTTCACCAGAAAGGGATCTTTTTGTATCCACAGTCTGATATTGTCAGAGATAATGGGAAGTGCGTCTGCAATGTTTAAAACCAGAACAGACTCTTTCACTGCTGGCACCCACCATGGTGTATCCACCAGAGGGAATAGGCTTCACGCAACTGCATTTAACACATGATTGCCCACACAGTTTTCTGAGGTTTTATGCATGACAGCCAACTGAGACGTGTGATGGCCCTGTCATGATCAGGTATCCATGGCAGTGGTTTGTGGTCCATTTATATTTCAAATTGATGTCCTAAAAGGTATTGGTGGAACTTTCTCTCACAAAGGATTACCACCAAACCTTCCTTCTCTATCTGGACATGTCTTCATTTGACATGAGCCAAAGTTTGAGAAACATATACCATGTCTGCCAAGCCAACAGTGAGCCAGCAGTCACCTCAAACTGTGTTGGGAGGCATCACATGTCAGCACTACATTTCACTGGGGATTATTGTGTGCCAATACCATCTACAATACCTGTTTTTTCACTTCCCTAGAGGTTACTTCTGGGCGATGAAATCATTTGCAATGCTGATCATTTCTGAATAGCAAATCCAAGCTGCCAAGATGGAGGCCAGGACATTACCGAATCTTCCGTAATATTTAACCAAACCAAGGTAAGATCAAAGCTCTGCTGGGTGCCAGGGCACGCTTGATTGACATCACTTAATTTTCCAATGTGTTTAACTTGGTCTTGATGATGCTCTTGCTCAAGGAGGTCACTGGGATGTCTTGGAATACATATTTTTCCTTCTAAGCCCCTGGAGAACCATTTAACTGCGGTGCCCAATCTCTCAAAATCCTCTTCCCAGTTATTCGTACATCATTCATAAAGATCGTATCCTGGAGTACACCTTGTGAAATGTTCTCCATTGTTCAATGGACAAGTTCACAAGCTGATGATATCTCAGCACAAAAAGCAGTATCAGATATTGGTACAAACCATTATGTGTATTAATTGTAGCATATTTATGGGAATCTTCATCAAATCACAATGGCAGTTTCACATGGCTCATATCGAGCTTCATGAAGGACAAAGCCCATAAAATTTTGCATACAAGTCCTCGATGTGACGGATCAGTTATTTATCTGGCTTCAAAATACAGATCACTGTTTCATCAAAGTCTCCACAAAGGGAAACCAACCCACAATGGGTATGACCATTACTATGGATACGGTAAATATAGTGGTTTTATTATTGCTTCACTTTCCAGCCTCATGAATGCTGCCAATACATTTGCATGCACATCAAGTGGCACTGGTCGTGTGGACTTGACAGGCCAAATGGCCGACTTCTGCACTATAGAGGTTCTATCAAACCTGAGGTCGCTCTTCAGCAATTCTCCAGAGGCCTTACCATTACCTGTGAAAGTCCTGCCCTGTCCATCTAAGCAAAATGGAACATCTCACATTTATTAAAACTAAACTCCATCTGCCACTCCTCGGCACATTGGCCCACTTGATCAGGATACATTTGGAATCTTTGGTCACCACTTCGCTGTCTACTATAAGGCAAACTTTGGTGACATCTGCAAAATTACTAAACATAGAGTTGCAGAGATGTATAACATGCAAACAGTTTCTTCAGTCCAACTCAGTATGCCAACCACATATTCTAAATTTATCCAGTCCCACTCGCCAGCACTTGGCTCATATCCATCAAAACTGTTTCTATTCATATTTCCATCCAGATGCCTTTTAAATATTGCAGTTGTACCAGTCTCCACCACATTCTTTGGCAGCTCATTTCATACCTGTAACCATGTTTCCTATATTCTCAATGCTAATCCATTTACATGAATGACAAATGGCAATGGATCAGCACCAATTCTTTTGTTCATCACAGGTCTCCAGTTTGATCAACAGTCCTCCACTCTTATAAAACCAAAGATGTAAAAGGAAAGAAACCAAGAACACCTGACATTTCCTGCATCAGATAATCCCAAGACAGGCACAGCACCGGGTGAAACACTCTGCTCTTTCAAGACTAGGTGTGGCCCAGTGTTGGAGTGGAGTCGACAAAGTTAAAAGTCGCTCAACAACACGTTATCGTCCACCATGTTCATTTGGAAGAACTACCAGCAGCGTTCCAAAAAATAGTACTTCCAAATAAACATTTGGATGAACCTGGTGTTGTGTGATTATTTTTAACTCCGCTCTTTCAAAACAAGAATTAAAGCAGCAATCAGTATGTCAACCAAAAATGAAGACACCCTGTAGAACGCCAAAAACAAATATACACACAAAAGTTGGCTCACCCTTGACAACGTCCACATCAACCAGCTTTAGGCAGTGGCCAAAGGGGGCCAAAATAAAAATAAACTCAAGCAAATATAAGAAAACAAATGTTAAATGAACAGCTCTGATGAGGAGTCAGCTAGACTCAAAGTCTTAGCTTGCTGTCTGTCTCATGGATGTTGTCTGACCTGTTGTGATCTCCAGCATTTGTTCTTTTCAACTGAATAAACGAATCTTCTCTACACTGTCATGATTGAACACTCCATGGAAAGGAACAATGATGCATAAAATCAAGAGGAAGTACAGCTGTACATAACTTACAACTTACACTGATCCCCATCAAGAGCTTCTGGGACAAAGACAATGCAGGGCTCCAATTAAAGTCCCCTTGGTAAACAGTTGTCAGCTTGTAGGCTTTGAGATCCTGCAGCAACACAGATTCAGAACAGTGTTCAGGTGATGACTTGGCCCTGTTCAAAACTGATTCAGAGGGGAAAATGGGCAGGTATTGACCCTGTTTGCCATTATAATTATTTACACTTTGTTGTGGATCAGGCCAAAGACCGCGACTAACTTCATGTTTCAACTAAATTGGAGAAGAACACTTCACAAATGCTTTTCAATTGATTGTGTCAAAGGTCAATTGTGTAAGGCCCATGACGATCCAAGACAGCAGTGAAAAACATGTCCATTGTAACTTTCTGGGGCCAAAGCCACACTGAGACTCTGGAGGAGTTCCTCAACGTTGGGAGGACCCACTTGAAAAGGATGAGTTTTTCCAATGGTCGATATCAGGATTTTACCTTGCAGTTACCACAGTTTGACATGTTCCCTTTGTTGACAGTGCTAATAACTTTGGCATCTGGGAGCCCTCCTGGGATGCTCTCCTCCTTTTAGACAGGGCACACAAGGACATGCAGCTACACTGGAAGCTCATTGCCTCCACACTTCAATGTGGGAATACCATTTGCACCTGCGGCCTTGTTCTTGAGCTGGGGGTTTACCGTTTCATCAAGGCTAGGCGATAACTGAACTCCCTGAGTGTAATATGCCACTGGATGAAATTCAAGAATTTCCACATGCACAGTACACAACACTGACCTGACTTTCATAGAGACAGCTCATCGAGTGAGCGGGACTCCCTGACATACCTGCCAATCAGCACTCCCTGATTGGACAAGGTGACCAGCCATAACCATTTTCCCACTAGGTCAATTCCTCAGACTCGAGCTTGGTTATTGTCGCCATGAGCTGGACTGTTGACCACCATTTGCATCTCAGCAGAAATTTATCTTCTTCTGCAGTTGGTAATGGCATCAAGGCTGCCACATCTGCCCTCAGAGGTTTCTTCTACACTGGGAGGATGAGGACAACCCACAGGTGCTGACATTCTTGTCAGATGTTCTGAGGAGCCGGCTATGTCATGCTCTTGGCCACTTGCAGGTTACAGCTATCATGTGATCCTCAGATTTGTTCAGGAACACCTCTTCGACATCATGGAACCTGTCCTTTACTTCGACCATGCCTCATCCCCATGCATGCCATTCCAATGGTTTAAACAGCACATTTTGTCCAATGTAGTAAACTGCCTCATGTGCAAAGAGGAGTTTTATGGCCGGTATTGATGTTCCGGATGCCGTTTAACAATCACACTCATATTCACATTCCAATCCATTACAAAAATGAAAAATGGTATTGCACCCAGCACCAATCCTTGTATTTGTCACAGGCCTCCAGTCTGCAAAACAACCATACACTTTTTTAAAACCAAAGATGTAAATGGAAAAATAAAACCAAGATCCCTGATACTGCCTGCATCAGACATTCCTAGAACAGACACATCACCGGGAAAAATGGTGTGCTCATTCAAAACAAAAATTAAACTGCTTTCACTTTGTTTATTTCTTTCTGGCTTTCCCCAGAGCAATTGTGTCTTTTTTTGCTTAACAAGCAAAAGTTGGCTCTCCCTGCCCCACCAACCGCATGTGGGCAGGGACTACAGGGGGCCAAAATAAAAATATACTCAAGCAAATTAAACAACACATGAACAGCTCTGATGAGGAGTCATTTGGTCTTGAAATACTAGCTGCCCTCTCTCATGGATGCTCTATGACCTGTTGTGATCTCCAGCATTTTTTCTATTCAGCCAAATAAAAAGATTAGATTAGATAACTTACAGTGTGGAAACAGGCCCTTTGGGCCAACAAGTCCACACCGCCCCGCCGAAGCGCAACCCACCCATACATCTACCCCTTACCTAACACTGCGGGCAATTTAGCATGGCCAATTCACCTGACCTGCACATCTTTGGACTGTGGGAGGAAACCGGAGCACCCGGAGGAAACCCACGCAGACACGGGGAGAATGTGCAAACTCCACACAGTTAGTCGCCTGAGGCGGGAATTGAACCCGGGTCTCTGGCGCTGTGAGGCAGCAGTGCTAACCACTGTGCCACTGTGCTGCCCACCAAAAAACTAACCAACTAAATGCTATTTTGAATAAAATAAATTTCTGCTCTGTTGCAATTGAAACTCCTGGGAAATGAACAATAATGGTTTAAAATTCAGAGAAAGCACCTGCACATTTCAACTAAAAATAACGTATCACTCACAATGATCCCCACTGAAAGCATCTGGGACAGCAATGGTTCAGGACTACAATTAAAGCCCCCTTGGATCAAAAGTGGACAGCTTGTCGGCGGTGAGGTCCTGCAGTGAAGTAGATTCAGAAGTGCTGCAATGAGGACATATCCTGCTCGACATCAGTTGAGAGGGTGAATGGGTATGTGTTGAAACTGTTTGCCATTTTGATGAATTACACGTCATTGTGGAGCAGGTGAAGGATGGTGACAAACATCATGGTACAAGTAAAGCAACGAAGAACGCTCCAGAAATACTTCCCGATTGATAATGTTGAAGGCCTTTTTAAGATCCCAGAAGGCCATATACAGCAGTGAAAATCATGTTCACTCTGGCTGAAAGCGACACTGAGATCCTGGAAGGACTTCCTCAGTCACAGGGAGGAGAAAGTTGAAAAGGACTTTAGGACTTTCCAATGGTTGACATCAGGGATATTCCTCTGTAGTTACCACAGTCTGACATGTTCATCTTTTCATAAAATACTTATAACTTTGGCATCTTGGAGCTCTTCTGGCAAGCTCTCCTCCTTCCAGATAATGCAGACAAGGGCATGCAGCTGCATTGGGATCTCAGTACCTCTACACTTCAAAGCCTCAGTGGGAATGCCATTTGCACCTGCAGCCTGTTTCTTAAGCTGGAGGACCGACTTATCTGTTTTGTCCAATGATTGGATATTGCAGAACTCCTGGAAGTTTATTTTGCTGTGGGATGCAATTCAAAGATTTTCCACGTGCACAGTACATGATTCTGACCGAGCTTTCACAAAGATAGCTCCTCGAGTGAGCAGAACCCCTGACACACATGCCAGACAGGACTCCCTGACTGGATCAAGTTACCAGGCACAACTTGAGAAATTATATCCAATGAGGATCACTGGTTGACCGCATTCCAATCATTACCTCCATCCCGCTTTACATCCTGGGACATAACCCCTTCTTTTTCTCGTAGCATCTCCAAAGGTGCTTTCCCATGAGGTCTACTTCCTTGGACACTGGCTTGGCTCATGCAACCTTGTGCTTGGACTGTAGCCCATCTCTTGCATCTCAGAAAGTATTGATTTTCTTACTCAGGTGACAATGGCATCAATGCTACAGCATCTGCTGAGTCCATCTCACCCTCAGAGGTTACTTCCACACAAGGAGGACGGGCCGAACTCACAGGTTCAGACAGCCTTGCCAGATGATCTTAGGAACTGAGTATGTTTTGGTCCTGGCCACTTGTGAGGTTACACCTAACATGTGATTTTCAGATTTGTTTAGGACCGCCTCTCCAACCCAAACATTGCACATCTGAGACCTGTCCTCACTTTGATCATGCCTCTTTCCCATGCAGGGCTATTCTCATGGTTTCAACGCAGATTTTCTCCTAGGACGTTAACAGCATCTTGCACAAAGAGGTGTCTTGTGGCTGGCATTGGCATTCCTGATGTCGTTACATCCCCAGAACAATGTCTGGGAAGATCAGATTTAACCTGGTATGGAATCCTCTCTTCATCAGCTAACCCTGCAGTTGCATGAGTGCTGTTTCTATCATCAAAAAGAAACTGGAACAGTTTGGGATCCAGTTAGAGTCATAGAGATGTACAGCATTGAAACAGACCCTTCGGTCCATCCTGAGCATGCCGACTAAATATCCTAACCCAATCTCGTCCAACCTGCCAGCACCCGGGCCCATATCCCTCCAAACCATTCCTATTCATATACCCATCCAAATGCCCCTTAAATGTTGCAATTGTACCAGGCTCCACCACTTCCTCTGGCAGCTCATTCCATACCAGCACCATCTTCTGTGTGAAAAAGCTGCCCCTTATGTCATTTTTATGTCTTTCACCTCTCACCCTAAACCAATGCCTTCTAGTTCTGGACACCCCGTCCACAGGGAAAAGAGTTTGCGTACTTATCCTATCCATGCCACTTGTAGGCTGTTTTTTAACCTTGACTTCAATGATAGTCTGTTGTAAAACACAGTTCAATCAGACAATGGATGCAGCTGTCATTGCAAGCTGAATGCCAGTTGACTTTAGGAAATACTCAATGCTCCCTGCTGGCAAGTGAATGCCCATTATCTGTGAACAACACGTCCAAACACCAGATACTCACAACAGATGGCACCTGTCATGGTGTATCCACCTTTGGGAATTGGCTTTCAGCATTCATTACTTGACTGCCTGGATGGTGTTTCAACTTGTAATTGCAGGCACTCAGAATAAGAGCTTACCATGCCATTTCACCTGAAGCTAAAAGTGGGATGGCGCTGTCCTCGTTTGGTAACCCAAGCAGAGTTTTGTGGTCTATTACTATTTCATAGTTATGTGCAGAAAGGCGTTGGTTGAACTTTCTCACAAAAAAGTTTACCACCAATTGTTCCTTCCATAACTGGACAGGTCTCCATTCAGCATCAGCTAAAGTCTGGCAAACATATGCTATTGGGCATTCCTCTCTGCCGAGCTGTGAGTGAGTGAACAGGAACTTGATACCATATGTGGAAGCTTTGCATGTCAGCACCACAGCTCACTGGGGATTATTCTGTGCTGAAACATGAAATGACGAGAGCTGCTTGTTCAATTCCCAGTTGGCTAGTTCTTGGCAATGTGACTATTTGCAAAGCTGATACATTCAGTATCCACCAAAACTCTGGGAAGCACATACTATCAATCAGTCCTCTCTGTCAGTGAGCCAGTAGTAACCGGATACCATATGGTGAGGCTTCGCATGTCAGTGCCACATCTCCATGGAGATCATTCTGTGCCAAGACATTAAATGATGATCGCTGCTTTTTCAGTTCCTGTAAGAGTTCTTCTTGGCGACGTGAGTATTTGCAAAGTTGGCCCTTTCTGAATACCAAATCTCAGCTGCAAAAATAGAGGCCAGGAGATTACACAATTTTCCATCATACCCCACCAACCCAAGGAAAGACTGAAACTCCGATGCAGACATGGGAGCCGATAAACCCTTGGTTGCCCTTGCTTATCTTTCAATGTGTGCTACCAACTTTTCCATGCTGTAGCTTAATCATGTCACTTGGGGTGCCTTGGAACACATTTGTTTTCCTCTTAAAGTCTTGGACAAACATTAAATGATCTTTATTGAACTTCCCAGTGATTAGCAAATCTTCAGATAAATAGGGACCATGGGTAGAACTTGTAAACTGTTCTCCGCCATTCACTAGAACAATTCAAAGGCTGATGATATCCCAAAACAAATGCATTTAAGTCCAGTGTTTACACCCCTTATGGGAATCCTCACTGAAGGACAATGCCATGTTCGTATGGCTCATATTCAGCTTTGTAAAGGACAGTGCATCTGTGGTTTTCCAGACAAGTCCTCAATGTGATGGACTGGTTATATTCCTGGCTAGAAAAATTCGCTCATCGATTCTTTAAAATCTCTACATCGGCAAATTGACACATAATGGGATAAAATAGCCCTGCACATAGGGTACACAGTTTGATCATTGCTCAGCTTTCCAAGCCCTTGATTTGTGGCTCTACCTTTGCACGTTAGGGAAATGGGACTGATAGTGCACGCCTGTTGTGCCATATGGCACTGTGAGGTTCTATCAAACCCTAGGACTCTCTGTTCGACAACACTCCACAGGCCATTCCAAAAGTGGTCTTGGCTTCTTCCTCTTACCAAAATGCAACATTTTGCATGTATCAAAATTATACTCTACCTGCCACTTCTCACAAACCATGCTCCCTATAATCTCATATATGACAAAAAGTATTGGACATATCACCAATTCCTGTATTTATCACAACAGATTTTGCCCGAATAGGCACCGTACCAGCACATACACTCTGCTCTTCCAAAACAGAAACAAAAGCTGCTTTCACTCTGTAAAACAAAAAAAAGACACTGTTCCTTGAGGGAAAGACAGAAGGAAATAAACAATCAAAAACTGGCTCTCACTGTCCCAACCAACCACTCCTGGGCGTGGGCCATACAGCACAAAAATAAAAATAAAGTCAAGGTCATCAAATAAAACAAACAATAAATGAACAGCTCAGATGCGGGGTCTTCTTGTCACAAAATCTTAGCTTGCTCTCTCTCATGGATTATGTCTGATCCACTGTGATCTCCAGCATTTGTTCATTTCAATGATAATTTTTTTTTAAAAATCAGCTCTGCTTTGTTGCGATTGAACACTCCTGAGAAAGGAATCTGAGAATGGTTAAAAATCCAGAAATGGCTGAAAAGTCCTGCTCATTTCAACCTAAAACAACTTACCACTCACACTGATCCCCATCAAGGGTTTCTGGGATAGCGACATTTCAGGACATCAATACAAGTCCCTTGTCCTAAAAGTGGGCAGCTTATCTGTGGTGAGGTCCTGCAGTGAGGTAGATTCAGAGCGGTTTTGTCGTGATGACATAGCCCTGCTCGACACGAGTTCAGAGGCAGAATAGGTCAGTGTTCAAGCTGTTTGTCATTAAGATGACTTACACATCGTTCCAGACCTGGTGAGGGATGGAGGTGCACCTCTTGCATCTCAGAGAATGTTTACCTTTCTATGATCAAAGAGAAAGTGGGACAGTTTGGTATCCAATGAAGTTGTCAGCTGTTTACTTAACTTTGTCCTCAATATTTGGACTGTTCTTTCCGCCACACAATATGTCAACGGATGCAGCTGTCACTACATGCCGAATGCCATTTGATTTTAGATAATACTCAAAACTACCTGCTGGCAAATGAATGCACTTTATCTGTGACCAACATTCTTAAAGTACAGATCCCACAAAACAAACTGGCAGATTCGATGTGTAACTGAGCTAAGGTTATACCTGACCAGAGCCATGAATATAGTGCACTGCTGGTGACAATTTCTGTCTTTCTTGGCATTATGGATACTACCCGAACAACAGCTGGCAGACAGCTTTCTCTGTTTCAACCAAGGCTTAGGTATGGTTGAACTCCATGCATGTAACATGCTGTGACATGCACTTCAAAATTTTCCACGTGCACAGTACATGACACTGACCTCGCCTTCGTAGAGACTGCTCCGCAAATGAGCAGAACCCCTGACACAAAAAGGCATTTACCCACGAGATCCACATGTGTTGGTTGGCAGCCCACCTCTTGCATCTCAGAAAATGTTTACCTTCTTCCACATATGGTAACAGCCACAATGTTCAACACCTGCTGTGCCCATCTCACTCTCAGAGGTTTCTTCCACACTAGGAGGACCAAGAGAACCCACACATTCGGACAGCATATCTGGATGTTCAGAACCACTGGGTGTGTATTTCTCCTGACCACTTGTGAGGTTACAGCAATCATGTGATTCTCACATTCGTTCAGTACTGCTTGTCCAACTCAAGCATTGTACATCATGGAATCTGTCCTCACCCTGACCATATGCCTCTTAGCCACGGAAGTCTATTCCCATGGGTGCAACAGCAGATTTTGACCCATGATGTAAACTGTCTCTCTCACAAAGATCAGTTTTGTGGCTGGCATTGGCATTCTAGGTGTTGTTTTCCAATTCCCACAAGGTCTGGGAAGGTGAGATTTATCGTGGAATGGAATCCTGTGAAGTTGTTAGCTGTTTTCTTAACTTTGCCTATTAAGTTTGGACTGTTATTTCCAGCAGACTATCGGACAACATATGCAGCTGTCGTTACGTACCGAATGCCATTTGACTTTCGGAAATACTCAAAACTCCCTGCAGGCAAACGAATGCCCTTTATCTGTGACCGACATCATTACAAGTATAGATTCCACAAACGGACTGGCACATTCAATGTGTAACTGATCCAAGGTTATACCTGGTCATTCCCATGAATATAGTGCACTGCTGGTGACAATTTCTGGCCTTGTTTTCATGGCAGTATCTGCATCCAATTCTGGTCACAAGACATAACTTCTCGTCAACAGCTTCATTTTGGAAATCACTGGATGACCCTGGTGGAGTTGACCTGTTATCTGATAGTGACCGTTGCTTGGGACAAACACTTTTGTTCCCATATTAGTATGCAGTCTTCAATGCTCGCCTGCTCTCACCAGGTTCAGAAAGGACTCCATCCTGGTAGTGATCACCCTTTTGTTTCGAACACCACCAGTTATTTTTGTTTCGCCAGAATGGGATATTTTTGAATCCACAGTGTGATATTGTCAGAGGTGACCAGGACCGATTCTTCCTTTGGAGGCTTGCGAGATGGTGTATCCACCGTTGGATGTTGGCTGCAGACATTAACCACTTGACTGGAGTATGGTGTTCCAACTTGTAACTCCACACACTCAGAATAAGAGCTCACTTCTGAATTTGACCAGAAGCAAAAAGTGGGATGGACCTGTCTTCTTCAGGTAGCCTTAGCAGGGCTTTGTGTTCCATTACTACACTAAATGTATGTGCAGAAACATATTTGTTGAACTTTCTCACACAAAAGGTTATCACCAGACTTTCCTACTCGCTCCAGATGTATTTTCATTTGGCATCAGCCAAAGACTGGGAGTCATATACGATTGGGCAGTTCTCTCTGCTGAGCTGTCCATGAGTCAGCAGGTACTGGATACCGTGTGGGGAGGCTTCACACGTCAGCACCACATCTCACTGGGGATTATTCTGTGCCAAAACTTTAAATGTTTATAGCTACATTTTCAATTCCCAAAAGGCTACTTCTTGGTGACTTGACTATTTGCAAAGCTGCCCCTTTCTGAAGAGCAAATCTAAGCTGCCAGAATGAATGCCAGCTCATTACAGAATTTTCTATAACAATTCACCAACCCAAGGTAAGACCAAAGCACTGATACAGATATGGGAACTGAGGATCCCTTGGATGCCCTCATATTATTGTTGAATAGGTATAGTCCACTCTTGTCGATGGGGTAGCTCAAGGACTTCACTTGGGGCACCTTGGAACACACCTTCTTTTCCTTTCTCAGGATTTGGAGAAACATTAAAAAAAATTATTGGTCTTCACTGTTATTAGCACACCATTCAGAAAAATATCGATTGCAGTAGAGATGGTAAAATGTTCTACTCCATTTCCTGGAAGTGTTCACTGGCTGATTATACCCCATATCAAATATATTGTTTCCATCCCTCATGGGTATTAATTGGTGCATGTTTATGGAAATCCTCATTGAATCACAATGGCACGTTGGCATGGCTCATATCCAGCTTCATGACGAACGGGTCCCCTGATCTTTTGCATAAAACCCCTCAATGCAATGTTATTTATCAGGCTTCAAAAACTTGCTCAGAATTTCTTTCAAGTCTCCACAAAGGCGAATTGACCAATAACGGGTCGCAACAGAGCTGCTCCTATGACAAACTATTGTGGTTTCATGATCGCTCAGCTTTCCAGACTCATGAATTGCACCTTTACTTTTGCATTCAAGCTGAATGGTACTGGTGGGGTGGACCTATTGTGTCAAATAGCCTGCTTCTTCACTGTAGAAGTTCTGTCAACCCCTGGGACTCCCTGTTCAACACTCCACAGTCCTGACCACTACTTGTGTAAGCCTTGCCCTGTGACTCTTACCAATATGCAATAATTTGCAGTTATCAAATTCAAACCCCACCTGCCACTCCTTACCAACCACGCATCCCATATTCTCACCCAAATCCTTCACATAAATGGCAAATGGCAATGGACCCAGCAATGATTCCTGTATTCATCACAGGCTTCCAGTCAGAAAAACAACCATCACTGCCTGCATCAGACACTCCCTGAACAGGCACAAGACCATGACATACACTCTGCTCTTTCAAAACAGAATCTAAAGCTACTTGTTGAACAAAAAAGACACTGTTATTCTGGGGAAAGGCAAATAGACATCCACACTGTAAGTAATCTAATCTAAAGTAATCTAATCTAAAACTTTGGACTCTGTTCCCACCAGTCGTGGGCAGGGGTGACAGGGCGTAACACCAAAACAAACTTAAGCATCTTAAAAAAAAACAAAAAATAAATAGGTCTGATGAGGAGTTATCTAGATTCAAAATCTCTCACGGATGCTGTCTGACTCGCTGTGATCTCCAGCATTTGTTCAGTTCAAGTGGTCAAGAAATCCTCTCTGCACTGCCATGATTGAACATTCCTGGAAAGGAACAACAATGGTTTGAAATCCAGAGAAAGTGCACATACTCATTTCAACTGAAAATAACTTACCGCTCACACTAACCCCCATCAAGGCTTTCTGGGACAGTGACATTGCAGGACTTCAACATAAGCCCCCTTGGTACAAAAGTGGGCAGCTTATCTGTGAAGAGGTCCGGCAGTGAGGTAGATTCAGAGCAGTTTTGTGGTGATGACAAAGCCATGCTGGATAGAAGAGATAGAAGAGATAACCATCTGAGATAGAAGAGCATTGCCTGAGTAGCTGAGGGAGAACAGCAGTGCCTTTGTATCTGAGTGAGAACAGCAGTGTCTTTGCATTTGAGAGAGAACAGCAGGCCCTGTGAATCTGAGAGAGAACAGCAGTGCCTGAATAGCTGAGGGAACAGTGTGTTGTCATTTGAGTGAGAACAGCAATCTCTTGTCATTTGAGAGAGTACCTTTGTATCTGAGAGAGAACAGCAGTATCTTGTATCTGATGGAGGACAGCAGTACCTGTGTATATGAGAGAGAACAGCAGTGCCTGTGTCGCTGAAGGAGAACAGCAGTGCCTGTGCATCTTATAGGCAATAGCAGTGTCTTGTCATTTGAGAGAGAACAGCAGTGCCTTTGTATCCATGAGAGAACAGCAGTGCCTATTTATCTGAGAGAGAACAGCAGGGCCTGTGCATGGGAAAGGGAGCTGCAGTGCCTGTGTAGCTGAGGGAACAGCAGCGTCTTGTCATTTGAGAGAGAACAGCAGTGCCTTTGTATCTCAGTGTCTTTGTATCTGAAAGAGAGCAGCAGTGCCTGTGAATCTGAAGGAGGACAGCAGTGCCTGTGTATATGAGCAAGAACAGCAGTGTTTGAGTATCTGAAGGTGAACAGCAGGACTTTTGTTTCTGAGAGAGAGCTGCAGAGCCTGAGTAGCTGAGGGAGAACAGCAGTTCCTGTGTATATGAGAGGGAACAGCAGTGCCTTGTCACTGAGGGAGAAGAGCAGTGCCTTTGTATCTGAGAGAGAACAGCAGTGCCTGAGTACCTGATGGAGAACAGCAGGGCACGTGTATCTGAGAGAGAACAGCAGGCCCTGTGTATCTGTGGGAGAACAGCACGGCTTCAGTAGCTAATGGAGTACAGCAGTGCCTTTGCATCTGAGAGAGAAAACAGCAGTGCCTGTGTATATGAGAGAGAACTGCAGTGTCTTTGTAACTGAGCAAGAACAACAGCTCCTGTGTATATGAAGGAGAAGATCAGTGCTTGTGTATCTGAGAGAGAACAGTAGTGCCTGAGTAGCCAAGGGAAATCAGCACTGCTTGTGCATTTGTGAGAGAACAGCTAGAACTGTGCATCTGAGAGAGAATAGACCTTTGTTCTCTTTGTGTCTGAGTGAGAACACCAGTGCTTGAGTACCTGATGGAGAGCAGCAGGGCACATGTATCTGAGGGAGAACAGCAGTGCCTGAGTAGCTGAGGGAGAACATCAGTGCCTGTGTATGTGAAGGAGAAGAGCTGTGCATGTGTATCGGAAGGAGAACAGCAGTGTCTGTGTGTATGAGAGAGAACAGCAGTGCTTGAGTAGATGAGAGAGAACAGCAGTGCCTGAGGAACTGAGGGAGAATAGCAGTGCCTGTGCATCTGACAGAGAATAGCAGTGGCTTTGTTTCTGTGAGAGAACAGCAGTGCCTTTGTATCTGAGTGAGAATAGCAGTGCCTGTGTAACTGAAACAGAACAGTCGTGGCTTTGTAACTGAGCGAGTACAGCAGCTCCTGTGTATAAGAGAGAGAACAGCAGTGCCTGTGTCACTGAGGGCGAACAGCAGTGCCTGTGTATCTGAGAGAGAACAGCAGTGCCTATGTATCTGAGACAGTACAGCAGTGTCTTTGCATTTGAGAGAGAATAGCAGGCCCTGTGCATCTGAGAGAGAACAGCAGTGCCTGTGTATCTGAAAGAGTACAGCAGGGCCTTTCTATCTGCGAGAGAACAGAAGTGCCTTTTCATCTGAGATAGGAGAGCAGTGCCTGTGCACCTGAGAGAGAACAACAGTGCCTGTGTATCTGAGACAGTATAGAAGTGTCTTTGCATTTGAGAGAGAATAGGAGGCCCTACGTATCTGAGAGAGAACAACAGTGCCTGTGTATCTGAGGCAGTACAGCAGTGTATTTGCATTTGAGAGAGAATAGCAGGCCCTGTGTATCTGAGAGAGAACAGCAGAGCCTGTGTATCGGAGAGGGAACAGCAGTGCCTGCGTAGCTGATAGAACAGCAGTGTCTTGTCATTTGAGTGAGAACAGCAGTGTCTTGTCATTTGAGAGGGTGCCTTTTATCTGACAGAGAACAACAGTGTCTTTTTATCTGAAAGAGAGCAGCAGTGACCAGTGGGTTACCGCAGGGATCCGTGCTGGGACCGCAGCTTTTTACAATATATGTAAATGATATAGAAGATGGTATCAGCAATAACATTAGCAAATTTTCTGATGATACAAAGCTGGGTGGTAGGGTGAAATGTGATGAGGATGTTAGGAGATTACAGGGTGACCTGGACAAGTTAGGTGAGTGGGCAGATGCATTGCAGATGCAGTTTAATGTGGATAAATGTCTGGTTATCCACTTTGGTGGCAAGAACAGGAAGGCAGATTACTACCTCAATGGTATCAAATTAGGTAAAGGGGCTGTTCAGAGAGATCTGGGTGTTCTTGTACACCAGTCAATGAAGGCAAGCATGCAGGTACAGCAGGTCGTGAAGAAGGCTAATAGCATGCTGGCCTTCATAACAAAGGGATTGAGTACAGAAGCAAAGAGGTGCTTCTGCAGCTGTACAGGGCCCTGGTGAGACCACACCTGGAATACTGTGTACAGTTCTGGTCTCCAAATTTGAGGAAAGACATTCTGGCTATTGAGGGAGTGCAGCGTAGGTTCACGAGGTCAATTCCTGGAATGGCAGGATTGCCTTACACTGAAAGACTGAAGCGACTGGGCTTGTATACCCTTGAGTTTAGAAGACTGAGAGGGGATCTGATTGAAACGTATAGGATTATGAAAGGATTGGACACTCTGGCAGGAGGGAACATATTTCCGCTGATGGGGGAGTGCCGAACCAGAGGACACAACTTAAAAATACGGGGTAGACCATTTAGGACAGAGATGAGGAGAAACTACTTCACCCAGAGAGTGGTGGCTGTGTGGAATGCTCTGCCCCAGAGGGCAATGGAGGCCCAGTCTCTGGATTCATTTAAGAAAGAATTGGATAGAGCTCTTAAAGATAGTGGAGTCAAGGGTTATGGAGATAAGGCTGGAACAGGATACTGATTGGGAATGATCAGCCATGATCATATTGAATGGCGGTGCAGGCTCGAAGGGCTGAATGGCCTACTCCTGCATCTATTGTCTATTGTCAGAGAGAGACCAGCAGCTCCTGTGTACATGAGAGAACAGCAGTGCCTGTGTATCTGAGCGAGAACAGCATTGTCTTTGTAACGGATTGAGATCGGCAGTTTCTGTGTATATGAGGGAGAAGATCTGTGCCTTTGTATCTGGGAGAGAACAGCAGTGCCAGAGTAGCTGAGAGAGAACAGCAGTGTTTGTGTATCTGAGAGAGAACAGCAGTGTCCATCTTACAGGGAGAGAACAGCAGGGCCTGTGTATCTGAGTGAGAACAGCCGTGCCAGAGTAACGTAGAGAGAACAGTACTGTTTCCTTATCTGAGAGAGGACAGCAGTGCCTGTGTATCTGAGAGAGAACAGCATTGCCTGTGTATCTGAGAGAGAACAGCATTGTCTTCATTACTGAGTGAGAACAGCAGCTCCTATGTATATGAGAGCGAACATCAGTGCCTGTGTGTCTGAGAGAGAACAACAGTGTCTTTTTATTTGAGAGAGAACAGCAGGGCCTTTGTAACTGAGTGGGAACAGCAGTTTCTGTGTATATGAAAGAGAACAACGGTGCCTGTGTGGCTGAGAGAGAACAGCCGTGCCAGTGCATGTGAGAGAGAATAGCAGGGCCTGTGTTCAGTAACGAGAACAGCAGTCCCTTTCGATACTACAGAGAACCACATTGCCTGTGTCTCATGGAGGGAACAGCAGCCCCTATGAATGATATAGAGAACAGCACTCCCTGTGTATATTGTAGAGAACATCTGTCTCTGTGCATGACGTAGGGAACAGCTGTCCCTTTGTCTAAATCAGGTAACAACAGTTACTGTGTATAACACAGAGAACAGCAGCCAATGTGTACAATATAGAAAACATGAGTTCCTAAGAATAATATAGTGAACAGCAGTCCCTGCATACAAAATGGAGAACAGCTGTCCTTTGTCTAATATAGAGAACATGAGTCACTGGTTATAATATAGAGAACAGCTATCCTTATACAATATATCAAACAACAGCCTCTGTGCGTATTTTAGAGAACAGCTATACCTGTGTATAAATAGAGAACAGCAGCCCCGTTCCTATTTTAGAGAACAGCAGTTCCAGTGTATAATGTAGAGAACAGCAGTGCCTGTGTCTCATATAGGGAACAGCATTCCCTGTGTGTAATATAGAAAAGAGCAAACCCTGAGAATAATGTAGAAAACAGCAGTCGTTGTTTCTAATGTAGCGACCAACAATTTAAGTGTATAATGTAGAGAACAGCTGTCCCTGTGTGTCTGGTAGAGAACAGTAGTCCCTGTGTAAAATGTCGAAAACTGCGGTCCTATGTACATTGTAGAGAACAGTATTCCCTACGTATACAATAGAGAAAAGCAGTCTCTGTATTTAATAAACAGCAGTTTAGAATGGAGAGAACAGCGGTCCTGTGTACATTGTAGAGAATAGTAGTCCCAATATATAATATTGAGAACAACAGTCCCTGTGTTTAATAAAGAGAACAGCAATCCCTGTGTATAGTATAGAGAACAGCAGTCTCTGCGTGTATTGTAGAGAACAGCAGTCCCTGTGTATAATATAGAGAGCAGCAGACATGCGTACACTGTCGAGAATAGCAGTCCCTATGTATAATTTAGAGTACACCACACCAATCCCTCTGTCTAAGAAAGAGAGCAGTAGTCCCAGTGTGCACTATATACATTGTCGAAAATGGCAGGGTCTGTGTACATTGTAGAGAAAAGCAGTTCCTGTGTAGAATATAGAGAACAGCTGTTCCTGTATCTATTACACAGAACGGCAATCCCTATGCATAATATAGAGAACAGCAGTGCCTCTGTACAATATAGAGATGAACAGTCTGTGTGTATAACATAGAGAACAGCAGTCCCTATGTATAAAATAGAGAACAGCATGCCCTGCGCACATGAAGAGAGCAGCAGTGACTGCGTACATTGTAGAGTACAGCAGTCCCTGTGATTAATATAGAGATCAGCAGTCCCTGTGTGTGATAGAGAGGACAGCTGTCTCGGTGTCACTGTGTCTATTACAGAAGAGCAGTCCTGTGTGTAACATAGAGAACAGCAATCCCTGTGTCTATTACAGAAAACAGAGGTTACTGTGTATAATAGAGTGTAAACCAGTCCTTGTGTACATTATAGAGAGCATCAGTCCCTATGGAGAACAGCAGTCCCTGTGCATAATAGAGACAACACCATTCCCTGCTTACAATGTCGAGAACAGCAGTCCCTGTATGCAATGGACAGAACAGCAGTCCCTGTGCATAATATAGTACAGCAATCCCTGTGTCTAAAAAAAGAACAGCAGTCCCAGTGTATAACATAGAGGACAGCAGTTGCTGTGTATAATATACTGACATGAATCTCTGTGTTTAATAAAGAGAACAGTCATACCTGTGCTTAATATAGAGAACACCCGTGCCTGTGCGTAATATTGAGAACAGCAGGCACTGTGCACAATGTAGAGAACAACATTCCATGTGTTTAATAAATAGAGCAGCTTCATATTGTAGAGAATAGCAGATTCTGTGTCTAAAGTGGAGAACAGCAATCCTCGTGTGTAATATAGAGAACAGCTGTCCCCGAGTGTCTGGTAGAGAACAGTAGTCCCTGTGTAAAATGTAGAAAACTGCGGTCCTGTGTACATTGAGGAGAACAGCATTCCATACACATATAATATAGAGAACATGTGTCCCTGTGTACAAAACAGTGAACATCACTCCCTGTGTGTAATATAGAGAACATCCATCCCTGTGCACAATCTGGAGAACAGCTATCCCTGCATCTATTTCAGAGAAAAGCATTCCCTGGGTAAAATATAGAGAACAGCATCCCCTGTGTTTAATAAAATGAGCAGTAGTCCCTGTGTATATTGCAGAGAACAGCAGATCCTGTGTCTCATGTGGAGAACAGTAATCATCGTGTAAAATATAGGAAACAGCTGGTAGAAAACAGTAGTCCCTGTATAAAATATAGAAAATAGTGGTCCTTGTGTACTTTGAAGTGAACAGCAGTCCATACATGCAGTAGAGAAAACAGCAGTCCTTGTGTTTAAATAACATAGAGAACAACAATCCCTGTGTTTCGTAAAGAGAACAGCAGTTTCTTTGTACAATATAGAGAACAGTAGTCACTGTGGATAATATAGAGGACATGTGGAGTCCCTATGTATATTATGTAGTGCAGGTGTTCCTGTGTGTAATACAGAAAACAGCCTTAGCTGTGTATAACATGGAGAACAGCAATCCATGCGTCTCTTATAGAGGACAACAGTACCCCTGTAGAAGAGAGAACAGCAGTCTCTGTGCACAATATAGAGAGCAGCAGCCCTGTGCATAATATTGGGAACAGCAGACCCAAGTATTATATAGAAAAGAGCAGTCCCTATGTTTAGTAATGGGGACAGCAGTCCCTGAGTTTTATATAGAGAACATCAGTCACTGTGCATAATATATACAACAGCAGTCCCTGTGTATATCGTGGAGAAGAGCAGATCCTGTGTCTAACATAGAGAATAGCAGTCGATGCGTGAAATGCAGAGAACAGCTGTCCCTGACTGCATGGTGGAGAACAGTCATTTTTGTTAAAATGTAGAGAATAGCGATCCTGCGTACACTGTAGTGAAGAGCAGTCCCTGGGTACAGCATAGAGAACAGCAATCCCTGTGTATAATATAGATAACACTTGTCCCTGTGTATAGTATAGAGAGCAGGGGTCCCTCTGTGTAATAAAGAGAACAGCCTTTCCTGTGTATAATATGGAGAACAGCAATTCTTGTGCATAATAGAGAGAACAGCAATCAATGTGATTCAGAGACAACAGCCGTCCCTGGGTATAATATAGAGAAAATCAGTTGCTGTATATGATATAGAGAACATGTGTCTCTGTATATTAAAGAGAGTAGAAGTCCCTGTGTGTAACACAGAGAACAACAATCCTTGTGTCAATTAACAGAACAACTGTGCCCATGTATAAGAAGAACAGCAGTCCCTGTGTACAATATGGAGAACAGCAGCCCTGTTCATAATATAGAGAACGGCAGACCCAATGCATAATATGCAGAACATCAGTCTCATATAGGGTACAGCAGTCCCTGTGTCTAACATAGAGAACAGCAGTCACTGTACATAATATATCGAACAGCAGTCCCTCTGTATAATATAGAGAACAACAATAACTGTGCATAACACATAGAACATCAGTCCCTGAGTATAATATAGAGAACAACAAACCCTATGAATAATGTAGAAAACAACAGTCCCAGTTTATAATGTGGAGAACAGTAGTCGCTGTATATAATATAGACATCAATAGTCGCTGTGCATAATATAGAGAACAGCAGTTGCAGTGGAAAATAGAGAGAACATGTGTCTGTACGTATACTGTAGAAAGTCGTGCATAATATAGATAACTGCAATCCCTGTGTATAATATTGAGAACAGCAGTTGATGTGTTTCATAAAGAGAACAGCAGTCCCTATGTATAATATTGAGAACAGCAGTCCCTGTGTGTATTACAGATAAAATCAGTTGCTGTGTATAAATACAGAACTTAAGTCTCTGTGGATACTATAGAGAGCAGGAGTCCCTGTGTGCAATATAGAGAACAGCCTTACCTGGTATAATATGGAGATCATAGTCCTTGTGTCAATTAACAGAATAACTGTGCCTAAAGGAGCAGCAGTCCCTGTGTACAACATGGAGAACAGCAACCCTGTGCATAATATAGAGAACAGTAGACCCAAAGTATAATATTGAGAACAACAGTCTCTTGTGCCTAATATTGAGAACAGTCACTGTACATAATATATCAAACAGCAGTCCCTGAGCATACGATTTAGATTAGTTACAGTGTGGAAACAGGCCCTTCAGTCCAGCGAGTCCACACCGACCCACCACCCACCCATAACACTACGTGCAATTTAGCATGGCCAATTCATCTTTGGACTGTGGGAGGTAACCCGAGCAACCCCACACAGACACGGGGAGAACTTGCAAACTCCACCCAGTCAGTCGCCTGAGGCAGGAATTGAACCCAGGGTCTACTGGAGCTGTGATGCAGCAGTGCTAACCACTGTGCCACCGATTTATAACATCAGTAACGGCAATCACTGTTCATAATACATAGAACATCAGTCCCTAAGTATAACATAGAGAATAGCAAACCCAAAGAATAATGTAGAAAACAACAGCCCCAGCTTATAATGTAGAGAACAGCAGTTGCTGAGTAAAGTATAGAGAACCGCCGTTGCTGTGGAAGATAGACAGTAAATATGTCCCTATGTATACTGTAGAGAGCTGGAGTCACTGTGTATAATATAGAGAACAGCAATCCCTGTGTATAATGTATAAAATAGCAGTCCCTGTGTATAATGTGGAGAACAGCAGTCCTGGTGTATGATGTAGAGAACAGCAGTCCTTGTGCATAAAGTAGAGAACATCAGTCCAGGATACACGATACAGAACAGCACAGCCTGTGTATAGTGTAGAGAGAGATGTACAATGTCGAGATCAGCAGAGCCTTTTTACATTGTACAGACCAGCAGTCCCTGTGTATAATGTGGAGAACAGCAATCCCTGTATTTAATAAAGGGAACAGCAGTCCCTGTGCATAATATAAAGAACATGTGTCCCTGTGTATAATGTAGAGAACAACAATCCCTGTGCATATTGGAGAGAACACCAGTCCCTGTGTAAATTATACAGAGCAGGAGTCTCTGTGTGTGACATTGTGAACAACCTTACCTTTTAGAAATTGGAGAACAGCTGTCCTTGTGGCAATTTACAGAACAACAATGCCCGTGCATAAGAAGGAAAAGCAGTCCCTGTGTACAATATAGGGAACAGCAGTCCCTGTGTACAATATAGGGAACAGCAGTCCCTGTGTACAATATAGGGAACAGCAGTCCCTGTGTTTAATAATAGGAACAGCAGTCCCTGCGTCTAACATAGAGAATAGCAGTCCCTGTATTTAATAAAGAGAGCAGCAGTCCCTGTGCGTAATATAGAGAACAACAGTCCCTGTTTCTCATATAGGGAACAGAAGTCTCTGTGTCTACTGTGGAGAACAGCAGTAACTGTGCATAATTATAGAACACCTGTGTATAATATAGAGCAAATACTGTGAATAACACAGAAAATAGCAGACCCTGTTTATAATGTGGAGAACAGTAGTCCCTGTGTATATTGTGGAGAACAACAAATCCTGTGTCTCATGTATCGAACAGCGGTCCCAGTGTATAATATACAAAAAGCTGTCTCTGAGTGTCTTGTAGAGAACAGTAGTCCATATGTAAAATGTAGAAAATTGCGGTCCTGCGGACATTGTAGACAACAGTAGTTCCTACATATAATATGGAGAACAGCAGTCCCTGTGTTTAATACACACCAGTTTAGAATGTAGGGAACAGCAATCCTGCACACATTGTAGAGAACAGCAGTCCCAACATGTAGTGTAAAGAACAGCAGTCCCTGTGGTTAATAAAGAGAACAGCATTCCCTGTGTATAATATACAGAACAGCAATCCCTGTATTTCATAAAGAGAACAGCAATCTCTGGACGTAATAGAGAGAACAGCATGCCCTGCGCATATTGGAGAGAACCCCAGTCCCTGTGTAAATTATAGAGAGCAGGAGTCCCTGTGCGTAATATTGTGAACAGCCTAACCTGTGCAGAAATTGTAGAACAGTCCTTGTGGCAATTAAAAGAACAACAGTGCCTGCATATAAGAAGGAATAGCAGTCCCTGTGTACAATATGGGAAACAGCAGCCCTGTGCATATTATATAGAACAGCAGACCCTCTGCATAATATAGGGCACAGCAGTTCCTGTGTTTAATAATAGGAACAGGAGTCACTGCGTCTAACATAGAGAACAGCAGTCCCTGTGTGTAATATAAAGAACTACAGTCCCTGTGTCTCATATAGGGAACAGCAGTTCCTGTGTCTAATATAAGGAATAGCATCATTGTGTATAATATACAAAAAACACCTTCCCTGTGTGTAATTTATATAATAGCAGTCACTGTGTATAATATAGAGAACAGCAATCCAACATGCACTGTAGTGAACTGCAGGACCTCTGTACAGTGTCGAGAACGGCAGTCCCTGCATTAAATGTCTGGAACAGCAGAGCCTTTGGACATTGGCGAGACCAGCAGTCCCATTGTATAATGCAGAGAACAACAGTCCCTCTGTACACTATAGAGTACAGCAGTTGCTGTGTGTAATATAGAGAACAACAGTCCCTGTGGCTCATCGAGGGAATTTCAGTTCCATTGTATAATATACAGAACAGCAGTCCCTGATGTGTCTGGTAGAGAACAGTAGTTCCGTGTAAAATGTAGAAAACTGCCATCCTTTGTACACTGTAGAGAACAGTAGTCCTTGCATATAATATAGAGCACAGCAGTGCCTGTGTTTCATAAATAGCACTTTAGAATGTAGAGAACAGCAGTCCTGCGTACATTGTAGAGAACAGCAATCCCAACATATGGTATAAGGAATAGCATTCCATGTTTTTAATAAAGAGAACAGCAATCAATGTGTTTCATAGAGAGAACAGCAGTCTCTGGGTATATTTTAGAAAAAATCAGTCATTGTGTATAATGTAGAGAACATGCGTCCCTGTGTATATTATAGAGAGTAGAAGTCTCCAGTATACAGTATAGAGGGCTGTTGTAGGCTGCAGTGGGGCATTGACAGGATGCAGAAATGGGCTGAGAGGTGGCAGATGGAGTTCAACCTGGATAAATGCAAGGTAATTCATTTTGGAAGGTCGAATTTGAAAGCTGAGTACAGGATTAAGGATAGGATTCTTGGCAGTGTGGAGGAACAGAGGGATCTTGGTGTGCAGGTACCTAGATCCCTTAAAATGGCCACCCAAGTGGACAGTGTTGTTAAGAAAGCATATGATATTTTGGCTTTCATTAACAGGGGGATTGAGTTTAAGAGTTGTGAGATCTTGTTGCAGCTCTATGAAATTTTGGTTAGACCGCACTTGGAATACTGCACCCAGTTCTGGTCGCCCTATTATAGGAAAGATGTGGATGCTTTGGAGAGGGTGCAGAGAAGGTTTACCAGGATGCTGCCTGGACTGGAGGGCTTATCTTATGAAGAGAGGTTGACTGAGCTTTGACTTTTTTCATTGGAGAAAAGGAGAAGGAGAGGGGACCTGATTGAGGTATACAAGATAATGAGAGGCATAGATGGAGTTGATAGCCAGAGACTATTTCCCAGGGCACAAATGGCTAATACGAGGGGTCATAGTTTTAAGCTGGTTGGAGGAAATAGAGGGGAACTCAGAGGCGGGTTCTTTACACAGAGAGTTGTGAGAGCATGGAATGCGTTACCAGCAGCAGTTCTGGAAGCGAGGTCATTGGGACATTTAAGAGACTGCTGGACATGCATATGGTCACAGAAATTTGAGGGTGCATACATGAGGATCAACGGTCGGCACAAAATCGTGGGCTGAAGGGCCTGTTCTGTGCTGTACTGTTCTATGTTCTATGTTCTATGTTCTAAGTCCCTGTGTGTAATATAGAGAACAGCAATCCTTGTGTCAATTAACAGAACAACTGTGCCCGTGTATAAGAAAGAAAAGCAGTCCCTGTGTACAATATGGGGAACAGCAGCCCAGTGCATAATATAGAGAACACCAGTCCCTATTTAAAAAGTTGGGAACAGCGGGCCCTGCGTCTAACATAGAGAATAGCAGTATTTAACAAAGAGAGCAGCAGTCCCTGTACGTAATATAGAGAACAACAGTCCCTGTTTCCCATAAGGGAACAGAAGTCTCATGTGTCTAATGTGGAGAACAGCAGTCACTGTGCATAATTATAGAACAGCAGTCCCTGTGTATAATATAGAGCAAACACTGTGAATAATACAGAAAACAGCAGTCCCTGTTTATAATGTGGAGAACAACAAATCCTGTGTCTCATGTATTGAACAGTAGTCCCAGTGTATAATATACACAAAACTGTCCCTGAGTGTCTTGTAGAGAACAGTAGTCCATGTGTAAAGTGTAGAAAATTGCGGTTCTGTGCACATTATAGAGAACAGTAGTTCCTACATATAATATGGAGAACAGCAGTTGCTGTGTTTAATAAACACCAGTTTACAATGTAGAAAACAGCAGTCCTGCATAAATTGTAGAGAACAGCAGTCCCAACATGTAGTATAAATAAAAGCAGTCCTTGTGGTTAATGAAGAGAACAGCAATCCCAGTGTATAATATACAGAACAGCAATCCCTGTATTTCATAAAGAGAACAGCAGTCTCTGGACGTAATAGAGAGAACAGCACGCCCTGTGTACAATGTAGTGAACAGCAGCCCCTGTGCATAAAAAAGTGAACAGCATTCCCTGTGCATAATGTAGAGAACAGCAACCCCTGTGTCCTACGTGGGAAAAGCAGATCCTGTGTTTAATATAGAGAACAGCAGTCCCTGTGTATAACGTAGAGAACAGCAGCCTCTGTGTTTAATGTACAGAACAGCAGTCCAGTATACACTATACAGAACAGCAGAATCTGTGTACAGTGCAGAGAATGGCAGTCCCTGTATACAGTGTCTAGAATAGCAGAGCCTTTGTACACTGTGGAGAACATCAGTCCCTGTGTGTAATATAGCGAACCGCAGTCCTTGAGTCTGTTATAGAGAACGGCAGTCCCTGTGTACAAAATAGACAACAGCTGTACCTGTGTCTATTCCACAGAATAGCCATCCCTCTGTGCAATACATAGATCTGCAGTCTTGTGTATAACATAGAGAACACCAGTCCCTGTGTACAATGCAGAGAACAGCAGTCAATATGTACAATGTAGAGAAAAGCAGTCCCAGTGTCTATTTTAGAGAACAGCAATCCTTGTGCACAATATGAAGATCAGCAGTCCCTCTGTATAAGGGAGAACATCCTATGTTGATAAAGAGAGCAGCGGACACTACGCAAATCAGAGGGAACAGCAGTCCCCGTGGAAGTTATGAAGAATCGCAATCCCTGTGAATAATGTAGAAAACAGCAGTCCCTGTTTCTAATATAGAGAACAAGAGGCACTGTACATATTATAGAAAACAGCAGTCAGTGTGTTTAATAAAGAGAGTATCAGTCCCTGTATGTAACATAGAGAACAGCAGTCACTGTGTCTCATATAGGGAATAGCGGTCTCTGTGACTGATATAGAGAACTGCAGTCACTGTGCATAATAGATAGAACAACAGTTCCTGTGTATAATACAGAGAACAGCAAACCCTGTGAAAATTGTAGAAAACAGCAATCTCTATTCATAACGTTGAGAACAGTCATCCCTCTGTATGGAGAACAGCAGATCCTTTGTCTCATGTAGAGAACAGCAGTCGATGCGTGTAATGTATAGAACATCAGTCCCTGAGCGTCTGGTAGAGAAGAGTAGCTGTTGTGTAAGATGTAGAGAACAGCGGCCCTGCGTACATTGTAGGGAAGAATCATTGCTGTGTACAGTGTAGAGAACAGCAGTTGCTGTGTTTAATGAAAAGAACACCAATGCCCTGTGTATAACATAGAGAACACATGTCCCTTTGTATGTTATAGAGAGCAAGAGTCCCTCTGTGCAATACCTGTGTATAATATGGAGAACAGCAGTCCTTGTGTCTATTATAGAGGACAACAGTGATCCTGTATAAGAGAGAGCAACAGTCCCAAGGGTACAATATGAAGAACAGCAGTCTCTGTGTGCAAGAGAAAAGACCAGTTCCTGTGTATAATTTGGAGAACAGCTATTCCTGTGCATAATATAGAGAACATGAGTCACTGTGACTATTTTAGAGAACAGTTGTCCTTGTGTATAATGTAGAGAACAGCAGTCCCTGTGTCTATTTTAGAGAACAGCAGTGTCTGTGTATAATATAGAGAACAGAAGTCCTTGTGTATCATATGGAGTCAGCAGTCCCTGCGTATAATATGGGGAACAGCAGTCCCTGTGTATAATACAGAGAAAAGAAGTCGCTGTGTATAATGTAGAGAACACGTGTCCCTGTGCACACAATAGAGACCAGGAGTCCCTCAGTATAATATCGAGAACAGCCTTGACTCTGTATAATATGGAGAACAGCAGTCCTTACGTCAATTATATAGTACAACAGTGCACGTTTGGAGAGCGAATAGCATTCTCGATGTACAGCTGTCCCTGTGTAAAAAAAATGTTTACAGCAGCCCCTGTGTAGAATAGAGAGAACAACAGTCCCTGCGTAGAGTCTGGAGAACATCAGACTATATATGTGTATAATGTAGAGAATAGCAGTTGCTGTGCCTATTTTAGAGAACAGCATTCCCTTTGTATTATATAGGGAACAACAGTCCATGTGTCTATTTCAGAGAAGAGCTGTGCATAATATAGGGAACAGCATTCCCTGTGTATAATGTAGAAGAACACCATTCCCTGTGTTTAGTAAAGAGAGCAGCGGGCCCTGTGTATAATATAGAGATCATTAGTCCCTATGCATAATATGGAGAACAGGAAATCCTGTGAATAATGTAGAAAACAGCAGTCCAAGTTTCTAATGTGGAGAACTGTAGTCTCTGTGTATATTGTAGAGAACAGCAGTCCCTGTGTGTAATATAGAGAACAGCTGTCCCTGAGTGTCTGGTAGAGAACAGTAGTACCCGGGTAAAATGTAGGAAATTTTGGTCCTGCAGATATTGTAGAGAACAGTACTCCCCACATATAATATGGACAACAGGAGTAACAACATTTAATAAATGGCAGTTTAGAATGTAGAGAACAGTGAACATGTGTACATTATAAAGAACAGCAGTTCCTGTGTTTAATAAAGAGAACAGCAATCTATGTATATAATATAGAGAACAGCAATCCCTGTGTATAATATAGAGAACAGCAATCCCTGTATTTCATAAAGAGAACAGCCGTCCCTGTGTATAATATAGACAACAGCAGTCACTGTGCATAATATAGAGAACATGTGCTCCGATGTATATTATAGAGAGCAGGGGTCTCTCTGTGTGATATAGAGAACAGCCTTACCTGTGTATAATATGGAGAACACCACTCCTTGTGTCAATGAACAGAACAACAATGCCCATGGATTAGAGAGAACAGAAAGTCCCTGTGTACAATAAGGAGAACAGCAGCCCTGTATTTCATAAAGTGAACAGCAGTCCCTGTGTATAATATAGAGGACAACAGTTCCTGTTTATAATATAGGGAATATGTGTCCCTGTGTATATTATACAGAGCAGGGGTCCCTGTCCATAATATAGACAACAGCCTTACCTGTGTATAATATGGAGAACAGCAGTATATGTGTCAATTAACAGAGGATCACAGCCCGTGTATAAGAAGGAACTGCAGTCCCTGTGTACAATATTGAGAACAGCAGCTCTGTACATAATATAGAAAACAGCAGACCCTATGCATAACATAAAGAACATCAGTCTCTGTGTCTCATGTAGAGCACAGCAGCCTCTTTGTATAATACACAGAACAGCAGTCAATGTGCAGATTAGATAGAACAGCATTCCCCATGTTTACTAAAGAGAGCAGCAGTGCCTGTGTTTAATATAGCGAATAGCAGTCCCTGTGTCTCATATAGGGTACAGCAGTCCCTGTGTCTAATATAGAGAACAGCAGTCACTGTGCATAATATATTGAATCGCTATCCCTGCGTATAATATAGAGAACAGCAATCCCTTTATTTCAAAAAGAGAACAACAGTCCCGGTGTATAATATACAGAACATGTGTCCCTGTGCATAATACAGAGAACAACAAACCCTGTGAATAATGTAGAAAACAACAGTCCCTGTTTATAATGTGGAGAACAGTAGTCCCTGTGTGTATTGTGGAGAACTGCAGTCCTCTGTCTCATGTAGAGAACAGCAGTGGATGCGTATAGTGTAGAGAACAGCTGTCTATGAGTGTATGGAAGAGAATAGCAGTCCATGTGTGAAATGTAGAGAACAGCGGTCCTGCGTACATTGTAGGGAAGAACATTCCCTGTGTACATTGTAAAGAACAGCAGTCAATGTTTTTAAAAAACAGAATAGCAATACCCATGTAAAATATAGACAACCCATGTCACTGTGTGTAATATATAAAGCAGGAGTCACTGTGTATAATACCGAGAACAGTCTTACCTGTGTATAATATGGAGAACAGCAGTCCTTGTGTCACATATACAGAACAACAGTGCCCGTGTATAAGAGAGAGCAGCAGTCCCTGTGTATATAAAAAAAAGTGATCAGCACTCCCTGTGTATAACATAGAGAATAGCAATCCTGCATCTCATGTTGGGAACAACAGTTCATGTGTCTAATATACGGAACAGCAGTCCATGTGTATAGTATAGTGAACAGCATTCCATGTGTATAATGTATAAAACAGCAGTCACTGTGTACAACGTGGAGAACAGTAGTCCTTGTGTATAAGAGAACAGCAGTCTCCCTGCACACTACAGAGAACAGCAGTCCCTGTATGTAATATAGAGAACAGCAATCCCTTAGTACAAAATAGACAACAGCTATACCTGTGTCGATTCCTCAGAACAGCCATCTCTCTATACAATACAGAGATCAGCCATTCCTTATGATAATATAAAGAACAGCAGTCCCTGCGCACATGCAGAGAGCAGCAGTGCCTATGTTTAATATAGCAAATAGCAGTCCCTGTGTCTCATATAGGGTACAGCAGTCCCTGTGTCTAATATAGAGAACAGCAGTCACTGTGCATAATATATAGAATCGCTATCCGTGTGTATGATATAGAGAACAGCAATCCCTGTATTTCATAAAGAGAACAACAGTCCCGGTGTATAGCATACAGAACATGTGTCCCTGTGTGTAATACGGAGAACAGCAAACCCTGTGAATAATGTAGGAAACAACAGTCCCTGTTTATAATGTGGAGAATAGTAGTCCCTGTATGTATTGTGGAGAACTGCAGTCCTCTGTCTCATGTAGAGAACAGCAGTTGATGCACATAATGTAGAGAACAGCTGCCCATGAGTGTATGGAAGAGAACAGTAGTCCTTGTGTATAACGTGGAGAACAGAAGTCCCTGTGTATGTTGGAGAGAACAGCAGTCGATGCGTATAATAGCTGTTCCTGAGTGTATGGTAGAGAACAGTAGTCCCTGTGTAAAATGTAAAGAACGGCGGTCCTGCGTACATTGTCGGGAACAGCAGCCCCTGTGTACAGCGCAGAGAACAGCAGTCCATGTGTTTAAAAATGGAACAGCAATATAATATAGAGAACACGTGTCCCTGTGTATAACATAGAGAACAGGAGTCCCTCTGTGTAATGCAGAGAATAGTCTTAGCTGTGTATATTATGGAGAACAGCAGTCCTTGTGTCACATATACAGAATAACAGTCCCCGTGTATATGAGAGAGCAGCAGTCCCTGTGTATAAAAAAAATCAGAACTCCCTGTTTATAACACAGAGAACAGCAATCCCTGTGTCTCATGTAGGGAACAACTGATCCTGTGTTTAATATAGGGAACAGCCGTCCTTGTGTATAGTATAAAGAACTGCATTTCTTGTGTATAATGTATAAAATAGCCATTCCTGTGTTCAACGTGGAGAACAGCAGTCCCTGTATATAATGTAGAGAACAGCAGTCTCTCTGTACACTATGGAGAACATCAGTCCCTGTGTGTAATATAGAGAACAGCAATCCCTGTACAAAATAGACAACAGCTATATATGTATCTATTCCACAGAACAGCCATCCCTCTGTAGAGTACAGAGATCTGCAGTCCCTGTGTATAAGGCAGAGAACAACCGTCCCTATGTATAATACAGATAACAGCAATCACGGCGTACAATCTAGAGCACAGCAGTCCATTTGTGCAATGTAGAGAACAGCAGTGCCTCTGTATATTGCACAGAACAGTAATTCCAGAGTATAATATGAAGAATAGTAGTGCCTGTGTTTAATAAAAGTAGAAAGAACAACAGTCTCTTTGTTTATTGTACAGAAAAAAAGCCCTCAATATATTATGGAGAACAGCAGTCCCTGCTTAGATTGTAGAAAAGAGCTGCCCTGTGTCTATTACACAGAACAGCTGTCCCTATATATAATATAGAGAACAGCAGTCCCTTGGTACAGTAACAGTCCCTGTGTAAAATGTGGAGAACAGCAGTCATGCGTACATTGTAGGGAACAGCAACCCCTGACCATAGTGCAGAGAACAGCAGTCCCTGTGTTTAATGAAAAGAACAGCAAAACCTGTGTATTATAGAGAGAACAGAAGTCGCTGTGTATAGTATAGAGAACACATGACCCTGTGCATGTTATAGAGAGCAGGAGTCCCTCTATGTAGTACAGAGAACAGTCTTACTTGTGTATAGTAAGCAGTCCTTGTGTCAATTATGCAGAACAACAGTACACTGTGTATAATGTACAAAATAGCAGTCCCTGCGTATAATGTGGAGAGCAGTAGTCCTTTTGTATAATGTTGAGAACAGCAGTCCCTGTGTGTAACATAGAGAACAACAGTCCCTGTGTATAATACAGTGGACAGCAGTCACTGCGCACAATGTCATTGTGTACAATGTAGAGAACAGCAGTCCACGTGAACAATGCAGTGCCGTTGTAAAGAACAGTAATCTCTGAGTATAATATGGAGAACAGCAGTGCCTGTATTTAATATAGGGAACTGCAGTCCCTGTGTATGATACAGATAACAGTAGTCACAGAGTATAATATAGAGAACAGGAATCCCTTTGTATATTATAAAGCAGGGGTCCCGCTGTGTAATATAGAGAACAGCCTTACCTTTGTATAATATGGACAACAGTCCTTGTGTCCATTATACAGAAGAACAGTTCTCATGTAAAAGAGAGACCAGCAGTCCCTTCTTGCAATATAGAGAACAGCAATCCCTGTGTGTAAAAAAGTGAACAGCACTCCCTGTGTATAACATAGAGAACAGCAAACCATGTGTCCCATGTCAGGAACAGGTAATCCTGTGTATAACATAGGAAACAACAGTGCCTATGTATAATGTAGAGAACAGCAGTCCAGCACATACTGTATAGAATAGAAGAACCTGTGTATAGTGTAGAGAAAGACTGTCCCTGTATAAAATGTCTAGAATAGCAGAGCCTTTGCACACTGTAGAGAACAGCAATCCCTGTGCGTATTTTAGTGAACAGCAGTGTCTGTCGATAATACAGAGAACAACAGTCCTTAAGTGCAATATAGCGAACAGCAGTCCCTGCATCTATTATACAAAAAGGCAGTCTCTGTGTACAAAATAGGAAATAGCTGTACCTGTGTCTATTCCACAGAACAGTCGTCCCTCTGTACAATATAGAAATCTGCAGTCCCTGTGTATAATATAGAGAACAACAGTCCCTGTGTATATATTAGAGAACAACCGTCCCAGCGCACAATGCAGAGAACAGCAGTCACTGTATCTATTTTAGAGAACAACAGTGCCTGTGTATAACATAGAGAACAGCAGTCCTTGTGTACAATATGGAGAACATCAGACCTTGTATATAACATAGGGAACTGCATTCCCAGTGTTTAGTAAAGGGAGCAGCAAACTCTGTATATTATAGGGAGCAGTAGTCCCTGTGTATTACATAGAGATCAGCAGTCCCTGTGTACAAAATAGGCAACAGCAGTCACTGTGAATAATGTAGAAATCAGAAGTCCCTGTTTCTAATGTGGAGAACAGCAGTCCCTGTTTCTAATGTGGAGAACAGCAGATCCTGTGTTTCAGGTAGAGAACAGCAGTCCCTGTGTTTAATAAACAACATTTTAGAATGTAGTGCGCAGCAGTCCTGCGTCCATTGCAGAGAACAAAAGTCCCAACATATAGTGAAATGAACAACAGTCCCTGTGTATAATATAGAGAACTGAAGTTGCTGTGTATAATATAGAGAGCATGTGTCTCAGTGTATATTATAGAGAGCAGAAGACCCTGCGTGTAATAGAGAGAACAGCAGTCCCTATGTGTAACATGGAAAACAGCAGTCCATGTGTCAATTAACACAACAACAGAACCCATGTATAAAAAGTAACAGCAGTCCCTGTGTACAATATGGAGAACAGCAGCCCTGTTCATAATATAGAGAACAGTAGGCCCAATGCATAATATACAGAAGAACTGTCCCTGTGATTCAGAATGGGAACAGCAGTCTATGTGTCTCATGTAGGGAAATGCAGTCTCTGTGTCTAATATAGAGAACAGCAGTCACTGTCCGTAACATACAGAACAGCTGTCCCTGTGAATAATATAGAGAACAGCAGTCAATGTGTATAAATAGGGAACAGCTGGCCTTGAGTTTATTGTTGAGAACAGTCATCAATGTGTAAAATATAGAGGACAGCGGTCCTGCGTACATTATAGAGAAGAGCAGTCCCTTTGTTTCATAAAAAGAACAGCAATACCTGTGTGTTACATAGAGAACAGTAATTGCTGTGTATAATACAGATAACACTATCCCTGTGTATTGTACATAGGGACAGTTTTTCTATACAGTATTCGAGTTGTCTATATTACGCACAGCTTTCGGAGTTCTCTATACTATACACAGGGACTGCTGTTCACTTTATTAAATGCAGATACTTCCCTCTGGACAATACAAGAATTCAGTCCATGTGTATAAAAAAAGTGAACAGCACTCAGTGTGTATAACATGTAGGGAAGAGCAGTCCCTTGTATAAAATAGAGAACAGCAATCCCTGTGAATAATAAAAAAAACTCCCTGTGTATAATATAGAGAACAGCAGTCCTTGTGTATAATGTAGAGAACAGCAGTCCAGCATACTTTGTGGAGAACAGAAGAACCAGTATACATTGTTGAGACGTGCAGTCCCTGTGTATAATGGAGAGAACAGCAGTCCCTCTGTACACTGCAGAGAACAGAAGTCACTGTGTGTAATATAGCAAACAGCAGTTCCAATGTATAATGCAGAGAACAGCTGTCCGTGAGTGTCTGGTACAGAACAGTAGGTCCTGTGCAAAATGTATGACACTGCGGTCCTGCATACATTGCAGAGAACAGTAGTCCCTACATATAAAATAGACCGTAACAGTCCCTGTGTTTAATAACCAGCAGTTTAGAATGTAGCGAACAGCAGTCCTGCGTATATTGTAGAGAACAGCTGTCCAACATATGATATAAAGAACAGCAGTCCCTGTGTTTAGTAAAGAGAATAGCAGTCCCTGTGTATAATACAGAACAGTGGGCCCTGTGTATAATATAGCGAGGATCAGTTGCTGTGCATAATATACAGAACATGTATCCCTGTGTATATTATAGAGAGCAGGGGTCCCTGTGTGTAATATGGAGAACAGCAGCCCTGTGTTTTATAATGGGAACAGCAGTCATTGCGTCCAATAGAGAGAACAGCAGTCACTGTGTTTAATATAGAGAGCAACAGTCATTGTGAATAATTTGCAGAACAGCAAACCTGAGAATAATGCAGAAAACAGCAGTCCCTATTTCTAATGTGGAGAACAGTAGTCCCCGTGTATATTGTAGAGAATAGCACAGAGAACAGCAGTCCCACTGCATATTTTAGAAAACAGCAGTCCTTGTATATTATATAGAGAACAGCAGTCTTTGTGTATGAAATAGAGAACAGCAGTCCCTGTGTTTAACAAAGAAAATAGCAGACCCAGTGTGTAACTAGAGAACAGCAGTCCCTATGTATAAAATAGAGAACAGTAGTCCCTGTGCTCATGCAGAGAACAACAGTGACTGTGTACAATGTAGAGAACAGCAGCCCATGTGTTCAACATGGAGAACAACAGTGCCTGTGTACATTGTAGAGGACAGAGTCCCTGAGCATATTATAGAGATCAGCAGTCTTTGTGTATGACAGAGAGGACCGCAGTCGCTTTGTCTATTACGGAGAACAGCAGTTCCTGTGTATAATATAGAGAACACTAGTCCCTGTGTCTATTATAGAGAACATCAGTCCCTATGTACAATGGAGATCAGCAGTCCTTGTGCACAATGGAGATAAAAGAAGTATCTGCATTTAATAAAGTGAACAGCAGTCCCTGTGTATAGTATAGAGAACTCCGAAAGCTGTGCGTAATATAGACAACTCGAATACTGTATAGAAAAACTGTCCCTATGTACAATACAGAGAACAGCAGTCCCTCTGGGTACTCTCAAGAACAGCAGTGCCTATGTACAGTATAGAGAACAGCAGGCCCTGTGTATGATATAGAGAACAGTAGTTCCTGTGTATAATACAGAGAGTAGCATTTGCTCTGTGTAATGTAGAGAACGTGAGTCCTTGTGCGTAATATAAAGAACAGCTGTTCCTGTTTATTATATATAGACTAGCACACCCTAAGTATAATTCAGAGAATAGCAGTCCCTGTGTATATTAAAGAGAACAGTTCCTGTGTATAATAAAGAGAACAACAGTCCATATGTCTATTATAGAGAACTAAAATGGCTGCGTATAATGTAGAGAACAGCAGTTTCTGTGTATAATATAGAGAACATGAGTCACAGTGTGTAATGCAGAGAACAGCAGACGCTGTGTATAATATGGAGAATAACAGTCCATGTATATAATGTAAGAAAAAGCAGTCGCTGTGCATAATGTGGAAAACAGTAGTGCCTGTGTATATTGTAGAGAACAGCAGTCCTGGTGTATAATGCACAGAACAGTAGTCCTTCATTCACTCTGGAACAGCACAATCTGTGTACAGTGTGCAGAACGGAAATCCTGGTGTACAATTTTTAGAAAAGCAGAGCCTGTGTACAATATAGAGAACAGCAGTCCCTATGTCTATTAAAGAGAACGGCTGTCCCTGTATACAAAATAGAGAATAGCTGTCCCTGTGTGTACTACAGAAAGCAGCAGTCTCCATGTATTTTATACAGAACAGAAATCCCTGCAAATTCTATTGAGAAAAACTGTTCCTATGTATAATATATAGCACAGCAGTCCCTCTATACAATATGGAGATGGCCAGTCCCTGTGTATGTCATGGTGATCTACAGTCCTTGTGTATAACATAAAGAACAGAAGTCCTTGCGGACAAATGCAGAGAACAGCAGTCACTGCGTACAATATAGAGAACAACAGTACCTCTGTGCATGGTAAGGAATAGCAGTCCTTGAGTATAATATAGAGAAGAGCAGTCCCTGTGTATAATATAGCGAACAACAGTCTCTGTCTGTATGATACAGAAGAGGAGTCATAGAGTCACATTAGTTATAGCATGGAAACAGACTCCCCGGTTCAACCAGTCCAGGCCTATCAGACATTCCAAACCAATCTAGTGCCACCTGCCAGCACCTGGTCCAAACCCCTCCAAACTCTTCACATTCATATACCCATTCAGATGCCTTTTAAATGTTGCAACTGACGAGCCTCCACCACTTCCCCTGGCAGCTCATTCCACACACGTAACACCCTCTGAGTGAAAAAGTTGCCTCTTTGGTCTCTTTTTTCTCTTTCCCCTCTCATCCTCAAACTATGTCCTCTAGTTCTCGACTCCCCAACCCAGGAAAAACAATACTTAGTCAATTTATCTTAACCATGCCCCCCATGATTTTATAAACCTCTATAAGGTCATCCCTCAGCCTCTGACGCTCCAGGGAAAACAACCCTAGCGTATTCAACCTCTCCCTGTACCTCAAATCCTCCAAACCTGGCAACATGCTTGTCAATTTTTTCTGAACCCTTTCAAGTTTCACAACATCTTTCCGATAGGAGGGAAACCAGAATTGCACGCAGCATTCCAACAGCGGCCAGACCAATGTCCTATACAGCCGCAACATGACCTCCCGACTCCTGTACTCAATTGTCTGACAAATAAAGGAAAGCATACCAAATGCAGTCTCTGTGTCTAATACAGAGAACAGCAGTCACTCTGCATAATATTTCAAACAGCAGTTCCTGTGTATAATATAGAGAACAGCAAACTCTGTGAATTATGTAGAAAACAGCAGACCCTGTTTGTAATGTGGAGAACAGCAGATCCTCTGTCTCATGTAGTGAACAGCAGTCCCTGCGTATAATGTAGTGAACAGCTGTGTATGATAGAGAACATTCGTTCCTGTGGAAAATATAGAGAGCAGCGGTCCTACATACATTACAGGGAATAGCAGTCCCTGTGTATAGTGTAGAGAAAAACAGTCCTACATAGAATCCCTGCAATTAATAAAGAGAACAGCGATCCTTGTGCATTATATAGAGAACAGTTATTGTGTGTACAATGTAGAGAATAGCAGTCACTGTGCCTATTTTAGAGAACAGCATTCCCTGTGTATAATGTCTAGAACAGCAGTCCCTCTGGCCATTTTTGAGAACAGCAGTCCCTGCATATTATATAAAGAACAGCATTCCCTGTGTTTAGTAAAGAGAGCAGCAGATCCTGTGTATATTATTGGGAACAGCAGTTTCTGTGTATAACACAGAGATCAGCAGCCCCTATGTATAATATGGAGAACAGCAAACTCTGTGAATAATGTAGAAAACAGCAGTCCCTGTTTATAATGTAGAGAACAATAGTCCCTGTGTATATTATGACAAACAGAAGATCCTATGTCTCATGTAGAGAACAGCAGTCCCTGTTTAATAAAGAGAACAGCAATCCCTTTATATAATACATAGAACAGCAATCCCTGTATTTGAGAAAGAGAACAGCAGTCCCTCTGTATTAAACAATGAATAGGAGTCCCTGTGTACATTATAGAGAACAGCAGTTGCCGTGTATAATGTAGAGAACATGTGTCCCAGTGTATATTATAGAGAGCATAATTCCATCGCTGTATTACAGACAACAGACTTTCCTGTGTACATTATGGAGAACAGCAGTCCTTATATCAAGTATACAGAACAACAGTGCCCGTGTGTAACAGAGAACAACAGTCCCTGTGTACAATATGGAGAACAACAGTCCCTGTGTATTATATAGAGAGCATTAGTCACTGCGTATAATATAGATAACAGCTATCCCTGTGTAAAATATAGAGAACAGCAGTCCCTGTGTCGAGTTTAGAGAACAGCAGTGCCTGTGTATAATGTAGAGAACAGCAGTACATGTTTACAATATGGAGAACAGTAGTCCCTGTGTACAATATAGAGAACAGCATTTCTTGTTTATAAAAAAATTGTACAGCACTCTATGTGCATAATATAGAGATCAGCAGAACCCGTGTACAATATGGAAAACAGCTATCCATATGTATAATACAGCCATTCCTGTGTTTCATAAAGAAAATAGCAGTTCCTGTGGATAAAGTAATGAACAGGAGTCCCTGTGTATAATATAGAGAACATCAGTTGCTGTGTATACAATAGAGAACATGTGTCCCTGTGTGTATTATAGAGAGCAGGAGTCCATCTGTGTAATACAGAGAACAGCCTTCCCTGTGTATAATATGGAGAACAGCAGTCCTTGTGTCAAGTTTACAGAACAACAGTGCCTGTGTGTAAGAGAGAACAACAGTCCCTGTATATAAAAAAGCTAAGCCTTTGTACAATATAGAGAATAGCTATCCCTGTCTATAATAGACAGAACATGAGTCACTGTGTACAATATAGAGAACAGGTATCCCTGTGTACAATATTGAGAACTGCAGTCCCTGTGTCGAGTTTAGAGAAAAGTAGTGACTGTGTATAATGTAGAGAACAGCAGTACCTGTTTACGATATGGAGAACAGCAGTCCCTGTGTATAATATAGAGAGCAGCAACCCTGTGAATAAGGTGGAGAACAGTAGTCCCTGTGTATATTGTGGCCAACAGCAGATACTACATCTCATGTGGAGAACAGCAGTCAGTGCATATAATGTAGAGAACAGTAGTCCCTGTGTAAAATGTAGAGAACAGTGGTCCTGCATACATTGTAGGGAAGAACAGTCCCTGTGTACAGTGCAGAGCACAGCTATCCCTACATATAATATGGAGAACAGCAGTCCTAGTGTTTAATAAATAGAACAACAATCCCTGTGTATAAATTAGAGAACATCAAACCCTGATAATAATGTAGAAAATAGCAGTCCCCGTTTCAAGTATGGAGAATAGTAGTCCCTGAGTACATTGTTGAGAACAACACATCCCTGAGTGTCTGGTAAAGAACAACAGTCCCTGTGTTTAACAAACAGCAGTCCAGAATGTCGAGAACAGGGGTCCTGTGTACATTGTAGAGGTCAGCAGTTCTGACATATTATATGGATAACAGCACTCACAGTGTATAAAATGGAGAACAGCAGTCCCTGTGGAAAATATAGAGAACATATGGTCCTGTGTATATTATAGAGAGCAGGTGTCCCTGTATCTAATATAGAGAACAGCCTTACCTATGCATAATATTGAGAACAGTATTCCTTGTGTATATTATAAAGCACAATGGTGCCTATGTTTCAGAGAAAATAGCATTCCCTGTGTACAATACAGAGAGGAGCAGTTGCTGTGTATAATATGGAGAACAGCAGACCCTCTGTATAATGAGATCAGCAGTCCCTGTATACAATGCCCTGTGTCTAATACAGGGAACAGCAATCCCCATGTGTAATGTATAAAATAGCAGTACCTGTGTACAATGTGGATAACAGTAGTCCTTGTATGTATTATAGAGAATAACAGTCCATGTGGATAATGTAGTGAACAGCAGTCCAGCATGCAGTGTGGACAATAGGAGAACCTTTCTCCAGTGTACAGAAAGGTAATCCCTCTATAAAATGTCTAGAACAACAGAGCCTTTGTACATTGAAGAGACCAACAGTCCCATGTGTATAATATAGAGAACAGCAGCCCTTCTGTAAACTATAGAGAACAGCAGAAACTATGTGTAATACAGAGTACAGCAGTCCCTGATTTTATTATGCAGAACAGCAGCCCCAGGGAAAAGGAGAGAACAGCTGTACCTGAGTCTATTCTACAGAAGAGCAGTGCCTATGAAGAATGTAGAGAAGAGCATTCTTTCTGTACAATACAGACATCTGCAGTCCCATGGTATAACAGAAAGAACAGTCCCTGTGTATAACATTAGATTAGATTACTTACAGTGTGGAAACAGGCCCTTCGGCCCAACAAGTCCACACCGCCCTGCCGAAGCGTAACCCACCCATACCCCTACCTCTACATCTACCCCTTACCTAACACTATGGGCAATTTAGCATGGCCAATTCACCTGACCTGCACATCTTTGGAGTGTGGGAGGAAACCGGAGCACCCGGAGGAAACCCACGCAGACACGGGGAGAACGTGCAAACTCCACACAGTCAGTCGCCTGAGGCGGGAATTGAACCCGGGTCTCTGGCGCTGTGAGGCAGCAGTGCTAACCACTGTGCCACCGTGCCGCCCACTAAGGACAACAGTCACCACATATAATGTAGAGAACAGCAGTCACTGCATACAATGTAGAGAACAGCAGTCCATGTGCGCAATGTAGAGAACAACAGTGCCTTTGTACATTGTGGAGAACACTAGTCTCTGAATATAGTACAGAGAACAGCAGTCCCTGTGTTTAATAAAGAGAACAGCAGTCCCTGTGTATGATAGAGAGAATGACAGTGTCTGTGTTTATTACACAGAAGATCAGTCCTGTGTATAATATAGAGAACAGCAGTGGCTGTGTATAATATACAGAACACTAATCACTGTGTTTAATGAAGAGACAGCCGTCCCTGTATATAATAAAGAGAACACCAGTACCCGTGTATACTATAGAAAACAGCAGTCGCTCTGCACAATGTAGAGAACATGAGTCACTGTATAATATAGAGAATAGGTATCCCTGTTTTCCCTGTTTATAATATAGAGAGCTGCAGTCCATGTGTACAATATAGAGAACAGAGGTACCTGGGTATAAATGCAGAGAACAGCAATCACTGTGAATATTTTAGAGATCAGCAGTGCGTGTCAATATTGTAAAGAACAGCAGTCACTGTGCATAATATTTAGAACAGCAGTTCCTGTGTATAATATAGAGAACAGCAAACCCTGTGAATAATGTAGAAAACAGCAGTCCTTGTTTATAATGTGGAGAACAATAGTCTCTCTGTCTAACGCAGAGAACAACAGATCCTGGGTCTCATGTAGAGAACAGCAAGCGATGCGTATAATGTAGAGAACAACAGTCGATGCGTATAATGTGGAGAACAGCTGTCCCTGAGTGTATGGTAAAGAACAGTAATCCCTGTGCAAATGATCCTGCATATATTGCAGGGAAGAGCAGTCCCTGTGTACAGTGTAGAGAACACCGGTCCTTCTTACATTGTAGGGAAGAGCAGTCCCATTGTTTAATAAAGAGAACAGTAATCCCTGTGTATAAATAGAGACCAGCAGTCGCTCTGTATAAAGAAAGGAGACTTGCCTCGTGTACATTATAGAGATCAGGAATCCCTCTGTGTAAAATAGAGAACAGCCTGACATGTGTATAATATGGATAATAACAGTCCTTGTGTCAATTATACAGAGCAACAGTGCCCACATATAAGAGAGAACAGCAGTGCCTGTGTACAATATAAAGCACAGCAGCCATGTGTATAAAAATGTGAACAGCAATCTCTGAGTATAATATAGACAACAGCAGAGCCTTTGTAAAATATAGAGAACAGATATCCCTGTTTGTAATAAAAAAGAACATGAGTCACTTTATAATACAGAGAACATCTATCCCTGTGAACAATATGGAAAACAATAGTCCTTCTGTCTGTTTTAGAGAACAGCAGTGCCTGTGCATAATGTAGAGATCAGCAGACCCTGTGTACAATAGGGAGAACAACTATCCCTGTGTGTAATGTAGAGAACAGCAGTTCCTGTGTCTAGTTTAGAGAACAGCAGTGCCTGTACATAATATACAGAACAACAGTCCTTATGTCTGTTTTAGAGAACACCAGTGCCTGTGCACAATATAGAGAACATCATTTCCTGTGTTTAGTAAAGAGAGCAGCAGCCTCTGTGTCTCATATAGGGAACAGCAGTCTATGTGTCTCATATAGGTAGCAGCAGTCCCTCTGTGTAATATCGAGAACAGCAGTCACTGTGTACAATATGGAGAATTGTATGATAGAGAGAATGACAGTGTCTGTGTTTATTACACAGAGGATCAGTCCTGAGTATAATGTAGAGAACAGCAGTCCCTGTGTCTATTATAGAGAACAGCAATTTCTGTGTATAATACAGAGAACACCGGTCCATGTGTCTATTATGGAGAACATCAGTTCCTATGTACAATATGGTACATGTGCATAATTGAGAGAATACCACTTCCTGTGTACAATTTCGATAAGAGCAGTCCCTGCCTGAAATGGAAAGAACAGTAGTCTCTGTGTCGAATATAGAGAACAGCAGCCCCTGTGTCTAATATAGAGAACATTGGTGGCTGTGTATAATATACAGAACATAAATCCCTGTGTTTAATAAAGAGAACAGCCTCCCAGTGTAGAAGAATGAAAACACCAGTGCCTGAGCATACTATAGAAAACAGCAGTCCCTGCGCACAATGCAGACAACAGCAGTCACTGCGCACAATGTAGAGAACAGCAGTCCATGTATGCAATGTAGAGAATAGCAATGACTCTGTACATTGTGGAGAACACTAGTCTCTGAACATAATATAGAGAACAGCAGTCCCTATGTATAATACAGAGAACACTGGTCCTTGTGTCTTTTATGGAGAACATCAGTCCCTGTGTACGAAATGGAGAACATCAGTCCCTGTGCATAATTGAGAAAATACTAGTTCCTGTGTACAATTTTGAGAACAGCAGTCCCTGCCTGCGGTGGAAAGAACAGCACTCCCTGTGTCTAATATAGAGAACATCGGTGGCTGTGTATAGTATACAGAACATGAGTCCCTGTGTTTAATAAAGAGAGCAACCTCCATGTATATAAGAAAGAGAATACCAGTGCCCATGTAGACTATAGAAAACAGCAGTCCCTGTGCACAATATAGAGAACATGAGTCACTCTGTATACTATAGAGAACAGATATCTCTGTGTATAACATAGAGAAGTCCCTGTGTACAATATAGAGAACAGCAGTTGCTGTGTCGATTTTAAAGAACAGTAGTGCCTGTGATTAACATAAGAACAGCAGTCACTGTGCTTAATATATAGAACAGCAGTCTCTGAGTATAATATAGAGAACAGCAAAGACTGTGAATAATGTAGAAAACTGCCATCCCTGTTTATATTATGGAGAACAGTAATCCCTGTGTCTAACACAGAGAACAGCAGATCTTGTGTCTCATGCAGAGAATATCAGTCGATTCGTATAATGTAGAGAACAGCTGTCCCTGAGTGTATGGTAGAGAACAGTAGTCTCTGTGCAAAATGTACAGAACAGCGGTCCAGCTTACATTGTAAGGAAGAACAGTCACAGTGTACAGTGTAGAGAATAGCAGCCCTGCTTACATTTTAGGGAAGAGTAGTCCCTGTGTGCAGTGTGGAGAACAGAAATCCCTATGTGTAATATAGAGAATAGCAGTCGCTGTGTATAATATAGAGAACAGCAGTCGCTGTGAAGAATATAGAGAACACTTGTCCCTCTGTATGTTATAGAGATCAGGAGTCCATCTGTGTAATATAGAGAACAGCCTTACCTGTGAATAATATGGAGAACGGCACTCTTGTGTTAATTATGCAGAACAACAAAGCCCATGTATAAGAGAGAACAGCAGTCTTTGTGTACAATGTGGAGAAGAACATTCCCTGTGTATAAAAAAAAGAACACCACTGTCTGTGTATAATATAGAAAACAGCAGTCGCTGTGTCGATTTTAAAGAACAGCAGTGCCTGTCATTAATATAAGAACAGCAGTCGCTGTGTCGATTTTAAAGAACAGCAGTGCCTGTCATTAATATAAGAACAGCAGTCACTGTGCTTAATATATAGAACAGCATTCCCTATGTACAAAAATGTGAACAGCACTCCATGTGCGTAATGTGGAGATTAGCAGACCCTGTGTACAATTTGCAGAACAGCTGTCCCTGTGTAAAATATAGAGACCTGTGTCTATATATACCTGTGTCTTTTTTAGAAAATAGCAATGCCTGTGTATATCATAGAGAACAGCAATCCTTGTGTCTATTTCAGGGAACAGCAGTTCCTGTATCTACTTTAGAGAAGAGCAGTGCCCGTTTGTCATATAGAGAACAACAGTCCCTGTGTCTATTTTAGAGAACTCCAGTGCCTGTGCATAATATAGAGAACAACATTCCCTGCATTTAATAAAGAGAGCGGCAGACCCTATGTCTCCTATAGGGAACAGCAGTCCCGCTGTGTAATATAGAGAACAGCAGTCACTGTATATAATATGGAGAACTGCAAAACCTGAGAATAATGTAGAAAACAGCAGTCTCTGTTTCTAATGTAGAGAACAGTAGTCCCTGTGCATTTTGTAGAGAACAGCAGATCCTGTGTACAATATGGAGAACACCAATGTCTGTGCATAATGTGGAGAGCAGCGTGTTTAATAAAGAGAGCAGCAGATACAGTGTTTCATATAGAGATCAGCAGTCCTTGTGTCTCATATAAGGAACAGCAGTCCCTGTATCTAATAAAGAGAACAGCAGTCACTGTATAATGTATAATATAGAGAACAGCAGTCCCTGCGCACAATGTAGAGAGCAGCAGTCCATGTGTGCAATGTAGAGAATAGCAGTGGCTCTGTACATTGTGAAGAACACTTGTCTCTGAATATAATACAGAGAACAGAAGTACCTCTGTATATTGTGGAGAACACTTGTCTCTGAATATAGCCCCTGCGTTTTGTAAAGAGAACAAGCAAACCCTGTGTATGATAGAGAGAATGACAATGTCTGTGTTTATTACACAGAAGATCAGTCTTGTGTATAATGTAGAGAACAGCAGTCCCTGTGTCTATTATAGAGAACAGCAGTCCCTATGTATAATACTGAGAACACCTGTCCTTGTGTCTATTATGGGGAACATCAGTTCCTATGTACGATATGGTACATGTGCATAATTGAGAGAATACCACTTCCTGTGTTCAATTTCGAGAAGAGCAGTCCTTGCCTGAAATGGAAAGAACAGCAGCCCCTGTGTTGACTATAGAGAACAGCAGCCCCTGTGTCTAATATAGAGAACATTGGTGGCGGTGTACAATATACAGAACATAAATCCCTGTGTTTAATCAAAAGTACAGTCTCCATGTGTATAAGAAAGAGAACACCAGTGCCTGAGTATACTATAGAAAAGAACAGCTTCTGCACACAATATAGAGAATATGAATCACTGCATAATATAGAGAACACATATCCTTGTGTATAATATAAAGAGCTGCAGTCCATGTGTCTATTTTAGAGAACAGCAGTCCCTGTGTCTATTTTAGAGAACAGCAGTGCCTGTGAATAATAGAAGAACAGCAGTTACTGTGCATAATATATAGAATAGCAGTCCCTGAGTATAATATAGAGAACAGCAAAGACTATGAATAATGTAGAAAACTGCAGTCCATGTTTATATTATGGAGAACAGTAGTCCCTGTGTATATTGTGGAGAACAGCACATCCTGTGTCTCATGTAGAGAACACCAGTCAATGCGTATAATGTGTACAGTGTCGAGAACAGCAGTCCCTACATATAATATAGAGAACAGCAGTCGTTGTGCTTAATAAACAGAACAGCAAACCCTGTGTATAATATAGAGAATAGCAGTCGCTGTGTATAACATGGAGAACACTTGTCCCTGTGTATCTTATAGTGAGCAGGAGTCCGTCTGTGTAATATAGTGAACAGCCTTACCTTTGTATATTATGGAGAGCAGCAGTCCTTGTGTCAATTATACAGAACAACAGTGCCCGTGTATAAGAGAGAACAGCAGAGCATTTTTACAATATGGAGAACAGCTATCCCTCTGTATAATAAAGAGAACATGAGTCACTGTGTATAATATAGAAAACCGAGAATTCAGCAGTTCTCGTGTATCCAAGAGAGAACATCAGTGTCTTTGTATCTGAGAGACAACAGCAGTGCCAGTGTATCTGAGAGAGAACAGCATTGTTTTGTATCTGAGAGAGAACAACAATGCCTGAGACGCTGAAAGAGAACAGCAGTGTCTGTGTAGCAGAGAGAGTACAGCAGTTCCTGTATGTCCTAGAGAGAACACCAGTGTCCTTGTATTCGAGAGAGAACAACAGGGCCTGTTTCTCTGAGAGATAACAGCAGCGCCGGAGTCACTGGGGAGAACAGCAGTGCCTGTGTATCTGAGAGAGAACAGCAGTGCTTGTTAGTGTGAGGGCGGTCAGAAGTATCTTTGGATCTGAGAGAGAACAGCAGTGTTTCTGTTGCAGGGAAGGAACCACAGTGGCTGTTTTTTTCTGAGTGAGTTCAGCAATGCCGTGTATCTAAGGGATGTCTGCAGTGTCTGTGTATCTGAGAGAGAACAGCAGTGCCTGAGTAGCAGTGGTAGAACAACAATGCCTGTGTATCTGAGATGGAACCGCAGTGTCTGTGCGTCTGAGAACAATCATCAGTGCCTGTGTATCTGAGAGAGAACAGCAGGGCCTGTGTATCTGAGGGCGTTCAGCAGTTCCGTGTATTTGAGGGAGTACTGCCGTGCCTGTGTCTCTGAGAGAGAACATCAGTGCCTTTTTATTTGAGAGATAACAGCAAGGCCTATGTATGTGAGAGAAAATAGCTGTGTCTTTGTATCTGAGTGAGAACAGCAGTGCCTGAGGAGCTGAGGGAGAACAGCAGTGCCTGTGTATCTGAGGATGGACATCAGTGTCTTTGTAACTGAGCAAGAACAGCAAATCCTGTGCACATGAGAGTTTACAGTAGTATCTTTGTGTCTGAGTGAGAACAGCAGTGCCTGTGTATCTGATAGAGAACATCAGTGTCTTTGTATCTGAGAGAGACCTGAGCATCTGAGAGAGAACATCAGTGCCTCTGTAGCATGGACAGAATAGCAATGCCCGAGTAGCCTAATGAGAACAGCAGTGCCTGTGTATCTGAGAGAGAATAGCAGTGTCTTTGTGTCTGAGAGAGAACAGCAGGGCTTGTGTACCTGAGGGTGTTCAGCAATTCATGCGTATCTGCGGGAGTTCAGCAGCTTCTGTGTATCTGAGGGAGTTCTGCAGTGCCTGTGTATCTGAGAGAGAACATTAGTGCCAGTGTATCTGATAGAAAACAGCAGTGCCTGAGTAGCTGATGGAGAACAGCGGTGCCTGTGCATATGAGTGGGAATAGCAGTGCTCACATAGCCATGAGATAACAGCAGTGTCTGTGTAAATGAGAAAGAACAGCAGTGCCTGTGTACCTGAGAGAAAAAGCAGTTTCTCTCTCTTGCAGGGAGAGAACAGCTGGCCCTGTTTATATGTGAGAGAACAGTAGTGTCTTTGTATCTGAGAGAGAACAGCTTGGCTTGTGTATCCGAGGGAGTTCAGCAGCTCCTGTGTGTCTGTAGGAGTTCAGAAGTTCCTGTGTATCTAACAGAGAACAGCAGTGCCTGTGTGTGAGAGAGAGAACAGCAGTGTCTTTGTGTCTGAGAGAGAACAGCAGTGCCTGTGTACGTGTGAGAAAAAAGCAGTTTCTCTCTCTCTTGCAGGGAGATAACAGCAGGACCTGAGTATCTGTGAGAGAACAGCAGTGTCTTTGTACTTGACAGAGAACAGCATGGCTTGTGTACCTGAGGGAGTTCAGCAATTCGTGTGGAGAACAGTTGTCCTGTGTGTATCTGAGGGAGTTCAGCAGTGCCTGTGTATCTGGCAGAGAACATCAGTGTCTTTGTATCTGAGAGACAACAGCAGTGCCTGTGTATCTGGCAGAGAACATCAGTGTCTTTGTATCTGAGAGACAACAGCAGTGCCTGTGTATCTGAGAGAGAACAGCAGGCATTGTGTATCTGAGGGAGTTCAGCAGTGCCTGTGAATCTGAGAGACAAAAACAGTGTATTTGTATCTGAGAGAGAACAGCAGTAGCTGAGAGAGAACAGCATTGCCTGTATATCTGAGGGGAAACAGCAGTTCCTCTATAACAGCGAGAGAACAGCAGTGCATGTACATCAGAGGGAGATCAGCAGTCCTCATGTATCTGAGAAATAACAGCAGTGTTTTGGAATCTGAGAGATAAAAGCAGTGCCTGTGTATCTGATAGAGAACAGCATGGCTTTTATATCCGAGGGAGTTCTGCAGTTCCCGTGTATCGGAGAGAGAAAAGCAGTTTCTCTCTCTTGCAGGGAGAGAACAACAGGCCCTGTGTATCTGAGCGAGAACAGCATGGCTTTTATATCCGAGGGAGTTCTGCAGTTCCCGTGTATCGGAGGGAGAACAGAAGTGCCTGTGTGTGTGAGAGAGAGAACAGCAGTGCCTGTGTATCTGAGAGAGAACAGCAGGGTTTGTTTATCTGAGCAAGAACAACAGGGTTCAAATATCTGAGAGAGAACAGCAGGGCTTGTGTACCTGCGTTTGTTCACCAATTCGTGTCTATCTGCGAGAGTTCAGCTGTTTCTGTGTATCTGAGGGAGTTCAGCAGTGCCTGTGTATCTGAGAACTAACAGCAGTGTTTTGGAATCTGAGAGATAAAAGCAGTGCCTGTGTATGTGATAGAGAACAGCAGGGCCGTAGTAGCTGAGGGAGAACAGCAGTGCCTGTGCATCTGAGTGGGAATAGCATTGTTTATGTAGCAGGGAGAGAACAGCAGTGCCTGTGTAAATGAGGGAGAGCAGCAGTGCCTGTGTACCTGAGAGAGAAAAGCAGTTTCTCTCTCTTGCAGGGATAGAACAGCAGGCCCTGTATATCCGAGGAAATTTAGCAGTTCCTGTGTATCTGTAGGTGTTCTGCAGTTCCTGTGTGTGTGAGAGAGAACAGCAGTGCCTCTGTATCTGAGCGAGAACAACAGGGTTTGTGTATCTGAGAGAGAACAGCAGTGTCTTTGTACTTGACAGAGAACAGCAGGGCTTGTTTATCTGAGGGAGTTCAGTAGTGCCTGAGTAACTTAGAGTGAACATCAGTGTCTTTGCATCTGAGAGAGAACAGTAGTGCCTGAGTAGCTGAGGGAGAACAGCAGTGCCTGTATATTTCAGAGAAAACAGCAATTCCTCTGTTACAGTGAGAGAACAGCAGTGCCTGTGCACCAGAGAGAGATCAGCAGTCCCTATGTATCTGAGAAATAACAGCAGTATTTTGGAATCTGAGAGATAAAAACAGTGCCTGTGTATCTGATAGAGATCAGCAGTTTTTGACTAGTTGAGGAAGAACAGCAGTGCCTGTGCATCTGAGAGAGAATAGCAGTGCCTCTGTCGCAGGGAGAGAACAGCAGTGTCTCTGTAAATTAGAGAGGATCGCAGTGCCTGTGTAAATGAGAGAGAAAATCAGTTATCTCATGCAGGGAGAGAAGAGCAGACCCTGTGGAGTTGTGAGAGGACAGCAGTGTATTTGTATCTGACAGAGAACAGCTTGGCTTGTGTATATGAGGGGGTTCAGCAGTTCCTGTGCATCTGAGGGTGAACAGCAGTGCCTGTGTATCTAAGGGAGAACAGCAGTGCCTGTGTGTCTGAGAGAGAACAGCAGTGCCTGTGTATCTGAGAGAGATCAGTATTGTCTTTGTATCTGAGAGAGAACAACAGTGCCTAAGTAACTGAAAGACAACAGTCTTTGAATCTGAGAGATAACAGCAGTGCCTGTGAATCTGAGGGAGAACTGCAGTGCCTGAGGATCTGATGGAGAACAGCAGTGCCTGTGATTCTGAGTGGGAATAGCAGTGCATATGTAGAAGGGAGAGAATAGCAGTGCCTGTATAAATAAGGGAGAACAGCAGTGCCTGTGTACCTGAGAGAAATAAAGCAGTTTCTCTCTCTTGCAGGGAGAGAACAGCTGGCCCTGTTTATCTGTGAGAGAACAGCAGTGCCTTTGTATCTGAGAGAGAACACCATGATTTGTGTATCCGAAGGAGTTCAACAGTTCCTATGTATCAGTAGGAGTTCAGCAGTTCCTGTGTATCTGAGGGAGAACAGCAGTGCCTGTGTGTGAGAGAGAGAACAGCAGTGTCTTTGTGTCTGAGAGAGAACAGCAGTGCCTGTATACATGTGAGAAAAAAGCAGTTTCTCTCTCTCTTGCAGAGAGATAACAGCAAACATCATTAATCGATTCAATCAAACTAACAGTAACTTCGTGAATCAAACTGCACCCAATAATTCAAAGCACTACACTGCACGTCTTAATTCAAAGAATAGAGCTCCGGCCATTCATTCAATGCCACGAGCAGAACACACTCTTTCAAAGAAACAAACTTCATGCTTTCATTCAATTAAACCAACTGCATTCATTCATTCATTAAAACATACTGCATTCATAGTGTCAATGCATTAAACATTATTAATCGATTCAATGTTACAAACAGTTACTTCGTGAATCATTCTGCACCCATTCATTCAAAGAATTACACTGCATATCTTAATTCAAAGCGTAGAGCTCCTGCCAATCATTTCATGTCACGAACAGAATGCACTCTTACAAAGAAACTAACGTCATGCATTCATTCAATGAAACAGAATGCACATGCCAATTCAAGGTGTGTAGCTTTTCTGTTTCGGTCAATGTCTCGAGCTTAACGCTTTCATTCCATGAAACCAACTGCATTCATTCAATCATTGAATCAAACTGCATTCATAGAGTCAATGATTCAAAGAGTATTAACCGATTCAATCAAACAAACAGTTACTTCTTGAATCAAAGAGGAGCCATTCATTCAAAGATATACACTGTGTGTCTTAATTCAAAGAGTAGAGCTACTCTCATTCATTCATTCAATATGTCAAGCCGAACGATTTCATTCATTCAATCATTGAATCAGTTTGCAATCATTGAGTCACTGAATCAAACATTATTAAACGACTCCATCAAACTAACAGTTACTTCGTGAATCAAACGGGACCCATTCATTCAAAGAAATACACTGCACATCTTAATTCAAAGCGTAGAGCTCCTGCAATTCATTCCATGCCACGAGCAGAACGCACTCTTTCAAAGAAACAACTTTCAGGCATTCGTTTAATGGAACAGACTGCAAATTTCAATTCAAGGTGTATAGCTGTTCTCTCTCATTCAATGTCTCGAGCTTGAGGCTCTCATTCAATAAAACCAACTGCATGTATTCAATCATTAAATCAAACTGCATTCATTGAGTCAATGAATCAAACATCATTAATCGATTCAATCAAACTATCACTAACTTCGTGAATCAAACTGCACCCAATCATTCAAAGCACTACACTGCACGTCTTAATTCAAAGAATAGAGCTCCTGCCATTCATTCAATGCCACGGGCAGAATACACTCTTTCAAATAAACAAACGTCATGCTTTCATTCAATGAAACCAACTGCATTCATTCATTCATTAAAACATACTGCATTCATAGTGTCAATGCATTAAACATTATTAATCGATTCAAAGTAACAAACAGTTAGTTCGTGAATCATTCTGCACCCATTCATTCAAAGAAATACACTGCACATCTTAATTCAAAGCGTAGAGCTGCTGCAATTCATTCCATGCCACGAACAGAACACACTCTTACAAAGAAACTAACGTCATGCATTCATTCAATGAAACAGACTGCACATGTCAATTCAAGGTGTATAGCTTTTCTGTTTCGTTCAATGTCTCGAGCTTAACGCTTTCATTTCATGAAACAAACTGCATTCATTCAATCATTGAATCAAACTGCATTCATTGAGTCAATGATTCAAACACTATTAATCGATTCAATCAAACAAACAGTTACTTCTTGAATCAAACAGCACCCATTCATTCAAAGACATACACTGTGTGTCTTAATTCAAAGAGTACAGCTACTCTCATTCATTCATTCAATATGTCAAGCCGAACGATTTCATTCATTCAATCATTGAATCAGTTTGCAATCCTTCAGTCACTGAATCAATCATTATTAATCGACTCCATCAAACGGGACTCATTCATTCAAAGAAATACACTGCACATAGAACATAGAACATAGAAGAATACAGCGCAGTACAGGCCCTTCGGCCCTCGATGTTGCGCCGATCAAAGCCCACCTCACCTACACTAACCCACTATCCTCCATATACCTATCCAATGCCCGCTTAAATAGCCATAAAGAGGGAGAGTCCACTACTGCTACTGGCAGGGCATTCCATGAACTTACGACTCGCTGAGTGAAGAACCTACCCCTAACATCAGTCCTATATCTACCCCCCCTTAATTTAAAGCTATGCCCCCTTGTAATAACTGACTCCATACGTGGAAAAAGGTTCTCACTGTCAACCCTATCTAACCCCCTAATCATCTTGTACACCTCTATCAAGTCACCCCTAAACCTACTTTTCTCCAATGAAGACAACCTCAAGTGCCTCAGCCTTTCCTCATAGGATCTTCCTACCATACCAGGCAACATCCTGGTAAACTTCCTCTGCACCCGTTCCAGTGCCTCCACATCCTTCAAAACTGCATACAATATTCCAGATGCGACCGCACCAGAGTCTTACACAACTGCAGCATGACCTCAGGACTCCGGAACTCAATTCCTCTACCAATAAAGGCCAGTACGCAATATGCCTTCTTCACTGCACTATTTACCGGGGTGGCAACTTTCAGAGATGAAAGTTAATTTCATCTTAATTCAAAGCTTAGAGCTCCTGCCAATCATTCCAGGCCACGAACACAACGCACTCTTTCAAATGAACAAACGTCATGCATTCATTCAATGAAACAGACTGCACATGCCAATTCAAGGTGTGTAGCTTTTCTGTTTCGTTCAATGTCTCGAGCTTAACGCTTTCATTCCATGAAACCAACTGCATTCATTCAATCATTGAATCAAACTGCATTCATTGAGTCAATGAATCAAACATCATTAATCGATTCAATCAATCTAACAGTAACTTCGTGAATCAAACGGCACCCAATCATTCAAAGCACTACACTGCATCGTCGTTATTCAAAGAATAGAGCTCCTGCCATTCATTCAATGCCACGAGCAGAACACACTCTTTCAAAGAAACAAACGTCATGCTTTCATTGAATTAAGATGTGCAGTGTAATACCTTGAATGAATGGGTGCAGAATGATTCACGAATGAACTGTTACATTGAATCGATTAATAATGTTTAATGCATTGACACTATGAATGCAGTATGTTTTATGATTGAATGAATGCTGTTGGTTTCATTGAATGAGAGCCTTAACTCGAGCCATTGCATGCAAGAGAACAGCTATACACCTTGAATTGAAATTTACGGTCTGCTACATTGAAAGAATGCCTGAAGTTTGTTTCTTTGAAAGAGTGCGTTCTGCTCGTGGCATGGAATGAATTGCAGGGGCTCTACGCTTTGAATTAAGATGTGCAGTGTAATTCTTTGAATGAATCGGTGCAGAATGATTCACGAAGTAACTGTTTGTTACATTGAATCGATTAATAATGTTTAATGCATGGACACTATGAATGCAGTATGTTTTAATGATTGAATGAATGCAGTTAGTTTCATTGAATGAAAGCATGAAGTTTGTTTCTTTGAAAGAGTGTGTTCTGCTCGTGGCATTGAATGAATGGCAGGAGCTGTATTCTTTGAATTCAGACGTGCAGAATATTTCTTTCAATGAATGTGTACCGTTTGATTCACGAAGTGACTGTTAGTTCGATTGAGTCGATTAATAATGTTTGATTCGTGACTCAATGATTGCAAACTGATTCCATGATTGAATGAATGAAACCGTTCGGCTTGACATATTGAATGAATGAATGAGAGTAGCTCTACTCTTTGAATTAAGACACACAGTGTATGTCTTTGAATGAATGGGTGCTGTTTGATTCAAGAAGTAACTGTTTGTTTGATTCAATGGATTAATAGTGTTTGAATCATTGACTCAATGAATGCAGTTTGATTCAATGTTTGAATGAGTGCAGTTGGTTTCATGGAATGAAAGCGTTAAGCTCGAGACATTGAACGAAACAGAAAAGCTACACACTTTGAATTGACATGTGCAATCTGTTTCATTGCATGATTGCATGAAGTTTGTTTCTGTGTAAGAGTGCGTTCTGTTCGTGGCATGGAATGATTGGCAGGAGCTCTACTATTTGAATTAAGATGTACCGTGTATTTCTTTGAATGAATGGGTGCAGAATGATTCACGAAGTAACTGGTTGTAACATTGAATCGATTAATAATGTTTAATGCATTGACACTATGATGCAGTATGTTTTAATGATTGAATGAATGCAGTTGCTTTCGTTGAATGAAAGCATGACGTTTGTTTCTTTGAAAGAATGTGTTCTGCTCGTGGCATTGAATGAATGGCAGGAGCTCTGTTCTTTGAATAAAGACGATGCAGTGTAGTGCTTTGAAAGATTGGGTGCAGTTTGATTCACGAAGTTAGTGTTAGTTTGATTGAATCGATTAATGATGTTTGATTCATTGACTCAATGAATGCAGTTTGATTTAATGATTGAATACATGCAGTTGGTTTTATTGATTGAGAGCCTGAAGCTCGAGACATTGAATGAAAGAGAACAGCTATACACCTTGAATTGAAATTTGCAGTCTGTTTCATTGAACGAATGCCTGAAGTTTGTTTTTTTGAAAGAGTGTGTTCTGCTCGTGGCATGGAATGAATTGCAGGAGATCTACGCTTTGAATTAAGATGTGCAGTGTATTTCTTTGAATGAATGCGTCCCGTTTGATTCACGAAGTAACTGTTAGTTCGATTGAGTCGATTAATAATGATTGATTTAGTGACTCAACGATTGCAAACTGATTCAATGATTGAATTAATGAAATCGTTCGGGTTGACGTATTGAATGAATGAATGAGAGTAGCTCTACTCTTTGAATTCAGACACACGGTGTATGTCTTTGAATGAATGGGCGCTGTTTGATTCAAGAAGTAACTGTTTGTTTGTTTGAAACGATTAATAGTGTTTGAATCATTGACTCTATGAATTCAGTTTGATTCAATGATTGAATGAATGCAGTTGGTTTCATGGAATGAAAGCGTTAAGCTCGAGACATTGAACGAAACAGAAAAGCTACACACCTTGAATTGACATGTTCAGTCTGTTTCATTGAATGAATGCATGACGTTTGTGTCTTTGTAAGAGTGCGTTCTGTTCGTGGAATGGAATGATTGGCAGGAGCTCTACTCTTTGAATTAAGATGTACCGTGCATGTCTTTGAATGAATGGGTGCAGAATGATTCACGAAGTATCTGTTTGTTCCATTGAATCGATTAATTATATTTAATGCATTGACACTATGATTGCAGTAGGTTTTAATGAATGAATGAATGCAATTGGTTTCATTGAATGAAAGCATGACGTTTGTTTATTTGAAAGAGTGTGTTCTGCTCGTGGCATTGAATGAATGGCAGGAGCTCTACGCTTTGAATTAAGATGTACAGTGTATTTGTTTGAATGAATGGGTTCCGTTTGATTCACGAAGTAACTGTTAGATGCATTGAGTCGATTAATAATGTTTGATTCAGTGACTGAAGGATTGAAAACTGATTCAATGATTGAATGAATGAAATCGTTCGACTTGACATATTGAATGAATGAATGAGAGTAGATCTACTCTTTGAATTAAGACACACAGTGTATGTCTTTCAATGAATGGGTGCTGCTTGGTTCAAGAAGTAACTGTTTGTTTGATTGAATCGATTAATAATGTTTAATTCATTGACACTATGAATGCAGTATGTTTTAATGATTGAATGAATGCTGTTGGCTTCATTGAATGAGAGCCTTAAGCTCGAGCCATTGAATGCAAGAGAACAGCTATACACCTTGAATTGAAATTTGCAGTCTGTTTCATTGAAAGAATGCCTGGAGTTTGTTTCTTTGAAAGAGTGTGTTCTGCTCGTGGCATGGAATGAATTGCCTGAGCTCTACGCTTTGAATTAAGATGTGCATTGTAATTCTTTGAATGAATGGGTGCAGAATGATTCACGAAGTAACTGTTTGTTACATTAAATCGATTAATAATGTTTAATGCATTGACACGATGAATATAGTATGTTTTGATGATTGAATGAATGCAGTTGGTTTCATTGAATGAAAGCATGAAGTTTGTTTCTTTGAAAGAGTGTGTTCTGCTCGTGGCAGTGATTGAATGGCAGGAGCTCTATTCTTTGAATTAAGACGTGCAGTGTCGTGCTTTGAATGATCGGGTCCCGTTTGATTCACGAAGGAACCGTTAGTTTGATTGAGTCGATTAATAATGTTTGATTCAGTGACTCAATGATTGCAATCGGATTCAATGATTGAATAAATGAAATCGTTCGGCTTGACATATTGAATGAATGAATGAGAGTAGCTCTACTCTTTGAATTAAGACACACAGTGTATGTCTTTGAATGAATGGGTGCTGTTTGATTCAAGAAGTAACTGTTTGTTTGATTGAACCGATTGTACTGCTTGGTACTTTGACTCAACGATTGCAGTTTGATTCAATAATTGAATGATTGCAGTTGGTTTCATTGAATGAAATCTTTCGGCTTGACATATTGAATGAATGAATGAGAGTACCTCTACTCTTTGAATTAAGACACACAGTGTATGTCTTTGAATGAATGGGTGCTGCTTGATTCAAGAAGTAAGTGTTTGTTTGATTGAAACGATTAATAGTGTTTGAATCAATGACTCTATGAATTCAGTTTGATTCAATGATTGAATGAATGCAGTTGGTTTCATGGAACGAAAGCGTTAAGCTCGAGACATTGAACGAAACAGAAAAGCTACACACCTTGAATTGACATGTGCAGTCTGTTTCATTGAATGAATGAATGCATGACGTTAGTTTCATTGTAAGAGTGCGTTCTGCTCGTGGAATGGAATGATTGCAAGGAGCTCTACTCTTTGAATTAGGATGTACACTGTATTTGTTTGAATGAATGGGTGCAGAATGATTCACGAAGTAACTGTTTGTAACATAGAATCGATTAATAATGTTTAAATAATTGACACTTTGTATACAGTATGTTCTAATGATTGAAAGAATGCAGTTGGTTTTATTGAATGAGAGCCTGAAGCTCGAGCCATTGAATGCAAGAGAACAGCTATACACCTTGAATTGAAATTTGCAGCCTGTTGCATTGAACGAACGCCTGAAGTTTGTTTCTTTGAAAGAGTGCGTTCTGCTCGTGGCATGGAATGAATTGCAGGAGATCTACGCTTTGAATTAAGATGTGCAGTGTAAGTATTTGAATGAATGGGTGCAGAATGATTCACGAAGTAACTGTTTGTTACATTGAATCGATTAATAATGTTTAATGCATTGACACGATGAATATAGTATGTTTTGATGATTGAATGAATGCAGTTGGTTTCATAGAATGAAAGCATGAAGTTTGTTAATTTGAAAGAGTGTGTTCATCTCGTGGCATTGAATGAACTGCAGGAGCTGTATTCTTTGAATTAAGACGTGCAGTGTAGTGCTTTGAATGTTTCGGTGCAGTTTGATTCACGAAGTTATTGTTAGTTTGATTGAATCGATTAATAATGATTGATTCAGTGACTCAGGGATAGCAAACTGATTCATTCAATCATAAAACGTACTGCATTCATAGCGTCATTGCATTAAAAATTATTAATCGATTCAATGTAACAGTTACTTCGTGAATCATTCTGCACCTATTCATTCAAAGAATTACACTGTACATCTTAATTCAAAGCGTAGATCTCCTGCCAATCATTCCATTCCACGAGCAGAACGCACTCTTACAAAGAAACAAACTTCAGGCGTTCGTTCAATGCAACAGGCTGCAAATTTCAATTCAAGGTGTATAGCTGTTCTCTTGCGTTCAATGGCTCGAGCTTGAGGCTCTCATTCAATGAAACCAACTGCATTCATTCAATCATTAAAACATACTGCATTCATCGTGTCAATGATTTAAACATTATTAATCGATTCAATGTTACAAAGAGTACCTTCGTGAATCATTCTGCACCCATTCATTCAATAAATACAGTGTACATCCTAATGAAAAGAGTAGAGTTCCTGCCAATCATTCCATGCCACGAACAGAACGCACTCTTACAAAGAAACAAACGTCGTGCATTCATTCAATGAAACAGACTGCACATGTCAATTCAAGGTGCGCAGCCTTTCTGTTTCGTTCAATGTCTCGAGCTTAACGCTTTCATTCCATGAAACCAACTGCATTCCTTCAATCATTGAATCAAACTGACTTCATAGAGTCAATGATTCAAACACTATTAATCGTTTCAATCAAACAAACAGCTACTTCTTGAATCAAACAGCACCCATTCATTCAAAGACATACACTGTGTGTCTTAATTCAAAGAGTAGAGCTACTCTCATTCATTCATTCAATACGTCAACCCGAACGATTTCATTAATTCAATTATTGAATCAGTTTGCAATCCTTGAGTCACTGAATCAATCATTATTAATCAACTCCTTCAAACTAACATTTACTCCGTGAATCAAACGGGACCCATTAATTCAAAGAAATACACTGCACATCTTAATCCAAAGCGTAGAGCTCCTGCAATTCATTCCATGCCACGGGCAGAACACACTCTTCCAAAAAAACAAACTTCATGCTTTCATTCAATGGAACCATCTGCATTCATTCAATCATTAAAACATACTGCATTCATAGTGTCAATGCATTAAACATTATTAATCGATTCAATGTAACAAGCAGTTACTTCGTGAATCATTCCGCACCCATTCATTCAAAGTATTACACTGCACATCTTAATTCGAAGCGTAGAGCTCATGCAATTCATTCCATGCCACGAGCAGAACGCACTCTTTCAAAGAAACAAACTTCAGGCATTCTTTCAATGAAACAGACTGCAAATTTCAATTCAAGGTGTATAGCTGTTCTCTTGCATTCGATGGCTCGAGCTTAAGGCTCTCATTCAATGAAACCAACAGCATTCATTCAATCATTAAAACATACTGCATTCATAGTGTCAATGAATTAAACATTATTAATCGATTCATTGTAACAAACAGTTACTGCGTGAATCATTCTGCACCCATTCATTCAAAGAAATACACTGTACATCTAAATTCAAAGAGTAGAGCTCCTGCCAATCATTCCATACCAAGAACAGAACGCACTCTTACAAAGAAAAAAACGTAATGCATTCATTCAATGAAACACACTGCAAATTTCAATTCAAGGTGTAGAGCTGTTCTTTTGCATTCAAAGGCTCGAATTAAGTCTCTCATTCAATGAAACCAACTGCATGTATTCAATCATGAAATCAAACTGCATTCATTGAGTCAATGAATCAAACATCATTAATCGATTCATTCAAACTAACAGTAACTTCGTGAATCAAACTGCACCCAATCATTCAAAGCACTACACTGCACGTCTTAATTCAAAGAATACAGCTCCTGCCATTCATTCAATGCCACGAGCAGAACACACTCTTTCAAAGAAACAAACGTCATGCTTTCATTCAACGAAACCAACTGCATTCATTCACACGTTTAAACATACTGCATTCATAGTGTCAATGCATTAAACATTATTAATCGATTCAATGTAACAAACAGTTACGTCGTGAATCATTCTGCACCCATTCAATCAAAGAATTACACTGCACATCTTAATTCAAAGCGTCGAGCGACTGCCAATCATTCCATGCCACGTGCAGAACGCACTCTTTCAATGAAACAAACTTCAGGCATTCGTTCAATGAAACAGACAGAAAATTTCAATTCAAGGTGTCTAGCTGTTCTCTTGCATTCAATGTCTCGAGCTTAAGGCTCTCATTCAATAAAACCAACTGCATTCATTCAACCATTGAATCAAACTGCATTCATAGAGTCAATGATTCAAACATTATTAATCGATTCAATCAAACAAACAGTTACTTCTTCAATCAAGCAGAACCCATTCATTCAAAGACATACACTGTGTGTCTTAATTCAAAGAGTAGAGCTACTCTCATGCATTCATTCAATATGTCAAGCCGAACGATTTCAGTCGTTCAATCATTGAATCAGTTTGCAATCCTTGAGTCACTGAATCAATCATTATTAATCGACTCAATCAAACTAACAGTTACTTCGTGAATCAAATGGGACCAATTCATTCAAAGAATTACACTGCACATCTTAATCCAAAGCGTAAAGCTCCTGCAATTCATTCCATGCCACGAGCAGAATGCACTCTTTCAAAGAAACAAACTTCAGGCATTTTTTCAATGTAACAGGCTGCAAATTTCAATTCAAGGTGTATAGCTGTTCTCTTGCATTCAATGGCTCGACCTTAAGGCTCTGATTCAATAAAACCAACTGCATTCATTCAATCATTTAATCAAACTGCATTCATTGAGTCAATGAATCAAACATCATTAATCGATTCAATCAAACTAACAGTAACTTCGTGAATCAAACTGCACCCAATCATTCAAAGCACTACACTGCACGTCTTTATTCAAAGAATAGAGCTCCTGCCATTCATTCAATGCCACGAGCAGAACGCAGAACGCACTCTTTCAAAGAAACAAACTTAGGCATTCGTTCAATGAAACAGACTGCAAATTTCAATTCAAGATCTATTCCTGTTCTCTTGCATTCAATGTCTCGAGCTTAAGGCTCTCATTCAATGAAACCAACAGCATTCATTCAATCATTAAAACATACTGCATTCATAGAGTCAATGAATTGAACATAATGAATCGATTCAATGTAACAAACAGTTACTGCGTGAATCATTCTGCACCCATTCATTCAAAGAAATACACTGTACATCTGAATTCATAGAGTAGATCTCCTGCCAATCATTCCATACCAAGAACAGAACGAACTCTTACAAAGAAAAAAACGTAATGCATTCATTCAATGAAACACACTGCAAATTTCAATTCAAGGTGTATAGCTGTTCTTTTGCATTCAAAGGCTCGAGCTTAAGAATCTCATTCAATGAAACCAACTGCATGTATTCAATCATGAAATCAAACTGCATTCATTGAGTCAATGAAACAAACATCATTAATCGATTCATTCAAACTAACAGTGGATGGGTGCTGCTTGATTCAAGAAGTAACTGTTTGTTTGATTGAAATGATTAATATTGTTAGAATCATTGACTCTATGAATTCAGTTTGATTCAATGATTGAATGAATGCAGTTGGTTTCATGGAATGAAAGCGTTAAGCTCGAGACATTGAACGAAACAGAAAAGCTACACAGCTTGAATTGACATGTGCAGTCTGTTTCATTGAATGAATGCATGACGTTTGTTTCTTTGTCAGAGTGCGTTCTGTTCGTTGAATGGAATGATTGGCAGGAGCTCTACGCTTTGAATTACGATGTACACTGTATTTCTTTGAATGAATGGGTGCAGAATGATTCACGAAGTAACTGTTTGTTACATTGAATCGATTAATAATGTTTAATTCATTGACACTATGAATGCAGTATGTTTTAATGATTGATTGAATGCAGTTGGTTTGATTGAATGAAAGCATGAGGTTTGTTTCTTTGAAAGAGTGTGTTCTGCTCGTGGCATTGAATGAATGGCAGGAGCTCTATTCTTTGAATTAAGACGTGCATTGTAGTGCTTTGAATGATTTGGTGCAGTTCGATTCACGAAGTTACTGTTAGTTTGATTGAATCGATTAATAATGTTTGATTCATTGACTCAATGAATGCAGTTTGATTTATTAATTGAATACATGCAGTTGGTTTTACTGATGAGAGCCTTAAGCTCGAGACATTGAATGAAAGACAACAGCTATACACCTTGAATTGGCATTTGCAGTCTGTTTCATTGAACGAATGCCTGAAGTTTGTTTCTTTGAAAGAGTGCGTTCTGCTCGTGGCATGGAATGAATTGCAGGAGCTCTACGCTTTGAATTAAGATGTGCAGAATATTTCTTTGAATGAATGGGTCCCATTTGATTCACGAAGTAACTGTTAGTTTGATTGAGTCGATAAATAATGTTTGATTCAGTTTCTCAAGGATTGCAAACTGATTCAATGATTGAATGAATGAAATCGTTCGGCTTGACATATTGAATGAATGAATGAGAGTAACTCTACTCTTTGAATTAAGACACACAGTGTATGTCTTTGAATGAATGGGTGCAGAATGATTCAAGAAGTACCTGCTTGTTTGATTGAATCGATTAATAGTGTTTAAATCATTGAGTCAATGAATGCAGTTTGATTCAATGTTTGAATAAATGCAGTTTGTTTCATGGAATGAAAGCGTTACGCTCGAGACATTCAACGAAACAGAAAAGCTACACACCTTGAATTGAAATTTGCAGTCTGTTTCATTGAATGAAAGCATGAAGTTTGTTTGTTTGAAAGAGTGCGTTCTGCTCGTGGCATGGAATGAATTGCAGGAGCTCTACGCTTTGAATTAAGATGTGCAGAATGATTCACGAAGGAACTGTTTGTAACATTGAATCGATTAATAATGTTTAATCCTTTGACACTATGAATGCAGTATTTTTTAATGAGTGAATGATAGCAGTTGGTTTCATTGAATTAAATCATGACGTTTGTTTCTTTGAAAGAGTGTGTTCTGCTCGTGGCATTGAATGAATGTCAAGAGCTGTATTCTTTGAATTATGACGTGCTTTGAATGATTGGGTGCAGTTTGATTGAATCGATTAATGATGTTTGATTCATTGACTGAATGAATGCAGTTTGCTTTAATGATTGAATACATGCAGTTTTTCTTTATTGAATGATAGCCTTAAGCTCGAGACATTGAATGAAAGAGAACAGCTATATCCCTTGAATTGAAATTTGCAGTCTGTTTCATTGAACGAATGCCTGAAGTTTGTTTCTTTGAAAGAGTGCGTTCTGCTCGTGGCATGGAATGAATTGCAGGAGCTCTACGCTTTGAATGAAGATGTGCAGTGTAATTCTTTGAATGAATGGGCGCAGAATGATTCACGAAGTAACTGCTTGTTACATTGAATCGATTAATAATGTTTAATGCATTGACACTATGAATGCAGTATGTTTTAATGATTGAATGAATGCAGTTAGTTTAAATGAATGAAAGCATGAAGATTGTTTGTTTGAAAGACTGTGTTCTGCTCGTGGAATTGAATGAATGGCAGGAGCTCTATTCTTTGAATTAAGACGTGCTTTGAATGATTGGGTGCAGTTTGATTCACGAAGTTAATGTTAGTTTGATTGAATCGATTAATGATGTTTGATTCATTGACTCAATGGATGCAGTTTGATTTAATGAATGACTGCATGCAGTTGGTTTTATTGAATGAGAGCCTTAAGCTCGAGACATTGAATGAAAGAGAACAGCTATGCACCTTGAATTGAAATTTGCAGTCTGTTTCATTGAACGAATGCTTGAAGTTTGTTCTTTGAAAGGGTGCGTTCTGCTCGTGGCATGGAATGAATTGCAGGAACTCTACGCTTTGAATTAAGATGTGCAGACTATTTCTTTCAATGAATGGGTCCCGTTTCATTCATGAAGTAACTGTTTGTTACATTGAATCGATTAATAATGTTTAATGCACTGACACTATGAATGGAGTGCAGTGTAGTCCTTTGAATGTTTTAATGAATGAATGAATGCAGTTGGTTTCATTGAATGAAAGCATGACGTTTGTTTCGTTGAAAGAGTGTGTTCTGCTCGTGGCATTGAATGAATGGCAGGAGCTCTATTCTTTGAATTAAGACGTGCAGTGTAGTGCTTTGAATGATTGGGCGCAGTTTGATTCACGAAGTTACTGTTAGTTTGATTGAATCGATTAATGATGTTTGATTCATTGACTCAATGGATGCAGTTTGATTTAATGATTGAATACATGCAGTGAGTTTTATGGAATGAGAGCCTTAAGCTCGAGCCATTGAATGCAAAAGAACAGCTATACACTTTGAATTGAAATTTGCAGTCTGTTTCATTGAATGAATGCATAAAGTTTGTTTCTTTGTCAGAGTGCGTTATGTTCGTGGAATGGAATGATTGGCAGGAGCTCTACTCTTTGAATTAAGATGTACAGTGTATTTCTTTGAATGACTGGGAGCAGACTGATTCACGAAGTAACTGTTTGTTACATTGAATCGATTAATAATGTTTAATGCACTGACACTATGAATGCAGTATGTTTTAATGTGTGAATGAATACAGTTGGTTTCATTGAATGAAAGCATGAAGTTTGTTTCGTTGAAAGAGTGCGTTCTGCTCGTGGCATTGAATGAATGGCAGGAGCTCTATTCTTTGAATTAAGACGTGCAGTGTAGTGTTTTAAATGATTAGGTGCAGTTTGATTCACGAAGTTAGTGTTAGTTTGATTGAAACAATTAATGATGTTTGATTCATTGACTCAATGGATGCAGTTTGATTTAATGAATGACTGCATGCAGTTGGTTTTATTGAATGAGAGCCTTAAGCTCGAGACATTGAATGCAAGAGAACAGCTATACACCTTGAATTGAAATTTGCAGCCTGTTGCATTGAACGAATGCCTGAAGTTTGTTTCTTTGAAAGAGTGCGTTCTGCTCGTGGCATGGAATGAATTGCAGGAGCTCTACGCTTTAATTTAAGATGTGCAGTATATTTCTTTGAATGAATGGGTGCAGAATGATTCACGAAGTAACTGTTTGTTACATTGAATCGACTAATAATGTTTAATGCATTGACACTATGATTGCAGTATGTTTTAATGATTGAATGAATGCATTTGGTTTCATTGAATGAAAGCATGAAGTTTGATTCTTTGAAAGAAAGTGTTCTGCTCGTGGCATTGAATGAATGGCAGGAGCTCTGTTTGAATTAAGACGTGCAGTGTAGTGCTTTGAATGATTGGGTGCAGTTTGATTCACGAAGTTACTGTTAGTTTGATTGAATCGATTAATGATGTTTGATTCATTGTCTCAATGAATGCAGTTTGATTTAATTATTGAATACATGCAGCTGGTTTTATTGAATTAGAGCCGTAAGCTCTAGCCTTTGATGCAAAAGAACAGCTATACACCTTGAATTGAAATTTGCAGTCTGTTTCTTTGAATGAATGCATGAAGTTTGTTCTTTGTAAGAGTGCGTGCTGTTCGTGGAATGGAATGATTGGCAGGAATCTACGATTTGAATTCAGATGTACAGTCTATTTCTTTGAATGAATTGGTGCAGAATGATTCACGATGTAACTTTTTGTTACATTGAATCGATTAAAAATGTTTACTGCACTGACACTATGAATGCAGTATGTTCTAATGTGTGAATGAATGCAGTTTGTTTCATTGAATGAAAGCATGAAGTTTCTTTCTTTGAAAGAGTGTGTTCTGCTCGTGGCACTGATTGAATGGCAGGAGCTCTATTCTTTGATTTAAGACGTGCAGTGTAGTACTTTTAATGATTGGAGGTAGTTTGATTCACGAAGTGTCTGTTAGTTTGATTGAATCGATTAATGATGTTTGAATCATCGTCTCAATGAATGCAGTTTGATTTAATGATTGAATACATACAGTTGGTTTTATTGAATGAGAGCCTTAAGCTCGAGACATTGAATGAAAGAGAACAGCGATACACCTTGAATTCAAATTTGCAGTCTGTTTCATTGAATGAAAGCCTGAAGTTTGTTTCTTTGTAAGAGTGCGTTCTGTTCTTGGAATGGAATGATTGACAGGAGCTCTACTATTTGAATTAAGATGTACAGTGTATTTCTTTGAATGAATGGGTGCAGAATGATTCACGAAGTAACTGTTTGTTACATTGAATCGATTAATAATGTTTAATGCATTGACACTATGAATGCAGTATGTTTTAATGATTGAATGAATGCAGTTGGTTTCATTGAATGAAAGCATGAAGTTTGTTTCTTTGAAAGAGTGTGTTCTGTTCGTGGCACTGAATGAATGGCAGGAGCTCTATTCTTTGAATTAAGACGTGCATTGTAGTGCTTTGAATGATTGGGCGCAGTTTGATTCACGAAGTTACTGTTAGTTTGATTGAATCGATTAATGATGTTTGATTCATTGACTCAATGAATGCAGTTTGATTTAATGAATGAATACATGCAGTTGGTTTTATTGAATGAGAGCCTTAAGCACGAGACATTGAATGAAAGAGAACAGCTATACACCTTGAATTGAAATTTGCATCCTGTTGCATTGAACGAATGCATGAAGTTTGTTTCTTTGTAAGACAGCTCTACTCATTGAATTAAGATGTACAGTGTATTTCTTTGAATGAATGGGTGCAGAATGATACACGAAGTAACTTTTTGTAACATTGAATGGATTAAAATTGTTTAATGCACTGACAGTATGAATGCAGTATGTTCTAATGTGTGAATGAATGCAGTTTGTTTCATTGAATGAAAGCATGAAGTTTCTTTCTTTGAAAGGGTGTGTTTCTGCTCGTGGCATTGAATGAATGGCAGGAGCTCTATTCATTGAATTGAGACGTGCAGTGTAGTGCTTTGAATGATTGGGTGCAGTTTGATTCACGAAGTTACTGTTATTTTGATTGAATCGATTAATGATGTTTGATTCATTGACTCAGTGAATGCAGTTTCATTGAATGAATGAATACATGCAGTTGGTTTTATTGAATTAGAGCCTTAAGCTCTAGCCATTGATGCAAAAGAACACCTATACACCTTGAATTGAAATTTGCAGTCTGTTTCATTGAATGAATGCATGAAGTTTGTTTCTTTGTAAGAGTGCGTTCTGTTCGTGGAATGGAATGATTGGCAGGAGCTCTACTATTTGAATTAAGATGTACAGTGTATTTCTTGGAATGAATGGGTACAGAATGATACACGAAGTAACTTTTTGTTACATTGAATCGATTAAAATTGTTTAATGCACTGACACTATGAATGCAGTATGTTAAGATGTGTGAATGAATGCAGTTTGTTTCATTGAATGAAAGCATGAAGTTTCTTTCTTTGAAAGAGTGTGTTCTGCTTGTGGCATTGAAAGAATGGCAGGAGCTCTATTCATTGAATTGAGACGTGCAGTGTAGTGCTTTGAATGATTGGGTGCAGTTTGATTCACGAAGTTCCTGTTAGTTTGATTGAATCGATTAATGATGTTTGATTCATTGTCTCAATGAATGCAGTTTGATTTAATGATTGAATACATGCAGCTGGTTTTATTGAATTAGAGCCGTAAGCTCTAGCCTTTGATGCAAAAGAACAGCTATACACCTTGAATTGAAATTTGCAGTCTGTTTCTTTGAATGAATGCATGAAGTTTGTTTCTTTGTAAGAGTGCGTGCTGTTCGTGGAATGGAATGATTGGCAGGAATCTACGATTTGAATTCAGATGTACAGTCTATTTCTTTGAATGAATGGGTGCAGAATGATTCACGATGTAACTTTTTGTTACATTGAATCGATTAAAAATGTTTACTGCACTGACACTATGAATGCAGTATGTTCTAATGTGTGAATGAATGCAGTTTGTTTCATTGAATGAAAGCATGAAGTTTCTTTCTTTGAAAGAGTGTGTTCTGCTCGTGGCACTGATTGAATGGCAGGAGCTCTATTCTTTGATTTAAGACGTGCAGTGTAGTACTTTTAATGATTGGAGGTAGTTTGATTCACGAAGTGTCTGTTAGTTTGATTGAATCGATTAATGATGTTTGAATCATCGTCTCAATGAATGCAGTTTGATTTACTGATTGAATACATACAGTTGGTTTAATTGAATGAGAGCCTTAAGCTCGAGACATTGAATGAAAGAGAACAGCGATACACCTTGAATTCAAATTTGCAGTCTGTTTCTTTGAATGAATGCATGAAGTTTGTTTCATAGAACAATACAGCACAGAACAGGCCCTTCGGCCCACGATGTTGTGCCGAACTTCTATCCTAGATTAAGCACCCATCCATGTACCTATCCAAATGCCGCTTAAAGGTCGCCAATGAATCTTTCTCTACCACTCCCACGGGCAGCGCATTCCATGCCCCCACCACTCTCTGGGTGAAGAACCCACCCCTGACATCTCCCCTATACCTTGCACCCTTCACCTTAAATTTATGTCCCCTTGTAACACTCTGTTGTACCCGGGGAAAAAGTTTCTGACTGTCTACTCTATCTATTCCTCTGATCATCTTATAAACCTCTATCAAGTCACCCCTCATCCTTCGCCGTTCCAACGAGAAAAGGCCGAGAACTCTCAACCTATCCTCGTACGACCTACTCTCCATTCCAGGCAACATCCTGGTAAATCTTCTCTGCACCCTCTCCAAAGCTTCCACATCTTTCCTAAAGTGAGGCGACCAGAACTGCACACAGTACTCCAAATGTGGCCTAACCAAAGTCCTGTACAGCTGCAACATCACCTCACGACTCTTGAATTCAATCCCTCTGCTAATGAACGATAATACTCCATTGGCCTTCTTACAAACTCTATCCACCTGAGTGGCAACCTTCAAAGATCTATGTACATAGACCCCAAGATCCCTCTGTTCCTCCACCTGACCAAGAACCCTACCATTAACCCTGTATTCCGCATTCTTATTTTTTCTTCCAAAATGGACAACTTCACACTTGGCAGGGTTGAACTCCATCTGCCACTCCTCAGCCCAGCTCTGCATCATATCTAAGTCCCTCTGCAGCCGACAACAGCCCTCCTCACTGTCCATAACTCCACCTATCTTTGTATCATCTGCAAATTTACTGACCCACACTTCGACTCCCTCATCTAAGTCATTAATAAAAATTACAAACAGCAGAGGACCCAGAACTGATCCCTGCGGAACTCCACTTGTAACTGGACTCCATGCTGAATATTTACCATCTACTACCACTCTCTGACTTCGACCGGTTAGCCAGTTTTCTATCCAATTGGCCAAATTTCCCTCTATCCCATGCCTCCTGACTTTCCGCATAAGCCTACCATGGGGAACCTTATCAAATGCCTTACTAAAATCCATGTACACTACATCCACTGCTCTACCCTCATCCACATGCTTGGTCACCTCCTCGAAGAATTCAATAAGACTTGTAAGGCAAGACCTACCCTTCACAAATCCGTGCTGGCTGTCTCTCATCAAGCAGTGCCGTTCCAGATACTCGTAAATCCTATCCCTCAGTACCCTTTCCATTACTTTGCCTACCACAGAAGTAAGACTAACTGGCCTGTAATTCCCGGGGTTATCCCTATTCCCTTTTTTGAACAGGGGCACAACATTCGCTACTCTCCAGTCCCCTGGTACCACCCCCGTTGCCAGTGAAGACGAGAAGATCATTGCCAACGGTACTGCAATTTCCTCTCTTGCTTCCCACATAATCCTAGGATATATCCCGTCAGGCCCGGGGGACTTGTCTATCCTCAAGTTGTTCAAAATGTCCAACACATCTTCCTTCCTAACAGATATCTCTTCTAGCTTATCAGTCCGTTTCACACTCTCCTCTTCAACTATACAGTCCCTCTCGTTCGTAAATACTGAAGAGAAGTACTTGTTCAAGACCTCTCCTATCTCTTCCGACTCAATACACAGTCTCCCACCACTGTCCTTGATCGGACCTACCCTCGTTCTCGTCATTCTCAGGTTTCTCACATACGCATAGAATGCCTTGGGGTTATCCTTGATCCTATCCGCCAGGGATTTTTCATGCCCTCTCTTAGCTCTCCTAATCCCTTTCTTCAGGTCCCTTCTGGCTATCCTGTATCCCTCCACTGCTCTGTCTGAACCTTGTTTCCTCAACCTTATGTAAGCCTCCTTCTTCCTCTTTACTAGACATTCAACCTCCCTCGTCAACCAAGGCTCCCTCACACGACCATTTCTTTCCTGCCTGATCGGTACATACATATCAAGGACACGTCGTATCTGCTCTTTGAAAAAGTCCCACATTTCCACCACATCCTTCCCTGACAGCCTATGCTCCCAACGTATGCTCCTCAAATCCTGTCTTACAGCATCGTAATTTCCCTTCCCCCAATTGTAGAAACTTCCTTGTTGTGCTCACCTATCTCTCTCCATAACCAAGGTGAAAGTCACAGAATTGTGGTCGCCATAACCAAAATGTTCACCCACTAACAAGCCCACCACTTGTCCCGGTTCGTTACCGAGTACCAAATCCAATATGGCCTCCCCTCTGGTTGGACAATCTACATACTGCGTTAGAAAAGCTTCCTGGACACACTGCACAAACACCGCCCCATCTAATCTACTTGATCTAAAGAGCTTCCAATCAATATTTGGGAAGTTGAAGGAGTGCGTGCTGTTCGTGGAATGGAATGATTGACAGGAATCTACTATTTGAATTCAGATGTACAGTCTATTTCTTTGAATGAATGGGCGCAGAATGATTCACGAAGTAACTTTTTGTTACATTGAATCGATTAAAAATGTTTACTGCACTGACACTATGAATGCAGTATGTTCTAATGTGTGAATGAATGCAGTTTGTTTCATTGAATGAAAGCATGAAGTTTCTTTCTTTGAAAGAGTGTGTTCTGCTCGTGGCATTGAAAGAATGGCAGGAGCTCGATTCATTGAATTAAGACGTGCAGTGTAGTGCTTTGAATGAATGGGTGCAGTTAGATTCACGAAGTTCCTGTTAGTTTGATTGAATCGATTAATGATGTTTGATTCATTGTCTCAATGAATGCAGTTTGATTTAATGATTGAATACATGCAGTTGGTTTTATTGAATGAGAGCCTTAAGCCCGAGACATAGAATGAAAGAGAACAGCTATACACCTTGAATTCAAATTTGTATTCCGTTTCGTTGAACGAATGCCTGAAGTTTGTTTCTTTGAAAGAGTGCATTCTGCTCGTGGCATAGAATAAATTGCAAGAGCTCTACGCTTTGAATGAAGATGTGCAGTGTAATTCTTTGATTGAATGGGGGCAGTTTGATTCACGAAGTTACTGTTAGTTTGATTGAATCGATTAATGATGTTTGATTCATTGAAACAATGAATGCAGTTTGATTTAATGGTGGAATACATGCATTTGGTTTTATTGAATTATAGCCTTAAGCTCTAGCCAGTGATGCAAAAGAACAGCTATACACCTTGAATTGAAATTTGCAGTCTGTTTCATTGAATGAATGCATGAAGTTTGTTTCTTTGTAAGAGTGTGTTCTGTTCGTGGAATGGAATGATTGGCAGGAGCTAAACTAATTGAATTAAGATGTACAGTGTATTTCCTTGAATGAATGGTTGCAGAAAGATACACGAAGTAACTGTTTGTTACATTGAATCGATTTACTATGTTTAATGCACTGACACTATGAATGCAGGATGTTCTAATGTGTGAATGAATGCAGTTGTTTCATTGAATGAATGCATGAAGTTTGTTTCTTCTGCTCGTGGCGCTGATTGAATGGCAGGAGCTCTATTCATTGAATTAAGACGTGCAGTGTAGTACTTCGAATGATTGCGTGCAGTTTGATCACAAAGTTACTGTTAGCTTGATTTAATCGATTAATTATGTTTGATTCATCGTCTCAATGAATGCAGTTTGATTTAATGATTGAATACATGCAGGTGGTTTTATTGAATGAGAGCCTGAAGCTCGAGACATTGAATGAAAGAGAAGAGCTATACACCTTGAATTCAAATATGCAGTCTGTTTCATTGAACGAATGCCTGAAGTTTGTTTCTTTGAAAGAGTAAGTTCTGCTCGTGGCATGGAATGAATTGCAGGAGGTCTACGCATTGAATTAAGATGTGCAGTGTAATTCTTTGATTGAATGGGTGCAGAATGATTCACGAAGTAACTGTTTGTTACATTGAATCGATTAATAATGTTTAATGCATTGACACTATGAATGCAGTATGTTTTAATGATTGAATGAATGCAGTTGGTTTCATTGAATGAAAGCATGAAGATTGTTTTTTTGAAAGAATGTGTTCTGCTCGTGGCATTGAATGAATGGCAGGAGCTCTATTCTTTGAATTAAGACGTGCAAGTGTAGTGCTTTGAATGATTTGGTACAGTTTGATTCACGAAGTTACTGTTAGTTTGATTGAATCGATTAATGATGTTTGATTCATTGACTCAATGAATGCAGTTTGATTTAATGATTGAATACATGCAGTTCGTTTTACTGAATTAGAGCCTTAAGCTCTAGCCATTGATGCAAAAGAATAGCGATACACCTTGAATTGAAATTTGCAGCCTGTTTCATTCAATAAATGCATGAAGTTTGTTTCTTTGTAAGAGTGCGTTCTGTTCGTGGAATGGAATGATTGGCAGGAGCTCTACTATTTGAATTAAGATGTACAGTCTATTTCTTTGAATGAATGGGCGCAGAATGATTCACGAAGTAACTTTTTGTTACATTGAATCGATTAAAAATGTTTACTGCACTGACACTATGAATGCAGAATGTTCTAATGTGTGAATGAATGCAGTTTGTTTCATTGAATGAAAGCATGAAGTTTCTTTCTTTGAAAGAGTGTGTTCTGCTCGTGGCATTGAAAGAATGGCAGGAGCTCGATTCATTGAATTAAGACGTGCAGTGTAGTGCTTTGAATGAATGGGTGCAGTTAGATTCACGAAGTTACTGTTAGTTTGATTGAATCGATTAATGATGTTTGATTCATTGTCTCAATGAATGCAGTTTGATTTAATGATTGAATACATGCAGTTGGTTTTATTGAATGAGAGCCTTAAGCCCGAGACATAGAATGAAAGAGAACAGCTATACACCTTGAATTCAAATTTGTATTCCGTTTCGTTGAACGAATGCCTGAAGTTTGTTTCTTTGAAAGAGTGCGTTCTGCTCGTGGCATAGAATAAATTGCAAGAGCTCTACGCTTTGAATGAAGATGTGCAGTGTAATTCTTTGATTGAATGGGGGCAGTTTGATTCACGAAGTTACTGTTAGTTTGATTGAATCGATTAATGATGTTTGATTCATTGAAACAATGAATGCAGTTTGATTTAATGGTGGAATACATGCATTTGGTTTTATTGAATTATAGCCTTAAGCTCTAGCCATTGATGCAAAAGAACAGCTATACACCTTGAATTGAAATTTGCAGTCTGTTTCATTGAATGAATGCATGAAGTTTGTTTCTTTGTAAGAGTGTGTTCTGTTCGTGGAATGGAATGATTGGCAGGAGCTAAACTCATTGAATTAAGATGAACAGTGTATTTCCTTGAATGAATGGTTGCAGAAAGATACACGAAGTAACTGTTTGTTACATTGAATCGATTTACTATGTTTAATGCACTGACACTATGAATGCAGGATGTTCTAATGTGTGAATGAATGCAGTTGTTTCATTGAATGAATGCATGAAGTTTGTTTCTTCTGCTCGTGGCGCTGATTGAATGGCAGGAGCTCTATTCTTTGAATTAAGACGTGCAGTGTAGTACTTTGAATGATTGCGTGCAGTTTGATCACGAAGTTACTGTTAGCTTGATTTAATCGATTAATTATGTTTGATTCATCGTCTCAATGAATGCAGTTTGATTTAATGATTGAATACATGCAGGTGGTTTTATTGAATGAGAGCCTGAAGCTCGAGACATTGAATGAAAGAGAACAGCTATACACCTTGAATTCAAATATGCAGTCTGTTTCATTGAACGAATGCCTGAAGTTTGTTTCTTTGAAAGAGTAAGTTCTGCTCGTGGCATGGAATGAATTGCAGGAGGTCTACGCTTTGAATTAAGATGTGCAGTGTAATTCTTTGATTGAATGGGTGCAGAATGATTCACGAAGTAACTGTTTGTTACATTGAATCGATTAATAATGTTGAATGCATTGACACTATGATTGCAGTATGTTTTAATGATTGAATGAATGCAGTTGGTTTCATTGAATGAAAGCATGACGTCTGTTTCTTTGAAAGAGTGTGTTCTGCTCGTGGCACTGAATGAATGGCAGGTGCTCTATTCTTTGAATTAAGACGTGCAGTGTAGTGCTTTAAATGATTGGGTGCAGTTTGATTCACGAAGTTACTGTTAGTTTGATTGAATCGATTAATGATGTTTGATTCATTGACTCAATGAATGCAGTTTGATTTCATGATGGAATACATGCAGTTGGTTTTATTGAATTAGATCCTTAAGCTCGAGACATTGAATGAAAGAGAAAAGCTATACACCTTGAATTGAAATTTGCAGTCTGTTTCATTGAATGAATGCATGAAGTTTGTTTCTTTGTAAGAGTGCGTTCTGTTCATGGAATGGAATGATTGGCAGAAACTCTACTCATTGAATTAAGATGAATAGTGTATTTCTTTGAATGAATGGGTGAAGAATGATTCACGAAGTAACTGTTTGTTACATTGAATCGATTAACAATGCTTAATGCACTGACACTATGAATGCAGTATGTTCTAATGTGTGAATGAATGCAGTTGGTTTCATTGAATGAAAGCATGACGTTTGTTTCTTTGAAAGAGTGTGTTCTGCCCGAGGCACTGATTGAATGGCAGGAGCTCTATTCTTTGAATTAAGACGTGCAGTGTAGTGCTTTGAATGATAGGCGCAGTTAGATTCACGAAGTTACTGTTAGTTTGATTGAATCGATTAATGATGTTTGATTCATTGTCACAATGAATGCAGTTTGATTTAATGATTGAATACATGCAGTTGGTTTTATTGAATGAGAGACTTAAGCTCGAGACATTGAATGAAAGAGAACAGCTATACACCTTGAATTGAAATTTGCAGTCTGTTTCATTGAACGAATGCCTGAAGTTTGTTTCTTTGGAAGAGTGCGTTCTGCTCGTGGAATGGAATGAATTGCAGGAGCTATATGCGTTGAATTAAGATGTGCAGTGTAATTCTTTGATTGAATGGTTGCAGAATGATTCACGAAGTAACTGTTTGTTACATTGAATCGATTAATAATCTTTAATGCATTGACACTATGAATGCAGTATGTTATAATGATTGAATGAATGCAGTTGGTTTCATTGAATGAAATCATGACGTTTGTTTCTTTGAAAGAGTGTGTTCTGCTCGTGGCACTGATTGAATGGCAGGAGCTCTATTCTTTGAATTACGACGTGCAGTGTAGTACTTTGAATGATTGGAGGTAGTTTGATTCACGAACTTACTGTTAGTTTGATTGAATCGATTAATAATGTTTGATTCATCGTCTCAATGAATGCAGTTTGATTTAATGATTGAATACATGCAGTTTGTTTTATTGAATGAGAGCCTGAAGCTCGAGACAGTGAATGAAAGAGAACAGCTATACACCTTGAATTGAAATTTGCAGCCTGTTGCATTGAACGAACGCCTGAAGTTTGTTTCTTTGAAAGAGTGCTTTCTGCTCGTGGAATGGAATGAATTGCAGGAGATCTACGCTTTGAATTAAGATATGCATGTAATTCTTTGATTGAATGGGTGCAGAATGATTCACGAAGTAACTGTTTGTTACATTGAATCGATTAATAATGTTTAATGCATTGACACTATGAATGCAGTATGTTTTAATGATTGAATGAATGCAGTTGGTTTCATTGAATGAAAGCATGAAGATTGTTTTTTTGAAAGAATGTGTTCTGCTCGTGGCATTGAATGAATGGCAGGAGCTCTATTCTTTGAATTAAGACGTGCAAGTGTAGTGCTTTGAATGATTTGGTACAGTTTGATTCACGAAGTTACTGTTAGTTTGATTGAATCGATTAATGATGTTTGATTCATTGACTCAATGAATGCAGTTTGATTTAATGATTGAATACATGCAGTTCGTTTTACTGAATTAGAGCTTAAACTCTAGCCATTGATGCAAAAGAATAGCGATACACCTTGAATTGAAATTTGCAGCCTGTTTCATTCAATGAATGCATGAAGTTTGTTTCTTTGTAAGAGAGCGTTCTGTTAGTGGAATGGAATGATTGGCAGAAACTCTACTCATTGAATTAAGATGAATAGTGCATTTCTTTGAATGAATGGGTGAAGAATGATACACGAAGTAACTGTTTGTAACATTGAATCGATTAAAGATGCTTAATGCACTGACACTATGAATGCAGTATGTTCTAATGTGTGAATGAATGCAGTTTGTTTCATTGAATGAAAGCATGAAGTTTGTTTCTTTGAAAGAGTGTGTTCTGCTCGTGGCACTGATTGAATGGCAGGAGCTCTATTCTTTGAATTAAGACGTGCAGTGTAGTACTTTGAATGATTGGAGGTAGTTTGATTCACGAAGTTATTGTTAGATTGATTGAATCGATTAATGATGTTTGATTCATCCTCTCAATGAATGCAGTTTGATTTAATGATTGAATACATGCAGTTGGTTTTATTGAATGAGAGCCTGAAGCTCGAGACATTGAATGAAAGAGAGCAGCTATACACCTTGAATTCAAATATGCAGACTGTTTCATTGAACGAATGCCTGAAGTTTGTTTCTTTGAAAGAGTGCGTTCTGCTCGTGGCATGGAATGAATTGCAGGAGCTCTACGCTTTGAATGAAGATGTGCAGTGTAATTCTTTGATTGAATGGGTGCAGAATGATTCACGAAGTAACTGTTTGTTACATTGAATCGATTAATAATGTTAAATGCATTGACACTATGAGTGCAGTATGTTTTAATGATTGAATGAATGCAGTTAGTTTCATTGAATGAAAGCATGAAGTTTGTTTCTTTGAAAGAATGTGTTCTGCTCGTGGCATTGAATGAATGGCAGGAGCTCTATTCTCTGAATTAAGACGTGCAGTGTAGTGCTTTGAATGATTGGGTGCAGTTTGATTCACGAAGTTCCAGTTAGTTTGATTGAATCGATTAATGATGTTTGATTCATAGACTCAATGAATGCAGTTTGATTTAATGAATGAATACATGCAGTTGGTTTTATTGAATGAGAGCCTAAAGCTCTAGCCATTGATGCAAAAGAACAGCTATTCACCTTGAATTGAAATTTGCAGTCTGTTTCATTGAACGAATGCATGAAGTTTGTTTCTTTGTAAGAGTGCGTTCTGTTGGTCGAATGGAATGATTGGCAGGAGCTCTACCCTTTGAATTAAGATGTACAGTGTATTTCTTTGAATGAATGGGGGCAGAATGATACACGAAGTAACTTTTTGTTACATTGAATCGATTAATAATGTTTAATGCACTGACACTATGAATGCAGTATGTTCTAATTTGTGAATAAATGCAGTTTGTTTCATTGAATGAAAGCATGAAGTATCTTTCTTTGAAAGAGTGTGTTCTGCTCGTGGCATTGAAAGAATGGCAGGAGCTCTATTCATTGAATTGAGACGTGCAGTGTAGTGCTTTGAATGATTGGGTGCAGTTTGATTCACGAAGTTACTGTTAGTTTGATTGAATCGATTTATGATGTTTGATTCATGGTCTCAATGAATGCAGTTTGATTTAATGAATGAATACATGCAGTTGGTTTTATTGAATGAGACCCTTAAGCTCGAGACATTGAATGAAAAAGAACAGCTATACACCTTGAATTGAAATTTGTCGTCTGTTTCATTGAACGAACGCCTGAAGTTTGTTTCTTTGAAAGAGTGCGTTCTGCTCGTGGCATGGATGAATTGCAGGAGCTCTACGCTTTGAATTGAGATATGCAGAGTATTCCTTTGAATGAATGGGTGCACAATGATGCACGAAGTAACTGTTTGTTACATCGAATCGATTAACTATGTTTAATGCACTGACACTATGAATGCAGTATGTTTTAATGTGTGAATGAATGCAGTTTGTTTCATTGAATGAAAGCATGAATTTGTTTCGTTGAAAGAGTGTGTTCTGCTCGTGGCACTGATTGAATGGCAGGAGCTCTATTCTTTGAATTAAGACGTGCAGTGTAGTACTTTGAATGATTGGAGGTAGTTTGATTCACGAAGTTACTGTTAGTGTGATTGAATCGATTAATGATGTTTGATTCATCGTCTCAATGAATGCAGTTTGATTTAATGATTGAATACATGCAGTTGGTGTTATTGAAGCTCGAGACATTGAATGAAAGAGAACAGAGAGACACCTTGAATTGAAATTTGCAGCCTGTTGCATTGAACGAACGCCTGAAGTTTGTTTCTTTGAAAGAGTGCTTTCTGCTCGTGGCATGGAATGAATTGCAGGAGATCTACGCTTTCAATAAAGATATGCAGTGTAATTCTTTGATTGAATGGGTGCAGAATGATTCACGAAGTTACTGTTTGTTACATTGAATCGATTCATAATGTTTAATGCACTGTCACTATGAATGCAGTATGTTTTAATGTGTGAATGAATGCATTTGGTTTCATTGAATGAAAGCATGAAGTTTGATTCTTTGAAAGAATGTGTTCTGCTCGTGGCATTGAATGAATGGCAGGAGCTCTGTTTGAATTAAGACGTGCAGTGTTGTGCTTTGAATGATTGGGTGCCGTTTGATTCACGAAGTTACTGTTAGTTTGATGAATCGATGAATGATGTTTGATTCATTGACTCAATGAATGCAGTTTGATTTAATGATGGAATACATGCAGTTGGTTTGACTGATTTAGAGCCTTAAGCTCTCGCCATTGATGCAAAAGAACAGCTATACACCTTGAATTGAAATTTGCAGTCTGTTTCATTGAATGAATGCATGACGTTTGTTTTTTGGTAAGAGTGCGTTCTGTTCGTGGAATGGAATGATTGGCAGGAGCTCTACTATTCGAATAAAGATATACAGTGTATTTCTTTGATTGAATGGGTGCAGAATGATTCACGAAGTAACAGTTTGTTACATAGAATCGATTAATAATGTTAAATGCATTGACACTATGAATGCAGTTTTTTTAATGATCGAATGAATGCGGTTGGTTTCATTGAATTAAAGCATGAAGTTTGTTTCTTTGAAAGAGTGTGTTCTGATCGTTGCACTGAATGAATGGCAGGAGCTGTATTCTTTGAATTAAGACGTGCAGTGTAGTGCTTTGAATGATTGGGTGCAGTTTGATTCACGAAATTCCAGTTAGTTTGATTGAATCGATTAATGATGTTTGATTCATTGACTCAATGAATGCAGTTTGATTTAATGAATGAATACATGCAGTTGGTTTTATTGAATAAGAGCCAAAAGCTCGATTAATTGAAGGAAAGAGAACAGCTGTACACCTTGAATTGAAATTTGCAGCCTGTTTCATTGAATAAATGCATAAAGTTTGTTTCTTTGTAAGAGTGCGTTCTGTTCGTTGAAAGGAATGACTGGCAGGAGCTCTACTCTTTGAATTAAGACGTACAGTGCATTCCTTTGAATGAATGGGTGCACAATGATGCACGAAGTAACTGTTTGTTACATTGAATCGATTAACTATGTTTAATGCACTGACACTATGAATGCAGTATATTCTAATGTGTGAATGAATGCAGTTTGTTTCATTGAATGAAAGCATGACGTTTGTTTCTTTGAAAGAGTGTGTTCTGCTCGTGGCACTGATTGAATGGCAGGAGCTCTATTCTTTGAATTACGACGTGCAGTGTAGTACTTTGAATGATTGGAGGTAGTTTGATTCACGAACTTACTGTTAGTTTGATTGAATCGATTAATAATGTTTGATTCATCGTCTCAATGATTGCAGTTTGATTTAATGATTGAATACATGCAGTTTGTTTAATTGAATGAGAGCCAGAAGCTCAAGACATTGAATGAAAGAGAACAGCTATACACCTTGAATTGAAATTTGCAGCCTGTTGCATTGAACGAACGCCTGAAGTTTGTTTCTTTGAAAGAGTGCTTTCTGCTCGTGGCATGGAATGAATTGCAGGAGATCTACGCTTTCAATTAAGATATGCAGTGTAATTCTTTGATTGAATGGGTGCAGCATGATTCACGAAGTAACTGTTTGTTACATTGAATCGATTCATAATGTTTAATGCACTGTCACTATGAATGCAGTATGTTTTAATGTGTGAATGAATGCATTTGGTTTCATTGAATGAAAGCATGAAGTTTGATTCTTTGAAAGAATGTGTTCTGCTCGTGGCATTGAATGAATGACAGGAGCTCTGTTTGAATTAAGACGTGCAGTGTTGTGCTTTGAATGATTGGGTGCCGTTTGATTCACGAAGTTACTGTTAGTTTGATTGAATCGATGAATGATGTTTGATTCATTGACTCAATGAATGCAGTTTGATTTAATGATGGAATACATGCAGTTGGTTTTACTGATTTAGAGCCTTAAGCTCTAGCCATTGATGCAAAAGAACAGCTATACACCTTGAATTGAAATTTGCAGTCTGTTTCATTGAATGAATGCATGAAGTTTGTTTTTTGGTAAGAGTGCGTTCTGTTCGTGGAATGGAATGATTGGTAGGATCTCTACTATTTGAATAAAGATATACAGTGTATTTCTTTGAATGAATGGGTGCAGAATGATTCACGAAGTAACAGTTTGTTACATAGAATCGATTAATAATGTTTAATGCATTGACACTATGAATGCAGTTTTTTTAATGATCGAATGAATGCGGTTGGTTTCATTGAATTAAAGCATGAAGTTTGTTTCTTTGAAAGAGTGTGTTCTGATCGTTGCACTGAATGAATGGCAGGAGCTCTATTCTTTGAATTAAGACGTGCAGTGTAGTGCTTTGAATGATTGGGTGCAGTTTGATTCACGAAGTTCCAGTTAGTTTGATTGAATCGATTAATGATGTTTGATTCATTGACTCAATGAATGCAGTTTGATTTAATGAATGAATACATGCAGTTGGTTTTATTGAATGAGAGCCAAAAGCTCGATTAATTGAAGGAAAGAGAACAGCTGTACACCTTGAATTGAAATTTGCAGCCTGTTTCATTGAATGAATGCATAAAGTTTGTTTCTTTGTAAGAGTGCGTTCTGTTCGTGGAATGGAATGATTGGCAGGAGCTCTACTCTTTGAATTAAGATGTACAGTGTATTCCTTTGAATGAATGGGTGCACAATGATGCACGAAGTAACTGTTTGTTACATTGAATCGATTAACTATGTTTAATGCACTGACACTATGAATGCAGTATGTTCTAATGTGTGAATGAATGCAGTTTGTTTCATTGAATGAAAGCAGGAAGTTTGTTTCTTTGAAAGAGTGTGTTCTGCTCGTGGCACTGATTGAATGGCAGGAGCTGTATTCTTTGAATTAAGACGTGCAGTGTAGTACTTTAAATGATTGGAGGTAGTTTGATTCACGAAGTTACTGTTAGTTTGATTGAATCGATTAATTATGTTTGATTCATCGTCTCAATGAATGCAGTTTGATTTAATGAATGAATACATGCAGTTGGTTTTATTGAATGAGAGCCTGAAGCTCGAGACATTGAATGAAAGAGAACAGCTATACACCTTGAATTCAAATTTGCAGTCTGTTTCATTGAACGAATGCCTGAAGTTTGTTTCTTTGAAAGAGTACGTTCTGCTCGTGGCATAGAATAAATTGCAGGAGCTCTACGCTTTGAATGAAGATGTGCAGTGTAATTCTTTGATTGAATGGGGGCAGTTTGATTCACGAAGTTACTGTTAGTTTGATTGAATCGATTAATGATGTTTGATTCATCGTCTCAATGAATGCAGTTTGATTTAATGATTGAATACATGCAGTTTGTTTTGTTGAATGAGAGCCTGAAGCTCGAGACATTGAATTAAAGAGAACAGCTATACACCTTGAATTGAAATTTGCAGCCTGTTGCATTGAACGAACGCCTGAAGTTTGTTTCTTTGGAAGAGTGCTTTCTGCTCGTGGCATGGAATGAATTGCAGGAGATCTACGCTTTGAATTAAGATATGCAGTGTAATTCTTTGATTGAATGGGTGCAGAATGATTCACGAAGTAACTGTTTGTTACATTGAATCGATTAATAATGTTTAATGCATTGACACTATGAATGCAGTATGTTTTAATGATTGAATGAATGCAGTTGGTTTCATTGAATGAAAGCATGAAGTTTGTTTCTTTGAAAGAGTGTGTTCTGCTCGTGGCACTGATTGAATGGCAGGAGCTCTATTCTTTGAATTAACACATGCAAGGTAGTACTTTGAATGATTGGGTGCAGTTTGATTCACGAAGTTACAGTTAGTTTGATTGAATCGATTAATTATGTTTGATTCATTGTGTCAATGAATGCAGTTTGATTTAATGAATGAATACATGCAGTTGGTTTTATTGAATCAGAGCCTGAAGCTCGAGACATTGAATGAAAGAGAACAGCTCTCCACCTTGAATTCAAATTTGCAGTCTGTTTCATTGAACGAATGCCTGAAGTTTGTTTCTTTGAAAGAGTGCGTTCTGCTCGTGGCATAGAATAAATTGCAGGAGCTCTACGCTTTGAATGAAGATGTGCAGTGTAATTCTTTGGTTGAATGGGGGCTGTTTGATTCACGAAGTTACTGTTAGTTTGATTGAATCGATTAATGATGTTTGATTCATTGAAACAATGAATCCTGTTTGATTTAATGGTGGAATACATGCAGTTGGTTTTATTGAATTATAGCCTTAAGCTCTGGCCATTGATGCAAAAGAACAGCTATACACCTTGAATTGAAATTTGCAGTCTGTTTTATTGAATGAATGCATGAAGTTTGTTTCTTTGTAAGAGTGCGTTCTGTTGGTGGAATGGAATGATTGGCAGGAGCTGTATTCTTTGAATTAAGACGTGCAGTGTAGTACTTTAAATGATTGGAGGTAGTTTGATTCACGAACTTACTGTTAGTTTGATTGAATCGATTAATTATGTTTGATTCATCGTCTCAATGAATGCAGTTTGATTTAATGATTGAATACATGCAGTTTGTTTTATTGAATGAGAGCCTGAAGCTCCAGACATTGAATGAAAGAGAACAGCTGTACACCTTGAATTGAAATTTGCAGCCTGTTGCATTAAACGAACGCCTGAAGTTTGTTTCTTTGAAAGAGTAAGTTCTGCTCGTGGCATGGAATGAATTGCAGGAGATCTACGCTTTCAATAAAGATATGCAGTGTAATTCTTTGATTGAATGGGTGCAGAATGATTCGCGAAGTAACTGTTTGTTACATTGAATCGATTCATAATGTTTAATGCACTGTCACTATGAATGCAGTATGTTTTAATGTGTGAATGAATGCATTTGCTTTCATTGAATGAAAGCATGAAGTTTGATTCTTTGAAAGAATGTGTTCTGCTCGTGGCATTGAATGAATGGCAGGAGCTCTGTTTGAATTAAGACGTGCAGTGTTGTGCTTTGAATGATTGTGTGCAGTTTGATTCACGAAGTTACAGTTAGTTTGATTGAATCGATTAATGATGTTTGATTCATTGACTCAATGAATGCAGTTTGATTTAATGAATGAATACATGCAGTTGGTTTTATTGAATGAGAGCCAAAAGCTCGATTAATTGAAGGAAAGAGAACAGCTGTACACCTTGAATTGAAATTTGCAGCCTGTTTCATTGAATGAATGCATAAAGTTTGTTTCTTTGTAAGAGTGCGTTCTGTTCGTGGAATGGAATGATTGGCAGGAGCTCTACTCTTTGAATTAAGATGTACAGTGTAGTCCTTTGAATGAATGGGTGCACAATGATGCACGAAGTAACTGTTTGTTACATTGAATCGATTAACTATGTTTAATGCACTGACACTATGAATGCAGTATGTTCTAATGTGTGAATGAATGCAGTTTGTTTCATTGAATGAAAGCATGAAGTTTGTTTCTTTGAAAGAGTGTGTTCTGCTCGTGGCACTGATTGAATGGCAGGAGCTTTATTCTTTGAATTACGACGTGCAGTGTAGTACTTTGAATGATTGGAGGTAGTTTGATTCACGAACTTACTGTTAGTTTGATTGAATCGATTAATAATGTTTGATTCATCGTCTCAATGAATGCAGTTTGATTTAATGATTGAATACATGCAGTTTGTTTTATTGAATGAGAGCCTGAAGCTCCAGACATTGAATGAAAGAGAACAGCTGTACACCTTGAATTGAAATTTGCAGCCTGTTGCATTGAACGAACGCCTGAAGTTTGTTTCTTTGAAAGAGTGCTTTCTGCTCGTGGCATGGAATGAATTGCAGGAGATCTACGCTTTGAATTAAGATATGCAGTGTAATTCTTTGATTGAATGGGTGAAGAATAATTCACGAAGTAACTGTTTGTTACATTGAATCGATTAATAATGTTTAATGCATTGACACTATGAATGCAGTATGTTTTAATGATTGAATGAATGCAGTTGGTTTCATTGAATGAAAGCATGAAGTTTGTTTTTTTGAAAGAATGTGTTCTGCTCGTGGCATTGAATGAATGGCAGGAGCTCTATTCTTTGAATTAAGACGTGCAAGTGTAGTGCTTTGAATGATTTGGTACAGTTTGATTCACGAAGTTACTGTTAGTTTGATTGAATCGATTAAGGATGTTTGATTCATTGACTCAATGAATGCAGTTTGATTTAATGATTGAATACATGCAGTTCGTTTTACTGAATTAGAGCCTTACGCTCTAGCCATTGATGCAAAAGAATAGCGATACACCTTGAATTGAAATTTGCAGCCTGTTTCATTCAATGAATGCATGAAGTTTGTTTCTTTGTAAGAGTGCGTTCTGTTAGTGGAATGGAATGATTGGCAGAAACTCTACTCATTGAATTAAGATGAATAGTGCATTTCTTTGAATGAATGGGTGAAGAATGATACACGAAGTAACTGTTTGTAACATTGAATCGATTAAAAATGCTTAATGCACTGACACTATGAATGCAGTATGTTCTAATGTGTGAATGAATGCAGTTTGTTTCATTGAATGAAAGCATGAAGTTTGTTTCTTTGAAAGAGTGTGTTCTGCTCGTGGCACTGATTGAATGGCAGGAGCTCTATTCTTTGAATTACGACGTGCAGTGTAGTACTTTGAATGATTGGAGGTAGTTTGATTCACGAACTTACTGTTAGTGTGATTGAATCGATTAATGATGTTTGATTCATCGTCTCAATGAATGCAGTTTGATTTAATGATTGAATACATGCAGTTGGTGTTATTGAAGCTCGAGACATTGAATGAAAGAGAACAGCTATACACCTTGAATTGAAATTTGCAGCCTGTTGCATTGAACGAACGCCTGAAGTTTGTTTCTTTGAAAGAGTGCTTTCTGCTCGTGGCATGGAATGAATTGCAGGAGATCTACGCTTTCAATTAAGATATGCAGTGTAATTCTTTGATTGAATGGGTGCAGAATGATTCACGAAGTAACTGTTTGTTACATTGAATCGATTACTGTCACTATGAATGCAGTATGTTTTAATGTGTGAATGAATGCATTTGGTTTCATTGAATGAAAGCATGAAGTTTGATTCTTTGAAAGAATGTGTTCTGCTCGTGGCATTGAATGAATGGCAGGAGCTCTGTTTGAATTAAGACGTGCAGTGTTGTGCTTTGAATGATTGGGTGCCGTTTGATTCACGAAGTTACTGTTAGTTTGATTGAATCGATGAATGATGTTTGATTCATTGACTCAATGAATGCGGTTTGATTTAATGATGGAATACATGCAGTTGGTTTTACTGATTTAGAGCCTTAAGCTCTAGCCATTGATGCAAAAGAACAGCTATACACCTTGAATTGAAATTTGCAGTCTGTTTCATTGAATGAATGCATGAAGTTTGTTTCTTTGTAAGAGTGCGTTCTGTTCGTGGAATGGAATGATTGGCAGGAGCTCTACTCTTTGAAGTAAGATGTACAGTGTATTTCTTTGAATGAATGGGTGCAGAATGATGCACGAAGTAACTGTTTGTTACATTGAATCGATTAATAATGTTTAATGCATTGACAGTATGAATGCAGTATGTTTTAATGATTGAATGAATGCAGTTGGTTTCATTGAATGAAAGCATGAAGTTTGTTTTTTTGAAAGAATGTGTTCTGCTCGTGGCATTGAATGAATGGCAGGAGCTCTATTCTTTGAATTAAGACGTGCAGTGTAGTGCTTTGAATGATTTGGTACAGTTTGATTCACGAAGTTACTGTTAGTTCGATTGAATCGATAAATGATGTTTGATTCATGGTCTCAATGAATGCAGTTTGATTTAATGATTTAATACATTCAGTTGGTTTTAATGAATGAGAGCCTTAAGCTCGAGACATTGAATGAAAAAGAACAGCTATACACCTTGAATTGAAATTTGTAGTCTGTTTCATTGAACAAATGCCTGAAGTTTGTGTCTTTGAAAGAGTGCGTTCTGCTCGTGGCATTTAATGAATGGCAGGAGCTGTATTCTTTGAATTAAGACGTGCAGTGTAGTGCTTTGAATGATTGGGTGCAGTTTGATTCACGAAGTTACAGTTAGTTTGATTGAATCGATTAATGATGTTTGATTCATTGACTCAATGAATGCAGTTTGATTTAATGAATGAATACATGCAGTTGGTTTTATTGAATGAGAGCCAAAAGCTCGATTAATTGAAGGAAAGAGAACAGCTGTACACCTTGAATTGAAATTTGCAGCCTGTTTCATTGAATGAATGCATAAAGTTTGTTTCTTTGTAAGAGTGCGTTCTGTTCGTGGAATGGAATGATTGGCAGGAGCTCTACTCTTTGAATTAAGATGTACAGTGTATTCCTTTGAATGAATGGGTGCACAATGATGCACGAAGTAACTGTTTGTTACATTGAATCGATTAACTATGTTTAATGCACTGACACTATGAATGCAGTAGGTTCTAATGTATGAATGAATGCAGTTTGTTTCATTGAATGAAAGCATGAAGTTTGTTTCTTTGAAAGAGTGTGTTCTGCTCGTGGCACTGACTGAATGGCAGGAGCTCTATTCTTTGAATTACGACGTGCAGTGTAGTACTTTGAATGATTGGAGGTAGTTTGATTCACGAACTTACTGTTAGTTTGATTGAATCGATTAATAATGTTTGATTCATCGTCTCAATGAATGCAGTTTGATTTAATGATTGAATACATGCAGTTTGTTTTATTGAATGAGAGCCTGAAGCTCCAGACATTGAATGAAAGAGAACAGCTATACACCTTGAATTGAAATTTGCAGCCTGTTGCATTGAACGAACGCCTGAAGTTTGTTTCTTTGAAAGAGTGCTTTCTGCTCGTGGCATGGAATGAATTGCAGGAGATCTACGCTTTCAATAAAGATATGCAGTGTAATTCTTTGATTGAATGGGTGCAGAATGATTCACGAAGTTACTGTTTGTTACATTGAATCGATTCATAATGTTTAATGCACTGTCACTATGAATGCAGTATGTTTTAATGTGTGAATGAATGCATTTGGTTTCATTGAATGAAAGCATGAAGTTTGATTCTTTGAAAGAATGTGTTCTGCTCGTGGCATTGAATGAATGGCAGGAGCTCTGTTTGAATTAAGACGTGCAGTGTTGTGCTTTGAATGATTGGGTGCCGTTTGATTCACGAAGTTACTGTTAGTTTGATTGAATCGATGAATGATGTTTGATTCATTGACTCAATGAATGCAGTTTGATTTAATGATGGAATACATGCAGTTGGTTTTACTGATTTAGAGCCTTAAGCTCTAGCCATTGATGCAAAAGAACAGCTATACACCTTGAATTGAAATTTGCAGTCTGTTTCATTGAATGAATGCATGAAGTTTGTTTTTTGGTAAGAGTGCGTTCTGTTCGTGGAATGGAATGATTGGCAGGATCTCTACTATTTGAATAAAGATATACAGTGTATTTCTTTGAATGAATGGGTGCAGAATGATTCACGAAGTAACAGTTTGTTACATAGAATCGATTAATAATGTTAAATGCATTGACACTATGAATGCAGTTTTTTTAATGATCGAATGAATGCGGTTGGTTTCATTGAATTAAAGCATGAAGTTTGTTTCTTTGAAAGAGTGTGTTCTGATCGTTTCACTGAATGAATGGCACGAGCTGTATTCTTTGAATTAAGACGTGCCGTGTACTGCTTTGAATGATTGGGTGCAGTTTGATTCACGAAGTTACAGTTAGTTTGATTGAATCGATTAATGATGTTTGATTCATTGACTCAATGAATGCAGTTTGACTTAATGAATGAATACATGCAGTTGGTTTTATTGAATGAGAGCCAAAAGCTCGATTAATTGAAGGAAAGAGAACAGCTGTACACCTTGAATTGAAATTTGCAGCCTGTTTCATTGAATGAATGCATAAAGTTTGTTTCTTTGTAAGAGTGCGTTCTGTTCGTGGAATGGAATGATTGGCAGGAGCTCTACTCTTTGAATTAAGATGTACAGTGTATTTCTTTGAATGAATGGGTGCACAATGATGCACGAAGTAACTGTTTGTTACATTGAATCGATTAACTATGTTTAATGCACTGACACTATGAATGCAGTATGTTCTAATGTGTGAATGAATGCAGTTTGTTTCATTGAATGAAAGCATGAAGTTTGTTTCTTTGAAAGAGTGTGTTCTGCTCGTGGCACTGATTGAATGGCAGGAGCTCTATTCCTTGAATTACGACGTGCAGTGTAGTACTTTGAATGATTGGAGGTAGTTTGATTCACGAACTTACAGTTAGTTTGATTGAATCGATTAATTATGTTTGATTCATCGTCTCAATGAATGCAGTTTGATTTAATGATTGAATACATGCAGTTTGTTTTATTGAATGAGAGCCTGAAGCTCGAGACATTGAATGAAAGAGAACAGCTATACACCTTGAATTGAAATTTGCAGCCTGTTGCATTGAACGAACGCCTGAAGTTTGTTTCTTTGAAAGAGTGCTTTCTGCTCGTGGCATGGAATGAATTGCAGGAGATCTACGCTTTGTATTAAGATATGCAGTGTAATTCTTTGATTCAATGGGTGCAGAATGATTCACGAAGTAACTGTTACATTGAATCGATTAATAATGTTTAATGCATTGACACTATGAATGCAGTATGTTTTAATGATTGAATGAATGCAGTTGGTTTCATTGAATGAAAGCATGAAGTTTGTTTTTTTGAAAGAATGTGTTCTGCTCGTGGCATTGAATGAATGGCAGGAGCTCTATTCTTTGAATTAAGACGTGCAAGTGTAGTGCTTTGAATGATTTGGTACAGTTTGATTCACGAAGTTACTGTTAGTTTGATTGAATCGATTAATGATGTTTGATTCATTGACTCAATGAATGCAGTTTGATTTAATGATTGAATACATGCAGTTCGTTTTACTGAATTAGAGACTTAAGCTCTAGCCATTGATGTAAAAGAATAGCGATACACCTTCAATTGAAATTTGCAGCCTGTTTCATTCAATGAATGCATGAAGTTTGTTTCTTTGTAAGAGTGCGTTCTGTTAGTGGAATGGAATGATTGGCAGAAACTCTACTCATTGAATTAAGATGAATAGTGCATTTCTTTGAATGAATGGGTGAAGAATGATACACGAAGTAACTGTTTGTAACATTGAATCGATTAAAAATGCTTAATGCACTGACACTATGAATGCAGTATGTTCTAATGTGTGAATGAATGCAGTTTGTTTCATTGAATGAAAGCATGAAGTTTGTTTCTTTGAAAGAGTGTGTTCTGCTCGTGGCACTGATTGAATGGCAGGAGCTCTATTCTTTGAATTAAGACGTGCAGTGTAGTACTTTGAATGATTGGAGGTAGTTTGATTCACGAACTTACTGTTAGTGTGATTGAATCGATTAATGATGTTTGATTCATCGTCACAATGAATGCAGTTTGATTTAATGATTGAATACATGCAGTTGGTGTTATTGAAGCTCGAGACATTGAATGAAAGAGAACAGCTATACACCTTGAATTGAAATTTGCAGCCTGTTGCATTGAACGAACGCCTGAAGTTTGTTTCTTTGAAAGAGTGCTTTCTGTTGGTGGAATGGAATGATTGGCAGGAGCTCTACTATTTGAATTAAGATGTACAGTGTATATCTTTGAATGAATGGGGGCAGAATGATAAACGAAGTAACTTTTTATTACATTGAATCGATTAAAAATGTTTAATGCACTGACACTATGAATGCAGTGTGTTCTAATTTTTGAATAAATGCAGTTTGTTTCATTGAATGAAAGCATGAAGTTTCTTTCTTTGAAAGAGTGTGTTCTGCTCGTGGCATTGAAAGAATGGCAGGAGCTCTATTCATTGAATTGAGACGTGCAGTGTAGTGCTTTGAATGATTGGGTGCAGTTTGATTCACGAAGTTACTGTTAGTTTGATTGAATCGATGAATGATGTTTGATTCATGGTCTCAATGAATGCAGTTTGATTTAATGATTGAATACATGCAGTTGGTTTTATTCAATGAGAGCCTTAAGCTCGAGACATTGAATGAAAAAGAACAGCTATACACCTTGAATTGAAATTTGTAGTGTGTTTCATTGAACGAATGCCTGAAGTTTGTTTCTTTGAAAGAGTGCGTTCTGCTCGTGGCATTGAATAAATGGCAGGAGCTGTATTCTTTGAATTAAGACGTGCAGTGTACTGCTTTGAATGATTGGGTGCAGTTTGATTCACGAAGTTACAGTTAGTTTGATTGAATCGATTAATTATGTTTGATTCATCGTCTCAATGAATGCAGTTTGATTTAATGATTGAATACATGCAGTTTGTTTTATTGAATGAGAGCCTGAAGCTCGAGACATTGAATGAAAGAGAACAGCTATACACCTTGAATTGAAATTTGCAGCCTGTTGCATTGAACGAACGCCTGAAGTTTGTTTCTTTGAAAGAGTGCTTTCTGCTCGTGGCATGGAATGAATTGCAGGAGATCTACGCTTTCAATTAAGATATGCAGTGTAATTCTTTGATTGAATGGGTGCAGAATGATTCACGAAGTAACTGTTTGTTACATTGAATCGATTCAGAATGTTTAATGCACTGTCACTATGAATGCAGTATGCTTTAATGTGTGAATGAATGCATTTGGTTTCATTGAATGAAAGCATGAAGTTTGATTCTTTGAAAGAATGTGTTCTGCTCGTGGCATTGAATGAATGGCAGGAGCTCTGTTTGAATTAAGACGTGCTGTGTTGTGCTTTGAATGATTGGGTGCCGTTTGATTCACGAAGTTACGGTTAGTTTGATTGAATCGATGAATGATGTTTGATTCATTGACTCAATGAATGCAGTTTGATTTAATGATGGAATACATGCAGTTGGTTTTACTGATTTAGAGCCTTAAGCTCTAGCCATTGATGCAAAAGAACAGCTATACACCTTGAATTGAAATTTGCAGTCTGTTTCATTGAATGAATGCATGAAGTTTGTTTTTTGGTAAGAGTGCGTTCTGTTCGTGGAATGGAATGATTGGCAGGATCTCTACTATTTGAATAAAGATATACAGTGTATTTCTTTGAATGAATGGGTGCAGAATGATTCACGAAGTAACAGTTTGTTACATAGAATCGATTAATAATGTTAAATGCATTGACACTATGAATGCAGTTTTTTTAATGATCGAATGAATGCGGTTGGTTTCATTGAATTAAAGCATGAAGTTTGTTTCTTTGAAAGAGTGTGTTTTGATCGTGGCACTGATTGAATGGCAGGAGCTGTATTCTTTGAATTAAGATGTGCAGTGTAGTACTTTAAATGATTGGAGGTAGTTTGATTCACGAAGTTACTGTTAGTTTGATTGAATCGATTAATTATGTTTGATTCATCGTCTCAATGAATGCAGTTTGATTTAATGAATGAATACATGCAGTTGGTTTTATTGAATGAGAGCCTGAAGCTCGAGACATTGAATGAAACAGAACAGCTATACACCTTGAATTCAAATTTGCAGTCTGTTTCATTGAACGAATGCCTGAAGTTTGTTTCTTTGAAAGAGTGCGGTCTGCGCGTGGCATAGAATAAATTGCAGGAGCTCTATGCTTTGAATGAAGATGTGCAGTGTAATTCTTTGATTGAATGGGGGCAGTTTGATTCACGAAGTTACTGTTAGTTTGATTGAATCGTTTAATGATGTTTGATTCATTGAAACAATGAATGCAGTTTGATTTAATGGTGGAATACATGCAGTTGGTTTTATTGAATTATAGCCTTAAGCTCTAGCCATTGATGCAAAAGAATAGCTATACACCTTGAATTGAAATTTGCAGTCTGTTTCATTGAATGAATGCATGAAGTTTGTTTCTTTGTAAGAGTGCGTTCTGTTGGTGGAATGGAATGATTGGCAGGAGCTGTATTCTTTGAATTAAGACGTGCAGTGTAGTACTTTAAATGATTGGAGGTAGTTTGATTCACGAAGTTACTGTTAGTTTGATTGAATCGATTAATTATGTTTGATTCATCGTCTCAATGAATGCAGTTTGATTTAATGATTGAATACATGCAGTTGGTGTTATTGAAGCTCGAGACATTGAATGAAAGAGAACAGCTATACACCTTGAATTGAAATTTGCAGCCTGTTGCCTTGAACGAACGCCTGAAGTTTGTTTCTTTGAAAGAGTGCTTTCTGCTCGTGGCATGGAATGAATTGCAGGAGATCTACGCTTTCAATTAAGATATGCAGTCTAATTCTTTGATTGAATGGGTGCAGAATGATTCACGAAGTAACTGTTTGTTACATTGAATCGATTCATAATGTTTAATGCACTGTCACTATGAATGCAGTATGTTTTAATGTGTGAATGAATGCATTTGGTTTCATTGAATGAAAGCATGAAGTTTGATTCTTTGAAAGAATGTGTTCTGCTCGTGGCATTGAATGAATGGCAGGAGCTCTATTCTTTGAATTAAGACGTGCAGTGTAGTGCTTTGAATGATTTGGTACAGTTTGATTCACGAAGTTACTGTTAGTTTGATTGAATCGATGAATGATGTTTGATTCATTGACTCAATGAATGCAGTTTGATTTAATGATGGAATACATGCAGTTGGTTTTACTGATTTAGAGCCTTAAGCTCTAGCCATTGATGCAAAAGAACAGCTATACACCTTGAATTGAAATTTGCAGTCTGTTTCATTGAATGAATGCATGAAGTTTGTTTTTTGGTAAGAGTGCGTTCTGTTCGTGGAATGGAATGATTGGCAGGATCTCTACTATTTGAATAAAGATATACAGTGTATTTCTTTGAATGAATGGGTGCAGAATGATTCACGAAGTAACAGTTTGTTACATAGAATCGATTAATAATGTTAAATGCATTGACACTATGAATGCAGTTTTTTTAATGATCGAATGAATGCGGTTGGTTTCATTGAATTAAAGCATGAAGTTTGTTTCTTTGAAAGAGTGTGTTCTGATCGTTTCACTGAATGAATGGCAGGAGCTGTATTCTTTGAATTAAGACGTGCAGTGTAGTACTTTAAATGATTGGGTGCAGTTTGATTCACGAAGTTACAGTTAGTTTGATTGAATCGATTAATGATGTTTGATTCATTGACTCAATGAATGCAGTTTGACTTAATGAATGAATACATGCAGTTGGTTTTATTGAATGAGAGCCAAAAGCTCGATTAATTGAAGGAAAGAGAACAGCTGTACACCTTGAATTGAAATTTGCAGCCTGTTTCATTGAATGAATGCATAAAGTTTGTTTCTTTGTAAGAGTGCGTTCTGTTCGTGGAATGGAATGATTGGCAGGAGCTCTACTCTTTGAATTAAGATGTACAGTGTATTTCTTTGAATGAATGGGTGCACAATGATGCACGAAGTAACTGTTTGTTACATTGAATCGATTAACTATGTTTAATGCACTGACACTATGAATGCAGTATGTTCTAATGTGTGAATGAATGCAGTTTGTTTCATTGAATGAAAGCATGAAGTTTGTTTCTTTGAAAGAGTGTGTTCTGCTCGTGGCACTGATTGAATGGCAGGAGCTCTATTCCTTGAATTACGACGTGCAGTGTAGTACTTTGAATGATTGGAGGTAGTTTGATTCACGAACTTACAGTTAGTTTGATTGAATCGATTAATTATGTTTGATTCATCGTCTCAATGAATGCAGTTTGATTTAATGATTGAATACATGCAGTTTGTTTTATTGAATGAGAGCCTGAAGCTCGAGACATTGAATGAAAGAGAACAGCTATACACCTTGAATTGAAATTTGCAGCCTGTTGCATTGAACGAACGCCTGAAGTTTGTTTCTTTGAAAGAGTGCTTTCTGCTCGTGGCATGGAATGAATTGCAGGAGATCTACGCTTTGTATTAAGATATGCAGTGTAATTCTTTGATTCAATGGGTGCAGAATGATTCACGAAGTAACTGTTACATTGAATCGATTAATAATGTTTAATGCATTGACACTATGAATGCAGTATGTTTTAATGATTGAATGAATGCAGTTGGTTTCATTGAATGAAAGCATGAAGTTTGTTTTTTTGAAAGAATGTGTTCTGCTCGTGGCATTGAATGAATGGCAGGAGCTCTATTCTTTGAATTAAGACGTGCAAGTGTAGTGCTTTGAATGATTTGGTACAGTTTGATTCACGAAGTTACTGTTAGTTTGATTGAATCGATTAATGATGTTTGATTCATTGACTCAATGAATGCAGTTTGATTTAATGATTGAATACATGCAGTTCGTTTTACTGAATTAGAGACTTAAGCTCTAGCCATTGATGTAAAAGAATAGCGATACACCTTCAATTGAAATTTGCAGCCTGTTTCATTCAATGAATGAATGAAGTTTGTTTCTTTGTAAGAGTGCGTTCTGTTAGTGGAATGGAATGATTGGCAGAAACTCTACTCATTGAATTAAGATGAATAGTGCATTTCTTTGAATGAATGGGTGAAGAATGATTCACGAAGTAACTGTTTGTAACATTGAATCGATTAAAAATGCTTAATGCACTGACACTATGAATGCAGTATGTTCTAATGTGTGAATGAATGCAGTTTGTTTCATTGAATGAAAGCATGAAGTTTGTTTCTTTGAAAGAGTGTGTTCTGCTCGTGGCACTGATTGAATGGCAGGAGCTCTATTCTTTGAATTAAGACGTGCAGTGTAGTACTTTGAATGATTGGAGGTAGTTTGATTCACGAACTTACTGTTAGTGTGATTGAATCGATTAATGATGTTTGATTCATCGTCACAATGAATGCAGTTTGATTTAATGATTGAATACATGCAGTTGGTGTTATTGAAGCTCGAGACATTGAATGAAAGAGAACAGCTATACACCTTGAATTGAAATTTGCAGCCTGTTGCATTGAACGAACGCCTGAAGTTTGTTTCTTTGAAAGAGTGCTTTCTGTTGGTGGAATGGAATGATTGGCAGGAGCTCTACTATTTGAATTAAGATGTACAGTGTATATCTTTGAATGAATGGGGGCAGAATGATAAACGAAGTAACTTTTTATTACATTGAATCGATTAAAAATGTTTAATGCACTGACACTATGAATGCAGTGTGTTCTAATTTTTGAATAAATGCAGTTTGTTTCATTGAATGAAAGCATGAAGTTTCTTTCTTTGAAAGAGTGTGTTCTGCTCGTGGCATTGAAAGAATGGCAGGAGCTGTATTCATTGAATTGAGACGTGCAGTGTAGTGCTTTGAATGATTGGGTGCAGTTTGATTCACGAAGTTACTGTTAGTTTGATTGAATCGATGAATGATGTTTGATTCATGGTCTCAATGAATGCAGTTTGATTTAATGATTGAATACATGCAGTTGGTTTTATTCAATGAGAGCCTTAAGCTCGAGACATTGAATGAAAAAGAACAGCTATACACCTTGAATTGAAATTTGTAGTGTGTTTCATTGAACGAATGCCTGAAGTTTGTTTCTTTGAAAGAGTGCGTTCTGCTCGTGGCATTGAATAAATGGCAGGAGCTGTATTCTTTGAATTAAGACGTGCAGTGTACTGCTTTGAATGATTGGGTGCAGTTTGATTCACGAAGTTACAGTTAGTTTGATTGAATCGATTAATTATGTTTGATTCATCGTCTCAATGAATGCAGTTTGATTTAATGATTGAATACATGCAGTTTGTTTTATTGAATGAGAGCCTGAAGCTCGAGACATTGAATGAAAGAGAACAGCTATACACCTTGAATTGAAATTTGCAGCCTGTTGCATTGAACGAACGCCTGAAGTTTGTTTCTTTGAAAGAGTGGTTTCTGCTCGTGGCATGGAATGAATTGCAGGAGATCTACGCTTTCAATTAAGATATGCAGTGTAATTCTTTGATTGAATGGGTGCAGAATGATTCACGAAGTAACTGTTTGTTACATTGAATCGATTCATAATGTTTAATGCACTGTCACTATGAATGCAGTATGCTTTAATGTGTGAATGAATGCATTTGGTTTCATTGAATGAAAGCATGAAGTTTGATTCTTTGAAAGAATGTGTTCTGCTCGTGGCATTGAATGAATGGCAGGAGCTCTGTTTGAATTAAGACGTGCTGTGTTGTGCTTTGAATGATTGGGTGCCGTTTGATTCACGAAGTTACGGTTAGTTTGATTGAATCGATGAATGATGTTTGATTCATTGACTCAATGAATGCAGTTTGATTTAATGATGGAATACATGCAGTTGGTTTTACTGATTTAGAGCCTTAAGCTCTAGCCATTGATGCAAAAGAACAGCTATACACCTTGAATTGAAATTTGCAGTCTGTTTCATTGAATGAATGCATGAAGTTTGTTTTTTGGTAAGAGTGCGTTCTGTTCGTGGAATGGAATGATTGGCAGGATCTCTACTATTTGAATAAAGATATACAGTGTATTTCTTTGAATGAATGGGTGCAGAATGATTCACGAAGTAACAGTTTGTTACATAGAATCCATTAATAATGTTAAATGCATTGACACTATGAATGCAGTTTTTTTAATGATCGAATGAATGCGGTTGGTTTCATTGAATTAAAGCATGAAGTTTGTTTCTTTGAAAGAGTGTGTTTTGATCGTGGCACTGATTGAATGGCAGGAGCTGTATTCTTTGAATTAAGATGTGCAGTGTAGTACTTTAAATGATTGGAGGTAGTTTGATTCACGAAGTTACTGTTAGTTTGATTGAATCGATTAATTATGTTTGATTCATCGTCTCAATGAATGCAGTTTGATTTAATGAATGAATACATGCAGTTGGTTTTATTGAATGAGAGCCTGAAGCTCGAGACATTGAATGAAACAGAACAGCTATACACCTTGAATTCAAATTTGCAGTCTGTTTCATTGAACGAATGCCTGAAGTTTGTTTCTTTGAAAGAGTGCGGTCTGCGCGTGGCATAGAATAAATTGCAGGAGCTCTACGCTTTGAATGAAGATGTGCAGTGTAATTCTTTGATTGAATGGGGGCAGTTTGATTCACGAAGTTACTGTTAGTTTGATTGAATCGTTTAATGATGTTTGATTCATTGAAACAATGAATGCAGTTTGATTTAATGGTGGAATACATGCAGTTGGTTTTATTGAATTATAGCCTTAAGCTCTAGCCATTGATGCAAAAGAATAGCTATACACCTTGAATTGAAATTTGCAGTCTGTTTCATTGAATGAATGCATGAAGATTGTTTCTTTGTAAGAGTGCGTTCTGTTGGTGGAATGGAATGATTGGCAGGAGCTGTATTCTTTGAATTAAGACGTGCAGTGTAGTACTTTAAATGATTGGAGGTAGTTTAATTCACGAAGTTACTGTTAGTTTGATTGAATCGATTAATTATGTTTGATTCATCGTCTCAATGAATGCAGTTTGATTTAATGATTGAATACATGCAGTTGGTGTTATTGAAGCTCGAGACATTGAATGAAAGAGAACAGCTATACACCTTGAATTGAAATTTGCAGCCTGTTGCCTTGAACGAACGCCTGAAGTTTGTTTCTTTGAAAGAGTGCTTTCTGCTCGTGGCATGGAATGAATTGCAGGAGATCTACGCTTTCAATTAAGATATGCAGTCTAATTCTTTGATTGAATGGGTGCAGAATGATTCACGAAGTAACTGTTTGTTACATTGAATCGATTCATAATGATTAATGCACTGTCACTATGAATGCAGTATGTTTTAATGTGTGAATGAATGCATTTGGTTTCATTGAATGAAAGCATGAAGTTTGATTCTTTGAAAGAATGTGTTCTGCTCGTGGCATTGAATGAATGGCAGGAGCTCTGTTTGAATTAAGACGTGCAGTGTTGTGCTTTGAATGATTGGGTGCTGTTTGATTCACGAAGTTACTGTTAGTTTGATTGAATCGATGAATGATGTTTGATTCATCGTCTCAATGAATGCAGTTTGATTTAATGATTGAATACATGCAGTTGGTGTTATTGAAGCTCGAGACATTGAATGAAAGAGAACAGCTATACACCTTGCGTTAAAATTTGCAGCCTGTTGCATTGAACGAACGCCTGAAGTTTGTTTCTTTGAAAGAGTGCTTTCTGCTCGTGGCATGGAATGAATTGCAGGAGATCTACGCTTTCAATTAAGATATGCAGTGTAATTCTTTGATTGAATGGGTGCAGAATGATTCACGAAGTAACTTTTTGTTACATTGAATTGATTCATAATGTTTAATGCACTGACACTATGAATGCAGTATGTTTTAATGTGTGAATGAATGCATTTGGTTTCATTGAATGAAAGCATGAAGTTTAATTCTTTGAAAGAATGTGATCTGCTCGTGGCATTGAATGAATGGCAGGAGCTCTGTTTGAATTAAGACGTGCAGTGTAGTGCTTTGAATGATTTGGTACAGTTTGATTCACGAAGTTACTGTTAGTTTGATTGAATCGATTAATGATGTTTGATTCATTGACTCAATGAATGCAGTTTGATTTAATGATTGAATACATGCAGTTCGTTTTACTGAATTAGAGCTTTAAGCTCTCGCCATTGATGCAAAAGAACAGCTATGCACCTTGAATTGAAATTTGCAGCCTGTTTCATTGAACGAATGCATGAAGTTTGTTTCTTTGTAAGAGTGCGTTCTGTTGGTGGAATGGAATGATTGGCAGGAGCTCTACTATTTGAATTAAGATGTACAGTGTATTTCTTTGAATGAATGGGGGCAGAATGATACACGAAGTTACTTTTTGTTACATTGAATCGATTAAAAATGTTTAATGCACTGACACTATGAAAGCAGTGTGTTCTATTTTTTGTATAAATGCAGTTTGTTTCATTGAATGAAAGCATGAAGTTTCTTTCTTTGAAAGAGTGTGTTCTGCTCGTGGCATTGAAAGAATGGCAGGAGCTCTATTCATTGAATTGAGACGTGCAGTGTAGTGCTTTGAATGATTGGGTGCAGTTTGATTCACGAAGTTACTGTTAGTTTGATTTAATCGATGAATGATGTTTGATTCATGGTCTCAATGAATGCAGTTTGATTTAATGATTGAATACATGCAGTTGGTTTTATTGAATGAGAGCCTTAAGCTCGAGACATTGAATGAAAAATAACAGCTATACACCTTGAATTGAAATTTGTAGTCTGTTTCATTGAACGAATGCCTGAAGTTTGTTTCTTTGAAAGAGTGCGTTCGGCTCGTGGCATGGATGAATTGCAGGAGCTCTACGCTTTGAATTGAGATGTGCAGTGTATTCCTTTGAATGAATGGGTGCACAATGATGCACGAAGTAACTGTTTGTTACATTGAATCGATTAACTATGTTTAATGCACTGACACTATGAATGCAGTATGTTCTAATGTGTGAATGAATGCAGTTTGTTTCATTGAATGAAAACATGAACTTTGTTTCTTTGAAAGAGGGTGTTCTACTCGTGGCACTGATTGAATGGCAGTGTAATTCTTTGATTGAATGGGGGCAGTTTGATTCACGAAGTAACTGTTTGTTACATTGAATCGATCAATAATGTTGAATGCATTGTCACTATGATTGCAGTATGTTTTAATGATTGAATGAATGCAGTTGGTTTCATTGAATGAAAGCATGACGTTTGTTTCTTTGAAAGAGTGTGTTCTGATCGTTGCACTGAATGAATGGCAAGAGCTGTATTCTTTTAATTAGGACGAGCAGTGTAGTGCTTTGAATGATTGGGTGCAGTTTGATTCACGAAGTTACAGTTAGTTTGATTGAATCGATTAATGATGTTTGATTCATTGACTCAATGAATGCAGTTTGATTTAATGAATGAATACATGCAGTTGGTTTTATTGAATGAGAGCCATAAGCTCGATTAATTGAAGGAAAGAGAACAGCTGTACACCTTGAATTGAAATTTGCAGCCTGTTTCATTGAATGAATGCATAAAGTTTGTTTCTTTGTAAGAGTGCGTTCTGTTGGTGGAATGGAATAATTGGCAGGAGCTCTACCCTTTGAATTAAGATGTATAGTGTACTCCTTTGAATGAATGGGTGCACAATGATGCACGACGTAACTGTTTGTTACATTGAATCGATTAACTATGTTTAATGCACTGACACTATGAATGCAGTATGTTCTAATGTGTGAATGAATGCAGTTTGTTTCATTGAATGAAAGCATGAAGTTTGTTTCTTTGAAAGAGTGTGTTCTGCTCGTGGCACTGATTGAATGGCGGGAGTTCTATTCTTTGAATTACGACGTGCAATGTAGTACTTTGAATGATTGGAGGTAATTTGATTCACGAACTTACTGTTAGTTTGATTGAATCGATTAATGATGTTTGATTCATCGTCTCAATGAATGCAGTTTGATTTAATGATTGAATACATGCAGTTTGTTTTATTGAATGAGAGCCTGAAGCTCGAGACATTGATTGAAAGAGATCAGCTATACACCTTGAATTGAAATTTGCAGCCTGTTGCATTGAACGAACGCCTGAAGTTTGTTTCTTTGAAAGAGTGCTTTCTGCTCGTGGCATGGAATGAATTGCAGGAGATCTACGCTTTGAATTAAGATATGCAGTGTAATTCTTTGATTGAATGGGTACAGAATGATTCACGAAGTAACTGTTTGTTACATTGAATCGATTAATAATGTTTAATGCATTGACACTATGAATGCAGTATGTTTTAATGAATGAATGAATGCGGTTAGTTTCATTGAATTAAAGCATGAAGTTTGTTTCTTTGAAAGAGTGTGTTCTGATCGTTGCACTGAATGATTGGCAGGAGCTCTATTCTTTGAATTAAGACGTGCAGTGTTGTGCTTTGAATGATTGGGTGCCGTTTGATTCACGAAGTTACTGTTAGTTTGACTGCATCGATTAATGATGTTTGATTCATTGACTCAATGAATGCAGTTTGATTTAATGATTGAATACATGCAGTTCGTTTTACTGAATTAGAGCCTTAAGCTCTAGCCATTGATGCAAAAGAATAGCGATACACCTTGAATTGAAATTTGCAGCCTGTTTCATTCAATGAATGCATGACGTTTGTTTCTTTGTAAGAGTACGTTCTGTTCGTGGAATGGAATGATTGGCAGAAACTCTACTCATTGAATTAAGATGAATAGTGCATTTCTTTGAATGAATGGGTGAAGAATGATACACGATGTAACTGTTTGTAACATTGAATCGATTAAAAATGCTTAATGCACTGACACTATGAATGCAGTATGTTCTAATGTGTGAATGAATGCAGTTTGTTTCATTGAATGAAAGCATGAAGTTTGTTTCTTTGAAAGAGTGTGTTCTGCTCGTGGCACTGATTGAATGGCAGGAGCTCTATTCTTTGAATTAAGACGTGCAGTGTAGTACTTTGAATGATTGGAGGTAGTTTGATTCACGAAGTTACTGTTAGTTTGATTGAATCGATTAATGATGTTTGATTCATCGTCTCAATGAATGCAGTTTGATTTAATGATTGAATACATGCAGTTGGTTTTATTGAATTAGAGCCTGAAGCTCGAGACATTGAATGAAAGAGATCAGCTATACACCTTGAATTCAAATATGCAGTCTGTTTCATTGAACGAATGCCTGAAGTTTGTTACTTTGAAAGAGTGCGTTCTGCTCGTGGCATGGAATGAATTGCAGGAGCTCCACGCTTTGAATTAAGATGTGCAGTGTAATTCTTTGATTGAATGTGTGCAGAATGATTCACGAAGTAACTGTTTGTTACATTGAATCGATTAATAATGTTAAATGCATGGACACTATGATTGCAGTATGTTTTAATGATTGAATGAATGCATTTGGTTTCATTGAATGAAAGCATGAAGTTTGTTTCATTGAAAGAATGTGTTCTGCTCGTGGCATTGAATGAATGGCAGGAGCTCTATTCTCTGAATTAAGACGTGCAGTGTAGTGCTTTGAATGATTGGGTGCAGTTTGATTCACGAAGTTACTGTTAGTTAGATTGAATCGATTAATGATGTTTGATTCATTGACTCAATGAATGCAGTTTGATTTCATGATTGAATACATGCAGTTGGTTTTATTGAATTAGAGCCTTAAGCTCTAGCCATTGATGCAAAAGAACAGCTATTCACCTTGAATTGAAATTTGCAGTCTGTTTCATTGAACGAATGCATGAAGTTTGTTTCTTTGTAAGAGTGCGTTCTGTTGGTGGAATGGAATGATTGGCAGGAGCTCTACCCTTTGAATTAAGATGTACAGTGTATTTCTTTGAATGAATGGGGGCAGAATGATACACGAAGTTACTTTTTCTTACATTGAATCGATTAATACTGTTTAATGCACTGACACTATGAATGCAGTATGTTCTAATTTTTGAATAAATGCAGTTTGTTTCATTGAATGAAAGCATGAAGTTTCTTTCTTTGAAAGAGTGTGTTCTGCTCGTGGCATTGAAAGAATGGCAGGAGCTCTATTCATTGAATTGAGACGTGCAGTGTAGTGCTTTGAATGATTGGGTGCAGTTTGATTCACGAAGTTACTGTTAGTTTGATTGAATCGATGAATGATGTTTGATTCATGGTCTCAATGAATGCAGTTTGATTTAATGATTGAATACATGCAGTTGTTTTTATTGAATGAGAGCCTTAAGCTCGAGACATTGAATGAAAAAGAACAGCTATACACCTTGAATTGAAATTTGTAGTCTGTTTCATTGAACGAATGCCTGAAGTTTGTTTCTTTGAAAGAGTGCGTTCTGCTCGTGGCATGGATGAATTGCAGGAGCTCTACGCTTTCAATTGAGATGTGCAGTGTATTCCTTTGAATGAATGGGTGCACAATGATGCACGAAGTAACTGTTTGTTACATTGAATCGATTAACTATGTTTAATGCACTGACACTATGAATGCAGTATGTTCTAATGTGTGAATGAATGCAGTTTGTTTCATTGAATGAAAGCATGAAGTTTGTTTCTTTCAAAGAGTGTGTTCTGCTCGTGGCACTGATTGAATGGCAGGAGCTCTGTTTGAATTAAGACGTGCAGTGTTGTGCTTTGAATGATTGGGTTCAGAATAATTCACGAACTTACTGTTAGTTTGATTGAATCGATGAATGATGTTTGATTCATTGACTCAATGAATGCAGTTTGATTTAATGATGGAATACATGCAGTTGGTTTTACTGATTTAGAGCCTTAAGCTCTCGCCATTGATGCAAAAGAACAGCTATACACCTTAAATGAAATTTGCAGTCTGTTTCATTGAACGAATGCCTGAAGATTGTTTCTTTGAAAGAGTGCGTTCTGCTCGTGGCATGGAATGAATTGCAGGAGCTCTACGCTTTGAATTAAGATGTGCAGTGTAGTACTTTGAATGATTGGAGGTGGTTTGATTCACGAAGTTACTGTTAGATTGATTGAATCGATTAATGATGTTTGATTCATCCTCTCAATGAATGCAGTTTGATTTAATGATTGAATACCTGCAGTTGGTTTTTTTGAATGAGAGCCTGAAGCTCGAGACATTGAATGAAAGGGAACAGCTTGAATTGAAATTTGCAGCCTGTTGCATTGAACGAACGCCTGAAGTTTTTTTCTTTGAAAGAGTGCGTTCTGCTCGTGACAGGGAATGAATTGCAGGAGATCTACGCTTTGACTTAAGATATGCAGTGTAATTCTTTGATTGAATGGGTGCAGAATGATTCACGAAGTAACTGTTTGTTACATTGAATCGATTAAAAATGTTTAATGCACTGACACTATGAATGCAATATATTTTATTGTGTGAATGAATGCATTTGGTTTCATTGAATGAAAGCATGAAGTTTGATTCTTTGAAAGAATGTGTTCTGCTCGTGGCATTGAATGAATGGCAGGAGCTCTGTTCTTTGAATTAAGACGTGCAGTGTAGTGCTTTGAATGAAAGGTGCAGTTTGATTCACGAAGTTACTGTAAGTTTGATTGAATCGATTAATGATGTTTGATTCATTGACTCAAAGAATGCAGTTTGATTTAATGATGGAATACATGCAGTTGGTGTTATTGAAGCTCGAGACATTGAATGAAAGAGAACAGCTATACACCTTGAATTGAAATTTGCAGTCTGTTTCATTGAACGAATGCCTGAAGTTTGTTTCTTTGAAAGAGTGCGTTCTGCTCGTGGCATGGAATGAATTGCTGGAGCTATACGCTTTGAATTAAGATGTGCAGTGTAATTCTTTGATTGAATGGGTGCAGAATGATTCACGAAGTAACTGTTTGTTACATTGAATCGATTAATAATGTTAAATGCATTGACACTATGATTGCAGTATGTGTTAATGATTGAATGAATTCAGTTGGTTTCATTGAATGAAAGCATGACGTTTGTTTCTTTGAAAGAATGTGTTCTGCTCGTGGCATTGAATGACTGGCAGGAGCTCTATTCTTTGCATTAAGACGTGCAGTGTAGTGCTTTGAATGATTTGGTACAGTTTGATTCACGAAGTTACTGTTAGTTTGATTGAATCGATTAATGATGTTTGATTCATTGACTCAATGAATGCAGTTTGATTTAATGATGGAATACATGCAGTTCGTTTTACTGAATTAGAGCCTTAAGCTATCACCAATGATGCAAAAGAACCGCTATACACCTTGAATTCAAATTTGCAGCCTGTTTCATTGAATGAATGCATGATGTTTGTTTCTTTGAAAGAGTGCGTTCAGTTCGTGGAATGGAATGATTGGCAGAAACTCTACTCATTGAATTAAGATGAATAGTGTATTTCTTTGAATGAATGGGTGAAGAATGATACACGAAGAAACTGTTTGTAACATTGAATCGATTAAAAATGTTTAATGCACTGTCACTATGAATGCAGTATGTTCTAATGTGTGAATGAATGCAGTTGGTTTCATTGAATGTAAGCATGATGTTTGTTTCTTTGAAAGAGTGTGATCTGCTCGTGGCACTGATTTAATGGCAGGAGCTCTATTGTTTGAATTACGACGTGCAGTGTAGTACTTTGAATGATTGGAGGTAGTTTGATTCACGAAGTTACTTTTAGTTTGATTGAATCGATTAATTATATTTGATTCATCGTCTCAATGAATGCAGTTTGATTTAATGATTGAATACATGCAGTTGGTGTTATTGAAGCTCGAGACATTGAATGAAAGAGAACAGCTATACACCTTGAATTGAAATTTGCAGCCTGTTTCATTGAACGAATGCCTGAAGATTGTTTCTTTGAAAGAGTGCGTTCTGCTCGTGGCATGAAATGAATTGTAGGAGCTGTACGCTTTGAATTAAGAGGTGCAGTGTAGTACTTTGAATGATTGGAGGTGGTTTGACTCACGAAGTTACAGGTAGATTGATTGAATCGATTAATGATGTTTGATTCATCCTCTCAATGAATGCAGTTTGATTTAATGATTGAATACATGCAGTTGGTTTTATTGAATGAGAGCCTGAAGCTCGACACATTGAATGAAAGGGAACAGCTTGAATTGAAATTTGGAGCCTGTTGCATTGAACGAACGCCTGAAGTTTGTTTCTTTGAAAGAGTGCGTTCTGCTCGTGACAGGGAATGAATTGCAGGAGATCTACGCTTTGAATTAAGATGTGCAGTGTAATTCTTTGATTGAATGGGTGCAGAATGATGCACGAAGTAACTGTTTGTTACATTGAATCGATTAACTATGTTTAATGCACTGACACTATGAATGCAGTATGTTCTAATATGTGAATGAATGCAGTTTGCTTCATTGAATGAAAGCATGAAGTTTGTTTCTTTGAAAGAGTGTGTTCTGCTCGTAGCACTGATTGAATGGCAGGTGCTCTATTCTTTGATTTAAGACGTGCAGTGTAGTACTTTGAATGATTGGAGGTAGTTTGATTCACGAAGTTACTGTTAGATTGATTGAATCGATTAATGATGTTTGATTCATCCTCTCAATGAATGCAGTTTGATTTAATGATTGAATACATGCAGTTGGTTTTATTGATTGAGAGCCTGAAGCTCGAGACATTGAATGAAAGAGAACAGATATACACCTTGAATTCAAATATGCAGTCTGTTTCATTGAACGAATGCCTGAAGTTTGTTTCTTTGAAAGAGTGCGTTCTGCTCGTGGCATGGAAGGAATTGCAGGAGCTCTACGCTTTGAATTAAGATGTGCAGTGTAATTCTTTGATTGAATGGGTGCAGAATGATTCACGAAGTAACTGTGTGTTACATTGAATCGATTAATAATGTTAAATGCATTGACACTATGATTGCAGTATGTTTTAATGATTGAATGAATGCAGTTTGTTTCATTGAATGAAAGCATGACGTTTGTTTCTTTGAAAGAATGTGTTCTGCTCGTGGCATTGAATGAATGGCAGGAGCTCTATTCTATGAATTAAGACGTGCAGTGTAGTGCTTTGAATGATTTGGTACAGTTTGATTCACGAAGTTACTGTTAGTTTGATTGAATCGATTCATGATGTTTGATTCATTGTCTCAATGAATGCAGTTTGATTTAATGATTGAATACATGCAGTTGGTTTTATTGAATTAGAACCTTAAGCTCTAGCCATTGATGCAAAAGAACAGCTAGACACCTTGAATTGAAATTTGCAGTCTGTTTTTTTGAACGAATGCAGGAAGTCTGTTTCTTTGTAAGAGTGCGTTCTGTTCGTGGAATGGAATGATTGGCAGGAGCTCTACCCTTTGAATTAAGATGTACAGTGTATTTCTTTGAATGAATGGGTGCAGAATGATACACGAAGTAACTTTTTGTTACATTGAATCGATTAAAAATGTTTATTTCACTGACACTATGAATGCAGTATGTTCTAATTTGTGAAAAAATGCAGTTTGTTTCATTGAATGAAGCATGAAGTTTCTTTCTTTGAAAGAGTGCGTTATGCTCGTGGCATGGATGAATTGCAGGAGCTCTACGCTTTGAATTGAGATGTGCAGTGTATTCCTATGAATGAATGGGTGCACAATGATGCACGAAGTAACTGTTTGTTACATTGAATCGATTAACTATGTTTAATGCACTGACACGATGAATGCAGTATGTTCTAATGTGTGAATGAATGCAGTTTGTTTCATTGAATGAAAGCATGAAGTTTGTTTCTTTGAAAGAGTGTGTTCTGCCCGTGGCACTGATTGAATGGCAGGAGCTCTATTCTTTGAATTACGACGTGCAGTGAAGTACTTTGAATGATTGAAGGTAGTTTGATGCACGAAGTTACTGTTAGTGTGATTGAATCGATTAATGATGTTTGATTCATCGTCTCAATGAATGCAGTTTGATTTAATGATTGAATACATGCAGTTGGTTTTATTGAAGCTCGAGACATTGAATGAAAGAGAACAGCTATACACCTTCAATTGAATTTGCAGCCTGTTGCATTGAACGAACGCCTGAAGTTTGTTTCTTTGAAAGAGTGCGTTCTGCTCGTGACAGAGAATGAATTGCAGGAGATCTACGCATTGAATTAAGATATGCAGTGTAATTCTTTGATTGAATGGGTGCAGAATGATTCTCGAAGTAACTGTTTGTTAGATTGAATCGATTAGAAATGTTTAATGCACTGAACACTATGAATGCAGTATATTTTATTGTGTGAATGAATGCATTTGGTTTCAATGAATGAAAGCATGAAGTTTGATTCATTGAAAGAATGTGTTCTGCTCGTGGCATTGAATGAATGACAGGAGCTCTGTTCTTTGAATTAAGACGTGCAGTGTAGTGCTTTGAATGAAAGGTGCAGTTTGATTCACGAAGTTACTGTTAGTTTGATTGAATCGATTAATGATGTTTGATTCATTGACTCAAAGAATGCAGTTTGATTTGATGATGGAATACATGCAGTTGGTTTTACTGAATTAGAGCCTTAAGCTATCGCCATTGATGCAAAAGAACAGTTATACACCTTGAATTGAAATTTGCAGTCTGTTTCATTGAACGAATGCCGGAAGTTTGTTTCTTTGAAAGAGTGCGTTCTGCTCGTGGCATGGAATGAATTGCAGGAGCTCTACGCTTTGAATTTAGATGTGCAGTGTAATTCTTTGATTGAATGGGTGCAGAATGATTCACGAAGTAACTGTTTGTTACATTGAATCGATTAATAATGTTAAATGCATTGACACTATGATTGCAGTATGTTTTAATGATTGAATGAATGCAGTTGGTTTCATTGAATGAAAGCATGACGTTTGTTTCTTTGAAAGAGTGTGTTCTGCTCGTGGCACTGAATGAATGGCAGGAGTTCTATTCTTTGAATTAAGACATGCAATGTAGTGCTTTGAATGTTTGGGTGCAGTTTGATTCACGAAGTTACTGTTAGTTTGATTGAATCGATTAATGATGTTTGATTCATTGACACAATGAATGCAGTTTGATTTAATGATGGAATACATGCAGTTGGTTTTATTGAATTAGAGCCTTAAGCTCTAGCCATTGATGCAAAAGAACAGCTATACACCTTGAATTGAAATTTGCAGTCTGTTTCATTGAATTAATGCATGAAGTTTGTTTCTTTGTAAGAGTGCGTTCTGTTCGTGGAAAGGAATGATTGGCAGAAACTCTACTCATTGAATTAAGATGAATAGTGTATTTCTTTGAATGAATGGGTGAAGAATGATACACGATGTAAATGTTTGTTACATTGAATCGATTAACTATGTTTAATGCACTGAAACTATGAATGCAGTATGTTTTAATGTGTGAATGAATGCAGTTTGCTTCATTGAATGAAAGCATGACGTTTGTTTCTTTGAAAGTGTGCGTTCTGCTATTGGCATGGAATATATTGCAGGAGATCTACGCCTAGAATTAAGATGTGCAGTGTAATTCTTTGATTCAATGGGCGCAGAATGATTCACGACGTAACTGTTTGTTACATTGAATCGATTCATAATGTTTAATGCACTGACACTTTGAATGCAGTATGTTTTAATGTGTGAATGAATGCATTTGGTTTCATTGAATGAAAGCATGAAGTTTGTTTCTTTGAAAGAATGTGTTCTGCTCGTGGCATTGAATGAATGGCAGGAGTTCTATTCTTTGAATTAAGACATGCAATGTAGTGCTTTGAATTATTGGGTGCAGTTTGATTCACGAAGATACTGTTAGTTTGATTGAATCGATTAATGATGTTTGATTCATTGACACAATGAATGCAGTTTGATTTAATGATGGAATAAATGCAGTTGGTTTTATTGAATTAGAGCCTTAAACTCTAGCCATTGATGCAAAAGAACAGGTATACACCTTGAATTGAAATTTGCAGTCTGTTTCATTGAATGAATGCATGAAGTTTGTTTCTTTGTAAGAGTGCGTTCTGTTCGTGGAATGTAATGATTGGCAGGAGCTCTGCTCTTTGAATTAAGATGTACAGTGTATTTCTTTGAATGAATGGGTGCAGAATTATTCACGAAGTAACTGTTTGTTACATTGATTCGATTAATAATGTTTAATGCATTGACACTATGAATGCAGTATGTTTTAATGTGTGAATGAATGCAGTTGATTTCATTGAATGAAGCATGAAGTTTGTTTTTTTGAAAGAATGTATTCTGCTCGTGGCTTTGAATGAATTGCAGGAGCTGTATTCTTTGAGTTAAGACGTGCAGTGTAGTGCTTTGAATGATTTGGTACAGTTTGATTCACGAAGTTACTGTTAGTTTGATTGAATCGATTAATGATGTTTGATTCATTGACTCAATGAATGCAGTTTGATTTAATGATTGAATACATGCAGTTCGTTTTACTGAATTAGAGCCTTAGGCTCTAGCCATTGATAAAAAAGAATAGCGAAACACCTAGAATTCAAATTTGCAGCCTGTTTCATTGAATGAAAGCATGAAGTTTGTTTCTTTGTAAGAGTGCGTTCTGTTCGTGGAAAGGAAGGATTGGCAGAAACTCTACTCATTGAATTAAGATGAATAGTGTATTTCTTTGAATGAATGGGTGAAGAATGATACACGATGTAACTGTTTGTTACATTGAATCGATTAAAAATGTTTAATGCACTGACACTATGAATGCAGTATGTTCTAATGTGTGAATGAATGCAGTTTGTTTCATTGAATGAAAGCATGAAGTTTGTTTCTTTGAAAGAGTGTGTTCTGCTCGTGGCACTGATTGAATGGCAGGAGCTCTATTCTTTGAATTACGACCTGCAGTGTAGTACTTTGAATGATTGGAAGTAGTTTGATTCACGAAGTTACAGTTAGTTTGATTGAATCGATGAATGATGTTTGATTCTTCATCTCAATGAATGCAGTTTGATTTAATGATTGAATACATGCAGTTGGTTTTATTGAATGAGAGACTGAAGCTCGAGACATTGAATGAAACGGAACAGCTATACACCTTGAATTGAAATTTGCAGCCTGTTGCATTGAACGAACGCCTGAAGTTTGTTTCTTTGAAAGAGTGCGTTCTGCTCGTGACAGGGAATGAATTGCAGGAGATCTACGCTTTGAATTAAGATATGCAGTGTAATTCTTTGATTGAATGGGTGCAGAATGATTCACGAAGTAACTGTTTGTTACATTGAATCGATTAAAAATGTTTAATGCACTGACACTATGAATGCAGTATATTTTATTGTGTGAATGAATGCATTTGGTTTCATTGAATGAAAGCATGAAGTTTGATTCTTTGAAAGAATGTGTTCTGCTCGTGGCATTGAATGAATGGCAGGAGCTCTGTTCTTTGAATTAAGACGTGCAGTGTAGTGCTTTGAATGAAAGGTGCAGATTGATTCACGAAGTTACTGTTAGTTTTATTGAATCGATTAATGATGTTTGATTCATTGACTCAAAGAATGCAGTTTGATTTGATGATGGAATACATGCAGTTGGTTTTACTGAATTAGAGCCTTAAGCTATCGCCATTGATGCAAAAGAACAGCTATACACCTTGAATTGAAATTTGCAGTCTGTTTCATTGAACGAATGCCTGAAGTTTGTTTCTTTGAAAGAGTGCGTTCTGTTCGTGGAATGGAATGATTGGCAGGAGCTCTACTCTTTGAATTAAGATGTATAGTGTATTTCTTTGAATGAATGGGTGCAGAATGATTCACGAAGTAACTGTTTGTTACATTGAATCGATTAATAATGTTTAATGCACTGACACTATGAATGCAGTATGTTCTAATGTGTGAATGAATGCAGTTTGTTTCATTGAATGAAAGCATGAAGTTTGTTTCTTTGAAAGAGTGTGTTCTGCTCGTGGCACTGATTGAATGGCAGGAGCTGTATTCTTTGAATTAAGACGTGCAGTGTAGATCTTTGAATGATTGGAGGTAGTTTGATTCACGAAGTTACTGTTAGATTGATTGAATCGATTAATGATGTTTGATTCATCCTCTCAATGAATGCAGTTTGATTTAATGATTGAATACATGCAGTTGGTTTTATTGAATGTGAGCCTGAAGCTCGAGACATTGAATGAAAGAGAACAGCTATACACCTTGAATTGAAATTTGCAGTCTGTTTCATTGAACGAATGCCTGAAGTTTGTTTCTTTGAAAGAGTGCGTTCTGCTCGTGGCATGGAATGAATTGCAGGAGCTCTACGCTTTGAATTAAGATGTGCAGTGTAATTCTTTGATTGAATGGGTGCAGAATGATTCACGAAGTAACTGTGTGTTACATTGAATCGATTAATAATGTTAAATGCACTGACACTATGATTGCAGTATGTTTTAATGATTGAATGAATGCAGTTGGTATCATTGAATGAAAGCATGATGTTTGTTTCTTTGAAAGTGTGCGTTCTGCCTCTGGCATGGAATATATTGCAGGAGATCTACGCCTGGAATTAAGATGTGCAGTGTTATTCTTTGATTGAATGGGTGCAGAATGATTCACGAAGTAACTGTTTGTTACATTGAAACGATTCATACTGTTTAATGCACTGACACTATGAAGGCAGTATGTTTTAATGTGTGAATGAATGCATGTGGTTTCATTGAATGAAAGCATGAAGTTTGTTTCTTTGAAAGAATGTGTTCTGCTCGTGGCATTGAATGAATGGCAGGAGCTCTATTCTTTGAATTAAGACATGCAGTGTAGTGCTTTGAATGATTTGGTTTCAGTTTGATTCATGAAGTTACTGTTGGTTTGATTGAATCGTTTAATGATGTTTGATTCAATGACACAATGAATGCAGTTTGATTTAATGGTGGAAAAGATGCAGTTGGTTTTATTGAATTAGAGCCTGAAGCTCGAGACATTTAATGAAAGAGAACAGCTATACACCTTGAAGTGAAATTTGCAGTCTGTTTCATTGAACGAATGCCTGAAGTTTGTTTCTTTGAAAAAGTTCGTTCTGCTCGTGGCATGGAATGAATTGCAGGAGTTCTACGCTTTGAATGAATATGTGCAGTGTAATTCTTTGATTGAATGGGTGCAGAAGGATTCACGAAGTAACTGTGTGTTACATTGAATCGATTAATAATGTTAAATGCATTGACACTATGATTGCAGTATGTTTTAATGATTGAATGAATGCAGTTGGTTTCATTGAATGAAAGCATGATGTTTGTTTCTTTGAAGATGTGCGTTCTGCTTCGGGCATGGAATATATTGCAGGAGATCTACGCCTGGAATTAAGATGTGCAGTGTTATTCTTTGATTGAATGGGTGCAGAATGATTCACGAAGTAACTGTTTGTTACATTGAAACGATTCATACTGTTTCATGCACTGACACTATGAAGGCAGTATGTTTTAATGTGTGAATGAATGCATGTGGTTTCATTGAATGAAAGCATGAAGTTTGATTCTTTGAAAGAATGTGTTCTGCTCGTGGCATTGAATGAATGGCAGGAGCTCTATTCTTTGAATTAAGACATGCAGTGTAGTGCTTTGAATGATTGGGTGCAGTTTGATTCACGAAGTTACTGTTAGTTTGATTGAATCGATTAATGATGTTTGATTCAATGACACAATGAATGCAGTTTGATTTAATGGTGGAATACGTGCAGTTGGTTTTATTGAATTAGAGCCTTAAGCTCTAGCCATTGATGCAAAAGAACAGCTATACACCTTGAATTGGAATTTGCAGTCTGTTTCATTGAATGAATGCATGAAGTTTGTTTCTTTGAAAGAGTGCGTTCTGCTCGTGGCATGGAATAAATTGAAGGAGCTCTACGCTTGAATTAAGATGTGCAGTGTAATTCTTTGATTGAACGGGTGCAGATTGATTCACGAAGTAACTGTTTGTTACATTGAATCGATTCATAATGTTTAATGCGCTGACACTATGATTGCAGTATGTTTTAATGTGTGAATGAATGCATTTGGTTTCATTGAATGAAAGCATTAAGATTGTTTCTTTGAAAGAATGTGTTCTGATCGTTGCACTGATTGAATGGCAGGAGCTCTATTTTTTGAATTAAAACGTGCAGTGTAGTGCTTTGAATGATTTGGTGCAGTTTGATTCATGAAGTTACTGTTGGTTTGATTGACTCGATTAATGATGTTTGATTCAATGACACAATGAATGCAGTTTGATTTAATGGTGGAAAAGATGCAGTTGGTTTTATTGAATTAGAGCCTGAAGCTCGAGACATTTAATGAAAGAGAACAGCTATACACCTTGAATTGAAATTTGCAGTCTGTTTCATTGAACGAATGCCTGAAGTTTGTTTCTTTGAAAAAGTGCGTTCTGCTCGTGGCATGGAATGAATTGCAGGAGTTCTACGCTTTGAATTAAGATGTGCAGTGTAATTCTTTGATTGAATGGGTGCAGAAGGATTCACGAAGAAACTGTGTGTTACATTGAATCGATTAATAATGTTAAATGCATTGACACTATGATTGCAGTATGTTTTAATGATTGAATGAATGCAGTTGGTTTCATTGAATGAAAGCATGATGTTTGTTTCTTTGAAGATGTGCGTTCTGCTTCGGGCATGGAATATATTGCAGGAGATCTACGCCTGGAATTAAGATGTGCAGTGTTATTCTTTGATTGAATGGGTGCAGAATGATTCACGAAGTAACTGTTTGTTACATTGAAACGATTCATACTGTTTAATGCACTGTCACTATGAAGGCAGTATGTTTTAATGTGTGAATGAATGCATGTGGTTTCATGAATGAAAGCATGAAGTTTGATGCTTTGAAAGAATGTGTTCTGCTCGTGGCATTGAATGAATGGCAGGAGCTCTATTCTTTGAATTAAGACATGCAGTGTAGTGCTTTGAATGATTGGGTGCAGTTTGATTCACGAAGTTACTGTTAGTTTGATTGAATCGATGAATGATGTTTGATTCAATGACACAATGAATGCAGTTTGATTTAATGGTGGAATTCGTGCAGTTGGTTTTATTGAATTAGAGCCGTAAGCTCTAGCCATTGATGCAAAAGAACAGCTATACACCTTGAATTGGAATTTGCAGTCTGTTTCATTGAATGAATGCATGAAGTTTGTTTCTTTGAAAGAGTGCGTTCTGCTCGTGGCATGGAATAAATTGCAGGAGCTCTACGCTTGAATTAAGATGTGCAGTGTAATTCTTTGATTGAACGGGTGCAGAATGATTCACGAAGTAACTGTTTGTTACATTGAATCGATTCATAATGTTTAATGCGCTGACAGTATGATTGCAGTATGTTTTAATGTGTGAATGAATGCATTTGGTTTCATTGAATGAAAGCATTAAGATTGTTTCTTTGAAAGAATGTGTTCTGATCGTTGGACTGATTGAATGGCGGGAGCTCTATTCTTTGAATTAAAACGTGCAGTGTAGTGCTTTGAATGATTGGGTGCAGTTTGATTCACGAAATTACAGTTAGTTTGATTGAATCGATTAATGATGTTTGATTCATTGTCTCAATGAATGCAGTTTGATTTAATGATTGAATACATGCAGTTGGTTTTATTGAATGAGAGCCTTAAGCTCGAGTCATTGAATGAAAGAGAACAGCTATACACCTTGAATTGAAATTTGCAGCCTGTTGCATTGAACGAATGTCTGAAGATTGTTTCTTTGTAAGAGTTCGTTCTGTTCGTGGAATCGAATGATTGGCAGGAGCTCTACTATTTCAAATAAGATGTACAGTCTATTTCTTTGAATCAATGAGTGCAGAATGATTCACGAAGTAACTGTTTGTTACATTGAATCGATTAATAATGTTTAATGCATTGACACTATGAATGCAGTATGTTTTAATGGTTGAATAAATGCAGTTGGTTTCATTGAATGAAAGGATGACGTTTGTTTCTTTGAAAGAGTGTGTTCTGCTCGTGGTTTTGAATGAATGGCAGGAGCTCTATTCTTTGAATTAAGACGTGCAGTGTAGTGCTTTGAATGATTGGGTGCAGTTTGATTCACGAAGTTACTGTTAGTTTGAATGAATCGATTAATGATGTTTGATTCATTGACTCAATCAATGCAGTTTGATTTAATGATGGAATACATGCTGTTGGTTTTACTGAATTAGAGCCTTAAGCTCTACCCATTGATGCAAAAGAAGAGCTATCCACCTTGAATTGAAATTTGCAGTCTGTTTCATTGAATGAATGCATGAAGTTTGTTTCTTTGTAAGAGTTCGTTCTGATCGTGGCACTGAATGAATGGCAGGAGACCTATTCTTTGAATTAAGACGTGCAGTGTAGTGCTTTGAATGACTGGGTGCAGTTTGATTCACGAAGTTACAGTTAGTTTGATTGAATCGATTAATGATGTTTGATTCATTGACTCAATGAATGCAGTTTGATTTAATGATTGAATACATGCAGTTGGTTTTATTGAATTAGATCCTAAAGCTCGAGACATTGAATGAAAGAGAACAGCGATACACCTTGAATTGAAATTTGCAGTCTGTTTCATTGAACTAATGCCTGAAGTTTGTTTCTTTGAAAGAGTGCGTTCTGCTCGTGGCATGGATCAATTGCAGGAGCTCTACGCTTTGAATTGAGATGTGCAGTATAATTCTTTGAATGAATGAGTGCAGAATGATGCACGAAGTAAATGTTTGTTACATTGAATCGATTAATAATGTTTAATGCATTGACACTATGAATGCAGTATGTTTTAATGATTGAATGAATGCGGTTGGTTTCATTGAATGAAAGCATGACGTTTGTTTCTTTGAAAGAGTGTGTTCAGCTCGTGGTTTTGAATGAATGACAGGAGCTCTATTCTTTGAATTAAGACGTGCAGTGTAGTGCTTTGAATGATTGGGTGCAGTTTGATTCACGAAGTTACTGTTAGTTTGATTGAATCGATGAATGATGTTTAATTCATTGACTCAAAGAATGCAGTTTGATTTAATGGTGGAATACATGCAGTTGGTTTTATTGAATTAGAGCCTTAAGCTCTAGCCATTGATGCAAAAGAACAGCTATACACCTTGAATTGAAATTTGCAGTCTGTTTCATTGCATGAATGCATGAAGTTTGTTTCGTTGTCAGAGTGCGTTCTGCTCGTGGCATGGAATAAATTGCAGGAGCTCTACGCTTGAATTAAGATTTGCAGTGTAATTCTTTGATTGAACGGGTGCAGAATGATTCACGAAGTAACTGTTTGTTACATTGAATCGATTCATAATGTTTAATGCACTGACTCTATGATTGCAGTATGTTTTAATGTGTGAATGAATGCATTTGGTTTCATTGAATGAAAGCATTAAGATTGTTTCTTTGAAAGAATGTGTTCTGATCGTTGCACGGATTGAATGGCAGGAGCTCTATTCTTTGAATTCAGACGTACAGTGTAGTGCTTTGAATGAGTGGGTGCAGTTTGATTCACGAAGTTCCTGTTCGTTTGAATGAATCGATTAATGATGTTTGATTCATTGACTCAATGAATGCAGTTTGATTTAATGATGGAATACATGCAGTTGGTTTTACTGAATTAGAGCCTTAAGCTCTACCCATTGATGCAAAAGAACAGCTATACACCTTGAATTGAAATTTTCAGTCTGTTTCATTGAATGAATGCATGAAGTTTGTTTCTTTGAAAGAGTGCGTTCTGCTCGTGGCATGGAATGAATTGCAGGAGTTCTACGCTTTGAATTAAGATGTGCAGTGTAATTCTTTGATTGAATGGGTGCAGAAGGATTCACGAAGTAACTGTGTGTTACATTGAATCGATTAAAAATGTTAAATGCATTGACACTATGATTGCAGTATGTTTTAATGATTGAATGAATGCAGTTGGTTTCATTGAATGAAAGCATGATGTTTGTTTCTTTGAAAGTGTGCGTTCTGCTTCTGGCATGGAATATATTGCAGGAGATCTACGCCTGGAATTAAGATGTGCAGTGTTATTCTTTGATTGAATGGGTGCAGAATGATTCACGAAGTAACTGGTTGTTACATTGAATCGATTAAAAATGTTTATTGCACTGACACTATGAATGCAGTATTTTTTAATGATCGAATGAATGCGGTTGATTTCATTGAATTTAAGCATGAAGTTTGTTTCTTTGAAAGAGTGTGTTCTGATCGTTGCACTGAATGAATGGCAGGAGCTGTATTCTTTGAATTGAGACGTGCAGCGTAGTGCTTTGAATGATTGGGTGCAGTTTGATTCACGAAGTTACAGTTAGTTTGATTGAATCGATTAATGATGTTTGATTCATTGACTCAATGAATGCAGTTTGATTTAATGAATGAATACATGCAGTTGGTTTTATTAAATGAGAGCCATTCGCTCGAGTAATTGAAGGAAAGAGAACAGCTATACACCTTGAATTGAAATTTGCAGCCTGTTTCATTGAATGAATGCATAAAGTTTGTTTCTTTGGAAGAGTGCGTTCTGTTCGTGGAATGGAATGATTGGCAGGAGCTCTAATCTTTGACTTAAGATGTACAGTGTATTCCTTTGAATGAATTGGTGCACAAAGATGCACGAAGTAACTGTTTGTTACATTGAATCGATTAAAAATGTTTAATGCACTGACACTATGAATGCAGTATGTTCTAATGTGTGAATGAATGCAGTTTGTTTCATTGAATGAAAGCATGAAGTTTGTTTCTTTGAAAGAGTGTGTTCTGCTCGTGGCACTGATTGAATGGCAGGAGATCTATTCTTTGAATTACGACGTGCAGTTTAGTACTTTTAATGATTGGAGGTAGTTTGATTCACGAAGTTACTGTTAGATTGATTGAATCGATTAATGATGTTTGATTCATCGTCTCAATGAATGCAGTTTGATTTAATGATTGAATACATGCATTTGGTTTATTGAATGAGAGACTGAAACTCGAGACATTTAATGAAAGAGAACAGCTATACACCTTGAATTGAAATTTGCAGTCTGTTTCATTGAACTAATGCATGAAATTTGTTTCTTTGAAAGAGTGCGTTCTATTCGTGGAATGGAATGATTGGCAGAAACTCTACTCATTGAATTAAGATGTGCAGTGTAATTATTTGAATGAATGGGTGCAGAATGATTCACGAAATAACTGTTTCTTACATGGAATCGATTAATAATGTTTAATGCATTGACACTATGAATGCAGTATTTTTTAACGATTGAATGAATGCGGTTGGTTTCATTGAATGAAAGCATGAAGTTTGTTTCTTTGAAAGAGTGTGTTCTGCTCGTGGCACTGATTGAATGGCAGGAGCTCTATTCTTTGAATTAAGACATGCGGTGTAGTGCTTTGAATGATTGGGTGCAGTTTGATTCACGAAGTTACTGTTAGTTTGATTGAATCGATTAATGATGTTTGTTTCATTGACACAATGAATGCAGTTTGATTTAATGGTGGAATACATGCAGTTGGTTTTATTGAATTAGAGCCTTAAGCTCTAGCCACTGATGCAAAAGAACAGCTATACACCTTGAACTGAAATTTGCAGTCTGTTTCATTGAATGAATGCATGAAGTTTGTTTCTTTGCAAGAGTGCGTTCTGTTAGTGGAATGGAATGATTGGCAGAAACTCTACTCATTGAATTAAGATGAATAGTGTATTTCTTTGAATGAATGGGTGAAGAATGATACACGAAGTAACTCTTTGTCACATTGAATCGATTAAAAATTTTTAATGCACTGACACTATGAATGCAGTATGTTCTAATGTGTGAATGAATGCAGTTTGTTTCATTGAATGAAAGCATGAAGGTTGTTTCTTTGAAAGAGTGTGTTCTGCTCGTGGCATTGAATGAATGGCAGGAGCTCTATTCATTTTATTGAGACTTACAGTGTAGTGCTTTGAATGATTGAGTGCAGGTTGATTCACGAAGTTACTGTTAGATTGATTGAATCGATTAATAATGTTTGATTCATCGTCTCAATGAATGCAGTTTGATTTAATGATTGAATACATGCTGTTGGTTTTATTGAATGAGAGCCTGAAGCTCGAGACATTTAATGAAAGAGAACAGCTATACACCTTGAATTGAAATTTGCAGTCTGTTTCATTGAACGAATGCCTGAAGTTTGTTTCTTTGAAAGAGTCCGTTCTGCTCGTGTCATGGAATGAATAGCAGGAGCTCTACGCTTTGAATTTAGATGTGCAGTGTAATTCTTTGATTGAATGGGTGCAGAATGATTCACGAAGTAACTGTGTGTTACATTGAATCGATTAATAATGTTAAATGCATTGACACTATGATTGCAGTATGTTTTAATGATTGAATGAATGCAGTTGGTTTCATTGAATGAAAGCATGATGTTTGTTTCTTTGAAAGAGTGCGTTCTGCTATTGGCATGGAATATATTGCAGGAGATCTACACCTAGAATTAAGATGTGCAGTGTATTTCTTTGATTGAATGTGTGCAGAATGATTCACGAAGTAACTGTTTGTTTCATTGAAACGATTCATAATGTTTAATGCACTGACACTATGAAGGCAGTATGTTTTAATGTGTGAATGTATGCATTTGGTTTCATTGAATGAAAGCATGAAGTTTGATTCTTTGAAAGAATGTGTTCCGCTCGTGGCATTGAATGAATGGCAGGAGCTCTATTCTTTGAATTAAGGCATGCAGTGTAGTGCTTTGAATGATTGGGTGCAGTTTGATTCACGAAGTTACTGTTAGTTTGATTGAATCGATTAATGATGGTTGATTCAATGACACAATGAATGCAGTTTGATTTAATGATTGAATACATGCAGTTGGTTTTATTGAATTAGATCCTTAAGCTCGAGACATTGAATGAAAGAGAACAGCTATACACCTTGAATTGAAATTTGCAGTCTGTTTCATTGAACTAATGCCTGAAGTTTGTTTCTTTGAAAGAGTGCGTTCTGCTCGTGGCATGGAATAAATTGCAGGAGCTCTACGCTTGAATTAAGATGTGCTGTGTAATTCTTTGATTGAATGGTTGCAGAATGATTCACGAAGTAACTGTTTGTTACTTTGAATCGATTCATAATGTTTAATGCACTGACATTATGATTGCAGTATGTTTTAATGTGTGAATGAATGCATTTGGTTTCATTGAATGAAAGCATGAAGATTGTTTCTTTGAAAGAATGTCTTCTGATCGTTGCACTGATTGAATGGCAGGAGCTCTATTCTTTGAATTTATACGTGCAGTGTAGTGCTTTGAATGACTGGGTGCAGTTTGATTCACGAAGTTACTGTTAGTTTGAATGAATCGATTAATGATGTTTGATTCATTGACTCAATCAATGCAGTTTGATTTAATGATGGAATACATGCTGTTGGTTTTACTGAATTAGAGCCTTAAGCTCTAGCCATTGATGCAAAAGAACAGCTATACACCTTGAATTGAAATTTGCAGTCTGTTTCATTGAATGAATGCATGAAGTTTGTTTCTTTGTAAGAGTGCGTTCTGTTCGTGGAATGGAATGATTGGCAGAAACTCTATTCATTGAATTAAGATGAATAGTGTATTTCTTTGAATGATTGGGTGAAGAGTGATACACGATGTAACTGTTTGTAACATTGAATCGATTAAAAATGTTTAATGCACTGACACTATGAATGCAGTATGTTGTAATGTGTGAATGAATGCAGTTTGTTTCATTGAATGAAAGCATGAAGTTTGTTTCTTTGAAAGAGTGTGTTCTGCTCGTGGCACTGATTGAATGGCAGGAGCTCTATTGTTTGAATTAAGACGTGCAGTGTACTGCTTTGAATGATTTGGTACAGTTTGATTCACGAAGTTACTGTTAGTTTGATTGAATCGATTAATGTTGTTTGATTCATTGACTCAATGAATGCAGTTTGATTGAATGATTGAATATATGCAGTTCTTTTTACTGAATTAGGGCCTTAGGCTCTAGCCATTGATGCAAAAGAATAGCGATACACCTTGAATTGAAATTTGCAGCCTGTTTCATTGAATGAATGCATGAAGTTTGTTTCTTCATAAGAGTGCGTTCTGTTCGTGGAATGGAATGATTGGCAGAAACTCTACTCATTGAATTAAGATGAATAGTGTATTTCTTTGAATGAATGGGTGAAGAGTGATACACGATGTAACTGTTTGTAACATTGAATCGATTAAAAATGTTTAATGCACTGACACTATGAATGCAGTATGTTGTAATGTGTGAATGAATGCAGTTTGTTTAATTGAATGAAAGCATGAAGTTTGTTTCTTTGAAAGAGTGCGTTCTGCTCGTGGCACTGATTGAATGGCAGGAGCTCTATTGTTTGAATTAAGACGTGCAGTGTAGTGCTTTGAATGATTTGGTACAGTTTGATTCACGAAGTTACTGTTAGTTTGATTGAATCGATTAATGCAGTTGACTCAATGAATGCAGTTTGATTTAATGATTGAATACATGCAGTTCGTTTTATTGAATGAGAGACTGAAGCTCCAGACATTGAAGGAAAGGGAACAGCTTGAATTGAAATTTGCAGCCTGTTGCATTGAACGAACGCCTGAAGTTTGTTTCTTTGAAAGAGTGCGTTCTGCTCGTGACAGGGAATGAATTGCAGGAGATCTACGCTTTGAATTAAGATATGCAGTGTAATTCTTTGATTGAATGGGGGCAGAATGATTCACGAAGTAACTGTTTGTTACATTGAATCTATGAAAAATGTTTAATGCACTGACACTATGAATGCAGTATAATTTATTGTGTGAATGAATGCATTTGGTTTCATTGAATGAAAGCATGAAGTTTGATTCTTTGAAGGAATGTGTTCTGCTCGTGGCATTGAATGAATGGCAGGAGCTCTGTTTGAATTAAGACGTGCAGTGTAGATCTTTGAATGATTGGGTGCAGTTTGATTCACGAAGTTACTGTTAGTTTGATTGAATCGATCAATGATGTTTAATTCATTGACTCAAAGAATGCAGTTTGATTTAATGGTGGAATACATGCAGTTGGTTTTATTGAATTAGAGCCTTAAGCTCTAGCCATTGATGCAAAAGAACAGCTATACACCTTGAATTGAAATTTGCAGTCTGTTTCATTGCATGAATGCATGAAGTTTGTTTCGTTGTAAGAGTGCGTTCTGCTCGTGGCATGGAATAAATTGCAGGAGCTCTACGCTTGAATTAAGATTTGCAGTGTAATTCTTTGATTGAACGGGTGCAGAATGATTCACGAAGTAACTGTTTGTTACATTGAATCGATTCATAATGTTTAATGCACTGACTCTATGATTGCAGTATGTTTTAATGTGTGAATGAATGCATTTGGTGTCATTGAATGAAAGCATTAAGATTGTTTCTTTGAAAGAATGTGTTCTGATCGTTGGACTGATTGAATGGCAGGATCTCTATTCTTTGAATTAAGACGTACAGTGTAGTGCTTTGAATGAGTGGGTGCAGTTTGATTCACGAAGTTCCTGTTCGTTTGAATGAATCGATTAATGATGTTTGATTCATTGACTCAATGAATGCAGTTTGATTTCATGATGGAATACATGCAGTTGGTTTTACTGAATTAGAGCCTTAAGCTCTACCCATTGATGCAAAAGAACAGCTATACACCTTGAATTGAAATTTTCAGTCTGTTTCATTGAATGAATGCATGAAGTTTGTTTCTTTGTAAGAGTGCGTTCTGATTGTGGCACTGAATGAATGGCAGGAGCTGTATTCTTTGAATTAAGACATGCAGTGTAGTGCTTTGAATGATTGGGTGCAGTTTGATTCACGAAGTTACAGTTAGTTTGATTGAATCGATTAATGATGTTTGATTCATTTACTCAATGAATGCAGTTTGATTTAATGATTGAATACATGCAGTTGGTTTTATTGAATTAGATCCTAAAGCTCGAGACATTGAATGAAAGAGAACAGCTATACACCTTGAATTGAAATTTGCAGTCTGTTTCATTGAACGAATGCCTGAAGTTTGTTTCTTTGAAAGAGTGCGTTCTGCTCGTGGCATGGAATGAATTGCAGGAGTTCTACGCTTTGAATTAAGATGTGCAGTGTAATTCTTTGATTGAATGGGTGCAGAAGGATTCACGAAGTAACTGTGTGTTACATTGAATCGATTAAAAATGTTAAATGCATTGACACTATGATTGCAGTATGTTTTAATGATTGAATGAATGCAGTTGGTTTCATTGAATGAAAGCATGATGTTTGTTTCTTTGAAAGTGTGCGTTCTGCTTCTGGCATGGAATATATTGCAGGAGATCTACGCCTGGAATTAAGATGTGCAGTATTATTCTTTGATTGAATGGGTGCAGAATGATTCACGAAGTAACTGTTTGTTACATTGAATCGATTAAAAATGTTTATTGCACTGACACTATGAATGCAGTATTTTTTAATGATCGAATGAATGCGGTTGGTTTCATTGAATTAAAGCATGAAGTTTGTTTCTTTGAAAGAGTGTGTTCTGATCGTTGCACTGAATGAATGGCAGGAGCTGTATTCTTTGAATTAAGACGTGCAGCGTAGTGCTTTGAATGATTGGGTGCAGTTTGATTCACGAAGTTACAGTTAGTTTGATTGAATCGATTAATGATGTTTGATTCATTGACTCAATGAATGCAGTTTGATTTAATGAATGAATACATGCAGTTGGTTTTATTAAATGAGAGCCATTCGCTCGAGTAATTGAAGGAAAGAGAACAGCTATACACCTTGAATTGAAATTTGCAGCCTGTTTCATTGAATGAATGCATAAAGTTTGTTTCTTTGGAAGAGTGCGTTCTGTTCGTGGAATGGAATGATTGGCAGGAGCTCTAATCTTTGACTTAAGATGTACAGTGTATTCCTTTGAATGAATTGGTGCACAAAGATGCACGAAGTAACTGTTTGTTACATTGAATCGATTACAAATGTTTAATGCACTGACACTATGAATGCAGTATGTTCTAATGTGTGAATGAATGCAGTTTGTTTCATTGAATGAGAGCATGAAGTTTGTTTCTTTGAAAGAGTGTGTTCTGCTCGTGGCACTGATTGAATGGCAGGAGATCTATTCTATGAATTACGACGTGCAGTTTAGTACTTTGAATGATTGGAGGTAGTTTGATTCACGAAGTTACTGTTAGATTGATTGAATCGATTAATGATGTTTGATTCATCGTCTCAATGAATGCAGTTTGATTTAATGATTGAATACATGCATTTGGTTTATTGAATGAGAGACTGAAACTCGAGACATTTAATGAAAGAGAACAGCTATACACCTTGAATTGAAATTTGCAGTCTGTTTCATTGAACTAATGCATGAAATTTGTTTCTTTGAAAGAGTGCGTTCTGTTCGTGGAATGGAATGATTGGCAGAAACTCTACTCATTGAATTAAGATGTGCAGTGTAATTATTTGAATGAATGGGTGCAGAATGATTCACGAAATAACTGTTTCTTACATTGAATAGATTAATAATGTTTAATGCATTGACACTATGAATGCAGTATTTTTTAACGATTGAATGAATGCGGTTGGTTTCATTGAATGAAAGCATGAAGTTTGTTTCTTTGAAAGAGTGTGTTCTGCTCGTGGCACTGATTGAATGGCAGGAGCTCTATTCTTTGAATTAAGACATGCAGTGTAGTGCTTTGAATGATTGGGTGCAGTTTGATTCACGAAGTTACTGTTAGTTTGATTGAATCGATTAATGATGTTTGATTCATTGACACAATGAATGCAGTTTGATTTAATGGTGGAATACATGCAGTTGGTTTTATTGAATTAGAGCCTTAAGCTCTAGCCACTGATGCAAAAGAACAGCTATACACCTTGAACTGAAATTTGCAGTCTGTTTCATTGAACGAATGCCTGAAGTTTGTTTCTTTGAAAGAGTCCGTTCTGCTCGTGTCATGGAATGAATAGCAGGAGCTCTACGCTTTGAATTTAGATGTGCAGTGTAATTCTTTGATTGAATGTTTGCAGAATGATTCACGAAGTAACTGTGTGTTACATTGAATCGATTAATAATGTTAAATGCATTGACACTATGATTGCAGTATGTTTTAATGATTGAATGAATGCAGTTGGTTTCATTGAATGAAAGCATGATGTTTGTTTCTTTGAAAGAGTGCGTTCTGCTATTGGCATGGAATATATTGCAGGAGATCTACACCTAGAATTAAGATGTGTAGTGTAATTCTTTGATTGAATGTGTGCAGAATGATTCACGAAGTGACTGTTTGTTTCATTGAAACGATTCATAATGTTTAATGCACTGACACTATGAATGCAGTATGTTTTAATGTGTGAATGTATGCATTTGGTTTCATTGAATGAAAGCATGAAGTTTGATTCTTTGAAAGAATGTGTTCCGCTCGTGGCATTGAATGAATGGCAGGAGCTCTATTCTTTGAATTAAGACATGCAGTGTAGTGCTATGAATGATTGGGTGCAGTTTGATTCACGAAGTTACTGTTAGTTTGATTGAATCGATTAATGATGTTTGATTCAATGACACAATGAATGCAGTTTGATTTAATGATTGAATACATGCAGTTGGTTTTATTGAATTAGATCCTTAAGCTCGAGACATTGAATGAAAGAGAACAGCTATACACCTTGAATTGAAATTTGCAGTCTGTTTCATTGAACTAATGCCTGAAGTTTGTTTCTTTGAAAGAGTGCGTTCTGCTCGTGGCATGGAATAAATTGCAGGAGCTCTACGCTTGAATTAAGATGTGCTGTGTAATTCTTTGATTGATTGGTTGCAGAATGATTCACGAAGTAACTGTTTGTTACATTGAATCGATTCATAATGTTTAATGCACTGACATTATGATTGCAGTATGTTTTAATTTGTGAATGAATGCATTTGGTTTCATTGAAAGAACGCATGAAGATTGTTTCTTTGAAAGAATGTCTTCTGATCGTTGCACTGATTGAATGGCAGGAGCTCTATTCTTTGAATTAATACGTGCAGTGTAGTGCTTTGAATGATTGGGTGCAGTTTGATTCACGAAGTTACTGTTAGTTTGAATGAATCGATTAATGATGTTTGATTCATTGACTCAATCAATGCAGTTTGATTTAATGATGGAATACATGCTGTTGGTTTTACTGAATTAGAGCCTTAAGCTCTAGCCATTGATGCAAAAGAACAGCTATACACCTTGAATTGAAATTTGCAGTCTGTTTCATTGAATGAATGCATGAAGTTTGTTTCTTTGTAAGAGTGCGTTCTGTTCGTGGAATGGAATGATTGGCAGAAACTCTATTCATTGAATTAAGATGAATAGTGTATTTCTTTGAATGAATGGGTGAAGAGTGATACACGATGTAACTGTTTGTAACATTGAATCGATTAAAAATGTTTAATGCACTGACACTATGAATGCAGTATGTTGTAATGTGTGAATGAATGCAGTTTGTTTCATTGAATAAAAGCATGAAGTTTGTTTCTTTGAAAGAGTGTGTTCTGCTCGTGGCACCGATTGAATGGCAGGAGCTCTATTGTTTGAATTCAGACGTGCAGTGTAGTGCTTTGAATGATTTGGTACAGTTTGATTCACGAAGTTACTGTTAGTTTGATTGAATCGATTAATGATGTTTGATTCATTGACTCAATGAATGCAGTTTGATTTAATGATATAATACATGCAGTTGGTTTTATTGAATGAGAGACTGAAGCTCCAGACATTGAAGGAAAGGGAACAGCTTGAATTGAAATTTGCAGCCTGTTGCATTGAACGAACGCCTGAAGTTTGTTTCTTTGAAAGAGTGCGTTCTGCTCGTGACAGGGAATGAATTGCAGGAGATCTACGCTTTGAATTAAGATATGCAGTGTAATTCTTTGATTGAATGGGGGCAGAATGATTCACGAAGTAACTGTTTGTTACATTGAATCGATGAAAAATGTTTACTGCACTGACACTATGAATGCAGTATAATTTACTGTGTGAATGAATGCATTTGGTTTCATTGAATGAAAGCATGAAGTTTGTTTCTTTGAAAGAGTGTGTTCTGCTCGTGGCATTGAATGAATGGCAGGAGCTCTATTCATTTTATTGAGACCTACAGTGTAGTGCTTTGAATGATTGAGTGCAGTTTGATTCACGAAGTTACTGTTAGATTGATTGAATCGATTAATAATGTTTGATTCATCGTCTCAATGAATGCAGTTTGATTTAATGATTGAATACATGCAGTTGGTTTTGTTGAATGAGAGCCTGAAGCTCGAGACATTTAATGAAAGAGAACAGCTATACACCTTGAATTGAAATTTGCAGTCTGTTTCATTGAACGAATGCCTGAAGTTTGTTTCTTTGAAAGAGTGCGTTCTGCTCGTGGCATGGAATGAATTGCAGGAGCTCTAAGCTTTGAATTTAGATGTGCAGTGTAATTCTTTGATTGAATGCGTGCAGAATGATTCACGAAGTAACTGTGCGTTACATTGAATCGATTAATAATGTTAAATGCATTGACACTATGATTGCAGTATGTTTTAATGATTGAATACATGCAGTTGGTTTTATTGAATTAGATCCTAAAGCTCGAGACATTGAATGAAAGAGAACAGCTATACACCTTGAATTGAAATTTGCAGTCTGTTTCATTGAACGAATGCCTGAAGTTTGTTTCTTTGAAAGAGTGCGTTCTGCTCGTGGCATGGAATGAATTGCAGGAGTTCTACGCTTTGAATTAAGATGTGCAGTGTAATTCTTTGATTGAATGGGTGCAGAAGGATTCACGAAGTAACTGTGTGTTACATTGAATCGATTAAAAATGTTAAATGCATTGACACTATGATTGCAGTATGTTTTAATGATTGAATGAATGCAGTTGGTTTCATTGAATGAAAGCATGATGTTTGTTTCTTTGAAAGTGTGCGTTCTGCTTCTGGCATGGAATATATTGCAGGAGATCTACGCCTGGAATTAAGATGTGCAGTATTATTCTTTGATTGAATGGGTGCAGAATGATTCACGAAGTAACTGTTTGTTACATTGAATCGATTAAAAATGTTTATTGCACTGACACTATGAATGCAGTATTTTTTAATGATCGAATGAATGCGGTTGGTTTCATTGAATTAAAGCATGAAGTTTGTTTCTTTGAAAGAGTGTGTTCTGATCGTTGCACTGAATGAATGGCAGGAGCTGTATTCTTTGAATTAAGACGTGCAGCGTAGTGCTTTGAATGATTGGGTGCAGTTTGATTCACGAAGTTACAGTTAGTTTGATTGAATCGATTAATGATGTTTGATTCATTGACTCAATGAATGCAGTTTGATTTAATGAATGAATACATGCAGTTGGTTTTATTAAATGAGAGCCATTCGCTCGAGTAATTGAAGGAAAGAGAACAGCTATACACCTTGAATTGAAATTTGCAGCCTGTTTCATTGAATGAATGCATAAAGTTTGTTTCTTTGGAAGAGTGCGTTCTGTTCGTGGAATGGAATGATTGGCAGGAGCTCTACTCTTTGACTTAAGATGTACAGTGTATTCCTTTGAATGAATTGGTGCACAAAGATGCACGAAGTAACTGTTTGTTACATTGAATCGATTAAAAATGTTTAATGCACTGACACTATGAATGCAGTATGTTCTAATGTGTGAATGAATGCAGTTTGTTTCATTGAATGAGAGCATGAAGTTTGTTCTTTGAAAGAGTGTGTTCTGCTCGTGGCACTGATTGAATGGCAGGAGATCTATTCTATGAATTACGACGTGCAGTTTAGTACTTTGAATGATTGGAGGTAGTTTGATTCACGAAGTTACTGTTAGATTGATTGAATCGATTAATGATGTTTGATTCATCGTCTCAATGAATGCAGTTTGATTTAATGATTGAATACATGCATTTGGTTTATTGAATGAGAGACTGAAACTCGAGACATTTAATGAAAGAGAACAGCTATACACCTTGAATTGAAATTTGCAGTCTGTTTCATTGAACTAATGCATGAAATTTGTTTCTTTGAAAGAGTGCGTTCTGTTCGTGGAATGGAATGATTGGCAGAAACTCTACTCATTGAATTAAGATGTGCAGTGTAATTATTTGAATGAATGGGTGCAGAATGATTCACGAAATAACTGTTTCTTACATTGAATAGATTAATAATGTTTAATGCATTGACACTATGAATGCAGTATTTTTTAACGATTGAATGAATGCGGTTGGTTTCATTGAATGAAAGCATGAAGTTTGTTTCTTTGAAAGAGTGTGTTCTGCTCGTGGCACTGATTGAATGGCAGGAGCTCTATTCTTTGAATTAAGACATGCAGTGTAGTGCTTTGAATGATTGGGTGCAGTTTGATTCACGAAGTTACTGTTAGTTTGATTGAATCGATTAATGATGTTTGATTCATTGACACAATGAATGCAGTTTGATTTAATGGTGGAATACATGCAGTTGGTTTTATTGAATTAGAGCCTTAAGCTCTAGCCACTGATGCAAAAGAACAGCTATACACCTTGAACTGAAATTTGCAGTCTGTTTCATTGAACGAATGCCTGAAGTTTGTTTCTTTGAAAGAGTCCGTTCTGCTCGTGTCATGGAATGAATAGCAGGAGCTCTACGCTTTGAATTTAGATGTGCAGTGTAATTCTTTGATTGAATGTTTGCAGAATGATTCACGAAGTAACTGTGTGTTACATTGAATCGATTAATAATGTTAAATGCATTGACACTATGATTGCAGTATGTTTTAATGATTGAATGAATGCAGTTGGTTTCATTGAATGAAAGCATGATGTTTGTTTCTTTGAAAGAGTGCGTTCTGCTATTGGCATGGAATATATTGCAGGAGATCTACACCTAGAATTAAGATGTGTAGTGTAATTCTTTGATTGAATGTGTGCAGAATGATTCACGAAGTGACTGTTTGTTTCATTGAAACGATTCATAATGTTTAATGCACTGACACTATGAATGCAGTATGTTTTAATGTGTGAATGTATGCATTTGGTTTCATTGAATGAAAGCATGAAGTTTGATTCTTTGAAAGAATGTGTTCCGCTCGTGGCATTGAATGAATGGCAGGAGCTCTATTCTTTGAATTAAGACATGCAGTGTAGTGCTATGAATGATTGGGTGCAGTTTGATTCACGAAGTTACTGTTAGTTTGATTGAATCGATTAATGATGTTTGATTCAATGACACAATGAATGCAGTTTGATTTAATGATTGAATACATGCAGTTGGTTTTATTGAATTAGATCCTTAAGCTCGAGACATTGAATGAAAGAGAACAGCTATACACCTTGAATTGAAATTTGCAGTCTGTTTCATTGAACTAATGCCTGAAGTTTGTTTCTTTGAAAGAGTGCGTTCTGCTCGTGGCATGGAATAAATTGCAGGAGCTCTACGCTTGAATTAAGATGTGCTGTGTAATTCTTTGATTGATTGGTTGCAGAATGATTCACGAAGTAACTGTTTGTTACATTGAATCGATTCATAATGTTTAATGCACTGACATTATGATTGCAGTATGTTTTAATTTGTGAATGAATGCATTTGGTTTCATTGAAAGAACGCATGAAGATTGTTTCTTTGAAAGAATGTCTTCTGATCGTTGCACTGATTGAATGGCAGGAGCTCTATTCTTTGAATTAATACGTGCAGTGTAGTGCTTTGAATGATTGGGTGCAGTTTGATTCACGAAGTTACTGTTAGTTTGAATGAATCGATTAATGATGTTTGATTCATTGACTCAATCAATGCAGTTTGATTTAATGATGGAATACATGCTGTTGGTTTTACTGAATTAGAGCCTTAAGCTCTAGCCATTGATGCAAAAGAACAGCTATACACCTTGAATTGAAATTTGCAGTCTGTTTCATTGAATGAATGCATGAAGTTTGTTTCTTTGTAAGAGTGCGTTCTGTTCGTGGAATGGAATGATTGGCAGAAACTCTATTCATTGAATTAAGATGAATAGTGTATTTCTTTGAATGAATGGGTGAAGAGTGATACACGATGTAACTGTTTGTAACATTGAATCGATTAAAAATGTTTAATGCACTGACACTATGAATGCAGTATGTTGTAATGTGTGAATGAATGCAGTTTGTTTCATTGAATAAAAGCATGAAGTTTGTTTCTTTGAAAGAGTGTGTTCTGCTCGTGGCACTGATTGAATGGCAGGAGCTCTATTGTTTGAATTCAGACGTGCAGTGTAGTGCTTTGAATGATTTGGTACAGTTTGATTCACGAAGTTACTGTTAGTTTGATTGAATCGATTAATGATGTTTGATTCATTGACTCAATGAATGCAGTTTGATTTAATGATATAATACATGCAGTTGGTTTTATTGAATGAGAGACTGAAGCTCCAGACATTGAAGGAAAGGGAACAGCTTGAATTGAAATTTGCAGCCTGTTGCATTGAACGAACGCCTGAAGTTTGTTTCTTTGAAAGAGTGCGTTCTGCTCGTGACAGGGAATGAATTGCAGGAGATCTACGCTTTGAATTAAGATATGCAGTGTAATTCTTTGATTGAATGGGGGCAGAATGATTCACGAAGTAACTGTTTGTTACATTGAATCGATGAAAAATGTTTACTGCACTGACACTATGAATGCAGTATAATTTACTGTGTGAATGAATGCATTTGGTTTCATTGAATGAAAGCATGAAGTTTGTTTCTTTGAAAGAGTGTGTTCTGCTCGTGGCATTGAATGAATGGCAGGAGCTCTATTCATTTTATTGAGACCTACAGTGTAGTGCTTTGAATGATTGAGTGCAGTTTGATTCACGAAGTTACTGTTAGATTGATTGAATCGATTAATAATGTTTGATTCATCGTCTCAATGAATGCAGTTTGATTTAATGATTGAATACATGCAGTTGGTTTTGTTGAATGAGAGCCTGAAGCTCGAGACATTTAATGAAAGAGAACAGCTATACACCTTGAATTGAAATTTGCAGTCTGTTTCATTGAACGAATGCCTGAAGTTTGTTTCTTTGAAAGAGTGCGTTCTGCTCGTGGCATGGAATGAATTGCAGGAGCTCTAAGCTTTGAATTTAGATGTGCAGTGTAATTCTTTGATTGAATGCGTGCAGAATGATTCACGAAGTAACTGTGCGTTACATTGAATCGATTAATAATGTTAAATGCATTGACACTATGATTGCAGTATGTTTTAATGATTGAATGAATGCAGTTGGTTTCATTGAATGAAAGCATGATGTTTGTTTCTTTGAAAGAGTGCGTTCTGCTATTGGCATGGAATATATTGCAGGAGATCTACGCCTAGAATTAAGATGTGCAGTGTAATTCTTTGATTGAAAGGGTGCACAATGATTCACGAAGTAACTGTTTGTTACATTGAAACGATTCATAATGTTTAATGCACTGACACTTTGAAGGCAGTATGTTTTAATGTGTGAATGAATGCATTTGGTTTCATTGAATGAAAGCATGAAGTTTGATTCTTTGAAAGAATGTGTTCCCCTCGTGGCATTGAATGAATGGCAGGAGCTCTATTCTTTGAATTAAGACATGCAGTGTAGTGCTTTGAATGATTGGGTGCAGTTCGATTCACGAAGTTACTGTTAGTTTGATTGAATCGATTAATGATGTTTGATTCAATGACACAATGAAGGCAGTTTGATTTAATGGTGTAATACATGCAGTTGGTTTTATTGCATTAGAGCCTTAAGCGCTAGCCATTGATGCAAAAGAACAGCTATACACCTTGAATTGGAATTTGCAGTCTGTTTCATTGAATTAATGCATGAAGTTTGTTTCTTTGAAAGAGTGCGTTCTGCTCGTGGCATTGAATAAATTGCAGGAGCTCTACGCTTGAATTAAGATGTGCAGTGTAATTCTTTGATTGAACGGGTGCAGAATGATTCACGAAGTAACTGTTTGTTACATTGAATCGGTTCATAATGTTGAATGCGCTGAATCTATGATTGCAGTATGTTTTAATGTGTGAATGAATGCATTTGGTTTCATTGAATGAAAGCATTAAGATTGTTTCTTTGAAAGAATGTGTTCTGATCGTTGCACTGATTGAATGGCAGGAGCTCTGTTCTTTGAATTAAGACGTACAGTGTAGTGCTTTGAATGAGTGGGTGCAGTTTGATTCACGAAGTTCCTGTTCGTTTGAATGAATCGATTAATGATGTTTGATTCATTGACTCAATGAATGCAGTTTGATTTAATGATGGAATACATGCAGTTGGTTTTACTGAATTAGAGCCTTAAGCTCTAGCCATTGATGCAAAAGAACAGCTATACACCTTGAATTGAAATTTTCAGTCTGTTTCACTGAATGAATGCATGAAGTTTGTTTCTTTGTAAGAGTGCGTTCTGTTCGTGGAATGGAATGATTGGCAGGAGCTCTACTCTTTGAATTAAGATGTACAGTGTATTTCTTTGAATGAATGGGTGCAGAATAATTCACGAAGTAACTGTTTGTTACATTGAATCGATTAAAAATGTTTAATGCACTGACAGTATGAATGCAGTATGTTCTAATGTGTGAATGAATGCAGTTTGTTTCATTGAAATAAAGCATGAAGTTTGTTTCTTTGAAAGAGTGTGTTTTGCTCGAGGCACTGATTGAATGGCAGGAGCTCTATTCTTTGAATTAAGACGTGCAGTGTAGTACTTTGAATGATTGGAGGTACTTTGATTCACGAAGTTACTGTTGGATTGATTGAATCGATTAATGATGTTTGATTCATTCTCTCAATGAATGCGGTTTGATTTAATGATTGAATACATGCAGTTGGTTTTATTGATTGAGAGCCTGAAGCTCGAGACATTGAATGAAAGAGAACAGCTATACACCTTGAATTGAAATTTGCAGTCTGTTTCATTGAAGAATGCCTGAAGTTTGTTTCTTTGAAAGAGTGCGTTCTGCTCGTGGCATGGAATGAATTGCAGGAGCTCTACGCTTTGAATTAAGATGTGCAGTGTAATTCCTTGATTGAATGGGTGCAGAATGATTCACGAAGTAACTGTTTGTTACATTGAATCGATTAATAATGTTACATGCATTGACACTATGATTGCAGTATGTTTTAATCATTGAATGAATGCAGTTGGTTTCATTGAATGAAAGCATGACGTTGGTTTCTTTGAAAGAGTGTGTCCTGCTAGTGGCACTGAATGAATGGTAGGAGCTCTATTCTTTGAATTAAGACGTGCAGTGTAGTGCTTTAAATGATTGGGTGCAGTTTGATTCACGAAGTTACAGTTAGTTTGATTGAATCGATTAATGATGTTTGATTCATTGACTCAATGAATGCAGTTTGATTTCATGATGGAATACATGCAGTTGGTTTAATTGAATTAGAGCCTTACGCTCTAGCCATTGATGCAAAAGAACAGCTATACACCTTGAATTGAAATTTGCAGTCTGTTTCATTGAATGAATGCATAAGGTTTGTTTCTTTGGAAGAGTGCGTTCTGTTCGTGGAATGGAATGATTGGCAGGAGCTCTACTATTTGACTTAAGATGTACAGTGCATTTCTTTGAATGAATGGGTGCACAATGATGCACGAAGTAACTGTTTGTTACATTGAATCGATTAAAAATATTTAATGCACTGACACTATGAATGCAGTATGTTCTAATGTGTGAATGAATGCAGTTTGTTTCATTGAATGAAAGCATGAAGTTTGTTTCTTTGAAAGAGTGTGTTCTGCTCGTGGCACTGATTGAATGGCAGGAGCTCTATTCTTTGAATTACGACGTGCAGTGTAGTACTTTAAATGATTGGAGGTAGTTTGATACACGAACTTACTGTTAGTTTGATTGAGTCGATTAATGATGTTTGATTCATTGACTCAATGAATGCAGTCTGATTTAATGAATGAATATATGCAGTTGGTTTTATTGAATGAGAGCCTGAAGCTCGAGACATTGAATGAAAGAGAACAATTATACACCTTGAATTGAAATTTGCATCCTGTTGCATTGAACGCACTCCTGAAGTTTGTTTCTTTGAAAGAGTGCGTTCTGCTCGTGACATGGAATGAATTGCAGGAGATCTACGCTTTGAGTTAAGATATGCAGTGTAATTCTTTGATTGAATGTGTGCAGAATGATTCATGAAGTAACTGTTTGTTACATTGAATCGATTCATAATGTTTAATGCACTGACACTATGATTGCAGCATGTTTTAATCATTGAATGAATGCAGTTGGTTTCATTGAATGAAAGCATGACGTTGGTTTCTTTGAAAGAGTGTGTTCTGCTAGTGGCACTGAATGAATGGCAGGTGCTCTATTCTTTGAATTAAGACGTGCAGTGTAGTGCTTTAAATGATTGGGTGCAGTTTGATTCACGAACTTACTGTTAGTTTGAATGAATCGATTAATGATGTTTGATTCATTGACTCAATGAATGCAGTTTGAATTCATGATGGAATACATGCAGATGGTTTTATTGAATTAGAGCCTTAAGCTATAGCCATTGATGCAAAAGAACAGCTGTACACCCTGAAATGAAATTTGCAGTCTGTTTCATTGAATGAATGCATGATGTTTGTTTCTTTGTAAGAGTGCGTTCTGTTCGTGGAATGGAATGATTGGCAGGAGCTCTACTCTTTGAATTAAGATGTACTTTCAATGAATGGGTGCAGAATGATTCACGAAGTTACTGTTTGTTACATTGAATCGATTAATAATGTGTAATGCATTGACACTATGAATGCAGTATGTTTTAATGATTGAATGAATGCAGTTGGTTTCATTGAATGAAAGCATGAAGTTTGTTTCTTTGAAAGAGTGTGTTCTGATCGTGGCACTGAATGAATGGCAGGAGCTCTATTCTTTGAATTAAGACGTGCAGTGTAGAGCTTTGAATGATTGGGTGCAGTTTGATTCACGAAGTTACAGTTAGTTTGATTGAATCGATTAATGATGTTTGATTCATTGACTCAATGAATGCAGTTTGATTTAATGAATGAATACATGTAGTTTGTTTTATTGAATGAGAGCCTGAAGGTCGAGACATTGAATGAAAAAGAACAATTATACACCTTGAATTCAAATTTGCATCCTGTTGCATTGAACGCACGCCTGAAGTTTGTTTCCTTGAAAGAGTGCGTTCTGCTCGTGACATGGAATGAATTGCAGGAGATCTACGCTTTGAATTAAGATATGCAGTGTAATTCTTTGATTGAATGGGTGCAGAATGATTCACGAAGTAACTGTTTGTTACATTGAATCGGTTAATAATGTTTAATGCACTGTCACTATGAATGCAGTATGGTCTAATGAGTGAATGAATGCAGTTTGTTTCATTGAATGAAAGCATGAAGTTTGTTTCTTTGAAAGAATGTGTTCTGCTCGTGACACTGATTGAATGGCAGGAGCTCTATTCTTTGAATTACGACGTGCAGTGTAGTACTTTAAATGATTGGAGGTAGTTTGATTCACGAACTTACTGTTAGTTTGATTGAATCGATTAATGATGTTTGATTCATTGACTCAATGAATGCAGTCTGATTTAATGAATGAATACATGCAGTTGGTTTTATTGAATGAGAGCCTGAAGCTCGAGACATTGATTGAAAGAGAACAGCTAAACACCTTGAATTGAAATTTGCAGCCTGTTGCATTGAACGAACGCCTGATGTTTGTTTCTTTGAAAGAGTACGTTCTGGTCGTGACATGGAATGAATTGCAGGAGATCTACGCTTTGAGTTAAGATATGCAGTGTAATTCTTTGATGAATGGGTGCAGAATGATTCACGAAGTAAGTGTTTGTTACATTGAATCGATTCATAATGTTTAATGCACTGACACTTGTTTGATTCTTTGAAAGAATGTGTTCTGCTCGTGGCATTGAATGAATGGCAGGAGCTCTGTTTGAATTAAGACGTGCAGTGTAGTGCTTTGAATGATTGGGTGCAGTTTGATTCAGGAATTTACTCTTAGTTTGATTGAATCGATGAATGATGTTTGATTCATTGACTCAATGAATGCAGTTTGATTTAATGATGGAATACATGCAGTTGGTTTTACTGAATTAGAGCCTTAAGCTCTCGCCATTGATGCAAAAGAACAGCTATATACCTTGAATTGAAATTTGCAGTCTGTTTCATTGAATGAATGAATGAAGTTTGTTTCTTTGTAAGAGTGCGTTCTGTTCGTGGAATGGAATGATTGGCAGGAGCTCTACTCTTTGAATTAAGATGTACAGTGTATTTCTTTGAATGAATGGGTGCAGAATAATTCACGAAGTAACTGTTTGTTACATTGAATCGATTAAAAATGTTTAATGCACTGACACTATGAATGCAGTATGTTCTAATGTGTGAATGAATGCAGTTTGTTTCATTGAAATAAAGCATGAAGTTTGTTTCTTTGAAAGAGTGTGTTTTGCTCGAGGCACTGATTGAATGGCAGGAGCTCTATTCTTTGAATTAAGACGTGCAGTGTAGTACTTTGAATGATTGGAGGTACTTTGATTCACGAAGTTACTGTTGGATTGATTGAATCGATTAATGATGTTTGATTCATTCTCTCAATGAATGCGGTTTGATTTAATGATTGAATACATGCAGTTGGTTTTATTGATTGAGAGCCTGAAGCTCGAGACATTGAATGAAAGAGAACAGCTATACACCTTGAATTGAAATTTGCAGTCTGTTTCATTGAAGAATGCCTGAAGTTTGTTTCTTTGAAAGAGTGCGTTCTGCTCGTGGCATGGAATGAATTGCAGGAGCTCTACGCTTTGAATTAAGATGTGCAGTGTAATTCCTTGATTGAATGGGTGCAGAATGATTCACGAAGTAACTGTTTGTTACATTGAATCGATTAATAATGTTACATGCATTGACACTATGATTGCAGTATGTTTTAATCATTGAATGAATGCAGTTGGTTTCATTGAATGAAAGCATGACGTTGGTTTCTTTGAAAGAGTGTGTCCTGCTAGTGGCACTGAATGAATGGCAGGAGCTCTATTCTTTGAATTACGACGTGCAGTGTAGTACTTTAAATGATTGGAGGTAGTTTGATTCACGAACTTACTGTTAGTTTGATTGAATCGATTAATGATGTTTGATTCATTGACTCAATGAATGCAGTCTGATTTAATGAATGAATACATGCAGTTGGTTTTATTGAATGAGAGCCTGAAGCTCGAGACATTGATTGAAAGAGAACAGCTAAACACCTTGAATTGAAATTTGCAGCCTGTTGCATTGAACGAACGCCTGATGTTTGTTTCTTTGAAAGAGTACGTTCTGGTCGTGACATGGAATGAATTGCAGGAGATCTACGCTTTGAGTTAAGATATGCAGTGTAATTCTTTGATGAATGGGTGCAGAATGATTCACGAAGTAAGTGTTTGTTACATTGAATCGATTCATAATGTTTAATGCACTGACACTTGTTTGATTCTTTGAAAGAATGTGTTCTGCTCGTGGCATTGAATGAATGGCAGGAGCTCTGTTTGAATTAAGACGTGCAGTGTAGTGCTTTGAATGATTGGGTGCAGTTTGATTCAGGAATTTACTCTTAGTTTGATTGAATCGATGAATGATGTTTGATTCATTGACTCAATGAATGCAGTTTGATTTAATGATGGAATACATGCAGTTGGTTTTACTGAATTAGAGCCTTAAGCTCTCGCCATTGATGCAAAAGAACAGCTATATACCTTGAATTGAAATTTGCAGTCTGTTTCATTGAATGAATGAATGAAGTTTGTTTCTTTGTAAGAGTGCGTTCTGTTCGTGGAATGGAATGATTGGCAGGAGCTCTACTCTTTGAATTAAGATGTACAGTGTATTTCTTTGAATGAATGGGTGCAGAATAATTCACGAAGTAACTGTTTGTTACATTGAATCGATTAAAAATGTTTAATGCACTGACACTATGAATGCAGTATGTTCTAATGTGTGAATGAATGCAGTTTGTTTCATTGAAATAAAGCATGAAGTTTGTTTCTTTGAAAGAGTGTGTTTTGCTCGAGGCACTGATTGAATGGCAGGAGCTCTATTCTTTGAATTAAGACGTGCAGTGTAGTACTTTGAATGATTGGAGGTACTTTGATTCACGAAGTTACTGTTGGATTGATTGAATCGATTAATGATGTTTGATTCATTCTCTCAATGAATGCGGTTTGATTTAATGATTGAATACATGCAGTTGGTTTTATTGATTGAGAGCCTGAAGCTCGAGACATTGAATGAAAGAGAACAGCTATACACCTTGAATTGAAATTTGCAGTCTGTTTCATTGAAGAATGCCTGAAGTGTGTTTCTTTGAAAGAGTGCGTTCTGCTCGTGGCATGGAATGAATTGCAGGAGCTCTACGCTTTGAATTAAGATGTGCAGTGTAATTCCTTGATTGAATGGGTGCAGAATGATTCACGAAGTAACTGTTTGTTACATTGAATCGATTAATAATGTTACATGCATTGACACTATGATTGCAGTATGTTTTAATGATTGAATGAATGCAGTTGGTTTCATTGAATGAAAGCATGACGTTGGTTTCTTTGAAAGAGTGTGTCCTGCTAGTGGCACTGAATGAATGGTAGGAGCTCTATTCTTTGAATTAAGACGTGCAGTGTAGTGCTTTAAATGATTGGGTGCAGTTTGATTCACGAAGTTACAGTTAGTTTGATTGAATCGATTAATGATGTTTGATTCATTGACTCAATGAATGCAGTTTGATTTCATGATGGAATACATGCAGTTGGTTTAATTGAATTAGAGCCTTACGCTCTAGCCATTGATGCAAAAGAACAGCTATACACCTTGAATTGAAATTTGCAGTCTGTTTCATTGAATGAATGCATGAAGTTTGTTTTTTGGTAAGAGTGCGTTCTATTCGTGGAATGGAATGATTGGCAGGAGCTCTACTCTTTGAATTAAGATGTACAGTGTATTTCTTTGAATGAATGGGTGCAGAATGATTCACGAAGTAACTGTTTGTAACATTGAATCGATTAAAAATGTTTAATGCACTGACACTATTAATGCAGTATTTTTTAATGATCGAATGAATGCGGTTGGTTTTATTGAATTAAAGCATGAAGTTTGTTTCTTTGAAAGAGTGTGTTATGATCGTTGCACTGAATGAATGGCAGGAGCTGTATTCTTTGAATTAAGACGTGCACCGTAGTGCTTTGAATGATTGGGTGCAGTTTGATTCACGAAGTTACAGTTAGTTTGATTGAATCGATTAATGATGTTTGATTCATTGACTCAATGAATGCAGTTTGATTTAATGAATGATACATGCAGTTGGTTTTATTAAATGAGAGCCATAAGCTCGAGTAACTGAAGGAAAGTGAACAGCTATACACCTTGAATTGAAATTTGCAGCCTGTTTCATTGAATGAATGCATAAAGTTTGTTTCTTTGGAAGAGTGCGTTCTGTTCGTGGAATGGAATGATTGGCAGGAGCTCTACTATTTGACTTAAGATGTACAGTGCATTTCTTTGAATGAATGGGTGCACAATGATGCACGAAGTAACTGTTTGTTACATTGAATCGATTAAAAATATTTAATGCACTGACACTATGAATGCAGTATGTTCTAATGTGTGAATGAATGCAGTTTGTTTCATTGAATGAAAGCATGAAGTTTGTTTCTTTGAAAGAGTGTGTTCTGCTCGTGGCACTGATTGAATGGCAGGAGCTCTATTCTTTGAATTACGACGTGCAGTGTAGTACTTTAAATGATTGGAGGTAGTTTGATACACGAACTTACTGTTAGTTTGATTGAGTCGATTAATGATGTTTGATTCATTGACTCAATGAATGCAGTCTGATTTAATGAATGAATATATGCAGTTGGTTTTATTGAATGAGAGCCTGAAGCTCGAGACATTGAATGAAAGAGAACAATTATACACCTTGAATTGAAATTTGCATCCTGTTGCATTGAACGCACTCCTGAAGTTTGTTTCTTTGAAAGAGTGCGTTCTGCTCGTGACATGGAATGAATTGCAGGAGATCTACGCTTTGAGTTAAGATATGCAGTGTAATTCTTTGATTGAATGTGTGCAGAATGATTCACGAAGTAACTGTTTGTTACATTGAATCGATTCATAATGTTTAATGCACTGACACTTGTTTGATTCTTTGAAAGAATGTGTTCTGCTCGTGGCATTGAATGAATGGCAGGAGCTCTGTTTGAATTAAGACGTGCAGTGTAGTGCTTTGAATGATTGGGTGCAGTTTGATTCACGAAGTTACTGTTAGTTTGATTGAATCGATGAATGATGTTTGATTCATTGACTCAATGAATGCAGTTTGATTTAATGATGGAATACATGCAGTTGGTTTTACTGAATTAGAGCCTTAAGCTCTCGCCATTGATGCAAAAGAACAGCTATACACCTTGAATTGAAATTTGCAGTCTGTTTCATTGAATGAATGCATGAAGTTTGTTTCTTTGTAAGAGTGCGTTCTGTTCGTGGAATGGAATGATTGGCAGGAGCTCTACTCTTTGAATTAAGATGTACAGTGTATTTCTTTGAATGAATGGGTGCAGAATGATTCACGAAGTAACTGTTTGTTACATTGAATCGATGAATAATGTTTAATGCACTGACACTATGAATGCAGTATGTACTAATGTGTGAATGAATGCAGTTTGTCTCATTGAATAAAAGCATGAAGTTTGTTTCTTTGAAAGAGTGTGTTCTGCTCGTGGCACTGATTGAATGGCAGGAGCTCTATTCTTTGAATTAAGACGTGCAGTGTAGTACTTTGAATGATTGGAGGTAGTTTGATTCACGAAGTTACTGTTAGATTGATTGAATCGATAAATGATGTTTGATTCATCCTCTCAATGAATGCAGTTTGATTTAATGATTGAATACATGCAGTTGGTTTTATTGAATGAGAGCCTGAAGCTCGAGACATTGAATGAAAGAGAACAGCTATACACCTTGAATTGAAATTTGCATTCTGTTTCATTGAAGAATGCCTGAAGTTTGTTTCTTTGAAAGAGTGCGTTCTGCTCGTGGCATGGAATGAATTGCAGGAGCTCTACGCTTTGAATTAAGATGTGCAGTGTAATTCTTTGATTGAATGGGTGCAGAATGATTCACGAAGTAACTGTTTGTTACATTGAATCGATTAATAATGTTACATGCATTGACACTATGATTGCAGCATGTTTTAATGATTGAATGAATGCAATTGGTTTCATTAAATGAAAGCATGACGTTGGTTTCTTTGAAAGAGTGTGTTCTGCTAGTGGCACTGAATGAATGGCAGGTGCTCTATTCTTTGAATTAAGACGTGCAGTGTAGTGCTTTAAATGATTGGGTGCAGTTTGATTCACGAACTTACTGTTAGTTTGAATGAATCGATTAATGATGTTTGATTCATTGACTCAATGAATGCAGTTTGAATTCATGATGGAATACATGCAGATGGTTTTATTGAATTAGAGCCTGAAGCTATAGCCATTGATGCAAAAGAACAGCTGTACACCTTGAATTGAAATTTGCAGTCTGTTTCATTGAATGAATGCATGATGTTTGTTTCTTTGTAAGAGTGCGTTCTGTTCGTGGAATGGAATGAGTGGCAGGAGCTCTACTCTTTGAATTAAGATGTACTTTCAATGAATGGGTGCAGAATGATTCACGAAGTTACTGTTTGTTACATTGAATCGATTAATAATGTGTAATGCATTGACACTATGAATGCAGTATGTTTTAATGATTGAATGAATGCAGTTGGTTTCATTGAATGAAAGCATGAAGTTTGTTTCTTTGAAAGAGTGTGTTCTGATCGTGGCACTGAATGAATGGCAGGAGCTCTATTCTTTGAATTAAGACGTGCAGTGTAGAGCTTTGAATGATTGGGTGCAGTTTGATTCACGAAGTTACAGTTAGTTTGATTGAATCGATTAATGATGTTTGATTCATTGACTCAATGAATGCAGTTTGATTTAATGAATGAATACATGTAGTTTGTTTTATTGAATGAGAGCCTGAAGGTCGAGACATTGAATGAAAAAGAACAATTATACACCTTGAATTCAAATTTGCATCCTGTTGCATTGAACGCACGCCTGAAGTTTGTTTCCTTGAAAGAGTGCGTTCTGCTCGTGACATGGAATGAATTGCAGGAGGTCTACGCTTTGAGTTAAGATATGCAGTGTAATTCTTTGATTGAATGGGTGCAGAATGATTCACGAAGTAACTGTTTGTTACATTGAATCGGTTAATAATGTTTAATGCACTGTCACTATGAATGCAGTATGGTCTAATGAGTGAATGAATGCAGTTTGTTTCATTGAATGAAAGCATGAAGTTTGTTTCTTTGAAAGAATGTGTTCTGCTCGTGACACTGATTGAATGGCAGGAGCTCTATTCTTTGAATTACGACGTGCAGTGTAGTACTTTAAATGATTGGAGGTAGTTTGATTCACGAACTTACTGTTAGTTTGATTGAATCGATTAATGATGTTTGATTCATTGACTCAATGAATGCAGTCTGATTTAATGAATGAATACATGCAGTTGGTTTTATTGAATGAGAGCCTGAAGCTCGAGACATTGATTGAAAGAGAACAGCTAAACACCTTGAATTGAAATTTGCAGCCTGTTGCATTGAACGAACGCCTGATGTTTGTTTCTTTGAAAGAGTACGTTCTGGTCGTGACATGGAATGAATTGCAGGAGATCTACGCTTTGAGTTAAGATATGCAGTGTAATTCTTTGATGAATGGGTGCAGAATGATTCACGAAGTAAGTGTTTGTTACATTGAATCGATTCATAATGTTTAATGCACTGACACTTGTTTGATTCTTTGAAAGAATGTGTTCTGCTCGTGGCATTGAATGAATGGCAGGAGCTCTGTTTGAATTAAGACGTGCAGTGTAGTGCTTTGAATGATTGGGTGCAGTTTGATTCAGGAATTTACTCTTAGTTTGATTGAATCGATGAATGATGTTTGATTCATTGACTCAATGAATGCAGTTTGATTTCATGATGGAATACATGCAGTTGGTTTTACTGAATTAGAGATGCAAAAGAACAGCTATATACCTTGAATTGAAATTTGCAGTCTGTTTCATTGAATGAATGCATGAAGTTTGTTTCTTTGTAAGAGTGCGTTCTGTTCGTGGAATGGAATGATTGGCAGGAGCTCTACTATTTGAATTAAGATGTACAGTGTTATTCTTTGAATGAATGGATGCAGAATGATTCACGAAGTAACTTGTTTGTTACATTGAATCGATGAAAAATGTTTAATGCACTGACACTATGAATGCAGTATTTTTTAATGATCGAATGAATGCGGTTGGTTTCATTGAATTAAAGCATGAAGTTTGTTTCTTTGAAAGAGTGTGTTCTGATCGTTGCACTGAATGAATGGCAGGAGCTGTATTCTTTGAATTAAGACGTGCAGCGTAGTGCTTTGAATGATTGGGTGCAGTTTGATTCACGAAGTTACAGTTAGTTTGATTGAATCGATTAATGATGTTTGATACATTGACTCAATGATTGCAGTTTGATTTAATGAATGAATACATGCAGTTGGTTTTATTAAATGAGAGCCATAAGCTCGAGTCATTGAAGGAAAGAGAACAGCTATACACCTTGAATTGAAATTTGCAGCCTGTTTCATTGAATGAATGCATAAAGTTTGTTTCTTTGTAAGAGTGCGTTCTGTTCGTGGAATGGAATGATTGGCAGGAGCTCTACTCTTTGACTTAAGATGTACAGTGTATTCCTTTGAATGAATGGGTGCACCATGATGCAGGAAGTAACTGTTTGTTACATTGAATCGATTAACTATGTTTAATGCACTGACACTATGAATGCAGTATGTTCTAATGTGTGAATGAATGCAGTTTGTTTCATTGAATGAAAGCATGAAGTTTGTTTCTTTGAAAGAGTGTTCTGCTCGTGGCACTGATTGAATGGCAGGAGCTCTATTCTTTGAATTACGACGTGCAGTGTAGTACTTTAAATGATTGGAGGTAGTTTGATTCACGAACTTACTGTTAGTTTGATTGAATCGATTAATGATGTTTGATTCATTGACTCAATGAATGCAGTCTGATTTAATGAATGAATACATGCAGTTGGTTTTATTGAATGAGAGCCTGAAGCTCGAGACATTGAATGAAAGAGAACAGCTATACACCTTGAATTGAAATTTGCAGCCTGTTGCATTGAACGAACGCCTGAAGTTTGTTTCTTTGAAAGAGTACGTTCTGGTCGTGACATGGAATGAATTGCAGGAGATCTACGCTTTGAGTTAAGATATGCAGTGTAATTCTTTGATGAATGGGTGCAGAATGATTCACGAAGTAAGTGTTTGTTACATTGAATCGATACATAATATTTAATGCACTGACACTTGTTTGATTCTTTGAAAGAATGTGTTCTGCTCGTGGCATTGAATGAATGGCAGGAGCTCTGTTTGAATTAAGACGTGCAGTGTAGTGCTTTGAATGATTGGGTGCAGTTTGATTCACGAAGTTACTGTTATTTTGGTTGAATCGATGAATGATGTTTGATTCATTGACTCAATGAATGCAGTTTGATTTAATGATGGAATACATGCAGTTGGTTTTACTGAATTAGAGCCTTAAGCTCTCGCCATTGATGCAAAAGAACAGCTATATACCTTGAATTGAAATTTGCAGTCTGTTTCATTGAATGAATGAATGAAGTTTGTTTCTTTGTAAGAGTGCGTTCTGTTCGTGGAATGGAATGATTGGCAGGAGCTCTACTCTTTGAATTAAGATATACAGTGTATTTCTTTGAATGAATGGGTGCAGAATAATTCACGAAGTAACTGTTTGTTACATTGAATCGATTAAAAATGTTTAATGCACTGACACTATGAATGCAGTATGTTCTAATGTGTGAATGAATGCAGTTTGTTTCATTGAAATAAAGCATGAAGTTTGTTTCTTTGAAAGAGTGTGTTCTGCTCGAGGCACTGATTGAATGGCAGGAGCTCTATTCTTTGAATTAAGACGTGCAGTGTAGTACTTTGAATGATTGGAGGTACTTTGATTCACGAAGTTACTGTTGGATTGATTGAATCGATTAATGATGTTTGATCCATTCTCTCAATGAATGCGGTTTGATTTAATGATTGAATACATGCAGTTGGTTTTATTGATTGAGAGCCTGACGCTCGAGACATTGAATGAAAGAGAACAGCTATACACCTTGAATTGAAATTTGCAGTCTGTTTCATTGAAGAATGCCTGAAGTTTGTTTCTTTGAAAGAGTGCGTTCTGCTCGTGGCATGAAATGAATTGCAGGAGCTCTACGCTTTGAATTAAGATGTGCAGTGTAATTCCTTGATTGAATGGGTGCAGAATGATTCACGAAGTAACTGTTTGTTACATTGAATCGATTAATAATGTTACATGCATTGACACTATGATTGCAGTATGTTTTAATCATTGAATGAATGCAGTTGGTTTCATTGAATGAAAGCATGACGTTGGTTTCTTTGAAAGAGTGTGTCCTGCTAGTGGCACTGAATGAATGGTAGGAGCTCTATTCTTTGAATTAAGACATGCAGTGTAGTGCTTTAAATGATTGGGTGCAGTTTGATTCACGAAGTTAAAGTTAGTTTGATTGAATCGATTAATGATGTTTGATTCATTGACTCAATGAATGCAGTTTGATTTCATTATGGAATACATGCAGTTGGTTTAATTGAATTAGAGCCTTACGCTCTAGCCATTGATGCAAAAGAACAGCTATACACCTTGAATCGAAATTTGCAGTCTGTTTCATTGAATGAATGCATGAAGTTTGTTTTTTGGTAAGAGTGCGTTCTGTTCGTGGAATGGAATGATTGGCAGGAGCTCTACTCTTTGAATTAAGATGTACAGTGTATTTCTTTGAATGAATGGGTGCAGAATGATTCACGAAGTAACTGTTTGTAACATTGAATCGATTAAAAATGTTTAATGCACTGACACTATGAATGCAGTATTTTTTAATGATCGAATGAATGCGGTTGGTTTTATTGAATTAAAGCATGAAGTTTGTTTCTTTGAAAGAGTGTGTTATGATCGTTGCACTGAATGAATGGCAGGAGCTGTATTCTTTGAATTAAGACGTGCACCGTAGTGCTTTGAATGATTGGGTGCAGTTTGATTCACGAAGTTACAGTTAGTTTGATTGAATCGATTAATGATGTTTGATTCATTGACTCAATGAATGCAGTTTGATTTAATGAATGATACATGCAGTTGGTTTTATTAAATGAGAGCCATAAGCTCGAGTAACTGAAGGAAAGTGAACAGCTATACACCTTGAATTGAAATTTGCAGCCTGTTTCATTGAATGAATGCATAAAGTTTGTTTCTTTGGAAGAGTGCGTTCTGTTCGTGGAATGGAATGATTGGCAGGAGCTCTACTATTTGACTTAAGATGTACAGTGTATTTCTTTGAATGAATGGGTGCACAATGATGCACGAAGTAACTGTTTGTTACATTGAATCGTTTAAAAATATTTAATGCACTGACACTATGAATGCAGTATGTTCTAATGTGTGAATGAATGCAGTTTGTTTCATTGAATGAAAGCATGAAGTTTGTTTCTTTGAAAGAGTGTGTTCTGCTCGTGGCACTGATTGAATGGCAGGAGCTCTATTCTTTGAATTACGACGTGCAGTGTAGTACTTTAAATGATTGGAGGTAGTTTGATACACGAACTTACTGTTAGTTTGATTGAGTCGATTAATGATGTTTGATTCATTGACTCAATGAATGCAGTCTGATTTAATGAATGAATATATTCAGTTGGTTTTATTGAATGAGAGCCTGAAGCTCGAGACATTGAATGAAAGAGAACAATTATACACCTTGAATTGAAATTTGCATCCTGTTGCATTGAACGCACTCCTGAAGTTTGTTTCTTTGAAAGAGTGCGTTCTGCTCGTGACATGGAATGAATTGCAGGAGATCTACGCTTTGAGTTAAGATATGCAGTGTAATTCTTTGATTGAATGTGTGCAGAATGATTCACGAAGTTACTGTTACATTGAATCGATTCATAATGTTTTATGCACTGACACTTGTTTGATTCTTTGAAAGAATGTGTTCTGCTCGTGGCATTGAATGAATGGCAGGAGCTCTGTTTGAATTAAGACGTGCAGTGTAGTGCTTTGAATGATTGGGTGCAGTTTGATTCACGAAGTTACTGTTAGTTTGATTGAATCGATGAATGATGTTTGATTCATTGACTCAATGAATGCAGTTTGATTTAATGATGGAATACATGCAGTTGGTTTTACTGAATTAGAGCCTTAAGCTCTCGCCATTGATGCAAATGAACAGCTATACACCTTGAATTGAAATTTGCAGTCTGTTTCATTGAATGAATGCATGAAGTTTGTTTCTTTGGAAGAGTGCGTTCTGTTCGTGGAATGGAATGATTGGCAGGAGCTCTACTATTTGACTTAAGATGTACAGTGTATTTCTTTGAATGAATGGGTGCAGAATGATTCACGAAGTAACTGTTTGTTACATTGAATCGATGAATAATGTTTAATGCACTGACACTATGAATGCAGTATGTTCTAATGTGTGAATGTATGCAGTTTGTTTCATTGAATAAAAGCATGAAGTTTGTTTCTTTGAAAGAGTGTGTTCTGCTCGTGGCACTGATTGAATGGCAGGAGCTCTATTCTTTGAATTAAGACGTGCAGTGTAGTACTTTGAATGATTGGAGGTAGTTTGATTCACGAAGTTACTGTTAGATTGATTGAATCGATAAATGATGTTTGATTCATCCTCTCAATGAATGCAGTTTGATTTAATGATTGAATACATGCAGTTGGTTTTATTGAATGAGAGCCTGAAGCTCGAGACATTGAATGAAAGAGAACATTCATTGAACGAATGTCTGAAGTTTGTTTCTTTGACAGAGTGCGTTCTCCTCGTGGCATGGAATGAATTGCAGGAGCTCTACGCTTTGAATTAAGATGTGCAGTGTAATTCTTTGATTGAATGGGTGCAGAATGATTCACGAAGTAACTGTTTGTTACATTGAATCGATTAATAATGTTACATGCATTGACACTATGATTGCAGTATGTTTTAATCATTGAATGAATGCAGCTGGTTTCATTGAATGAAAGCATGACGTTGGTTTCTTTGAAAGAGTGTGTTCTGCTAGTGGCACTGAATGAATGGCAGGTGCTCTATTCTTTGAATTAAGACGTGCAGTGTAGTGCTTTAAATGGTTGGGTGCAGTTTGATTCACGGACTTACTGTTCGTTTGAATGAATCGATTAATAATGTTTGATTCATTGACTCAATGAATGCAGTTTGATTTCATGATGGAATACATGCAGTTGGTTTTATTGAATTAGAGCCTTAAGCTATAGACATTGATGCAAAAGAACAGCTGTACACCTTGAATTGAAATTTGCAGTCTGTTTCTTGAATGAATGCATGAAGTTTGTTTCTTTGTAAGAGTGCGTTCTGTTCGTGAAATGGAATGATTGGCAGGAGTTTGATTTAATGAATGAATACATGCAGTTGGTTTTATTGAATGAGAGCCTGAATCTCGAGACATTGAATGAAAGAGAACAGCTATACACCTTGAATTGAAATTTGTAGCCTGTTGCATTGAACGAACGCCTGAACTTTGTTTCTTTGAAAGAGTGCGTTCTGCTCGTGACATGGAATGAATTGCAGGAGATCTTCGCTTTGAATTCAGATATGCAGTGTAATTCTTTGATTGAATGGGTGCAGAATGATTCACGAAGTAACTGTTTGTTACATTGAATCGATTCATAATGTTTAATGCACTGACACTTGTTTGATTCTTTGAAAGAATGTGTTCTGCTCGTGGCATTGAATGAATGGCAGGAGCTCTGTTTGAATTAAGACGTGCAGTGTAGTGCTTTGAATGATTGGGTGCAGTTTGATTCACGAAGTTACTGTTAGTTTGATTGAATCGATGAATGTTGTTTGATTCATTGACTCAATGAATGCAGTTTGATTTAATGATGGAATACATGCAGTTGGTTTTACTGAATTAGAGCCTTAAGCTCTCGCCATTGATGCAAAAGAACAGCTATACACCTTGAATTGAAATTTGCAGTCTGTTTCATTCAATGAATGCATGAAGTTTGTTTCTTTGTAAGAGTGCGTTCTGTTCGTGGAATGGAATGATTGACAGGAGCTCTACTCTTTGAATTAAGATGTACAGTGTATTTCTTTGAATGAATGGGTGCAGAATGATTCACGAAGTAACTGTTTGTTACATTGAATCGATTAAAAATGTTTAATGCACTGACACTATGAATGCAGTATGTTCTAATGTGTGAATGAATGCAGTTTGTTTCATTGAATGAAAGCATGAAGTTTGTTTCTTTGAAAGAGTGTGTTCTGCTCGTGGCACTGATTGAATGGCAGGAGCTCTATTCTTTGAATTAAGACGTGCAGTGTAGTGCTTTCAATGATTGGGTGCAGTTTGATTCACGAAGTTACAGTTAGTTTGAATGAATCGATTAATGATATTTGATTCATTGACTCAATGAATGCAGTTTGATTTCATGAATGAATACATGCAGTTGGTTTTATTAAATGAGAGCCATAAGCTCGAGTAATTGAAGGACAGAGAACAGCTATACACCTTGAATTGAAATTTGCATCCTGTTGCATTGAACGAACGCCTGAAGTTTGTTTCTTTGAAAGAGTGCGTTCTGCTCGTGACATGGAATGAATTGCAGGAGATCTACGCTTTGAGTTAAGATATGCAGTGTAATTCTTTGATTGATTGGGTGCAGAATGATGCACTAAGTAACTGTTTGTTACATTGAATCGATTCATAATGTTTAATGCACTGACACTTGTTTGATTCTTTGAAAGAATGTGTTCTGCTCGTGGCATTGAATGAATGGCAGGAGCTCTGTTTGAATTAAGACGTGCAGTTTAGTGCTTTGAATGATTGGGTGCAGTTTGATTCACGAAGTTACTGTTAGTTTGATTGAATCGATGAATGATGTTTGATTCATTGACTCAATGAATGCAGTTTGATTTAATGATGGAATACATGCAGTTGGTTTTACTGAATTAGAGCCTTAAGCTCTCGCCATTGATGCAAAAGAACAGCTATACACCTTGAATTGAAATTTGCAGTCTGTTTCATTGAATGAATGCATGAAGTTTGTTTTTTGGTAAGAGTGCGTTCTGTTCGTGGAATGGAATGATTGGCAGGAGCTCTACTCTTTGAATTAAGATGTACAGTGTATTTCTTTGAATGAATGGGTGCAGAATGATTCACGAAGTAACTGTTTGTTACATTGAATCGATTAAAAATGTTTAATGCACTGACACTATGAATGCAGTATGTTCTAATGTGTGAATGAATGCAGTTTGTCTCATTGAATGAAAGCATGAAGTTTGTTTCTTTGAAAGAGTGTGTTCTGCTCGTGGCACTGATTGAATGGCAGGAGCTCTATTCTTTGAATTACGACGTGCAGTGTAGTACTTTAAATGATTGGAGGTAGTTTGATTCACGAAGTTACTGTTAGATTGATTGAATCGATTAATGATGTTTGATTCATCCTCTCAATGAATGCAGTTTGATTTAATGATTGAATACATGCAGTTGGTTTTATTGAATGAGAGCCTGAAGCTCGAGACATTGAATGAAAGAGAACAGCTATACACCTTGAATTGAAATTTGCATTCTGTTTCATTGAACGAATGCCTGAAGTTTGTTTCTTTGAAAGAGTGCGTTCTGCTCGTGGCATGGAATGAATTGCAGGAGCTCTACGCTTTGAATTAAGATGTGCAGTGTAATTCTTTGATTGAATGGGTGCAGAATGATTCACGAAGTAACTGTTTGTTACATTGAATCGATTAATAATGTTACATGCATTGACACTATGATTGCAGCATGTTTTAATGATTGAATGAATGCAATTGGTTTCATTGAATGAAAGCATGACGTTGGTTTCTTTGAAAGAGTGTGTTATGCTAGTGGCACTGAATGAATGGCAGGTGCTCTATTCTTTGAATTAAGACGTGCAGTGTAGTGCTTTAAATGATTGGGTGCAGTTTGATTCACGAACTTACTGTTAGTTTGAATGAATCGATTAATGATGTTTGATTCATTGACTCAATGAATGCAGTTTGAATTCATGATGGAATACATGCAGATGGTTTTATTGAATTAGAGCCTGAAGCTATAGCCATTGATGCAAAAGAACAGCTGTACACCTTGAATTGAAATTTGCAGTCTGTTTCATTGAATGAATGCATGATGTTTGTTTCTTTGTAAGAGTGCGTTCTGTTCGTGGAATGGAATGAGTGGCAAGAGCTCTACTATTTGAATTAAGATGTACTTTGAATGAATGGGTGCAGAATGATTCACGAAGTAACTGTTTGTTACATTGAATCGATTAATAATGTGGAATGCATTGACACTATGAATGCAGTATGTTTTAATGATTGAATGAATGCAGTTGGTTTCATTGAATGAAAGCATGACGTTGGTTTCTTTGAAAGAGTGTGTCCTGCTAGTGGCACTGAATGAATGGCAGGAGCTCTATTCTTTGAATTAAGACGTGCAGTGTAGAGCTTTGAATGATTGGGTGCAGTTTGATTCACGAAGTTACAGTTAGTTTGATTGAATCGATGAATGATGTTTGATTCATTGACTCAATGAATGCAGTTTGATTTAATGAATGAATACATGCATTTGATTTTATTGAATGAGAGCCTGAAGCTCGAGACATTGAATGAAAGAGAACAGCTATACACCTTGAATTGAAATTTGTAGCCTGTTGCATTGAGCGAACGCCTGAACTTTGTTTCTTTGAAAGAGTGCGTTCTGCTCGTGACATGGAATGAATTGCAGGAGATCTACGCTTTGAATTAAGATGTGCAGTGTAATTCTTTGATTGAATGGGTGCAGAATGATTCACGAAGTAACTGTTTGTTACATTGAATCGATTAATAATGTTACATGCATTGACACTATGATTGCAGCATGTTTTAATGATTGAATGAATGCAATTGGTTTCATTGAATGAAAGCATGACGTTGGTTTCTTTGAAAGAGTGTGTTATGCTAGTGGCACTGAATGAATGGCAGGTGCTCTATTCTTTGAATTAAGACGTGCAGTGTAGTGCTTTAAATGATTGGGTGCAGTTTGATTCACGAACTTACTGTTAGTTTGAATGAATCGATTAATGATGTTTGATTCATTGACTCAATGAATGCAGTTTGAATTCATGATGGAATACATGCAGATGGTTTTATTGAATTAGAGCCTGAAGCTATAGCCAATGATGCAAAAGAACAGCTGCACAACTTGAATTGAAATTTGCAGTCTGTTTCATTGAATGAATGCATGATGTTTGTTTCTTTGTAAGAGTGCGTTCTGTTCGTGGAATGGAATGAGTGGCAGGAGCTCTACTATTTGAATTAAGATGTACTTTGAATGAATGGGTGCAGAATGATTCACGAAGTAACTGTTTGTTACATTGAATCGATTAATAATGTGGAATGCATTGACACTATGAATGCAGTATGTTTTAATGATTGAATGAATGCAGTTGGTTTCATTGAATGAAAGCATGACGTTGGTTTCCTTGAAAGAGTGTGTCCTACTAGTGGCACTGAATGAATGGCAGGAGCTCTATTCTTTGAATTAAGACGTGCAGTGTAGAGCTTTGAATGATTGGGTGCAGTTTGATTCACGAAGTTACAGTTAGTTTGATTGAATCGATGAATGATGTTTGATTCATTGACTCAATGAATGCAGTTTGATTTAATGAATGAATACATGCAGTTGATTTTATTGAATGAGAGCCTGAAGCTCGAGACATTGAATGAAAGAGAACAGCTATACACCTTGAATTGAAATTTGTAGCCTGTTGCATTGAACGAACGCCTGAACTTTGTTTCTTTGAAAGAGTGCGTTCTGCTCGTGACATGGAATGAATTGCAGGAGATCTTCGCTTTGAATTAAGATATGCAGTGTAATTCTTTGATTGAATGGGTGCAGAATGATTCACGAAGTAACTGTTTGTTACATTGAATCGATTCATAATGTTTAATGCACTGACACTTGTTTGATTCTTTGAAAGAATGTGTTCTGCTCGTGGCATTGAATGAATGGCAGGAGCTCTGTTTGAATTAAGTCGGGCAGTGTAGTGCTTTGAATGATTGGGTGCATTTTGATTCACGAAGTTACTGTTAGATTGATTGAATCGATGAATGATGTTTGATTCATTGACTCAATGAATGCAGTTTGATTTAATGATGGAATACATGCAGTTGGTTTTACTGAATTAGAGCCTTAAGCTCTCGCCATTGATGCAAAAGAACAGCTATACACCTTGAATTGAAATTTGCAGTCTGTTTCATTCAATGAATGCATGAAGTTTGTTTCTTTGTAAGAGTGCGTTCTGTTCGTGGAATGGAATGATTGGCAGGAGCTCTACTCTTTGAATTAAGATGTACAGTGTATTTCTTTGAATGAATGGGTGTAGAATGATTCACGAAGTAACTGTTTGTTACATTGAATCGATTAAAAATGTTTAATGCACTGACACTATGAATGCAGTATGTTCTAATGTGTGAATGAATGCAGTTTGTTTCATTGAATGAAAGCATGAAGTTTGTTTCTTTGAAAGAGTGTGTTCTGCTCGTGGCACTGATTGAATGGCAGGAGATCTATTCTTTGAATTAAGACGTGCAGTGTAGTGCTTTAAATGATTGGATGCAGTTTGATTCACGAAGTTACAGTTAGTTTGATTGAATCGATTAATGATGTTTGATTCATTGACTCAATGAATGCAGTTTGATTTAATGAATGAATACATGCAGTTGGTTTTATTAAATGAGAGCCATAAGCTCGAGTAATTGAAGGACAGAGAACAGCTATACACCTTGAATTGAAATTTGCATCCTGTTGCATTGAACGAACGCCTGAACTTTGTTTCTTTGAAAGAGTGCGTTCTGCTCGTGACATGGAATGAATTGCAGGAGATCTACGCTTTGAATTAAGATATGCAGTGTAATTCTTTGGTTGAATGGGTGCAGAATGATTCACGAAGTAACTGTTTGTTACATTGAATCGATTCATAATGTTTAATGCACTGACACTTGTTTGATTCTTTGAAAGAATGTGTTCTGCTCGTGGCATTGAATGAATGGCAGGAGCTCTATTCTTTGAATTAAGACGTGCAGTGTAGTGCTTTGAATGATTGGGTGCAGTTTGATTCACGAAGTTACTGTTAGTTTGATTGAATCGATGAATGATGTTTGATTCATTGACTCAATGAATGCAGTTTGATTTAATGATGGAATACATGCAGTTGGTTTTACTGAATTAGAGCCTTAAGCTCTCGCCATTGATGCAAAAGAACAGCTATACACCTTGAATTGAAATTTGCAGTCTGTTTCATTGAATGAATGCATGAAGTTTGTTTTTTGGTAAGAGTGCGTTCTGTTCGTGGAATGGAATGATTGGCAGGAGCACTACTCTTTGAATTAAGATGTACAGTGTATTTCTTTGAATGAATGGGTGCAGAATGATTCACGAAGTAACTGTTTGTTACATTGAATCGATTAAAAATGTTTAATGCACTGACACTATGAATGCAGTATGTTCTAATGTGTGAATGAATGCAGTTTGTCTCATTGAATGAAAGCATGAAGTTTGTTTCTTTGAAAGAGTGTGTTCTGCTCGTGGCACTGATTGAATGGCAGGAGCTCTATTCTTTGAATTACGACGTGCAGTGTAGTACTTTAAATGATTGGAGGTAGTTTGATTCACGAAGTTACTGTTAGATTGATTGAATCGATTAATGATGTTTGATTCATCCTCTCAATGAATGCAGTTTGATTTAATGATTGAATACATGCAGTTGGTTTTATTGAATGAGAGCCTGAAGCTCGAGACATTGAATGAAAGAGAACAGCTATACACCTTGAATTGAAATTTGCATTCTGTTTCATTGAACGAATGCCTGAAGTTTGTTTCTTTGAAAGAGTGCGTTCTGCTCGTGGCATGGAATGAATTGCAGGAGCTCTACGCTTTGAATTAAGATGTGCAGTGTAATTCTTTGATTGAATGGGTGCAGAATGATTCACGAAGTAACTGTTTGTTACATTGAATCGATTAATAATGTTACATGCATTGACACTATGATTGCAGCATGTTTTAATGATTGAATGAATGCAATTGGTTTCATTGAATGAAAGCATGACGTTGGTTTCTTTGAAAGAGTGTGTTATGCTAGTGGCACTGAATGAATGGCAGGTGCTCTATTCTTTGAATTAAGACGTGCAGTGTAGTGCTTTAAATGATTGGGTGCAGTTTGATTCACGAACTTACTGTTAGTTTGAATGAATCGATTAATGATGTTTGATTCATTGACTCAATGAATGCAGTTTGAATTCATGATGGAATACATGCAGATGGTTTTATTGAATTAGAGCCTGAAGCTATAGCCATTGATGCAAAAGAACAGCTGTACACCTTGAATTGAAATTTGCAGTCTGTTTCATTGAATGAATGCATGATGTTTGTTTCTTTGTAAGAGTGCGTTCTGTTCGTGGAATGGAATGAGTGGCAGGAGCTCTACTATTTGAATTAAGATGTACTTTGAATGAATGGGTGCAGAATGATTCACGAAGTAACTGTTTGTTACATTGAATCGATTAATAATGTGGAATGCATTGACACTATGAATGCAGTATGTTTTAATGATTGAATGAATGCAGTTGGTTTCATTGAATGAAAGCATGACGTTGGTTTCTTTGAAAGAGTGTGTCCTGCTAGTGGCACTGAATGAATGGCAGGAGCTCTATTCTTTGAATTAAGACGTGCAGTGTAGAGCTTTGAATGATTGGGTGCAGTTTGATTCACGAAGTTACAGTTAGTTTGATTGAATCGATGAATGATGTTTGATTCATTGACTCAATGAATGCAGTTTGATTTAATGAATGAATACATGCATTTGATTTTATTGAATGAGAGCCTGAAGCTCGAGACATTGAATGAAAGAGAACAGCTATACACCTTGAATTGAAATTTGTAGCCTGTTGCATTGAGCGAACGCCTGAACTTTGTTTCTTTGAAAGAGTGCGTTCTGCTCGTGACATGGAATGAATTGCAGGAGATCTACGCTTTGAATTAAGATGTGCAGTGTAATTCTTTGATTGAATGGGTGCAGAATGATTCACGAAGTAACTGTTTGTTACATTGAATCGATTCATAATGTTTAATGCACTGACACTTGTTTGATTCTTTGAAAGAATGTGTTCTGCTCGTGGCATTGAATGAATGGCAGGAGCTCTGTTTGAATTAAGACGTGCAGTGTAGTGCTTTGAATGATTGGGTGCAGTTTGATTCACGAAGTTACTGTTAGATTGATTGAATCGATGAATGATGTTTGATTCATTGACTCAATGAATGCAGTTTGATTTAATGATGGAATACATGCAGTTGGTTTTACTGAATTAGAGCCTTAAGCTCTCGCCATTGATGCAAAAGAACAGCTATACACCTTGAATTGAAATTTGCAGTCTGTTTCATTCAATGAATGCATGAAGTTTGTTTCTTTGTAAGCGTGCGTTCTGTTCATGGAATGGAATGATTGGCAGGAGCTCTACTCTTTGAATTAAGATGTACAGTGTATTTCTTTGAATGAATGGGTGTAGAATGATTCACGAAGTAACTGTTTGTTACATTGAATCGATTAAAAATGTTTAATGCACTGACACTATGAATGCAGTATGTTCTAATGTGTGAATGAATGCAGTTTGTTTCATTGAATGAAAGCATGAAGTTTGTTTCTTTGAAAGAGTGTGTTCTGCTCGTGGCACTGATTGAATGGCAGGAGCTCTATTCTTTGAATTAAGACGTGCAGTGTAGTGCTTTAAATGATTGGATGCAGTTTGATTCACGAAGTTACAGTTAGTTTGATTGAATCGATTAATGATGTTTGATTCATTGACTCAATGAATGCAGTTTGATTTAATGAATGAATACATGCAGTTGGTTTTATTAAATGAGAGCCATAAGCTCGAGTAATTGAAGGACAGAGAACAGCTATACACCTTGAATTGAAATTTGCATCCTGTTGCATTGAACGACCGCCTGAAGTTTGTTTCTTTGAAAGAGTGCGTTCTGCTCGTGACATGGAATGAATTGCAGGAGATCTACGCTTTGAGTTAAGATATGCAGTGTAATTCTTTGATTGAATGGGTGCAGAATGATTCACGAAGTAACTGTTTGTTACATTGAATCGATTCATAATGTTTAATGCACTGACACTTGTTTGATTCGTTGAAAGAATGTGTTCTGCTCGTGGCATTGAATGAATGGCAGGAGCTCTATTCTTTGAATTAAGACGTGCAGTGTAGTGCTTTGAATGATTGGGTGCAGTTTGATTCACGAAGTTACTGTTAGTTTGATTGAATCGATGAATGATGTTTGATTCATTGACTCAATGAATGCAGTTTGATTTCATGATGGAATACATGCAGTTGGTTTTATTGAATTAGAGCCTTACGCTCTAGCCATCGATGCAAAAGAACAGCTATACACCTTGAATTGAAATTTGCAGTCTGTTTCATTGAATGAATGCATGAAGTTTGTTTCTTTGTAAGAGTGCGTTCTGTTCGTGGAATGGAATGATTGGCAGGAGCTCTACTCTTTGAATTAAGATGTACAGTGTATTTTTTGAATGAATGGGTGCAGAATGATTCACGAAGTAACTGTTTGTTACATTGAATCGATTAATAATGTTTAATGCACTGACACTATGAATGCAGTATGTTCTAATGTGTGAATGAATGCAGTTTGTTTCATTGAATGAAAGCATGAAGTTTGTTTCTTTGAAAGAGTGTGTTCTGCTCGTGGCACTGATTGAATGGCAGGAGCTCTATTCGTTGAATTAAGACGTGCAGTGTAGTAATTTGAATGATTGGAGGTAGTTTGATTCACGAAGTTACTGTTAGATTGATTGAATCGATTAATGATGTTTGATTCATCCTCTCAATGAATGCAGTTTGATTTAATTATTTAATACATGCTGTTGGTTTTATTGAATGACAGCCTGAAGCTCGAGACATTGAATGAAAGAGAACAGCTATACACCTTGAATTGAAATTTGCAGTCTGTTTTCATTGAACGAATGCCTGAAGTTTTTTTTTGAAAGAGTGCGTTCTGCTCGTGGCATGGAATGAATTGCATGAGCTCTACGCTTTGAATTAAGATGTGCAGTGTAATTCTTTGATTGAATGGGTGCAGAATGATTCGCAAAGTAACTGTTTGTTACATTGAATCGATTAATAATGTTACATGCATTGACACGATGATTGCAGCATGTTTTAATGATTGAATGAATGCAGTTGGTTTCATTGAATGAAAGCATGACGTTGGTTTCTTTGAAAGAGTGTGTCCTGCTAGTGGCACTGAATGAATGGCAGGTGCTCTATTCTTTGAATTAAGACGTGCAGTGTAGTGCTTTAAATGATTGGGTGCAGTTTGATTCACGAACTTACTGTTAGTTTCAATGAATCGATTAATGATGTTTGATTCATTGACTCAATTAATGCAGTTTGAATTCATGATGGAATACATGCAGATGGTTTTATTGAATGAGAGCCTGAAGCTCGAGACATTGAATGAAAGAGAACAGCTATACACCTTGAATTGAAATTTGTAGAATGTTGCATTGAACGAACGCCTGAACTTTGTTTCTTTGAAAGAGTGCTTTCTGCTCGTGACATGGAATGAATTGCAGGAGATCTACGCTTTGAATTAAGATATGCAGTGTAATTCTTTGATTGAATGGGTGCAGAATGATTCACGAAGTAACTGTTTGTTACATTGAATCGATTCATAATGTTTAGTGCACTGACACTTGTTTGATTCTTTGAAAGAATGTGTTCTGCTCGTGCCATTGTATGAATGGCAGGAGCTCTGTTTGAATTAAGATGTGCAGTGTAGTGCTTTGAATGATTGGGAGCATTTTGATTCACGAAGTTACTGTTAGTTTGATTGAATCGATGAATGATGTTTGATTCATTGACTCAATGAATGCAGTTTGATTTAATGATGGAATACATGCAGTTGGTTTTACTGAATTAGAGCCTGAAGCTCTCGCCATTGATGCAAAAGAACAGCTATACACCTTGAATTGAAATTTGCAGTCTGTTTCATTGAATGAATGCATGAAGTTTGTTTTTTGGTAAGAGTGCGTTCTGTTCGTGGAATGGAATGATTGGCAGGAGCTCTACTCTTTGAATTAAGATGTACAGTGTATTTCTTTGAATGAATGGGTGCAGCATGATTCACGAAGTAACTGTTTGTTACATTGAATCGATTAAAAATGTTTAATGCACTGACACTATGAATGCATTATGTTCTAATGTGTGAATGAATGCAGTTTGTTTCATTGAATGAAAGCATGAAGTTTGTTTCTTTGAAAGAGTGTGTTCTGCTCGTGGCACTGATTGAATGGCAGGAGCTCTATTCTTTGAATTACGACGTGCAGTGTAGTACTTTAAATGATTGGAGGTAGTTTGATTCACGAACTTACTGTTAGTTTGATTGAATCGATTAATGATGTTTGATTCATCCTCTCAATAAATGCAGTTTGATTTAATGATTGAATACATGCAGTTGGTTTTATTGAATGAGAGCCTGAAGCACGAGACATTGAATGAAAGAGAACAGCTATACACCTTGAATTGAAATTTGCAGTCTGTTTCATTGAACGAATGCCTGAAGTTTGTTTCTTTGAAAGAATGTGTTCTGCTCGTGGCACTGAATGAATGGCAGGAGCTGTATTCTTTGAATTAAGACGTGCAGTGTAGTGCTTTGAATGATTGGGTGCAGTTTGATTCACGAAGTTACAGTTAGTTTGATTGAATCGATTAATGATGTTTGATTCATTGACTCAATGAATGCAGTTTGATTTAATGAATGAATACATGCAGTTGGTTTTATTAAATGAGAGCCATAAGCTCGAGTAATTGAAGGACAGAGAACAGCTATACATCTTGAATTGAAATTTGCATCCTGTTGCATTGAACGAACGCCTGAAGTTTGTTTCTTTGAAAGAGTGCGTTCTGCTCGTGACATGGAATGAATTGCAGGAGATCTACGCTTTGAGTTAAGATATGCAGTGTAATTCTTTGATTGAATGGGTGCAGAATGATTCACGAAGTAACTGTTTGTTACATTGAATCGATTCATAATGTTTAATGCACTGACACTTGTTTGATTCTTTGAAAGAATGTGTTCTGCACTGAATGAATGGCAGGAGCTGTGTTTGAATTAAGACGTGCAGTGTAGTGCTTTGAATGATTGGGTGCAGTTTGATTCACGAAATTACAGTTAGTTTGATTGAATCGATTAATGATGTTTGATTCATTGACTCAATGAATGCAGTTTGATTTAAAGAATGAATACATGCAGTTGGTTTTATTAAATGAGAGCCATAAGTTCGAGTAATTGAAGGAAAGAGAACAGCTATACACCTTGATTTGAAATTTGCAGCCTGTGTCATTGAATAAATGCATAAAGTTTGTTTCTTTGTAAGAGTGCGTTCTGTTCGTGGAATGGAATGATTGGCAGGAGCTCTACTATTTGAATTAAGATGTACTTTCAATGAATGGGTGCAGAATGATTCACGAAGTAACTGTTTGTTACATTGAATCGATTAATAATGTGTAATGCATTGACACTATGAATTCAGTATGTTTTAATGATTGAATGAATGCAGTTGGTTTCATTGAATGAAAGCATGAAGTTTGTTTCTTTGAAAGAGTGTCTTCTGATCGTGGCACTGAATGAATGGCAGGAGCTCTATTCTTTGAATTAAGACGTGCAGTGTAGTGCTTTGAATGATTGGGTGCAGTTTGATTCACGAAGTTACAGTTAGTTTGATTGAATCGATTAATGATGTTTGATTCATTGACTCAATGAATGCAGTTTGATTTAATGAATGAACACATGCAGTTGATTTTATTGAATGAGAGCCTGAAGCTCGAGACATTGAATGAAAGAGAACAGCTATACACCTTGAATTGAAATTTGTAGCCTGTTGCATTGAACGAACGCCTGAAGTTTGTTTCTTTGAAAGAGTGCGTTCTGCTCGTGACATGGAATGAATTGCAGGAGATCTACGCTTTCAATTAAGATATGCAGTGTAATTCTTTGATTGAATGGGTGCAGAATGATTCACGAAGTAACTGTTTGTTACATTGAATCGTTCATAATGTTTAATGTACTGACTCTTGTTTGATTCTTTGAAAGAATGTGTTCTGCTCGTGGCATTGAATGAATGGCAGGAGCTCTGTTTGAATTAAGACGTGCAGTGTAGTGCTTTGAATGATTGGGTGCAGTTTGATTCACGAAGTTACTGTTAGTTTGATTGAATCGATGAATGATGTTTGATTCATTGACTCAATGAATGCAGTTTGATTTAATGATGGAATACATGCAGTTGGTTTTACTGAATTAGAGCCTTAAGCTCTCGCCATTGATGCAAAAGAACAGCTATACACCTTGAATTGAAATTTGCAGTCTGTTTCATTGAATGAATGCATGAAGTTTGTTTTTTGGTAAGAGTGCGTTCTGTTCGTGGAATGGAATGATTGGCAGGAGCTCTACTCTTTGAATTAAGATGTACAGTGTATTTCTTTGAATGAATGGGTGCAGAATGATTCACGAAGGAACTGTTTGTTACATTGAATCGATTAAAAATGTTTAATGCACTGACACTATGAATGCAGTATGTTCTAATGTGTGAATGAATGCAGTTTGTTTCATTGAATGAAAGCATGAAGTTTGTTTCTTTGAAAGAGTGTGTTCTGCTCGTGGCACTGATTGAATGGCAGGAGCTCTATTCTTTGAATTAAGACGTGCAGTGTAGTACTTTGAATGATTCAAGAGGTTTGATTCACGAAGTTACTGTTAGTTTGATTGAATCGATTAATGATGTTTGATTCATCCTCTGAATGAATGCAGTTTGATTTAATGATTGAATACATGCAGTTGGTTTTATTGAATGAGAGCCTGAAGCACGAGACATTGAATGAAAGAGAACAGCTATACACCTTGAATTGAAATTTGCAGTCTGTTTCATTGAACGAATGCCTGAAGTTTGTTTCTTTGAAAGAATGTGTTCTGCTCGTGGCACTGAATGAATGGCAGGAGCTGTATTCTTTGAATTAAGACGTGCCGTGTAGTGCTTTGAATGATTGGGTGCAGTTTGATTCACGAAGTTACAGTTAGTTTGATTGAATCGATTAATGATGTTTGATTCATTAACTCAATGAATGCAGTTTGATTTAATGAATGAATACATGCAGTTGGTTTTATTAAATGAGAGCCATAAGCTCGAGTAATTGAAGGAAAGAGAACAGCTATACACCTTGAATTGAAATTTGCAGCCTGTTTCATTGAATGAATGCATAAAGTTTGTTTCTTTGTAAGAGTGCGTTCTGTTCGTGGAATGGAATGATTGGCAGGAGCTCTACTCTTTGACTTAAGATGTACAGTGTATTCCTTTGAATGAATGGATGCACCATGATGCAGGAAGTAACTGTTTGTTACATTGAATCGATTAACTATGTTTAATGCACTGACACTATGAATGCAGTATGTTCTAATGTGTGAATGAATGCAGTTTGTTTCATTGAATGAAAGCATGAAGTTTGTTTCTTTGAAAGAGTGTTCTGCTCGTGGCACTGATTGAATGGCAGGAGCTCTATTCTTTGAATTACGACGTGCAGTGTAGTACTTTAAATGATTGGAGGTAGTTTGATTCACGAACTTACTGTTAGTTTGATTGAATCGATTAATAATGTTTGATTCATTGACTCAATGAATGCAGTCTGATATAATGAATGAATACATGTAGTTTGTTTTATTGAATGAGAGCCTGAAGGTCGAGACATTGAATGAAAAAGAACAATTATACACCTTGAATTCAAATTTGCATCCTGTTGCATTGAACGCACGCCTGAAGTTTGTTTCCTTGAAAGAGTGCGTTCTGCTCGTGACATGGAATGAATTGCAGGAGATCTACGCTTTGAGTTAAGATATGCAGTGTAATTCTTTGATTGAATGGGTGCAGAATGATTCACGAAGTAACTGTTTGTTACATTGAATCGGTTAATAATGTTTAATGCACTGTCACTATGAATGCAGTATGGTCTAATGAGTGAATGAATGCAGTTTGTTTCATTGAATGAAAGCATGAAGTTTGTTTCTTTGAAAGAGTGTGTTCTGCTCGTGGCACTGATTGAATGGCAGGAGCTCTATTTTTTGAATTAAGACGTGCAGTGTAGTACTTTGAATGATTGGAGAGGTTTGATTCACGAAGTTACTGTTGGATTGATTGAATCGATTAATGATGTTTGATTCATCCTCTCAATGAATGCAGTTTGATTTAATGATTGAATACATGCAGTTGGTTTTATTGAATGAGAGCCTGAAGCTCGAGACATTGAATGAAAGAGAACACCTATACACCGTGAATTGAAATTTGCAGTCTGTTTCATTGAACGAATGCCTGAAGTTTGTTTCTTTGAAAGAGTGCGTTCTGCTCGTGGCATGCAATGAGTTGCAGGAGCTCTACGCTTTGAATTAAGATGTGCAGTGTAATTCTTTGATTGAATGGGTGCAGAATGATTCACGAAGTAACTGTTTGTTACATTGAATCGATTAATAATGTTACATGCATTGACACTATGATTGCAGCATGTTTTAATGATTGAATGAATGCTGTTGGTTTCATTGAATGAAAGCATGATGTTTGTTTCTTTGTAAGAGTGCGTTCTGTTCGTGGAATGGAATGATTGGCAGGAGCACTACTCTTTGAATTAAGATGTACAGTGTATTTCTTTGAATGAATGGGTGCAGAATGATTCACGAAGTAACTGTTTGTTACATTGAATCGATTAATAATGTTTAATGCACTGACACTATGAATGCAGTATGTTCTAATGTGTGAATGAATGCAGTTTGTTTCATTGAATGAAAGCATGAAGTTTGTTTCTTTGAAAGAGTGTGTTCTGCTCGTGGCACTGATTGAATGTCAGAAGCTCTATTCTTTGAATTAAGACGTGCAGTGTAGTACTTTGAATGATTGGAGGTAGCTTGATTCACGAAGTTACTGTTAGTTTGATTGAATCGATTAATGATGTTTGATTCATCCTCTCAATGAATGCAGTTTGATTTAATGATTGAATACATGCATTTGGTTTTATTGAATGAGAGCCTGAAGCTCGAGACATTGAATGAAAGAGAACAGCTATACACCTTGAATTGAAATTTGCAGTCTGTTTCATTGAACGAATGCCTGAAGTTTGTTTCTTTGAAAGAGTGCGTTCTGCTCGTGGCATGGAATAAATTGCAGGAGCTCTACGCTTTGAATTAAGATGTGCAGTGTAATTCTTTGATTGAATGGGTGCAGAATGATTCACGAAGTAACTGTTTGTTACATTGAATCGATTAATAATGTTACATGCATTGACACTATGATTGCAGCATGTTTTAATGATTGAATGAATGCAGTTGGTTTCATTGAATGAAAGCATGACGTTGGTTTCTTTGAAAGAGTGTGTTCTGCTAGTGGCACTGAATGAATGGCAGGTGCTCTATTCTTTGAATTAAGACGTGCAGTGTAGTGCTTTAAATGATTGGGTGCAGTTTGATTCACGAACTTACTGTTAGTTTGAATGAATCGATTAATGATGTTTGATTCATTGACTCAATGAATGCAGTTTGAATTCATGATGGAATACATGCAGATGGTTTTATTGAATTAGAGCCTTAAGCTATAGCCATTGATGCAAAAGAACAGCTGTACACCTTGAAATGAAATTTGCAGTCTGTTTCATTGAATGAATGCATGATGTTTGTTTCTTTGTAAGAGTGCGTTCTGTTCGTGTAATGGAATGATTGGCAGGAGCTCTACTATTTGAATTAAGATGTACAGTGTATTACTTTGAATGAATGGGTGCAGAATGATTCACGAAGTTACTGTTTGTTACATTGAATCGATTAATAATGTGTAATGCATTGACACTATGAATGCAGTATGTTTTAATGATTGAATGAATGCAGTTGGTTTCATTGAATGAAAGCATGAAGTTTGTTTCTTTGAAAGAATGTGTTCTGCTCGTGACACTGATTGAATGGCAGGAGCTCTATTCTTTGAATTACGACGTGCAGTGTAGTACTTTAAATGATTGGAGGTAGTTTGATTCACGAACTTACTGTTAGTTTGATTGAATCGATTAATGATATTTGATTCATTGACTCAATGAATGCACTCTGATTTAATGAATGAATACATGCAGTTGGTTTTATTGAATGAGAGCCTGAAGCTCGAGACATTGATTGAAAGAGAACAGCTAAACACCTTGAATTGAAATTTGCAGCCTGTTGCATTGAACGAACGCCTGATGTTTGTTTCTTTGAAAGAGTACATTCTGGTCGTGACATGGAATGAATTGCAGGAGATCTACGCTTTGAGTTAAGATATGCAGTGTAATTCTTTGATGAATGGGTGCAGAATGATTCACGAAGTAAGTGTTTGTTACATTGAATCCATTCATAATGTTTAATGCACTGACACTTGTTTGATTCTTTGAAAGAATGTGTTCTGCTCGTGGCATTGAATGAATGGCAGGAGCTCTGTTTGAATTAAGACGTGCAGTGTAGTGCTTTGAATGATTGGGTGCAGTTTGATTCACGAAGTTACTGTTAGTTTGATTGAATCGATGAATGATGTTTGATTCATTGACTCAATGAATGCAGTTTGATTTAATGATGGAATACATGCAGTTGGTTTTACTGAATTAGAGATGCAAAAGAACAGCTATATACCTTGAATTGAAATTTGCAGTCTGTTTCATCGAATGAATGCATGAAGTTTGTTTCTTTGTAAGAGTGCGTTCTGTTCGTGGAATGGAATGATTGGCAGGAGCTCTACTCTTTGAATTAAGATGTACAGTGTATTTCTTTGAATGAATGGGTGCAGAATGATTCACGAAGTAACTTGTTTGTTACATTGAATCGATGAAAAATGTTTAATGCACTGACTCTATGAATGCAGTATTTTTTAATGATCGAATGAATGCGGTTGGTTTCATTGAATTAAAGCATGAAGTTTGTTTCTTTGAAAGAGTGTGTTCTGATCGTTGCACTGAATGAATGGCAGGAGCTGTATTCTTTGAATTAAGACGTGCAGCGTCGTGCTTTGAATGATTGGGTGCAGTTTGATTCACGAAGTTACAGTTAGTTTGATTGAATCGATTAATGATGTTTGATACATTGACTCAATGATTGCAGTTTGATTTAATGAATGAATACATGCAGTTAGTTTTATTAAATGAGAGCCATAAGCTCGAGTCATTGAAGGAAAGAGAACAGCTATACACCTTGAATTGAAATTTGCAGCCTGTTTCATTGAATGAATGCATAAAGTTTGTTTCTTTGTAAGAGTGCGTTCTGTTCGTGGAATGGAATGATTGGCAGGAGCTCTACTCTTTGAATTAAGATGTACAGTGTATTCCTTTGAATGAATGGGTGCACAATGATGCACGAAGTAACTGTTTGTTACATTGAATCGATTAACTGTGTTCAATGCTCTGACACTATGAATGCAGTATGTTCTAATATGTGAATGAATGCAGTTTGTTTCATTGAATGAAAGCATGAAGTTTGTTTCTTTGAAAGAGTGTGTTCTGCTCGTGGCACTGATTGAATGGCAGGAGCTCTATTCTTTGAATTACGACGTGCAGTGTAGTACTTTAAATGATTGGAGGTAGTTTGATTCACGAACTTACTGTTAGTTTGATTGAATCGATTAATGATGTTTGATTCATTGTCTCAATGAATGCAGTCTGATTTAATGAATGAATACATGCAGTTGGTTTTATTGAATGAGAGCCTCAAGCTCGAGACATTGAATGAAAGAGAACAGCTATACACCTTGAATTGAAATTTGCAGCCTGTTGCATTGAACGAACGCCTGAAGTTTGTTTCTTTGAAAGAGTACGTTCTGGTCGTGACATGGAATGAATTGCAGGAGATCTACGCTTTGAGTTAAGATATGCAGTGTAATTCTTTGATGAATGGGTGCAGAATGATTCACGAATAAGTGTTTGTTACATTGAATCGATTCATAATGTTTAATGCACTGACACTTGTTTGATTCTTTGAAAGAATGTGTATTGCTCGTGGCATTGAATGAATGGCAGGAGCTCTGTTTGAATTAAGACGTGCAGTGTAGTGCTTTGAATGATTGGGTGCAGTTTGATTCACGAAGTTACTGTTATTTTGGTTGAATCGATGAATGATGTTTGATTCATTGACTCAATGAATGCAGTTTGATTTAATGATGGAATACATGCAGTTGGTTTTACTGAATTAGAGCCTTAAGCTCTCGCCATTGATGCAAAAGAACAGCTATATACCTTGAATTGAAATTTGCAGTCTGTTTCATTGAATGAATGAATGAAGTTTGTTTCTTTGTAAGAGTGCGTTCTGTTCGTGGAATGGAATGATTGGCAGGAGCTCTACTCTTTGAATTAAGATGTACAGTGTATTTCTTTGAATGAATGGGTGCAGAATAATTCACGAAGTAACTGTTTGTTACATTGAATCGATTAAAAATGTTTAATGCACTGACACTATGAATGCAGTATGTTCTAATGTGTGAATGAATGCAGTTTGTTTCATTGAAAGAAAGCATGAAGATTGTTTCTTTGAAAGAGTGTGTTCTGCTCGAGGCACTGATTGAATGGCAGGAGCTCTATTCTTTGAATTAAGACGTGCAGTGTAGTACTTTGAATGATTGGAGGTACTTTGATTCACGAAGTTACTGTTGGATTGATTGAATCGATTAATGATGTTTGATTCATTCTCTCAATGAATGCGGTTTGATTTAATGATTGAATACATGCAGTTGGTTTTATTGATTGAGAGCCTGAAGCTCGAGACATTGAATGAAAGAGAACAGCTATACACCTTGAATTGAAATTTGCAGTCTGTTTCATTGAAGAATGCCTGAAGTTTGTTTCTTCGAAAGAGTGCGTTCTGCTCGTGGCATGGAATGAATTGCAGGAGCTCTACGCTTTGAATTAAGATGTGCAGTGTAATTCCTTGATTGAATGGGAGCAGAATGATTCACGAAGTAACTGTTTGTTACATTGAATCGATTAATAATGTTACATGCATTGACACTATGATTGCAGTATGTTTTAATGATTGAATGAATGCAGTTGGTTTCATTGAATGAAAGCATGACGTTGGTTTCTTTGAAAGAGTGTGTCCTGCTAGTGGCACTGAATGAATGGTAGGAGCTCTGTTTGAATTAAGACGTGCAGTGTAGTGCTTTAAATGATTGGGTGCAGTTTGTTTCACGAACTTACTGTTCGTTTGAATGAATCGATTCATAATATTTGATTCATCGACTCAATGAATGCAGTTTGATTTCATGATGGAATACATGCAGTTGGTTTTATTGAATTAGAGCCTTAAGCTACAGCCATTGATGCAAAAGAACAGCTATACACCTTGAATTAAAATTTGCAGTCTGTTTCATTGAATGAATGCATGTAGTTTGTTTCTTTGTAAGAGTGCGTTCTGTTCGTGGAATGGAATGATTGGCAGGAGCTCTACTCTTTGAATTAAGATGTACAGTGTATTTCTTTGAATGAATGGGTGAAGAATGATTCACGAAGTAACTGTTTGTAACATTGAATCGATTAAAAATGTTTAATGCACTGACACTATGAATGCAGTATTTTTTAATGATCGAATGAATGCGGTTGGTTTTATTGAATTAAAGCATGAAGTTTGTTTCTTTGAAAGAGTGTGTTATGATCGTTGCACTGAATGAATGGCAGGAGCTGTATTCTTTGAATTAAGACGTGCACCGTAGTGCTTTGAATGATTGGGTGCAGTTTGATTCACGAAGTTACAGTTAGTTTGATTGAATCGATTAATGATGTTTGATTCATTGACTCAATGAATGCAGTTTGATTTAATGAATGATACATGCAGTTGGTTTTATTAAATGAGAGCCATAAGCTCGAGTAACTGAAGGAAAGTGAACAGCTATACACCTTGAATTGAAATTTGCAGCCTGTTTCATTGAATGAATGCATAAAGTTTGTTTCTTTGGAAGAGTGCGTTCTGTTCGTGGAATGGAATGATTGGCAGGAGCTCTACTATTTGACTTAAGATGTACAGTGTATTTCTTTGAATGAATGGGTGCACAATGATGCACGAAGTAACTGTTTGTTACATTGAATCGATTAAAAATATTTAATGCACTGACACTATGAATGCAGTATGTTCTAATGTGTGAATGAATGCAGTTTGTTTCATTGAATGAAAGCATGAAGTTTGTTTCTTTGAAAGAGTGTGTTCTGCTCGTGGCACTGATTGAATGGCAGGAGCTGTATTCTTTGAATTACGACGTGCAGTGTAGTACTTTAAATGATTGGAGGTAGTTTGATACACGAACTTACTGTTAGTTTGATTGAGTCGATTAATGATGTTTGATTCATTGACTCAATGAATGCAGTCTGATTTAATGAATGAATATATGCAGTTGGTTTTATTGAATGAGAGCCTGAAGGTCGAGACATTGAATGAAAGAGAACAACTATACACCTTGAATTGAAATTTGCATCCTGTTGCATTGAACGCACGCCTGAAGTTTGTTTCTTTGAAAGAGTGCGTTCTGCTCGTGACATGGAATGAATTGCAGGAGATCTACGCTTTGAGTTAAGATATGCAGTGTAATTCTTTGATTGAATGTGTGCAGAATGATTCACGAAGTAACTGTTCGTTACATTGAATCGATTCATAATGTTTAATGCACTGACACTTGTTTGATTCTTTGAAAGAATGTGTTCTGCTCGTGGCATTGAATGAATGGCAGGAGCTCTGTTTGAATTAAGACGTGCAGTGTAGTGCTTTGAATGATTGGGTGCAGTTTGATTCACGAAGTTACTGTTAGTTTGATTGAATCGATGAATGATGTTTGATTCACTGACTCAATGAATGCAGTTTGATTTAATGATGGAATACATGCAGTTGGTTTTACTGAATTAGAGCCTTAAGCTCTCGCCATTGATGCAAATGAACAGCTATACACCTTGAATTGAAATTTGCAGTCTGTTTCATTGAATGAATGCATGAAGTTTGTTTCTTTGTAAGAGTGCGTTCTGTTCGTGGAATGGAATGATTGGCAGGAGCTCTACTCTTTGAATTAAGATGTACAGTGTATTTCTTTGAATGAATGGGTGCAGAATGATTCACGATGTAACTGTTTGTTACATTGAATCGATGAATAATGTTTAATGCACTGACACTATGAATGCAGTATGTTCTAATGTGTGAATGTATGCAGTTTGTTTCATTGAATAAAAGCATGAAGTTTGTTTCTTTGAAAGAGTGTGTTCTGCTCGTGGCACTGATTGAATGGCAGGAGCTCTATTCTTTGAATTAAGACGTGCAGCGTCGTGCTTTGAATGATTGGAGGTAGTTTGATTCACGAAGTTACTGTTAGTTTGATTGAATCGATAAATGATGTTTGATTCATCCTCTCAATGAATGCAGTTTGATTTAATGATGGAATACATGCAGTTGGTTTTATTAAATGAGAGCCATAAGCTCGAGTCATTGAAAGAAAGAGAAGAGCTATACACCTTGAATTGAAATTTGCAGCCTGTTTCATTGAATGAATGCATAAAGTTTGTTTCCTTGTAAGAGTGCGTTCTGTTAGTGGAATGGAATGATTGGCAGGAGCTCGACTCTTTGACTTAAGATGTACAGTGTATTCCTTTGAATGAATGGGTGCACAATGATGCACGAAGTAACTGTTTGTTACATTGAATCGATTAACTATGATTAATGCACTGACATTATGAATGCAGTATGTTCTAATGTGTGAATGAATGCAGTTTGTTTCATTGAATGAAAGCATGAAGTTTGTTTCTTTGAAAGAGTGTGTTCTGCTCGTGGCACTGATTGAATGGCAGGAGCTCTATTCTTTGAATTACGACGTGCAGTGTAGTACTTTAAATGATTGGAGGTAGTTTGATTCACGAACTTACTGTTAGTTTGATTGAATCGATTCATGATGTTTGATTCATTGACTCAATGAATGCAGTCTGATTTAATGAATGAATACATGCAGATGGTTTTATTGAATGAGAGCCTGAAGCTCGAGACATTGAATGAAAGAGAACAGCTATACACCTTGAATTTAAATTTGCAGCCTGTTGCATTGAACGAACGCCTGAAGTTTGTTTCTTTGAAAGAGTACGTTCTGGTCGTGACATGGAATGAATTGCAGGAGATCTACGCTTTGAGTTAAGATATGCAGTGTAATTCTTTGATGAATGGGTGCAGAATGATTCACGAAGTAACTGTTTGTTACATTGAATCGATTAAAAATGTTTAATGCACTGACACTATGAATGCAGTATGTTTTAATGTGTGAATGAATGCAGTTTGTTTCACTGAAAGAAAGCATGAAGTTTTTTTCTTTGTAAGAGTGCGTTCTGTTCGTGGAATGGAATGATTGGCAGGAGCTCTACTCTTTGAATTAAGATGTACAGTGTATTTCTTTGAATGAATGGGTGCAGAATGATTCACGAAGTGACTGTTTGTTACATTGAATCGATTAAAAATGTTTAATGCACTGACACTATGAATGCAGTTTGTTCTAATGTGTGAATGAATGCAGTTTGTTTCATTGAAAGAAAGCATGAAGTTTGTTTCTTTGAAAGAGTGTGTTCTGCTCGTGGCACTGATTGAATGGCAGGAGCTCTATTCTTTGAATTAAGACGTGCAGTGTAGTACTTTGAATGATTGGAGGTAGTTTGATTCACAAAGTTACTGTTAGATTGATTGAATCGATTAATGATGTTTGTTTCATCGTCTCAATGAATGCAGTTTGATTTAATGAATGAATACATGCAGTTGGTTTTATTGAATGAGAGCCTGAAGCTCGAGACATTGAATGAAAGACAACAGCTATACACCTTGAATTGAAATTTGCAGTCTGTTTCATTGAACGAATGCCTGAAGTCTGTTTCTTTGAGAGAGTGCGTTTAGCTCGTGGCATGGAATGAATTGCAGGAGCTCTACGCTTTGAATTAAGATATGCAGTGTAATTCTTTGATTGAATGGGTGCAGAATGATTTACGAAGTAACTGTTTGTTACATTGAAACGATTAAAAATGTTTAATGCACTGACACTATGAATGCAGTATGTACTAATGTGTGAATGAATGCAGTTTGTTTCATTGAATGAAAGCATGAAGTTTGTTTCTTTGAAAGAGTGTGTTCTGCTCGTGGCACTGATTGAATGGCAGGAGATGTATTCTTTGAATTACGACGTGCAGTGTACTACTTTGAATGATTGTAGGTAGTTTGATTCACGAAGTTACTGTTAGTTTGATTGAATCGATTAATGATGTTTGATTCATCCTCTCAATGAAAGCAGTTTGATTTAATGATTGAATACATGCAGTTGGTTTTATTGAATGAGAACCTGAAACTCGAGACATTGAATGAAAGAGAACAGCTATACACCTTGAATTGAAATTTGCAGTCTGTTTCATTGAACGAATGCCTGAAGTTTGTTTCTTTGAAAGAGTGTTTTCTGCTCGTGGCATGGAATGAATTGCAGGAGCTCTACGCTTTGAATTAAGATGTGCAGTGTAATTCTTTGATTGAATGGGTGCAGAATGATTCACGAAGGAACTGTTTGTTACATTGAATCGATTAATAATGTTACATACATTGACACTATGATTGCAGTATGTTTTAATGATTGAATGAATGCAGTTGGTTTCATTGAATGAAAGCATGACGTTGGTTTCTTTGAAAGAGTGTGTTCTGCTCGTGGCACTGATTGAATGGCAGGATCTCTATTCTTTGAATTAAGACGTGCAGTGTAGTGCTTTAAATGATTGGGTGCAGTTTGATTCACGAACTTACTGTTCGTTTGAATGAATCGATTAATGATGTTTGATTCATTGACTCAATGAATGCAGTTTGATTTCATGATGGAATACATGCAGTTGGTTTTATTGAATTAGAGCCTTAAGCTATAGCCATTGATGCAAAAGAACAGCTGTACACCTTGAATTGAAATTTGCAGTCTGTTTCATTGAATGAATGCATGAAGATTGTTTCTTTGTAAGAGTGCGTTCTGTTTGAGGAATGGAATGATTGGTAGGAGTTTGATTTAATGAATGAATACATGCAGTTGGTTTTATTGAATGAGAGTCTGAAGCTCGAGACATTGAATGAAAGAGAACAGATATACACCTTGAATTGAAATTTGCAGCCTGTTGCATTGAACGAACGCCTGAAGTTTGTTTCTTTGAAAGAGTGCGTTCTGCTCGTGACATGGAATGAATTGCAGGAGATCTACGCTTTGAATTAAGATATGCAGTGTAATTCTTTGATTGAATGGGTGCAGAATGATTCACGAAGTAACTGTTTGTTACATTGAATCGATTCAGAATGTTTAATGCACTGACACTTGTTTGATTCTTTGAAAGAATGTGTTCTGCTCGTCGCATTGAATGAATGGCAGGAGCTCTGTTCTTTGAATTAAGACGTGCAGTGTAAGTGCTTTGAATGATTGGGTGCAGTTTGATTCACGAAGTTACTGTTAGTTTGATTGAATCGATGAATGATGTTTGATTCATTGACTCAATGAATGCAGTTTGATTTAATGAATGAATACATGCAGTTGGTTTTACTGAATTAGAGCCTTAAGCTCTCGCCATGATGCAAAAGAACAGCTATACACCTTGAATTGAAATTTGCAGTCTGTATCATTCAATGAATGCATGAAGTTTGTTTCTTTTTAAGAGTGCGATCTGTTCGTGGAATGGAATGATTGGCAGGAGCTCTACTCTTTGAATTAAGATGTACAGTGTATTTCTTTGAATGAATGGGTGCAGAATGATTCACGAAGTAACTGTTTGTTACATTGAATCGAGTAATAATGTTTAATGCACTGTCACTATGAATGCAGTATGTTCTAATGTGTGAATGAATGCAGTTTGTTTCATTGAAAGAAAGCATGAAGTTTGTTTCTTTGAAAGAGTGTGTTCTGCTCGTGGCACTGATTGAATGGCAGGAGCTCTATTCTTTGAATTAAGACGTGCAGTGTAGTACTTTAAATGATTGGAGGTAGTTTGATTCACGAACTTACTGTTAGTTTGATTGAATCGATTAATGATGTTTGATTCATTGACTCAATGAATGCAGTTTGATTTAATGATGGAATACATGCAGTTGGTTTTACTGAATTAGAGCCTTAAGCTCTCGACATTGATGCAAAAGAACAGCTATACACCTTGAATTGAAATTTGCAGTCTGTTTCATTGATTGAATGCATGAAGTTTGTTTCTTTGTAAGAGTGCGTTCTGTTCGTGGAATGGAATGATTGGCAGGAGCCCTACTCTTTGAATTAAGATGTACAGTGTATTTCTTTGAATGAATGGGTGCCGAATGATTCACGAAGTAACTGTTTGTTACATTGAATCGATTAAAAATATTTAATGCACTGACACTATGAATGCAGTATGTTCTAATGTGTGAATGAATGCAGTTTGTTTCATTGAATGAAAGCATGAAGTTTGTTTCTTTGAAAGAGTGTGTTCTGCTCGTGGCACTGATTGAATGGCAGGACCTCTATTCTTTGAATAAAGACGTGCAGTGTAGTGTTTTGAATGATTGGGTGCAGTTTGATTCACGAAGTTCCAGTTAGTTTGATTGAATCGATTAATGATATTTATTTCATTGACTCAATGAATGCAGTTTGATTTAATGAATGAATACATGCAGTTGGTTTTATTAAATGAGAGCCATAAGCTCGAGTAATTGAAGGAAAGAGAACAGCTATACACCTTGAATTGAAATTTGCAGCCTGTTTCATTGAATGAATGCATAAAGTTTGTTTCTTTGGAAGAGTGCGTTCTGTTCGTGGAATGGAATGATTGACAGGAGCTCTACTCTTTGACTTAAGATGTACAGTGTATTCCTTTGAATGAATGGGTGCACAATGATGCACGAAGTAACTGTTTGTTACATTGAATCGATTAACTATGTTTAATGCACTGACACTATGAATGCAGTATGTTCTAATGTGTGAATGAATGCAGATTGTTTTATTGAATGAAAGCATGAAGTTTGTTTCTTTGAAAGAGTGGTTTCTGCTCGTGGCACTGATTGAATGGCAGGAGCTCTATTCTTTGAATTACGACGTGCAGTGTAGTACTTTAAATGATTGGAGGTAGTTTGATTCATGAACTTACTGTTAGTTTGATTGAATCGATTAATGATGTTTGATTCATTGACTCAATGAATGCCGTCTGATATAATGAATGAATACATGCAGTTGGTTTTATTAAATGTGAGCCATAAGCTCGAGTAATTGAAGGAAAGAGAACAGCTATACACCTTGAATTGAAATTTGCAGCCTGTTGCATTGAATGAATGCATAAGGTTTGTTTCTTTGGAAGAGTGCGTTCTGTTCGTGGAATGCAATGATTGGCAGGAGATCTACGCTTTGAGTTAAGATATGCAGTGTAATTCTTTGATTGAATTGGTGCAGAATGATTCACGAAGTAACTGTTTGTTACATTGAATCGATTCATAATGTTTAATGCACTGACACTTGTTTGATTCTTCGAAAGAATATGTTCTGCTCGTGGCATTGAATGAATGGCAGGAGCTCTGTTTGAATTAAGACGTGCAGTGTAAGTGCTTTGAATGATTGGGTGCAGTTTGATTCACGAAGTTACTGTTAGTTTGATTGAATCGATGAATGATGTTTGATTCATTGACTCAATGAATGCAGTTTGATTTAATGAATGAATACATGCAGTTGGTTTTACTGAATTAGAGCCTTAAGCTCTCGCCATGATGCAAAAGAACAGCTATACACCTTGAATTGAAATTTGCAGTCTGTATCATTCAATGAATGCATGAAGTTTGTTTCTTTTTAAGAGTGCGATCTGTTCGTGGAATGGAATGATTGGCAGCAGCTCTACTCTTTGAATTAAGATGTACAGTGTATTTCTTTGAATGAATGGGTGCAGAATGATTCACGAAGTAACTGTTTGTTACATTGAATCGATTAATAATGTTTAATGCACTGTCACTATGAATGCAGTATGTTCTAATGTGTGAATGAATGCAGTTTGTTTCATTGAATGAAAGCATGAAGTTTGTTTCTTTGAAAGAGTGTGTTCTGCTCGTGGCACTGATTGAATGGCAGGAGCTCTATTCTTTGAATTAAGACGTGCAGTGTAGTACTTTGAATGATTGGAGGTAGTTTGATTCACGAAGTTAATGTTAGATTGATTGAATCGATTAATGATGTTTGATTCATTCTCTCAATGAATGCAGTTTGATTTAATGATGGAATACATGCAGTTGGTTTTATTAAATGAGAGCCATAAGCTCGAGTCATTGAAAGAAAGAGAAGAGCTATACACCTTGAATTGAAATTTGCAGCCTGTTTCATTGAATGAATGCATAAAGTTTGTTTCCTTGTAAGAGTGCGTTCTGTTAGTGGAATGGAATGATTGGCAGGAGCTCGACTCTTTGACTTAAGATGTACAGTGTATTCCTTTGAATGAATGGGTGCACAATGATGCACGAAGTAACTGTTTGTTACATTGAATCGATTAACTATGATTAATGCACTGACATTATGAATGCAGTATGTTCTAATGTGTGAATGAATGCAGTTTGTTTCATTGAATGAAAGCATGAAGTTTGTTTCTTTGAAAGAGTGTGTTCTGCTCGTGGCACTGATTGAATGGCAGGAGCTCTATTCTTTGAATTACGACGTGCAGTGTAGTACTTTAAATGATTGGAGGTAGTTTGATTCACGAACTTACTGTTAGTTTGATTGAATCGATTCATGATGTTTGATTCATTGACTCAATGAATGCAGTCTGATTTAATGAATGAATACATGCAGATGGTTTTATTGAATGAGAGCCTGAAGCTCGAGACATTGAATGAAAGAGAACAGCTATACACCTTGAATTTAAATTTGCAGCCTGTTGCATTGAACGAACGCCTGAAGTTTGTTTCTTTGAAAGAGTACGTTCTGGTCGTGACATGGAATGAATTGCAGGAGATCTACGCTTTGAGTTAAGATATGCAGTGTAATTCTTTGATGAATGGGTGCAGAATGATTCACGAAGTAACTGTTTGTTACATTGAATCGATTAAAAATGTTTAATGCACTGACACTATGAATGCAGTATGTTTTAATGTGTGAATGAATGCAGTTTGTTTCACTGAAAGAAAGCATGAAGTTTTTTTCTTTGTAAGAGTGCGTTCTGTTCGTGGAATGGAATGATTGGCAGGAGCTCTACTCTTTGAATTAAGATGTACAGTGTATTTCTTTGAATGAATGGGTGCAGAATGATTCACGAAGTGACTGTTTGTTACATTGAATCGATTAAAAATGTTTAATGCACTGACACTATGAATGCAGTTTGTTCTAATGTGTGAATGAATGCAGTTTGTTTCATTGAAAGAAAGCATGAAGTTTGTTTCTTTGAAAGAGTGTGTTCTGCTCGTGGCACTGATTGAATGGCAGGAGCTCTATTCTTTGAATTAAGACGTGCAGTGTAGTACTTTGAATGATTGGAGGTAGTTTGATTCACAAAGTTACTGTTAGATTGATTGAATCGATTAATGATGTTTGTTTCATCGTCTCAATGAATGCAGTTTGATTTAATGAATGAATACATGCAGTTGGTTTTATTGAATGAGAGCCTGAAGCTCGAGACATTGAATGAAAGACAACAGCTATACACCTTGAATTGAAATTTGCAGTCTGTTTCATTGAACGAATGCCTGAAGTCTGTTTCTTTGAGAGAGTGCGTTTAGCTCGTGGCATGGAATGAATTGCAGGAGCTCTACGCTTTGAATTAAGATATGCAGTGTAATTCTTTGATTGAATGGGTGCAGAATGATTTACGAAGTAACTGTTTGTTACATTGAAACGATTAAAAATGTTTAATGCACTGACACTATGAATGCAGTATGTACTAATGTGTGAATGAATGCAGTTTGTTTCATTGAATGAAAGCATGAAGTTTGTTTCTTTGAAAGAGTGTGTTCTGCTCGTGGCACTGATTGAATGGCAGGAGATGTATTCTTTGAATTACGACGTGCAGTGTACTACTTTGAATGATTGTAGGTAGTTTGATTCACGAAGTTACTGTTAGTTTGATTGAATCGATTAATGATGTTTGATTCATCCTCTCAATGAAAGCAGTTTGATTTAATGATTGAATACATGCAGTTGGTTTTATTGAATGAGAACCTGAAACTCGAGACATTGAATGAAAGAGAACAGCTATACACCTTGAATTGAAATTTGCAGTCTGTTTCATTGAACGAATGCCTGAAGTTTGTTTCTTTGAAAGAGTGTTTTCTGCTCGTGGCATGGAATGAATTGCAGGAGCTCTACGCTTTGAATTAAGATGTGCAGTGTAATTCTTTGATTGAATGGGTGCAGAATGATTCACGAAGGAACTGTTTGTTACATTGAATCGATTAATAATGTTACATACATTGACACTATGATTGCAGTATGTTTTAATGATTGAATGAATGCAGTTGGTTTCATTGAATGAAAGCATGACGTTGGTTTCTTTGAAAGAGTGTGTTCTGCTCGTGGCACTGATTGAATGGCAGGATCTCTATTCTTTGAATTAAGACGTGCAGTGTAGTGCTTTAAATGATTGGGTGCAGTTTGATTCACGAACTTACTGTTCGTTTGAATGAATCGATTAATGATGTTTGATTCATTGACTCAATGAATGCAGTTTGATTTCATGATGGAATACATGCAGTTGGTTTTATTGAATTAGAGCCTTAAGCTATAGCCATTGATGCAAAAGAACAGCTGTACACCTTGAATTGAAATTTGCAGTCTGTTTCATTGAATGAATGCATGAAGATTGTTTCTTTGTAAGAGTGCGTTCTGTTTGAGGAATGGAATGATTGGTAGGAGTTTGATTTAATGAATGAATACATGCAGTTGGTTTTATTGAATGAGAGTCTGAAGCTCGAGACATTGAATGAAAGAGAACAGATATACACCTTGAATTGAAATTTGCAGCCTGTTGCATTGAACGAACGCCTGAAGTTTGTTTCTTTGAAAGAGTGCGTTCTGCTCGTGACATGGAATGAATTGCAGGAGATCTACGCTTTGAATTAAGATATGCAGTGTAATTCTTTGATTGAATGGGTGCAGAATGATTCACGAAGTAACTGTTTGTTACATTGAATCGATTCAGAATGTTTAATGCACTGACACTTGTTTGATTCTTTGAAAGAATGTGTTCTGCTCGTCGCATTGAATGAATGGCAGGAGCTCTGTTCTTTGAATTAAGACGTGCAGTGTAAGTGCTTTGAATGATTGGGTGCAGTTTGATTCACGAAGTTACTGTTAGTTTGATTGAATCGATGAATGATGTTTGATTCATTGACTCAATGAATGCAGTTTGATTTAATGAATGAATACATGCAGTTGGTTTTACTGAATTAGAGCCTTAAGCTCTCGCCATGATGCAAAAGAACAGCTATACACCTTGAATTGAAATTTGCAGTCTGTATCATTCAATGAATGCATGAAGTTTGTTTCTTTTTAAGAGTGCGATCTGTTCGTGGAATGGAATGATTGGCAGGAGCTCTACTCTTTGAATTAAGATGTACAGTGTATTTCTTTGAATGAATGGGTGCAGAATGATTCACGAAGTAACTGTTTGTTACATTGAATCGAGTAATAATGTTTAATGCACTGTCACTATGAATGCAGTATGTTCTAATGTGTGAATGAATGCAGTTTGTTTCATTGAATGAAAGCATGAAGTTTGTTTCTTTGAAAGAGTGGTTTCTGCTCGTGGCACTGATTGAATGGCAGGAGCTCTATTCTTTGAATTACGACGTGCAGTGTAGTACTTTAAATGATTGGAGGTAGTTTGATTCACGAACTTACTGTTAGTTTGATTGAATCGATTAATGATGTTTGATTCATTGACTCAATGAATGCAGTTTGATTTAATGATGGAATACATGCAGTTGGTTTTACTGAATTAGAGCCTTAAGCTCTCGACATTGATGCAAAAGAACAGCTATACACCTTGAATTGAAATTTGCAGTCTGTTTCATTGATTGAATGCATGAAGTTTGTTTCTTTGTAAGAGTGCGTTCTGTTCGTGGAATGGAATGATTGGCAGGAGCCCTACTCTTTGAATTAAGATGTACAGTGTATTTCTTTGAATGAATGGGTGCCGAATGATTCACGAAGTAACTGTTTGTTACATTGAATCGATTAAAAATATTTAATGCACTGACACTATGAATGCAGTATGTTCTAATGTGTGAATGAATGCAGTTTGTTTCATTGAATGAAAGCATGAAGTTTGTTTCTTTGAAAGAGTGTGTTCTGCTCGTGGCACTGATTGAATGGCAGGACCTCTATTCTTTGAATAAAGACGTGCAGTGTAGTGTTTTGAATGATTGGGTGCAGTTTGATTCACGAAGTTCCAGTTAGTTTGATTGAATCGATTAATGATATTTATTTCATTGACTCAATGAATGCAGTTTGATTTAATGAATGAATACATGCAGTTGGTTTTATTAAATGAGAGCCATAAGCTCGAGTAATTGAAGGAAAGAGAACAGCTATACACCTTGAATTGAAATTTGCAGCCTGTTTCATTGAATGAATGCATAAAGTTTGTTTCTTTGGAAGAGTGCGTTCTGTTCGTGGAATGGAATGATTGACAGGAGCTCTACTCTTTGACTTAAGATGTACAGTGTATTCCTTTGAATGAATGGGTGCACAATGATGCACGAAGTAACTGTTTGTTACATTGAATCGATTAACTATGTTTAATGCACTGACACTATGAATGCAGTATGTTCTAATGTGTGAATGAATGCAGATTGTTTTATTGAATGAAAGCATGAAGTTTGTTTCTTTGAAAGAGTGGTTTCTGCTCGTGGCACTGATTGAATGGCAGGAGCTCTATTCTTTGAATTACGACGTGCAGTGTAGTACTTTAAATGATTGGAGGTAGTTTGATTCATGAACTTACTGTTAGTTTGATTGAATCGATTAATGATGTTTGATTCATTGACTCAATGAATGCCGTCTGATATAATGAATGAATACATGCAGTTGGTTTTATTAAATGTGAGCCATAAGCTCGAGTAATTGAAGGAAAGAGAACAGCTATACACCTTGAATTGAAATTTGCAGCCTGTTGCATTGAATGAATGCATAAGGTTTGTTTCTTTGGAAGAGTGCGTTCTGTTCGTGGAATGCAATGATTGGCAGGAGATCTACGCTTTGAGTTAAGATATGCAGTGTAATTCTTTGATTGAATTGGTGCAGAATGATTCACGAAGTAACTGTTTGTTACATTGAATCGATTCATAATGTTTAATGCACTGACACTTGTTTGATTCTTCGAAAGAATATGTTCTGCTCGTGGCATTGAATGAATGGCAGGAGCTCTGTTTGAATTAAGACGTGCAGTGTAAGTGCTTTGAATGATTGGGTGCAGTTTGATTCACGAAGTTACTGTTAGTTTGATTGAATCGATGAATGATGTTTGATTCATTGACTCAATGAATGCAGTTTGATTTAATGAATGAATACATGCAGTTGGTTTTACTGAATTAGAGCCTTAAGCTCTCGCCATGATGCAAAAGAACAGCTATACACCTTGAATTGAAATTTGCAGTCTGTATCATTCAATGAATGCATGAAGTTTGTTTCTTTTTAAGAGTGCGATCTGTTCGTGGAATGGAATGATTGGCAGCAGCTCTACTCTTTGAATTAAGATGTACAGTGTATTTCTTTGAATGAATGGGTGCAGAATGATTCACGAAGTAACTGTTTGTTACATTGAATCGATTAATAATGTTTAATGCACTGTCACTATGAATGCAGTATGTTCTAATGTGTGAATGAATGCAGTTTGTTTCATTGAATGAAAGCATGAAGTTTGTTTCTTTGAAAGAGTGTGTTCTGCTCGTGGCACTGATTGAATGGCAGGAGCTCTATTCTTTGAATTAAGACGTGCAGTGTAGTACTTTGAATGATTGGAGGTAGTTTGATTCACGAAGTTAATGTTAGATTGATTGAATCGATTAATGATGTTTGATTCATTCTCTCAATGAATGCAGTTTGATTTAATGATTGAATACATGCAGTTGGTTTTATTGAATGAGAGCCTGAAGCTCGAGACATTGAATGAAAGAGAACAGCTATACACCTTGAATTGAAATTTGCAGTCTGTTTCATTGAACGAATGCCTGAAGTTTGTTTCTTTGAAAGAGTGCGTTCTGCTCGTGACATGGAATGAATTGCAGGAGCTCTACGCTTTGAATTAAGATGTGCAGTGTAATTCTTTGATTGAATGGGTGCAGAATGATTCACGAAGTAACTGTTTGTTACATTGAATCGATTAATAATGTTACATGCATTGACACTATGATTGCAGTATGTTTTAATGATTGAATGAATGCAGTTGGTTTCATTGAATGAAAGCATGACGTTGGTTTCTTTGAAAGAGTGTGTTCTGCTAGTGGCACTGAATGAATGGTAGGTGCTCTATTCTTTGAATTAAGACGTGCAGTGTAGTGCTTTAAATGATTGGGTGCAGTTTGATTCACGAACTTACTGTTAGTTAGAATGAATCGATTGATGATGTTTGATTCATTGACTCAATGAATGCAGGTTGATTTCATGATGGAATACATGCAGTTGGTTTAATTGAATTAGAGCCTTACGCACTAGCCATTGATGCAAAATAACAGCTATACACCTTGAATTGAAATTTGCAGTCTGTTTCATTGAATGAATGCATGAAGTTTGTTTCTTTGTAAGAGTGCGTTCTGTTCGTGGAATGGAATGATTGGCAGGAGCTCTACTATTTGAATTAAGATGTACAGTGTATTTCTTTGAATGAATGGGTGCAGAATGATTCACGAAGTAACTTGTTTGTTACATTGAATCGATTAAAAATGTTTAATGCACTGACACTATGAATGCGGTATTTTTAATGATCGAATGAATGCGGTTGGTTTCATTGAATTAAAGCATGAAGTTTGTTTCTTTTAAAGAGTGTGTTCTGATCGTTGCACTGATTGAATGGCAGGAGCTGTATTCTTTGAATTAAGACGTGCAGCGTCGTGCTTTGAATGATTGGGTGCAGTTTGATTCACGAAGTTACAGTCAGTTTGATTGAATCGATGAATGATGTTTCATTCATTGACTCAATGATTGCAGTTTGATTTAATGAATGAATACATGCAGTTGGTTTAATTAAATGAGAGCCATAAGCTCGAGTCATTGAAGGAAAGAGAACAGCTATACACCTTGAATTGAAATTTGCAGCCTGTTTCATTGAATGAATGCATAAAGTTTGTTTCCTTGTAAGAGTGCGTTCTGTTAGTGGAATATAATGATTGGCAGGAGCTCGACTCTTTGACTTAAGATGTACAGTGTATTCCTTTGAATGAATGGGTGCACAATGATGCACGAAGTAACTGTTTGTTACATTGAATCGATTAACTATGATTAATGCACTGACATTATGAATGCAGTATGTTCTAATGTGTGAATGAATGCAGTTTGTTTCATTGAATGAAAGCATGAAGTTTGTTTCTTTGAAAGAGTGTGTTCTGCTCGTGGCACTGATTGAATGGCAGGAGCTCTATTCTTTGAATTACGACGTGCAGTGTAGTACTTTAAATGATTGGAGGTAGTTTGATTCACGAACTTACTGTTAGTTTGATTGAATCGATTAATGATGTTTGATTCATTGACTCAATGAATGCAGTCTGATTTAATGAATGAATACATGCAGATGGTTTTATTGAATGAGAGCCTGACGCTCGAGACATTGAATGAAAGAGAACAGCTATACACCTTGAATTTAAATTTGCAGCCTGTTGCATTGAACGAACGCCTGAAGTTTGTTTCTTTGAAAGAGTACGTTCTGGTCATGACATGGAATGAATTGCAGGAGATCTACGCTTTGACTTAAGATATGCAGTGTAATTCTTTGATGAATGGGTGCAGAATGATTCACGAAGTAACTGTTTGTTACATTGAATCGATTCATAATGTTTAATGCACTGTCACGATGAATGCAGTATGTTTTAATGTGTGAATGAATGCAGTTTGTTTCATTGAAAGAAAGCATGAAGTTTTTTTCTTTGTAAGAGTGCGTTCTGTTCGTGGAATGGAATGATTGGCAGGAGCTCTACTCTTTGAATTAAGATGTACAGTGTATTTCTTTGAATGAATGGGTGCAGAATGATTCACGAAGTGACTGTTTGTTACATTGAATCGATTAAAAATGTTTAATGCACTGACACTATGAATGCAGTTTGTTCTAATGTGTGAATGAATGCAGTTTGTTTCATTGAAAGAAAGCATGAAGTTTGTTTCTTTGAAAGAGTGTGTTCTGCTCGTGGCACTGATTGAATGGCAGGAGCTCTATTCTTTGAATTAAGACGTGCAGTGTAGTACTTTGAATGATTGGAGGTAGTTTGATTCACAAAGTTACTGTTAGATTGATTGAATCGATTAATGATGTTTGTTTCATGGTCTCAATGAATGCAGTTTGATTTAATGATTGAATACATGCAGTTGGTTTTATTGAATGAGAGCCTGAAGCTCGAGACATTGAATGAAAGACAACAGCTATACACCTTGAATTGAAATTTGCAGTCTGTTTCATTGAACGAATGCCTGAAGTCTGTTTCTTTGAGAGAGTGCGTTTAGCTCGTGGCATGGAATGAATTGCAGGAGCTCTACGCTTTGAATTAAGATATGCAGTGTAATTCTTTGATTGAATGGGTGCAGAATGATTCACGAAGTAACTGTTTGTTACATTGAATCGATTAATAATGTTTAATGCACTGTCACTATGAATGCAGTATGTTCTAATGTGTGAATGAATGCAGTTTGTTTCATTGAATGAAAGCATGAAGTTTGTTTCTTTGAAAGAGTGTGTTCTGCTCGTGGCACTGATTGAATGGCAGGAGCTCTATTCTTTGAATTACGACGTGCAGTGTAGTACTTTAAATGATTGGAGGTAGTTTGATTCACGAACTTACTGTTAGTTTGATTGAATCGATGAATGATGTTTGATTCATTGACTCAATGAATGCAGTTTGATTTAATGATGGAATACATGCAGTTGGTTTTACTGAATTAGAGCCTTAACCTCTCGACATTGATGCAAAAGAACAGCTATACACCTTGAATTGAAATTTGCAGTCTGTTTCATTGATTGAATGCATGAAGTTTGTTTCTTTGTAAGAGTGCGTTCTGTTCGTGGAATGGAATGATTGGCAGGAGCTCTACTCTTTGAATTAAGATGTACAGTGTATTTCTTTGAATGAATGGGTGCCGAATGATTCACGAAGTAACTGTTTGTTACATTGAATCGATTAAAAATATTTAATGCACTGACAGTATGAATGCAGTATGTTCTAATGTGTGAATGAATGCAGTTTGTTTCATTGAATGAAAGCATGAAGTTTGTTTCTTTGAAAGAGTGTGTTCTGCTCGTGGCACTGATTGAATGGCAGGACCTCTATTCTTTGAATAAAGACGTGCAGTGTAGTGTTTTGAATGATTGGGTGCAGTTTGATTCACGAAGTTCCAGTTAGTTTGATTGAATCGATTAATGATATTTATTTCATTGACTCAATGAATGCAGTTTGATTTAATGAATGAATACATGCAGTTGGTTTTATTAAATGAGAGCCATAAGCTCGAGTAATTGAAGGAAAGAGAACAGCTATACACCTTGAATTGAAATTTGCAGCCTGTTTCATTGAATGAATGCATAAAGTTTGTTTCTTTGGAAGAGTGCGTTCTGCTCGTGGAATGGAATGATTGACAGGAGCTCTACTCTTTGACTTAAGATGTACAGTGTATTCCTTTGAATGAATGGGTGCACAATGATGCACGAAGTAACTGTTTGTTACATTGAATCGATTAACTATGTTTAATGCACTGACACTATGAATGCAGTATGTTCTAATGTGTGAATGAATGCAGATTGTTTTATTGAATGAAAGCATGAAGTTTGTTTCTTTGAAAGAGTGGTTTCTGCTCGTGGCACTGATTGAATGGCAGGAGCTCTATTCTTTGAATTACGACGTGCAGTGTAGTACTTTAAATGATTGGAGGTAGTTTGATTCACGAACTTACTGTTAGTTTGATTGAATCGATTAATGATGTTTGATTCATTGACTCAATGAATGCCGTCTGATATAATGAATGAATACATGCAGTTGGTTTTATTAAATGTGAGCCATAAGCTCGAGTAATTGAAGGAAAGAGAACAGCTATACACCTTGAATTGAAATTTGCAGCCTGTTGCATTGAATGAATGCATAAAGTTTGTTTCTTTGGAAGAGTGCGTTCTGTTCGTGGAATGCAATGATTGGCAGGAGATCTACGCTTTGAGTTAAGATATGCAGTGTAATTCTTTGATTGAATTGGTGCAGAATGATTCACGAAGTAACTGTTTGTTACATTGAATCGATTCATAATGTTTAATGCACTGACACTTGTTTGATTCTTCGAAAGAATATGTTCTGCTCGTGGCATTGAATGAATGGCAGGAGCTCTGTTTGAATTAAGACGTGCAGTGTAAGTGCTTTGAATGATTGGGTGCAGTTTGATTCACGAAGTTACTGTTAGTTTGATTGAATCGATGAATGATGTTTGATTCATTGACTCAATGAATGCAGTTTGATTTAATGAATGAATACATGCAGTTGGTTTTACTGAATTAGAGCCTTAAGCTCTCGCCATGATGCAAAAGAACAGCTATACACCTTGAATTGAAATTTGCAGTCTGTATCATTCAATGAATGCATGAAGTTTGTTTCTTTTTAAGAGTGCGATCTGTTCGTGGAATGGAATGATTGGCAGCAGCTCTACTCTTTGAATTAAGATGTACAGTGTATTTCTTTGAATGAATGGGTGCAGAATGATTCACGAAGTAACTGTTTGTTACATTGAATCGATTAATAATGTTTAATGCACTGTCACTATGAATGCAGTATGTTCTAATGTGTGAATGAATGCAGTTTGTTTCATTGAATGAAAGCATGAAGTTTGTTTCTTTGAAAGAGTGTGTTCTGCTCGTGGCACTGATTGAATGGCAGGAGCTCTATTCTTTGAATTAAGACGTGCAGTGTAGTACTTTGAATGATTGGAGGTAGTTTGATTCACGAAGTTAATGTTAGATTGATTGAATCGATTAATGATGTTTGATTCATTCTCTCAATGAATGCAGTTTGATTTAATGATTGAATACATGCAGTTGGTTTTATTGAATGAGAGCCTGAAGCTCGAGACATTGAATGAAAGAGAACAGCTATACACCTTGAATTGAAATTTGCAGTCTGTTTCATTGAACGAATGCCTGAAGTTTGTTTCTTTGAAAGAGTGCGTTCTGCTCGTGACATGGAATGAATTGCAGGAGCTCTACGCTTTGAATTAAGATGTGCAGTGTAATTCTTTGATTGAATGGGTGCAGAATGATTCACGAAGTAACTGTTTGTTACATTGAATCGATTAATAATGTTACATGCATTGACACTATGATTGCAGTATGTTTTAATGATTGAATGAATGCAGTTGGTTTCATTGAATGAAAGCATGACGTTGGTTTCTTTGAAAGAGTGTGTTCTGCTAGTGGCACTGAATGAATGGTAGGTGCTCTATTCTTTGAATTAAGACGTGCAGTGTAGTGCTTTAAATGATTGGGTGCAGTTTGATTCACGAACTTACTGTTAGTTAGAATGAATCGATTAATGATGTTTGATTCATTGACTCAATGAATGCAGGTTGATTTCATGATGGAATACATGCAGTTGGTTTAATTGAATTAGAGCCTTACGCACTAGCCATTGATGCAAAATAACAGCTATACACCTTGAATTGAAATTTGCAGTCTGTTTCATTGAATGAATGCATGAAGTTTGTTTCTTTGTAAGAGTGCGTTCTGTTCGTGGAATGGAATGATTGGCAGGAGCTCTACTATTTGAATTAAGATGTACAGTGTATTTCTTTGAATGAATGGGTGCAGAATGATTCACGAAGTAACTTGTTTGTTACATTGAATCGATTAAAAATGTTTAATGCACTGACACTATGAATGCGGTATTTTTAATGATCGAATGAATGCGGTTGGTTTCATTGAATTAAAGCATGAAGTTTGTTTCTATTAAAGAGTGTGTTCTGATCGTTGCACTGATTGAATGGCAGGAGCTGTATTCTTTGAATTAAGACGTGCAGCGTCGTGCTTTGAATGATTGGGTGCAGTTTGATTCACGAAGTTACAGTCAGTTTGATTGAATCGATGAATGATGTTTCATTCATTGACTCAATGATTGCAGTTTGATTTAATGAATGAATACATGCAGTTGGTTTAATTAAATGAGAGCCATAAGCTCGAGTCATTGAAGGAAAGAGAACAGCTATACACCTTGAATTGAAATTTGCAGCCTGTTTCATTGAACGAATGCATAAAGTTTGTTTCCTTGTAAGAGTGCGTTCTGTTAGTGGAATGGAATGATTGGCAGGAGCTCGACTCTTTGACTTAAGATGTACAGTGTATTCCTTTGAATGAATGGGTGCACAATGATGCACGAAGTAACTGTTTGTTACATTGAATCGATTAACTATGATTAATGCACTGACATTATGAATGCAGTATGTTCTAATGTGTGAATGAATGCAGTTTGTTTCATTGAATGAAAGCATGAAGTTTGTTTCTTTGAAAGAGTGTGTTCTGCTCGTGGCACTGATTGAATGGCAGGAGCTCTATTCTTTGAATTACGACGTGCAGTGTAGTACTTTAAATGATTGGAGGTAGTTTGATTCACGAACTTACTGTTAGTTTGATTGAATCGATTAATGATGTTTGATTCATTGACTCAATGAATGCAGTCTGATTTAATGAATGAATACATGCAGATGGTTTTATTGAATGAGAGCCTGAAGCTCGAGACATTGAATGAAAGAGAACAGCTATACACCTTGAATTTAAATTTGCAGCCTGTTGCATTGAACGAACGCCTGAAGTTTGTTTCTTTGAAAGAGTACGTTCTGGTCGTGACATGGAATGAATTGCAGGAGCTCTACGCTTTGAGTTAAGATATGCAGTGTAATTCTTTGATGAATGGGTGCAGAATGATTCACGAAATAACTGTTTGTTACATTGAATCGATTCATAATGTTTAATGCACTGTCACTATGAATGCAGTATGTTCTAATGTGTGAATGAATGCAGTTTGTTTCATTGAAAGAAAGCATGAAGTTTTTTTCTTTGTAAGAGTGCGTTCTGTTCGTGGAATGGAATGATTGGCAGGAGCTCTACTCTTTGAATTAGAATGTACAGTGTATTTCTTTGAATGATTGGGTGCAGAATGATTCACGAAGTGACTGTTTGTTACATTGAATCGATTAAAAATGTTTAATGCACTGACACTATGAATGCAGTTTGTTCTAATGTGTGAATGAATGCAGTTTGTTTCATTGAAAGAAAGCATGAAGTTTGTTTCTTTGAGAGAGTGCGTTTAGCTCGTGGCATGGAATGAATTGCAGGAGCTCTACGCTTTGAATTAAGATATGCAGTGTAATTCTTTGATTGAATGGGTGCAGAATGATTCACGAAGTAACTGTTTGTTACATTGAAACGATTAAAAATGTTTAATGCACTGACACTATGAATGCAGTATGTACTAATGTGTGAATGAATGCAGTTTGTTTCATTGAATGAAAGCATGAAGTTTGTTTCTTTGAAAGAGTGTGTTCTGCTCGTGGCACTGATTGAATGGCAGGAGATCTATTCTTTGAATTACGACGTGCAGTGTACTACTTTGAATGATTGGAGGTAGTTTGATTCACGAAGTTACTGTTAGTTTGATTGAATCGATTAATGATGTTTGATTCATCCTCTCAATGAATGCAGTTTGATTTAATGATTGAATACATGCAGTTGGTTTTATTGAATGAGAACCTGAAACTCGAGACATTGAATGAAAGAGAACAGCTATACACCTTGAATTGAAATTTGCAGTCTGTTTCATTGAACGAATGCCTGAAGTTTGTTTCTTTGAAAGAGTGTTTTCTGCTCGTGGCATGGAATGAATTGCAGGAGCTCTACGCTTTGAATTAAGATGTGCAGTGTAATTCTTTGATTGAATGGGTGCAGAATGATTCACGAAGGAACTGTTTGTTACATTGAATCGATTAATAATGTTACATACATTGACACTATGATTGCAGTATGTTTTAATGATTGAATGAATGCAGTTGGTTTCATTGAATGAAAGCATGACGTTGGTTTCTTTGAAAGAGTGTGTTCTGCTCGTGGCACTGATTGAATGGCAGGATCTCTATTCTTTGAATTAAGACGTGCAGTGTAGTGCTTTTAATGATTGGGTGCAGTTTGATTCACGAACTTACTGTTCGTTTGAATGAATCGATTAATGATGTTTGATTCATTGACTCAATGAATGCAGTTTGATTTCATGATGGAATACATGCAGTAGGTTTTATTGAATTAGAGCCTTAAGCTATAGCCATTGATGCAAAAGAACAGCTGTACACCTTGAATTGAAATTTGCAGTCTGTTTCGTTGAATGAATGCATGAAGTTTTTTTCTTTGTAAGAGTGCGTTCTGTTCGAGGAATGGAATGATTGGCAGGACTTTGATTTAATGAATGAATACATGCAGTTGGTTTTATTGAATGAGAGCCTGAAGCTCGAGACATTGAATGAAAGAGAACAATTATACACCTTGAATTGAAATTTGCAGCCTGTTGCATTGAACGAACGCCTGAAGTTTGTTTCTTTGAAAGAGTGCGTTCTGCTCGTGACATGGAATGAATTGCAGGAGATCTACGCTTTGAATTAAGATATGCAGTGTAATTCTTTGATTGAATGGGTGCAGAATGATTCACGAAGTAACTGTTTGTTACATTGAATCGATTCAAAATGTTTAATGCACTGACACTTGTTTGATTCTTTGAAAGAATGTGTTCTGCTCGTGGCATTGAATGAATGGCAGGAGCTCTGTTTGAATTAAGACGTGCAGTGTAGTGCTTTGAATGATAGGTTGCAGTTTGATTCACGAAGTTACTGTTAGTTTGATTGAATAGATGAATGATGTTTGATTCATTGACTCAATGAATGCAGTTTGATTTAATGATTGAATACATGCAGTTGGTTTTACTGAATTAGAGCCTTAAGCTCTCGCCATGATGCAAAAGAACAGCTATACACCTTGAATTGAAATTTGCAGTCTGTATCATTCAATGAATGCATGAAGTTTGTTTCTTTTTAAGAGTGCGATCTGTTCGTGGAATGGAATGATTGGCAGGAGCTCTACTCTTTGAATTAAGATGTACAGTGTATTTCTTTGATTGAATGGGTGCAGAATGATTCACGAAGTAACTGTTTGTTACATTGAATCGATGAATAATGTTTAATGCACTGTCACTATGAATGCAGTATGTTCTAATGTGTGAATGAATGCAGTTTGTTTCATTGAATGAAAGCATGAAGTTTGTTTCTTTGAAAGAGTGTGTTCTGCTCGTGGCACTGATTGAATGGCAGGAGCTCTATTCTTTGAATTAAGACGTGCAGTGTAGTACTTTGAATGATTGGAGGTAGTTTGATTCACGAAGTTAATGTTAGATTGATTGAATGGATTAATGATGTTTGATTCATTCTCTCAATGAATGCAGTTTGATTTAATGATTGAATACATGCAGTTGGTTTTATTGAATGAGAGCCTGAAGCTCGAGACATTGAATGAAAGAGAACAGGTATACGCCTTGAATTGAAATTTGCAGTCTGTTTCATTGAACGAATGCCTGAAGTTTGTTTCTTTGAAAGATTGCGTTCTGCTCGTGACATGGAATGAATTGCAGGAGCCCTACGCTTTGAATTAAGATGTGCAGTGTAATTCTTTGATTGAATGGGTGCAGAATGATTCACGAAGTAACTGTTTGTTACATTGAATCGATTAATAATGTTACATGCATTGACACTATGATTGCAGTATGTTTTAATGATTGAATGAATGCAGTTGGTTTCATTGAATGAAAGCATGACGTTGGTTTCTTTGAAAGAGTGTGTTCTGCTAGTGGCACTGAATGAATGGCAGGTGCTCTATTCTTTGAATTAAGACGTGCAGTGTAGTGCTTTAAATGATTGGGTGCAGTTTGATTCACGAACTTACTGTTAGTTAGAATGAATCGATTAATGATGTTTGATTCATTGACTCAATGAATGCAGGTTGATTTCATGATGGAATACATGCAGTTGGTTTAATTGAATTTGAGCCTTACGCACTAGCCATTGATGCAAAATAACAGCTATACACCTTGAATTGAAATTTGCAGTCTGTTTCATTGAATGAATGCATGAAGTTTGTTTCTTTGTAAGAGTGCGTTCTGTTCGTGGAATGGAATGATTGGCAGGAGCTCTACTATTTGAATTAAGATGTACAGTGTATTTCTTTGAATGAATGGGTGCAGAATGATTCACGAAGTAACTTGTTTGTTACATTGAATCGATTAACTATGATTAATGCACTGACACTATGAATGCAGTATGTTCTAATGTGTGAATGAATGCAGTTTGTTTCATTGAATGAAAGCATGAAGTTTGTTTCTTTGAAAGAGTGTGTTCTGCTCGTGGCACTGATTGAATGGCAGGAGCTCTATTCGTTGAATTACGACGTGCAGTGTAGTACTTTAAATGATTGGAGGTAGTTTGATTCACGAACTTACTGTTAGTTTGATTGAATCGATTTTTGATTCATTGACTCAATGAATGCAGTCTGATTTAATGAATGAATACATGCAGTTGGTTTTATTGAATGAGAGCCTGAAGCTCGAGACATTGAATGAAAGAGAACAGCTATACACCTTGAATTTAAATTTGCAGCCTGTTGCATTGAACGAACGCCTGAAGTTTGTTTCTTTGAAAGAGTACGTTCTGGTCGTGAAATGGAATGAATTGCAGGAGATCTACGCTTTGAGTTAAGATATGCAGTGTAATTCTTTGATGAATGGGTGCAGAATGATTCACGAAGTAACTGTTTGTTACATTGAATCGATTCATAATGTTTAATGCACTGTCACTATGAATGCAGTATGTTTTAATGTGTGAATGAATGCAGTTTGTTTCATTGAAAGAAAGCATGAAGTTTTTTTCTTTGTAAGAGTGCGTTCTGTTCGTGGAATGGAATGATTGGCAGGAGCTCTACTCTTTGAATTAAGATGTACAGTGTATTTCTTTGAATGAATGGGTGCAGAATGATTCACGAAGTAACTGTTTGTTACATTGAATCGATTAAAAATGTTTAATGCACTGACACTATGAATGCAGTATGTTCTAATGTGTGAATGAATGCAGTTTGTTTCATTGAAAGAAAGCATGAAGTTTGTTTCTTTGAAAGAGTGTGTTCTGCTCGTGGCACTGATTGAATGGCAGGAGCTCTATTCTTTGAATTAAGACGTGCAGTGTAGTACTTTGAATGATTGGAGGTAGTTTGATTCACAAAGTTACTGTTAGATTGATTGAATCGATTAATGATGTTTGTTTCATCGTCTCAATGAATGCAGTTTGATTTAATGATTGAATACATGCAGTTGGTTTTATTGAATGAGAGCCTGAAGCTCGAGACATTGAATGAAAGACAACAGCTATACACCTTGAATTGAAATTTGCAGTCTGTTTCATTGAACGAATGCCTGAAGTCTGTTTCTTTGAGAGAGTGCGTTTAGCTCGTGGCATGGAATGAATTGCAGGAGCTCTACGCTTTGAATTAAGATATGCAGTGTAATTCTTTGATTGAATGGGTGCAGAATGATTCACGAAGTAACTGTTTGTTATATTGAATCGATTAAAAATGTTTAATGCACTGACACTATGAATGCAGTATGTTCTAATGTGTGAATGAATGCAGTTTGTTTCATTGAATGAAAGCATGAAGTTTGTTTCTTTGAAAGAGTGTGTTCTGCTCGTGGCACTGATTGAATGGCAGGAGATCTATTCTTTGAATTACGACGTGCAGTGTACTACTTTGAATGATTGGAGGTAGTTTGATTCACGAAGTTACTGTTAGTTTGATTGAATCGATTAATGATGTTTGATTCATCCTCTCAATGAATGCAGTTTGATTTAATGATTGAATACATGCAGTTGGTTTTATTGAATGAGAACCTGAAACTCGAGACATTGAATGAAAGAGAACAGCTATACACCTTGAATTGAAATTTGCAGTCTGTTTCATTGAACGAATGCCTGAAGTTTGTTTCTTTGAAAGAGTGTTTTCTGCTCGTGGCATGGAATGAATTGCAGGAGCTCTACGCTTTGAATTAAGATGTGCAGTGTAATTCTTTGATTGAATGGGTGCAGAATGATTCACGAAGGAACTGTTTGTTACATTGAATCGATTAATAATGTTACATACATTGACACTATGATTGCAGTATGTTTTAATGATTGAATGAATGCAGTTGGTTTCATTGAATGAAAGCATGACGTTGGTTTCTTTGAAAGAGTGTGTTCTGCTCGTGGCACTGATTGAATGGCAGGATCTCTATTCTTTGAATTAAGACGTGCAGTGTAGTGCTTTAAATGATTGGGTGCAGTTTGATTCACGAACTTACTGTTCGTTTGAATGAATCGATTAATGATGTTTGATTCATTGACTCAATGAATGCAGTTTGATTTCATGATGGAATACATGCAGTAGGTTTTATTGAATTAGAGCCTTAAGCTATAGCCATTGATGCAAAAGAACAGCTGTACACCTTGAATTGAAATTTGCAGTCTGTTTCGTTGAATGAATGCATGAAGTTTGTTTCTTTGTAAGAGTGCGTTCTGTTCGAGGAATGGAATGATTGGCAGGAGTTTGATTTAATGAATGAATACATGCAGTTGGTTTTATTGAATGAGAGCCTGAAGCTCGAGACATTGAATGAAAGAGAACAATTATACACCTTGAATTGAAATTTGCAGCCTGTTGCATTGAACGAACGCCTGAAGTTTGTTTCTTTGAAAGAGTGCGTTCTGCTCGTGACATGGAATGAATTGCAGGAGATCTACGCTTTGAATTAAGATATGCAGTGTAATTCTTTGATTGAATGGGTGCAGAATGATTCACGAAGTAACTGTTTGTTACATTGAATCGATTCAAAATGTTTAATGCACTGACACTTGTTTGATTCTTTGAAAGAATGTGTTCTGCTCGTGGCATTGAATGAATGGCAGGAGCTCTGTTTGAATTAAGACGTGCAGTGTAGTGCTTTGAATGATTGGTTGCAGTTTGATTCACGAAGTTACTGTTAGTTTGATTGAATCGATGAATGATGTTTGATTCATTGACTCAATGAATGCAGTTTGATTTAATGATGGAATACATGCAGTTGGTTTTACTGAATTAGAGCCTTAAGCTCTCGCCAATGATGCAAAAGAACAGCTATACACCTTGAATTGAAATTTGCAGTCTGTATCATTGAATGAATGCATGAAGTTTGTTTCTTTGTAAGAGTGTGTTCTGTTCGTGGAATGGAATGATTGGCAGGAGCTCTACTCTTTGAATTAAGATGTACAGTGTATTTCTTTGAATGAATGGGTGCAGAATGATTCACGAAGTAACTGTTTGTTACATTGAATCGATTAAAAATGTTTAATACACTGACACTATGAATGCAGTATGTTCTAATGTGTGAATGAATGCAGTTTGTTTCATTGAATGAAAGCATGAAGTTTGTTTCTTTGAAAGAGTGTGTTCTGCTCGTGGCACTGATTGAATGGCAGGAGCTCTATTCTTTGAATTAAGACGTGCAGTGTAGTACTTTGAATGATTGGAGGTAGTTTGATTCACGAACTTACTTTTAGTTTGAATGAATCGATTAATGATGTTTGATTCATTGACTCAATGAATGCAGTTTGAATTCATGATGGAATACATGCAGATGGTTATATTGAATTAGAGCCTTAAGCTATAGCCATTGCTGCAAAAGAACAGCTGTACACCTTGAATTGAAATTTGCAGTCTGTTTCATTGAATGATTGCATGATGTTTGTTTCTTTGTAAGAGTGCGTTCAGTTCGTGGAATGGAATGATTGGCAGGAGCTCTACTATTTGAATTAAGATGTACTTTGAATGAATGGGTGCAGAATGATTCACGAAGTTACTGTTTGTTACATTGAATCGATTAATAATGTTTAATGCATTGACACTATGAATGCAGCATGTTTTAATGATTGAATGAATTCAGTTGGTTTCATTGAATGAAAGCATGAAGTTTGTTTCTTTGAAAGAGTGTGTACTGATCGTGGCACTGAATGAATGGCAGGAGCTCTATTCATTGAATTGAGACGTGCAGTGTAGTGCTTTGAATGATTGTGTGCAGATTGATTCACGAAGTTACAGTTAGTTTGATTGAATCGATTAATGATGTTTGATTCATTGACTCAATGAATGCAGTTTGATTTCATGAATGAATACATGCAGTTGATTTTATTGAATGAGAGCCTGAAGCTCGAGACATTGAATGAAAGAGAACTGCTATACACCCTGAATTGAAATTTGTAGCCTGTTGCATTGAACGAACGCCTGAAGTTTGTTTCTTTGAAAGAGAGCGTTCTGCTCGTGGCACTGAATGAATGGCAGGAGCTCTATTCATTGAATTGAGACGTGCAGTGTAGTGCTTTGAATGATTGTGTGCAGTTTGATTCACGAAGTTACAGTTAGTTTGATTGAATCGATTAATGATGTTTGATTCATTGACTCAATGAATGCAGTTTGATTTAATGAATGAATACATGCAGTTGATTTTATTGAATGAGAGCCTGAAGCTCGAGACATTGAATGAAAGAGAACAGCTATACACCCTGAATTGAAATTTGTAGCCTGTTGCATTGAACGAACGCCTGAAGTTTGTTTCTTTGAAAGAGTGCGTTCTGCTCGTGGCACTGAATGAATGGCAGGAGCTCTATTCATTGAATTGAGACGTGCAGTGTAGTGCTTTGAATGATTGTGTGCAGTTTGATTCACGAAGTTACAGTTAGTTTGATTGAATCGATTAATGATGTTTGATTCATTGACTCAATGAATGCAGTTTGATTTAATGAATGAATACATACAGTTGATTTTCTTGAATGAGAGCCTGAAGCTCGAGACATTGAATGAAAGAGAACAGCTATACACCTTGAATTGAAATTTGTAGCCTGTTTCATTGAACGAACGCCTGAAGTTTGTTTCTTTGAAAGAGTGCGTTCTGCTCGTGGCACTGAATGAATGGCAGGAGCTCTATTCATTGAATTGAGACGTGCAGTGTAGTGCTTTGAATGATTGTGTGCAGTTTGATTCACGAAGTTACAGTTAGTTTGATTGAATCGATTAATGATGTTTGATTCATTGACTCAATGAATGCAGTTTGATTTAATGAATGAATACATACAGTTGATTTTCTTGAATGAGAGTCTGAAGCTCGAGACATTGAATGAAAGAGAACAGCTATACACCTTGAATTGAAATTTGTAGCCTGTTGCATTGAACGAACGCCTGAAGTTTGTTTCTTTGAAAGAGTGCGTTCTGCTCGTGACATGGAATGAATTGCAGGAGATCTACGCTTTGAATTAAGATATGCAGTGTAATTCTTTGATTGAATGGGTGCAGAATGATTCACGAAGTAACTGTTTGTTACATTGAATCGATTCATAATGTTTAATGCACTGACACTTGTTCGATTCTTTGAAAGAATGTGTTCTGCTCGTGGCATTGAATGAATGGCAGGAGCTCTGTTTGAATTAAGACGTGCAGTGTAGTGCTTTGAATGATTGGGTGCAGTTTGATTCACGAAGTTACTGTTAGTTTGATTGAATCGATTAATGATGTTTGATTCATTGACTCAATGAATGCAGTTTGATTTAATGATGGAATACATGCAGTTGGTTTTACTGAATTAGAGCCTTAAGCTCTCGCCATTGATGCAAAAGAACAGCTATACACTTTGAATTGAAATTTGCAGTCTGTTTCATTGAATGATTGCATGATGTTTGTTTCTTTGTAAGAGTGCGTTCTGTTCGTGGAATGGAATGATTGGCAGGAGCTCTACTATTTGAATTAAGATGTACTTTGAATGAATGGGTGCAGAATGATTCACGAAGTTACTGTTTGTTACATTGAATCGATTAATAATGTTTAATGCATTGACACTATGAATGCAGTATGTTTTAATGATTGAATGAATTCAGTTGGTTTCATTGAATGAAAGCATGAAGTTTGTTTCTTTGAAAGAGTGTGTTCTGATCGTGGCACTGAATGAATGGCAGGAGCTCTATTCTTTGAATTAAGACGTGCAGTGTAGTGCTTTGAATGATTGTGTGCAGTTTGATTCACGAAGTTACAGTTAGTTTGATTGAATCGATTAATGATGTTTGATTCATTGACTCAATGAATGCAGTTTGATTTAATGAATGAATACATGCAGTTGATTTTATTGAATGAGAGCCTGAAGCTCGCGACATTGAATGAAAGAGAACAGCTATACACCCTGAATTGAAATTTGTAGCCTGTTGCATTGAACGAACGCCTGAAGTTTGTTTCTTTGAAAGAGTGCGTTCTGCTCGTGGCACTGAATGAATGGCAGGAGCTCTATTCATTGAATTGAGACGTGCAGTGTAGTGCTTTGAATGATTGTGTGCAGTTTGATTCACGAAGTTACAGTTAGTTTGATTGAATCGATTAATGATGTTTGATTCATTGACTCAATGAATGCAGTTTGATTTAATGAATGAATACATGCAGTTGATTTTATTGAATGAGAGCCTGAAGCTCGAGACATTGAATGAAAGAGAACAGCTATACACCCTGAATTGAAATTTGTAGCCTGTTGCATTGAACGAACGCCTGAAGTTTGTTTCTTTGAAAGAGTGCGTTCTGCTCGTGGCACTGAATGAATGGCAGGAGCTCTATTCATTGAATTGAGACGTGCAGTGTAGTGCTTTGAATGATTGTGTGCAGTTTGATTCACGAAGTTACAGTTAGTTTGATTGAATCGATTAATGATGTTTGATTCATTGACTCAATGAATGCAGTTTGATTTAATGAATGAATACATGCAGTTGATTTTATTGAATGAGAGCCTGAAGCTCGAGACATTGATTGAAAGAGAACAGCTATACACCCTGAATTTAAATTTGTAGCCTGTTGCATTGAACGAACGCCTGAAGTTTGTTTCTTTGAAAGAGTGCGTTCTGCTCGTGGCACTGAATGAATGGCAGGAGCTCTATTCTTTGAATTGAGACGCGCAGTGTAGTGCTTTGAATGATTGTGTGCAGTTTGATTCACGAAGTTACAGTTAGTTTGATTGAATCGATTAATGATGTTTGATTCATTGACTCAATGAATGCAGTTTGATTTAATGAATGAATACATGCAGTTGATTTTATTGAATGAGAGCCTGAAGCTCGAGACATTGAATGAAAGAGAACAGCTATACACCTTGAATTGAAATTTGTAGCCTGTTGCATTGAACGAACGCCTGAAGTTTGTTTCTTTGAAAGAGAGCGTTCTGCTCGTGGCACTGAATGAATGGCAGGAGCTCTATTCATTGAATTGAGACGTGCAGTGTTGTGCTTTGAATGATTGTGTGCAGTTTGATTCACGAAGTTACAGTTAGTTTGATTGAATCGATTAATGATGTTTGATTCATTGACTCAATGAATGCAGTTTGATTTAATGAATGAATACATACAGTTGATTTTCTTGAATGAGAGCCTGAAGCTCGAGACATTGAATGAAAGAGAACAGCTATACACCTTGAATTGAAATTTGTAGCCTGTTGCATTGAACGACCGCCTGAAGTTTGTTTCTTTGAAAGAGTGCGTTCTGCTCGTGACATGGAATGAATTGCAGGAGATCTACGCTTTGAATTAAGATATGCAGTGTAATTCTTTGATTGAATGGGTGCAGAATGATTCACGAAGTAACTGTTTGTTACATTGAATCGATTCATAATGTTTAATGCACTGACACTTGTTTGATTCTTTGAAAGAATGTGTTCTGCTCGTGGCATTGAATGAATGGCAGGAGCTCTGTTTGAATTAAGACGTGCAGTGTAGTGCTTTGAATGATTGGGTGCAGTTTGATTCACGAACTTACTGTTAGTTTGATTGAATCGATGAATGATGTTTGATTCATTGACTCAATGAATGCAGTTTGATTTAATGATGGAATACATGCAGTTGGTTTTACTGAATTAGAGCCTTAAGCTCTCGCCATTGATGCAAAAGAACAGCTATACACCTTGAATTGAAATTTGCAGTCTGTTTCATTGAATGAATGCATGATGTTTGTTTCTTTGTAAGAGTGCGTTCTGTTCGTGGAATGGAATGATTGGCAGGAGCTCTACTCTTTGAATTAAGATGTACAGTGTATTTCTTTGAATGAATGGGTGCAGAATGATTCACGAAGTAACTGTCTGTTACATTGAATCGATTAAAAATGTTTAATGCAGTATGAATGCAGTATGTTCTAATGTGTGAATGAATGCAGTTTGTTTCATTGAATAAAGCATGAAGTTTGTTTCTTTGAAAGAGTGTGTTCTGCTCGTGGCACTGATTGAATGGCAGTAGCTCTATTCTTTGAATTAAGACGTGCAGTGTAGTACTTTGAATGATTCAAGAGGTTTGATTCACGAAGTTACTGTTAGTTTGATTGAATCGATTAATGATATTTGATTCATCCTCTCAATGAATGCAGTTTGATTTAATGATTGAATACATGCAGTTGGTTTTATTGAATGAGAGCCTGAAGCACGAGACATTGAATGAAAGAGAACAGCTATACACCTTGAATTGAAATTTGCAGTCTGTTTCATTGAACGAATGCCTGAAGTTTGTTTCTTTGAAAGAATGTGTTCTGCTCGTGGCACTGAATGAATGGCAGGAGCTGTATTCTTTGAATTAAGACGTGCAGTGTAGTGCTTTGAATGATTGGGTGCAGTTTGATTCACTAAGTTATAGCTAGTTTGATTGAATCGATTAATGATGTTTGATTCATTGACTCAATGAATGCAGTTTGATTTAATGAATGAATACATGCAGTTGGTTTTATTAAATGAGAGCCATAAGCTCGAGTAATTGAAGGAAAGAGAACAGCTACACACCTTGAATTGAAATTTGCAGCCTGTTTCATTGAATGAATGCATAAAGTTTGTTTCTTTGTAAGAGTGCGTTCTGTTCGTGGAATGGAATGATTGGCAGGAGCTCTACTCTTTGACTTAAGATGTACAGTGTATTCTTTGAATGAATGGGAACACAATGATGCACGAAGTAACTGTTAGTTACATTGAATCGATTAACTATGTTTAATGCACTGACACTATGAATGCAGTCTGTTCTAATGTGTGAATGAATCCAGTTTGTTTTATTGAATGAAAGCATGAAGTTTGTTTCTTTGAAAGAGTGTGTTCTGCTCGTGGCACAGATTGAATGGCAGGAGCTCTATTCTTTGAATACGACGTGCAGTGTAGTACTTTAAATGATTGGAGGTAGTTTGATTCACTAACTTATTGTTAGTTTGATTGAATCGATTAATGATGTTTGATTCATTGACTCAATGAATGCAGTCTGATTTAATGAATGAATACATGCAGTTGGTTGTATTGAATGAGAGCCTGAAGCTCGAGACATTGAATGAAAGAGAACAATTATACACCTTGAATTGAAATTTGCATCCTGTTGCATTGAACGAACGCCTGAAGTTTGTTTCTTTGAAAGAGTGCGTTCTGCTCGTGACATGGAATGAACTGCAGGAGATCTACGCTTTGAGTTAAGATATGCAGTGTAAATCTTTGATTGAATGGGTGCAGAATGATTCACGAAGTAACTGTTTGTTACATTGAATTGATTCATAATGTTTAATGCACTGACACTTGTTTGATTCTTTGAAAGAATGTGTTGTGCTCGTGGCATTGAATGAATGGCAGGAGCTCTGTTTGAATTAAGACGTGCAGTGTAGTGCTTTGAATATTTGGGTGCAGTTTGATTCACGAACTTACTGTTAGTTTGATTGAATCGATGAATGATGTTTGATTCATTGACTCAATCAATGCAGTTTGATTTCATGATGGAATACATGCAGTTGGTTTTATAGCCTTAAGCTATAGCCATTGATGCAAAAGAACAGCTGTACACCTTGAATTGAAATTTGCAGTCTGTTTCATTGAATGAATGCACGAAGTTTGCTTCTTTGTAAGAGTGCGTTCTGTTCGTGGAATGGAATGATTGGCAGGAGGTCTACTATTTGAATTAAGATGTACAGTGTATTACTTTGATAGAATGGGTGCAGAATGATTCACGAAGTAACTGTTTGTTACATTGAATCGATTAAAAATGTTTAATGCACTGACACTATGAACGCAGTATGTTCTAATGTGTGAATGAATGTAATTTGTTTCATTGAATGAAAGCATGAATTTGTTTCTTTGAAAGAGTGTGTTCTGCTCGGGGCACTGATTGAATGGCAGGTGCTCTATTCTTTGAATTAAGACGTGCAGTGTAGTACTTTGAATGATTGGAGGTAGTTTGATTCACGAAGTTACTGTTAGATTGATTGAATCGATTAATGATGTTTGATACATCCTCTCAATGAATGCAGTTTGATTAACGATTGAATACATGCAGTTGGTTTTATTGAATGAGAGCCTGAAGCTCGAGACATTGAATGAAAGAGAACAGCTATACACCTTGAATTGAAATTTGCAGTCTGTTTCATTGAACGAATGCCTGAAATTTGTTTCTTTGAAAGAGTGCGTTCTGCTCGTGGCATGGAATGAAATGCAGGAGCTCTACGCTTTGAATTAAGATGTGCAGATTAATTCTTTGATTGAATGGGTGCAGAATGATTCACGAAGTAACTGTTTGTTACATTGAATCGATTAATAATGTTACATGCATTGACACTATGATTGCAGTATGTTTTAATGATTGAATAAATGCAGTTGGTTTCATTGAATGAAAGCATGACGTTGGTTTCTTTGAAAGAGTGTGTTCTGCTCGTGGCACTGATTGAATGGCAGGATCTCTATTCTTTGAATTAAGACGTGCAGTGTAGTGCTTTAAATGATTGGGTGCAGTTTGATTCACGAACTTACTGTTTGTTTGAATGAATCGATTAATGATGTTTGATTCATTGACTCAATGAATGCAGTTTGATTTAATGATTGAATACATGCAGTTGGTTTTATTGAATGAGAGCCTGAAGCTCGAGACATTGAATGAAAGAGATCAGCTATACACCTTGAATTGAAATTTGCAGCCTGTTGCATTGCACGAACGCCTGAAGTTTGTTTCTTTGAAAGAGTGCGTTCTGCTCGTGACATGGAATGAATTGCAGGAGATCTACGCTTTGAATTAAGATATGCAGTGTAATTCTTTGATTGAATGGGTGCAGAATGATTCACGAAGTAACTGTTTGTTACATTGAATCGTTTGATAATGTTTAATGCACTGACACTTGTTTGATACTTTGAAAGAATGTGTTCTGCTCGTGGCATTGAATGAATGGCAGGAGCTCTGTTTGAATTAAGACGTGCAGTGTAGTGCTTTGAATGATTGGGTGCAGTTTGATTCACGAAGTTACTGTTAGTTTGATTGAATCGATGAATGATGTTTGATTCATTGACTCAATGAATGCAGTTTGATTTAATGAAGGAATACATGCAGTTGGTTTTATTGAATTAGAGCCTTACACTCTAGCCATTGATGCAAAAGAACAAATATACACCTTCAATTGAAATTTGCCGTCTGTTTCATTGAATGAATGCATGAAGTTTGTTTTTTGGTAAGAGTGCGTTCTGTTCGTGGAATGGAATGATTGGCAGGAGCTCTAGTATTTGAAAAAAGATATACAGTGTATTTCTTTGAATGAATGGGTGCAGAATGATTCACGAAGTAACTGTTTGTTACATTGAATCGATTAAAAATGTTAAATGCACTGACACTATGAATACAGTATGTTCTAATGTGTGAATGAATGCAGTTGGTTTCATTGAATGAAAGCATGACGTTGGTTTCATTGAAAGAGTGTGTTCTGCTAGTGGCACTGATTGAATGGCAGGAGCTCTATTCTTTGAATTAAGACGTGCAGTGTAGTGCTTTAAATGATTGGGTGCAGTTTGATTCACGAACTTACTGTTCGTTTGAATGAATCGATTAATGATGTTTGATTCATTGACTCAATGAATGCAGTTTGATTTCATGATGGAATACATGCAGTTGGTTTTATTGAATTAGAGTCTTAAGCTATAGCCATTGATGCAAAAGAACAGTTGTACACCTTGAATTGAAATTTGCAGTCTGTTTCATTGAATGAATGCATGAGGTTTGTTTCTTTGTAAGAGTACGTTCTGTTCGTGGAATGGAATGATTGGCAGGAGCTCTACTATTTGTATTAAGATGTACAGTGCATTACTTTGAATGAATGGGTGCAGAACGATTCGCGAAGTTACTGTTTGTTACATTGAATCGATTAAAAATGTTTAATGCACTGACACTATGAACGCAGTATGTTCTAATGTGTGAATGAATGCAGTTTGTTTCATTGAATGAAAGCATGAAGTTTGTTTCTTTGAAAGAGTGTGTTCTGCTCGTGGCACTGATTGAATGGCAGGAGCTCTATTCTTTGAATTAAGACGTGCAGTGTAGTACTTTGAATGATTGGAGGTAGTTTGATTCACGAAGTTACTGTTAGATTGATTGAATCGATTAATGATGTTTGATTCATCCTCTCAATGAATGCAGTTTGATTTAATGATTGAATACATGCAGTTGGTTTTATTGAATGAGAGCCTGAACTCGAGACATTGAATGAAAGAGAACAGCTATATACCTTGAATTGAAAATTGCAGTCTGTTTCATTGAACGAATGCCTGAAGTTTGTTTCTTTGAAAGAGTGCGTTCTGCTCGTGGCATGGAATGAATTGCAGGGGCTCTACACGCTTTGAATTAAGATGTGCAGTGTAATTCTTTGATTGAATGGGTGCAGAATGATTCACGAAGTAACTGTTTGTTACATTGAATCGATTAATAATGATACATGCATTGATACTATGATTGCAGTATGTTTTAATGATTGAATGAATGCAGTTGGTTTCATTGAATGAAAGCATGACGTTGGTTTCTTTGAAAGAGTGTGTTCTGCTCGTGGCACTGATTGAATGGCAGGAGCTCTATTCTTTGAATTAAGACGTGCAGTGTAGTGCTTTAAATGATTGGGTGCAGTTTGATTCACGAACTTACTGTTCGTTTGAATGAATCGATTAATGATGTTTTATTCATCCTCTCAATGAATGCAGTTTGATTTAATGATTGAATACATGCAGTTGGTTTTATTGAATGAGAGCCTGAAGCTCGAGACATTGAATGAAAGAGAACAGCTATACACCTTGAATTGAAATTTGCAGTCTGTTTCATTGAACGATTGCCTGAAGTTTGTTTCTTTGAAAGAGTGCGTTCTGCTCGTGGCATGGAATGAATTGCAGGCGCTCTACGCTTGGAATTAAGACGTACAGTGTAATTCTTTGATTGAATGGGTGCAGAATGATTCACGAAGTAACTGTTTGTTACATTGAATCGATTAACAATGTTACATGCATTGACACTATGATTGCAGTATGTTTTAATGATTGAATGAATGCAGTTGGTTTCATTGAATGGAAGCATGACGTTGGTTTCTTTTAAAGAGTGTGTTCTGCTCGTGGCACTGATTGAATGGCAGGAGCTCTATTCTTTGAATTAAGACGTGCAGTGTAGTACTTTGAATGATTCAAGAGGTTTGATTCACGAAGTTACTGTTAGTTTGATTGAATCGATTAATGATGTTTGATTCATCCTCTCAATGAATGCAGTTTGATTTAATGATTGAATACATGCAGTTGGTTTTATTGAATGAGAGCCTGAAGCTCGAGACATTGAATGAAAGAGAACAGCTATACACCTTGAATTGAAATTTGCAGTCTGTTTCATTGAACGAATGCCTGAAGTTTGTTTCTTTGAAAGAGTGCGTTCTGCTCGTGGCATGGAATGAATTGCAGGAGATCTACGCTTTGAATTAAGACGTGCAGTGTAATTCTTTGATTGAATGGGTGCAGAATGATTCACGAAGTAACTGTTTGTTACATTGAATCGATTAATAATGTTACATGCTTTGACACTATGATTGCAGTATGTTTTAATGATTGAATGAATGCAGTTGGTTTCATTGAATGGAAGCATGACGTTGGTTTCTTTGAAAGAGTGTGTTCTGCTCGTGGCATTGATTGAATGGCAGGAGCTCTATTCTTTGAATTAAGACGTGCAGTGTAGTGCTTTGAATGATTGGGTGCAGTTTGATTCACGAAGTTACTGTTAGTTTGATTGAATCGATTAATGATGTTTGATTCATCCTCTCAATGAATGCAGTTTGATTTAATGATTGAATACATGCAGTTGGTTTTATTGAATGAGAGCCTGAAGCTCGAGACATTGAATGAAAGAGAACAGCTATACGCCTTGAATTGAAATTTGCAGTCTGTTTCATTGAACGAATGCCTGAAGTTTGTTTCTTTGAAAGAGTGCGTTCTGCTCGTGGCATGGAATGAATTGCAGGAGCTCTACGCTTTGAATTAAGATGTGCAGTGTAATTCTTTGATTGAATGGGTGCAGAATGATTCACGAAGTAACTGTTTGTTACTTTGAATCGATTAATAATGTTACATGCATTGACACTATGATTGCAGTATGTTTTAATGATTGAATGAATGCAGTTGGTTTCATTGAATGAAAGCATGACGTTGGTTTCATTGAAAGAGTGTGTTCTGCTAGTGGCACTGATTGAATGGCAGGAGCTCTATTCTTTGAATTAGGACGTGCAGTGTAGTGCTTTAAATGATTGGGTGCAGTTTGATTCACGAACTTACTGTACGTTTGAATGAATCGATTAATGATGTTTCATTCATTGACTCAATCAATGCAGTTTAATTTCATGATGGAATACATGCAGTTGGTTTTATTGAATTAGAGCTTTAAGCTATAGCCATTGATGCAAAAGAACAGCTGTACACCTTGAATTGAAATTTGCAGTCTGTTTCATTGAATGAATGCATGAAGTTTGTTTCTTTGTAAGAGTGTGTTCTGTTCGTGGAATGGAATGATTGGCAGGAGCTCTACTATTTGAATTAAGATGTACAGTGTATTACTTTGAATGAATGGGTGCAGAATGATTCACGAAGTTACTGTTTGTTACATTGAATCGATTAATAATGTTTAATGCACTTACAATATGAATGCCGTATGTTTCAATGTGTGAATGAATGCAGTTGGTTTCATTGAATGAAATCATGACGTTTGTTTCTTTGAAAGAGTGGGTTCTGCTCGTGGCACTGAATGAATGGCAGGAGCTCTATTCATTGAATTGAGACGTGCAGTGTAGTGCTTTGAATGATTGGGTGCAGTTTGATTTACGAAGTTACTGTTAGTTTGATTGAATCGATTAATGATGGTCTCAATGAATGCAGTTTGATTTAATGATTGAATACATGCAGTTGGTTTTATTGAATGAGAGCCTTAAGCTCGAGACATTGAATGAAAGAGAACAGCTCTACACCTTGAATTGAAATTTGCAGTCTGTTTCATTGAACGAATGCCTGAAGTTTGTTTCTTTGAAGAGTACGTTCTGCTGCTGGCATGGAATGAATTGCAGGAGCTCTACGCTTTGAATTAAGATGTGCAGTGTAATTCTTTGATTGAATGGGTGCAGAATGATTCACGAAGTAACTGTTTGTTACATTGAATCGATTAATAATGTTACATGCATTGACACTATGATTGCAGTATGTTTTAATGATTGAATGAATGCAGTTGGTTTCATTGAATGAAACCATGACGTTGGTTTCTTTGAAAGAGTGTGTTCTGCTAGTGGTACTGATTGAATGGCAGGAGCTGTATTCTTTGAATTAAGACGTGCAGTGTAGTGCTTTAAATGATTGGGTGCAGTTTGATTCACGAACTTACTGTTAGTTTGATTGAATCGATTAATGATGTTTGATTCACGGTCTCAATGAATGCAGTTTGATTTAATGATGGAATACATGCAGTTGGTTTTATTGAATTAGAGCTTTAAGCTATAGCCATTGATGCAAAAGAACAGCTGTACACCTTGAATTGAAATTTGCAGTCTGTTTCATTGAATGAATGAATGAAGTTTGTTTCTTTGTAAGAGTACGTTCTGTTCGTGGAATGGAATGATTGGCAGGAGCTCTACTCTTTGAATTAAGATGTACAGTGTATTACTTTGAATGAATGGGTGCACAATGATTCACGAAGTTACTGTTTGTTACATTGAATCGATTAAAAATGTTTAATGCACTGACACTATGAATGCAGTATGTTGTAATGTGTGAATGAATGCAGTTTGTTTCATTGAATGAAAGCATGAAGTTTGTTTCTTTGAAAGAGTGCGTTCTGCTCGTGGCATGGAATGAATTGCAGGAGCTCTACGCTTTGATTTAAGACGTGCAGTGTAATTCTTTGATTGAATGGGTGCAGAATGATTCACGAAGTAACTGTTTGTTACATTGAATCGAATAATAATGTTACATGCATTGACACTATGATTGCAGTATATTTTAATGATTGAATGCAAACAGTTGGTTTCATTGAATGAAAGCATGACGTTGGTTTCTTTGAAAGAGTGTGTTCTGCTCTTGGCATTGAATGAATGGCAGGAGTTCTATTCATTGAATTGAGACGTGCAGTATAGTGCTTTAAATGATTGGGTGCAGTTTGATTCACGAAGTTACTGTTAGTTTGATTGAATCGATTAATGATGTTTGATTCATGGTCTCAATGAATGCAGTTTGATTTAATGATTGAATACATGCAGTTGGTTTTATTGAATGAGAGCCTGAAGCTCGAGACATTGAATGAAAGAGAACAGCTATACACCTTGAATTGAAATATGCAGTCTGTTTCATTGAACGAATGCCTGAAGTTTGTTTCTTTGAAAGAGTACGTTCTGCTCGTGGCATGGAATGAATTGCAGGAGCTCTACGCTTTGAATTAAGACGTGCAGTGTAATTCTTTGATTGAATGGGCGCAGAATGATTTATGAAGTAACTGTTTGTTACATTGAATCGATTAATAATGTTACATGCATTGACACTATGATTGCAGTATGTTTTAATGATTGAATGAATGCAGTTGGTTTCATTGAATGAAAGCATGACGTTGGTTTCTTTGAAAGAGTGTGTTCTGCTCGTGGCACTGATTGAATGGCAGGAGCTCTATTCTTTCAATTAAGACGTGCAGTGTAGTGCTTTAAATGATTGGGTGCAGTTTGATTCACGAACTTACTGTTAGTTTGATTGAATCGATTAATGATGTTTGATTCATCCTCTCAATGAATGCAGTTTGATTTAATGATTGAATACATGCAGTTGGTTTTATTGAATGAGAGCCTGAAGCTCGAGACATTGAATGAAAGAGAACAGCTATACACCTTGAATTGAAATTTGCAGTCTGTTTCATTGAACGAATGCCTGAAGTTTGTTTCTTTGAAAGAGTGCGTTCTGCTCGTGGCATGGAATGAATTGCAGGAGATCTACGCTTTGAATTAAGACGTGCAGTGTAATTCTTTGATTGAATGGGTGCAGAATGATTCACGAAGTAACTGTTTGTTACATTGAATCGATTAATAATGTTACATGCTTTGACACTATGATTGCAGTATGTTTTAATGATTGAATGAATGCAGTTGGTTTCATTGAATGGAAGCATGACGTTGGTTTCTTTGAAAGAGTGTGTTCTGCTCGTGGCATTGATTGAATGGCAGGAGCTCTATTCTTTGAATTAAGACGTGCAGTGTAGTGCTTTGAATGATTGGGTGCAGTTTGATTCACGAAGTTACTGTTAGTTTGATTGAATCGATTAATGATGTTTGATTCATCCTCTCAATGAATGCAGTTTGATTTAATGATTGAATACATGCAGTTGGTTTTATTGAATGAGAGCCTGAAGCTCGAGACATTGAATGAAAGAGAACAGCTATACGCCTTGAATTGAAATTTGCAGTCTGTTTCATTGAACGAATGCCTGAAGTTTGTTTCTTTGAAAGAGTGCGTTCTGCTCGTGGCATGGAATGAATTGCAGGAGCTCTACGCTTTGAATTAAGATGTGCAGTGTAATTCTTTGATTGAATGGGTGCAGAATGATTCACGAAGTAACTGTTTGTTACTTTGAATCGATTAATAATGTTACATGCATTGACACTATGATTGCAGTATGTTTTAATGATTGAATGAATGCAGTTGGTTTCATTGAATGAAAGCATGACGTTGGTTTCATTGAAAGAGTGTGTTCTGCTAGTGGCACTGATTGAATGGCAGGAGCTCTATTCTTTGAATTAGGACGTGCAGTGTAGTGCTTTAAATGATTGGGTGCAGTTTGATTCACGAACTTACTGTACGTTTGAATGAATCGATTAATGATGTTTGATTCATTGACTCAATCAATGCAGTTTAATTTCATGATGGAATACATGCAGTTGGTTTTATTGAATTAGAGCTTTAAGCTATAGCCATTGATGCAAAAGAACAGCTGTACACCTTGAATTGAAATTTGCAGTCTGTTTCATTGAATGAATGCATGAAGTTTGTTTCTTTGTAAGAGTGCGTTCTGTTCGTGGAATGGAATGATTGGCAGGAGCTCTACTATTTGAATTAAGATGTACAGTGTATTACTTTGAATGAATGGGTGCAGAATGATTCACGAAGTTACTGTTTGTTACATTGAATCGATTAATAATGTTTCATGCACTTACAATATGAATGCCGTATGTTTCAATGTGTGAATGAATGCAGTTGGTTTCATTGAATGAAATCATGACGTTTGTTTCTTTGAAAGAGTGGGTTCTGCTCGTGGCACTGAATGAATGGCAGGAGCTCTATTCATTGAATTGAGACGTGCAGTGTAGTGCTTTGAATGATTGGGTGCAGTTTGATTCAGGAAGTTACTGTTAGTTTGATTGAATCGATTAATGATGGTCTCAATGAATGCAGTTTGATTTAATGATTGAATACATGCAGTTGGTTTTATTGAATGAGAGCCTTAAGCTCGAGACATTGAATGAAAGAGAACAGCTATACGCCTTGAACTGAAATTTGCAGTCTGTTTCATTGAACGAATGTCTGAAGTTTGTTTCTTTGAAAGAGTGCGTTCTGCTCGTGGCATGGAATGAACTGCAGGAGCTCTACGCTTTGAATTAAGACGTGCAGTGTAATTCTTTGATTGAATGGGTGCAGAATGATTCACGAAGTTACTGTTTGTTACATTGAATCGATTAATAATGTTACATGCATTGACACTATGATTGCAGTATGTTTTAATGATTGAATGAATGCAGTTGGTTTCATTGAATGAAAGCATGACGTTGGTTTCTTTGAAAGAGTGTGTTCTGCTAGTGGCACTGATTGAATGGCAGGAGCTCTATTCTTTGAATTAAGACGTGCAGTGTAGTGCTTTAAATGATTGGGTGCAGTTTGATTCACGAACTTACTGTTCGTTTGAATGAATCGATTAATGATGTTTGATTCATTGACTCAATGAATGCAGTTTGATTTCATGATGGAATACATGCAGTTGGTTTTATTGAATTAGAGCCTTAAGCTATAGCCATTGATGCAAAAGAACAGCTGTACACCTTGAATTGAAATTTGCAGTCTGTTTCATTGAATGAATGCATGAGGTTTGTTTCTTTGTAAGGCTACGTTCTGTTCGTGGAATGGAATGATTGGCAGGAGCTCTACTATTTGAATTAAGATGTACAGTGTATTACTTTGAATGAATGGGTGCAGAATGATTCGCGAAGTTACTGTTTGTTACATTGAATCGATTAAAAATGTTTAATGCACTGACACTATGAATGCAGTATGTTGTAATGTGTGAATGAATGCAGTTTGTTTCATTGAATGAAAGCATGAAGTTTCTTTCTTTGAAAGTGTGTGTTCTGGTCGTGGCGTTGAATGAATGGCAGGAGTTCTATTCTTTGAATTAAGACGTGCAGTGTAGTGCTTTGAATGATTGGGTGCAGTTTGATTCACGAAGTTACTGTTAGTTTGATTGAATCGATTAATGATGTTTGATTCATGGTCTCAATGAATGCAGTTTGTTTTGATGATGGAATACATTCAGTTGGTTTTATTGAATGAGAGCCTTAAGCTCGAGACATTGAATGAAAGAGAACAGCTATACACCTTGAATTGAAATTTGCAGTCTGTTTCATTGAACGAATGCCTGAAGTTTGTTTCTTTGAAAGAGTACGTTCTGCTGCTGGCATGGAATGAATTGCAGGAGCTCTACGCTTTGAATTAAGATGTGCAGTGTAATTCTTTGATTGAATGGGTGCAGAATGATTCACGAAGTAACTGTTTGTTACATTGAATCGATTAATAATGTTACATGCATTGACACTATGATTGCAGTATGTTTTAATGATTGAATGAATGCAGTTGGTTTCATTGAATGAAACCATGACGTTGGTTTCTTTGAAAGAGTGTGTTCTGCTAGTGGCACTGATTGAATGGCAGGAGCTGTATTCTTTGAATTAAGACGTGCAGTGTAGTGCTTTAAATGATTGGGTGCAGTTTGATTCACGAACTTACTGTTAGTTTGATTGAATCGATTAATGATGTTTGATTCACGGTCTCAATGAATGCAGTTTGATTTAATGATGGAATACATGCAGTTGGTTTTATTGAATTAGAGCTTTAAGCTATAGCCATTGATGCAAAAGAACAGCTGTACACCTTGAATTGAAATTTGCAGTCTGTTTCATTGAATGAATGAATGAAGTTTGTTTCTTTGTAAGCGTACGTTCTGTTCGTGGAATGGAACGATTGGCAGGAGCTCTACTCTTTGAATTAAGCTGTACAGTGTATTACTTTGAATGAATGGGTGCACAATCATTCACGAAGTTACTGTTTGTTACATTGAATCGATTAAAAATGTTTAATGCACTGACACTATGAATGCAGTATGTTGTAATGTGTGAATGAATGCAGTTTGTTTCATTGAATGAAAGCATGAAGTTTGTTTCTTTGAAAGAGTGCGTTCTGCTCGTGGCATGGAATGAATTGCAGGAGCTCTACGCTTTGATTTAAGATTGCAGTGTAATTCTTTGATTGAATGGGTGCAGAATGATTCACGAAGTAACTGTTTGTTACATTGAATCGAATAATAATGTTACATGCATTGACACTATGATTGCAGTATATTTTAATGATTGAATGCAAACAGTTGGTTTCATTGAATGAAAGCATGACGTTGGTTTCTTTGAAAGAGTGTGTTCTGCTCTTGGCATTGAATGAATGGTAGGAGTTCTATTCATTGAATTGAGACGTGCAGTATAGTGCTTTAAATGATTGGATGCAGTTTGATTCACGAAGTTACTGTTAGTTTGATTGAATCGATTAATGATGTTTGATTCATCCTCTCAATGAATGCAGTTTGATTTAATGATTGAATACATGCAGTTGGTTTTATTGAATGAGAGCCTGAAGCTCGAGACATTGAATGAAAGAGAACAGCTATACACCTTGAATTGAAATATGCAGTCTGTTTCATTGAACGAATGCCTGAAGTTTGTTTCTTTGAAAGAGTACGTTCTGCTCGTGGCATGGAATGAATTGCAGGAGCTCTACGATTTGAATTATGACGTGCAGTGTAATTCTTTGATTGAATGGGCGCAGAATGATTTATGAAGTAACTGTTTGTTACATTGAATCGATTAATAATATTACATGCATTGACACTATGATTGCAGTATGTTTTAATGATTGAATGAATGCAGTTGGTTTCATTGAATGAAAGCATGACGTTGGTTTCTTTGAAAGAGTGTGTTCTGCTCGTGGCACTGATTGAATGGCAGGAGCTCTATTCTTTGAATTAAGACGTGCAGTGTAGTGCTTTAAATGATTGGGTGCAGTTTGATTCACGAACTTACTGTTAGTTTGATTGAATCGATTAATGATGTTTGATTCATCCTCTCAATGAATGCAGTTTGATTTAATGATTGAATACATGCAGTTGGTTTTATTGAATGAGAGCCTGAAGCTCGAGACATTGAATGAAAGAGAACAGCTATACACCTTGAATTGAAATTTGCAGTCTGTTTCATTGAACGAATGCCTGAAGTGTGTTTCTTTGAAAGAGTGCGTTCTGCTCGTGGCATGGAATGAATTGCAGGAGATCTACGCTTTGAATTAAGACGTGCAGTGTAATTCTTTGATTGAATGGGTGCAGAATGATTCACGAAGTAACTGTTTGTTACATTGAATCGATTAATAATGTTACATGCATTGACACTATGATTGCAGTATGTTTTAATGATTGAATGAATGCAGTTGGTTTCATTGAATGGAAGCATGACGTTGGTTTCTTTGAAAGAGTGTGTTCTGCTCGTGGCATTGATTGAATGGCAGGAGCTCTATTCTTTGAATTAAGACGTGCAGTGTAGTGCTTTGAATGATTGGGTGCAGTTTGATTCACGAAGTTACTGTTAGTTTGATTGAATCGATTAATGATGTTTGATTCATCCTCTCAATGAATGCAGTTTGATTTAATGATTGAATACATGCAGTTGGTTTTATTGAATGAGAGCCTGAAGCTCGAGACATTGAATGAAAGAGAACAGCTATACGCCTTGAATTGAAATTTGCAGTCTGTTTCATTGAACGAATGCCTGAAGTGTGTTTCTTTGAAAGAGTGCGTTCTGCTCGTGGCATGGAATGAATTGCAGGAGATCTACGCTTTGAATTAAGACGTGCAGTGTAATTCTTTGATTGAATGGGTGCAGAATGATTCACGAAGTAACTGTTTGTTACATTGAATCGATTAATAATGTTACATGCATTGACACTATGATTGCAGTATGTTTTAATGATTGAATGAATGCAGTTGGTTTCATTGAATGGAAGCATGACGTTGGTTTCTTTGAAAGAGTGTGTTCTGCTCGTGGCATTGATTGAATGGCAGGAGCTCTATTCTTTGAATTAAGACGTGCAGTGTAGTGCTTTGAATGATTGGGTGCAGTTTGATTCACGAAGTTACTGTTAGTTTGATTGAATCGATTAATGATGTTTGATTCATCCTCTCAATGAATGCAGTTTGATTTAATGATTGAATACATGCAGTTGGTTTTATTGAATGAGAGCCTGAAGCTCGAGACATTGAATGAAAGAGAACAGCTATACGCCTTGAATTGAAATTTGCAGTCTGTTTCATTGAACGAATGCCTGAAGTTTGTTTCTTTGAAAGAGTGCGTTCTGCTCGTGGCATGGAATGAATTGCAGGAGCTCTACGCTTTGAATTAAGATGTGCAGTGTAATTCTTTGATTGAATGGGTGCAGAATGATTCACGAAGTAACTGTTTGTTACTTTGAATCGATTAATAATGTTACATGCATTGACACTATGATTGCAGTATGTTTTAATCATTGAATGAATGCAGTTGGTTTCATTGAATGAAAGCATGACGTTGGTTTCTTTGAAAGAGTGTGTTCTGCTAGTGGCACTGATTGAATGGCAGGAGCTCTATTCTTTGAATTAAGACGTGCAGTGTAGTGCTTTAAATGATTGGGTGCAGTTTGATTCACGAACTTACTGTACGTTTGAATGAATTGATTAATGATGTTTGATTCATTGACTCAATCAATGCAGTTTAATTTCATGATGGAATACATGCAGTTGGTTTTATTGAATTAGAGTTTTAAGCTATAGCCATTGATGCAAAAGAACAGCTGTAAACCTTGAATTGAAATTTGCAGTCTGTTTCATTGAATGAATGCATGAAGTTTGTTTCTTTGTAAGAGTGCGTTCTGTTCGTGGAATGGAATGATTGGCAGGAGCTCTACTATTTGAATTAAGATGTACAGTGTATTACTTTGAATGAATGGGTGCAGAATGATTCACGAAGTTACTGTTTGTTACATTGAATCGATTAATAATGTTTAATGCACTTACAATATGAATGCAGTATGTTTCAATGTGTGAATGAATGCAGTTGGTTTCATTGAATGAAATCATGACGTTTGTTTCTTTGAAAGAGTGTGTTCTGCTCGTGGCACTGAATGAATGGCAGGAGCTCTATTCATTGAATTGAGACGTGCAGTGTAGTGCTTTGAATGATTGGGTGCAGTTTGATTCACGAAGTTACTGTTAGTTTGATTGAATCGATTAATGATGGTCTCAATGAATGCAGTTTGATTTAATGATTGAATACATGCAGTTGGTTTTATTGAATGAGAGCCTTAAGCTCGAGACATTGAATGAAAGAGAACAGCTATACGCCTTGAATTGAAATTTGCATTCTGTTACATTGAACGAATGCCTGAAGTTTGTTTCTTTGAAAGAGTGCGTTCTGCTCGTGGCATGGAATGAACTGCAGGAGCTCTACGCTTTGAATTAAGACGTGCAGTGTAATTCTTTGATTGAATGGGTGCAGAATGATTCACGAAGTTACTGTTTGTTACATTGAATCGATTAATAATGTTACATGCATTGACACTATGACTGCAGTATGTTTTAATGATTGAATGAATGCAGTTGGTTTCATTGAATGAAAGCATGACGTTGGTTTCTTTGAAAGAGTGTGTTCTGCTAGTGGCACTGATTGAATGGCAGGAGCTGTATTCTTTGAATTAAGACGTGCAGTGTAGTGCTTTAAATGATTGGGTGCAGTTTGATTCACGAACTTACTGTTCGTTTGAATGAATCGATTAATGATGTTTGATTCATTGACTCAATGAATGCAGTTTGATTTCATGATGGAATACATGCAGTTGGTTTTATTGAATTAGAGCCTTAAGCTATAGCCATTGATGCAAAAGAACAGCTGTACACCTTGAATTGAAATTTGCAGTCTGTTTCATTGAATGAATGCATGAGGTTTGTTTCTTTGTAAGGCTACGTTCTGTTCGTGGAATTGAATTATTGGCAGGAGCTCTACTATTTGAATTAAGATGTACAGTGTATTACTTTGAATGAATGGGTGCAGAATGATTCGCGAAGTTACTGTTTGTTACATTGAATCGATTAAAAATGTTTAATGCACTGACACTATGAATGCAGTATGTTCTAATGTGTGAATGAATGCAGTTTGTTTCATTGAATGAAAGCATGAAGTTTCTTTCTTTGAAAGTGTGTGTTCTGGTCGTGGCGTTGAATGAATGGCAGGAGTTCTATTCTTTGAATTAAGAAGTGCAGTGTAGTGCTTTGAATGATTGGGTGCAGTTTGATTCACGAAGTTACTGTTAGTTTGATTGAATCGATTAATGATGTTTGATTCATGGTCTCAATGAATGCAGTTTGATTTGATGATGGAATACATTCAGTTGGTTTTATTGAATGAGAGCCTTAAGCTCGAGACATTGAATGAGAGAGAACAGCTATACACCTTGAATTGAAATTTGCAGTCTGTTTCATTGAACGAATGCCTGAAGTTTGTTTCTTTGAAAGAGTACGTTCTGCTGGTGGCATGGAATGAATTGCAGGAGCTCTACGCTTTGAATTAAGATGTGCAGTGTAATTCTTTGATTGAATGGGTGCAGAATGATTCACGAAGTAACTGTTTGTTACATTGAATCGATTAATAATGTTACATGCATTGACACTATGATTGCAGTATGTTTTAATGATTGAATGAATGCAGTTGGTTTCATTGAATGAAACCATGACGTTGGTTTCTTTGAAAGAGTGTGTTCTTCTAGTGGCACTGATTGAATGGCAGGAGCTGTATTCTTTGAATTAAGACGTGCAGTGTAGTGCTTTAAATGATTGGGTGCAGTTTGATTCACGAACTTACTGTTAGTTTGATTGAATCGATTAATGATGTTTGATTCACGGTCTCAATGAATGCAGTTTGATTTAATGATGGAATACATGCAGTTGGTTTTATTGAATTAGAGCTTTAAGCTATAGCCATTGATGCAAAAGAACAGCTGTACACCTTGAATTGAAATTTGCAGTCTGTTTCATTGAATGAATGAATGAAGTTTGTTTCTTTGTAAGAGTACGTTCTGTTCGTGGAATGGAATGATTGGCAGGAGCTCTACTCTTTGAATTAAGATGTACAGTGTATTACTTTGAATGAATGGGTGCACAATGATTCACGAAGTTACTGTTTGTTACATTGAATCGATTAAAAATGTTTAATGCACTGACACTATGAATGCAGTATGTTGTAATGTGTGAATGAATGCAGTTTGTTTCATTGAATGAAAGCATGAAGTTTGTTCCTTTGAATGAGTGTGTTCTGCTCGTGGCACTGATTGAATGGCAGGAGCTCTATTCTTTGAATTAAGACGTGCAGTGTAGTACTTTGAATGATCGGAGGTAGTTTGATTCACGAAGTTACTGTTAGATTGATTGAATCGATTAATGATGTTTGATTCATCCTCTCAATGAATGCAGTTTGATTTAATGATTGAATACATGCAGTTGGTTTTATTGAATGAGAGCCTGAAGCTCGAGACATTGAATGAAAGAGAACAGCTATACACCTTGAATTGAAATGTGCAGTCTGTTTCATTGAACGAATGCCTGAAGTTTGTTTCTTTGAAAGAGTGCGTTCTGCTCGTGGCATGGAATGAATTGCAGGAGCTCTACGCTTTGATTTAAGACGTGCAGTGTAATTCTTTGATTGAATGGGTGCAGAATGATTCACGAAGTAACTGTTTGTTACATTGAATCGATTAATAATGTTACATGCATTGACACTATGATTGCAGTATATTTTAATGATTGAATGCAAACAGTTGGTTTCATTGAATGAAAGCATGACGTTGGTTTCTTTGAAAGAGTGTGTTCTGCTCTTGGCATTGAATGAATGGCAGGAGTTCTATTCATTGAATTGAGACGTGCAGTATAGTGCTTTAAATGATTGGGTGCAGTTTGATTCACGAAGTTACTGTTAGTTTGATTGAATCGATTAATGATGTTTGATTCATGATCTCAATGAATGCAGTTTGATTTAATGATGGAATACATGCAGTTGGTTTTATTCAATTAGAGCTTTAAGCTATAGCCATTGATGCAAAAGAACAGCTGTACACCTTGAATTGAAATTTGCAGTCTGTTTCATTGAATGAATGCATGAAGTTTGTTTCTTTGTAAGAGTGCGTTCTGTTCGTGGAATGGAATGATTGGCAGGAGCTCTACTATTTGAATTAAGATATACAGTGTATTACTTTGAATGAATGGGTGCAGAATGATTCACGAAGTTACTGTTTGTTACATTGAATCGATTAATAATGTTTAATGCACTTACAATATGAATGCCGTATGTTTCAATGTGTGAATGAATGCAGTTGGTTTCATTGAATGAAATCATGACGTTTGTTTCTTTGAAAGAGTGTGTTCTGCTCGTGGCACTGAATGAATGGCAGGAGCTCTATTCATTGAATTGAGACGTGCAGTGTAGTGCTTTGAATGATTGGGTGCAGTTTGATTCAGGAAGTTACTGTTAGTTTGATTGAATCGATTAATGACGGTCTCAATGAATGCAGTTTGATTTAATGATTGAATACATGCAGTTGGTTTTATTGAATGAGAGCCTTAAGCTCGAGACATTGAATGAAAGAGAACAGCTATACGCCTTGAACTGAAATTTGCAGTCTGTTTCATTGAACGAATGCCTGAAGTTTATTTCTTTGAAAGAGTGCGTTCTGCTCGTGGCATGGAATGAACTGCAGGAGCTCTACGCTTTGAATTAAGACGTGCAGTGTAATTCTTTGATTGAATGGGTGCAGAATGATTCACGAAGTTGCTGTTTGTTACATTGAATCGATTAATAATGTTACATGCATTGACACTATGATTGCAGTATGTTTTAATGATTGAATGAATGCAGTTGGTTTCATTGAATGAAAGCATGACGTTGGTTTCTTTGAAAGAGTGTGTTCTGCTAGTGGCACTGATTGAATGGCAGGAGCTCTATTCTTTGAATTAAGACGTGCAGTGTAGTGCTTTAAATGATTGGGTGCAGTTTGATTCACGAACTTACTGTTCGTTTGAATGAATCGATTAATGATGTTTCATTCATTGACTCAATGAATGCAGTTTGATTTCATGATGGAATACATGCAGTTGGTTTTAATGAATTAGAGCCTTAAGCTATAGTCATTGATGCAAAAGAACAGCTGTACACCTTGAATTGAAATTTGCAGTCTGTTTCATTGAATGAATGCATGAGGTTTGTTTCTTTGTAAGGCTACGTTCTGTTCGTGGAATGGAATGATTGGCAGGAGCTCTACTATTTGAATTAAGATGTACAGTGTATTACTTTGAATGAATGGGTGCAGAATGATTCGCGAAGTTACTGTTTGTTACATTGAATCGATTAAAAATGTTTAATGCACTGACACTATGAATGCAGTATGTTGTAATGTGTGAATGAATGCAGTTTGTTTCATTGAATGAAAGCATGAAGTTTCTTTCTTTGAAAGTGTGTGTTCTGGTCGTGGCGTTGAATGAATGGCAGGAGTTCTATTCTTTGAATTAAGACGTGCAGTGTAGTGCTTTGAATGATTGGGTGCAGTTTGATTCACGAAGTTACTGTTAGTTTGATTGAATCGATTAATGATGTTTGATTCATTGACTCAATGAATGCAGTTTGATTTCATGATGGAATACATGCAGTTGGTTTTATTGAATTCGAGTCTTAAGCTATAGCCATTGATGCAAAAGAACAGCTGTACACCTTGATTTGAAATTTGCAGTCTGTTTCATTGAATGAATGCATGAGGTTTGTTTCTTTGTAAGAGTACGTTCAGTTCGTGGAATGGAATGATTGGCAGGAGCTCTACTATTTGTATTAAGATGTACAGTGTATTACTTTGAATGAATGGGTGCAGAACGATTCGCGAAGTTACTGTTTGTTACATTGAATCGATTAAAAATGTTTAATGCACTGACACTATGAACGCAGTATGTTCTAATGTGTGAATGAATGCAGTTTGTTTCATTGAATGAAAGCATGAAGTTTGTTTCTTTGAAAGAGTGTGTTCTGCTCGTGGCACTGATTGAATGGCAGGAGCTCTATTCTTTGAATTAAGACGTGCAGTGTAGTACTTTGAATGATTGGAGGTAGTTTGATTCACGAAGTTACTGTTAGATTGATTGAATCGATTAATGATGTTTGATTCATCCTCTCAATGAATGCAGTTTGATTTAATGATTGAATACATGCAGTTGGTTTTATTGAAAGAGAGCCTGAACTCGAGACATTGAATGAAAGAGAACAGCTATATACCTTGAATTGAAAATTGCAGTCTGTTTCATTGAACGAATGCCTGAAGTTTGTTTCTTTGAAAGAGTGCGTTCTGCTCGTGGCATGGAATGAATTGCAGGGGCTCTACACGCTTTGAATTAAGATGTGCAGTGTAATTCTTTGATTGAATGGGTGCAGAATGATTCACGAAGTAACTGTTTGTTACATTGAATCGATTAATAATGATACATGCATTGATACTATGATTGCAGTATGTTTTAATGATTGAATGAATGCAGTTGGTTTCATTGAATGAAAGCATGACGTTGGTTTCTTTGAAAGAGTGTGTTCTGCTCGTGGCACTGATTGAATGGCAGGAGCTCTATTCTTTGAATTAAGACGTGCGGTGTAGTGCTTTAAATGATTGGGTGCAGTTTGATTCACGAACTTACTGTTCGTTTGAATGAATCGATTAATGATGTTTGATTCATCCTCTCAATGAATGCAGTTTGATTTAATGATTGAATACATGCAGTTGGTTTTATTGAATGAGAGCCTGAAGCTCGAGACATTGAATGAAAGAGAACAGCTATACACCTTGAATTGAAATTTGCAGTCTGTTTCATTGAACGATTGCCTGAAGTTTGTTTCTTTGAAAGAGTGCGTTCTGCTCGTGGCATGGAATGAATTGCAGGAGCTCTACGCTTGGAATTAAGACGTACAGTGTAATTCTTTGATTGAATGGGTGCAGAATGATTCACGAAGTAACTGTTTGTTACATTGAATCGATTAACAATGTTACATGCATTGACACTATGATTGCAGTATGTTTTAATGATTGAATGAATGCAGTTGGTTTCATTGAATGGAAGCATGACGTTGGTTTCTTTGAAAGAGTGTGTTCTGCTCGTGGCACTGATTGAATGGCAGGAGCTCTATTCTTTGAATTAAGACGTGCAGTGTAGTACTTTGAATGATTCAAGAGGTTTGATTCACGAAGTTACTGTTAGTTTGATTGAATCGATTAATGATGTTTGATTCATCCTCTCAATGAATGCAGTTTGATTTAATGATTGAATACATGCAGTTGGTTTTATTGAATGAGAGCCTGAAGCTCGAGACATTGAATGAAAGAGAACAGCTATACACCTTGAATTGAAATTTGCAGTCTGTTTCATTGAACGAATGCCTGAAGTTTGTTTCTTTGAAAGAGTGCGTTCTGCTCGTGGCATGGAATGAATTGCAGGAGATCTACGCTTTGAATTAAGACGTGCAGTGTAATTCTTTGATTGAATGGGTGCAGAATGATTCACGAAGTAACTGTTTGTTACATTGAATCGATTAATAATGTTACATGCTTTGACACTATGATTGCAGTATGTTTTAATGATTGAATGAATGCAGTTGGTTTCATTGAATGGAAGCATGACGTTGGTTTGTTTGAAAGAGTGTGTTCTGCTCGTGGCATTGATTGAATGGCAGGAGCTCTATTCTTTAAATTAAGACGTGCAGTGTAGTGCTTTGAATGATTGGGTGCAGTTTGATTCACGAAGTTACTGTTAGTTTGATTGAATCGATTAATGATGTTTGATTCATCCTCTCAATGAATGCAGTTTGATTTAATGATTGAATACATGCAGTTGGTTTTATTGAATGAGAGCCTGAAACTCGAGACATTGAATGAAAGAGAACAGCTATACGCCTTGAATTGAAATTTGCAGTCTGTTTCATTGAGCGAATGCCTGAAGTTTGTTTCTTTGAAAGAGTACGTTCTGCTGCTGGCATGGAATGAATTGCAGGAGCTCTACGCTTTGAATTAAGATGTGCAGTGTAATTCTTTGATTGAATGGGTGCAGAATGATTCACGAAGTAACTGTTTGTTACATTGAATCGATTAATAATGTTACATGCATTGACACTATGATTGCAGTATGTTTTAATGATTGAATGAATGCAGTTGGTTTCATTGAATGAAACCATGACGTTGGTTTCATTGAAAGAGTGTGATCTGCTAGTGGCACTGATTGAATGGCAGGAGCTCTATTCTTTGAATTAAGGCGTGCAGTGTAGTGCTTTAAATGATTGGGTGCAGTTTGATTCACGAACTTACTGTTCGTTTGAATGAATCGATTAATGATGTTTGATTCATTGACTCAATGAATGCAGTTTGATTTCATGATGGAATACATGCAGTTGGTTTTATTGAATTAGAGTCTTAAGCTATAGCCATTGATGCAAAAGAACAGCTGTACACCTTGATTTGAAATTTGCAGTCTGTTTCATTGAATGAATGCATGAGGTTTGTTTCTTTGTAAGAGTACGTTCTGTTCGTGGAATGGAATGATTGGCAGGAGCTCTACTATTTGTATTAAGATGTACAGTGTATTACTTTGAATGAATGGGTGCAGAACGATTCGCGAAGTTACTGTTTGTTACATTGAATCGATTAAAAATGTTTAATGCACTGACACTATGAACGCAGTATGTTCTAATGTGTGAATGAATGCAGTTTGTTTCATTGAATGAAAGCATGAAGTTTGTTTCTTTGAAAGAGTGTGTTCTGCTCGTGGCACTGATTGAATGGCAGGAGCTCTATTCTTTGAATTAAGACGTGCAGTGTAGTACTTTGAATGATTGGAGGTAGTTTGATTCACGAAGTTACTGTTAGATTGATTGAATCGATTAATGATGTTTGATTCATCCTCTCAATGAATGCAGTTTGATTTAATGATTGAATACATGCAGTTGGTTTTATTGAATGAGAGCCTGAACTCGAGACATTGAATGAAAGAGAACAGCTATATACCTTGAATTGAAAATTGCAGTCTGTTTCATTGAACGAATGCCTGAAGTTTGTTTCTTTGTAAGAGTACGTTCTGTTCGTGGAATGGAATGATTGGCAGGAGCTCTACTCTTTGAATTAAGATGTACAGTGTATTACTTTGAATGAATGGGTGCACAATGATTCACGAAGTTACTGTTTGTTACATGGAATCGATTAAAAATGTTTAATGCACTGACACTATGAATGCAGTATGTTGTAATGTGTGAATGAATGCAGTTTGTTTCATTGAATGAAAGCATGAAGTTTGTTTCTTTGAAAGAGTGTGTTCTGCTCGTGGCACTGATTGAATGGCAGGAGCTCTATTCTTTGAATTAAGACGTGCAGTGTAGTACTTTGAATGATCGGAGGTAGTTTGATTCACGAAGTTACTGTTAGATTGATTGAATCGATTAATGATGTTTGATTCATCCTCTCAATGAATGCAGTTTGATTTAATGATTGAATACATGCAGTTGGTTTTATTGAATGAGAGCCTGAAGCTCGAGACATTGAATGAAAGAGAACAGCTATACACCTTGAATTGAAATGTGCAGTCTGTTTCATTGAACGAATGCCTGAAGTTTGTTTCTTTGAAAGAGTGCGTTCTGCTCGTGGCATGGAATGAATTGCAGGAGCTCTACGCTTTGATTTAAGACGTGCAGTGTAATTCTTTGATTGAATGGGTGCAGAATGATTCACGAAGTAACTGTTTGTTACATTGAATCGATTAATAATGTTACATGCATTGACACTATGATTGCAGTATATTTTAATGATTGAATGCAAACAGTTGGTTTCATTGAATGAAAGCATGACGTTGGTTTCTTTGAAAGAGTGTGTTCTGCTCTTGGCATTGAATGAATGGCAGGAGTTCTATTCATTGAATTGAGACGTGCAGTATAGTGCTTTAAATGATTGGGTGCAGTTTGATTCACGAAGTTACTGTTAGTTTGATTGAATCGATTAATGATGTTTGATTCATGATCTCAATGAATGCAGTTTGATTTAATGATGGAATACATGCAGTTGGTTTTATTCAATTAGAGCTTTAAGCTATAGCCATTGATGCAAAAGAACAGCTGTACACCTTGAATTGAAATTTGCAGTCTGTTTCATTGAATGAATGCATGAAGTTTGTTTCTTTGTAAGAGTGCGTTCTGTTCGTGGAATGGAATGATTGGCAGGAGCTCTACTATTTGAATTAAGATATACAGTGTATTACTTTGAATGAATGGGTGCAGAATGATTCACGAAGTTACTGTTTGTTACATTGAATCGATTAATAATGTTTAATGCACTTACAATATGAATGCCGTATGTTTCAATGTGTGAATGAATGCAGTTGGTTTCATTGAATGAAATCATGACGTTTGTTTCTTTGAAAGAGTGTGTTCTGCTCGTGGCACTGAATGAATGGCAGGAGCTCTATTCATTGAATTGAGACGTGCAGTGTAGTGCTTTGAATGATTGGGTGCAGTTTGATTCAGGAAGTTACTGTTAGTTTGATTGAATCGATTAATGACGGTCTCAATGAATGCAGTTTGATTTAATGATTGAATACATGCAGTTGGTTTTATTGAATGAGAGCCTTAAGCTCGAGACATTGAATGAAAGAGAACAGCTATACGCCTTGAACTGAAATTTGCAGTCTGTTTCATTGAACGAATGCCTGAAGTTTGTTTCTTTGAAAGAGTGCGTTCTGCTCGTGGCATGGAATGAACTGCAGGAGCTCTACGCTTTGAATTAAGACGTGCAGTGTAATTCTTTGATTGAATGGGTGCAGAATGATTCACGAAGTTGCTGTTTGTTACATTGAATCGATTAATAATGTTACATGCATTGACACTATGATTGCAGTATGTTTTAATGATTGAATGAATGCAGTTGGTTTCATTGAATGAAAGCATGACGTTGGTTTCTTTGAAAGAGTGTGTTCTGCTAGTGGCACTGATTGAATGGCAGGAGCTCTATTCTTTGAATTAAGACGTGCAGTGTAGTGCTTTAAATGATTGGGTGCAGTTTGATTCACGAACTTACTGTTCGTTTGAATGAATCGATTAATGATGTTTCATTCATTGACTCAATGAATGCAGTTTGATTTCATGATGGAATACATACAGTTGGTTTTAATGAATTAGAGCCTTAAGCTATAGTCATTGATGCAAAAGAACAGCTGTACACCTTGAATTGAAATTTGCAGTCTGTTTCATTGAATGAATGCATGAGGTTTGTTTCTTTGTAAGGCTACGTTCTGTTCGTGGAATGGAATGATTGGCAGGAGCTCTACTATTTGAATTAAGATGTACAGTGTATTACTTTGAATGAATGGGTGCAGAATGATTCGCGAAGTTACTGTTTGTTACATTGAATCGATTAAAAATGTTTAATGCACTGACACTATGAATGCAGTATGTTGTAATGTGTGAATGAATGCAGTTTGTTTCATTGAATGAAAGCATGAAGTTTCTTTCTTTGAAAGTGTGTGTTCTGGTCGTGGCGTTGAATGAATGGCAGGAGTTCTATTCTTTGAATTAAGACGTGCAGTGTAGTGCTTTGAATGATTGGGTGCAGTTTGATTCACGAAGTTACTGTTAGTTTGATTGAATCGATTAATGATGTTTGATTCATTGACTCAATGAATGCAGTTTGATTTCATGATGGAATACATGCAGTTGGTTTTATTGAATTCGAGTCTTAAGCTATAGCCATTGATGCAAAAGAACAGCTGTACACCTTGATTTGAAATTTGCAGTCTGTTTCATTGAATGAATGCATGAGGTTTGTTTCTTTGTAAGAGTACGTTCTGTTCGTGGAATGGAATGATTGGCAGGAGCTCTACTATTTGTATTAAGATGTACAGTGTATTACTTTGAATGAATGGGTGCAGAACGATTCGCGAAGTTACTGTTTGTTACATTGAATCGATTAAAAATGTTTAATGCACTGACACTATGAACGCAGTATGTTCTAATGTGTGAATGAATGCAGTTTGTTTCATTGAATGAAAGCATGAAGTTTGTTTCTTTGAAAGAGTGTGTTCTGCTCGTGGCACTGATTGAATGGCAGGAGCTCTATTCTTTGAATTAAGACGTGCAGTGTAGTACTTTGAATGATTGGAGGTAGTTTGATTCACGAAGTTACTGTTAGATTGATTGAATCGATTAATGATGTTTGATTCATCCTCTCAATGAATGCAGTTTGATTTAATGATTGAATACATGCAGTTGGTTTTATTGAAAGAGAGCCTGAACTCGAGACATTGAATGAAAGAGAACAGCTATATACCTTGAATTGAAAATTGCAGTCTGTTTCATTGAACGAATGCCTGAAGTTTGTTTCTTTGAAAGAGTGCGTTCTGCTCGTGGCATGGAATGAATTGCAGGGGCTCTACACGCTTTGAATTAAGATGTGCAGTGTAATTCTTTGATTGAATGGGTGCAGAATGATTCACGAAGTAACTGTTTGTTACATTGAATCGATTAATAATGATACATGCATTGATACTATGATTGCAGTATGTTTTAATGATTGAATGAATGCAGTTGGTTTCATTGAATGAAAGCATGACGTTGGTTTCTTTGAAAGAGTGTGTTCTGCTCGTGGCACTGATTGAATGGCAGGAGCTCTATTCTTTGAATTAAGACGTGCGGTGTAGTGCTTTAAATGATTGGGTGCAGTTTGATTCACGAACTTACTGTTCGTTTGAATGAATCGATTAATGATGTTTGATTCATCCTCTCAATGAATGCAGTTTGATTTAATGATTGAATACATGCAGTTGGTTTTATTGAATGAGAGCCTGAAGCTCGAGACATTGAATGAAAGAGAACAGCTATACACCTTGAATTGAAATTTGCAGTCTGTTTCATTGAACGATTGCCTGAAGTTTGTTTCTTTGAAAGAGTGCGTTCTGCTCGTGGCATGGAATGAATTGCAGGAGCTCTACGCTTGGAATTAAGACGTACAGTGTAATTCTTTGATTGAATGGGTGCAGAATGATTCACGAAGTAACTGTTTGTTACATTGAATCGATTAACAATGTTACATGCATTGACACTATGATTGCAGTATGTTTTAATGATTGAATGAATGCAGTTGGTTTCATTGAATGGAAGCATGACGTTGGTTTCTTTGAAAGAGTGTGTTCTGCTCGTGGCACTGATTGAATGGCAGGAGCTCTATTCTTTGAATTAAGACGTGCAGTGTAGTACTTTGAATGATTCAAGAGGTTTGATTCACGAAGTTACTGTTAGTTTGATTGAATCGATTAATGATGTTTGATTCATCCTCTCAATGAATGCAGTTTGATTTAATGATTGAATACATGCAGTTGGTTTTATTGAATGAGAGCCCGAAGCTCGAGACATTGAATGAAAGAGAACAGCTATACACCTTGAATTGAAATTTGCAGTCTGTTTCATTGAACGAATGCCTGAAGTTTGTTTCTTTGAAAGAGTGCGTTCTGCTCGTGGCATGGAATGAATTGCAGGAGATCTACGCTTTGAATTAAGACGTGCAGTGTAATTCTTTGATTGAATGGGTGCAGAATGATTCACGAAGTAACTGTTTGTTACATTGAATCGATTAATAATGTTACATGCTTTGACACTATGATTGCAGTATGTTTTAATGATTGAATGAATGCAGTTGGTTTCATTGAATGGAAGCATGACGTTGGTTTCTTTGAAAGAGTGTGTTCTGCTCGTGGCATTGATTGAATGGCAGGAGCTCTATTCTTTGAATTAAGACGTGCAGTGTAGTGCTTTGAATGATTGGGTGCAGTTTGATTCACGAAGTTACTGTTAGTTTGATTGAATCGATTAATGATGTTTGATTCATCCTCTCAATGAATGCAGTTTGATTTAATGATTGAATACATGCAGTTGGTTTTATTGAATGAGAGCCTGAAGCTCGAGACATTGAATGAAAGAGAACAGCTATACGCCTTGAATTGAAATTTGCAGTCTGTTTCATTGAACGAATGCCTGAAGTTTGTTTCTTTGAAAGCTTGCGTTCTGCTCGTGGCATGGAATGAATTGCAGGAGCTCTACGCTTTGAATTAAGATGTGCAGTTTAATTCTTTGATTGAATGGGTGCAGAATGATTCACGAAGTAACTGTTTGTTACTTTGAATCGATTAATAATGTTACATGCATTGACACTATGATTGCAGTATGTTTTAATGATTGAATGAATGCAGTTGGTTTCATTGAATGAAAGCATGACGTTGGTTTCTTTGAAAGAGTGTGTTCTGCTAGTGGCACTGATTGAATGGCAGGAGCTCTATTCTTTGAATTAGGACGTGCAGTGTAGTGCTTTAAATGATTGGGTGCAGTTTGATTCACGAACTTACTGTACGTTTGAATGAATCGATTAATGATGTTTGATTCATTGACTCAATCAATGCAGTTTAATTTCATGATGGAATACATGCAGTTGGTTTTATTGAATTAGAGCTTTAAGCTATAGCCATTGATGCAAAAGAACAGCTGTACACCTTGAATTGAAATTTGCAGTCTGTTTCATTGAATGAATGCATGAAGTTTGTTTCTTTGTAAGAGTGCGTTCTGTTCGTGGAATGGAATGATTGGCAGGAGCTCTACTATTTGAATTAAGATGTACAGTGTATTACTTTGAATGAATGGGTGCAGAATGATTCACGAAGTTACTGTTTGTTACATTGAATCGATTAATAATGTTTAATGCACTTACAATATGAATGCCGTATGTTTCAATGTGTGAATGAATGCAGTTTGTTTCATTGAATGAAATCATGACGTTCGTTTCTTTGAAAGAGTGGGTTCTGCTCGTGGCACTGAATGAATGGCAGGAGCTCTATTCATTGAATTGAGACGTGCAGTGTAGTGCTTTGAATGATTGGGTGCAGTTTGATTCAGGAAGTTACTGTTAGTTTGATTGAATCGATTAATGATGGTCTCAATGAATGCAGTTTGATTTAATGATTGAATACATGCAGTTGGTTTTATTGAATGAGAGCCTTAAGCTCGAGACATTGAATGAAAGAGAACAGCTATACGCCTTGAACTGAAATTTGCAGTCTGTTTCATTGAACGAATGCCTGAAGTTTGTTTCTTTGAAAGAGTGCGTTCTGCTCGTGGCATGGAATGAACTGCAGGAGCTCTACGCTTTGAATTAAGACGTGCAGTGTAATTCTTTGATTGAATGGGTGCAGAATGATTCACGAAGTTGCTGTTTGTTACATTGAATCGATTAATAATGTTACATGCATTGACACTATGATTGCAGTATGTTTTAATGATTGAATGAATGCAGTTGGTTTCATTGAATGAAAGCATGACGTTGGTTTCTTTGAAAGAGTGTGTTCTGCTAGTGGCACTGATTGAATGGCAGGAGCTCTATTCTTTGAATTAAGACGTGCAGTGTAGTGCTTTAAATGATTGGGTGCAGTTTGATTCACGAACTTACTGTTCGTTTCAATGAATCGATTAATGATGTTTCATTCATTGACTCAATGAATGCAGTTTGATTTCATGATGGAATACATGCAGTTGGTTTTAATGAATTAGAGCCTTAAGCTATAGTCATTGATGCAAAAGAACAGCTGTACACCTTGAATTGAAATTTGCAGTCTGTTTCATTGAATGAATGCATGAGGTTTGTTTCTTTGTAAGGCTACGTTCTGTTCGTGGAATGGAATGATTGGCAGGAGCTCTACTATTTGAATTAAGATGTACAGTGTATTACTTTGAATGAATGGGTGCAGAATGATTCGCGAAGTTACTGTTTGTTACATTGAATCGATTAAAAATGTTTAATGCACTGACACTATGAATGCAGTATGTTGTAATGTGTGAATGAATGCAGTTTGTTTCATTGAATGAAAGCATGAAGTTTCTTTCTTTGAAAGTGTGTGTTCTGGTCGTGGCGTTGAATGAATGGCAGGAGTTCTATTCTTTGAATTAAGACGTGCAGTGTAGTGCTTTGAATGATTGGGTGCAGTTTGATTCACGAAGTTACTGTTAGTTTGATTGAATCGATTAATGATGTTTGATTCATTGACTCAATGAATGCAGTTAGATTTCATGATGGAATACATGCAGTTGGTTTTATTGAATTCGAGTCTTAAGCTATAGCCATTGATGCAAAAGAACAGCTGTACACCTTGATTTGAAATTTGCAGTCTGTTTCATTGAATGAATGCATGAGGTTTGTTTCTTTGTACGAGTACGTTCTGTTCGTGGAATGGAATGATTGGCAGGAGCTCTACTATTTGTATTAAGATGTACAGTGTATTACTTTGAATGAATGGGTGCAGAACGATTCGCGAAGTTACTGTTTGTTACATTGAATCGATTAAAAATGTTTAATGCACTGACACTATGAACGCAGTATGTTCTAATGTGTGAATGAATGCAGTTTGTTTCATTGAATGAAAGCATGAAGTTTGTTTCTTTGAAAGAGTGTGTTCTGCTCGTGGCACTGATTGAATGGCAGGAGCTCTATTCTTTGAATTAAGACGTGCAGTGTAGTACTTTGAATGATTGGAGGTAGTTTGATTCACGAAGTTACTGTTAGATTGATTGAATCGATTAATGATGTTTGATTCATCCTCTCAATGAATGCAGTTTGATTTAATGATTGAATACATGCAGTTGGTTTTATTGAAAGAGAGCCTGAACTCGAGACATTGAATGAAAGAGAACAGCTATATACCTTGAATTGAAAATTGCAGTCTGTTTCATTGAACGAATGCCTGAAGTTTGTTTCTTTGAAAGAGTGCGTTCTGCTCGTGGCATGGAATGAATTGCAGGGGCTCTACACGCTTTGAATTAAGATGTGCAGTGTAATTCTTTGATTGAATGGGTGCAGAATGATTCACGAAGTAACTGTTTGTTACATTGAATCGATTAATAATGATACATGCATTGATACTATGATTGCAGTATGTTTTAATGATTGAATGAATGCAGTTGGTTTCATTGAATGAAAGCATGACGTTGGTTTCTTTGAAAGAGTGTGTTCTGCTCGTGGCACTGATTGAATGGCAGGAGCTCTATTCTTTGAATTAAGACGTGCGGTGTAGTGCTTTAAATGATTGGGTGCAGTTTGATTCACGAACTTACTGTTCGTTTGAATGAATCGATTAATGATGTTTGATTCATCCTCTCAATGAATGCAGTTTGATTTAATGATTGAATACATGCAGTTGGTTTTATTGAATGAGAGCCTGAAGCTCGAGACATTGAATGAAAGAGAACAGCTATACACCTTGAATTGAAATTTGCAGTCTGTTTCATTGAACGATTGCCTGAAGTTTGTTTCTTTGAAAGAGTGCGTTCTGCTCGTGGCATGGAATGAATTGCAGGAGCTCTACGCTTGGAATTAAGACGTACAGTGTAATTCTTTGATTGAATGGGTGCAGAATGATTCACGAAGTAACTGTTTGTTACATTGAATCGATTAACAATGTTACATGCATTGACACTATGATTGCAGTATGTTTTAATGATTGAATGAATGCAGTTGGTTTCATTGAATGGAAGCATGACGTTGGTTTCTTTGAAAGAGTGTGTTCTGCTCGTGGCACTGATTGAATGGCAGGAGCTCTATTCTTTGAATTAAGACGTGCAGTGTAGTACTTTGAATGATTCAAGAGGTTTGATTCACGAAGTTACTGTTAGTTTGATTGAATCGATTAATAATGTTTGATTCATCCTCTCAATGAATGCAGTTTGATTTAATGATTGAATACATGCAGTTGGTTTTATTGAATGAGAGCCTGAAGCTCGAGACATTGAATGAAAGAGAACAGCTATACACCTTGAATTGAAATTTGCAGTCTGTTTCATTGAACGAATGCCTGAAGTTTGTTTCTTTGAAAGAGTGCGTTCTGCTCGTGGCATGGAATGAATTGCAGGAGATCTACGCTTTGAATTAAGACGTGCAGTGTAATTCTTTGATTGAATGGGTGCAGAATGATTCACGAAGTAACTGTTTGTTACATTGAATCGATTAATAATGTTACATGCTTTGACACTATGATTGCAGTATGTTTTAATGACTGAATGAATGCAGTTGGTTTCATTGAATGGAAGCATGACGTTGGTTTGTTTGAAAGAGTGTGTTCTGCTCGTGGCATTGATTGAATGGCAGGAGCTCTATTCTTTGAATTAAGACGTGCAGTGTAGTGCTTTGAATGATTGGGTGCAGTTTGATTCACGAAGTTACTGTTAGTTTGATTGAATCGATTAATGATGTTTGATTCATCCTCTCAATGAATGCAGTTTGATTTAATGATTGAATACATGCAGTTGGTTTTATTGAATGAGAGCCTGAAACTCGAGACATTGAATGAAAGAGAACAGCTATACACCTTGAATTGAAATTTGCAGTCTGTTTCATTGAGCGAATGCCTGAAGTTTGTTTCTTTGAAAGAGTACGTTCTGCTGCTGGCATGGAATGAATTGCAGGAGCTCTACGCTTTGAATTAAGATGTGCAGTGTAATTCTTTGATTGAATGGGTGCAGAATGATTCACGAAGTAACTGTTTGTTACATTGAATCGATTAATAATGTTACATGCATTGACACTATGATTGCAGCATGTTTTAATGATTGAATGAATGCAATTGGTTTCATTGAATGAAAGCATGACGTTGGTTTCTTTGAAAGAGTGTGTTATGCTAGTGGCACTGATTGAATGGCAGGTGCTCTATTCTTTGAATTAAGACGTGCAGTGTAGTGCTTTAAATGATTGGGTGCAGTTTGATTCACGAACTTACTGTTAGTTTGAATGAATCGATTAATGATGTTTGATTCATTGACTCAATGAATGCAGTTTGATTTCATGATGGAATACATGCAGTTGGTTTTATTGAATTAGAGTCTTAAGCTATAGCCATTGATGCAAAAGAACAGCTGTACACCTTGATTTGAAATTTGCAGTCTGTTTCATTGAATGAATGCATGAGGTTTGTTTCTTTGTAAGAGTACGTTCTGTTCGTGGAATGGAATGATTGGCAGGAGCTCTACTATTTGTATTAAGATGTACAGTGTATTACTTTGAATGAATGGGTGCAGAACGATTCGCGAAGTTACTGTTTGTTACATTGAATCGATTAAAAATGTTTAATGCACTGACACTATGAACGCAGTATGTTCTAATGTGTGAATGAATGCAGTTTGTTTCATTGAATGAAAGCATGAAGTTTGTTTCTTTGAAAGAGTGTGTTCTGCTCGTGGCACTGATTGAATGGCAGGAGCTCTATTCTTTGAATTAAGACGTGCAGTGTAGTACTTTGAATGATTGGAGGTAGTTTGATTCACGAAGTTACTGTTAGATTGATTGAATCGATTAATGATGTTTGATTCATCCTCTCAATGAATGCAGTTTGATTTAATGATTGAATACATGCAGTTGGTTTTATTGAATGAGAGCCTGAACTCGAGACATTGAATGAAAGAGAACAGCTATATACCTTGAATTGAAAATTGCAGTCTGTTTCATTGAACGAATGCCTGAAGTTTGTTTCTTTGAAAGAGTGCGTTCTGCTCGTGGCATGGAATGAATTGCAGGAGATTTACGCTTTGAATTAAGACGTGCAGTGTAATTCTTTGATTGAATGGGTGCAGAATGATTCACGAAGTAACTGTTTGTTACATTGAATCGATTAATAATGTTACATGCTTTGACACTATGATTGCAGTATGTTTTAATGATTGAATGAATGCAGTTGGTTTCATTGAATGGAAGCATGACGTTGGTTTCTTTGAAAGAGTGTGTTCTGCTCGTGGCATTGATTGAATGGCAGGAGCTCTATTCTTTGAATTAAGACGTGCAGTGTAGTGCTTTGAATGATTGGGTGCAGTTTGATTCACGAAGTTACTGTTAGTTTGATTGAATCGATTAATGATGTTTGATTCATCCTCTCAATGAATGCAGTTTGATTTAATGATTGAATACATGCAGTTGGTTTTATTGAATGAGAGCCTGAAGCTCGAGACATTGAATGAAAGAGAACAGCTATACGCCTTGAATTGAAATTTGCAGTCTGTTTCATTGAACGAATGCCTGAAGTTTGTTTCTTTGAAAGAGTGCGTTCTGCTCGTGGCATGGAATGAATTGCAGGAGCTCTACGCTTTGAATTAAGATGTGCAGTTTAATTCTTTGATTGAATGGGTGCAGAATGATTCACGAAGTAACTGTTTGTTACTTTGAATCGATTAATAATGTTACATGCATTGACACTATGATTGCAGTATGTTTTAATGATTGAATGAATGCAGTTGGTTTCATTGAATGAAAGCATGACGTTGGTTTCTTTGAAAGAGTGTGTTCTGCTAGTGGCACTGATTGAATGGCAGGAGCTCTATTCTTTGAATTAGGACGTGCAGTGTAGTGCTTTAAATGATTGGGTGCAGTTTGATTCACGAACTTACTGTACGTTTGAATGAATCGATTAATGATGTTTGATTCATTCACTCAATCAATGCAGTTTAATTTCATGATGGAATACATGCAGTTGGTTTTATTGAATTAGAGCTTTAAGCTATAGCCATTGATGCAAAAGAACAGCTGTACACCTTGAATTGAAATTTGCAGTCTGTTTCATTGAATGAATGCATGAAGTTTGTTTCTTTGTAAGAGTGCGTTCTGTTCGTGGAATGGAATGATTGGCAGGAGCTCTACTATTTGAATTAAGATGTACAGTGTATTACTTTGAATGAATGGGTGCAGAATGATTCACGAAGTTACTGTTTGTTACATTGAATCGATTAATAATGTTTAATGCACTTACAATATGAATGCCGTATGTTTCAATGTGTGAATGAATGCAGTTTGTTTCATTGAATGAAATCATGACGTTCGTTTCTTTGAAAGAGTGGGTTCTGCTCGTGGCACTGAATGAATGGCAGGAGCTCTATTCATTGAATTGAGACGTGCAGTGTAGTGCTTTGAATGATTGGGTGCAGTTTGATTCAGGAAGTTACTGTTAGTTTGATTGAATCGATTAATGATGGTCTCAATGAATGCAGTTTGATTTAATGATTGAATACATGCAGTTGGTTTTATTGAATGAGAGCCTTAAGCTCGAGACATTGAATGAAAGAGAACAGCTATACGCCTTGAACTGAAATTTGCAGTCTGTTTCATTGAACGAATGCCTGAAGTTTGTTTCTTTGAAAGAGTGCGTTCTGCTCGTGGCATGGAATGAACTGCAGGAGCTCTACGCTTTGAATTAAGACGTGCAGTGTAATTCTTTGATTGAATGGGTGCAGAATGATTCACGAAGTTACTGTTTGTTACATTGAATCGATTAATAATGTTACATGCATTGACACTATGATTGCAGTATGTTTTAATGATTGAATGAATGCAGTTGGTTTCATTGAATGAAAGCATGACGTTGGTTTCTTTGAAAGAGTGTGTTCTGCTAGTGGCACTGATTGAATGGCAGGAGCTCTATTCTTTGAATTAAGACGTGCAGTGTAGTGCTTTAAATGATTGGGTGCAGTTTGATTCACGAACTTACTGTTCGTTTGAATGAATCGATTAATGATGTTTGATTCATTGACTCAATGAATGCAGTTTGATTTCATGATGGAATACATGCAGTTGGTTTTATTGAATTAGAGCCTTAAGCTATAGCCATTGATGCAAAAGAACAGCTGTACACCTTGAATTGAAATTTGCAGTCTGTTTCATTGATTGAATGCATGAGGTTTGTTTCTTTGTAAGGCTACGTTCTGTTCGTGGAATGGAATGATTGGCAGGAGCTCTACTATTTGAATTAAGATGTACAGTGTATTACTTTGAATGAATGGGTGCAGAATGATTCGCGAAGTTACTGTTTGTTACATTGAATCGATTAAAAATGTTTAATGCACTGACACTATGAATGCAGTATGTTGTAATGTGTGAATGAATGCAGTTTGTTTCATTGAATGAAAGCATGAAGTTTCTTTCTTTGAAAGAGTGTGTTCTGGTCGTGGCGTTGAATGAATGGCAGGAGTTCTATTCTTTGAATTAAGACGTGTAGTGCTTTGAATGATTGGGTGCAGTTTGATTCACGAAGTTACTGTTAGTTTGATTGAATCGATTAATGATGTTTGATTCATGGTCTCAATGAATGCAGTTTGTTTTGATGATGGAATACATTCAGTTGGTTTTATTGAATGAGAGCCTTAAGCTCGAGACATTGAATGAAAGAGAACAGCTATACACCTTGAATTGAAATTTGCAGTCTGTTTCATTGAACGAATGCCTGAAGTTTGTTTCTTTGAAAGAGTACGTTCTGCTGCTGGCATGGAATGAATTGCAGGAGCTCTACGCTTTGAATTGAGATGTGCAGTGTAATTCTTTGATTGAATGGGTGCAGAATGATTCACGAAGTAACTGTTTGTTACATTGAATCGATTAATAATGTTACATGCATTGACACTATGATTGCAGTATGTTTTAATGATTGAATGAATGCAGTTGGTTTCATTGAATGAAACCATGACGTTGGTTTCTTTGAAAGAGTGTGTTCTGCTAGTGGCACTGATTGAATGGCAGGAGCTGTATTCTTTGAATTAAGACGTGCAGTGTAGTGCTTTAAATGATTGGGTGCAGTTTGATTCACGAACTTACTGTTAGTTTGATTGAATCGATTAATGATGTTTGATTCACGGTCTCAATGAATGCAGTTTGATTTAATGATGGAATACATGCAGTTGGTTTTATTGAATTAGAGCTTTAAGCTATAGCCATTGATGCAAAAGAACAGCTGTACACCTTGAATTGAAATTTCAGTCTGTTTCATTGAATGAATGAATGAAGTTTGTTTCTTTGTAAGAGTACGTTCTGTTCGTGGAATGGAATGATTGGCAGGAGCTCTACTCTTTGAATTAAGATGTACAGTGTATTACTTTGAATGAATGGGTGCACAATGATTCACGAAGTTACTGTTTGTTACATTGAATCGATTAAAAATGTTTAATGCACTGACACAATGAATGCAGTATGTTGTAATGTGTGAATGAATGCAGTTTGTTTCATTGAATGAAAGCATGAAGTTTGTTTCTTTGAAAGAGTGCGTTCTGCTCGTGGCATGGAATGAATTGCAGGAGCTCTACGCTTTGATTTAAGACGTGCAGTGTAATTCTTTGATTGAATGGGTGCAGAATGATTCACGAAGTAACTGTTTGTTACATTGAATCGAATAATAATGTTACATGCATTGAAACTATGATTGCAGTATATTTTAATGATTGAATGCAAACAGTTGGTTTCATTGAATGAAAGCATGACGTTGGTTTCTTTGAAAGAGTGTGTTCTGCTCTTGGCATTGAATGAATGGCAGGAGTTCTATTCATTGAATTGAGACGTGCAGTATAGTGCTTTAAATGATTGGGTGCAGTTTGATTCACGAAGTTACTGTTAGTTTGATTGAATCGATTAATGATGTTTGATTCATGGTCTCAATGAATGCAGTTTGATTTAATGATTGAATACATGCAGTTGGTTTTATTGAATGAGAGCCTGAAGCTCGAGACATTGAATGAAAGAGAACAGCTATACACCTTGAATTGAAATATGCAGTCTGTTTCATTGAACGAATGCCTGAAGTTTGTTTCTTTGAAAGAGTACGTTCTGCTCGTGGCATGGAATGAATTGCAGGAGCTCTACGCTTTGAATTAAGACGTGCAGTGTAATTCTTTGATTGAATGGGCGCAGAATGATTTATGAAGTAACTGTTTGTTACATTGAATCGATTAATAATGTTACATGCATTGACACTATGATTGCAGTATGTTTTAATGATTGAATGAATGCAGTTGGTTTCATTGAATGAAAGCATGACGTTGGTTTCTTTGAAAGAGTGTGTTCTGCTCGTGGCACTGATTGAATGGCAGGAGCTCTATTCTTTGAATTAAGACGTGCAGTGTAGTGCTTTAAATGATTGGGTGCAGTTTGATTCACGAACTTACTGTTAGTTTGATCGAATCGATTAATGATGTTTGATTCATCCTCTCAATGAATGCAGTTTGATTTAATGATTGAATACATGCAGTTGGTTTTATTGAATGAGAGCCTGAAGCTCGAGACATTGAATGAAAGAGAACAGCTATACACCTTGAATTGAAATTTGCAGTCTGTTTCATTGAACGAATGCCTGAAGTTTGTTTCTTTGAAAGAGTGCGTTCTGCTCGTGGCATGGAATGAATTGCAGGAGATCTACGCTTTGAATTAAGACGTGCAGTGTAATTCTTTGATTGAATGGGTGCAGAATGATTCACGAAGTAACTGTTTGTTACATTGAATCGATTAATAATGTTACATGCATTGACACTATGATTGCAGTATGTTTTAATGATTGAATGAATGCAGTTGGTTTCATTGAATGGAAGCATGACGTTGGTTTCTTTGAAGGAGTGTGTTCTGCTCGTGGCATTGATTGAATGGCAGTAGCTCTATTCTTTGAATTAAGACGTGCAGTGTAGTGCTTTGAATGATTGGGTGCAGTTTGATTCACGAAGTTACTGTTAGTTTGATTGAATCGATTAATGATGTTTGATTCATCCTCTCAATGAATGCAGTTTGATTTAATGATTGAATACATGCAGTTGGTTTTATTGAATGAGAGCCTGAAGCTCGAGACATTGAATGAAAGAGAACAGCAATACGCCTTGAATTGAAATTTGCAGTCTGTTTCATTGAACGAATGCCTGAAGTTTGTTTCTTTGAAAGAGTGCGTTCTGCTCGTGGCATGGAATGAATTGCAGGAGCTCTACGCTTTGAATTAAGATGTGCAGTGTAATTCTTTGATTGAATGGGTGCAGAATGATTCACGAAGTAACTGTTTGTTACTTTGAATCGATTAATAATGTTACATGCATTGACACTATGATTGCAGTATGTTTTAATCATTGAATGAATGCAGTTGGTTTCATTGAATGAAAGCATGACGTTGGTTTCTTTGAAAGAGTGTGTTCTGCTCGTGGCACTGATTGAATGGCAGGAGCTCTATTCTTTGAATTAAGACGTGCAGTGTAGTGCTTTAAATGATTGGGTGCAGTTTGATTCACGAACTTACTGTTCGTTTGAATGAATTGATTAATGATGTTTGATTCATTGACTCAATCAATGCAGTTTAATTTCATGATGGAATACATGCAGTTGGTTTTATTGAATTAGAGCTTTAAGCTACAGCCATTGATGCAAAAGAACAGCTGTAAACCTTGAATTGAAATTTGCAGTCTGTTTCATTGAATGAATGCATGAGGTTTGTTTCTTTGTAAGGCTACGTTCTGTTCGTGGAATGGAATGATTGGCAGGAGCTCTACTATTTGAATTAAGATGTACAGTGTATTACTTTGAATGAATGGGTGCAGAATGATTCGCGAAGTTACTGTTTGTTACATTGAATCGATTAATAATGTTTAATGCACTTACAATATGAATGCCGTATGTTTCAATGTGTGAATGAATGCAGTTTGTTTCATTGAATGAAATCATGACGTTCGTTTCTTTGAAAGAGTGGGTTCTGCTCGTGGCACTGAATGAATGGCAGGAGCTCTATTCATTGAATTGAGACGTGCAGTGTAGTGCTTTGAATGATTGGGTGCAGTTTGATTCAGGAAGTTACTGTTAGTTTGATTGAATCGATTAATGATGGTCTCAATGAATGCAGTTTGATTTAATGATTGAATACATGCAGTTGGTTTTATTGAATGAGAGCCTTAAGCTCGAGACATTGAATGAAAGAGAACAGCTATACGCCTTGAACTGAAATTTGCAGTCTGTTTCATTGAACGAATGCCTGAAGTTTGTTTCTTTGAAAGAGTGCGTTCTGCTCGTGGCATGGAATGAACTGCAGGAGCTCTACGCTTTGAATTAAGACGTGCAGTGTAATTCTTTGATTGAATGGGTGCAGAATGATTCACGAAGTTACTGTTTGTTACATTGAATCGATTAATAATGTTACATGCATTGACACTATGATTGCAGTATGTTTTAATGATTGAATGAATGCAGTTGGTTTCATTGAATGAAAGCATGACGTTGGTTTCTTTGAAAGAGTGTGTTCTGCTAGTGGCACTGATTGAATGGCAGGAGCTCTATTCTTTGAATTAAGACGTGCAGTGTAGTGCTTTAAATGATTGGGTGCAGTTTGATTCACGAACTTACTGTTCGTTTGAATGAATCGATTAATGATGTTTGATTCATTGACTCAATGAATGCAGTTTGATTTCATGATGGAATACATGCAGTTGGTTTTATTGAATTAGAGCCTTAAGCTATAGCCATTGATGCAAAAGAACAGCTGTACACCTTGAATTGAAATTTGCAGTCTGTTTCATTGATTGAATGCATGAGGTTTGTTTCTTTGTAAGGCTACGTTCTGTTCGTGGAATGGAATGATTGGCAGGAGCTCTACTATTTGAATTAAGATGTACAGTGTATTACTTTGAATGAATGGGTGCAGAATGATTCGCGAAGTTACTGTTTGTTACATTGAATCGATTAAAAATGTTTAATGCACTGACACTATGAATGCAGTATGTTGTAATGTGTGAATGAATGCAGTTTGTTTCATTGAATGAAAGCATGAAGTTTCTTTCTTTGAAAGAGTGTGTTCTGGTCGTGGCGTTGAATGAATGGCAGGAGTTCTATTCTTTGAATTAAGACGTGTAGTGCTTTGAATGATTGGGTGCAGTTTGATTCACGAAGTTACTGTTAGTTTGATTGAATCGATTAATGATGTTTGATTCATGGTCTCAATGAATGCAGTTTGTTTTGATGATGGAATACATTCAGTTGGTTTTATTGAATGAGAGCCTTAAGCTCGAGACATTGAATGAAAGAGAACAGCTATACACCTTGAATTGAAATTTGCAGTCTGTTTCATTGAACGAATGCCTGAAGTTTGTTTCTTTGAAAGAGTACGTTCTGCTGCTGGCATGGAATGAATTGCAGGAGCTCTACGCTTTGAATTGAGATGTGCAGTGTAATTCTTTGATTGAATGGGTGCAGAATGATTCACGAAGTAACTGTTTGTTACATTGAATCGATTAATAATGTTACATGCATTGACACTATGATTGCAGTATGTTTTAATGATTGAATGAATGCAGTTGGTTTCATTGAATGAAACCATGACGTTGGTTTCTTTGAAAGAGTGTGTTCTGCTAGTGGCACTGATTGAATGGCAGGAGCTGTATTCTTTGAATTAAGACGTGCAGTGTAGTGCTTTAAATGATTGGGTGCAGTTTGATTCACGAACTTACTGTTAGTTTGATTGAATCGATTAATGATGTTTGATTCACGGTCTCAATGAATGCAGTTTGATTTAATGATGGAATACATGCAGTTGGTTTTATTGAATTAGAGCTTTAAGCTATAGCCATTGATGCAAAAGAACAGCTGTACACCTTGAATTGAAATTTCAGTCTGTTTCATTGAATGAATGAATGAAGTTTGTTTCTTTGTAAGAGTACGTTCTGTTCGTGGAATGGAATGATTGGCAGGAGCTCTACTCTTTGAATTAAGATGTACAGTGTATTACTTTGAATGAATGGGTGCACAATGATTCACGAAGTTACTGTTTGTTACATTGAATCGATTAAAAATGTTTAATGCACTGACACAATGAATGCAGTATGTTGTAATGTGTGAATGAATGCAGTTTGTTTCATTGAATGAAAGCATGAAGTTTGTTTCTTTGAAAGAGTGCGTTCTGCTCGTGGCATGGAATGAATTGCAGGAGCTCTACGCTTTGATTTAAGACGTGCAGTGTAATTCTTTGATTGAATGGGTGCAGAATGATTCACGAAGTAACTGTTTGTTACATTGAATCGAATAATAATGTTACATGCATTGAAACTATGATTGCAGTATATTTTAATGATTGAATGCAAACAGTTGGTTTCATTGAATGAAAGCATGACGTTGGTTTCTTTGAAAGAGTGTGTTCTGCTCTTGGCATTGAATGAATGGCAGGAGTTCTATTCATTGAATTGAGACGTGCAGTATAGTGCTTTAAATGATTGGGTGCAGTTTGATTCACGAAGTTACTGTTAGTTTGATTGAATCGATTAATGATGTTTGATTCATGGTCTCAATGAATGCAGTTTGATTTAATGATTGAATACATGCAGTTGGTTTTATTGAATGAGAGCCTGAAGCTCGAGACATTGAATGAAAGAGAACAGCTATACACCTTGAATTGAAATATGCAGTCTGTTTCATTGAACGAATGCCTGAAGTTTGTTTCTTTGAAAGAGTACGTTCTGCTCGTGGCATGGAATGAATTGCAGGAGCTCTACGCTTTGAATTAAGACGTGCAGTGTAATTCTTTGATTGAATGGGCGCAGAATGATTTATGAAGTAACTGTTTGTTACATTGAATCGATTAATAATGTTACATGCATTGACACTATGATTGCAGTATGTTTTAATGATTGAATGAATGCAGTTGGTTTCATTGAATGAAAGCATGACGTTGGTTTCTTTGAAAGAGTGTGTTCTGCTCGTGGCACTGATTGAATGGCAGGAGCTCTATTCTTTGAATTAAGACGTGCAGTGTAGTGCTTTAAATGATTGGGTGCAGTTTGATTCACGAACTTACTGTTAGTTTGATCGAATCGATTAATGATGTTTGATTCATCCTCTCAATGAATGCAGTTTGATTTAATGATTGAATACATGCAGTTGGTTTTATTGAATGAGAGCCTGAAGCTCGAGACATTGAATGAAAGAGAACAGCTATACACCTTGAATTGAAATTTGCAGTCTGTTTCATTGAACGAATGCCTGAAGTTTGTTTCTTTGAAAGAGTGCGTTCTGCTCGTGGCATGGAATGAATTGCAGGAGATCTACGCTTTGAATTAAGACGTGCAGTGTAATTCTTTGATTGAATGGGTGCAGAATGATTCACGAAGTAACTGTTTGTTACATTGAATCGATTAATAATGTTACATGCATTGACACTATGATTGCAGTATGTTTTAATGATTGAATGAATGCAGTTGGTTTCATTGAATGGAAGCATGACGTTGGTTTCTTTGAAGGAGTGTGTTCTGCTCGTGGCATTGATTGAATGGCAGTAGCTCTATTCTTTGAATTAAGACGTGCAGTGTAGTGCTTTGAATGATTGGGTGCAGTTTGATTCACGAAGTTACTGTTAGTTTGATTGAATCGATTAATGATGTTTGATTCATCCTCTCAATGAATGCAGTTTGATTTAATGATTGAATACATGCAGTTGGTTTTATTGAATGAGAGCCTGAAGCTCGAGACATTGAATGAAAGAGAACAGCAATACGCCTTGAATTGAAATTTGCAGTCTGTTTCATTGAACGAATGCCTGAAGTTTGTTTCTTTGAAAGAGTGCGTTCTGCTCGTGGCATGGAATGAATTGCAGGAGCTCTACGCTTTGAATTAAGATGTGCAGTGTAATTCTTTGATTGAATGGGTGCAGAATGATTCACGAAGTAACTGTTTGTTACTTTGAATCGATTAATAATGTTACATGCATTGACACTATGATTGCAGTATGTTTTAATCATTGAATGAATGCAGTTGGTTTCATTGAATGAAAGCATGACGTTGGTTTCTTTGAAAGAGTGTGTTCTGCTCGTGGCACTGATTGAATGGCAGGAGCTCTATTCTTTGAATTAAGACGTGCAGTGTAGTGCTTTAAATGATTGGGTGCAGTTTGATTCACGAACTTACTGTTCGTTTGAATGAATTGATTAATGATGTTTGATTCATTGACTCAATCAATGCAGTTTAATTTCATGATGGAATACATGCAGTTGGTTTTATTGAATTAGAGCTTTAAGCTACAGCCATTGATGCAAAAGAACAGCTGTAAACCTTGAATTGAAATTTGCAGTCTGTTTCATTGAATGAATGCATGAAGTTTGTTTCTTTGTAAGAGTGCGTTCTGTTCGTGGAATGGAATGATTGGCAGGAGCTCTACTATTTGAATTAAGATGTACAGTGGATTACTTTGAATGAATGGGTGCAGAATGATTCACGAAGTTACTGTTTGTTACAATGAATCGATTAATAATGTTTAATGCACTTACAATATGAATGCAGTATGTTTCAATGTGTGAATGAATGCAGTTGGTTTCATTGAATGAAATCATGACGTTTGTTTCTTTGAAAGAGTGTGTTCTGCTCGTGGCACTGAATGAATGGCAGGAGCTCTATTCATTGAATTGAGACGTGCAGTGTAGTGCTTTGAATGATTGGGTGCAGTTTGATTCACGAAGTTACTGTTAGTTTGATTGAATCGATTAATGATGGTCTCAATGAATGCAGTTTGATTTAATGATTGAATACATGCAGTTGGTTTTATTGAATGAGAGCCTTAAGCTCGAGACATTGAATGAAAGAGAACAGCTATACGCCTTGAATTGAAATTTGCAGTCTGTTACATTGAACGAATGCCTGAAGTTTGTTTCTTTGAAAGAGTGCGTTCTGCTCGTGGCATGGAATGAACTGCAGGAGCTCTACGCTTTGAATTAAGACGTGCAGTGTAATTCTTTGATTGAATGGGTGCAGAATGATTCACGAAGTTACTGTTTGTTACATTGAATCGATTAATAATGTTACATGCATTGACACTATGATTGCAGTATGTTTTAATGATTGAATGAATGCAGTTTGTTTCATTGAATGAAAGCATGAAGTTTGTTTCTTTGAAAGAGTGTGTTCTGCTCGTGGCACTGATTGAATGGCAGGAGCTCTATTCTTTGAATTAAGACGTGCAGTGTAGTACTTTGAATGATTGGAGGTAGTTTGATTCACGAAGTTACTGTTAGATTGATTGAATCGATTAATGATGTTTGATTCATCCTCTCAATGAATGCAGTTTGATTTAATGATTGAATACATGCAGTTGGTTTTATTGAATGAGAGCCTGAAGCTCGAGACATTGATGCAAAAGAACAGCTGTACACCTTGAATTGAAATTTGCAGTCTGTTTCATTGAATGAATGCATGAGGTTTGTTTCTTTGTAAGGCTACGTTCTGTTCGTGGAATGGAATGATTGGCAGGAGCTCTACTATTTGAATTAAGATGTACAGTGTATTACTTTGAATGAATGGGTGCAGAATGATTCGCGAAGTTACTGTTTGTTACATTGAATCGATTAAAAATGTTTAATGCACTGACACTATGAATGCAGTATGTTCTAATGTGTGAATGAATGCAGTTTGTTTCATTGAATGAAAGCATGAAGTTTCTTTCTTTGAAAGTGTGTGTTCTGGTCGTAACGTTGAATGAATGGCAGGAGTTCTATTCTTTGAATTAAGAAGTGCAGTGTAGTGCTTTGAATGATTGGGTGCAGTTTGATTCACGAAGTTACTGTTAGTTTGATTGAATCGATTAATGATGTTTGATTCATGGTCTCAATGAATGCAGTTTGATTTGATGATGGAATACATTCAGTTGGTTTTATTGAATGAGAGCCTTAAGCTCGAGACATTGAATGAGAGAGAACAGCTATACACCTTGAATTGAAATTTGCAGTCTGTTTCATTGAACGAATGCCTGAAGTTTGTTTCTTTGAAAGAGTACGTTCTGCTGGTGGCATGGAATGAATTGCAGGAGCTCTACGCTTTGAATTAAGATGTGCAGTGTAATTCTTTGATTGAATGGGTGCAGAATGATTCACGAAGTAACTGTTTGTTACATTGAATCGATTAATAATGTTACATGCATTGACACTATGATTGCAGTATGTTTTAATGATTGAATGAATGCAGTTGGTTTCATTGAATGAGAGCCTTAAGCTCGAGACATTGAATGAAAGAGAACAGCTATACGCTTTGAACTGAAATTTGCAGTCTGTTTCATTGAACGAATGCCTGAAGTTTGTTTCTTTGAAAGAGTGCGTTCTGCTCGTGGCATGGAATGAACTGCAGGAGCTCTACGCTTTGAATTAAGACGTGCAGTGTAATTCTTTGATTGAATGGGTGCAGAATGATTCACGAAGTTACTGTTTGTTACATTGAATCGATTAATAATGTTACATGCATTGACACTATGATTGCAGTATGTTTTAATGATTGAATGAATGCAGTTGGTTTCATTGAATGAAAGCATGACGTTGGTTTCTTTGAAAGAGTGTGTTCTGCTAGTGGCACTGATTGAATGGCAGGAGCTCTATTCTTTGAATTAAGACGTGCAGTGTAGTGCTTTAAATGATTGGGTGCAGTTTGATTCACGAACTTACTGTTCGTTTGAATGAATCGATTAATGATGTTTGATTCATTGACTCAATGAATGCAGTTTGATTTCATGATGGAATACATGCAGTTGGTTTTATTGAATTAGAGCCTTAAGCTATAGCCATTGATGCAAAAGAACAGCTGTACACCTTGAATTGAAATTTGCAGTCTGTTTCATTGATTGAATGCATGAGGTTTGTTTCTTTGTAAGGCTACGTTCTGTTCGTGGAATGGAATGATTGGCAGGAGCTCTACTATTTGAATTAAGATGTACAGTGTATTACTTTGAATGAATGGGTGCAGAATGATTCGCGAAGTTACTGTTTGTTACATTGAATCGATTAAAAATGTTTAATGCACTGACACTATGAATGCAGTATGTTGTAATGTGTGAATGAATGCAGTTTGTTTCATTGAATGAAAGCATGAAGTTTCTTTCTTTGAAAGTGTGTGTTCTGGTCGTGGCGTTGAATGAATGGCAGGAGTTCTATTCTTTGAATTAAGACGTGCAGTGTAGTGCTTTGAATGATTGGAGGTAGTTTGATTCACGAAGTTACTGTTAGTTTGATTGAATCGATTAATGATGTTTGATTCATGGTCTCAATGAATGCAGTTTGTTTTGATGATGGAATACATTCAGTTGGTTTTATTGAATGAGAGCCTTAAGCTCGAGACATTGAATGAAAGAGAACAGCTATACACCTTGAATTGAAATTTGCAGTCTGTTTCATTGAACGAATGCCTGAAGTTTGTTTCTTTGAAAGAGTACGTTCTGCTGCTGGCATGGAATGAATTGCAGGAGCTCTACGCTTTGAATTAAGATGTGCAGTGTAATTCTTTGATTGAATGGGTGCAGAATGATTCACGAAGTAACTGTTTGTTACATTGAATCGATTAATAATGTTACATGCATTGACACTATGATTGCAGTATGTTTTAATGATTGAATGAATGCAGTTGGTTTCATTGAATGAAACCATGACGTTGGTTTCTTTGAAAGAGTGTGTTCTGCTAGTGGCACTGATTGAATGGCAGGAGCTGTATTCTTTGAATTAAGACGTGCAGTGTAGTGCTTTAAATGATTGGGTGCAGTTTGATTCACGAAGTTACTGTTAGTTTGATTGAATCGATTAATGATGTTTGATTCACGGTCTCAATGAATGCAGTTTGATTTAATGATGGAATACATGCAGTTGGTTTTATTGAATTAGAGCTTTAAGCTATAGCCATTGATGCAAAAGAACAGCTGTACACCTTGAATTGAAATTTCAGTCTGTTTCATTGAATGAATGAATGAAGTTTGTTTCTTTGTAAGAGTACGTTCTGTTCGTGGAATGGAATGATTGGCAGGAGCTCTACTCTTTGAATTAAGATGTACAGTGTATTACTTTGAATGAATGGGTGCACAATGATTCACGAAGTTACTGTTTGTTACATTGAATCGATTAAAAATGTTTAATGCACTGACACTATGAATGCAGTATGTTGTAATGTGTGAATGAATGCAGTTTGTTTCATTGAATGAAAGCATGAAGTTTGTTTCTTTGAAAGAGTGCGTTCTGCTCGTGGCATGGAATGAATTGCAGGACCTCTACGCTTTGATTTAAGACGTGCAGTGTAATTCTTTGATTGAATGGGTGCAGAATGATTCACGAAGTAACTGTTTGTTACATTGAATCGAATAATAATGTTACATGCATTGACACTATGATTGCAGTATATTTTAATGATTGAATGCAAACAGTTGGTTTCATTGAATGAAAGCATGACGTTGGTTTCTTTGAAAGAGTGTGTTCTGCTCGTGGCACTGATTGAATGGCAGGAGCTCTATTCTTTGAATTAAGACGTGCAGTGTAGTGCTTTGAATGATTGGGTGCAGTTTGATTCACGAAGTTACTGTTAGTTTGATTGAATCGATTAATGATGTTTGATTCATCCTCTCAATGAATGCAGTTTGATTTAATGATTGAATACATGCAGTTGGTTTTATTGAATGAGAGCCTGAAGCTCGAGACATTGAATGAAAGAGAACAGCTATACGCCTTGAATTGAAATTTGCAGTCTGTTTCATTGAACGAATGCCTGAAGTTTGTTTCTTTGAAAGAGTGCGTTCTGCTCGTGGCATGGAATGAATTGCAGGAGCTCTACGCTTTGAATTAAGATGTGCAGTGTAATTCTTTGATTGAATGGGTGCAGAATGATTCACGAAGTAACTGTTTGTTACTTTGAATCGATTAATAATGTTACATGCATTGACACTATGATTGCAGTATGTTTTAATCATTGAATGAATGCAGTTGGTTTCATTGAATGAAAGCATGACGTTGGTTTCTTTGAAAGAGTGTGTTCTGCTCGTGGCACTGATTGAATGGCAGGAGCTCTATTCTTTGAATTAAGACGTGCAGTGTAGTGCTTTAAATGATTGGGTGCAGTTTGATTCACGAACTTACTGTACGTTTGAATGAATTGATTAATGATGTTTGATTCATTGACTCAATCAATGCAGTTTAATTTCATGATGGAATACATGCAGTTGGTTTTATTGAATTAGAGCTTTAAGCTATAGCCATTGATGCAAAAGAACAGCTGTAAACCTTGAATTGAAATTTGCAGTCTGTTTCATTGAATGAATGCATGAAGTTTGTTTCTTTGTAAGAGTGCGTTCTGTTCGTGGAATGGAATGATTGGCAGGAGCTCTACTATTTGAATTAAGATGTACAGTGTATTACTTTGAATGAATGGGTGCAGAATGATTCACGAAGTTACTGTTTGTTACATTGAATCGATTAATAATGTTTAATGCACTTACAATATGAATGCAGTATGTTTCAATGTGTGAGTGAATGCAGTTGGTTTCATTGAATGAAATCATGACGTTTGTTTCTTTGAAAGAGTGTGTTCTGCTCGTGGCACTGAATGAATGGCAGGAGCTCTATTCATTGAATTGAGACGTGCAGTGTAGTGCTTTGAATGATTGGGTGCAGTTTGATTCAGGAAGTTACTGTTAGTTTGATTGAATCGATTAATGATGGTCTCAATGAATGCAGTTTGATTTAATGATTGAATACATGCAGTTGGTTTTATTGAATGAGAGCCTTAAGCTCGAGACATTAAATGAAAGAGAACAGCTATACGCCTTGAATTGAAATTTGCAGTCTGTTACATTGAACGAATGCCTGAAGTTTGTTTCTTTGAAAGAGTGCGTTCTGCTCGTGGCATGGAATGAACTGCAGGAGCTCTACGCTTTGAATTAAGACGTGCAGTGTAATTCTTTGATTGAATGGGTGCAGAATGATTCACGAAGTTACTGTTTGTTACATTGAATCGATTAATAATGTTACATGCATTGACACTATGATTGCAGTATGTTTTAATGATTGAATGAATGCAGTTGGTTTCATTGAATGAAAGCATGACGTTGGTTTCTTTGAAAGAGTGTGTTCTGCTAGTGGCACTGATTGAATGGCAGGAGCTGTATTCTTTGAATTAAGACGTGCAGTGTAGTGCTTTAAATGATTGGGTGCAGTTTGATTCACGAACTTACTGTTCGTTTGAATGAATCGATTAATGATGTTTGATTCATTGACTCAATGAATGCAGTTTGATTTCATGATGGAATACATGCAGTTGGTTTTATTGAATTAGAGCCTTAAGCTATAGCCATTGATGCAAAAGAACAGCTGTACACCTTGAATTGAAATTTGCAGTCTGTTTCATTGAATGAATGCATGAGGTTTGTTTCTTTGTAAGGCTACGTTCTGTTCGTGGAATGGAATGATTGGCAGGAGCTCTACTATTTGAATTAAGATGTACAGTGTATTACTTTGAATGAATGGGTGCAGAATGATTCGCGAAGTTACTGTTTGTTACATTGAATCGATTAAAAATGTTTAATGCACTGACACTATGAATGCAGTATGTTCTAATGTGTGAATGAATGCAGTTTGTTTCATTGAATGAAAGCATGAAGTTTCTTTCTTTGAAAGTGTGTGTTCTGGTCGTGGCGTTGAATGAATGGCAGGAGTTCTATTCTTTGAATTAAGAAGTGCAGTGTAGTGCTTTGAAAGATTGGGTGCAGTTTGATTCACGAAGTTACTGTTAGTTTGATTGAATCGATTAATGATGTTTGATTCATGGTCTCAATGAATGCAGTTTGATTTGATGATGGAATACATTCAGTTGGTTTTATTGAATGAGAGCCTTAAGCTCGAGACATTGAATGAGAGAGAACAGCTATACACCTTGAATTGAAATTTGCAGTCTGTTTCATTGAACGAATGCCTGAAGTTTGTTTCTTTGAAAGAGTACGTTCTGCTGGTGGCATGGAATGAATTGCAGGAGCTCTACGCTTTGAATTAAGATGTGCAGCGTAATTCTTTGATTGAATGGGTGCAGAATGATTCACGAAGTAACTGTTTGTTACATTGAATCGATTAATAATGTTACATGCATTGACACTATGATTGCAGTATGTTTTAATGATTGAATGAATGCAGTTGGTTTCATTGAATGAAACCATGACGTTGGTTTCTTTGAAAGAGTGTGTTCTGCTAGTGGCACTGATTGAATGGCAGGAGCTGTATTCTTTGAATTAAGACGTGCAGTGTAGTGCTTTAAATGATTGGGTGCAGTTTGATTCACGAACTTACTGTTAGTTTGATTGAATCGATTAATGATGTTTGATTCACGGTCTCAATGAATGCAGTTTGATTTAATGATGGAATACATGCAGTTGGTTTTATTGAATTAGAGCTTTAAGCTATAGCCATTGATGCAAAAGAACAGCTGTACACCTTGAATTGAAATTTGCAGTCTGTTTCATTGAATGAATGAATGAAGTTTGTTTCTTTGTAAGAGTACGTTCTGTTCGTGGAATGGAATGATTGGCAGGAGCTCTACTCTTTGAATTAAGATGTACAGTGTATTACTTTGAATGAATGGGTGCACAATGATTCACGAAGTTACTGTTTGTTACATTGAATCGATTAAAAATGTTTAATGCACTGACACTATGAATGCAGTATGTTGTAATGTGTGAATGAATGCAGTTTGTTTCATTGAATGAAAGCATGAAGTTTGTTTCTTTGAAAGAGTGTGTTCTGCTCGTGGCACTGATTGAATGGCAGGAGCTCTATTCTTTGAATTAAGACGTGCAGTGTAGTACTTTGAATGATTGGAGGTAGTTTGATTCACGAAGTTACTGTTAGATTGATTGAATCGATTAATGATGTTTGATTCATCCTCTCAATGAATGCAGTTTGATTTAATGATTGAATACATGCAGTTGGTTTTATTGAATGAGAGCCTGAAGCTCGAGACATTGAATGAAAGAGAACAGCTATACACCTTGAATTGAAATGTGCAGTCTGTTTCATTGAACGAATGCCTGAAGTTTGTTTCTTTGAAAGAGTGCGTTCTGCTCGTGGCATGGTATGAATTGCAGGAGCTCTACGCTTTGATTTAAGACGTGCAGTGTAATTCTTTGATTGAATGGGTGCAGAATGATTCACGAAGTAACTGTTTGTTACATTGAATCGATTAATAATGTTACATGCATTGACACTATGATTGCAGTATATTTTAATGATTGAATGCAAACAGTTGGTTTCATTGAATGAAAGCATGATGTTGGTTTCTTTGAAAGAGTGTGTTCTGCTCTTGGCATTGAATGAATGGCAGGAATTCTATTCATTGAATTGAGACGTGCAGTATAGTGCTTTAAATGATTGGGTGCAGTTTGATTCACGAAGTTACTGTTAGTTTGATTGAATCGATTAATGATGTTTGATTCATGGTCTCAATGAATGCAGTTTGATTTAATGATTGAATACATGCAGTTGGTTTTATTGAATGAGAGCCTTAAGCTCCAGACATTGAATGAAAGAGAACAGCTATACACCTTGAATTGAAATATGCAGTCTGTTTCATTGAACGAATGCCTGAAGTTTGTTTCTTTGAAAGAGTACGTTCTGCTCGTGGCATGGAATGAATTGCAGGAGCTCTACGCTTTGAATTAAGACGTGCAGTGTAATTCTTTGATTGAATGGGCGCAGAATGATTTATGAAGTAACTGTTTGTTACATTGAATCGATTAATAATGTTACATGCATTGACACTATGATTGCAGTATGTTTTAAAGATTGAATGAATGCAGTTGGTTTCATTGAATGAAAGCATGACGTTGGTTTCTTTGAAAGAGTGTGATCTGCTAGTGGCACTGATTGAATGGCAGGAGCTCTATTCTTTGAATTAAGACGTGCAGTGTAGTGCTTTAAATGATTGGGTGCAGTTTGATTCACGAAGTTACTGTTAGTTTGATTGAATCGATTAAAGATGTTTGATTCAATGTCTCAATGAATGCAGTTTGATTTAATGATTGAATACATGCAGTTGGTTTTATTGACTGAGAGCCTTAAGCTCGAGACATTGAATGAAAGAGAACAGCTATACACCTTGAATTGAAATATGCAGTCTGTTTCATTGAACGAATGCCTGAAGTTTGTTTCTTTGAAAGAGTACGTTCTGCTCGTGGCATGGAATGAATTGCAGGAGCTCTACGCTTTGAATTAAGATGTGCAGTGTAATTCTTTGATTGAATGGGTGCAGAATGATTCACAAAGTAACTGTTTGTGACATTGAATCGATTAATAATGTTACATGCATTGACACTATGATTGCAGTATGTTTTAATGATTGAATGAATGCAGTTGGTTTCATTGAATGAAAGCATGACGTTGGTTTCTTTGAAAGAGTGTGTTCTGCTAGTGGCACTGATTGAATGGCAGGAGCTGTATTCTTTGAATTAAGACGTGCAGTGTAGTGCTTTAAATGATTGGGTGCAGTTTGATTCACGAAGGTACTGTTAGTTTGATTGAATCGATGAATGATGTTTGATTCATTGACTCAATGAATGCAGTTTGATTTAATGATGGAATACATGCAGTTTGTTTTATTGAATGAGAGCCTGAAGCTCAAGACATTGAATGAAAGAGAACAGCTATACACCTTGAATTGAAATTTGCAACCTGTTGCATTGAACGAACGCCTGAAGTTTGTTTCTTTGAAAGAGTACGTTCTGCTCGTGACATGGAATGAATTGCAGGAGATTTACGCTTTGAGTAAAGATATTCAATGTAATTCCTTGATGAATGGGTGCAGAATGATTCACGAAGTAACTGTTTGTTACATTGAATCGATTCAAAATGTTTAATGCACTGACATTATGAATGCAGTATGTTCTAATTTGTGAATGAATGCAGTTTGTTTCATTGAATGAAAGCATGAAGTTTGTTTCTTTGAAAGAGTGTGTTCTGCTCGTGGCACTGATTGAATGGCAGGAGCTCTATTCTTTGAATTAAGACGTGCAGTGTAGTACTTTGAATGATTGGAGGTAGTTTGATTCACGAAGTTACTGTTAGATTGATTGAATCGATTAATGATGTTTGATTCATCCTCTCAATGAATGCAGTTTAATTTTATGATTGAATACATGCAGTTGGTTTTTGTTGAATGAGGGCCTGAAGCTCGAGACATTGAATGAAAGAGAACAGCTATACACCTTGAATTGAAATTTGCAGTCTGTTTCATTGAACGAATGCCTGAAGTTTGTTTCTTTGAAAGAGTGCGATCTGCTCGTGGAATGGAATGAATTGCAGGAGCTCTACGCTTTGAATTAAGACGTGCAGTGTAATTCTTTGATTGAATGGGTGCAGAATGATTCACGAAGTAACTGTTTGTTACATTGAATCGATTAATAATGTTACATGCATTGACACTATGATTGCAGTATGTTTTAATGATTGAATGAATGTAGTTGGTTTCATTGAATGAAAGCATGACGTTGGATTCTTTGAAAGAGTGTTTTCTGCTCGTGGCACTGATTGAATGGCAGGATCTCTATTCTTTGAATTAAGACGTGCAGTGTAGTGCTTTAAATGATTGGGTGCAGTTTGATTCACGAACTTACTGTTCGTTTCAATGAATCGATTAAGGATATTTGATTCATTGACTAAATGATTGCAGTTTGATTTCAAGATGGAATACATGCAGTTGGTTTTATTGAATTAGAGCCTTAAGCTATATCCATTGATGCAAAAGAACAGCTGTACACCTTGAATTGAAATTTGCAGTCTGTTTCATTGAATGAATTCATGAAGTTTGTTTCTTTGTAAGCGTGCGTTCTGTTCGTGGAATGGAATGATTGGCAGGAGCTCTACTATTTGAATTAAGATGTACAGTGTATTACTTTGAATGAATGGGTGCAGAATGATTCACGAAGTTACTGTTTGTTACATTGAATCGATTAAAAATGTTTAATGCACTGACACTATGAATGCAGTATGTTTTAATGTGTGAATGAATGCAGTTGGTTTCATTGAATGAAATCATGACGTTTGTTTCTTTGAAAGAGTGGGTTCTGCTCGTGGCACTGAATGAATGGCAGGAGCTCTATTCATTGAATTGAGACGTGCAGTGTAGTACTTTGAATGATTGGGTGCAGTTTGATTCAGGATGTTACTGTTAGTTTGATTGAATCGATTAATGATGGTCTCAATGAATGCAGTTTGATTTAATGATTGAATACATGCAGTTGGTTTTATTGAATGAGAGCCTTAAGCTCGAGACATTGAATGAAAGAGAACAGCTATACACCTTGAATTGAAATTTGCAGTCTGTTTGATTGAACGAATGCCTGAAGTTTGTTTCCTTGAAAGAGTGCATTCTGCTCGTGGCATGGATGAATTGCAGGAGTTCTTTTCTTTGAATTAAGACCTGCAGTGTTGTGCTTTGAGTGATCGGGTGCAGTTTGATTCACGAAGTTACAATTAGTTTGATTGAATCGATTAATGATGTTTGATTCATTGACTCAATGAATGCAGTTTGATTTAATGAATGAATACATGCAGTTGGTTTTATTGAATGAGAGCCTGAAGCTCGAGACATTGAATGAAAGAGACAGCTATACACCTTGAATTGAAATTTGCAGCCTGTTGCATTGAACGAACGCCTGAAGTTAGTTTCTTTGAAAGAGTGCGTTCTGCTCGTGACATAGAATGAATTGCAGGAGATCTAGGCTTTGAATTAAGATATGCAGTGTAATTCTTTGATTGAATGGGTGCAGAATGATTCACGAAGTAACTGTTTGTGACATTGAATCGATTCAAAATGTTTAATGCACTGACACTATGAATGCAGTATGTCCTAATGTGTGAATGAATGCAGTTTGTTTCATTGAATGAAAGCATGAAGTTTGTTTCTTTGAAAGAGTGTTTTCTGCTCGTGGCACTGATTGAATGGTAGGAGCTCTATTCCTTGAATTAAGACGTGCAGTGTAGTACTTTGAATGATTGGAGGTAGTTTGATTCACGAAGTTACTGTTGGATTGATTGAATCGATTAATGATGTTTGATTCATCCTTTCAATGAATGCAGTTTGATTTAATGAATGAATACATGCAGTTGGTTTTATTGAATGAGAGCCTGAAGCTCGAGTAATTGAAGGGAAGAGAACAGCTATACACCTTGAATTGAAATTTACAGTCTGGTTCATTGAACGAATGCCTGAAGTTTGTTTCTTTGAAAGAGTGCGTTCTGTTCGTGGAATGGAATGATTGGCAGGAGCTCTACTCTTTGACTTAAGATGTACAGTGTATTCCTTTGAATGAATGGGTACACAATGATGCACGAAGTAACTGTTTGTTACATTGAATCGATTAACTATGTTTAATGCACTGACACTATGAATGCACTATGTTCTAATGTGTGAATGAATGCAGTTTGTTTCATTGAATGAAAGCATGAAGTTTGTTTCTTTGAAAGAGTGTGTTCTGCTCGTGGCACTGATTGAATGGCAGGAGCTCTATTCTTTGAATTACGACGTGCAGTGTAGTACTTTGAATGATTGGAGGTAGTTTGATTCACGAACTTACTGTTAGTTTGATTGAATCGATTAATGATGTTTGATTCATTGACTCAATGAATGCAGTCTGATTTAATGAATGAATACATGCAGTTGGTTTTATTGAATGAGAGCCTGAAGCTCGAGACATTGAATGAAAGAGAACAGCTATACCCCTTGAATTGAAATTTGCAGCCTGTTGCTTTGAACGAACGCCTGAAGTATGTTTCTTTGAAAGAGTGCGTTCTGCTCGTGACATGGAATGAATTGCAGGAGATCTACGCTTTGAGTTAAGATATGCAGTGTAATTCTTTGATTGATTGGGTGCAGAATGATGCACGAAGTAACTGTTTTTTACATTGAATCGATTCATAATGTTGAATGCACTGACACTTGTTAGATTCTTTGAAACAATGTGTTGTGCTCGTGCCATTGAATGAATGGCAGGAGCTCTGTTTGAATTAAGACGTGCAGTGTAGTGCTTTGAATGATTGGGTGCAATTTGATTCACGAAGTTACTGTTAGTTTGATTGAATCGATTAATGATGTTTGATTCATTGACTCAATGAATGCAGTTTGATTTAATGATGGAATACATGCAGTTGGTTTTACTGAATTAGAGCCTTAAGCTCTCGCCATTGATGCAAAAGAACAGCTATACACCTTGAATTGAAATTTGCAGTCTGTTTCATTGAATGAATGCATGAAGTTTGTTTCTTTTTAAGAATGCGTTCTGTTCGTGGAATGGAATGATTGGCAGGAGCTCTACTCATTGAATTAAGATGACTAGTGTATTTCTTTGAATGAATGGGTGAAGAATGATACACGAAGTAACTGTTTGTAACATTGAATCGATTAAAAATGTTTAATGCACTGACACTATGAATGCAGTATGTTCTAATGTGTGAATGAATGCAGTTTGTTTCATTGAATGAAAGCATGAAGTTTGTTTCTTTGAAAGAGTGTGTTCTGCTCGTGGCACTGATTGAATGGCAGGAGCTCTATTCTTTGAATTAAGACGTGCAGTGTAGTACTTTGAATGATTGGAGGTAGTTTGATTCACGAAGTTACTGTTAGATTGATTGAATGGATTAATGATGTTTGATACATCCTCTCAATGAATGCAGTTTGATTTAATGATTGAATACATGCAGTTGGTTTTATTGAATGAGAGCCTGAAGCTCCAGACATTGAAGGAAAGCGAACAGCTTGAATTGAAATTTGCAGCCTGTTGCATTGAACGAACGCCTGAAGTTTGTTTCTTTGAAAGAGTGCCTTCTGCTCGTGACAGGGAATGAATTGTAGGAGCTCTACGCTTTGAATTAAGATGTGCAGTGTAATTCTTTGATTGAATGGGTGCAGAATGATTCACGAAGTAACTGTTTGTTACATTGAATCGATTAATAATGTTAAATGCATTGACACTATGATTGCAGTACGTTTTAATGATTGAATGAATGCAGTTTGTTTCATTGAATGAAAGCATGAAGTTTCTTTGTTTGAAAGTGTGTGTTCTGGTCGTGGCATTGAATGAATGGCAGGAGTTCTATTCATTGAATTGAGACGTGCAGTGTAGTGCTTTGAATGATTGGGTGCAGTTTGATTTACGAAGTTACTGTTAGTTTGATTGAATCGATTAATGATGTTTGATTCATGGTCTCAATGAATATAGTTTGATTTAATGATTGAATACATGCAGTTGGTTTTATTGAATGAGAGCCTTAAGCTCGAGACATTGAATGAAAGAGAACAGCTATACACCTTGAATTGAAATATGCAGTCTGTTTCATTGAACGAATGCCTGAAGTTTGTTTCTTTGAAAGAGTACGTTCTGCTCGTGGCATGGAATGAATTGCAGGAGCTCTACGCTTTGAATTAAGATGTGCAGTGTAATTCTTTGATTGAATGGGTGCAGAATGATTCACGAAGTAACTGTTTGTTACATTGAATCGATTAATAATGTTACATGCATGACACTATGATTGCAGTATGTTTTAATGATTGAATGAATGCAGTTGGTTTCATTGAATGAAAGCTTGACGTTGGTTTCTTTGAAAGAGTGTGTTCTGCTAGTGGCACTGATTGAATGGCAGGAGCTCTATTCTTTGAATTAAGACGTGCAGTGTAGTGCTTTAAATGATTGGGTGCAGTTTGATTCACGAAGTTACTGTTAGTTTGATTGAATCGATTAATGATGTTTGATTCATGGTCTCAATGAATGCAGTTTGATTTGATGATGGAATACATTCAGTTGGTTTTATTGAATGAGAGCCTTAAGCTCGAGACATTGAATGAGAGAGAACAGCTATACACCTTGAATTGAAATTTGCAGTCTGTTTCATTGAACGAATGCCTGAAGTTTGTTTCTTTGAAAGAGTACGTTCTGCTGGTGGCATGGAATGAATTGCAGGAGCTCTACGCTTTGAATTAAGATGTGCAGTGTAATTCTTTGATTGAATGGGTGCAGAATGATTCACGAAGTAACTGTTTGTGACATTGAATCGATTCAAAATGTTTAATGCACTGACACTATGAATGCAGTATGTTGTAATGTGTGAATGAATGCAGTTTGTTTCATTGAATGAAAGCATGAAGTTTGTTTCTTTGAAAGAGTGTGTTCTGCTCGTGGCACTGATTGAATGGCAGGAGCTCTATTCTTTGAATTAAGACGTGCAGAGTAGTGCTTTAAATGATTGGGTGCAGTTTGATTCACGAAGTTACTGTTAGTTTGATTGAATCGATTAAAGATGTTTGATTCATTGACTCAATGAATGCAGTTTGATTTAATGATGGAATACATGCAGTTTGTTTTATTGAATGAGAGCCTGAAGCTCAAGACATTGAATGAAAGAGAACAGCTATACACCTTGAATTGAAATTTGCAACCTGTTGCATTGAACGAACGCCTGAAGTTTGTTTCTTTGAAAGAGTACGTTCTGCTCGTGACATGGAATGAATTGCAGGAGATCTACGCTTTGAGTAAAGATATTCAATGTAATTCCTTGATGAATGGGTGCAGAATGATTCACGAAGTAACTGTTTGTTACATTGAATCGATTCAAAATGTTTAATGCACTGACATTATGAATGCAGTATGTTCTAATTTGTGAATGAATGCAGTTTGTTTCATTGAATGAAAGCATGAAGTTTGTTTCTTTGAAAGAGTGTGTTCTGCTCGTGGCACTGATTGAATGGCAGGAGCTCTATTCTTTGAATTAAGACGTGCAGTGTAGTACTTTGAATGATTGGAGGTAGTTTGATTCACGAAGTTACTGTTAGATTGATTGAATCGATTATTGATGTTTGATTCATCCTCTCAATGAATGCAGTTTGATTTAATGATGGAATACATGCAGTTTGTTTTATTGAATGAGAGCCTGAAGCTCAAGACATTGAATGAAAGAGAACAGCTATACACCTTGAATTGAAATTTGCAACCTGTTGCATTGAACGAATGCCTGAAGTTTGTTTCTTTGAAAGAGTACGTTCTGCTGGTGGCATGGAATGAATTGCAGGAGCTCTACGCTTTGAATTAAGATGTGCAGTGTAATTCTTTGATTGAATGGGTGCAGAATGATTCACGAAGTAACTGTTTGTTACATTGAATCGATTAATAATGTTACATGCATTGACACTATGATTGCAGTATGTTTTAATGATTGAATGAATGCAGTTGGTTTCATTGAATGAAACCATGACGTTGGTTTCTTTGAAAGAGTGTGTTCTGCTAGTGGCACTGATTGAATGGCAGGAGCTGTATTCTTTGAATTAAGACGTGCAGTGTAGTGCTTTAAATGATTGGGTGCAGTTTGATTCACGAACTTACTGTTAGTTTGATTGAATCGATTAATGATGTTTGATTCACGGTCTCAATGAATGCAGTTTGATTTAATGATGGAATACATGCAGTTGGTTTTATTGAATGAGAGCTTTAAGCTATAGCCATTGATGCAAAAGAACAGCTGTACACCTTGAATTGAAATTTGCAGTCTGTTTCATTGAATGAATGAATGAAGCTGGTTTCTTTGTAAGAGTACGTTCTGTTCGTGGAATGGAATGATTGGCAGGAGCTCTACTCTTTGAATTAAGATGTACAGTGTATTACTTTGAATGAATGGGTGCACAATGATTCACGAAGTTACTGTTTGTTACATTGAATCGATTAAAAATGTTTAATGCACTGACACTATGAATGCAGTATGTTGTAATGTGTGAATGAATGCAGTTTGTTTCATTGAATGAAAGCATGAAGTTTGTTTCTTTGAAAGAGTGTGTTCTGCTCGTGGCACTGATTGAATGGCAGGAGCTCTATTCTTTGAATTAAGACGTGCAGAGTAGTGCTTTAAATGATTGGGTGCAGTTTGATTCACGAAGTTACTGTTAGTTTGATTGAATCGATTAAAGATGTTTGATTCATTGACTCAATGAATGCAGTTTGATTTAATGATGGAATACATGCAGTTTGTTTTATTGAATGAGAGCCTGAAGCTCAAGACCTTGAATGAAAGAGAACAGCTATACACCTTGAATTGAAATTTGCAACCTGTTGCATTGAACGAACGCCTGAAGTTTGTTTCTTTGAAAGAGTACGTTCTGCTCGTGACATGGAATGAATTGCAGGAGATCTACGCTTTGAGTAAAGATATTCAATGTAATTCCTTGATGAATGGGTGCAGAATGATTCACGAAGTAACTGTTTGTTACATTGAATCGATTCAAAATGTTTAATGCACTGACATTATGAATGCAGTATGTTCTAATTTGTGAATGAATGCAGTTTGTTTCATTGAATGAAAGCATGAAGTTTGTTTCTTTGAAAGAGTGTGTTCTGCTCGTGGCACTGATTGAATGGCAGGAGCTCTATTCTTTGAATTAAGACGTGCAGTGTAGTACTTTGAATGATTGGAGGTAGTTTGATTCACGAAGTTACTGTTAGATTGATTGAATCGATTATTGATGTTTGATTCATCCTCTCAATGAATGCAGTTTAATTTTATGATTGAATACATGCAGTTGGTTTTTGTTGAATGAGAGCCTGAAGCTCGAGACATTGAATAAAAGAGAACAGCTATACACCTTGAATTGAAATTTGCAGTCTGTTTCATTGAACGAATGCCTGAAGTTTGTTTCTTTGAAAGAGTGCGATCTGCTCGTGGCATGGAATGAATTGCAGGAGCTCTACGCTTTGAATTAAGACGTGCAGTGTAATTCTTTGATTGAATGGGTGCAGAATGATTCACGAAGTAACTGTTTGTTACATTGAATCGATTAATAATGTTACATGCATTGACACTATGATTGCAGTATGTTTTAATGATTGAATGAATGTAGTTGGTTTCATTGAATGAAAGCATGACGTTGGTTTCTTTGAAAGAGTGTGTTCTGCTCGTGGCACTGATTGAATGGCAGGATCTCTATTCTTTGAATTAAGACGTGCAGTGTAGTGCTTTAAATGATTGGGTGCAGTTTGATTCACGAACTTACTGTTCGTTTGAATGAATCGATTAATGATATTTGATTCATTGACTAAATGAATGCAGTTTGATTTCAAGATGGAATACATGCAGTTGGTTTTATTGAATTAGAGCCTTAAGCTATATCCATTGATGCAAAAGAACAGCTGTACACCTTGAATTGAAATTTGCAGTCTGTTTCATTGAATGAATTCATGAAGTTTGTTTCTTTGTAAGCGTGCGTTCTGTTCGTGGAATGGAATGATTGGCAGGAGCTCGACTATTTGAATTAAGATGTACAGTGTATTACTTTGAATGAATGGGTGCAGAATGATTCACGAAGTTACTGTTTGTTACATTGAATCGATTAAAAATGTTTAATGCACTGACACTATGAATGCAGTATGTTTTAATGTGTGAATGAATGCAGTTGGTTTCATTGAATGAAATCATGACGTTTGTTTCTTTGAAAGAGTGGGTTCTGCTCGTGGCACTGAATGAATGGCAGGAGCTCTATTCATTGAATTGAGACGTGCAGTGTAGTGCTTTGAATGATTGGGTGCAGTTTGATTCAGGATGTTACTGTTAGTTTGATTGAATCGATTAATGATGGTCTCAATGAATGCAGTTTGATTTAATGATTGAATACATGCAGTTGGTTTTATTGAATGAGAGCCTTAAGCTCGAGACATTGAATGAAAGAGAACAGCTATACACCTTGAATTGAAATATGCAGTCTGTTTCATTGAACGAATGCCTGAAGTTTGTTTCTTTGAAAGAGTACGTTCTGCTCGTGGCATGGAATGAATTGCAGGAGCTCTACGCTTTGAATTAAGATGTGCAGTGTAATTCTTTGATTGAATGGGTGCAGAATGATTCACAAAGTAACTGTTTGTGACATTGAATCGATTAATAATGTTACATGCATTGACACTATGATTGCAGTATGTTTTAATGATTGAATGAATGCAGTTGGTTTCATTGAATGAAAGCATGACGTTGGTTTCTTTGAAAGAGTGTGTTCTGCTAGTGGCACTGATTGAATGGCAGGAGCTGTATTCTTTGAATTAAGACGTGCAGTGTAGTGCTTTAAATGATTGGGTGCAGTTTGATTCACGAAGGTACTGTTAGTTTGATTGAATCTATGAATGATGTTTGATTCATTGACTCAATGAATGCAGTTTGATTTAATGATGGAATACATGCAGTTTGTTTTATTGAATGAGAGCCTGAAGCTCAAGACATTGAATGAAAGAGAACAGCTATACACCTTGAATTGAAATTTGCAACCTGTTGCATTGAACGAACGCCTGAAGTTTGTTTCTTTGAAAGAGTACGTTCTGCTCGTGACATGGAATGAATTGCAGGAGATCTACGCTTTGAGTAAAGATATTCAATGTAATTCCTTGATGAATGGGTGCAGAATGATTCACGAAGTAACTGTTTGTTACATTGAATCGATTCAAAATGTTTAATGCACTGACATTATGAATGCAGTATGTTCTAATTTGTGAATGAATGCAGTTTGTTTCAGTGAATGAAAGCATGAAGTTTGTTTCTTTGAAAGAGTGTGTTCTGCTCGTGGCACTGATTGAATGGCAGGAGCTCTATTCTTTGAATTAAGACGTGCAGTGTAGTACTTTGAATGATTGGAGGTAGTTTGATTCACGAAGTTACTGTTAGATTGATTGAATCGATTAATGATGTTTGATTCATCCTCTCAATGAATGCAGTTTAATTTTATGATTGAATACATGCAGTTGGTTTTTGTTGAATGAGAGCCTGAAGCTCGAGACATTGAATGAAAGAGAACAGCTATACACCTTGAATTGAAATTTGCAGTCTGTTTCATTGAACGAATGCCTGAAGTTTGTTTCTTTGAAAGAGTGCGATCTGCTCGTGGAATGGAATGAATTGCAGGAGCTCTACGCTTTGAATTAAGACGTGCAGTGTAATTCTTTGATTGAATGGGTGCAGAATGATTCACGAAGTAACTGTTTGTTACATTGAATCGATTAATAATGTTACATGCATTGACACTATGATTGCAGTATGTTTTAATGATTGAATGAATGTAGTTGGTTTCATTGAATGAAAGCATGACGTTGGATTCTTTGAAAGAGTGTGTTCTGCTCGTGGCACTGATTGAATGGCAGGATCTCTATTCTTTGAATTAAGACGTGCAGTGTAGTGCTTTAAATGATTGGGTGCAGTTTGATTCACGAACTTACTGTTCGTTTCAATGAATCGATTAAGGATATTTGATTCATTGACTAAATGAATGCAGTTTGATTTCAAGATGGAATACATGCAGTTGGTTTTATTGAATTAGAGCCTTAAGCTATATCCATTGATGCAAAAGAACAGCTGTACACCTTGAATTGAAATTTGCAGTCTGTTTCATTGAATGAATTCATGAAGTTTGTTTCTTTGTAAGCGTGCGTTCTGTTCGTGGAATGGAATGATTGGCAGGAGCTCTACTATTTGAATTAAGATGTACAGTGTATTACTTTGAATGAATGGGTGCAGAATGATTCACGAAGTTACTGTTTGTTACATTGAATCGATTAAAAATGTTTAATGCACTGACACTATGAATGCAGTATGTTTTAATGTGTGAATGAATGCAGTTGGTTTCATTGAATGAAATAATGACGTTTGTTTCTTTGAAAGAGTGGGTTCTGCTCGTGGCACTGAATGAATGGCAGGAGCTCTATTCATTGAATTGAGACGTGCAGTGTAGTACTTTGAATGATTGGGTGCAGTTTGATTCAGGATGTTACTGTTAGTTTGATTGAATCGATTAATGATGGTCTCAATGAATGCAGTTTGATTTAATGATTGAATACATGCAGTTGGTTTTATTGAATGAGAGCCTTAAGCTCGAGACATTGAATGAAAGAGAACAGCTATACACCTTGAATTGAAATTTGCAGTCTGTTTCATTGAACGAATGCCTGAAGTTTGTTTCCTTGAAAGAGTGCATTCTGCTCGTGGCATGGATGAATTGCAGGAGTTCTTTTCTTTGAATTAAGACCTGCAGTGTTGTGCTTTGAGTGATCGGGTGCAGTTTGATTCACGAAGTTACAATTAGTTTGATTGAATCGATTAATGATGTTTGATTCATTGACTCAATGAATGCAGTTTGATTTAATGAATGAATACATGCAGTTGGTTTTATTGAATGAGAGCCTGAAGCTCGAGACATTGAATGAAAGAGACAGCTATACACCTTGAATTGAAATTTGCAGCCTGTTGCATTGAACGAACGCCTGAAGTTAGTTTCTTTGAAAGAGTGCGTTCTGCTCGTGACATAGAATGAATTGCAGGAGATCTAGGCTTTGAATTACGATATGCAGTGTAATTCTTTGATTGAATGGGTGCAGAATGATTCACGAAGTAACTGTTTGTGACATTGAATCGATTCAAAATGTTTAATGCACTGACACTATGAATGCAGTATGTCCTAATGTGTGAATGAATGCAGTTTGTTTCATTGAATGAAAGCATGAAGTTTGTTTCTTTGAAAGAGTGTTTTCTGCTCGTGGCACTGATTGAATGGTAGGAGCTCTATTCCTTGAATTAAGACGTGCAGTGTAGTACTTTGAATGATTGGAGGTAGTTTGATTCACGAAGTTACTGTTGGATTGATTGAATCGATTAATGATGTTTGATTCATCCTTTCAATGAATGCAGTTTGATTTAATGAATGAATACATGCAGTTGGTTTTATTGAATGAGAGCCTGAAGCTCGAGTAATTGAAGGGAAGAGAACAGCTATACACCTTGAATTGAAATTTACAGTCTGGTTCATTGAACGAATGCCTGAAGTTTGTTTCTTTGAAAGAGTGCGTTCTGTTCGTGGAATGGAATGATTGGCAGGAGCTCTACTCTTTGACTTAAGATGTACAGTGTATTCCTTTGAATGAATGGGTACACAATGATGCACGAAGTTACTGTTTGTTACATTGAATCGATTAACTATGTTTAATGCACTGACACTATGAATGCACTATGTTCTAATGTGTGAATGAATGCAGTTTGTTTCATTGAATGAAAGCATGAAGTTTGTTTCTTTGAAAGAGTGTGTTCTGCTCGTGGCACTGATTGAATGGCAGGAGCTCTATTCTTTGAATTACGACGTGCAGTCTAGTACTTTGAATGATTGGAGGTAGTTTGATTCACGAACTTACTGTTAGTTTGATTGAATCGATTAATGATGTTTGATTCATTGACTCAATGAATGCAGTCTGATTTAATGAATGAATACATGCAGTTGGTTTTATTGAATGAGAGCCTGAAGCTCGAGACATTGAATGAAAGAGAACAGCTATACCCCTTGAATTGAAATTTGCAGCCTGTTGCTTTGAACGAACGCCTGAAGTATGTTTCTTTGAAAGAGTGCGTTCTGCTCGTGACATGGAATGAATTGCAGGAGATCTACGCTTTGAGTTAAGATATGCAGTGTAATTCTTTGATTGATTGGGTGCAGAATGATGCACGAAGTAACTGTTTTTTACATTGAATCGATTCATAATGTTGAATGCACTGACACTTGTTAGATTCTTTGAAACAATGTGTTGTGCTCGTGCCATTGAATGAATGGCAGGAGCTCTGTTTGAATTAAGACGTGCAGTGTAGTGCTTTGAATGATTGGGTGCAATTTGATTCACGAAGTTACTGTTAGTTTGATTGAATCGATTAATGATGTTTGATTCATTGACTCAATGAATGCAGTTTGATTTAATGATGGAATACATGCAGTTGGTTTTACTGAATTAGAGCCTTAAGCTCTCGCCATTGATGCAAAAGAACAGCTATACACCTTGAATTGAAATTTGCAGTCTGTTTCATTGAATGAATGCATGAAGTTTGTTTCTTTTTAAGAATGCGTTCTGTTCGTGGAATGGAATGATTGGCAGGAGCTCTACTCATTGAATTAAGATGACTAGTGTATTTCTTTGAATGAATGGGTGAAGAATGATACACGAAGTAACTGTTTGTAACATTGAATCGATTAAAAATGTTTAATGCACTGACACTATGAATGCAGTATGTTCTAATGTGTGAATGAATGCAGTTTGTTTCATTGAATGAAAGCATGAAGTTTGTTTCTTTGAAAGAGTGTGTTCTGCTCGTGGCACTGATTGAATGGCAGGAGCTCTATTCTTTGAATTAAGACGTGCAGTGTAGTACTTTGAATGATTGGAGGTAGTTTGATTCACGAAGTTACTGTTAGATTGATTGAATGGATTAATGATGTTTGATACATCCTCTCAATGAATGCAGTTTGATTTAATGATTGAATACATGCAGTTGGTTTTATTGAATGAGAGCCTGAAGCTCCAGACATTGAAGGAAAGCGAACAGCTTGAATTGAAATTTGCAGCCTGTTGCATTGAACGAACTCCTGAAGTTTGTTTCTTTGAAAGAGTGCCTTCTGCTCGTGACAGGGAATGAATTGTAGGAGCTCTACGCTTTGAATTAAGATGTGCAGTGTAATTCTTTGATTGAATGGGTGCAGAATGATTCACGAAGTAACTGTTTGTTACATTGAATCGATTAATAATGTTAAATGCATTGACACTATGATTGCAGTACGTTTTAATGATTGAATGAATGCAGTTTGTTTCATTGAATGAAAGCATGAAGTTTCTTTGTTTGAAAGTGTGTGTTCTGGTCGTGGCATTGAATGAATGGCAGGAGTTCTATTCATTGAATTGAGACGTGCAGTGTAGTGCTTTGAATGATTGGGTGCAGTTTGATTTACGAAGTTACTGTTAGTTTGATTGAATCGATTAATGATGTTTGATTCATGGTCTCAATGAATATAGTTTGATTTAATGATTGAATACATGCAGTTGGTTTTATTGAATGAGAGCCTTAAGCTCGAGACATTGAATGAAAGAGAACAGCTATACACCTTGAATTGAAATATGCAGTCTGTTTCATTGAACGAATGCCTGAAGTTTGTTTCTTTGAAAGAGTACGTTCTGCTCGTGGCATGGAATGAATTGCAGGAGCTCTACGCTTTGAATTAAGATGTGCAGTGTAATTCTTTGATTGAATGGGTGCAGAATGATTCACGAAGTAACTGTTTGTTACATTGAATCGATTAATAATGTTACATGCATGACACTATGATTGCAGTATGTTTTAATGATTGAATGAATGCAGTTGGTTTCATTGAATGAAAGCTTGACGTTGGTTTCTTTGAAAGAGTGTGTTCTGCTAGTGGCACTGATTGAATGGCAGGAGCTCTATTCTTTGAATTAAGACGTGCAGTGTAGTGCTTTAAATGATTGGGTGCAGTTTGATTCACGAAGTTACTGTTAGTTTGATTGAATCGATTAATGATGTTTGATTCATGGTCTCAATGAATGCAGTTTGATTTGATGATGGAATACATTCAGTTGGTTTTATTGAATGAGAGCCTTAAGCTCGAGACATTGAATGAGAGAGAACAGCTATACACCTTGAATTGAAATTTGCAGTCTGTTTCATTGAACGAATGCCTGAAGTTTGTTTCTTTGAAAGAGTACGTTCTGCTGGTGGCATGGAATGAATTGCAGGAGCTCTACGCTTTGAATTAAGATGTGCAGTGTAATTCTTTGATTGAATGGGTGCAGAATGATTCACGAAGTAACTGTTTGTTACATTGAATCGATTAATAATGTTACATGCATTGACACTATGATTGCAGTATGTTTTAATGATTGAATGAATGCAGTTGGTTTCATTGAATGAAACCATGACGTTGGTTTCTTTGAAAGAGTGTGTTCTGCTAGTGGCACTGATTGAATGGCAGGAGCTGTATTCTTTGAATTAAGACGTGCAGTGTAGTGCTTTAAATGATTGGGTGCAGTTTGATTCACGAACTTACTGTTAGTTTGATTGAATCGATTAATGATGTTTGATTCACGGTCTCAATGAATGCAGTTTGATTTAATGATGGAATACATGCAGTTGGTTTTATTGAATAAGAGCTTTAAGCTATAGCCATTGATGCAAAAGAACAGCTGTACACCTTGAATTGAAATTTGCAGTCTGTTTCATTGAATGAATGAATGAAGCTGGTTTCTTTGTAAGAGTACGTTCTGTTCGTGGAATGGAATGATTGGCAGGAGCTCTACTCTTTGAATTAAGATGTACAGTGTATTACTTTGAATGAATGGGTGCACAATGATTCACGAAGTTACTGTTTGTTACATTGAATCGATTAAAAATGTTTAATGCACTGACACTATGAATGCAGTATGTTGTAATGTGTGAATGAATGCAGTTTGTTTCATTGAATGAAAGCATGAAGTTTGTTTCTTTGAAAGAGTGTGTTCTGCTCGTGGCACTGATTGAATGGCAGGAGCTCTATTCTTTGAATTAAGACGTGCAGAGTAGTGCTTTAAATGATTGGGTGCAGTTTGATTCACGAAGTTACTGTTAGTTTGATTGAATCGATTAAAGATGTTTGATTCATTGACTCAATGAATGCAGTTTGATTTAATGATGGAATACATGCAGTTTGTTTTATTGAATGAGAGCCTGAAGCTCAAGACATTGAATGAAAGAGAACAGCTATACACCTTGAATTGAAATTTGCAACCTGTTGCATTGAACGAACGCCTGAAGTTTGTTTCTTTGAAAGAGTACGTTCTGCTCGTGACATGGAATGAATTGCAGGAGATCTACGCTTTGAGTAAAGATATTCAATGTAATTCCTTGATGAATGGGTGCAGAATGATTCACGAAGTAACTGTTTGTTACATTGAATCGATTCAAAATGTTTAATGCACTGACATTATGAATGCAGTATGTTCTAATTTGTGAATGAATGCAGTTTGTTTCATTGAATGAAAGCATGAAGTTTGTTTCTTTGAAAGAGTGTGTTCTGCTCGTGGCACTGATTGAATGGCAGGAGCTCTATTCTTTGAATTAAGACGTGCAGTGTAGTACTTTGAATGATTGGAGGTAGTTTGATTCACGAAGTTACTGTTAGATTGATTGAATCGATTATTGATGTTTGATTCATCCTCTCAATGAATGCAGTTTAATTTTATGATTGAATACATGCAGTTGGTTTTTGTTGAATGAGAGCCTGAAGCTCGAGACATTGAATGAAAGAGAACAGCTATACACCTTGAATTGAAATTTGCAGTCTGTTTCATTGAACGAATGCCTGAAGTTTGTTTCTTTGAAAGAGTGCGATCTGCTCGTGGCATGGAATGAATTGCAGGAGCTCTACGCTTTGAATTAAGACGTGCAGTGTAATTCTTTGATTGAATGGGTGCAGAATGATTCACGAAGTAACTGTTTGTTACATTGAATCGATTAATAATGTTACATGCATTGACACTATGATTGCAGTATGTTTTAATGATTGAATGAATGTAGTTGGTTTCATTGAATGAAAGCATGACGTTGGTTTCTTTGAAAGAGTGGGTTTTGCTCGTGGCACTGAATGAATGGCAGGAGCTCTATTCATTGAATTGAGACGTGCAGTGTAGTGCTTTGAATGATTGGGTGCAGTTTGATTCAGGATGTTACTGTTAGTTTGATTGAATCGATTAATGATGGTCTCAATGAATGCAGTTTGATTTAATGATTGAATACATGCAGTTGGTTTTATTGAATGAGAGCCTTAAGCTCGAGACATTGAATGAAAGAGAACAGCTATACACCTTGAATTGAAATTTGCAGTCTGTTTCATTGAACGAATGCCTGAAGTTTGTTTCCTTGAAAGAGTGCATTCTGCTCGTGGCATGGATGTATTGCAGGAGTTCTTTTCTTTGAATTAAGACCTGCAGTGTTGTGCTTTGAGTGATCGGGTGCAGTTTGATTCACGAAGTTACAATTAGTTTGATTGAATCGATTAATGATGTTTGATTCATTGACTCAATGAATGCAGTTTGATTTAATGAATGAATACATGCAGTTGGTTTTATTGAATGAGAGCCTGAAGCTCGAGACATTGAATGAAAGAGACAGCTATACACCTTGAATTGAAATTTGCAGCCTGTTGCATTGAACGAACGCCTGAAGTTAGTTTCTTTGAAAGAGTGCGTTCTGCTCGTGACATAGAATGAATTGCAGGAGATCTAGGCTTTGAATTAAGATATGCAGTGTAATTCTTTGATTGAATGGGTGCAGAATGATTCAGGAAGTAACTGTTTGTGACATTGAATCGATTCAAAATGTTTAATGCACTGACACTATGAATGCAGTATGTCCTAATGTGTGAATGAATGCAGTTTGTTTCATTGAATGAAAGCATGAACTTTGTTTCTTTGAAAGAGTGTTTTCTGCTCGTGGCACTGATTGAATGGCAGGAGCTCTATTCCTTGAATTAAGACGTGCAGTGTAGTACTTTGAATGATTGGAGGTAGTTTGATTCACGAAGTTACTGTTGGATTGATTGAATCGATTAATGATGTTTGATTCATCCTTTCAATGAATGCAGTTTGATTTAATGAATGAATACATGCAGTTGGTTTTATTGAATGAGAGCCTGAAGCTCGAGTAATTGAAGGGAAGAGAACAGCTATACACCTTGAATTGAAATTTACAGTCTGGTTCATTGAACGAATGCCTGAAGTTTGTTTCTTTGAAAGAGTGCGTTCTGTTCGTGGAATGGAATGATTGGCAGGAGCTCTACTCTTTGACTTAAGATGTACAGTGTATTCCTTTGAATGAATGGGTACACAATGATGCACGAAGTAACTGTTTGTTACATTGAATCGATTAACTATGTTTAATGCACTGACACTATGAATGCACTATGTTCTAATGTGTGAATGAATGCAGTTTGTTTCATTGAATGAAAGCATGAAGTTTGTTTCTTTGAAAGAGTGTGTTCTGCTCGTGGCACTGATTGAATGGCAGGAGCTCTATTCTTTGAATTACGACGTGCAGTGTAGTACTTTGAATGATTGGAGGTAGTTTGATTCACGAACTTACTGTTAGTTTGATTGAATCGATTAATGATGTTTGATTCATTGACTCAATGAATGCAGTCTGATTTAATGAATGAATACATGCAGTTGGTTTTATTGAATGAGAGCCTGAAGCTCGAGACATTGAATGAAAGAGAACAGCTATACCCCTTGAATTGAAATTTGCAGCCTGTTGCTTTGAACGAACGCCTGAAGTATGTTTCTTTGAAAGAGTGCGTTCTGCTCGTGACATGGAATGAATTGCAGGAGATCTACGCTTTGAGTTAAGATATGCAGTGTAATTCTTTGATTGATTGGGTGCAGAATGATGCACGAAGTAACTGTTTTTTACATTGAATCGATTCATAATGTTGAATGCACTGACACTTGTTAGATTCTTTGAAACAATGTGTTGTGCTCGTGCCATTGAATGAATGGCAGGAGCTCTGTTTGAATTAAGACGTGCAGTGTAGTGCTTTGAATGATTGGGTGCAATTTGATTCACGAAGTTACTGTTAGTTTGATTGAATCGATTAATGATGTTTGATTCATTGACTCAATGAATGCAGTTTGATTTAATGATGGAATACATGCAGTTGGTTTTACTGAATTAGAGCCTTAAGCTCTCGCCATTGATGCAAAAGAACAGCTATACACCTTGAATTGAAATTTGCAGTCTGTTTCATTGAATGAATGCATGAAGTTTGTTTCTTTTTAAGAATGCGTTCTGTTCGTGGAATGGAATGATTGGCAGGAGCTCTACTCATTGAATTAAGATGAATAGTGTATTTCTTTGAATGAATGGGTGAAGAATGATACACGAAGTAACTGTTTGTAACATTGAATCGATTAAAAATGTTTAATGCACTGACACTATGAATGCAGTATGTTCTAATGTGTGAATGAATGCAGTTTGTTTCATTGAATGAAAGCATGAAGTTTGTTTCTTTGAAAGAGTGTGTTCTGCTCGTGGCACTGATTGAATGGCAGGAGCTCTATTCTTTGAATTAAGACGTGCAGTGTAGTACTTTGAATGATTGGAGGTAGTTTGATTCACGAAGTTACTGTTAGATTGATTGAATGGATTAATGATGTTTGATACATCCTCTCAATGAATGCAGTTTGATTTAATGATTGAATACATGCAGTTGGTTTTATTGAATGAGAGCCTGAAGCTCCAGACATTGAAGGAAAGCGAACAGCTTGAATTGAAATTTGCAGCCTGTTGCATTGAACGAACGCCTGAAGTTTGTTTCTTTGAAAGAGTGCCTTCTGCTCGTGACAGGGAATGAATTGCAGGAGCTCTACGCTTTGAATTAAGATGTGCAGTGTAATTCTTTGATTGAATGGGTGCAGAATGATTCACGAAGTAACTGTTTGTTACATTGAATCGATTAATAATGTTAAATGCATTGACACTATGATTGCAGTACGTTTTAATGATTGAATGAATGCAGTTTGTTTCATTGAATGAAAGCATGAAGTTTCTTTGTTTGAAAGTGTGTGTTCTGGTCGTGGCATTGAATGAATGGCAGGAGTTCTATTCATTGAATTGAGACGTGCAGTGTAGTGCTTTGAATGATTGGGTGCAGTTTGATTTACGAAGTTACTGTTAGTTTGATTGAATCGATTAATGATGTTTGATTCATGGTCTCAATGAATATAGTTTGATTTAATGATTGAATACATGCAGTTGGTTTTATTGAATGAGAGCCTTAAGCTCGAGACATTGAATGAAAGAGAACAGCTATACACCTTGAATTGAAATTTGCAGTCTGTTTCATTGAACGAATGCCTGAAGTTTGTTTCTTTGAAAGAGTACGTTCTGCTCGTGGCATGGAATGAATTGCAGGAGCTCTACGCTTTGAATTAAGATGTGCAGTGTAATTCTTTGATTGAATGGGTGCAGAATGATTCACGAAGTAACTGTTTGTTACATTGAATCGATTAATGATGTTACATGCATTGACACTATGATTGCAGTATGTTTTAATGATTGAATGAATGCAGTTGGTTTCATTGAATGAAAGCTTGACGTTGGTTTCTTTGAAAGAGTGTGTTCTGCTAGTGGCACTGATTGAATGGCAGGAGCTCTATTCTTTGAATTAAGACGTGCAGTGTAGTGCTTTAAATGATTGGGTGCAGTTTGATTCACGAAGTTACTGTTAGTTTGATTGAATCGATTAATGATGTTTGATTCATTGACTCAATGAATGCAGTTTGATTTAATGATGGAATACATGCAGTTGGTTTTATTGAATGAGGGCCTGAAGCTCGAGACATTGAATGAAAGAGATCAGCTATACACCTTGAATTGAAATTTGCAGTCTGTTTCATTGAACGAACGCCTGAAGTTTGTTTCTTTGAAAGAGTACGTTCTGCTCGTGACATGGAATGAATTGCAGGAGATCTACGCTTTGAGTAAAGATATTCAATGTAATTCCTTGATGAATGGGTGCAGAATGATTCACGAAGTAACTGTTTGTTACATTGAATCGATTCAAAATGTTTAATGCACTGACATTATGAATGCAGTATGTTCTAATTTGTGAATGAATGCAGTTTGTTTCATTGAATGAAAGCATGAAGTTTGTTTCTTTGAAAGAGTGTGTTCTGCTCGTGGCACTGATTGAATGGCAGGAGCTCTATTCTTTGAATTAAGACGTGCAGTGTAGTACTTTGAATGATTGGAGGTAGTTTGATTCACGAAGTTACTGTTAGATTGATTGAATCGATTAATGATGTTTGATTCATCCTCTCAATGAATGCAGTTTAATTTTATGATTGAATACATGCAGTTGGTTTTTGTTGAATGAGAGCCTGAAGCTCGAGACATTGAATGAAAGAGAACAGCTATACACCTTGAATTGAAATTTGCAGTCTGTTTCATTGAACGAATGCCTGAAGTTTGTTTCTTTGAAAGAGTGCGATCTGCTCGTGGCATGGAATGAATTGCAGGAGCTCTACGCTTTGAATTAAGACGTGCAGTGTAATTCTTTGATTGAATGGGTGCAGAATGATTCACGAAGTAACTGTTTGTTACATTGAATCGATTAATAATGTTACATGCATTGACACTATGATTGCAGTATGTTTTAATGATTGAATGAATGTAGTTGGTTTCTTTGAATGAAAGCATGACGTTGGTTTCTTTGAAAGAGTGTGTTCTGCTCGTGGCACTGATTGAATGGCAGGATCTCTATTCTTTGAATTAAGACGTGCAGTGTAGTGCTTTAAATGATTGGGTGCAGTTTGATTCACGAACTTACTGTTCGTTTGAATGAATCGATTAATGATATTTGATTCATTGACTAAATGAATGCAGTTTGATTTCAAGATGGAATACATGCAGTTGGTTTTATTGAATTAGAGCCTTAAGCTATATCCATTGATGCAAAAGAACAGCTGTACACCTTGAATTGAAATTTGCAGTCTGTTTCATTGAATGAATTCATGAAGTTTGTTTCTTTGTAAGCGTGCGTTCTGTTCGTGGAATGGAATGATTGGCAGGAGCTCTACTATTTGAATTAAGATGTACAGTGTATTACTTTGAATGAATGGGTGCAGAATGATTCACGAAGTTACTGTTTGTTACATTGAATCGATTAAAAATGTTTAATGCACTGACACTATGAATGCAGTATGTTTTAATGTGTGAATGAATGCAGTTGGTTTCATTGAATGAAATCATGACGTTTGTTTCTTTGAAAGAGTGGGTTCTGCTCGTGGCACTGAATGAATGGCAGGAGCTCTATTCATTGAATTGAGACGTGCAGTGTAGTGCTTTGAATGATTGGGTGCAGTTTGATTCAGGATGTTACTGTTAGTTTGATTGAATCGATTAATGATGGTCTCAATGAATGCAGTTTGATTTAATGATTGAATACATGCAGTTGGTTTTATTGAATGAGAGCCTTAAGCTCGAGACATTGAATGAAAGAGAACAGCTATACACCTTGAATTGAAATTTGCAGTCTGTTTCATTGAACGAATGCCTGAAGTTTGTTTCCTTGAAAGAGTGCGTTCTGCTCGTGGCATGGATGAATTGCAGGAGGTCTTTTCTTTGAATTAAGACCTGCAGTGTTGTGCTTTGAGTGATCGGGTGCAGTTTGATTCACGAAGTTACAATTAGTTTGATTGAATCGATTAATGATGTTTGATTCATTGACTCAATGAATGCAGTTTGATTTAATGAATGAATACATGCAGTTGGTTTTATTGAATGAGAGCCTGAAGCTCGAGACATTGAATGAAAGAGACAGCTATACACCTTGAATTGAAATTTGCAGCCTGTTGCATTGAACGAACGCCTGAAGTTAGTTTCTTTGAAAGAGTGCGTTCTGCTCGTGACATAGAATGAATTGCTGGAGATCTAGGCTTTGAATTAAGATATGCAGTGTAATTCTTTGATTGAATGGGTGCAGAATGATTCACGAAGTAACTGTTTGTGACATTGAATCGATTCAAAATGTTTAATGCACTGACACTATGAATGCAGTATGTCCTAATGTGTGAATGAATGCAGTTTGTTTCATTGAATGAAAGCATGAAGTTTGTTTCTTTGAAAGAGTGTTTTCTGCTCGTGGCACTGATTGAATGGCAGGAGCTCTATTCCTTGAATTAAGACGTGCAGTGTAGTACTTTGAATGATTGGAGGTAGTTTGATTCACGAAGTTACTGTTGGATTGATTGAATCGATTAATGATGTTTGATTCATCCTTTCAATGAATGCAGTTTGATTTAATGAATGAATACATGCAGTTGGTTTTATTGAATGAGAGCCTGAAGCTCGAGTAATTGAAGGGAAGAGAACAGCTATACACCTTGAATTGAAATTTGCAGTCTGTTTCATTGAACGAATGCCTGAAGTTTGTTTCTTTGAAAGAGTGCGTTCTGTTCGTGGAATGGAATGATTGGCAGGAGCTCTACTCTTTGACTTACGATGTACAGTGTATTCCTTTTAATGAATGGGTACACAATGATGCACGAAGTAACTGTTTGTTACATTGAATCGATTAACTATGTTTAATGCACTGACACTATGAATGCACTATGTTCTAATGTGTGAATGAATGCAGTTTGTTTCATTGAATGAAAGCATGAAGTTTGTTTCTTTGAAAGAGTGTGTTCTGCTCGTGGCACTGATTGAATGGCAGGAGCTCTATTCTTTGAATTACGACGTGCAGTGTAGTACTTTGAATGATTGGAGGTAGTTTGATTCACGAACTTACTGTTAGTTTGATTGAATCGATTAATGATGTTTGATTCATTGACTCAATGAATGCAGTCTGATTTAATGAATGAATACATGCAGTTGGTTTTATTGAATGAGAGCCTGAAGCTCGAGACATTGAATGAAAGAGAACAGCTATACCCCTTGAATTGAAATTTGCAGCCTGTTGCTTTGAACGAACGCCTGAAGTATGTTTCTTTGAAAGAGTGCGTTCAGCTCGTGACATGGAATGAATTGCAGGAGATCTACGCTTTGAGTTAAGATATGCAGTGTAATTCTTTGATTGATTGGGTGCAGAATGATGCACGAAGTAACTGGTTTTTACATTGAATCGATTCATAATGTTGAATGCACTGACACTTGTTAGATTCTTTGAAACAATGTGTTGTGCTCGTGCCATTGAATGAATGGCAGGAGCTCTGTTTGAATTAAGACGTGCAGTGTAGTGCTTTGAATGATTGGGTGCAATTTGATTCACGAAGTTACTGTTAGTTTGATTGAATCGATTAATGATGTTTGATTCATTGACTCAATGAATGCAGTTTGATTTAATGATGGAATACATGCAGTTGGTTTTACTGAATTAGAGCCTTAAGCTCTCGCCATTGATGCAAAAGAACAGCTATACACCTTGAATTGAAATTTGCAGTCTGTTTCATTGAATGAATGCATGAAGTTTGTTTCTTTTTAAGAATGCGTTCTGTTCGTGGAATGGAATGATTGGCAGGAGCTCTACTCATTGAATTAAGATGAATAGTGTATTTCTTTGAATGAATGGGTGAAGAATGATACACGAAGTAACTGTTTGTAACATTGAATCGATTAAAAATGTTTAATGCACTGACACTATGAATGCAGTATGTTCTAATGTGTGAATGAATGCAGTTTGTTTCATTGAATGAAAGCATGAAGTTTGTTTCTTTGAAAGAGTGTGTTCTGCTCGTGGCACTGATTGAATGGCAGGAGCTCTATTCTTTGAATTAAGACGTGCAGTGTAGTACTTTGAATGATTGGAGGTAGTTTGATTCACGAAGTTACTGTTAGATTGATTGAATGGATTAATGATGTTTGATACATCCTCTCAATGAATGCAGTTTGATTTAATGATTGAATACATGCAGTTGGTTTTATTGAATGAGAGCCTGAAGCTCCAGACATTGAAGGAAAGCGAACAGCTTGAATTGAAATTTGCAGCCTGTTGCATTGAACGAACGCCTGAAGTTTGTTTCTTTGAAAGAGTGCCTTCTGCTCGTGACATGGAAGGAATTGCAGGAGCTCTACGCTTTGAATTAAGATGTGCAGTGTAATTCTTTGATTGAATGGGTGCAGAATGATTCACGAAGTAACTGTTTGTTACATTGAATCGATTAATAATGTTAAATGCATTGACACTATGATTGCAGTACGTTTTAATGATTGAATGAATGCAGTTTGTTTCATTGAATGAAAGCATGAAGTTTCTTTGTTTGAAAGTGTGTGTTCTGGTCGTGGCATTGAATGAATGGCAGGAGTTCTATTCATTGAATTGAGACGTGCAGTGTAGTGCTTTGAATGATTGGGTGCAGTTTGATTTACGAAGTTACTGTTAGTTTGATTGAATCGATTAATGATGTTTGATTCATGGTCTCAATGAATATAGTTTGATTTAATGATTGATAACATGCAGTTGGTTTTATTGAATGAGAGCCTTAAGCTCGAGACATTGAATGAAAGAGAACAGCTATACACCTTGAATTGAAATTTGCAGTCTGTTTCATTGAACGAATGCCTGAAGTTTGTTTCTTTGAAAGAGTACGTTCTGCTCGTGGCATGGAATGAATTGCAGGAGCTCTACGCTTTGAATTAAGATGTGCAGTGTAATTCTTTGATTGAATGGGTGCAGAATGATTCACGAAGTAACTGTTTGTTACATTGAATCGATTAATAATGTTACATGCATTGACACTATGATTGCAGTATGTTTTAATGATTGAATGAATGCAGTTGGTTTCATTGAATGAAAGCATGACGTTGGTTTCTTTGAAAGAGTGTGTTCTGCTAGTGGCACTGATTGAATGGCAGGAGCTCTATTCTTTGAATTAAGACGTGCAGTGTAGTGCTTTAAATGATTGGGTGCAGTTTGATTCACGAAGTTACTGTTAGTTTGATTGAATCGATTAATGATGTTTGATTCATGGTGTCAATGAATGCAGTTTGATTTAATGATTGAATACATGCAGTTGGTTTTATTGAATGAGGGCCTGAAGCTCGAGACATTGAATGAAAGAGATCAGCTATACACCTTGAATTGAAATTTGCAGTCTGTTTCATTGAACGAACGCCTGAAGTTTGTTTCTTTGAAAGAGTACGTTCTGCTCGTGACATGGAATGAATTGCAGGAGATCTACGCTTTGAGTAAAGATATTCAATGTAATTCCTTGATGAATGGGTGCAGAATGATTCACGAAGTAACTGTTTGTTACATTGAATCGATTCAAAATGTTTAATGCACTGACATTGTGAATGCAGTATGTTCTAATGTGTGAATGAATGCAGTTTGTTTCATTGAATGAAAGCATGAAGTTTGTTTCTTTGAAAGAGTGTGTTCTGCTCGTGGCACTGATTGAATGGCAGGAGCTCTATTCTTTGAATTAAGACGTGCAGTGTAGTACTTTGAATGATTGGAGGTAGTTTGATTCACGAAGTTACTGTTAGATTGATTGAATGGATTAATGATGTTTGATACATCCTCTCAATGAATGCAGTTTGATTTAATGATTGAATACATGCAGTTGGTTTTATTGAATGAGAGCCTGAAGCTCCAGACATTGAAGGAAAGCGAACAGCTTGAATTGAAATTTGCAGCCTGTTGCATTGAACGAACGCCTGAAGTTTGTTTCTTTGAAAGAGTGCCTTCTGCCCGTGACAGGGAATGAATTGTAGGAGCTCTACGCTTTGAATTAAGATGTGCAGTGTAATTCTTTGATTGAATGGGTGCAGAATGATTCACGAAGTAACTGTTTGTTACATTGAATCGATTAATAATGTTAAATGCATTGACACTATGATTGCAGTACGTTTTAATGATTGAATGAATGCAGTTTGTTTCATTGAATGAAAGCATGAAGTTTCTTTGTTTGAAAGTGTGTGTTCTGGTCGTGGCATTGAATGAATGGCAGGAGTTCTATTCATTGAATTGAGACGTGCAGTGTAGTACTTTGAATGATTGGAGGTAGTTTGATTCACGAAGTTACTGTTAGATTGATTGAATCGATTAATGATGTTTGATTCATCCTCTCAATGAATGCAGTTTAATTTTATGATTGAATACATGCAGTTGGTTTTTGTTGAATGAGAGCCTGAAGCTCGAGACATTGAATGAAAGAGAACACCTATACACCTTGAAATGAAATTTGCAGTCTGTTTCATTGAACGAATGCCTGAAGTTTGTTTCTTTGAAAGAGTGCGATCTGCTCGTGGCATGGAATGAATTGCAGGAGCTCTACGCTTTGAATTAAGACGTGCAGTGTAATTCTTTGATTGAATGGGTGCAGAATGATTCACGAAGTAACTGTTTGTTACATTGAATCGATTAATAATGTTAAATGCATTGACACTATGATTGCAGTATGTTTTAATGATTGAATGAATGCAGTTGGTTTCATTGAATGAAAGCTTGCCGTTGGTTTCTTTGAAAGAGTGTGTTCTGCTAGTGGCACTGATTGAATGGCAGGAGCTCTATTCTTTGAATTAAGACGTGCAGTGTAGTGCTTTAAATGATTGGGTGCAGTTTGATTCACGAAGTTACTGTTAGTTTGATTGAATCGATTAATGATGTTTGATTCATTGACTCAATGAATGCAGTTTGATTTAATGATGGAATACATGCAGTTGGTTTTATTGAATGAGGGCCTGAAGCTCGAGACATTGAATGAAAGAGATCAGCTATACACCTTGAATTGAAATTTGCAGTCTGTTTCATTGAACGAACGCCTGAAGTTTGTTTCTTTGAAAGAGTACGTTCTGCTCGTGACATGGAATGAATTGCAGGAGATCTACGCTTTGAGTAAAGATATTCAATGTAATTCCTTGATGAATGGGTGCAGAATGATTCACGAAGTAACTGTTTGTTACATTGAATCGATTCAAAATGTTTAATGCACTGACATTATGAATGCAGTATGTTCTAATGTGTGAATGAATGCAGTTTGTTTCATTGAATGAAAGCATGAAGTTTGTTTCTTTGAAAGAGTGTGTTCTGCTCGTGGCACTGATTGAATGGCAGGAGCTCTATTCTTTGAATTAAGACGTGCAGTGTAGTACTTTGAATGATTGGAGGTAGTTTGATTCACGAAGTTACTGTTAGATTGATTGAATGGATTAATGATGTTTGATACATCCTCTCAATGAATGCAGTTTGATTTAATGATTGAATACATGCAGTTGGTTTTATTGAATGAGAGCCTGAAGCTCCAGACATTGAAGGAAAGCGAACAGCTTGAATTGAAATTTGCAGCCTGTTGCATTGAACGAACGCCTGAATTTTTTTTCTTTGAAAGAGTGCCTTCTGCCCGTGACAGGGAATGAATTGTAGGAGCTCTTCGCTTTGAATTAAGATGTGCAGTGTAATTCTTTGATTGAATGGGTGCAGAATGATTCACGAAGTAACTGTTTGTTACATTGAATCGATTAATAATGTTAAATGCATTGACACTATGATTGCAGTACGTTTTAATGATTGAATGAATGCAGTTTGTTTCATTGAATGAAAGCATGAAGTTTCTTTGTTTGAAAGTGTGTGTTCTGGTCGTGGCATTGAATGAATGGCAGGAGTTCTATTCATTGAATTGAGACGTGCAGTGTAGTACTTTGAATGATTGGAGGTAGTTTGATTCACGAAGTTACTGTTAGATTGATTGAATCGATTAATGATGTTTGATTCATCCTCTCAATGAATGCAGTTTAATTTTATGATTGAATACATGCAGTTGGTTTTTGTTGAATGAGAGCCTGAAGCTCGAGACATTGAATGAAAGAGAACACCTATACACCTTGAAATGAAATTTGCAGTCTGTTTCATTGAACGAATGCCTGAAGTTTGTTTCTTTGAAAGAGTGCGATCTGCTCGTGGCATGGAATGAATTGCAGGAGCTCTACGCTTTGAATTAAGACGTGCAGTGTAATTCTTTGATTGAATGGGTGCAGAATGATTCACGAAGTAACTGTTTGTTACATTGAATCGATTAATAATGTTAAATGCATTGACACTATGATTGCAGTATGTTTTAATGATTGAATGAATGCAGTTGGTTTCATTGAATGAAAGCTTGACGTTGGTTTCTTTGAAAGAGTGTGTTCTGCTAGTGGCACTGATTGAATGGCAGGAGCTCTATTCTTTGAATTAAGACGTGCAGTGTAGTGCTTTAAATGATTGGGTGCAGTTTGATTCACGAAGTTACTGTTAGTTTGATTGAATCGATTAATGATGTTTGATTCATTGACTCAATGAATGCAGTTTGATTTAATGATGGAATACATGCAGTTGGTTTTATTGAATGAGGGCCTGAAGCTTGAGACATTGAATGAAAGAGATCAGCTATACACCTTGAATTGAAATTTGCAGTCTGTTTCATTGAACGAACGCCTGAAGTTTGTTTCTTTGAAAGAGTACGTTCTGCTCGTGACATGGAATGAATTGCAGGAGATCTACGCTTTGAGTAAAGATATTCAATGTAATTCCTTCTGTTCGTGGAATGGAATGATTGGCAGGAGCTCTACTATTTGAATTAAGATGTACAGTGTATTACTTTGAATGAATGGGTGCAGAATGATTCACGAAGTAACTGTTTGTTACATTGAATCGATTAATAATGTTACATGCATTGACACTATGATTGCAGTATGTTTTAATGATTGAATGAATGTAGTTGGTTTCATTGAATGAAAGCATGACGTTGGTTTCTTTGAAAGAGTGTGTTCTGCTCGTGGCACTGATTGAATGGCAGGATCTCTATTCTTTGAATTAAGACGTGCAGTGTAGTGCTTTAAATGATTGGGTGCAGTCTGATTCACGAACTTACTGTTCGTTTGAATGAATCGATTAATGATATTTGATTCATTGACTCAATGAATGCAGTTTGATTTCAAGATGGAATACATGCAGTTGGTTTTATTGAATTAGAGCCTTAAGCTATATCCATTGATGCAAAAGAACAGCTGTACACCTTGAATTGAAATTTGCAGTCTGTTTCATTGAATGAATTCATGAAGTTTGTTTCTTTGTAAGCGTGTGTTCTGTTCGTGGAATGGAATGATTGGCAGGAGCTCTACTATTTGAATTAAGATGTACAGTGTATTACTTTGAATGAATGGGTGCAGAATGATTCACGAAGTTACTGTTTGTTACATTGAATCGATTAAAAATGTTTAATGCACTGACACTATGAATGCAGTATGTTTTAATGTGTGAATGAATGCAGTTGGTTTCATTGAATGAAATAATGACGTTTGTTTCTTTGAAAGAGTGGGTTCTGCTCGTGGCACTGAATGAATGGCAGGAGCTCTATTCATTGAATTGAGACGTGCAGTGTAGTGCTTTGAATGATTGGGTGCAGTTTGATTCAGGATGTTACTGTTAGTTTGATTGAATCGATTAATGCTGGTCTCAATGAATGCAGTTTGATTTAATGATTGAATACATGCAGTTGGTTTTATTGAATGAGAGCCTTAAGCTCGAGACATTGAATGAAAGAGAACAGCTATACACCTTGAATTGAAATTTGCAGTCTGTTTCATTGAACGAATGCCTGAAGTTTGTTTCCTTGAAAGAGTGCGTTCTGCTCGTGGCATGGATGAATTGCAGGAGTTCTTTTCTTTGAATTAAGACCTGCAGTGTTGTGCTTTGAGTGATCGGGTGCAGTTTGATTCACGAAGTTACAATTAGTTTGATTGAATCGATTAATGATGTTTGATTCATTGACTCAATGAATGCAGTTTGATTTAATGAATGAATACATGCAGTTGGTTTTATTGAATGAGAGCCTGAAGCTCGAGACATTGAATGAAAGAGACAGCTATACACCTTTAATTGAAATTTGCAGCCTGTTGCATTGAACGAACGCCTGAAGTTAGTTTCTTTGAAAGAGTGCGTTCTGCTCGTGACATAGAATGAATTGCAGGAGATCTAGGCTTTGAATTAAGATATGCAGTGTAATTCTTTGATTGAATGGGTGCAGAATGATTCACGAAGTAACTGTTTGTGACATTGAATCGATTCAAATTGTTTAATGCACTGACACTATGAATGCAGTATGTCCTAATGTGTGAATGAATGCAGTTCGTTTCATTGAATGAAAGCATGAAGTTTGTTTCTTTGAAAGAGTGTGTTCGGCTCTTGGCACTGATTGAATGGCAGGAGCTCTATTCTTTGAATTAAGACGTGCAGTGTAGTACTTTGAATGATTGGAGGTAGTTTGATTCTCGAAGTTACTGTTAGATTGATTGAATCGATTAATGATGTTTGAGTCATGGTCTCAATGAATGCAGTTTGATTTAATGATTGAATACATGCAGTTGGTTTTATTGAATGAGAGCCTGAAGCTCGAGACATTGAATGAAAGAGAACAGCTATACACCTTGAATTGAAATTTGCAACCTGTTGCATTGAACGAACGCCTGAAGTTTGTTTCTTTGAAAGAGTACGTTCTGCTCGTGACATGGAATGAATTGCAGGAGATCTACGCTTTGAGTAAAGATATTCAATGTAATTCCTTGATGAATGGGTGCAGAATGATTCACGAAGTAACTGTTTGTAACATTGAATCGATTCAAAATGTTTAATGCACTGACATTATGAATGCAGTATGTTCTAATTTGTGAATGAATGCAGTTTGTTTCATTGAATGAAAGCATGAAGTTTGTTTCTTTGAAAGAGTGTGTTCTGCTCGTGGCACTGATTGAATGGCAGGAGCTCTATTCTTTGAATTAAGACGTGCAGTGTAGTACTTTGAAAGATTGGAGGTAGTTTGATTCACGAAGTTACTGTTAGATTGATTGAATCGATTAATGATGTTTGATTCATCCTCTCAATGAATGCAGTTTAATTTTATGATTGAATACATGCAGTTGGTTTTTGTTGAATGAGAGCCTGAAGCTCGAGACATTGAATGAAAGAGAACACCTATACACCTTGAAATGAAATTTGCAGTCTGTTTCATTGAACGAATGCCTGAAGTTTGTTTCTTTGAAAGAGTGCGATCTGCTCGTGGCATGGAATGAATTGCAGGAGCTCTACGCTTTGAATTAAGACGTGCAGTGTAATTCTTTGATTGAATGGGTGCAGAATGATTCACGAAGTAACTGTTTGTTACATTGAATCGATTAATAATGTTACATGCATTGACACTATGATTGCAGTATGTTTTAATGATTGAATGAATGCAGTTGGTTTCATTGAATGAAAGCATGACGTTGGTTTCTTTGAAAGAGTGTGTTCTGCTAGTGGCACTGATTGAATATCAGGATCTCTATTCTTTGAATTAAGACGTGCAGTGTAGTGCTTTAAATGATTGGGTGCAGTTTGTTTCACGAACTTACTGTTCGTTTGAATGAATCGATTAATGATGTTTGATTCATTGACTCAATGAATGCAGTTTGATTTCAAGATGGAATACATGCAGTTGGTTTTATTGAATTAGAGCCTTAAGCTATAGCCATTGATGCAAAAGAACAGCTGTACACCTTGAATTGAAATTTGCAGTCTGTTTCATTGAATGAATTCATGAAGTTTGTTTCTTTGTAAGCGTGCGTTCTGTTCGTGGAATGGAATGATTGGCAGGAGCTCTACTATTTGAATTAAGATGTACAGTGTATTACTTTGAATGAATGGGTGCAGAATGATTCACGAAGTAACTGTTTGTTACATTGAATCGATTAAAAATGTTTAATGCACTGACACTATGAATGCAGTATGTTTTAATGTGTGAATGAATGCAGTTGGTTTCATTGAATGAAATCATGACGTTTGTTTCTTTGAAAGAGTGGGTTCTGCTCGTGGCACTGAATGAATGGCAGGAGCTCTATTCATTGAATTGAGACGTGCAGTGTAGTGCTTTGAATGATTGGGTGCAGTTTGATTCAGGAAGTTACTGTTAGTTTGATTGAATCGATTAATGATGTTTGATTCATTGACTCAATGAATGCAGTTTGATTTAATGATTGAATACATGCAGTTGGTTTTATTGAATGAGAGCCTTAAGCTCGAGACATTGAATGAAAGAGAACAGCTTTCCACCTTGAATTGAAATTTGCAGTCTGTTTCATTGAACGAATGCCTGAAGTATGTTTCCTTGAAAGAGTGCGTTCTGCTCGTGGCATGGATGAATTGCAGGAGTTCTTTTCTTTGAATTAAGACCTGCAGTGTTGTGCTTTGAGTGATCGGGTGCAGTTTGATTCACGAAGTTACAATTAGTTTGTTTGAATCGATTAATGATGTTTGATTCATTGACTCAATGAATGCAGTTTGATTTAATGAATGAATACATGCAGTTGGTTTTATTGAATGAGAGCCTGAAGCTCGAGACATTGAATGAAAGAGACAGCTATACACCTTGAATTGAAATTTGCAGCCTGTTGCATTGAACGAACGCCTGAAGTTAGTTTCTTTGAAAGAGTGCGTTCTGCTCGTGACATAGAATGAATTGCAGGAGATCTAGGCTTTGAATTAAGACGTGCAGTGTAATTCTTTGATTGAATGGGTGCAGAATGATTCACGAAGTAACTGTTTGTGACATTGAATCGATTCAAATTGTTTAATGCACTGACACTATGAATGCAGTATGTCCTAATGTGTGAATGAATGCAGTTCGTTTCATTGAATGAAAGCATGAAGTTTGTTTCTTTGAAAGAGTGTGTTCGGCTCTTGGCACTGATTGAATGGCAGGAGCTCTATTCTTTGAATTAAGACGTGCAGTGTAGTACTTTGAATGATTGGAGGTAGTTTGATTCACGAAGTTACTGTTAGATTGATTGAATCGATTAATGATGTTTGATTCATGGTCTCAATGAATGCAGTTTGATTTAATGATTGAATACATGCAGTTGGTTTTATTGAATGAGAGCCTGAAGCTCGAGACATTGAATGAAAGAGAACAGCTATACACCTTGAATTGAAATTTGCAACCTGTTGCATTGAACGAACGCCTGAAGTTTGTTTCTTTGAAAGAGTACGTTCTGCTCGTGACATGGAATGAATTGCAGGAGATCTACGCTTTGAGTAAAGATATTCAATGTAATTCCTTGATGAATGGGTGCAGAATGATTCACGAAGTAACTGTTTGTTACATTGAATCGATTCAAAATGTTTAATGCACGGACATTATGAATGCAGTATGTTCTAATTTGTGAATGAATGCAGTTTGTTTCATTGAATGAAAGCATGAAGTTTGTTTCTTTGAAAGAGTGTGTTCTGCTCGTGGCACTGATTGAATGGCAGGAGCTCTATTCTTTGAATTAAGACGTGCAGTGTAGTACTTTGAATGATTGGAGGTAGTTTGATTCACGAAGTTACTGTTAGATTGATTGAATCGATTAATGATGTTTGATTCATCCTCTCAATGAATGCAGTTTAATTTTATGATTGAATAAATGCAGTTGGTTTTTGTTGAATGAGAGCCTGAAGCTCGTGACATTGAATGAAAGAGAACAGCTATACACCTTGAAATGAAATTTGCAGTCTGTTTCATTGAACGAATGCCTGAAGTTTGTTTCTTTGAAAGAGTGCGATCTGCTCGTGGCATGGAATGAATTGCAGGAGCTCTACGCTTTGAATTAAGACGTGCAGTGTAATTCTTTGATTGAATGGGTGCAGAATGATTCACGAAGTAACTGTTTGTTACATTGAATCGATTAATAATGTTACATGCATTGACACTATGATTGCAGTATGTTTTAATGATTGAATGAATGCAGTTGGTTTCATTGAATGAAAGCATGACGTTGGTTTCTTTGAAAGAGTGTGTTCTGCTCGTGGCACTGATTGAATGGCAGGATCTCTATTCTTTGAATTAAGACGTGCAGTGTAGTGCTTTAAATGATTGGGTGCAGTTTGATTCACGAACTTACTGTTCGTTTGAATGAATCGATTAATGATGTTTGATTCATTGACTAAATGAATGCAGTTTGATTTCAAGATGGAATACATGCAGTTGGTTTTATTGAATTAGAGCCTTAAGCTATATCCATTGATGCAAAAGAACAGCTGTACACCTTGAATTGAAATTTGCAGTCTGTTTCATTGAATGAATTCATGAAGTTTGTTTCTTTGTAAGCGTGCGTTCTGTTCGTGGAATGGAATGATTGGCAGGAGTTCTACTATTTGAATTAAGATGTACAGTGTATTACTTTGAATGAATGGGTGCAGAATGATTCACGAAGTTACTGTTTGTTACATTGAATCGATTAAAAATGTTTAATGCACTGACACTATGAATGCAGTATGTTTTAATGTGTGAATGAATGCAGTTGGTTTCATTGAATGAAATCATGACGTTTGTTTCTTTGAAAGAGTGGGTTCTGCTCGTGGCACTGAATGAATGGCAGGAGCTCTATTCATTGAATTCAGACGTGCAGTGTAGTGCTTTGAATGATTGGGTGCAGTTTGATTCAGGAAGTTACTGTTAGTTTGATTGAATCGATTAATGATGGTCTCAATGAATGCAGTTTGATTTAATGATTGAATACATGCAGTTGGTTTTATTGAATGAGAGCCTTAAGCTCGAGACATTGAATGAAAGAGAACAGCTATACACCTTGAATTGAAATTTGCAGTCTGTTTCATTGAACGAATGCCTGAAGTTTGTTTCCTTGAAAGAGTGCGTTCTGCTCGTGGCATGGATGAATTGCAGGAGTTCTTTTCTTTGAATTAAGACCTGCAGTGTTGTGCTTTGAGTGATCGGGTGCAGTTTGATTCACGAAGTTACAATTAGTTTGATTGAATCGATTAATGATGTTTGATTCATTGACTCAATGAATGCAGTTTGATTTAATGAATGAATACATGCAGTTGGTTTTATTGAATGAGAGCCTGAAGCTCGAGACATTGAATGAAAGAGACAGCTATACACCTTGAATTGAAATTTGCAGCCTGTTGCATTGAACGAACGCCTGAAGTTAGTTTCTTTGAAAGAGTGCGTTCTGCTCGTGACATAGAATGAATTGCAGGAGATCTAGGCTTTGAATTAAGATATGCAGTGTAATTCTTTGATTGAATGGGTGCAGAATGATTCACGAAGTAACTGTTTGTGACATTGAATCGATTCAAAATGTTTAATGCACTGACACTATGAATGCAGTATGTCCTAATGTGTGAATGAATGCAGTTTGTTTCATTGAATGAAAGCATGAAGTTTGTTTCTTTGAAAGAGTGTGTTCTGCTCGTGGCCCTGATTGAATGGCAGGAGCTCTATTCTTTGAATTACGACGTGCAGTGTAGTACTTTGAATGATTGGAGGTAGTTTGATTCACGAAGTTACTGTTGGATTGATTGAATCGATTAATGATGTTTGATTCATCCTCTCAATGAATGCAGTTTGATTTAATGAATGAATACATGCAGTTGGTTTTATTGAATGAGAGCCTGAAGCTCGAGTAATTGAAGGGAAGAGAACAGCTATACACCTTGAATTGAAATTTGCAGTCTGTTTCATTGAACGAATGCCTGAAGTTTGTTTCTTTGAAAGAGTGCGTTCTGTTCGTGGAATGGAATGATTGGCAGGAGCTCTACGCTTTGAATTAAGATATGCAGTGTAATTCTTTGATTGATTGGGTGCAGAATGATGCACGAAGTAACTGTTTTTTACATTGAATCGATTCATAACGTTGAATGCACTGACACTTGTTAGATTCTTTGAAACAATGTGTTGTGCTCGTGCCATTGAATGAATGGCAGGAGCTCTGTTTGAATTAAGACGTGCAGTGTAGTGCTTTGAATGATTGGGTGCAATTTGATTCACGAAGTTAGTGTTAATTTGATTGAATCGATTAATGATGTTTGATTCATTGACTCAATGAATGCAGTTTGATTTAATGATGGAATACATGCAGTTGGTTTTACTGAATTAGAGCCTTAAGCTCTCGCCATTGATGCAAAAGAACAGCTATACACCTTGAATTGAAATTTGCAGCCTGTTTCATTGAATGAATGCATGAAGTTTGTTTCTTTGTAAGAATGCGTTCTGTTCGTGGAATGGAATGATTGGCAGGAGCTCTACTCATTGAATTAAGATGAATAGTGTATTTCTTTGAATGAATGGGTGAAGAATGATACACGAAGTAACTGTTTGTAACATTGAATCGATTAAAAATGTTTAATGCACTGACACTATGAATGCAGTATGTTCTAATGTGTGAATGAATGCAGTTTGTTTCATTGAATGAAAGCATGAAGTTTGTTTCTTTGAAAGAGTGTGTTCTGCTCGTGGCACTGATTGAATGGCAGGAGATCTATTCTTTGAATTAAGACGTGCAGTGTAGTACTTTGAATGATTGGAGGTAGTTTGATTCACGAAGTTACTGTTAGATTGATTGAATGGATTAATGATGTTTGATACATCCTCTCAATGAATGCAGTTTGATTTAATGATTGAATACATGCAGTTGGTTTTATTGAATGAGAGCCTGAAGCTCCAGACATTGAAGGAAAGCGAACAGCTTGAATTGAAATTTGCAGCCTGTTGCATTGAACGAACGCCTGAAGTTTGTTTCTTTGAAAGAGTGCCTTCTGCCCGTGACAGGGAATGAATTGTAGGAGCTCTACGCTTTGAATTAAGATGTGCAGTGTAATTCTTTGATTGAATGGGTGCAGAATGATTCACGAAGTAACTGTTTGTTACATTGAATCGATTAATAATGTTAAATGCATTGACACTATGATTGCAGTACGTTTTAATGATTGAATGAATGCAGTTTGTTTCATTGAATGAAAGCATGAAGTTTCTTTGTTTGAAAGTGTGTGTTCTGGTCGTGGCATTGAATGAATGGCAGGAGTTCTATTCATTGAATAGAGACGTGCAGTGTAGTGCTTTGAATGATTGGGTGCAGTTTGATTTACGAAGTTACTGTTAGTTTGATTGAATCGATTAATGATTTTTGATTCATGGTCTCAATGAATATAGTTTGATTTAATGATTGAATACATGCAGTTGGTTTTATTGAATGAGAGCCTTAAGCTCGAGACATTGAATGAAAGAGATCAGCTATACACCTTGAATTGAAATTTGCAGTCTGTTTCATTGAACGAATGCCTGAAGTTTGTTTCTTTGAAAGAGTACGTTCTGCTCGTGGCATGGAATGAATTGCAGGAGCTCTACGCTTTGAATTAAGATGTGCAGTGTAATTCTTTGATTGAATGGGTGCAGAATGATTCACGAAGTAACTGTTTGTTACATTGAATCGATTAATAATGTTAAATGCATTGACACTATGATTGCAGTATGTTTTAATGATTGAATGAATGCAGTTGGTTTCATTGAATGAAAGCATGACGTTGGTTTCTTTATAAGAGTGTGTTCTGCTAGTGGCACTGATTGAATGGCAGGAGCTCTATTCTTTGAATTAAGACGTGCAGTGTAGTGCTTTAAATGATTGGGTGCAGTTTGATTCACGAAGTTACTGTTAGTTTGATTGAATCGATTAATGATGTTTGATTCATGGTGTCAATGAATGCAGTTTGATTTAATGATTGAATACATGCAGTTGGTTTTATTGAATGAGGGCCTGAAGCTCGAGACATTGAATGAAAGAGATCAGCTATACACCTTGAATTGAAATTTGCAGTCTGTTTCATTGAACGAATGCCTGAAGTTTGTTTCTTTGAAAGAGTACGTTCTGCTCGTGGCATGGAATGAATTGCAGGAGCTCTACGCTTTGAATTAAGATGTGCAGTGTAATTCTTTGATTGAATGGGTGCAGAATGATTTATGAAGTAACTGTTTGTTACATTGAATCGATTAATAATGTTACATGCATTGACACTATGATTGCAGTATGTTTTAATGATTGAATGAATGCAGTTGGTTTCATTGAATGAAAGCATGACGTTGGTTTCTTTGAAAGAGTGTGTTCTGCTAGTGGCATTGAATGAATGGCCGGAGTTCTATTCATTGAATTGAGACGTGCAGTGTAGTGCTTTCAATGATTGGGTGCAGTTTGATTTACGAAGTTACTGTTAGTTAGATTGAATCGATTAATGATGTTTTATTCATGGTCTCAATGAATGCAGTTTGATTTAATGATTGAATACATGCAGTTGGTTTTATTGAATGAGAGCCTGAAGCTCCAGACATTGAAGGAAAGCGAACAGCTTGAATTGAAATTTGCAGCCTCTTGCATTGAACGAACGCCTGAAGTTTGTTTCTTTGAAAGAGTGCCTTCTGCTCGTGACAGGGAATGAATTGTAGGAGCTCTACGCTTTGAATTAAGATGTGCAGTGTAATTCTTTGATTGAATGGGTGCAGAATGATTCACGAAGTAACTGTTTGTTACATTGAATCGATTAATAATGTTAAATGCATTGACACTATGATTGCAGTACGTTTTAATGATTGAATGAATGCAGTTTGTTTCATTGAATGAAAGCATGAAGTTTCTTTGTTTGAAAGTGTGTGTTCTGGTCGTGGCATTGAATGAATGGCAGGAGTTCTATTCATTGAATTGAGACGTGCAGTGTAGTGCTTTGAATGATTGGAGGTAGTTTGATTCACGAAGTTACTGTTAGTTTGATTGAATCGATGAATGATGTTTGATTCATTGACTCAATGAATGCAGTTTGATTTAATGATGGAATACATGCAGTTGGTTTTATTGAATGAGAGCCTGAAGCTCAAGACATTGAATGAAAGAGAACAGCTATACACCTTGAATTGAAATTTGCAACCTGTTGCATTGAACGAACGCCTGAAGTTTGTTTCTTTGAAAGAGTACGTTCTGCTCGTGACATGGAATGAATTGCAGGAGATCTACGCTTTGAGTAAAGATATTCAGTGTAATTCCTTGATGAATGGGTGCAGAATGATTCACGAAGTAACTGTTTGTTACTTTGAATCGATTCAAAATGTTTAATGCACTGACATTATGAATGCAGTATGTTCTAATTTGTGAATGAATGCAGTTTGTTTCATTGAATGAAAGCATGAAGTTTGTTTCTTTGAAAGAGTGTGTTCTGCTCATGGCACTGATTGAATGGCAGGAGCTGTATTCTTTGAATTAAGACGTGCAGTGTAGTACTTTGAATGAGTGGAGGTAGTTTGATTCACGAAGTTACTGTTAGATTGATTGAATCGATTAATGATGTTTGATTCATCCTCTCAATGAATGCAGTTTAATTTTATAATTGAATACATGCAGTTGGTTTTTGTTGAATGAGAGCCTGAAGCTCGAGACATTGAATGAAAGAGAACAGCTATACACCTTGAATTGAAATGTGCATTCTGTTTCATTGAACGAATGCCTGAAGTTTGTTTCTTTGAAAGAGTGCGATCTGCTCGTGGCATGGAATGAATTGCAGGAGCTCTACGCTTTGAATTAAGACGTGCAGTGTAATTCTTTGATTGAATGGGTGCAGAATGATTCACGAAGTAACTGTTTGTTACATTGAATCGATTAATAATGTTACATGCATTGACACTATGATTGCAGTATGTTTTAATGATTGAATGAATGTAGTTGGTTTCATTGAATGAAAGCATGACGTTGGTTTCTTTGAAAGAGTGTGTTCTGCTCGTGGCACTGATTGAATGGCAGGAGCTCTATTCTTTGAATTAAGACGTGCAGTGTAGTGCTTTAAATGATTGTGTGCAGTTTGATTCACGACGTTACTGTTAGTTTGAATGAATCGATTAATGATGTTTGATTCATGGTCTCAATGAATGCAGTTTGATTTAATGATTGAATACATGCAGTTGGTTTTATTGAATGAGAGCCTTAAGCTCGAGACATTGAATGAAAGAGAACAGCTATACACCTTGAATTGAAATATGCAGTCTGTTTCATTGAACGAATGCCTGAAGTTTGTTTCTTTGAAAGAGTACGTTCTGCTCGTGGCGTGGAATGAATTGCAGGAGCTCTACGCTTTGAATTAAGATGTGCAGTGTAATTCTTTGATTGAATGGGTGCAGAATGATTCACAAAGTAACTGTTTGTTACAATAAAACGATTAATAATGTTACATGCATTGACACTATGATTGCAGTATGTTTTAATGATTGAATGAATGCAGTTGGTTTCATTGAATGAAAGCATGACGTTGGTTTCTTTGAAAGAGTGTGTTCTGCTAGTGGCACTGATTGAATGGCAGGATCTCTATTCTTTGAATTAAGACGTGCAGTGTAGTGCTTTAAATGATTGGGTGCAGTTTGATTCACGAACTTACTGTTCGTTTGAATGAATCGATTAATGATGTTTGATTCATTGACTCAATGAATGCAGTTTGATTTCATGATGGAATATATGCAGTTGGTTTTATTGAATTAGAGCCTTAAGCTATAGCCATTGATGCAAAAGAACAGCTGTACACCTTGTTTTGAAATTTGCAGTCTGTTTCATTGAATGAATTCATGAAGTTTGTTTCTTTGTAAGCGTGCGTTCTGTTCGTGGAATGGAATGATTGGCAGGAGCTCTACTATTTGAATTAATATGTACAGTGTATTACTTTGAATGAATGGGTGCAGAATGATTCACGAAGTAACTGTTTGTTACATTGAATCGATTAAAAATGTTACATGCATTGACACTATGATTGCAGTATGTTTTAATGATTGAATGCAAACAGTTGGTTTCATTGAATGAAAGCATGACGTTGGTTTCTTTGAAAGAGTGTGTTCTGCTCGTGGCATTGAATGAATGGCCGGAGTTCTATTCATTGAATTGAGACGTGCAGTGTAGTGCTTTCAATGATTGGGTGCAGTTTGATTTACGAAGTTACTGTTAGTTAGATTGAATCGATTAATGATGTTTTATTCATGGTCTCAATGAATGCAGACTGATTTAATGATTGAATACATGCAGTTGGTTTTATTGAATGAGAGCCTGAAGCTCCAGACATTGAAGGAAAGCGAACAGCTTGAATTGAAATTTGCAGCCTCTTGCATTGAACGAACGCCTGAAGTTTGTTTCTTTGAAAGAGTGCCTTCTGCTCGTGACAGGGAATGAATTGTAGGAGCTCTACGCTTTGAATTAAGATGTGCAGTGTAATTCTTTGATTGAATGGGTGCAGAATGATTCACGAAGTAACTGTTTGTTACATTGAATCGATTAATAATGTTAAATGCATTGACACTATGATTGCAGTACGTTTTAATGATTGAATGAATGCAGTTTGTTTCATTGAATGAAAGCATGAAGTTTCTTTGTTTGAAAGTGTGTGTTCTGGTCGTGGCATTGAATGAATGGCAGGAGTTCTATTCATTGAATTGAGACGTGCAGTGTAGTGCTTTGAATGATTGGAGGTAGTTTGATTCACGAAGTTACTGTTAGTTTGATTGAATCGATGAATGATGTTTGATTCATTGACTCAATGAATGCAGTTTGATTTAATGATGGAATACATGCAGTTGGTTTTATTGAATGAGAGCCTGAAGCTCAAGACATTGAATGAAAGAGAACAGCTATACACCTTGAATTGAAATTTGCAACCTGTTGCATTGAACGAACGCCTGAAGTTTGTTTCTTTGAAAGAGTACGTTCTGCTCGTGACATGGAATGAATTGCAGGAGATCTACGCTTTGAGTAAAGATATTCAGTGTAATTCCTTGATGAATGGGTGCAGAATGATTCACGAAGTAACTGTTTGTTACTTTGAATCGATTCAAAATGTTTAATGCACTGACATTATGAATGCAGTATGTTCTAATTTGTGAATGAATGCAGTTTGTTTCATTGAATGAAAGCATGAAGTTTGTTTCTTTGAAAGAGTGTGTTCTGCTCGTGGCACTGATTGAATGGCAGGAGCTCTATTCTTTGAATTAAGACGTGCAGTGTAGTACTTTGAATGATTGGAGGTAGTTTGATTCACGAAGTTACTGTTAGATTGATTGAATCGATTAATGATGTTTGATTCATCCTCTCAATGAATGCAGTTTAATTTTATGATTGAATACATGCAGTTGGTTTTTGTTGAATGAGAGCCTGAAGCTCGAGACATTGAATGAAAGAGAACAGCTATACACCTTGAATTGAAATGTGCATTCTGTTTCATTGAACGAATGCCTGAAGTTTGTTTCTTTGAAAGAGTGCGATCTGCTCGTGGGATGGAATGAATTGCAGGAGCTCTACGCTTTGAATTAAGACGTGCAGTGTAATTCTTTGATTGAATGTGTGCAGAATGATTCACGAAGTAACTGTTTGTTACATTGAATCGATTAATAATGTTACATGCATTGACACTATGATTGAAGTATGTTTTAATGATTGAATGAATGCAGTTGGTTTCATTGAATGAAAGCATGACGTTGGTTTCTTTGAAAGAGTGTGTTCTGCTCGTGGCACTGATTGAATGGCAGGAGCTCTATTCTTTGAATTAAGACGTGCAGTGTAGTGCTTTAAATGATTGGGTGCAGTTTGATTCACGAAGTTACTGTTAGTTTGAATGAATCGATTAATGATGTTTGATTCATGGTCTCAATGAAGGCAGTTTGATTTAATGATTGAATACATGCAGTTGGTTTTATTGAATGAGAGCCTTAAGCTCGAGACATTGAATGAAAGCGAACAGCTATACACCTTGAATTGAAATATGCAGTCTGTTTCATTGAACGAATGCCTGAAGTTTGTTTCTTTGAAAGAGTACGTTCTGCTCGTGGCGTGGAATGAATTGCAGGAGCTCTACACTTTGAATTAAGACGTGCAGTGTAATTCTTTGATTGAATGGGTGCAGAATGATTCACAAAGTAACTGTTTGTTACATTGAATCGATTAATAATGTTACATGCATTGACACTATGATTGCAGTATGTTTTAATGATTGAATGAATGCAGTTGGTTTCATTGAATGAAACCATGACGTTGGTTTCTTTGAAAGAGTGTGTTCTGCAAGTGGCACTGATTGAATGGCAGGAGCTCTATTCTTTGAATTAAGACGTGCAGTGTAGTGCTTTAAATGATTGGGTGCAGTTTGATTCACGAACTTACTGTTAGTTTGATTGAATCGATTAATGATGTTTGATTCACGGTCTCAATGAATGCAGTTTGATTTAATGATGGAATACATGCAGTTGGTTTTATTGAATTAGAGCCTTAAGCTATAGCCATTGATGCAAAAGAACAGCTGTACACATTGAATTGAAATTTGCAGTCTGTTTCATTGAATGAATACATGAAGTTTGTTTCTTTGTAAGAGTACGTTCTGTTCGTGGAATGGAATGATTGGCAGGAGCTCAACTATTTGAATTAAGATGTACAGTGTATTACTTTGAATGAATGGGTGCACAATGATTCACGTAGTTACTGTTTGTTACATTGAATCGATTAAAAATGTTTAATGCACTGACACTATGAATGCAGTATGTTCTAATGTGTGAATGAATGCAGTTTGTTTCATTGAATGAAAGCATGAAGTTTGTTTCTTTGAAAGAGTGTGTTCTGCTCGTGGCACTGATTGAATGGCAGGAGCTCTATTCTTTGAATAAAGACGTGCAGTGTTGTACTTTGAATGATTGGAGGTAGTTTGATTCACGAAGTTACTGTTAGATTGATTGAATCGATTAATGATGTTTGATTCATCCTCTCAATGAATGCAGTTTGATTTAATGATTGAATACATGCAATTGGTTTTATTGAATGAGAGCCTGAAGCTCGAGACAATGAATGAAAGAGAACAGCTATACACCTTGAATTGAAATGTGCAGTCTGTTTCATTGAACGAATGCCTGAAGTTTGTTTCTTTGAAAGAGTGCGTTCTGCTCGTGGCATGGAATGAATTGCGGGAGCTCTACGCTTTGAATTAAGATGTGCAGTGTAATTCTTTGATTGAATGGGTGCAGAATGGTTCACGAAGTAACTGTTTGTTACATTGAATCGATTAATAATGTTACATGCATTGACACTATGATTGCAGTATGTTTTAATGATTGAATGAATGCAGTTGGTTTCATTGAATGAAAGCATGACGTTGGTTTCTTTGAAAGAGTGTGTTCTGCTAGTGGCACTGATTGAATGGCAGGAGCTGTATTCTTTGAATTCAGACGTGCAGTGTAGTGCTTTAAATGATTGGGTGCAGTTTGATTCACGAACTTACTGTTCGTTTGAATGAATCGATTAATGATGTTTGATTCATTGACTCAATGAATGCAGTTTGATTTCATGATGGAATACATGCAGTTGGTTTTATTGAATTAGAGCCTTAAGCTATAGCCATTGATGCAAAAGAACAGCTGTACACCTTGAATTGAAATTTGCAGTCTGTTTCATTGAATGAATGCATGAGGTTTGTTTCTTTGTAAGGCTACGTTCTGTTCGTGGAATGGAATGATTGGCAGGAGCTCTACTATTTGAATTAAGATGTACAGTGTATTACTTTGAATGAATGGGTGCAGAATGATTCGCGAAGTTACTGTTTGTTACATTGAATCGATTAAAAATGTTTAATGCACTGACACTATGAATGCAGTATGTTCTAATGTGTGAATGAATGCAGTTTGTTTCATTGAATGAAAGCATGAAGTTTCTTTCTTTGAAAGTGTGTGTTCTGGTCGTGGCGTTGAATGAATGGCAGGAGTTCTATTCTTTGAATTAAGAAGTGCAGTGTAGTGCTTTGAATGATTGGGTGCAGTTTGATTCACGAAGTTACTGTTAGTTTGATTGAATCGATTAATGATGTTTGATTTATGGTCTCAATGAATGCAGTTTGATTTGATGATGGAATACATTCAGTTGGTTTTATTGAATGAGAGCCTTAAGCTCGAGACATTGAATGAGAGAGAACAGCTATACACCTTGAATTGAAATTTGCAGTCTGTTTCATTGAACGAATGCCTGAAGTTTGTTTCTTTGAAAGAGTACGTTCTGCTGGTGGCATGGAATGAATTGCAGGAGCTCTACGCTTTGAATTAAGACGTGCAGTGTAATTCTTTGATTGAATGGGTGCAGAATGATTCACGAAGTAACTGTTTGTTTCATTGAATCGATTAATAATGTTACATGCATTGACACTATGATTGCAGTATGTTTTAATGATTGAATGAATGCAGTTGGTTTCATTGAATGAAAGCATGACGTTGGTTTCTTTGAAAGAGTGTGTTCTGCTAGTGGCACTGATTGAATGGCAGGAGCTGTATTCTTTGAATTAAGACGTGCAGTGTGGTGCTTTAAATGATTGGGTGCAGTTTGATTCACGAACTTACTGTTAGTTTGATTGAATCGATTAATGATGTTTGATTCACGGTCTCAATGAATGCAGTTTGATTTAATGATGGAATACATGCAGTTGGTTTTATTGAATGAGAGCTTTAAGCTATAGCCATTGATGCAAAAGAACAGCTGTACACCTTGAATTGAAATTTGCAGTCTGTTTCATTGAATGAATGAATGAAGTTTGTTTCTTTGTAAGAGTACGTTCTGTTCATGGAATGGAATGATTGGCAGGAGCTCTACTCTTTGAATTAAGATGTACAGTGTATTACTTTGAATGAATGGGTGCACAATGATTCACGAAGTTACTGTTTGTTACATTGAATCGATTAAAAATGTTTAATGCACTGACACTATGAATGCAGTATGTTGTAATGTGTGAATGAATGCAGTTTGTTTCATTGAATGAAAGCATGAAGTTTGTTTCTTTGAAAGAGTGTGTTCTGCTCGTGGCACTGATTGAATGGCAGGAGCTCTATTCTTTGAATTAAGACGTGCAGTGTAGTACTTTGAATGATTGGAGGTAGTTTGATTCACGAAGTTACTGTTAGATTGATTGAATCGATTAATGATGTTTGATTCATCCTCTCAATGAATGCAGTTTGATTTAATGATTGAATACATGCAGTTGGTTTTATTGAATGAGAGCCTGAAGCTCGAGACATTGAATGAAAGAGAACAGCTATACACCTTGAATTGAAATATGCAGTCTGTTTCATTGAACGAATGCCTGAAGTTTGTTTCTTTGAAAGAGTACGTTCTGCTCGTGGCGTGGAATGAATTGCAGGAGCTCTACGCTTTGAATTAAGACGTGCAGTGTAATTCTTTGATTGAATGGGTGCAGAATGATTCACAAAGTAACTGTTTGTTACATTGAATCGATTAATAATGTTACATGCATTGACACTATGATTGCAGTATGTTTTAATGATTGAATGAATGCAGTTGGTTTCATTGAATGAAACCATGACGTTGGTTTCTTTGAAAGAGTGTGTTCTGCAAGTGGCACTGATTGAATGGCAGGAGCTCTATTCTTTGAATTAAGACGTGCAGTGTAGTGCTTTAAATGATTGGGTGCAGTTTGATTCACGAACTTACTGTTAGTTTGATTGAATCGATTAATGATGTTTGATTCACGGTCTCAATGAATGCAGTTTGATTTAATGATGGAATACATGCAGTTGGTTTTATTGAATTAGAGCCTTAAGCTATAGCCATTGATGCAAAAGAACAGCTGTACACATTGAATTGAAATTTGCAGTCTGTTTCATTGAATGAATACATGAAGTTTGTTTCTTTGTAAGAGTACGTTCTGTTCGTGGAATGGAATGATTGGCAGGAGCTCAACTATTTGAATTAAGATGTACAGTGTATTACTTTGAATGAATGGGTGCACAATGATTCACGTAGTTACTGTTTGTTACATTGAATCGATTAAAAATGTTTAATGCACTGACACTATGAATGCAGTATGTTCTAATGTGTGAATGAATGCAGTTTGTTTCATTGAATGAAAGCATGAAGTTTGTTTCTTTGAAAGAGTGTGTTCTGCTCGTGGCACTGATTGAATGGCAGGAGCTCTATTCTTTGAATAAAGACGTGCAGTGTTGTACTTTGAATGATTGGAGGTAGTTTGATTCACGAAGTTACTGTTAGATTGATTGAATCGATTAATGATGTTTGATTCATCCTCTCAATGAATGCAGTTTGATTTAATGATTGAATACATGCAGTTGGTTTTATTGAATGAGAGCCTGAAGCTCGAGACAATGAATGAAAGAGAACAGCTATACACCTTGAATTGAAATGTGCAGTCTGTTTCATTGAACGAATGCCTGAAGTTTGTTTCTTTGAAAGAGTGCGTTCTGCTCGTGGCATGGAATGAATTGCGGGAGCTCTACGCTTTGAATTAAGACGTGCAGTGTAATTCTTTGATTGAATGGGTGCAGAATGATTCACAAAGTAACTGTTTGTTACATTGAATCGATTAATAATGTTACATGCATTGACACTATGATTGCAGTATGTTTTAATGATTGAATGAATGCAGTTGGTTTCATTGAATGAAACCATGACGTTGGTTTCTTTGAAAGAGTGTGTTCTGCAAGTGGCACTGATTGAATGGCAGGAGCTCTATTCTTTGAATTAAGACGTGCAGTGTAGTGCTTTAAATGATTGGGTGCAGTTTGATTCACGAACTTACTGTTAGTTTGATTGAATCGATTAATGATGTTTGATTCACGGTCTCAATGAATGCAGTTTGATTTAATGATGGAATACATGCAGTTGGTTTTATTGAATTAGAGCCTTAAGCTATAGCCATTGATGCAAAAGAACAGCTGTACACATTGAATTGAAATTTGCAGTCTGTTTCATTGAATGAATACATGAAGTTTGTTTCTTTGTAAGAGTACGTTCTGTTCGTGGAATGGAATGATTGGCAGGAGCTCAACTATTTGAATTAAGATGTACAGTGTATTACTTTGAATGAATGGGTGCACAATGATTCACGTAGTTACTGTTTGTTACATTGAATCGATTAAAAATGTTTAATGCACTGACACTATGAATGCAGTATGTTCTAATGTGTGAATGAATGCAGTTTGTTTCATTGAATGAAAGCATGAAGTTTGTTTCTTTGAAAGAGTGTGTTCTGCTCGTGGCACTGATTGAATGGCAGGAGCTCTATTCTTTGAATAAAGACGTGCAGTGTTGTACTTTGAATGATTGGAGGTAGTTTGATTCACGAAGTTACTGTTAGATTGATTGAATCGATTAATGATGTTTGATTCATCCTCTCAATGAATGCAGTTTGATTTAATGATTGAATACATGCAGTTGGTTTTATTGAATGAGAGCCTGAAGCTCGAGACAATGAATGAAAGAGAACAGCTATACACCTTGAATTGAAATGCGCAGTCTGTTTCATTGAACGAATGCCTGAAGTTTGTTTCTTTGAAAGAGTGCGTTCTGCTCGTGGCATGGAATGAATTGCGGGAGCTCTACGCTTTGAATTAAGATGTGCAGTGTAATTCTTTGATTGAATGGGTGCAGAATGGTTCACGAAGTAACTGTTTGTTACATTGAATCGATTAATAATGTTACATGCATTGACACTATGATTGCAGTATGTTTTAATGATTGAATGAATGCAGTTGGTTTCATTGAATGAAAGCATGACGTTGGTTTCTTTGAAAGAGTGTGTTCTGCTAGTGGCACTGATTGAATGGCAGGAGCTGTATTCTTTGAATTCAGACGTGCAGTGTAGTGCTTTAAATGATTGGGTGCAGTTTGATTCACGAACTTACTGTTCGTTTGAATGAATCGATTAATGATGTTTGATTCATTGACTCAATGAATGCAGTTTGATTTCATGATGGAATACATGCAGTTGGTTTTATTGAATTAGAGCCTTAAGCTATAGCCATTGATGCAAAAGAACAGCTGTACACCTTGAATTGAAATTTGCAGTCTGTTTCATTGAATGAATGCATGAGGTTTGTTTCTTTGTAAGGCTACGTTCTGTTCGTGGAATGGAATGATTGGCAGGAGCTTTACTATTTGAATTAAGATGTACAGTGTATTACTTTGAATGAATGGGTGCAGAATGATTCGCGAAGTTACTGTTTGTTACATTGAATCGATTAAAAATGTTTAATGCACTGACACTATGAATGCAGTATGTTCTAATGTGTGAATGAATGCAGTTTGTTTCATTGAATGAAAGCATGAAGTTTCTTTCTTTGAAAGTGTGTGTTCTGGTCGTGGCGTTGAATGAATGGCAGGAGTTCTATTCTTTGAATTAAGAAGTGCAGTGTAGTGCTTTGAATGATTGGGTGCAGTTTGATTCACGAAGTTACTGTTAGTTTGATTGAATCGATTAATGATGTTTGATTTATGGTCTCAATGAATGCAGTTTGATTTGATGATGGAATACATTCAGTTGGTTTTATTGAATGAGAGCCTTAAGCTCGAGACATTGAATGAGAGAGAACAGCTATACACCTTGAATTGAAATTTGCAGTCTGTTTCATTGAACGAATGCCTGAAGTTTGTTTCTTTGAAAGAGTACGTTCTGCTGGTGGCATGGAATGAATTGCAGGAGCTCTACGCTTTGAATTAAGACGTGCAGTGTAATTCTTTGATTGAATGGGTGCAGAATGATTCACGAAGTAACTGTTTGTTACATTGAATCGATTAATAATGTTACATGCATTGACACTATGATTGCAGTATGTTTTAATGATTGAATGAATGCAGTTGGTTTCATTGAATGAAAGCATGACGTTGGTTTCTTTGAAAGAGTGTGTTCTGCTAGTGGCACTGATTGAATGGCAGGAGCTGTATTCTTTGAATTAAGACGTGCAGTATAGTGCTTTAAATGATTGGGTGCAGTTTGATTCACGAAGTTACTGTTAGTTTGATTGAATCGATTAATGATGTTTGATTCACGGTCTCAATGAATGCAGTTTGATTTAATGATTGAATACATGCAGTTGGTTTTATTGAATGAGAGCTTTAAGCTATAGCCATTGATGCAAAAGAACAGCTGTACACCTTGAATTGAAATATGCAGTCTGTTTCATTGAACGAATGCCTGAAGTTTGTTTCTTTGAAAGAGTACGTTCTGCTCGTGGCATGGAATGAATTGCAGGAGCTCTACGCTTTGAATTAAGACGTGCAGTGTAATTCTTTGATTGAATGGGCGCAGAATGATTTATGAAGTAACTGTTTGTTACATTGAATCGATTAATAATGTTACATGCATTGACACTATGATTGCAGTATGTTTTAAAGATTGAATGAATGCAGTTGGTTTCATTGAATGAAAGCATGACGTTGGTTTCTTTGAAAGAGTGTGTTCTGCTAGTGGCACTGATTGAATGGCAGGAGCTCTATTCTTTGAATTAAGACGTGCAGTGTAGTGCTTTAAATGATTGGGTGCAGTTTGATTCACGAAGTTACTGTTAGTTTGATTGAATCGATTAAAGATGTTTGATTCAATGTCTCAATGAATGCAGTTTGATTTAATGATTGAATACATGCAGTTGGTTTTATTGAATGAGAGCCTTAAGCTCGAGACATTGAATGAAAGAGAACAGCTATACACCTTGAATTGAAATATGCAGTCTGTTTCATTGAACGAATGCCTGAAGTTTGTTTCTTTGAAAGAGTACGTTCTGCTGGTGGCATGGAATGAATTGCAGGAGCTCTACGCTTTGAATTAAGATGTGCAGTGTAATTCTTTGATTGAATGGGTGCAGAATGATTCACAAAGTAACTGTTTGTTACATTGAATCGATTAATAATGTTACATGCATTGACACTATGATTGCAGTATGTTTTAATGATTGAATGAATGCAGTTGGTTTCATTGAATGAAAGCATGACGTTGGTTTCTTTGAAAGAGTGTGTTCTGCTAGTGGCACTGATTGAATGGCAGGAGCTGTATTCTTTGAATTAAGACGTGCAGTGTAGTGCTTTAAATGATTGGGTGCAGTTTGATTCACGAAGGTACTGTTAGTTTGATTGAATCGATGAATGATGTTTGATTCATTGACTCAATGAATGCAGTTTGATTTAATGATGGAATACATGCAGTTTGTTTTATTGAATGAGAGCCTGAAGCTCAAGACATTGAATGAAAGAGAACAGCTATACACCTTGAATTGAAATTTGCAACCTGTTGCATTGAACGAACGCCTGTAGTTTGTTTCTTTGAAAGAGTACGTTCTGCTCGTGACATGGAATGAATTGCAGGAGATCTACGCTTTGAGTAAAGATATTCAATGTAATTCCTTGATGAATGGGTGCAGAATGATTCACGAAGTAACTGTTTGTTACATTGAATCGATTCAAAATGTTTAATGCACTGACATTATGAATGCAGTATGTTCTAATTTGTGAATGAATGCAGTTTGATTCATTGAATGAAAGCATGAAGTTTGTTTCTTTGAAAGAGTGTGTTCTGCTCGTGGCACTGATTGAATGGCAGGAGCTCTATTCTTTGAATTAAGACGTGCAGTGTAGTACTTTGAATGATTGGAGGTAGTTTGATTCACGAAGTTACTGTTAGATTGATTGAATCGATTAATGATGTTTGATTCATCCTCTCAATGAATGCAGTTTAATTTTATGATTGAATACATGCAGTTGGTTTTTGTTGAATGAGAGCCTGAAGCTCGAGACATTGAATGAAAGAGAACAGCTATACACCTTGAATTGAAATTTGCAGTCTGTTTCATTGAACGAATGCCTGAAGTTTGTTTCTTTGAAAGAGTGCGATCTGCTCGTGGAATGGAATGAATTGCAGGAGCTCTACGCTTTGAATTAAGACGTGCAGTGTAATTCTTTGATTGAATGGGTGCAGAATGATTCACGAAGTAACTGTTTGTTACATTGAATCGATTAATAATGTTACCTGCATTGACACTATGATTGCAGTATGTTTTAATGATTGAATGAATGTAGTTGGTTTCATTGAATGAAAGCATGACGTTGGATTCTTTGAAAGAGTGTGTTCTGCTCGTGGCACTGATTGAATGGCAGGATCTCTATTCTTTGAATTAAGACGTGCAGTGTAGTGCTTTAAATGATTGGGTGCAGTTTGATTCACGAACTTACTGTTCGTTTCAATGAATCGATTAATGATATTTGATTCATTGACTAAATGAATGCAGTTTGATTTCAAGATGGAATACATGCAGTTGGTTGTATTGAATTAGAGCCTTAAGCTATATCCATTGATGCAAAAGAACAGCTGTACACCTTGAATTGAAATTTGCAGTCTGTTTCATTGAATGAATTCATGAAGTTTGTTTCTTTGTAAGCGTGCGTTCTGTTCGTGGAATTGAATGATTGGCAGGAGCTCTACTATTTGAATTAAGATGTACAGTGTATTACTTTGAATGAATGGGTGCAGAATGATTCACGAAGTTACTGTTTGTTACATTGAATCGATTAAAAATGTTTAATGCACTGACACTATGAATGCAGTATGTTTTAATGTGTGAATGAATGCAGTTGGTTTCATTGAATGAAATCATGACGTTTGTTTCTTTGAAAGAGTGGGTTCTGCTCGTGGCACTGAATGAATGGCAGGAGCTCTATTCATTGAATTGAGACGTGCAGTGTAGTGCTTTGAATGATTGGGTGCAGTTTGATTCAGGATGTTACTGTTAGTTTGATTGAATCGATTAATGATGGTCTCAATGAATGCAGTTTGATTTAATGATTGAATACATGCAGTTGGTTTTATTGAATGAGAGCCTTAAGCTCGAGACATTGAATGAAAGAGAACAGCTATACACCTTGAATTGAAATTTGCAGTCTGTTTCATTGAACGAATGCCTGAAGTTTGTTTCCTTGAAAGAGTGCATTCTGCTCGTGGCATGGATGAATTGCAGGAGTTCTTTTCTTTGAATTAAAACCTGCAGTGTTGTGCTTTGAGTGATCGGGTGCAGTTTGATTCACGAAGTTACAATTAGTTTGATTGAATCGATTAATGATGTTTGATTCATTGACTCAATGAATGCAGTTTGATTTAATGAATGAATACATGCAGTTGGTTTTATTGAATGAGAGACTGAAGCTCGAGACATTGAATGAAAGAGACAGCTATACACCTTGAATTGAAATTTGCAGCCTGTTGCATTGAACGAACGCCTGAAGTTAGTTTCTTTGAAAGAGTGCGTTCTGCTCGTGACATAGAATGAATTGCAGGAGATCTAGGCTTTGAATTAAGATATGCAGTGTAATTCTTTGATTGAATGGGTGCAGAATGATTCACGAAGTAACTGTTTGTGACATTGAATCGATTCAAAATGTTTAATGCACTGACACTATGAATGCAGTATGTCCTAATGTGTGAATGAATGCAGTTTGTTTCATTGAATGAAAGCATGAAGTTTGTTTCTTTGAAAGAGTGTTTTCTGCTCGTGGCACTGATTGAATGGCAGGAGCTCTATTCCTTGAATTAAGACGTGCAGTGTAGTACTTTGAATGATTGGAGGTAGTTTGATTCACGAAGTTACTGTTGGATTGATTGAATCGATTAATGATGTTTGATTCATCCTTTCAATGAATGCAGTTTGATTTAATGAATGAATACATGCAGTTGGTTTTATTGAATGAGAGCCTGAAGCTCGAGTAATTGAAGGGAAGAGAACAGCTATACACCTTGAATTGAAATTTACAGTCTGGTTCATTGAACGAATGCCTGAAGTTTGTTTCTTTGAAAGGGTGCGTTCTGTTCGTGGAATGGAATGATTGGCAGGAGCTCTACTCTTTGACTTAAGATGTACAGTGTATTCCTTTGAATGAATGGGTACACAATGATGCACGAAGTTACTGTTTGTTACATTGAATCGATTAACTATGTTTAATGCACTGACACTATGAATGCACTATGTTCTAATGTGTGAATGAATGCAGTTTGTTTCATTGAATGAAAGCATGAAGTTTGTTTCTTTGAAAGAGTGTGTTCTGCTCGTGGCACTGATTGAATGGCAGGAGCTCTATTCTTTGAATTACGACGTGCAGTGTAGTACTTTGAATGATTGGAGGTAGTTTGATTCACGAACTTACTGTTAGTTTGATTGAATCGATTAATGATGTTTGATTCATTGACTCAATGAATGCAGTCTGATTTAATGAATGAATACATGCAGTTGGTTTTATTGAATGAGAGCCTGAAGCTCGAGACATTGAATGAAAGAGAATAGCTATACCCCTTGAATTGAAATTTGCAGCCTGTTGCTTTGAACGAACGCCTGATGTATGTTTGTTTGAAAGAGTGCGTTCTGCTCGTGACATGGAATGAATTGCAGGAGATCTACGCTTTGAGTTAAGATATGCAGTGTAATTCTTTGATTGATTGGGTGCAGAATGATGCACGAAGTAACTGTTTTTTACATTGAATCGATTCATAATGTTGAATGCACTGACACTTATTAGATTCTTTGAAACAATGTGTTGTGCTCGTGCCATTGAATGAATGGCAGGAGCTCTGTTTGAATTAAGACGTGCAGTGTAGTGCTTTGAATGATTGGGTGCAATTTGATTCACGAAGTTACTGTTAGTTTGATTGAATCGATTAATGATGTTTGATTCATTGACTCAATGAATGCAGTTTGATTTAATGATGGAATACATGCAGTTGGTTTTACTGAATTAGAGCCTTAAGCTCTCGCCATTGATGCAAAAGAACAGCTATACACCTTGAATTGAAATTTGCAGTCTGTTTCATTGAATGAATGCATGAAGTTTGTTTCTTTTTAAGAATGCGTTCTGTTCGTGGAATGGAATGATTGGCAGGAGCTCTACTCATTGAATTAAGATGACTAGTGTATTTCTTTGAATGAATGGGTGAAGAATGATACACGAAGTAACTGTTTGTAACATTGAATCGATTAAAAATGTTTAATGCACTGACACTATGAATGCAGTATGTTCTAATGTGTGAATGAATGCAGTTTGTTTCATTGAATGAAAGCATGAAGTTTGTTTCTTTGAAAGAGTGTGTTCTGCTCGTGGCACTGATTGAATGGCAGGAGCTCTATTCTTTGAATTAAGACGTGCAGTGTAGTACTTTGAATGATTGGAGGTAGTTTGATTCACGAAGTTACTGTTAGATTGATTGAATGGATTAATGATGTTTGATACATCCTCTCAATGAATGCAGTTTGATTTAATGAATGAATACATGCAGTTGGTTTTATTGAATGAGAGCCTGAAGCTCCAGACATTGAAGGAAAGCGAACAGCTTGAATTGAAATTTGCAGCCTGTTGCATTGAACGAACGCCTGAAGTTTGTTTCTTTGAAAGAGTGCCTTCTGCTCGTGACAGGGAATGAATTGTAGGAGCTCTACGCTTTGAATTAAGATGTGCAGTGTAATTCTTTGATTGAATGGGTGCAGAATGATTCACGAAGTAACTGTTTGTTACATTGAATCGATTAATAATGTTAAATGCATTGACACTATGATTGCAGTACGTTTTAATGATTGAATGAATGCAGTTTGTTTCATTGAATGAAAGCATGAAGTTTCTTTGTTTGAAAGTGTGTGTTCTGGTCGTGGCATTGAATGAATGGCAGGAGTTCTATTCATTGAAATGAGACGTGCAGTGTAGTGCTTTGAATGATTGGGTGCAGTTTGATTTACGAAGTTACTGTTAGTTTGATTGAATCGATTAATGATGTTTGATTCATGGTCTCAATGAATATAGTTTGATTTAATGATTGAATACATGCAGTTGGTTTTATTGAATGAGAGCCTTAAGCTCGAGACATTGAATGAAAGAGAACAGCTATACACCTTGAATTGAAATATGCAGTCTGTTTCATTGAACGAATGCCTGAAGTTTGTTTCTTTGAAAGTTTACGTTCTGCTCGTGGCATGGAATGAATTGCAGGAGCTCTACGCTTTGAATTAAGATGTGCAGTGTAATTCTTTGATTGAATGGGTGCAGAATGATTCACGAAGTAACTGTTTGTTACATTGAATCGATTAATAATGTTACATGCATTGACACTATGATTGCAGTATGTTTTAATGATTGAATGAATGCAGTTGGTTTCATTGAATGAAAGCTTGACGTTGGTTTCTTTGAAAGAGTGTGTTCTGCTAGTGGCACTGATTGAATGGCAGGAGCTCTATTCTTTGAATTAAGACGTGCAGTGTAGTGCTTTAAATGATTGGGTGCAGTTTGATTCACGAAGTTACTGTTAGTTTGATTGAATCGATTAATGATGTTTGATTCATGGTCTCAATGAATGCAGTTTGATTTGATGATGGAATACATTCAGTTGGTTTTATTGAATGAGAGCCTTAAGCTCGAGACATTGAATGAGAGAGAACAGCTATACACCTTGAATTGAAATTTGCAGTCTGTTTCATTGAACGAATGCCTGAAGTTTGTTTCTTTGAAAGAGTACGTTCTGCTGGTGGCATGGAATGAATTGCAGGAGCTCTACGCTTTGAATTAAGATGTGCAGTGTAATTCTTTGATTGAATGGGTGCAGAATGATTCACGAAGTAACTGTTTGTTACATTGAATCGATTAATAATGTTACATGCATTGACACTATGATTGCAGTATGTTTTAATGATTGAATGAATGCAGTTGGTTTCATTGAATGAAAGCATGACGTTGGTTTCTTTGAAAGAGTGTGTTCTGCTAGTGGCACTGATTGAATGGCAGGAGCTGTATTCTTTGAATTAAGACGTGCAGTGTAGTGCTTTAAATGCTTGGGTGCAGTTTGATTCACGAACTTACTGTTAGTTTGATTGAATCGATTAATGATGTTTGATTCACGGTCTCAATGAATGCAGTTTGATTTAATGATGGAATACATGCAGTTGGTTTTATTGAATGAGAGCTTCAAGCTATAGCCATTGATGCAAAAGAACAGCTGTACACCTTGAATTGAAATTTGCAGTCTGTTTCATTGAATGAATGAATGAAGTTTGTTTCTTTGTAAGAGTACGTTCTGTTCGTGGAATGGAATGATTGGCAGGAGCTCTACTCTTTGAATTAAGATGTACAGTGTATTACTTTGAATGAATGGGTGCACAATGATTCACGAAGTTACTGTTTGTTACATTGAATCGATTAAAAATGTTTAATGCACTGACACTATGAATGCAGTATGTTGTAATGTGTGAATGAATGCAGTTTGTTTCATTGATTGAAAGCATGAAGTTTGTTTCTTTGAAAGAGTGTGTTCTGCTCGTGGCACTGATTGAATGGCAGGAGCTCTATTCATTGAATTGAGACGTGCAGTATAGTGCTTTAAATGATTGGGTGCAGTTTGATTCACGAAGTTACTGTTAGTTTGATTGAATCGATTAATGATGTTTGATTCATGGTCTCAATGAATGCAGTTTGATTTAATGATTGAATACATGCAGTTGGTTTTATTGAATGAGAGCCTTAAGCTCGAGACATTGAATGAAAGAGAACAGCTATACACCTTGAATTGAAATATGCAGTCTGTTTCATTGAACGAATGCCTGAAGTTTGTTTCTTTGAAAGAGTACGTTCTGCTCGTGGCATGGAATGAATTGCAGGAGCTCTACGCTTTGAATTAAGACGTGCAGTGTAATTCTTTGATTGAATGGGGGCAGAATGATTTATGAAGTAACTGTTTGTTACATTGAATCGATTAATAATGTTACATGCATTGACAGTATGATTGCAGTATGTTTTAATGATTGAATGAATGCAGTTGGTTTCATTGAATGAAAGCATGACGTTGGTTTCTTTGAAAGAGTGTGTTCTGCTAGTGGCACTGATTGAATGGCAGGAGCTCTATTCTTTGAATTAAGACGTGCAGTGTAGTGCTTTAAATGATTGGGTGCAGTTTGATTCACGAAGTTACTGTTAGTTTGATTGAATCGATTAAAGATGTTTGATTCAATGTCTCAATGAATGCAGTTTGATTTAATGATTGAATACATGCAGTTGGTTTTATTGAATGAGAGCCTTAAGCTCGAGACATTGAATGAAAGAGAACAGCTATACACCTTGAATTGAAATATGCAGTCTGTTTCATTGAACGAATGCCTAAAGTTTGTTTCTTTGAAAGAGTACGTTCTGCTCGTGGCATGGAATGAATTGCAGGAGCTCTACGCTTTGAATTAAGATGTGCAGTGTAATTCTTTGATTGAATGGGTGCAGAATGATTCACAAAGTAACTGTTTGTTACATTGAATCGATTAATAATGTTACATGCATTGACACTATGATTGCAGTATGTTTTAATGATTGAATGAATGCAGTTGGTTTCATTGAATGAAAGCATGACGTTGGTTTCTTTGAAAGAGTGTGTTCTGCTAGTGGCACTGATTGAATGGCAGGAGCTGTATTCTTTGAATTAAGACGTGCAGTGTAGTGCTTTAAATGATTGGGTGCAGTTTGATTCACGAAGTTACTGTTAGTTTGATTGAATCGATGAATGATGTTTGATTCATTGACTCAATGAATGCAGTTTGATTTAATGATGGAATACATGCAGTTTGTTTTATTGAATGAGAGCCTGAAGCTCAAGACATTGAATGAAAGAGAACAGCTATACACCTTGAATTGAAATTTGCAACCTGTTGCATTGAACGAACGCCTGAAGTTTGTTTCTTTGAAAGAGTACGTTCTGCTCGTGACATGGAATGAATTGCAGGAGATCTACGCTTTGAGTAAAGATATTCAATGTAATTCCTTGATGAATGGGTGCAGAATGATTCACGAAGTAACTGTTTGTTACATTGAATCGATTCAAAATGTTTAATGCACTGACATTATGAATGCAGTATGTTCTAATTTGTGAATGAATGCAGTTTGTTTCATTGAATGAAAGCATGAAGTTTGTTTCTTTGAAAGAGTGTGTTCTGCTCGTGGCACTGATTGAATGGCAGGAGCTCTATTCTTTGAATTAAGACGTGCAGTGTAGTACTTTGAATGATTGGAGGTAGTTTGATTCACGAAGTTACTGTTAGATTGATTGAATCGATTAATGATGTTTGATTCATCCTCTCAATGAATGCAGTTTAATTTTATGATTGAATACATGCAGTTGGTTTTTGTTGAATGAGAGCCTGAAGCTCGAGACATTGAATGAAAGAGAACAGCTATACACCTTGAATTGAAATGTGCAGTCTGTTTCATTGAACGAATGCCTGAAGTTTGTTTCTTTGAAAGAGTGCGATCTGCTCGTGGCATGGAATGAATGGCAGGAGCTCTACGCTTTGAATTAAGACGTGCAGTGTAATTCTTTGATTGAATGGGTGCAGAATGATTCACGAAGTAACTGTTTGTTACATTGAATCGATTAATAATGTTACATGCATTGACACTATGATTGCAGTATGTTTTAATGATTGAATGAATGTAGTTGGTTTCATTGAATGAAAGCATGACGTTGGATTCTTTGAAAGAGTGTGTTCTGCTCGTGGCACTGATTGAATGGCAGGATCTCTATTCTTTGAATTAAGACGTGCAGTGTAGTGCTTTAAATGATTGGGTGCAGTTTGATTCACGAACTTACTGTTCGTTTCAATGAATCGATTAATGATATTTGATTCATTGACTAAATGAATGCAGTTTGATTTCAAGATGGAATACATGCAGTTGGTTTTATTGAATTAGAGCCTTAAGCTATATCCATTGATGCAAAAGAACAGCTGTACACCTTGAATTGAAATTTGCAGTCTGTTTCATTGAATGAATTCATGAAGTTTGTTTCTTTGTAAGCGTGCGTTCTGTTCGTGGAATGGAATGATTGGCAGGAGCTCTACTATTTGAATTAAGATGTACAGTGTATTACTTTGAATGAATGGGTGCAGAATGATTCACGAAGTTACTGTTTGTTACATTGAATCGATTAAAAATGTTTAATGCACTGACACTATGAATGCAGTATGTTTTAATGTGTGAATGAATGCAGTTGGTTTCATTGAATGAAATCATGACGTTTGTTTCTTTGAAAGAGTGGGTTCTGCTCGTGGCACTGAATGAATGGCAGGAGCTCTATTCATTGAATTGAGACGTGCAGTGTAGTGCTTTGAATGATTGGGTGCAGTTTGATTCAGGATGTTACTGTTAGTTTGATTGAATCGATTAATGATGGTCTCAATGAATGCAGTTTAATTTAATGATTGAATACATGCAGTTGGTTTTATTGAATGAGAGCCTTAAGCTCGAGACATTGAATGAAAGAGAACAGCTATACACCTTGAATTGAAATTTGCAGTCTGTTTCATTGAACGAATGCCTGAAGTTTGTTTCCTTGAAAGAGTGCATTCTGCTCGTGGCATGGATGAATTGCAGGAGTTCTTTTCTTTGAATTAAGACCTGCAGTGTTGTGCTTTGAGTGATCGGGTGCAGTTTGATTCACGAAGTTACAATTAGTTTGATTGAATCGATTAATGATGTTTGATTCATTGACTCAATGAATGCAGTTTGATTTAATGAATGAATACATGCAGTTGGTTTTATTGAATGAGAGCCTGAAGCTCGAGACATTGAATGAAAGAGACAGCTATACACCTTGAATTGAAATTTGCAGCCTGTTGCATTGAACGAACGCCTGAAGTTAGTTTCTTTGAAAGAGTGCGTTCTGCTCGTGACATAGAATGAATTGCAGGAGATCTAGGCTTTGAATTAAGATATGCAGTGTAATTCTTTGATTGAATGGGTGCAGAATGATTCACGAAGTAACTGTTTGTGACATTGAATCGATTCAAAATGTTTAATGCACTGACACTATGAATGCAGTATGTCCTAATGTGTGAATGAATGCAGTTTGCTTCATTGAATGAAAGCATGAAGTTTGTTTCTTTGAAAGAGTGTTTTCTGCTCGTGGCACTGATTGAATGGCAGGAGCTCTATTCCTTGAATTAAGACGTGCAGTGTAGTACTTTGAATGATTGGAGGTAGTTTGATTCACGAAGTTACTGTTGGATTGATTGAATCGATTAATGATGTTTGATTCATCCTTTCAATGAATGCAGTTTGATTTAATGAATGAATACATGCAGTTGGTTTTATTGAATGAGAGCCTGAAGCTCGAGTAATTGAAGGGAAGAGAACAGCTATACACCTTGAATTGAAATTTACAGTCTGGTTCATTGAACGAATGCCTGAAGTTTGTTTCTTTGAAAGAGTGCGTTCTGTTCGTGGAATGGAATGATTGGCAGGAGCTCTACTCTTTGACTTAAGATGTACAGTGTATTCCTTTGAATGAATGGGTACACAATGATGCACGAAGTAACTGTTTGTTACATTGAATCGATTAACTATGTTTAATGCACTGACACTATGAATGCACTATGTTCTAATGTGTGAATGAATGCAGTTTGTTTCATTGAATGAAAGCATGAAGTTTGTTTCTTTGAAAGAGTGTGTTCTGCTCGTGGCACTGATTGAATGGCAGGAGCTCTATTCTTTGAATTACGACGTGCAGTGTAGTACTTTGAATGATTGGAGGTAGTTTGATTCACGAACTTACTGTTAGTTTGATTGAATCGATTAATGATGTTTGATTCATTGACTCAATGAATGCAGTCTGATTTAATGAATGAATACATGCAGTTGGTTTTATTGAATGAGAGCCTGAAGCTCGAGACATTGAATGAAAGAGAACAGCTATACCCCTTGAATTGAAATTTGCAGCCTGTTGCTTTGAACGAACGCCTGAAGTATGTTTCTTTGAAAGAGTGCGTTCTGCTCGTGACATGGAATGAATTGCAGGAGATCTACGCTTTGAGTTAAGATATGCAGTGTAATTCTTTGATTGATTGGGTGCAGAATGTTGCACGAAGTAACTGTTTTTTACATTGAATCGATTCATAATGTTGAATGCACTGACACTTGTTAGATTCTTTGAAACAATGTGTTGTGCTCGTGCCATTGAATGAATGGCAGGAGCTCTGTTTGAATTAAGACGTGCAGTGTAGTGCTTTGAATGATTGGGTGCAATTTGATTCACGAAGTTACTGTTAGTTTGATTGAATCGATTAATGATGTTTGATTCATTGACTCAATGAATGCAGTTTGATTTAATGATGGAATACATGCAGTTGGTTTTACTGAATTAGAGCCTTAAGCTCTCGCCATTGATGCAAAAGAACAGCTATACACCTTGAATTGAAATTTGCAGTCTGTTTCATTGAATGAATGCATGAAGTTTGTTTCTTTTTAAGAATGCGTTCTGTTCGTGGAATGGAATGATTGGCAGGAGCTCTACTCATTGAATTAAGATGAATAGTGTATTTCTTTGAATGAATGGGTGAAGAATGATACACGAAGTAACTGTTTGTAACATTGAATCGATTAAAAATGTTTAATGCACTGACACTATGAATGCAGTATGTTCTAATGTGTGAATGAATGCAGTTTGTTTCATTGAATGAAAGCATGAAGTTTGTTTCTTTGAAAGAGTGTGTTCTGCTCGTGGCACTGATTGAATGGCAGGAGCTCTATTCTTTGAATTAAGACGTGCAGTGTAGTACTTTGAATGATTGGAGGTAGTTTGATTCACGAAGTTACTGTTAGATTGATTGAATGGATTAATGATGTTTGATACATCCTCTCAATGAATGCAGTTTGATTTCAAGATGGAATACATGCAGTTGGTTTTATTGAATTAGAGCCTTAAGCTATATCCATTGATGCAAAAGAACAGCTGTACACCTTGAATTGAAATTTGCAGTCTGTTTCATTGAATGAATTCATGAAGTTTGTTTCTTTGTAAGCGTGCGTTCTGTTCGTGGAATGGAATGATTGGCAGGAGCTCTACTATTTGAATTAAGATGTACAGTGTATTACTTTGAATGAATGGGTGCAGAATGATTCACGAAGTTACTGTTTGTTACATTGAATCGATTAAAAATGTTTAATGCACTGACACTATGAATGCAGTATGTTTTAATGTGTGAATGAATGCAGTTGGTTTCATTGAATGAAATCATGACGTTTGTTTCTTTGAAAGAGTGGGTTCTGCTCGTGGCACTGAATGAATGGCAGGAGCTCTATTCATTGAATTGAGACGTGCAGTGTAGTGCTTTGAATGATTGGGTGCAGTTTGATTCAGGATGTTACTGTTAGTTTGATTGAATCGATTAATGATGGTCTCAATGAATGCAGTTTGATTTAATGATTGAATACATGCAGTTGGTTTTATTGAATGAGAGCCTTAAGCTCGAGACATTGAATGAAAGAGAACAGCTATACACCTTGAATTGAAATTTGCAGTCTGTTTCATTGAACGAATGCCTGAAGTTTGTTTCCTTGAAAGAGTGCGTTCTGCTCGTGGCATGGATGAATTGCAGGAGTTCTTTTCTTTGAATTAAGACCTGCAGTGTTGTGCTTTGAGTGATCGGGTGCAGTTTGATTCACGAAGTTACAATTAGTTTGATTGAATCGATTAATGATGTTTGATTCATTGACTCAATGAATGCAGTTTGATTTAATGATGGAATACATGCAGTTGGTTTTATTGAATGAGAGCCTGAAGCTCGAGACATTGAATGAAAGAGACAGCTATACACCTTGAATTGAAATTTGCAGCCTGTTGCATTGAACGAACGCCTGAAGTTAGTTTCTTTGAAAGAGTGCGTTCTGCTCGTGACATAGAATGAATTGCAGGAGATCTAGGCTTTGAATTAAGATATGCAGTGTAATTCTTTGATTGAATGGGTGCAGAATGATTCACGAAGTAACTGTTTGTGACATTGAATCGATTCAAAATGTTTAATGCACTGACACTATGAATGCAGTATGTCCTAATGTGTGAATGAATGCAGTTTGTTTCATTGAATGAAAGCATGAAGTTTGTTTCTTTGAAAGAGTGTGTTCTGCTCGTGGCACTGATTGAATGGCAGGAGCTCTATTCTTTGAATTAAGAAGTGCAGTGTAGTACTTTGAATGATTGGAGGTAGTTTGATTCACGAAGTTACTGTTAGATTGATTGAATGGATTAATGATGTTTGATACATCCTCTCAATGAATGCAGTTTGATTTAATGATTGAATACATGCAGTTGGTTTTATTGAATGAGAGCCTGAAGCTCCAGACATTGAAGGAAAGCGAACAGCTTGAATTGAGATTTGCAGCCTGTTGCATTGAACGAACGCCTGAAGTTTGTTTCTTTGAAAGAGTGCCTTCTGCTCGTGACATGGAAGGAATTGCAGGAGCTCTACGCTTTGAATTAAGATGTGCAGTGTAATTCTTTGATTGAATGGGTGCAGAATGATTCACGAAGTAACTGTTTGTTACATTGAATCGATTAATAATGTTAAATGCATTGACACTATGATTGCAGTACGTTATAATGATTGAATGAATGCAGTTTGTTTCATTGAATGAAAGCATGAAGTTTCTTTGTTTGAAAGTGTGTGTTCTGGTCGTGGCATTGAATGAATGGCAGGAGTTCTATTCATTGAATTGAGACGTGCAGTGTAGTGCTTTGAATGATTGGGTGCAGTTTGATTTACGAAGTTACTGTTAGTTTGATTGAATCGATTAATGATGTTTGATTCATGGTCTCAATGAATATAGTTTGATTTAATGATTGATAACATGCAGTTGGTTTTATTGAATGAGAGCCTTAAGCTCGAGACATTGAATGAAAGAGAACAGCTATACACCTTGAATTGAAATTTGCAGTCTGTTTCATTGAACGAATGCCTGAAGTTTGTTTCTTTGAAAGAGTACGTTCTGCTCGTGGCATGGAATGAATTGCAGGAGCTCTACGCTTTGAATTAAGATGTGCAGTGTAATTCTTTGATTGAATGGGTGCAGAATGATTCACGAAGTAACTGTTTGTTACATTGAATCGATTAATAATGTTACATGCATTGACACTATGATTGCAGTATGTTTTAATGATTGAATGAATGCAGTTGGTTTCATTGAATGAAAGCATGACGTTGGTTTCTTTGAAAGAGTGTGTTCTGCTAGTGGCACTGATTGAATGGCAGGAGCTCTATTCTTTGAATTAAGACGTGCAGTGTAGTACTTTGAATGATTGGAGGTAGTTTGATTCACGAAGTTACTGTTAGATTGATTGAATGGATTAATGATGTTTGATACATCCTCTCAATGAATGCAGTTTGATTTAATGATTGAATACATGCAGTTGGTTTTATTGAATGAGAGCCTGAAGCTCCAGACATTGAAGGAAAGCGAACAGCTTGAATTGAAATTTGCAGCCTGTTGCATTGAACGAACGCCTGAAATTTGTTTCTTTGAAAGAGTGCCTTCTGCTCGTGACAGGGAATGAATTGCAGGAGCTCTACGCTTTGAATTAAGATGTGCAGTGTAATTCTTTGATTGAATGGGTGCAGAATGATTCACGAAGTAACTGTTTGTTACATTGAATCGATTAATAATGTTAAATGCATTGACACTATGATTGCAGTACGTTTTAATGATTGAATGAATGCAGTTTGTTTCATTGAATGAAAGCATGAAGTTTCTTTGTTTGAAAGTGTGTGTTCTGGTCGTGGCATTGAATGAATGGCAGGAGTTCTATTCATTGAATTGAGACGTGCAGTGTAGTGCTTTGAATGATTGGGTGCAGTTTGATTTACGAAGTTACTGTTAGTTTGATTGAATCGATTAATGATGTTTGATTCATGGTCTCAATGAATATAGTTTGATTTAATGATTGAATACATGCAGTTGGTTTTATTGAATGAGAGCCTTAAGCTCGAGACATTGAATGAAAGAGAACAGCTATACACCTTGAATTGAAATTTGCAGTCTGTTTCATTGAACGAATGCCTGAAGTTTGTTTCTTTGAAAGAGTACGTTCTGCTCGTGGCATGGAATGAATTGCAGGAGCTCTACGCTTTGAATTAAGATGTGCAGTGTAATTCTTTGATTGAATGGGTGCAGAATGATTCACGAAGTAACTGTTTGTTACATTGAATCGATTAATAATGTTACATGCATTGACACTATGATTGCAGTATGTTTTAATGATTGAATGAATGCAGTTGGTTTCATTGAATGAAAGCTTGACGTTGGTTTCTTTGAAAGAGTGTGTTCTGCTAGTGGCACTGATTGAATGGCAGGAGCTCTATTCTTTGAATTAAGACGTGCAGTGTAGTGCTTTAAATGATTGGGTGCAGTTTGATTCACGAAGTTACTGTTAGTTTGATTGAATCGATTAATGATGTTTGATTCATTGACTCAATGAATGCAGTTTGATTTAATGATGGAATACATGCAGTTGGTTTTATTGAATGAGGGCCTGAAGCTCGAGACATTGAATGAAAGAGATCAGCTATACACCTTGAATTGAAATTTGCAGTCTGTTTCATTGAACGAACGCCTGAAGTTTGTTTCTTTGAAAGAGTACGTTCTGCTCGTGACATGGAATGAATTGCAGGAGATCTACGCTTTGAGTAAAGATATTCAATGTAATTCCTTGATGAATGAGTGCAGAATGATTCACGAAGTAACTGTTTGTTACATTGAATCGATTCAAAATGTTTAATGCACTGACATTATGAATGCAGTATGTTCTAATTTGTGAATGAATGCAGTTTGTTTCATTGAATGAAAGCATGAAGTTTGTTTCTTTGAAAGAGTGTGTTATGCTCGTGGCACTGATTGAATGGCAGGAGCTCTATTCTTTGAATTAAGACGTGCAGTGTAGTACTTTGAATGATTGGAGGTAGTTTGATTCACGAAGTTACTGTTAGATTGATTGAATCGATTATTGATGTTTGATTCATCCTCTCAATGAATGCAGTTTAATTTTATGATTGAATACATGCAGTTGGTTTTTGTTGAATGAGAGCCTGAAGCTCGAGACATTGAATGAAAGAGAACAGCTATACACCTTGAATTGAAATTTGCAGTCTGTTTCATTGAACGAATGCCTGAAGTTTGTTTCTTTGAAAGAGTGCGATCTGCTCGTGGCATGGAATGAATTGCAGGAGCTCTACGCTTTGAATTAAGACGTGCAGTGTAATTCTTTGATTGAATGGGTGCAGAATGATTCACGAAGTAACTGTTTGTTACATTGAATCGATTAATAATGTTACATGAATTGACACTATGATTGCAGTATGTTTTAATGATTGAATGAATGTAGTTGGTTTCATTGAATGAAAGCATGACGTTGGTTTCTTTGAAAGAGTGTGTTCTGCTCGTGGCACTGATTGAATGGCAGGATCTCTATTCTTTGAATTAAGACGTGCAGTGTAGTGCTTTAAATGATTGGGTGCAGTTTGATTCACGAACTTACTGTTCGTTTCAATGAATCGATTAATGATATTTGATTCATTGACTAAATGAATGCAGTTTGATTTCAAGATGGAATACATGCAGTTGGTTTTATTGAATTAGAGCCTTAAGCTATATCCATTGATGCAAAAGAACAGCTGTACACCTTGAATTGAAATTTGCAGTCTGTTTCATTGAATGAATTCATGAAGTTTGTTTCTTTGTAAGCGTGCGTTCTGTTCGTGGAATGGAATGATTGGCAGGAGCTCTACTATTTGAATTAAGATGTACAGTGTATTACTTTGAATGAATGGGTGCAGAATGATTCACGAAGTTACTGTTTGTTACATTGAATCGATTAAAAATGTTTAATGCACTGACACTATGAATGCAGTATGTTTTAATGTGTGAATGAATGCAGTTGGTTTCATTGAATGAAATCATGACGTTTGTTTCTTTGAAAGAGTGGGTTCTGCTCGTGGCACTGAATGAATGGCAGGAGCTCTATTCATTGAATTGAGACGTGCAGTGTAGTGCTTTGAATGATTGGGTGCAGTTTGATTCAGGATGTTACTGTTAGTTTGATTGAATCGATTAATGATGGTCTCAATGAATGCAGTTTGATTTAATGATTGAATACATGCAGTTGGTTTTATTGAATGAGAGCCTTAAGCTCGAGACATTGAATGAAAGAGAACAGCTATACACCTTGAATTGAAATTTGCAGTCTGTTTCATTGAACGAATGCCTGAAGTTTGTTTCCTTGAAAGAGTGCGTTCTGCTCGTGGCATGGATGAATTGCAGGAGTTTTTTTCTTTGAATTAAGACCTGCAGTGTTGTGCTTTGAGTGATCGGGTGCAGTTTGATTCACGAAGTTACAATTAGTTTGATTGAATCGATTAATGATGTTTGATTCATTGACTCAATGAATGCAGTTTGATTTAATGAATGAATACATGCAGTTGGTTTTATTGAATGAGAGCCTGAAGCTCGAGACATTGAATGAAAGAGACAGCTATACACCTTGAATTGAAATTTGCAGCCTGTTGCATTGAAGGAACGCCTGAAGTTAGTTTCTTTGAAAGAGTGCGTTCTGCTCGTGACATAGAATGAATTGCAGGAGATCTAGGCTTTGAATTAAGATATGCAGTGTAATTCTTTGATTGAATGGGTGCAGAATGATTCACGAAGTAACTGTTTGTGACATTGAATCGATTCAAAATGTTTAATGCACTGACACTATGAATGCAGTATGTCCTAATGTGTGAATGAATGCAGTTTGTTTCATTGAATGAAAGCATGAAGTTTGTTTCTTTGAAAGAGTGTTTTCTGCTCGTGGCACTGATTGAATGGCAGGAGCTCTATTCCTTGAATTAAGACGTGCAGTGTAGTACTTTGAATGATTGGAGGTAGTTTGATTCACGAAGTTACTGTTGGATTGATTGAATCGATTAATGATGTTTGATTCATCCTTTCAATGAATGCAGTTTGATTTAATGAATGAATACATGCAGTTGGTTTTATTGAATGAGAGCCTGAAGCTCGAGTAATTGAAGGGAAGAGAACAGCTATACACCTTGAATTGAAATTTGCAGTCTGTTTCATTGAACGAATGCCTGAAGTTTGTTTCTTTGAAAGAGTGCGTTCTGTTCGTGGAATGGAATGATTGGCAGGAGCTCTACTCTTTGACTTACGATGTACAGTGTATTCCTTTTAATGAATGGGTACACAATGATGCACGAAGTAACTGTTTGTTACATTGAATCGATTAACTATGTTTAATGCACTGACACTATGAATGCACTATGTTCTAATGTGTGAATGAATGCAGTTTGTTTCATTGAATGAAAGCATGAAGTTTGTTTCTTTGAAAGAGTGTGTTCTGCTCGTGGCACTGATTGAATGGCAGGAGCTCTATTCTTTGAATTACGACGTGCAGTGTAGTACTTTGAATGATTGGAGGTAGTTTGATTCACGAACTTACTGTTAGTTTGATTGAATCGATTAATGATGTTTGATTCATTGACTCAATGAATGCAGTCTGATTTAATGAATGAATACATGCAGTTGGTTTTATTGAATGAGAGCCTGAAGCTCGAGACATTGAATGAAAGAGAACAGCTATACCCCTTGAATTGAAATTTGCAGCCTGTTGCTTTGAACGAACGCCCGAAGTATGTTTCTTTGAAAGAGTGCGTTCTGCTCGTGACATGGAATGAATTGCAGGAGATCTACGCTTTGAGTTAAGATATGCAGTGTAATTCTTTGATTGATTGGGTGCAGAATGATGCACGAAGTAACTGTTTGTTACATTGAATCGATTCAAAATGTTTAATGCACTGACATTATGAATGCAGTATGTTCTAATTTGTGAATGAATGCAGTTTGTTTCATTGAATGAAAGCATGAAGTTTGTTTCTTTGAAAGAGTGTGTTCTGCTCGTGGCACTGATTGAATGGCAGGAGCTCTATTCTTTGAATTAAGACGTGCAGTGTAGTACTTTGAATGATTGGAGGTAGTTTGATTCACGAAGTTACTGTTAGATTGATTGAATCGATTATTGATGTTTGATTCATCCTCTCAATGAATGCAGTTTAATTTTATGATTGAATACATGCAGTTGGTTTTTGTTGAATGAGAGCCTGAAGCTCGAGACATTGAATGAAAGAGAACAGCTATACACCTTGAATTGAAATTTGCAGTCTGTTTCATTGAACGAATGCCTGAAGTTTGTTTCTTTGAAAGAGTGCGATCTGCTCGTGGCATGGAATGAATTGCAGGAGCTCTACGCTTTGAATTAAGACGTGCAGTGTAATTCTTTGATTGAATGGGTGCAGAATGATTCACGAAGTAACTGTTTGTTACATTGAATCGATTAATAATGTTACATGAATTGACACTATGATTGCAGTATGTTTTAATGATTGAATGAATGTAGTTGGTTTCATTGAATGAAAGCATGACGTTGGTTTCTTTGAAAGAGTGTGTTCTGCTCGTGGCACTGATTGAATGGCAGGATCTCTATTCTTTGAATTAAGACGTGCAGTGTAGTGCTTTAAATGATTGGGTGCAGTTTGATTCACGAACTTACTGTTCGTTTGAATGAATCGATTAATGATATTTGATTCATTGACTAAATGAATGCAGTTTGATTTCAAGATGGAATACATGCAGTTGGTTTTATTGAATTAGAGCCTTAAGCTATATCCATTGATGCAAAAGAACAGCTGTACACCTTGAATTGAAATTTGCAGTCTGTTTCATTGAATGAATTCATGAAGTTTGTTTCTTTGTAAGCGTGTGTTCTGTTCGTGGAATGGAATGATTGGCAGGAGCTCTACTATTTGAATTAAGATGTACAGTGTATTACTTTGAATGAATGGGTGCAGAATGATTCACGAAGTTACTGTTTGTTACATTGAATCGATTAAAAATGTTTAATGCACTGACACTATGAATGCAGTATGTTTTAATGTGTGAATGAATGCAGTTGGTTTCATTGAATGAAATCATGACGTTTGTTTCTTTGAAAGAGTGGGTTCTGCTCGTGGCACTGAATGAATGGCAGGAGCTCTATTCATGAATTGAGACGTGCAGTGTAGTGCTTTGAATGATTGGGTGCAGTTTGATTCAGGATGTTACTGTTAGTTTGATTGAATCGATTAATGATGGTCTCAATGAATGCAGTTTGATTTAATGATTGAATACATGCAGTTGGTTTTATTGAATGAGAGCCTTAAGCTCGAGACATTGAATGAAAGAGAACAGCTATACACCTTGAATTGAAATTTGCAGTCTGTTTCATTGAACGAATGCCTGAAGTTTGTTTCCTTGAAAGAGTGCGTTCTGCTCGTGGCATGGATGAATTGCAGGAGTTCTTTTCTTTGAATTAAAACCTGCAGTGTTGTGCTTTGAGTGATCGGGTGCAGTTTGATTCACGAAGTTACAATTAGTTTGATTGAATCGATTAATGATGTTTGATTCATTGACTCAATGAATGCAGTTTGATTTAATGAATGAATACATGCAGTTGGTTTTATTGAATGAGAGCCTGAAGCTCGAGACATTGAATGAAAGAGACAGCTATACACCTTGAATTGAAATTTGCAGCCTGTTGCATTGAAGGAACGCCTGAAGTTAGTTTCTTTGAAAGAGTGCGTTCTGCTCGTGACATAGAATGAATTGCAGGAGATCTAGGCTTTGAATTAAGATATGCAGTGTAATTCTTTGATTGAATGGGTGCAGAATGATTCACGAAGTAACTGTTTGTGACATTGAATCGATTCAAAATGTTTAATGCACTGACACTATGAATGCAGTATGTCCTAATGTGTGAATGAATGCAGTTTGTTTCATTGAATGAAAGCATGAAGTTTGTTTCTTTGAAAGAGTGTTTTCTGCTCGTGGCACTGATTGAATGGCAGGAGCTCTATTCCTTGAATTAAGACGTGCAGTGTAGTACTTTGAATGATTGGAGGTAGTTTGATTCACGAAGTTACTGTTGGATTGATTGAATCGATTAATGATGTTTGATTCATCCTTTCAATGAATGCAGTTTGATTTAATGAATGAATACATGCAGTTGGTTTTATTGAATGAGAGCCTGAAGCTCGAGTAATTGAAGGGAAGAGAACAGCTATACACCTTGAATTGAAATTTGCAGTCTGTTTCATTGAACGAATGCCTGAAGTTTGTTTCTTTGAAAGAGTGCGTTCTGTTCGTGGAATGGAATGATTGGCAGGAGCTCTACTCTTTGACTTACGATGTACAGTGTATTCCTTTTAATGAATGGGTACACAATGATGCACGAAGTAACTGTTTGTTACATTGAATCGATTAACTATGTTTAATGCACTGACAGTATGAATGCACTATGTTCTAATGTGTGAATGAATGCAGTTTGTTTCATTGAATGAAAGCATGAAGTTTGTTTCTTTGAAAGAGTGTGTTCTGCTCGTGGCACTGATTGAATGGCAGGAGCTCTATTCTTTGAATTACGACGTGCAGTGTAGTACTTTGAATGATTGGAGGTAGTTTGATTCACGAACTTACTGTTAGTTTGATTGAATCGATTAATGATGTTTGATTCATTGACTCAATGAATGCAGTCTGATTTAATGAATGAATACATGCAGTTGGTTTTATTGAATGAGAGCCTGAAGCTCGAGACATTGAATGAAAGAGAACAGCTATACCCCTTGAATTGAAATTTGCAGCCTGTTGCTTTGAACGAACGCCCGAAGTATGTTTCTTTGAAAGAGTGCGTTCTGCTCGTGACATGGAATGAATTGCAGGAGATCTACGCTTTGAGTTAAGATATGCAGTGTAATTCTTTGATTGATTGGGTGCAGAATGATGCACGAAGTAACTGTTTTTTACATTGAATCGATTCATAATGTTGAATGCACTGACACTTGTTAGATTCTTTGAAACAATGTGTTGTGCTCGTGCCATTGAATGAATGGCAGGAGCTCTGTTTGAATTAAGACGTGCAGTGTAGTGCTTTGAATGATTGGGTGCAATTTGATTCACGAAGTTACTGTTAGTTTGATTGAATCGATTAATGATGTTTGATTCATTGACTCAATGAATGCAGTTTGATTTAATGATGGAATACATGCAGTTGGTTTTACTGAATTAGAGCCTTAAGCTCTCGCCATTGATGCAAAAGAACAGCTATACACCTTGAATTGAAATTTGCAGTCTGTTTCATTGAATGAATGCATGAAGTTTGTTTCTTTTTAAGAATGCGTTCTGTTCGTGGAATGGAATGATTGGCAGGAGCTCTACTCATTGAATTAAGATGAATAGTGTATTTCTTTGAATGAATGGGTGAAGAATGATACACGAAGTAACTGTTTGTAACATTGAATCGATTAAAAATGTTTAATGCACTGACACTATGAATGCAGTATGTTCTAATGTGTGAATGAATGCAGTTTGTTTCATTGAATGAAAGCATGAAGTTTGTTTCTTTGAAAGAGTGTGTTCTGCTCGTGGCACTGATTGAATGGCAGGAGCTCTATTCTTTGAATTAAGACGTGCAGTGTAGTACTTTGAATGATTGGAGGTAGTTTGATTCACGAAGTTACTGTTAGATTTATTGAATGGATTAATGATGTTTGATACATCCTCTCAATGAATGCAGTTTGATTTAATGATTGAATACATGCAGTTGGTTTTATTGAATGAGAGCCTGAAGCTCCAGACATTGAAGGAAAGCGAACAGCTTGAATTGAAATTTGCAGCCTGTTGCATTGAACGAACGCCTGAAGTTTGTTTCTTTGAAAGAGTGCCTTCTGCTCGTGACATGGAAGGAATTGCAGGAGCTCTACGCTTTGAATTAAGATGTGCAGTGTAATTCTTTGATTGAATGGGTGCAGAATGATTCACGAAGTAACTGTTTGTTACATTGAATCGATTAATAATGTTAAATGCATTGACACTATGATTGCAGTACGTCTTAATGATTGAATGAATGCAGTTTGTTTCATTGAATGAAAGCATGAAGTTTCTTTGTTTGAAAGTGTGTGTTCTGGTCGTGGCATTGCATGAATGGCAGGAGTTCTATTCATTGAATTGAGACGTGCAGTGTAGTGCTTTGAATGATTGGGTGCAGTTTGATTTACGAAGTTACTGTTAGTTTGATTGAATCGATTAATGATGTTTGATTCATGGTCTCAATGAATATAGTTTGATTTAATGATTGATAACATGCAGTTGGTTTTATTGAATGCGAGCCTTAAGCTCGAGACATTGAATGAAAGAGAACAGCTATACACCTTGAATTGAAATTTGCAGTCTGTTTCATTGAACGAATGCCTGAAGTTTGTTTCTTTGAAAGAGTACGTTCTGCTCGTGGCATGGAATGAATTGCAGGAGCTCTACGCTTTGAATTAAGATGTGCAGTGTAATTCTTTGATTGAATGGGTGCAGAATGATTCACGAAGTAACTGTTTGTTACATTGAATCGATTAATAATGTTACATGCATTGACACTATGATTGCAGTATGTTTTAATGATTGAATGAATGCAGTTGGTTTCATTGAATGAAAGCATGACGTTGGTTTCTTTGAAAGAGTGTGTTCTGCTAGTGGCACTGATTGAATGGCAGGAGCTCTATTCTTTGAATTAAGACGTGCAGTGTAGTGCTTTAAATGATTGGGTGCAGTTTGATTCACGAAGTTACTGTTAGTTTGATTGAATCGCTTAATGATGTTTGATTCATGGTGTCAATGAATGCAGTTTGATTTAATGATTGAATACATGCAGTTGGTTTTATTGAATGAGGGCCTGAAGCTCGAGACATTGAATGAAAGTGATCAGCTATACACCTTGAATTGAAATTTGCAGTCTGTTTCATTGAACGAACGCCTGAAGTTTGTTTCTTTGAAAGAGTACGTTCTGCTCGTGACATGGAATGAATTGCAGGAGATCTACGCTTTGAGTAAAGATATTCAATGTAATTCCTTGATGAATGGGTGCAGAATGATTCACGAAGTAACTGTTTGTTACATTGAATCGATTCAAAATGTTTAATGCACTGTCATTATGAATGCAGTATGTTCTAATTTGTGAATGAATGCAGTTTGTTTCATTGAATGAAAGCATGAAGTTTGTTTCTTTGAAAGAGTGTGTTCTGCTCGTGGCACTGATTGAATGGCAGGAGCTCTATTCTTTGAATTAAGACGTGCAGTGTAGTGCTTTAAATGATTGGAGGTAGTTTGATTCACGAAGTTACTGTTAGATTGATTGAATCGATTATTGATGTTTGATTCATCCTCTCAATGAATGCAGTTTAATTTTATGATTGAATACATGCAGTTGGTTTTTGTTGAATGAGAGCCTGAAGCTCGAGACATTGAATGAAAGAGAACAGCTATACACCTTGAATTGAAATTTGCAGTCTGTTTCATTGAACGAATGCCTGAAGTTTGTTTCTTTGAAAGAGTGCGATCTGCTCGTGGCATGGAATGAATTGCAGGAGCTCTACGCTTTGAATTAAGACGTGCAGTGTAATTCTTTGATTGAATGGGTGCAGAATGATTCACGAAGTAACTGTTTGTTACATTGAATCGATTAATAATGTTACATGCATTGACACTATGATTGCAGTATGTTTTAATGATTGAATGAATGTAGTTGGTTTCATTGAATGAAAGCATGACGTTGGTTTCTTTGAAAGAGTGTGTTCTGCTAGTGGCACTGATTGAATGGCAGGATCTCTATTCTTTGAATTAAGACGTGCAGTGTAGTGCTTTAAATGATTGGGTGCAGTTTGATTCACGAACTTACTGTTCGTTTGAATGAATCGATTAATGATATTTGATTCATTGACTAAATGAATGCAGTTTGATTTCAAGATGGAATACATGCAGTTGGTTTTATTGAATTAGAGCCTTAAGCTATATCCATTGATGCAAAAGAACAGCTGTACACCTTGAATTGAAATTTGCAGTCTGTTTCATTGAATGAATTCATGAAGTTTGTTTCTTTGTAAGCGTGCGTTCTGTTCGTGGAATGGAATGATTGGCAGGAGCTCTACTATTTGAATTAAGATGTACAGTGTATTACTTTGAATGAATGGGTGCAGAATGATTCACGAAGTTACTGTTTGTTACATTGAATCGATTAAAAATGTTTAATGCACTGACACTATGAATGCAGTATGTTTTAATGTGTGAATGAATGCAGTTGGTTTCATTGAATGAAATCATGACGTTTGTTTCTTTGAAAGAGTGGGTTCTGCTCGTGGCACTGAATGAATGGCAGGAGCTCTATTCATTGAATTGAGACGTGCAGTGTAGTGCTTTGAATGATTGGGTGCAGTTTGCTTCAGGATGTTACTGTTAGTTTGATTGAATCGATTAATGATGGTCTCAATGAATGCAGTTTGATTTAATGATTGAATACATGCAGTTGGTTTTATTGAATGAGAGCCTTAAGCTCGAGACATTGAATGAAAGAGAACAGCTATACACCTTGAATTGAAATTTGCAGTCTGTTTCATTGAACGAATGCCTGAAGTTTGTTTCCTTGAAAGAGTGCGTTCTGCTCGTGGCATGGATGAATTGCAGGAGTTCTTTTCTTTGAATTAAGACCTGCAGTGTTGTGCTTTGAGTGATCGGGTGCAGTTTGATTCACGAAGTTACAATTAGTTTGATTGAATCGATTAATGATGTTTGATTCATTGACTCAATGAATGCAGTTTGATTTAATGATGGAATACATGCAGTTGGTTTTATTGAATGAGAGCCTGAAGCTCGAGACATTGAATGAAAGAGACAGCTATACACCTTGAATTGAAATTTGCAGCCTGTTGCATTGAACGAACGCCTGAAGTTAGTTTCTTTGAAAGAGTGCGTTCTGCTCGTGACATAGAATGAATTGCAGGAGATCTAGGCTTTGAATTAAGATATGCAGTGTAATTCTTTGATTGAATGGGTGCAGAATGATTCACGAAGTAACTGTTTGTGACATTGAATCGATTCAAAATGTTTAATGCACTGACACTATGAATGCAGTATGTCCTAATGTGTGAATGAATGCAGTTTGTTTCATTGAATGAAAGCATGACGTTGGTTTCTTTGAAAGAGTGTGTTCTGCTAGTGGCACTGATTGAATGGCAGGAGCTCTATTCTTTGAATTAAGACGTGCAGTGTAGTACTTTGAATGATTGGAGGTAGTTTGATTCACGAAGTTACTGTTAGATTGATTGAATGGATTAATGATGTTTGATACATCCTCTCAATGAATGCAGTTTGATTTAATGATTGAATACATGCAGTTGGTTTTATTGAATGAGAGCCTGAAGCTCCAGACATTGAAGGAAAGCGAACAGCTTGAATTGAGATTTGCAGCCTGTTGCATTGAACGAACGCCTGAAGTTTGTTTCTTTGAAAGAGTGCCTTCTGCTCGTGACATGGAAGGAATTGCAGGAGCTCTACGCTTTGAATTAAGATGTGCAGTGTAATTCTTTGATTGAATGGGTGCAGAATGATTCACGAAGTAACTGTTTGTTACATTGAATCGATTAATAATGTTAAATGCATTGACACTATGATTGCAGTATGTTTTAATGATTGAATGAATGCAGTTTGTTTCATTGAATGAAAGCATGAAGTTTCTTTGGTTGAAAGTGTGTGTTCTAGTCGTGGCATTGAATGAATGGCAGGAGTTCTATTCATTGAATTGAGACGTGCAGTGTAGTGCTTTGAATGATTGGGTGCAGTTTGATTTACGAAGTTACTGTTAGTTTGATTGAATCGATTAATGATGTTTGATTCATGGTCTCAATGAATATAGTTTGATTTAATGATTGATAACATGCAGTTGGTTTTATTGAATGAGAGCCTTAAGCTCGAGACATTGAATGAAAGAGAACAGCTATACACCTTGAATTGAAATTTGCAGTCTGTTTCATTGAACGAATGCCTGAAGTTTGTTTCTTTGAAAGAGTACGTTCTGCTCGTGGCATGGAATGAATTGCAGGAGCTCTACGCTTTGAATTAAGATGTGCAGTGTAATTCTTTGATTGAATGGGTGCAGAATGATTCACGAAGTAACTGTTTGTTACATTGAATCGATTAATAATGTTACATGCATTGACACTATGATTGCAGTATGTTTTAATGATTGAATGAATGCAGTTGGTTTCATTGAATGAAAGCATGACGTTGGTTTCTTTGAAAGATTGTGTTCTGCTAGTGGCACTGATTGAATGGCAGGAGCTCTATTCTTTGAATTAAGACGTGCAGTGTAGTGCTTTAAATGATTGGGTGCAGTTTGATTCACGAAGTTACTGTTAGTTTGATTGAATCGATTAATGATGTTTGATTCATGGTGTCAATGAATGCAGTTTGATTTAATGATTGAATACATGCAGTTGGTTTTATTGAATGAGGGCCTGAAGCTCGAGACATTGAATGAAAGTGATCAGCTATACACCTTGAATTGAAATTTGCAGTCTGTTTCATTGAACGAACGCCTGAAGTTTGTTTCTTTGAAAGAGTACGTTCTGCTCGTGACATGGAATGAATTGCAGGAGATCTACGCTTTGAGTAAAGATATTCAATGTAATTCCTTGATGAATGGGTGCAGAATGATTCACGAAGTAACTGTTTGTTACATTGAATCGATTCAAAATGTTTAATGCACTGACATTATGAATGCAGTATGTTCTAATTTGTGAATGAATGCAGTTTGTTTCATTGAATGAAAGCATGAAGTTTGTTTCTTTGAAAGAGTGTGTTCTGCTCGTGGCACTGATTGAATGGCAGGAGCTCTATTCTTTGAATTAAGACGTGCAGTGTAGTACTTTGAATGATTGGAGGTAGTTTGATTCACGAAGTTACTGTTAGATTGATTGAATCGATTATTGATGTTTGATTCATCCTCTCAATGAATGCAGTTTAATTTTATGATTGAATACATGCAGTTGGTTTTTGTTGAATGAGAGCCTGAAGCTCGAGACATTGAATGAAAGAGAACAGCTATACACCTTGAATTGAAATTTGCAGTCTGTTTCATTGAACGAATGCCTGAAGTTTGTTTCTTTGAAAGAGTGCGATCTGCTCGTGGCATGGAATGAATTGCAGGAGCTCTACGCTTTGAATTAAGACGTGCAGTGTAATTCTTTGATTGAATGGGTGCAGAATGATTCACGAAGTAACTCTTTGTTACATTGAATCGATTAATAATGTTACATGCATTGACACTATGATTGCAGTATGTTTTAATGATTGAATGAATGTAGTTGGTTTCATTGAATGAAAGCATGACGTTGGTTTCTTTGAAAGAGTGTGTTCTGCTCGTGGCACTGATTGAATGGCAGGATCTCTATACTTTGAATTAAGACGTGCAGTGTAGTGCTTTAAATGATTGGGTGCAGTTTGATTCACGAACTTACTGTTCGTTTCAATGAATCGATTAATGATATTTGATTCATTGACTAAATGAATGCAGTTTGATTTCAAGATGGAATACATGCAGTTGGTTTTATTGAATTAGAGCCTTAAGCTATATCCATTGATGCAAAAGAACAGCTGTACACCTTGAATTGAAATTTGCAGTCTGTTTCATTGAATGAATTCATGAAGTTTGTTTCTTTGTAAGCGTGCGTTCTGTTCGTGGAATGGAATGATTGGCAGGAGCTCTACTATTTGAATTAAGATGTACAGTGTATTACTTTGAATGAATGGGTGCAGAATGATTCACGAAGTTACTGTTTGTTACATTGAATCGATTAAAAATGTTTAATGCACTGACACTATGAATGCAGTATGTTTTAATGTGTGAATGATTGCAGTTGGTTTCATTGAATGAAATCATGACGTTTGTTTCTTTGAAAGAGTGGGTTCTGCTCGTGGCACTGAATGAATGGCAGGAGCTCTATTCATTGAATTGAGACGTGCAGTGTAGTGCTTTGAATGATTGGGTGCAGTTTGCTTCAGGATGTTACTGTTAGTTTGATTGAATCGATTAATGATGGTCTCAATGAATGCAGTTTGATTTAATGATTGAATACATGCAGTTGGTTTTATTGAATGAGAGCCTTAAGCTCGAGACATTGAATGAAAGAGAACAGCTATACACCTTGAATTGAAATTTGCAGTCTGTTTCATTGAACGAATGCCTGAAGTTTGTTTCCTTGAAAGAGTGCGTTCTGCTCGTGGCATGGATGAATTGCAGGAGTTCTTTTCTTTGAATTAAGACCTGCAGTGTTGTGCTTTGAGTGATCGGGTGCAGTTTGATTCACGAAGTTACAATTAGTTTGATTGAATCGATTAATGATGTTTGATTCATTGACTCAATGAATGCAGTTTGATTTAATGATGGAATACATGCAGTTGGTTTTATTGAATGAGAGCCTGAAGCTCGAGACATTGAATGAAAGAGACAGCTATACACCTTGAATTGAAATTTGCAGCCTGTTGCATTGAACGAACGCCTGAAGTTAGTTTCTTTGAAAGAGTGCGTTCTGCTCGTGACATAGAATGAATTGCAGGAGATCTAGGCTTTGAATTAAGATATGCAGTGTAATTCTTTGATTGAATGGGTGCAGAATGATTCACGAAGTAACTGTTTGTGACATTGAATCGATTCAAAATGTTTAATGCACTGACACTATGAATGCAGTATGTCCTAATGTGTGAATGAATGCAGTTTGTTTCATTGAATGAAAGCATGAAGTTTGTTTCTTTGAAAGAGTGTGTTCTGCTCGTGGCACTGATTGAATGGCAGGAGCTCTATTCTTTGAATTAAGACGTGCAGTGTAGTACTTTGAATGATTGGAGGTAGTTTGATTCACGAAGTTACTGTTAGATTGATTGAATGGATTAATGATGTTTGATACATCCTCTCAATGAATGCAGTTTGATTTAATGATTGAATACATGCAGTTGGTTTTATTGAATGAGAGCCTGAAGCTCCAGACATTGAAGGAAAGCGAACAGCTTGAATTGAGATTTGCAGCCTGTTGCATTGAACGAACGCCTGAAGTTTGTTTCTTTGAAAGAGTGCCTTCTGCTCGTGACATGGAAGGAATTGCAGGAGCTCTACGCTTTGAATTAAGATGTGCAGTGTAATTCTTTGATTGAATGGGTGCAGAATGATTCACGAAGTAACTGTTTGTTACATTGAATCGATTAATAATGTTAAATGCATTGACACTATGATTGCAGTATGTTTTAATGATTGAATGAATGCAGTTTGTTTCATTGAATGAAAGCATGAAGTTTCTTTGTTTGAAAGTGTGTGTTCTGGTCGTGGCATTGAATGAATGGCAGGAGTTCTATTCATTGAATTGAGACGTGCAGTGTAGTGCTTTGAATGATTGGGTGCAGTTTGATTTACGAAGTTACTGTTAGTTTGATTGAATCGATTAATGATGTTTGATTCATGGTCTCAATGAATATAGTTTGATTTAATGATTGATAACATGCAGTTGGTTTTATTGAATGAGAGCCTTAAGCTCGAGACATTGAATGAAAGAGAACAGCTATACACCTTGAATTGAAATTTGCAGTCTGTTTCATTGAACGAATGCCTGAAGTTTGTTTCTTTGAAAGAGTACGTTCTGCTCGTGGCATGGAATGAATTGCAGGAGCTCTACGCTTTGAATTAAGATGTGCAGTGTAATTCTTTGATTGAATGGGTGCAGAATGATTCACGAAGTAACTGTTTGTTACATTGAATCGATTAATAATGTTACATGCATTGACACTATGATTGCAGTATGTTTTAATGATTGAATGAATGCAGTTGGTTTCATTGAATGAAAGCATGACGTTGGTTTCTTTGAAAGAGTGTGTTCTGCTAGTGGCACTGATTGAATGGCAGGAGCTCTATTCTTTGAATTAAGACGTGCAGTGTAGTGCTTTAAATGATTGGGTGCAGTTTGATTCACGAAGTTACTGTTAGTTTGATTGAATCGATTAATGATGTTTGATTCATGGTGTCAATGAATGCAGTTTGATTTAATGATTGAATACATGCAGTTGGTTTTATTGAATGAGGGCCTGAAGCTCGAGACATTGAATGAAAGAGATCAGCTATACACCTTGAATTGAAATTTGCAGTCTGTTTCATTGAACGAACGCCTGAAGTTTGTTTCTTTGAAAGAGTACGTTCTGGTCGTGACATGGAATGAATTGCAGGAGATCTACGCTTTGAGTAAAGATATTCAATGTAATTCCTTGATGAATGGGTGCAGAATGATTCACGAAGTAACTGTTTGTTACATTGAATCGATTCAAAATGTTTAATGCACTGACATTATGAATGCAGTATGTTCTAATTTGTGAATGAATGCAGTTTGTTTCATTGAATGAAAGCATGAAGTTTGTTTCTTTGAAAGAGTGTGTTCTGCTCGTGGCACTGATTGAATGGCAGGAGCTCTATTCTTTGAATTAAGACGTGCAGTGTAGTACTTTGAATGATTGGAGGTAGTTTGATTCACGAAGTTACTGTTAGATTGATTGAATCGATTAATGATGTTTGATTCATCCTCTCAATGAATGCAGTTTAATTTTATGATTGAATACATGCAGTTGGTTTTTGTTGAATGAGAGCCTGAAGCTCGAGACATTGAATGAAAGAGAACAGCTATACACCTTGAATTGAAATTTGCAGTCTGTTTCATTGAACGAATGCCTGAAGTTTGTTTCTTTGAAAGAGTGCGATCTGCTCGTGGCATGGAATGAATTGCAGGAGCTCTACGCTTTGAATTAAGACGTGCAGTGTAATTCTTTGATTGAATGGGTGCAGAATGATTCACGAAGTAACTGTTTGTTACATTGAATCGATTAATAATGTTACATGCATTGACACTATGATTGCAGTATGTTTTAATGATTGAATGAATGTAGTTGGTTTCATTGAATGAAAGCATGACGTTGGTTTCTTTGAAAGAGTGTGTTCTGCTCGTGGCACTGATTGAATGGCAGGATCTCTATTCTTTGAATTAAGACGTGCAGTGTAGTGCTTTAAATGATTGGGTGCAGTTTGATTCACGAACTTACTGTTCGTTTGAATGAATCGATTAATGATATTTGATTCATTGACTAAATGAATGCAGTTTGATTTCAAGATGGAATACATGCAGTTGGTTTTATTGAATTAGAGCCTTAAGCTATATCCATTGATGCAAAAGAACAGCTGTACACCTTGAATTGAAATTTGCAGTCTGTTTCATTGAATGAATTCATGAAGTTTGTTTCTTTGTAAGCATGCGTTCTGTTCGTGGAATGGAATGATTGGCAGGAGCTCTACTATTTGAATTAAGATGTACAGTGTATTACTTTGAATGAATGGGTGCAGAATGATTCACGAAGTTACTGTTTGTTACATTGAATCGATTAAAAATGTTTAATGCACTGACACTATGAATGCAGTATGTTTTAATGTGTGAATGAATGCAGTTGGTTTCATTGAATGAAATCATGACGTTTGTTTCTTTGAAAGAGTGGGTTCTGCTCGTGGCACTGAATGAATGGCAGGAGCTCTATTCATTGAATTGAGACGTGCAGTGTAGTGCTTTGAATGATTGGGTGCAGTTTGATTCAGGATGTTACTGTTAGTTTGATTGAATCGATTAATGATGGTCTCAATGAATGCAGTTTGATTTAATGATTGAATACATGCAGTTGGTTTTATTGAATGAGAGCCTTAAGCTCGAGACATTGAATGAAAGAGAACAGCTTGAATTGAAATTTGCAGTCTGTTTCATTGAACGAATGCCTGAAGTTTGTTTCCTTGAAAGAGTGCGTTCTGCTCGTGGCATGGATGAATTGCAGGAGTTCTTTTCTTTGAATTAAGACCTGCAGTGTTGTGCTTTGAGTGATCGGGTGCAGTTTGATTCACGAAGTTACAATTAGTTTGATTGAATCGATTAATGATGTTTGATTCATTGACTCAATGAATGCAGTTTGATTTAATGAATGAATACATGCAGTTGGTTTTATTGAATGAGAGCCTGAAGCTCGAGACATTGAATGAAAGAGACAGCTATACACCTTGAATTGAAATTTGCAGCCTGTTGCATTGAACGAACGCCTGAAGTTAGTTTCTTTGAAAGAGTGCGTTCTGCTCGTGACATAGAATGAATTGCAGGAGATCTAGGCTTTGAATTAAGATATGCAGTGTAATTCTTTGATTGAATGGGTGCAGAATGATTCACGAAGTAACTGTTTGTGACATTGAATCGATTCAAAATGTTTAATGCACTGACACTATGAATGCAGTAAGTCCTAATGTGTGAATGAATGCAGTTTGTTTCATTGAATGAAAACATGAAGTTTGTTTCTTTGAAAGAGTGTTTTCTGCTCGTGGCACTGATTGAATGGCAGGAGCTCTATTCCTTGAATTAAGACGTGCAGTGTAGTACTTTGAATGATTGGAGGTAGTTTGATTCACGAACTTACTGTTAGTTTGATTGAATCGATTAATGATGTTTGATTCATTGACTCAATGAATGCAGTCTGATTTAATGAATTTAATGATTTAATGAACCAACATGCAGTTGGTTTTATTGAATGAGAGCCTTAAGCTCGAGACATTGAATGAAAGAGAACAGCTATACACCTTGAATTGAAATTTGCAGTCTGTTTCATTGAACGAATGCCTGAAGTTTGTTTCCTTGAAAGAGTGCGTTCTGCTCGTGGCATGGATGAATTGCAGGAGTTTTTTTCTTTGAATTAAGACCTGCAGTGTTGTGCTTTGAGTGATCGGGTGCAGTTTGATTCACGAAGTTACAATTAGTTTGATTGAATCGATTAATGATGTTTGATTCATTGACTCAATGAATGCAGTTTGATTTAATGAATGAATACATGCAGTTGGTTTTATTGAATGAGAGCCTGAAGCTCGAGACATTGAATGAAAGAGACAGCTATACACCTTGAATTGAAATTTGCAGCCTGTTGCATTGAACGAACGCCTGAAGTTAGTTTCTTTGAAAGAGTGCGTTCTGCTCGTGACATAGAATGAATTGCAGGAGATCTAGGCTTTGAATTAAGATATGCAGTGTAATTCTTTGATTGAATGGGTGCAGAATGATTCACGAAGTAACTGTTTGTGACATTGAATCGATTCAAAATGTTTAATGCACTGACACTATGAATGCAGTATGTCCTAATGTGTGAATGAATGCAGTTTGTTTCATTGAATGAAAGCATGAAGTTTGTTTCTTTGAAAGAGTGTTTTCTGCTCGTGGCACTGATTGAATGGCAGGAGCTCTATTCCTTGAATTAAGACGTGCAGTGTAGTACTTTGAATGATTGGAGGTAGTTTGATTCACGAAGTTACTGTTGGATTGATTGAATCGATTAATGATGTTTGATTCATCCTTTCAATGAATGCAGTTTGATTTAATGAATGAATACATGCAGTTGGTTTTATTGAATGAGAGCCTGAAGCTCGAGTAATTGAAGGGAAGAGAACAGCTATACACCTTGAATTGAAATTTGCAGTCTGTTTCATTGAACGAATGCCTGAAGTTTGTTTCTTTGAAAGAGTGCGTTCTGTTCGTGGAATGGAATGATTGGCAGGAGCTCTACTCTTTGACTTACGATGTACAGTGTATTCCTTTTAATGTATGGGTACACAATGATGCACGAAGTAACTGTTTGTTACATTGAATCGATTAACTATGTTTAATGCACTGACACTATGAATGCACTATGTTCTAATGTGTGAATGAATGCAGTTTGTTTCATTGAATGAAAGCATGAAGTTTGTTTCTTTGAAAGAGTGTGTTCTGCTCGTGGCACTGATTGAATGGCAGGAGCTCTATTCTTTGAATTACGACGTGCAGTGTAGTACTTTGAATGATTGGAGGTAGTTTGATTCACGAACTTACTGTTAGTTTGATTGAATCGATTAATGATGTTTGATTCATTGACTCAATGAATGCAGTCTGATTTAATGAATGAATACATGCAGTTGGTTTTATTGAATGAGAGCCTGAAGCTCGAGACATTGAATGAAAGAGAACAGCTATACCCCTTGAATTGAAATTTGCAGCCTGTTGCTTTGAACGAACGCCCGAAGTATGTTTCTTTGAAAGAGTGCGTTCTGCTCGTGACATTGAATGAATTGCAGGAGATCTACGCTTTGAGTTAAGATATGCAGTGTAATTCTTTGATTGATTGGGTGCAGAATGATGCACGAAGTAACTGTTTTTTACATTGAATCGATTCATAATGTTGAATGCACTGACACTTGTTAGATTCTTTGAAACAATGTGTTGTGCTCGTGCCATTGAATGAATGGCAGGAGCTATGTTTGAATTAAGACGTGCAGTGTAGTGCTTTGAATGATTGGGTGCAATTTGATTCACGAAGTTACTGTTAGTTTGATTGAATCGATTAATGATGTTTGATTCATTGACTCAATGAATGCAGTTTGATTTAATGATGGAATACATGCAGTTGGTTTTACTGAATTAGAGCCTTAAGCTCTCGCCATTGATGCAAAAGAACAGCTATACACCTTGAATTGAAATTTGCAGTCTGTTTCATTGAATGAATGCATGAAGTTTGTTTCTTTTTAAGAATGCGTTCTGTTCGTGGAATGGAATGATTGGCAGGAGCTCTACTCATTGAATTAAGATGAATAGTGTATTTCTTTGAATGAATGGGTGAAGAATGATACACGAAGTAACTGTTTGTAACATTGAATCGATTAAAAATGTTTAATGCACTGACACTATGAATGCAGTATGTTCTAATGTGTGAATGAATGCAGTTTGTTTCATTGAATGAAAGCATGAAGTTTGTTTCTTTGAAAGAGTGTGTTCTGCTCGTGGCACTGATTGAATGGCAGGAGCTCTATTCTTTGAATTAAGACGTGCAGTGTAGTACTTTGAATGATTGGAGGTAGTTTGATTCACGAAGTTACTGTTAGATTTATTGAATGGATTAATGATGTTTGATACATCCTCTCAATGAATGCAGTTTGATTTAATGATTGAATACATGCAGTTGGTTTTATTGAATGAGAGCCTGAAACTCCAGACATTGAAGGAAAGCGAACAGCTTGAATTGAAATTTGCAGCCTGTTGCATTGAACGAACGCCTGAAGTTTGTTTCTTTGAAAGAGTGCCTTCTGCTCGTGACATGGAAGGAATTGCAGGAGCTCTACGCTTTGAATTAAGATGTGCAGTGTAATTCTTTGATTGAATGGGTGCAGAATGATTCACGAAGTAACTGTTTGTGACATTGAATCGATTAATAATGTTAAATGCATTGACACTATGATTGCAGTACGTTTTAATGATTGAATGAATGCAGTTTGTTTCATTGAATGAAAGCATGAAGTTTCTTTGTTTGAAAGTGTGTGTTCTGGTCGTGGCATTGCATGAATGGCAGGAGTTCTATTCATTGAATTGAGACGTGCAGTGTAGTGCTTTGAATGATTGGGTGCAGTTTGATTTACGAAGTTACTGTTAGTTTGATTGAATCGATTAATGATGTTTGATTCATGGTCTCAATGAATATAGTTTGATTTAATGATTGATAACATGCAGTTGGTTTTATTGAATGAGAGCCTTAAGCTCGAGACATTGAATGAAAGAGAACAGCTATACACCTTGAATTGAAATTTGCAGTCTGTTTCATTGAACGAATGCCTGAAGTTTGTTTCTTTGAAAGAGTACGTTCTGCTCGTGGCATGGAATGAATTGCAGGAGCTCTACGCTTTGAATTAAGATGTGCAGTGTAATTCTTTGATTGAATGGGTGCAGAATGATTCACGAAGTAACTGTTTGTTACATTGAATCGATTAATAATGTTACATGCATTGACACTATGATTGCAGTATGTTTTAATGATTGAATGAATGCAGTTGGTTTCATTGAATGAAAGCATGACGTTGGTTTCTTTGAAAGAGTGTGTTCTGCTAGTGGCACTGATTGAATGGCAGGAGCTCTATTCTTTGAATTAAGACGTGCAGTGTAGTGCTTTAAATGATTGGGTGCAGTTTGATTCACGAAGTTACTGTTAGTTTGATTGAATCGATTAATGATGTTTGATTCATGGTGTCAATGAATGCAGTTTGATTTAATGATTGAATACATGCAGTTGGTTTTATTGAATGAGGGCCTGAAGCTCGAGACATTGAATGAAAGTGATCAGCTATACACCTTGAATTGAAATTTGCAGTCTGTTTCATTGAACGAACGCCTGAAGTTTGTTTCTTTGAAAGAGTACGTTCTGCTCGTGACATGGAATGAATTGCAGGAGATCTACGCTTTGAGTAAAGATATTCAATGTAATTCCTTGATGAATGGGTGCAGAATGATTCACGAAGTAACTGTTTGTTACATTGAATCGATTCAAAATGTTTAATGCACTGACATTATGAATGCAGTATGTTCTAATTTGTGAATGAATGCAGTTTGTTTCATTGAATGAAAGCATGAAGTTTGTTTCTTTGAAAGAGTGTGTTCTGCTCGTGGCACTGATTGAATGGCAGGAGCTCTATTCTTTGAATTAAGACGTGCAGTGTAGTACTTTGAATGATTGGAGGTAGTTTGATTCACGAAGTTACTGTTAGATTGATTGAATCGATTAATGATGTTTGATTCATCCTCTCAATGAATGCAGTTTAATTTTATGATTGAATACATGCAGTTGGTTTTTGTTGAATGAGAGCCTGAAGCTCGAGACATTGAATGAAAGAGAACAGCTATACACCTTGAATTGAAATTTGCAGTCTGTTTCATTGAACGAATGCCTGAAGTTTGTTTCTTTGAAAGAGTGCGATCTGCTCGTGGCATGGAATGAATTGCAGGAGCTCTACGCTTTGAATTAAGACGTGCAGTGTAATTCTTTGATTGAATGGGTGCAGAATGATTCACGAAGTAACTGTTTGTTACATTGAATCGATTAATAATGTTACATGAATTGACACTATGATTGCAGTATGTTTTAATGATTGAATGAATGTAGTTGGTTTCATTGAATGAAAGCATGACGTTGGTTTCTTTGAAAGAGTGTGTTCTGCTCGTGGCACTGATTGAATGGCAGGATCTCTATTCTTTGAATTAAGACGTGCAGTGTAGTGCTTTAAATGATTGGGTGCAGTTTGATTCACGAACTTACTGTTCGTTTGAATGAATCGATTAATGATATTTGATTCATTGACTAAATGAATGCAGTTTGATTTCAAGATGGAATACATGCAGTTGGTTTTATTGAATTAGAGCCTTAAGCTATATCCATTGATGCAAAAGAACAGCTGTACACCTTGAATTGAAATTTGCAGTCTGTTTCATTGAATGAATTCATGAAGTTTGTTTCTTTGTAAGCGTGCGTTCTGTTCGTGGAATGGAATGATTGGCAGGAGCTCTACTATTTGAATTAAGATGTACAGTGTATTACTTTGAATGAATGGGTGCAGAATGATTCACGAAGTTACTGTTTGTTACATTGAATCGATTAAAAATGTTTAATGCACTGACACTATGAATGCAGTATTTTTTAATGTGTGAATGAATGCAGTTGGTTTCATTGAATGAAATCATGACGTTTGTTTCTTTGAAAGAGTGGGTTCTGCTCGTGGCACTGAATGAATGGCAGGAGCTCTATTCATTGAATTGAGACGTGCAGTGTAGTGCTTTGAATGATTGGGTGCAGTTTGATTCAGGATGTTACTGTTAGTTTGATTGAATCGATTAATGATGGTCTCAATGAATGCAGTTTGATTTAATGATTGAATACATGCAGTTGGTTTTATTGAATGAGAGCCTTCAGCTCGAGACATTGAATGAAAGAGAACAGCTATACACCTTGAATTGAAATTTGCAGTCTGTTTCATTGAACGAATGCCTGAAGTTTGTTTCCTTGAAAGAGTGCGTTCTGCTCGTGGCATGGATGAATTGCAGGAGTTCTTTTCTTTGAATTAAGACCTGCAGTGTTGTGCTTTGAGTGATCGGGTGCAGTTTGATTCACGAAGTTACAATTAGTTTGATTGAATCGATTAATGATGTTTGATTCATTGACTCAATGAATGCAGTTTGATTTAATGAATGAATACATGCAGTTGGTTTTATTGAATGAGAGCCTGAAGCTCGAGACATTGAATGAAAGAGACAGCTATACACCTTGAATTGAAATTTGCAGCCTGTTGCATTGAACGAACGCCTGAAGTTAGTTTCTTTGAAAGAGTGCGTTCTGCTCGTGACATAGAATGAATTGCAGGAGATCTAGGCTTTGAATTAAGATATGCAGTGTAATTCTTTGATTGAATGGGTGCAGAATGATTCACGAAGTAACTGTTTGTGACATTGAATCGATTCAAAATGTTTAATGCACTGACACTATGAATGCAGTATGTCCTAATGTGTGAATGAATGCAGTTTGTTTCATTGAATGAAAGCATGAAGTTTGTTTCTTTGAAAGAGTGTTTTCTGCTCGTGGCACTGATTGAATGGCAGGAGCTCTATTCCTTGAATTAAGACGTGCAGTGTAGTACTTTGAATGATTGGAGGTCGTTTGATTCACGAAGTTACTGTTGGATTGATTGAATCGATTAATGATGTTTGATTCATCCTTTCAATGAATGCAGTTTGATTTAATGAATGAATACATGCAGTTGGTTTTATTGAATGAGAGCCTGAAGCTCGAGACATTGAATGAAAGAGAACAGCTATACCCCTTGAATTGAAATTTGCAGTCTGTTTCATTGAACGAATGCCTGAAGTTTGTTTCTTTGAAAGAGTGCGTTCTGTTCGTGGAATGGAATGATTGGCAGGAGCTCTACTCTTTGACTTAAGATGTACAGTGTATTCCTTTGAATGAATGGGTACACAATGATGCACGAAGTAACTGTTTGTTACATTGAATCGATTAACTATGTTTAATGCACTGACACTATGAATGCACTATGTTCTAATGTGTGAATGAATGCAGTTTGTTTCATTGAATGAAAGCATGAAGTTTGTTTCTTTGAAAGAGTGTGTTCTGCTCATGGCACTGATTGAATGGCAGGAGCTCTATTCTTTGAATTACGACGTGCAGTGTAGTACTTTGAATGATTGGAGGTAGTTTGATTCACGAACTTACTGTTAGTTTGATTGAATCGATTAATGATGTTTGATTCATTGACTCAATGAATGCAGTCTGATTTAATGAATGAATACATGCAGTTGGTTTTATTGAATGAGAGCCTGAAGCTCGAGACATTGAATGAAAGAGAACAGCTATACCCCTTGAATTGAAATTTGCAGCCTGTTGCTTTGAACGAACGCCTGAAGTATGTTTCTTTGAAAGAGTGCGTTCTGCTCGTGACATGGAATGAATTGCAGGAGATCTACGCTTTGAGTTAAGATATGCAGTGTAATTCTTTGATTGATTGGGTGCAGAATGATGCACGAAGTAACTGTTTTTTACATTGAATCGATTCATAATGTTGAATGCACTGACACTTGTTAGATTCTTTGAAACAATGTGTTGTGCTCGTGCCATTGAATGAATGGCAGGAGCTCTGTTTGAATTAAGACGTGCAGTGTAGTGCTTTGAATGATTGGGTGCAATTTGATTCACGAAGTTACTGTTAGTTTGATTGAATCGATTAATGATGTTTGATTCATTGACTCAATGAATGCAGTTTGATTTAATGATGGAATACATGCAGTTGGTTTTACTGAATTAGAGCCTTAAGCTCTCGCCATTGATGCAAAAGAACAGCTATACACCTTGAATTGAAATTTGCAGTCTGTTTCATTGAATGAATGCATGAAGTTTGTTTCTTTTTAAGAATGCGTTCTGTTCGTGTAATGGAATGATTGTCAGGAGCTCTACTCATTGAATTAAGATGAATAGTGTATTTCTTTGAATGAATGGGTGAAGAATGATTCACGAAGTAACTGTTTGTTACATTGAATCGATTAAAAATGTTTAATGCACTGACACTATGAATGCAGTATGTTCTAATGTGTGAATGAATGCAGTTTGTTTCATTGAATGAAAGCATGAAGTTTGTTTCTTTGAAAGAGTGTGTTCTGCTCGTGGCACTGATTGAATGGCAGGAGCTCTATTCTTTGAATTAAGACGTGCAGTGTAGTACTTTGAATGATTGGAGGTAGTTTGATTCACGAAGTTACTGTTAGATTGATTGAATGGATTAATGATGTTTGATACATCCTCTCAATGAATGCAGTTTGATTTAATGATTGAATACATGCAGTTGGTTTTATTGAATGAGAGCCTGAAGCTCCAGACATTGAAGGAAAGCGAACAGCTTGAATTGAAATTTGCAGCCTGTTGCATTGAACGAACGCCTGAAGTTTGTTTCTTTGAAAGAGTGCCTTCTGCTCGTGACAGGGAATGAATTGTAGGAGCTCTACGCTTTGAATTAAGATGTGCAGTGTAATTCTTTGATTGAATGGGTGCAGAATGATTCACGAAGTAACTGTTTGTTACATTGAATCGATTAATAATGTTAAATGCATTGACACTATGATTGCAGTACGTTTTAATGATTGAATGAATGCAGTTTGTTTCATTGAATGAAAGCATGAAGTTACTTTGTTTGAAAGTGTGTGTTCTGGTCGTGGCATTGAATGAATGGCAGGAGTTCTATTCATTGAATTGAGACGTGCAGTGTAGTGCTTTGAATGATTGGGTGCAGTTTGATTTACGAAGTTACTGTTAGTTTGATTGAATCGATTAATGATGTTTGATTCATGGTCTCAATGAATATAGTTTGATTTAATGATTGAATACATGCAGTTGGTTTTATTGAATGAGAGCCTTAAGCTCGAGACATTGAATGAAAGAGAACAGCTATACACCTTGAATTGAAATTTGCAGTCTGTTTCATTGAACGAATGCCTGAAGTTTGTTTCTTTGAAAGAGTACGTTCTGCTCGTGGCATGGAATGAATTGCAGGAGCTCTACGCTTTGAATTAAGATGTGCAGTGTAATTCTTTGATTGAATGGGTGCAGAATGATTCACGAAGTAACTGTTTGTTACATTGAATCGATTAATGATGTTACATGCATTGACACTATGATTGCAGTATGTTTTAATGATTGAATGAATGCAGTTGGTTTCATTGAATGAAAGCTTGACGTTGGTTTCTTTGAAAGAGTGTGTTCTGCTAGTGGCACTGATTGAATGGCAGGAGCTCTATTCTTTGAATTAAGACGTGCAGTGTAGTGCTTTAAATGATTGGGTGCAGTTTGATTCACGAAGTTACTGTTAGTTTGATTGAATCGATTAATGATGTTTGATTCATTGACTCAATGAATGCAGTTTGATTTAATGATGGAATACATGCAGTTGGTTTTATTGAATGAGGGCCTGAAGCTCGAGACATTGAATGAAAGAGATCAGCTATACACCTTGAATTGAAATTTGCAGTCTGTTTCATTGAACGAACGCCTGAAGTTTGTTTCTTTGAAAGAGTACGTTCTGCTCGTGACATGGAATGAATTGCAGGAGATCTACGCTTTGAGTAAAGATATTCAATGTAATTCCTTGATGAATGGGTGCAGAATGATTCACGAAGTAACTGTTTGTTACATTGAATCGATTCAAAATGTTTAATGCACTGACATTATGAATGCAGTATGTTCTAATTTGTGAATGAATGCAGTTTGTTTCATTGAATGAAAGCATGAAGTTTGTTTCTTTGAAAGAGTGTGTTCTGCTCGTGGCACTGATTGAATGGCAGGAGCTCTATTCTTTGAATTAAGACGTGCAGTGTAGTACTTTGAATGATTGGAGGTAGTTTGATTCACGAAGTTACTGTTAGATTGATTGAATCGATTATTGATGTTTGATTCATCCTCTCAATGAATGCAGTTTAATTTTATGATTGAATACATGCAGTTGGTTTTTGTTGAATGAGAGCCTGAAGCTCGAGACATTGAATGAAAGAGAACAGCTATACACCTTGAATTGAAATTTGCAGTCTGTTTCATTGAACGAATGCCTGAAGTTTGTTTCTTTGAAAGAGTGCGATCTGCTCGTGGCATGGAATGAATTGCAGGAGCTCTACGCTTTGAATTAAGACGTGCAGTGTAATTCTTTGATTGAATGGGTGCAGAATGATTCACGAAGTAACTGTTTGTTACATTGAATCGATTAATAATGTAACATGCATTGACACTATGATTGCAGTATGTTTTAATGATTGAATGAATGTAGTTGGTTTCATTGAATGAAAGCATGACGTTGGTTTCTTTGAAAGAGTGTGTTCTGCTCGTGGCACTGATTGAATGGCAGGATCTCTATTCTTTGAATTAAGACGTGCAGTGTAGTGCTTTAAATGATTGGGTGCAGTTTGATTCACGAACTTACTGTTCGTTTGAATGAATCGATTAATGATATTTGATTCATTGACTAAATGAATGCAGTTTGATTTCAAGATGGAATACATGCAGTTGGTTTTATTGAATTAGAGCCTTAAGCTATATCCATTGATGCAAAAGAACAGCTGTACACCTTGAATTGAAATTTGCAGTCTGTTTCATTGAATGAATTCATGAAGTTTGTTTCTTTGTAAGCGTGTGTTCTGTTCGTGGAATGGAATGATTGGCAGGAGCTCTACTATTTGAATTAAGATGTACAGTGTATTACTTTGAATGAATGGGTGCAGAATGATTCACGAAGTTACTGTTTGTTACATTGAATCGATTAAAAATGTTTAATGCACTGACACTATGAATGCAGTATGTTTTAATGTGTGAATGAATGCAGTTGGTTTCATTGAATGAAATCATGACGTTTGTTTCTTTGAAAGAGTGGGTTCTGCTCGTGGCACTGAATGAATGGCAGGAGCTCTATTCATTGAATTGAGACGTGCAGTGTAGTGCTTTGAATGATTGGGTGCAGTTTGATTCAGGATGTTACTGTTAGTTTGATTGAATCGATTAATGATGGTCTCAATGAATGCAGTTTGATTTAATGATTGAATACATGCAGTTGGTTTTATTGAATGAGAGCCTTCAGCTCGAGACATTGAATGAAAGAGAACAGCTATACACCTTGAATTGAAATTTGCAGTCTGTTTCATTGAACGAATGCCTGAAGTTTGTTTCCTTGAAAGAGTGCGTTCTGCTCGTGGCATGGATGAATTGCAGGAGTTCTTTTCTTTGAATTAAGACCTGCAGTGTTGTGCTTTGAGTGATCGGGTGCAGTTTGATTCACGAAGTTACAATTAGTTTAATTGAATCGATTAATGATGTTTGATTCATTGACTCAATGAATGCAGTTTGATTTAATGAATGAATACATGCAGTTGGTTTTATTGAATGAGAGCCTGAAGCTCGAGACATTGAATGAAAGAGACAGCTATACACCTTGAATTGAAATTTGCAGCCTGTTGCATTGAACGAACGCCTGAAGTTAGTTTCTTTGAAAGAGTGCGTTCTGCTCGTGACATAGAATGAATTGCAGGAGATCTAGGCTTTGAATTAAGATATGCAGTGTAATTCTTTGATTGAATGGGTGCAGAATGATTCACGAAGTAACTGTTTGTGACATTGAATCGATTCAAAATGTTTAATGCACTGACACTATGAATGCAGTATGTCCTAATGTGTGAATGAATGCAGTTTGTTTCATTGAATGAAAGCATGAAGTTTGTTTCTTTGAAAGAGTGTTTTCTGCTCGTGGCACTGATTGAATGGCAGGAGCTCTATTCCTTGAATTAAGACGTGCAGTGTAGTACTTTGAATGATTGGAGGTCGTTTGATTCACGAAGTTACTGTTGGATTGATTGAATCGATTAATGATGTTTGATTCATCCTTTCAATGAATGCAGTTTGATTTAATGAATGAATACATGCAGTTGGTTTTATTGAATGAGAGCCTGAAGCTCGAGACATTGAATGAAAGAGAACAGCTATACCCCTTGAATTGAAATTTGCAGTCTGTTTCATTGAACGAATGCCTGAAGTTTGTTTCTTTGAAAGAGTGCGTTCTGTTCGTGGAATGGAATGATTGGCAGGAGCTCTACTCTTTGACTTAAGATGTACAGTGTATTCCTTTGAATGAATGGGTACACAATGATGCACGAAGTAACTGTTTGTTACATTGAATCGATTAACTATGTTTAATGCACTGACACTATGAATGCACTATGTTCTAATGTGTGAATGAATGCAGTTTGTTTCATTGAATGAAAGCATGAAGTTTGTTTCTTTGAAAGAGTGTGTTCTGCTCATGGCACTGATTGAATGGCAGGAGCTCTATTCTTTGAATTACGACGTGCAGTGTAGTACTTTGAATGATTGGAGGTAGTTTGATTCACGAACTTTCTGTTAGTTTGATTGAATCGATTAATGATGTTTGATTCATTGACTCAATGAATGCAGTCTGATTTAATGAATGAATACATGCAGTTGGTTTTATTGAATGAGAGCCTGAAGCTCGAGACATTGAATGAAAGAGAACAGCTATACCCCTTGAATTGAAATTTGCAGCCTGTTGCTTTGAACGAACGCCTGAAGTATGTTTCTTTGAAAGAGTGCGTTCTGCTCGTGACATGGAATGAATTGCAGGAGATCTACGCTTTGAGTTAAGATATGCAGTGTAATTCTTTGATTGATTGGGTGCAGAATGATGCACGAAGTAACTGTTTTTTACATTGAATCGATTCATAATGTTGAATGCACTGACACTTGTTAGATTCTTTGAAACAATGTGTTGTGCTCGTGCCATTGAATGAATGGCAGGAGCTCTGTTTGAATTAAGACGTGCAGTGTAGTGCTTTGAATGATTGGGTGCAATTTGATTCACGAAGTTACTGTTAGTTTGATTGAATCGATTAATGATGTTTGATTCATTGACTCAATGAATGCAGTTTGATTTAATGATGGAATACATGCAGTTGGTTTTACTGAATTAGAGCCTTAAGCTCTCGCCATTGATGCAAAAGAACAGCTATACACCTTGAATTGAAATTTGCAGTCTGTTTCATTGAATGAATGCATGAAGTTTGTTTCTTTTTAAGAATGCGTTCTGTTCGTGGAATGGAATGATTGGCAGGAGCTCTACTCATTGAATTAAGATGAATAGTGTATTTCTTTGAATGAATGGGTGAAGAATGATACACGAAGTAACTGTTTGTAACATTGAATCGATTAAAAATGTTTAATGCACTGACACTATGAATGCAGTATGTTCTAATGTGTGAATGAATGCAGTTTGTTTCATTGAATGAAAGCATGAAGTTTGTTTCTTTGAAAGAGTGTGTTCTGCTCGTGGCACTGATTGAATGGCAGGAGCTCTATTCTTTGAATTAAGACGTGCAGTGTAGTACTTTGAATGATTGGAGGTAGTTTGATTCACGAAGTTACTGTTAGATTGATTGAATGGATTAATGATGTTTGATACATCCTCTCAATGAATGCAGTTTGATTTAATGATTGAATACATGCAGTTGGTTTTATTGAATGAGAGCCTGAAGCTCCAGACATTGAAGGAAAGCGAACAGCTTGAATTGAAATTTGCAGCCTGTTGCATTGAACGAACGCCTGAAGTTTGTTTCTTTGAAAGAGTGCCTTCTGCTCGTGACAGGGAATGAATTGTAGGAGCTCTACGCTTTGAATTAAGATGTGCAGTGTAATTCTTTGATTGAATGGGTGCAGAATGATTCACGAAGTAACTGTTTGTTACATTGAATCGATTAATAATGTTAAATGCATTGACACTATGATTGCAGTACGTTTTAATGATTGAATGAATGCAGTTTGTTTCATTGAATGAAAGCATGAAGTTTCTTTGTTTGAAAGTGTGTGTTCTGGTCGTGGCATTGAATGAATGGCAGGAGTTCTATTCATTGAATTGAGACGTGCAGTGTAGTGCTTTGAATGATTGGGTGCAGTTTGATTTACGAAGTTACTGTTAGTTTGATTGAATCGATTAATGATGTTTGATTCATGGTCTCAATGAATATAGTTTGATTTAATGATTGAATACATGCAGTTGGTTTTATTGAATGAGAGCCTTAAGCTCGAGACATTGAATGAAAGAGAACAGCTATACACCTTGAATTGAAATTTGCAGTCTGTTTCATTGAACGAATGCCTGAAGTTTGTTTCTTTGAAAGAGTACGTTCTGCTCGTGGCATGGAATGAATTGCAGGAGCTCTACGCTTTGAATTAAGATGTGCAGTGTAATTCTTTGATTGAATGGGTGCAGAATGATTCACGAAGTAACTGTTTGTTACATTGAATCGATTAATGATGTTACATGCATTGACACTATGATTGCAGTATGTTTTAATGATTGAATGAATGCAGTTGGTTTCATTGAATGAAAGCTTGACGTTGGTTTCTTTGAAAGAGTGTGTTCTGCTAGTGGCACTGATTGAATGGCAGGAGCTCTATTATTTGAATTAAGACGTGCAGTGTAGTGCTTTAAATGATTGGGTGCAGTTTGATTCACGAAGTTACTGTTAGTTTGATTGAATCGATTAATGATGTTTGATTCATTGACTCAATGAATGCAGTTTGATTTAATGATGGAATACATGCAGTTGGTTTTATTGAATGAGGGCCTGAAGCTCGAGACATTGAATGAAAGAGATCAGCTATACACCTTGAATTGAAATTTGCAGTCTGTTTCATTGAACGAACGCCTGAAGTTTGTTTCTTTGAAAGAGTACGTTCTGCTCGTGACATGGAATGAATTGCAGGAGATCTACGCTTTGAGTAAAGATATTCAATGTAATTCCTTGATGAATGGGTGCAGAATGATTCACGAAGTAACTGTTTGTTACATTGAATCGATTCAAAATGTTTAATGCACTGACATTATGAATGCAGTATGTTCTAATTTGTGAATGAATGCAGTTTGTTTCATTGAATGAAAGCATGAAGTTTGTTTTTTTGAAAGAGTGTGTTCTGCTCGTGGCACTGATTGAATGGCAGGAGCTCTATTCTTTGAATTAAGACGTGCAGTGTAGTACTTTGAATGATTGGAGGTAGTTTGATTCACGAAGTTACTGTTAGATTGATTGAATCGATTATTGATGTTTGATTCATCCTCTCAATGAATGCAGTTTAATTTTATGATTGAATACATGCAGTTGGTTTTTGTTGAATGAGAGCCTGAAGCTCGAGACATTGAATGAAAGAGAACAGCTATACACCTTGAATTGAAATTTGCAGTCTGTTTCATTGAACGAATGCCTGAAGTTTGTTTCTTTGAAAGAGTGCGATCTGCTCGTGGCATGGAATGAATTGCAGGAGCTCTACGCTTTGAATTAAGACGTGCAGTGTAATTCTTTGATTGAATGGGTGCAGAATGATTCACGAAGTAACTGTTTGTTACATTGAATCGATTAATAATGTTACATGCATTGACACTATGATTGCAGTATGGTTTAATGATTGAATGAATGCAGTTGGTTTCATTGAATGAAAGCATGACGTTGGTTTCTTTGTAAGAGTGTGTTCTGCTAGTGGCACTGATTGAATGGCAGGAGCTCTATTCTTTGAATTAAGACGTGCAGTGTAGTGCTTTAAATGATTGGGTGCAGTTTGATTCACGAATTTACTGTTAGATTGATTGAATGGATTAATGATGTTTGATACATCCTCTCAATGAATGCAGTTTGATTTAATGATTGAATACATGCAGTTGGTTTTATTGAATGAGAGCCTTAAGCTCGAGACATTGAATGAAAGAGAACAGCTATACACCTTGAATTGAAATTTGCAGTCTGTTTCATTGAACGAATGCCTGAAGTTTGTTTCTTTGAAAGAGTACGTTCTGCTCGTGGCATGGAATGAATTGCAGGAGCTCTACGCTTTGAATTAAGATGTGCAGTGTAATTCTTTGATTGAATGGGTGCAGAATGATTCACGAAGTAACTGTTTGTTACATTGAATCGATTAATAATGTTACATGCATTGACACTATGATTGCAGTATGGTTTAATGATTGAATGAATGCAGTTGGTTTCATTGAATGAAAGCATGACGTTGGTTTCTTTGTAAGAGTGTGTTCTGCTAGTGGCACTGATTGAATGGCAGGAGCTCTATTCTTTGAATTAAGACGTGCAGTGTAGTGCTTTAAATGATTGGGTGCAGTTTGATTCACGAAGTTACTGTTAGATTGATTGAATGGATTAATGATGTTTGATACATCCTCTCAATGAATGCAGTTTGATTTAATGATTGAATACATGCAGTTGGTTTTATTGAATGAGAGCCTGAAGCTCCAGACATTGAAGGAAAGCGAACAGCTTGAATTGAAATTTGCAGCCTGTTGCATTGAACGAACGCCTGAAGTTTGTTTCTTTGAAAGAGTGCCTTCTGCTCGTGACAGGGAATGAATTGTAGGAGCTCTACGCTTTGAATTAAGATGTGCAGTGTAATTCTTTGATTGAATGGGAGCAGAATGATTCACGAAGTAACTGTTTGTTACATTGAATCGATTAATAATGTTAAATGCATTGACACTATGATTGCAGTACGTTTTAATGATTGAATGAATGCAGATTGTTTCATTGAATGAAAGCATGAAGTTTCTTTGTTTGAAAGTGTGTGTTCTGGTCGTGGCATTGAGTGAATGGCAGGAGTTCTATTCATTGAATTGAGACGTGCAGTGTAGTGCTTTGAATGATTGGGTGCAGTTTGATTCACGAATTTACTGTTAGATTGATTGAATCGATTAATGATGTTTGATTCATGGTCTCAATGAATGCAGTTTGATTTAATGATTGAATACATGCAGTTGGTTTTATTGAATGAGGGCCTTAAGCTCGAGACATTTAATGAAAGAGAACAGCTATACACCTTGAATTGAAATATGCAGTCTGTTTCATTGAACGAATGCCTGAAGTTTGTTTCTTTGAAAGAGTACGTTCTGCTCGTGGCATGGAATGAATTGCAGGAGCTCTACGCTTTTAATTAAGATGTGCAGTGTAATTCTTTGATTGAATGGGTGCAGAATGATTCACAAAGTAACTGTTTGTTACAATGAATCGATTAATAATGTTACATGCATTGACACTATGATTGCAGTATGTTTTAATGATTGAATGAATGCAGTTGGTTTCATTGAATGAAAGCATGACGTTGGTTTCTTTGAAAGAGTGTGTTCTGCTAGTGGCACTGATTGAATGGCAGGATCTCTATTCTTTGAATTAAGACGTGCAGTGTAGTGCTTTAAATGATTGGGTGCAGTTTGATTCACGAACTTACTGTTCGTTTGAATGAATCGATTAATGATGTTTGATTCATTGACTCAATGAATGCAGTTTGATTTCATGATGGAATACATGCAGTTGGTTTTATTGAATTAGAGCCTTAAGCTATAGCCATTGATGCAAAAGAACAGCTGTACACCTTGAATTGAAATTTGCAGTCTGTTTCATTGAATGAATTCATGAAGTTTGTTTCTTTGTAAGCGTGCGTTCTGTTCGTGGAATGGAATGATTGGCAGGAGCTCTACTATTTGAATTAAGATGTACAGTGTATTACTTTGAATGAATGGGTGCAGAATGATTCACGAATTAACTATTTGTTACATTGAATCGATTTAAAATGTTTAATGCACTGACACTATGAATGCAGTATGTTTTAATGTGTGAATGAATGCAGTTGGTTTCATTGAATGAAATCATGACGTTTGTTTCTTTGAAAGAGTGGGTTCTGCTCGTGGCACTGAATGAATGGCAGGAGCTCTATTCATTGAATTGAGACGTGCAGTGTAGTGCTTTGAATGATTGGGTGCAGTTTGATTCAGGAAGTTACTGTTAGTTTGATTGAATCGATTAATGATGTTTGATTCATTGACTCAATGAATGCAGTTTGATTTAATGATTGAATACATGCAGTTGGTTTTATTGAATGAGAGCCTTAAGCTCGAGACATTGAATGAAAGAGAACAGCTATACACCTTGAATTGAAATTTGCAGTCTGTTTCATTGAACGAATGCCTGAAGTTTGTTTCCTTGAAAGAGTGCGTTCTGCTCGTGGCATGGATGAATTGCAGGAGTTCTTTTCTTTGAATGAAGACCTGCAGTGTTGTGCTTTGAGTGATCGGGTGCAGTTTGATTCACGAAGGTACAATTAGTTTGTTTGAATCGATTAATGATGTTTGATTCATTGACTCAATGAATGCAGTTTGATTTAATGAATGAATACATGCAGTTGGTTTTATTGAATGAGAGCCTGAAGCTCGAGACATTGAATGAAAGAGACAGCTATACACCTTGAATTGAAATTTGCAGCCTGTTGCATTGAACGAACGCCTGAAGTTAGTTTCTTTGAAAGAGTTCGTTCTGCTCGTGACATAGAATGAATTGCAGGAGATCTAGGCTTTGAATTAAGATATGCAGTGTAATTCTTTGATTGAATGGGTGCAGAATGATTCACGAAGTAACTGTTTGTGACATTGAATCGATTCAAATTGTTTAATGCACTGACACTATGAATGCAGTATGTCCTAATGTGTGAATGAATGCAGTTCGTTTCATTGAATGAAAGCATGAAGTTTGTTTCTTTGAAAGAGTGTGTTCGGCTCTTGGCACTGATTGAATGGCAGGAGCTCTATTCTTTGAATTAAGACGTGCAGTGTAGTACTTTGAATGATGGAGGTAGTTTGATTCTCGAAGTTACTGTTAGATTGATTGAATCGATTAATGATGTTTGAGTCATGGTCTCAATGAATGCAGTTTGATTTAATGATTGAATACATGCAGTTGGTTTTATTGAATGAGAGCCTGAAGCTCGAGACATTGAATGAAAGAGAACAGCTATACACCTTGAATTGAAATTTGCAACCTGTTGCATTGAACGAACGCCTGAAGTTTGTTTCTTTGAAAGAGTACGTTCTGCTCGTGACATGGAATGAATTGCAGGAGATCTACGCTTTGAGTAAAGATATTCAATGTAATTCCTTGATGAATGGGTGCAGAATGATTCACGAAGTAACTGTTTGTTACATTGAATCGATTCAAAATGTTTAATGCACTGACATTATGAATGCAGTATGTTCTAATTTGTGAATGAATGCAGTTTGTTTCATTGAATGAAAGCATGAAGTTTGTTTCTTTGAAAGAGTGTGTTCTGCTCGTGGCACTGATTGAATGGCAGGAGCTCTATTCTTTGAATTAAGACGTGCAGTGTAGTACTTTGAATGATTGGAGGTAGTTTGATTCACGAAGTTACTGTTAGATTGATTGAATCGATTAATGATGTTTGATTCATCCTCTCAATGAATGCAGTTTAATTTTATGATTGAATACATGCAGTTGGTTTTTGTTGACTGAGAGCCTGAAGCTCGAGACATTGAATGAAAGAGAACAGCTATACACGTTGAAATGAAATTTGCAGTCTGTTTCATTGAACGAATGCCTGAAGTTTGTTTCTTTTAAAGAGTGCGATCTGCTCGTGGCATGGAATGAATTGCAGGAGATCTACGCTTTGAATTAAGACGTGCAGTGTTATTCTTTGATTGAATGGGTGCAGAATGATTCACGAAGTAACTGTTTGTTACATTGAATCGATTAATAATGTTACATGCATTGACACTATGATTGCAGTATGTTTTAATGATTGAATGAATGTAGTTGGTTTCATTGAATGAAAGCATGACGTTGGTTTCTTTGAAAGAGTGTGTTCTGCTCGTGGCACTGATTGAATGGCAGGATCTCTATTCTTTGAATTAAGACGTGCAGTGTAGTGCTTTAAATGATTGGGTGCAGTTTGATTCACGAACTTACTGTTCGTTTGAATGAATCGATTAATGATATTTGATTCATTGACTAAATGAATGCAGTTTGATTTCAAGATGGAATACATGCAGTTGGTTTTATTGAATTAGAGCCTTAAGCTATATCCATTGATGCAAAAGAACAGCTGTACACCTTGAATTGAAATATGCAGTCTGTTTCATTGAATGAATTCATGAAGTTTGTTTCTTTGTAAGCGTGCGTTCTGTTCGTGGAATGGAATGATTGGCAGGAGCTCTACTATTTGAATTAAGATGTACAGTGTATTACTTTGAATGAATGGGTGCAGAATGATTCACGAAGTAACTGTTTGTTACATTGAATCGATTTAAAATGTTTAATGCACTGACACTATGAATGCAGTATGTTTTAATGTGTGAATGAATGCAGTTGGTTTCATTGAATGAAATCATGACGTTTGTTTCTTTGAAAGAGTGGGTTCTGCTCGTGGCACTGAATGAATGGCAGGAGTTCTTTTCTTTGAATTAAGACCTGCAGTGTTGTGCTTTGAGTGATCGGGTGCAGTTTGATTCACGAAGTTACAATTAGTTTGTTTGAATCGATTAATGATGTTTGATTCATTGACTCAATGAATGCAGTTTGATTTAATGATTGAATACATGCAGTTGGTTTTATTGAATGAGAGCCTGAAGCTCGAGACATTGAATGAAAGAGACAGCTATACACCTTGAATTGAAATTTGCAGCCTGTTGCATTGAACGAACGCCTGAAGTTAGTTTCTTTGAAAGAGTGCGTTCTGCTCGTGACATAGAATGAATTGCAGGAGATCTAGGCTTTGAATTAAGATATGCAGTGTAATTCTTTGATTGAATGGGTGCAGAATGATTCACGAAGTAACTGTTTGTGACATTGAATCGATTCAAATTGTTTAATGCACTGACACTATGACTGCAGTATGTCCTAATGTGTGAATGAATGCAGTTCGTTTCATTGAATGAAAGCATGAAGTTTGTTTCTTTGAAAGAGTGTGTTCGGCTCTTGGCACTGATTGAATGGCAGGAGCTCTATTCTTTGAATTAAGACGTGCAGTGTAGTACTTTGAATGATTGGAGGTAGTTTGATTCACGAAGTTACTGTTAGTTTGATTGAATCGATTAATGATGTTTGATTCATGGTCTCAATGAATGCAGTTTGATTTAATGATTGAATACATGCAGTTGGTTTTATTGAATGAGAGCCTGAAGCTCGAGACATTGAATGAAAGAGAACAGCTATACACCTTGAATTGAAATTTGCAACCTGTTGCATTGAACGAACGCCTGAAGTTTGTTTCTTTGAAAGAGTACGTTCTGCTCGTGACATGGAATGAATTGCAGGAGATCTACGCTTTGAGTAAAGATATTCAATGTAATTCCTTGATGAATGGGTGCAGAATGATTCACGAAGTAACTGTTTGTTACATTGAATCGATTCAAAATGTTTAATGCACGGACATTATGAATGCAGTATGTTCTAATTTGTGAATGAATGCAGTTTGTTTCATTGAATGAAAGCATGAAGTTTGTTTCTTTGAAAGAGTGTGTTCTGCTCGTGGCACTGATTGAATGGCAGGATCTCTATTCTTTGAATTAAGACGTGCAGTGTAGTGCTTTAAATGATTGGGTGCAGTTTGATTCACGAACTTACTGTTCGTTTGAATGAATCGATTAATGATGTTTGATTCATTGACTCAATGAATGCAGTTTGATTTCATGATGGAATATATGCAGTTGGTTTTATTGAATTAGAGCCTTAAGCTATAGCCATTGATGCAAAAGAACAGCTGTACACCTTGTTTTGAAATTTGCAGTCTGTTTCATTGAATGAATTCATGAAGTTTGTTTCTTTGTAAGCGTGCGTTCTGTTCGTGGAATGGAATGATTGGCAGGAGCTCTACTATTTGAATTAAGATGTACAGTGTATTACTTTGAATGAATGGGTGCAGAATGATTCACGAAGTAACTGTTTGTTACATTGAATCGATTAAAAATGTTACATGCATTGACACTATGATTGCAGTATGTTTTAATGATTGAATGCAAACAGTTGGTTTCATTGAATGAAAGCATGACGTTGGTTTCTTTGAAAGAGTGTGTTCTGCTCGTGGCATTGAATGAATGGCCGGAGTTCTATTCATTGAATTGAGACGTGCAGTGTAGTGCTTTCAATGATTGGGTGCAGTTTGATTTACGAAGTTACTGTTAGTTAGATTGAATCGATTAATGATGTTTTATTCATGGTCTCAATGAATGCAGTTTGATTTAATGATTGAATACATGCAGTTGGTTTTATTGAATGAGAGCCTGAAGCTCCAGACATTGAAGGAAAGCGAACAGCTTGAATTGAAATTTGCAGCCTCTTGCATTGAACGAACGCCTGAAGTTTGTTTCTTTGAAAGAGTGCCTTCTGCTCGTGACAGGGAATGAATTGTAGGAGCTCTACGCTTTGAATTAAGATGTGCAGTGTAATTCTTTGATTGAATGGGTGCAGAATGATTCACGAAGTAACTGTTTGTTACATTGAATCGATTAATAATGTTAAATGCATTGACACTATGATTGCAGTACGTTTAAATGATTGAATGAATGCAGTTTGTTTCATTGAATGAAAGCATGAAGTTTCTTTGTTTGAAAGTGTGTGTTCTGGTCGTGGCATTGAATGAATGGCAGGAGTTCTATTCATTGAATTGAGACGTGCAGTGTAGTGCTTTGAATGATTGGAGGTAGTTTGATTCACGAAGTTACTGTTAGTTTGATTGAATCGATGAATGATGTTTGATTCATTGACTCAATGAATGCAGTTTGATTTAATGATGGAATACATGCAGTTGGTTTTATTGAATGAGAGCCTGAAGCTCAAGACATTGAATGAAAGAGAACAGCTATACACCTTGAATTGAAATTTGCAACCTGTTGCATTGAACGAACGCCTGAAGTTTGTTTCTTTGAAAGAGTACGTTCTGCTCGTGACATGGAATGAATTGCAGCAGATCTACGCTTTGAGTAAAGATATTCAGTGTAATTCCTTGATGAATGGGTGCAGAATGATTCACGAAGTAACTGTTTGTTACTTTGAATCGATTCAAAATGTTTAATGCACTGACATTATGAATGCAGTATGTTCTAATTTGTGAATGAATGCAGTTTGTTTCATTGAATGAAAGCATGAAGTTTGTTTCTTTGAAAGAGTGTGTTCTGCTCGTGGCACTGATTGAATGGCAGGAGCTCTATTCTTTGAATTAAGACGTGCAGTGTAGTACTTTGAATGATTGGAGGTAGTTTGATTCACGAAGTTACTGTTAGATTGATTGAATCGATTAATGATGTTTGATTCATCCTCTCAATGAATGCAGTTTAATTTTATGATTGAATACATGCAGTTGGTTTTTGTTGAATGAGAGCCTGAAGCTCGAGACATTGAATGAAAGAGAACAGCTATACACCTTGAATTGAAATGTGCATTCTGTTTCATTGAACGAATGCCTGGAGTTTGTTTCTTTGAAAGAGTGCGATCTGCTCGTGGCATGGAATGAATTGCAGGAGCTCTACGCTTTGAATTAAGACGTGCAGTGTAATTCTTTGATTGAATGGGTGCAGAATGATTCACGAAGTAACTGTTTGTTACATTGAATCGATTAATAATGTTACATGCATTGACACTATGATTGCAGTATGTTTTAATGATTGAATGAATGCAGTTGGTTTCATTGAATGAAAGCATGACGTTGGTTTCTTTGAAAGAGTGTGTTCTGCTCGTGGCACTGATTGAATGGCAGGAGCTCTATTCTTTGAATTAAGACGTGCAGTGTAGTGCTTTAAATGATTGGGTGCAGTTTGATTCACGAAGTTACTGTTAGTTTGAATGAATCGATTAATGATGTTTGATTCATGGTCTCAATGAATGCAGTTTGATTTAATGATTGAATACATGCAGTTGGTTTTATTGAATGAGGGCCTTAAGCTCGAGACATTTAATGAAAGAGAACAGCTATACACCTTGAATTGAAATTTGCAGTCTGTTTCATTGAACGAATGCCTGAAGTTTGTTTCTTTGAAAGAGTGCGATCTGCTCGTGGCATGGAATGAATTGCAGGAGCTCTACGCTTTGAATTAAGACGTGCAGTGTAATTCTTTGATTGAATGGGTGCAGAATGATTCACGAAGTAACTGTTTGTTACATTGAATCGATTAATAATGTTACATGCATTGACACTATGATTGCAGTATGTTTTAATGATTGAATGAATGTAGTTGGTTTCATTGAATGAAAGCATGACGTTGGTTTCTTTGAAAGAGTGTGTTCTGCTCGTGGCACTGATTGAATGGCAGGATCTCTATTCTTTGAATTAATACGTGCAGTGTAGTGCTTTAAATGATTGGGTGCAGTTTGATTCACGAACTTACTGTTCGTTTTAATGAATCGATTAATGATATTTGATTCATTGACTAAATGAATGCAGTTTGATTTCAAGATGGAATACATGCAGTTGGTTTTATTGAATTAGAGCCTTAAGCTATATCCATTGATGCAAAAGAACAGCTGTACACCTTGAATTGAAATTTGCAGTCTGTTTCATTGAATGAATTCATGAAGTTTGTTTCTTTGTAAGCGTGCGTTCTGTTCGTGGAATGGAATGATTGGCAGGAGCTCTACTATTTGAATTAAGATGTACAGTGTATTTCTTTGAATGAATGGGTGCAGAATGATTCACGAAGTTACTGTTTGTTACATTGAATCGATTAAAAATGTTTAATGCACTGACTCTATGAATGCAGTATGTTTTAATGTGTGAATGAATGCAGTTGGTTTCATTGAATGAAATCATGACGTTTGTTTCTTTGAAAGAGTGGGTTCTGCTCGTGGCACTGAATGAATGGCAGGAGCTCTATTCATTGAATTGAGACGTGCAGTGTAGTGCTTTGAATGATTGGGTGCAGTTTGATTCAGGATGTTACTGTTAGTTTGATTGAATCGATTAATGATGGTCTCAATGAATGCAGTTTGATTTAATGATTGAATACATGCAGTTGGTTTTATTGAATGAGAGCCTGAAGCTCCAGACATTGAAGGAAAGCGAACAGCTTGAATTGAAATTTGCAGCCTCTTGCATTGAACGAACGCCTGAAGTTTGTTTCTTTGAAAGAGTGCCTTCTGCTCGTGACAGGGAATGAATTGTAGGAGCTCTACGCTTTGAATTAAGATGTGCAGTGTAATTCTTTGATTGAATGGGTGCAGAATGATTCACGAAGTAACTGTTTGTTACATTGAATCGATTAATAATGTTAAATGCATTGACACTATGATTGCAGTACGTTTAAATGATTGAATGAATGCAGTTTGTTTCATTGAATGAAAGCATGAAGTTTCTTTGTTTGAAAGTGTGTGTTCTGGTCGTGGCATTGAATGAATGGCAGGAGTTCTATTCATTGAATTGAGACGTGCAGTGTAGTGCTTTGAATGATTGGAGGTAGTTTGATTCACGAAGTTACTGTTAGTTTGATTGAATCGATGAATGATGTTTGATTCATTGACTCAATGAATGCAGTTTGATTTAATGATGGAATACATGCAGTTGGTTTTATTGAATGAGAGCCTGAAGCTCAAGACATTGAATGAAAGAGAACAGCTATACACCTTGAATTGAAATTTGCAACCTGTTGCATTGAACGAACGCCTGAAGTTTGTTTCTTTGAAAGAGTACGTTCTGCTCGTGACATGGAATGAATTGCAGCAGATCTACGCTTTGAGTAAGGATATTCAGTGTAATTCCTTGATGAATGGGTGCAGAATGATTCACGAAGTAACTGTTTGTTACTTTGAATCGATTCAAAATGTTTAATGCACTGACATTATGAATGCAGTATGTTCTAATTTGTGAATGAATGCAGTTTGTTTCATTGAATGAAAGCATGAAGTTTGTTTCTTTGAAAGAGTGTGTTCTGCTCGTGGCACTGATTGAATGGCAGGAGCTCTATTCTTTGAATTAAGACGTGCAGTGTAGTACTTTGAATGATTGGAGGTAGTTTGATTCACGAAGTTACTGTTAGATTGATTGAATCGATTAATGATGTTTGATTCATCCTCTCAATGAATGCAGTTTAATTTTATGATTGAATACATGCAGTTGGTTTTTGTTGAATGAGAGCCTGAAGCTCGAGACATTGAATGAAAGAGAACAGCTATACACCTTGAATTGAAATGTGCATTCTGTTTCATTGAACGAATGCCTGGAGTTTGTTTCTTTGAAAGAGTGCGATCTGCTCGTGGCATGGAATGAATTGCAGGAGCTCTACGCTTTGAATTAAGACGTGCAGTGTAATTCTTTGATTGAATGGGTGCAGAATGATTCACGAAGTAACTGTTTGTTACATTGAATCGATTAATAATGTTACATGCATTGACACTATGATTGCAGTATGTTTTAATGATTGAATGAATGCAGTTGGTTTCATTGAATGAAAGCATGACGTTGGTTTCTTTGAAAGAGTGTGTTCTGCTCGTGGCACTGATTGAATGGCAGGAGCTCTATTCTTTGAATTAAGACGTGCAGTGTAGTGCTTTAAATGATTGGGTGCAGTTTGATTCACGAAGTTACTGTTAGTTTGAATGAATCGATTAATGATGTTTGATTCATGGTCTCAATGAATGCAGTTTGATTTAATGATTGAATACATGCAGTTGGTTTTATTGAATGAGGGCCTTAAGCTCGAGACATTTAATGAAAGAGAACAGCTATACACCTTGAATTGAAATTTGCAGTCTGTTTCATTGAACGAATGCCTGAAGTTTGTTTCTTTGAAAGAGTGCGATCTGCTCGTGGCATGGAATGAATTGCAGGAGCTCTACGCTTTGAATTAAGACGTGCAGTGTAATTCTTTGATTGAATGGGTGCAGAATGATTCACGAAGTAACTGTTTGTTACATTGAATCGATTAATAATGTTACATGCATTGACACTATGATTGCAGTATGTTTTAATGATTGAATGAATGTAGTTGGTTTCATTGAATGAAAGCATGACGTTGGTTTCTTTGAAAGAGTGTGTTCTGCTCGTGGCACTGATTGAATGGCAGGATCTCTATTCTTTGAATTAATACGTGCAGTGTAGTGCTTTAAATGATTGGGTGCAGTTTGATTCACGAACTTACTGTTCGTTTTAATGAATCGATTAATGATATTTGATTCATTGACTAAATGAATGCAGTTTGATTTCAAGATGGAATACATGCAGTTGGTTTTATTGAATTAGAGCCTTAAGCTATATCCATTGATGCAAAAGAACAGCTGTACACCTTGAATTGAAATTTGCAGTCTGTTTCATTGAATGAATTCATGAAGTTTGTTTCTTTGTAAGCGTGCGTTCTGTTCGTGGAATGGAATGATTGGCAGGAGCTCTACTATTTGAATTAAGATGTACAGTGTATTTCTTTGAATGAATGGGTGCAGAATGATTCACGAAGTTACTGTTTGTTACATTGAATCGATTAAAAATGTTTAATGCACTGACACTATGAATGCAGTATGTTTTAATGTGTGAATGAATGCAGTTGGTTTCATTGAATGAAATCATGACGTTTGTTTCTTTGAAAGAGTGGGTTCTGCTCGTGGCACTGAATGAATGGCAGGAGCTCTATTCATTGAATTGAGACGTGCAGTGTAGTGCTTTGAATGATTGGGTGCAGTTTGATTCAGGATGTTACTGTTAGTTTGATTGAATCGATTAATGATGGTCTCAATGAATGCAGTTTGATTTAATGATTGAATACATGCAGTTGGTTTTATTGAATGAGAGCCTTAAGCTCGAGACATTGAATGAAAGAGAACAGCTATACACCTTGAATTGAAATTTGCAGTCTGTTTCATTGAACGAATGCCTGAAGGTTGTTTCCTTGAAAGAGTGCATTCTGCTCGTGGCATGGATGAATTGCAGGAGTTCTTTTCTTTGAATTAAGACCTGCAGTGTTGTGCTTTGAGTGATCGGGTGCAGTTTGATTCACGAAGTTACAATTAGTTTGATTGAATCGATTAATGATGTTTGATTCATTGACTCAATGAATGCAGTTTGATTTAATGAATGAATACATGCAGTTGGTTTTATTGAATGAGAGCCTGAAGCTCGAGACATTGAATGAAAGAGACAGCTATACACCTTGAATTGAAATTTGCAGCCTGTTGCATTGAACGAACGCCTGAAGTTAGTTTCTTTGAAAGAGTGCGTTCTGCTCGTGACATAGAATGAATTGCAGGAGATCTAGGCTTTGAATTAAGATATGCAGTGTAATTCTTTGATTGAATGGGTGCAGAATGATTCACGAAGTAACTGTTTGTGACATTGAATCGATTCAAAATGTTTAATGCACTGACACTATGAATGCAGTATGTCCTAATGTGTGAATGAATGCAGTTTGTTTCATTGAATGAAAGCATGAAGTTTGTTTCTTTGAAAGAGTGTTTTCTGCTCGTGGCACTGATTGAATGGCAGGAGCTCTATTCCTTGAATTAAGACGTGCAGTGTAGTACTTTGAATGATTGGAGGTAGTTTGATTCACGAAGTTACTGTTGGATTGATTGAATCGATTAATGATGTTTGATTCATCCTTTCAATGAATGCAGTTTGATTTAATGAATGAATACATGCAGTTGGTTTTATTGAATGAGAGCCTGAAGCTCGAGTAATTGAAGGGAAGAGAACAGCTATACACCTTGAATTGAAATTTGCAGTCTGTTTCATTGAACGAATGCCTGAAGTTTGTTTCTTTGAAAGAGTGCGTTCTGTTCGTGGAATGGAATGATTGGCAGGAGCTCTACTCTTTGACTTAAGATGTACAGTGTATTCCTTTGAATGAATGGGTACACAATGATGCACGAAGTAACTGTTTGTTACATTGAATCGATTAACTATGTTTAATGCACTGACACTATGAATGCACTATGTTCTAATGTGTGTATGAATGCAGTTTGTTTCATTGAATGAAAGCATGAAGTTTGTTTTTTTGAAAGAGTGTGTTCTGCTCGTGGCACTGATTGAATGGCAGGAGCTCTATTCTTTGAATTACGACGTGCAGTGTAGTACTTTGAATGATTGGAGGTAGTTTGATTCACGAACTTACTGTTAGTTTGATTGAATCGATTAATGATGTTTGATTCATTGACTCAATGAATGCAGTCTGATTTAATGAATGAATACATGCAGTTGGTTTTATTGAATGAGAGCCTGAAGCTCGAGACATTGAATGAAAGAGAACAGCTATACCCCTTGAATTGAAATTTGCAGCCTGTTGCTTTGATGAACGCCTGAAGTATGTTTCTATGATAGAGTGCGTTCTGCTCGTGACATGGAATGAATTGCAGGAGATCTACGCTTTGAGTTAAGATATGCAGTGTAATTCTTTGATTGATTGGGTGCAGAATGATTCACGAAGTAACTGTTTTTTACATTGAATCGATTCATAATGTTGAATGCACTGACACTTGTTAGATTCTTTGAAACAATGTGTTGTGCTCGTGCCATTGAATGAATGGCAGGAGCTCTGTTTGAATTAAGACGTGCAGTGTAGTGCTTTGAATGATTGGGTGCAATTTGATTCACGAAGTTACTGTTAGTTTGATTGAATCGATTAATGATGTTTGATTCATTGACTCAATGAATGCAGTTTGATTTAATGATGGAATACATGCAGTTGGTTTTACTGAATTAGAGCCTTAAGCTCTCGCCATTGATGCAAAAGAACAGCTATACACCTTGAATTGAAATTTGCAGTCTGTTTCATTGAATGAATGCATGAAGTTTGTTTCTTTTTAAGAATGCGTTCTGTTCGTGGAATGGACTGATTGGCAGGAGCTCTACTCATTGAATTAAGATGAATAGTGTATTTCTTTGAATGAATGGGTGAAGAATGATACACGAAGTAACTGTTTGTAACATTGAATCGATTAAAAATGTTTAATGCACTGACACTATGAATGCAGTATGTTCTAATGTGTGAATGAATGCAGTTTGTTTCATTGAATGAAAGCATGAAGTTTGTTTCTTTGAAAGAGTGTGTTCTGCTCGTGGCACTGATTGAATGGCAGGAGCTCTATTCTTTGAATTAAGACGTGCAGTGTAGTACTTTGAATGATTGGAGGTAGTTTGATTCACGAAGTTACTGTTAGATTGATTGAATGGATTAATGATGTTTGATACATCCTCTCAATGAATGCAGTTTGATTTAATGATTGAATACATGCAGTTGGTTTTATTGAATGAGAGCCTGAAGCTCCAGACATTGAAGGAAAGCGAACAGCTTGAATTGAAATTTGCAGCCTCTTGCATTGAACGAACGCCTGAAGTTTGTTTCTTTGAAAGAGTGCCTTCTGCTCGTGACAGGGAATGAATTGTAGGAGCTCTACGCTTTGAATTAAGATGTGCAGTGTAATTCTTTGATTGAATGGGAGCAGAATGATTCACGAAGTAACTGTTTGTTACATTGAATCGATTAATAATGTTAAATGCATTGACACTATGATTGCAGTACGTTTTAATGATTGAATGAATGCAGTTTGTTTCATTGAATGAAAGCATGAAGTTTCTTTGTTTGAAAGTGTGTGTTCTGGTCGTGGCATTGAATGAATGGCAGGAGTTCTAATCATTGAATTGAGACGTGCAGTGTAGTGCTTTGAATGATTGGGTGCAGTTTGATTTACGAAGTTACTGTTAGTTTGATTGAATCGATTAATGATGTTTGATTCATGGTCTCAATGAATATAGTTTGATTTAATGATTGAATACATGCAGTTGGTTTTATTGAATGAGAGCCTTAAGCTCGAGACATTGAATGAAAGAGAACAGCTATACACCTTGAATTGAAATTTGCAGTCTGTTTCATTGAACGAATGCCTGAAGTTTGTTTCTTTGAAAGAGTACGTTCTGCTCGTGGCATGGAATGAATTGCAGGAGCTCTACGCTTTGAATTAAGATGTGCAGTGTAATTCTTTGATTGAATGGGTGCAGAATGATTCACGAAGTAACTGTTTGTTACATTGAATCGATTAATAATGTTACATGCATTGACACTATGATTGCAGTATGGTTTAATGATTGAATGAATGCAGTTGGTTTCATTGAATGAAAGCATGACGTTGGTTTCTTTGTAAGAGTGTGTTCTGCTAGTGGCACTGATTGAATGGCAGGAGCTCTATTCTTTGAATTAAGACGTGCAGTGTAGTGCTTTAAATGATTGGATGCAGTTTGATTCACGAAGTTACTGTTAGATTGATTGAATGGATTAATGATGTTTGATACATCCTCTCAATGAATGCAGTTTGATTTAATGATTGAATACATGCAGTTGGTTTTATTGAATGAGAGCCTGAAGCTCCAGACATTGAAGGAAAGCGAACAGCTTGAATTGAAATTTGCAGCCTGTTGCATTGAACGAACGCCTGAAGTTTGTTTCTTTGAAAGAGTGCCTTCTGCTCGTGACAGGGAATGAATTGTAGGAGCTCTACGCTTTGAATTAAGATGTGCAGTGTAATTCTTTGATTGAATGGGAGCAGAATGATTCACGAAGTAACTGTTTGTTACATTGAATCGATTAATAATGTTAAATGCATTGACACTATGATTGCAGTACGTTTTAATGATTGAATGAATGCAGTTTGTTTCATTGAATGAAAGCATGAAGTTTCTTTGTTTGAAAGTGTGTGTTCTGGTCGTGGCATTGAATGAATGGCAGGAGTTCTATTCATTGAATTGAGACATGCAGTGTAGTGCTTTGAATGATTGGAGGTAGTTTGATTCACGAAGTTACTGTTAGTTTGATTGAATCGATTAATGATGTTTGATTCATGGTCTCAATGAATATAGTTTGATTTAATGATTGAATACATGCAGTTGGTTTTATTGAATGAGAGCCTTAAGCTCGAGACATTGAATGAAAGAGAACAGCTATACACCTTGAATTGAAATTTGCAGTCTGTTTCATTGAACGAATGCCTGAAGTTTGTTTCTTTGAAAGAGTACGTTCTGCTCGTGGCATGGAATGAATTGCAGGAGCTCTACGCTTTGAATTAAGATGTGCAGTGTAATTCTTTGATTGAATGGGTGCAGAATGATTCACGAAGTAACTGTTTGTTACATTGAATCGATCAATAATGTTACATGCATTGACACTATGATTGCAGTATGGTTTAATGATTGAATGAATGCAGTTGGTTTCATTGAATGAAAGCATGACGTTGGTTTCTTTGTAAGAGTGTGTTCTGCTAGTGGCACTGATTGAATGGCAGGAGCTCTATTCTTTGAATTAAGACGTGCAGTGTAGTGCTTTAAATGATTGGGTGCAGTTTGATTCACGAATTTACTGTTAGATTGATTGAATCGATTAATGATGTTTGATTCATGGTCTCAATGAATGCAGTTTGATTTAATGATTGAATACATGCAGTTGGTTTTATTGAATGAGGGCCTTAAGCTCGAGACATTTAATGAAAGAGAACAGCTATACACCTTGAATTGAAATATGCAGTCTGTTTCATTGAACGAATGCCTGAAGTTTGTTTCTTAGAAAGAGTACGTTCTGCTCGTGGCATGGAATGAATTGCAGGAGGTCTACGCTTTTAATTAAGATGTGCAGTGTAATTCTTTGATTGAATGGGTGCAGAATGATTCACAAAGTAACTGTTTGTTACAATGAATCGATTAATAATGTTACATGCATTGACACTATGATTGCAGTATGTTTTAATGATTGAATGAATGCAGTTGGTTTCATTGAATGAAAGCATGACGTTTGTTTCTTTGAAAGAGTGTGTTCTGCTAGTGGCACTGATTGAATGGCAGGATCTCTATTCTTTGAATTAAGACGTGCAGTGTAGTGCTTTAAATGATTGGGTGCAGTTTGATTCACGAACTTACTGTTCGTTTGAATGAATCGATTAATGATGTTTGATTCATTGACTCAATGAATGCAGTTTGATTTCATGATGGAATACATGCAGTTGGTTTTATTGAATTAGAGCCTTAAGCTATAGCCATTGATGCAAAAGAACAGCTGTACACCTTGAATTGAAATTTGCAGTCTGTTTCATTGAATGAATTCATGAAGTTTGTTTCTTTGTAAGCGTGCGTTCTGTTCGTGGAATGGAATGATTGGCAGGAGCTCTACTATTTGAATTAAGATGTACAGTGTATTACTTTGAATGAATGGGTGCAGAATGATTCACGAAGTAACTGTTTGTTACATTGAATCGATTTAAAATGTTTAATGCACTGACACTATGAATGCAGTATGTTTTAATGTGTGAATGAATGCAGTTGGTTTCATTGAATGAAATCATGACGTTTGTTTCTTTGAAAGAGTGGGTTCTGCTCGTGGCACTGAATGAATGGCAGGAGCTCTATTCATTGAATTGAGACGTGCAGTGTAGTGCTTTGAATGATTGGGTGCAGTTTGATTCAGGAAGTTACTGTTAGTTTGATTGAATCGATTAATGATGTTTGATTCATTGACTCAATGAATGCAGTTTGATTTAATGATTGAATACATGCAGTTGGTTTTATTGAATGAGAGCCTTAAGCTCGAGACATTGAATGAAAGAGAACAGCTATACACCTTGAATTGAAATTTGCAGTCTGTTTCATTGAACGAATGCCTGAAGTTTGTTTCCTTGAAAGAGTGCGTTCTGCTCGTGGCATGGATGAATTGCAGGAGTTCTTTTCTTTGAATTAAGACCTGCAGTGTTGTGCTTTGAGTGATCGGGTGCAGTTTGATTCACGAAGTTACAATTAGTTTGTTTGAATCGATTAATGATGTTTGATTCATTGACTCAATGAATGCAGTTTGATTTAATGAATGAATACATGCAGTTGGTTTTATTGAATGAGAGCCTGAAGCTCGTGACATTGAATGAAAGAGACAGCTATACACCTTGAATTGAAATTTGCAGCCTGTTGCATTGAACGAACGCCTGAAGTTAGTTTCTTTGAAAGAGTGCGTTCTGCTCGTGACATAGAATGAATTGCAGGAGATCTAGGCTTTGAATTAAGATATGCAGTGTAATTCTTTGATTGAATGGGTGCAGAATGATTCACGAAGTAACTGTTTGTGACATTGAATCGATTCAAATTGTTTAATGCACTGACACTATGAATGCAGTATGTCCTAATGTGTGAATGAATGCAGTTCGTTTCATTGAATGAAAGCATGAAGTTTGTTTCTTTGAAAGAGTGTGTTCGGCTCTTGGCACTGATTGAATGGCAGGAGCTCTATTCTTTGAATTAAGACGTGCAGTGTAGTACTTTGAATGATGGAGGTAGTTTGATTCTCGAATTTACTGTTAGATTGATTGAATCGATTAATGATGTTTGAGTCATGGTCTCAATGAATGCAGTTTGATTTAATGATTGAATACATGCAGTTGGTTTTATTGAATGAGAGCCTGAAGCTCGAGACATTGAATGAAAGAGAACAGCTATACACCTTGAATTGAAATTTGCAACCTGTTGCATTGAACGAACGCCTGAAGTTTGTTTCTTTGAAAGAGTACGTTCTGCTCGTGACATGGAATGAATTGCAGGAGATCTACGCTTTGAGTAAAGATATTCAATGTAATTCCTTGATGAATGGGTGCAGAATGATTCACGAAGTAACTGTTTGTTACATTGAATCGATTCAAAATGTTTAATGCACTGACATTATGAATGCAGTATGTTCTAATTTGTGAATGAATGCAGTTTGTTTCATTGAATGAAAGCATGAAGTTTGTTTCTTTGAAAGAGTGTGTTCTGCTCGTGGCACTGATTGAATGGCAGGAGCTCTATTCTTTGAATTAAGACGTGCAGTGTAGTACTTTGAATGATTGGAGGTAGTTTGATTCACGAAGTTACTGTTAGATTGATTGAATCGATTAATGATGTTTGATTCATCCTCTCAATGAATGCAGTTTAATTTTATGATTGAATACATGCAGTTGGTTTTTGTTGACTGAGAGCCTGAAGCTCGAGACATTGAATGAAAGAGAACAGCTATACACGTTGAAATGAAATTTGCAGTCTGTTTCATTGAACGAATGCCTGAAGTTTGTTTCTTTTAAAGAGTGCGATCTGCTCGTGGCATGGAATGAATTGCAGGAGATCTACGCTTTGAATTAAGACGTGCAGTGTTATTCTTTGATTGAATGGGTGCAGAATGATTCACGAAGTAACTGTTTGTTACATTGAATCGATTAATAATGTTACATGCATTGACACTATGATTGCAGTATGTTTTAATGATTGAATGAATGTAGTTGGTTTCATTGAATGAAAGCATGACGTTGGTTTCTTTGAAAGAGTGTGTTCTGCTCGTGGCACTGATTGAATGGCAGGATCTCTATTCTTTGAATTAAGACGTGCAGTGTAGTGCTTTAAATGATTGGGTGCAGTTTGATTCACGAACTTACTGTTCGTTTGAATGAATCGATTAATGATATTTGATTCATTGACTAAATGAATGCATTTTGATTTCAAGATGGAATACATGCAGTTGGTTTTATTGAATTAGAGCCTTAAGCTATATCCATTGATGCAAAAGAACAGCTGTACACCTTGAATTGAAATATGCAGTCTGTTTCATTGAATGAATTCATGAAGTTTGTTTCTTTGTAAGCGTGCGTTCTGTTCGTGGAATGGAATGATTGGCAGGAGCTCTACTATTTGAATTAAGATGTACAGTGTATTACTTTGAATGAATGGGTGCAGAATGATTCACGAAGTTACTGTTTGTTACATTGAATCGATTAAAAATGTTTAATGCACTGACACTATGAATGCAGTATGTTTTAATGTGTGAATGAATGCAGTTGGTTTCATTGAATGAAATCATGACGTTTGTTTCTTTGAAAGAGTGGGTTCTGCTCGTGGCACTGAATGAATGGCAGGAGCTCTATTCATTGAATTGAGACGTGCAGTGTAGTGCTTTGAATGATTGGGTGCAGTTTGATTCAGGATGTTACTGTTAGTTTGATTGAATCGATTAATGATGGTCTCAATGAATGCAGTTTGATTTAATGATTGAATACATGCAGTTGGTTTTATTGAATGAGAGCCTTAAGCTCGAGACATTGAATGAAAGAGAACAGCTATACACCTTGAATTGAAATTTGCAGTCTGTTTCATTGAACGAATGCCTGAAGTTTGTTTCCTTGAAAGAGTGCGTTCTGCTCGTGGCATGGATGAATTGCAGGAGTTCTTTTCTTTGAATTAAGACCTGCAGTGTTGTGCTTTGAGTGATCGGGTGCAGTTTGATTCACGAAGTTACAATTAGTTTGATTGAATCGATTAATGATGTTTGATTCATTGACTCAATGAATGCAGTTTGATTTAATGAATGAATACATGCAGTTGGTTTTATTGAATGAGAGCCTGAAGCTCGAGACATTGAATGAAAGAGACACCTATACACCATGAATTGAAATTTGCAGCCTGTTGCATTGAACGAACGCCTGAAGTTAGTTTCTTTGAAAGAGTGCGTTCTGCTCGTGACATAGAATGAATTGCAGGAGATCTAGGCTTTGAATTAAGATATGCAGTGTAATTCTTTGATTGAATGGGTGCAGAATGATTCACGAAGTAACTGTTTGTGACATTGAATCGATTCAAATTGTTTAATGCACTGACACTATGAATGCAGTATGTCCTAATGTGTGAATGAATGCAGTTCGTTTCATTGAATGAAAGCATGAAGTTTGTTTCTTTGAAAGAGTGTGTTCGGCTCTTGGCACTGATTGAATGGCAGGAGCTCTATTCTTTGAATTAAGACGTGCAGTGTAGTACTTTGAATGATTGGAGGTAGTTTGATTCTCGAAGTTACTGTTAGATTGATTGAATCGATTAATGATGTTTGAGTCATGGTCTCAATGAATGCAGTTTGATTTAATGATTGAATACATGCAGTTGGTTTTATTGAATGAGAGCCTGAAGCTCGAGACATTGAATGAAAGAGAACAGCTATACACCTTGAATTGAAATTTGCAACCTGTTGCATTGAACGAACGCCTGAAGTTTGTTTCTTTGAAAGAGTACGTTCTGCTCGTGACATGGAATGAATTGCAGGAGATCTACGCTTTGAGTAAAGATATTCAATGTAATTCCTTGATGAATGGGTGCAGAATGATTCACGAAGTAACTGTTTGTTACATTGAATCGATTCAAAATGTTTAATGCACTGACATTATGAATGCAGTATGTTCTAATTTGTGAATGAATGCAGTTTGTTTCATTGAATGAAAGCATGAAGTTTGTTTCTTTGAAAGAGTGTGTTCTGCTCGTGGCACTGATTGAATGGCAGGAGCTCTATTCTTTGAATTAAGACGTGCAGTGTAGTACTTTGAATGATTGGAGGTAGTTTGATTCACGAAGTTACTGTTAGATTGATTGAATCGATTAATGATGTTTGATTCATCCTCTCAATGAATGCAGTTTAATTTTATGATTGAATACATGCAGTTGGTTTTTGTTGAATGAGAGCCTGAAGCTCGAGACATTGAATGAAAGAGAACACCTATACACCTTGAAATGAAATTTGCAGTCTGTTTCATTGAACGAATGCCTGAAGTTTGTTTCTTTGAAAGAGTGTGATCTGCTCGTGGCATGGAATGAATTGCAGGAGCTCTACGCTTTGAATTAAGACGTGCAGTGTAATTCTTTGATTGAATGGGTGCAGAATGATTCACGAAGTAACTGTTTGTTACATTGAATCGATTAATAATGTTACATGCATTGACACTATGATTGCAGTATGTTTTAATGATTGAATGAATGCAGTTGGTTTCATTGAATGAAAGCATGACGTTGGTTTCTTTGAAAGAGTGTGTTCTGCTAGTGGCACTGATTGAATGGCAGGATCTCTATTCTTTGAATTAAGACGTGCAGTGTAGTGCTTTAAATGATTGGGTGCAGTTTGTTTCACGAACTTACTGTTCGTTTGAATGAATCGATTAATGATGTTTGATTCATTGACTCAATGAATGCAGTTTGATTTCATGATGGAATACATGCAGTTGGTTTTATTGAATTAGAGCCTTAAGCAATAGCCATTGATGCAAAAGAACAGCTGTACACCTTGAATTGAAATTTGCAGTCTGTTTCATTGAATGAATTCATGAAGTTTGTTTCTTTGTAAGCGTGCGTTCTGTTCGTGGAATGGAATGATTGGCAGGAGCTCTACTATTTGAATTAAGATGTACAGTGTATTACTTTGAATGAATGGGTGCAGAATGATTCACGAAGTAACTGTTTGTTACATTGAATCGATTAAAAATGTTTAATGCACTGACACTATGAATGCAGTATGTTTTAATGTGTGAATGAATGCAGTTGGTTTCATTGAATGAAATCATGACGTTTGTTTCTTTGAAAGAGTGGGTTCTGCTCGTGGCACTGAATGAATGGCAGGAGCTCTATTCATTGAATTGAGACGTGCAGTGTAGTGCTTTGAATGATTGGGTGCAGTTTGATTCAGGAAGTTACTGTTAGTTTGATTGAATCGATTAATGATGTTTGATTCATTGACTCAATGAATGCAGTTTGATTTAATGATTGAATACATGCAGTTGGTTTTATTGAATGAGAGCCTTAAGCTCGAGACATTGAATGAAAGAGAACAGCTATACACCTTGAATTGAAATTTGCAGTCTGTTTCATTGAACGAATGCCTGAAGTTTGTTTCCTTGAAAGAGTGCGTTCTGCTCGTGGCATGGATGAATTGCAGGAGTTCTTTTCTTTGAATTAAGACCTGCAGTGTTGTGCTTTGAGTGATCGGGTGCAGTTTGATTCACGAAGTTACAATTAGTTTGTTTGAATCGATTAATGATGTTTGATTCATTGACTCAATGAATGCAGTTTGATTTAATGAATGAATACATGCAGTTGGTTTTATTGAATGAGAGCCTGAAGCTCGAGACATTGAATGAAAGAGACAGCTATACACCTTGAATTGAAATTTGCAGCCTGTTGCATTGAACGAACGCCTGAAGTTAGTTTCTTTGAAAGAGTGCGTTCTGCTCGTGACATAGAATGAATTGCAGGAGATCTAGGCTTTGAATTAAGATATGCAGTGTAATTCTTTGATTGAATGGGTGCAGAATGATTCACGAAGTAACTGTTTGTGACATTGAATCGATTCAAATTGTTTAATGCACTGACACTATGATTGCAGTATGTCCTAATGTGTGAATGAATGCAGTTCGTTTCATTGAATGAAAGCATGAAGTTTGTTTCTTTGAAAGAGTGTGTTCGGCTCTTGGCACTGATTGAATGGCAGGAGCTCTATTCTTTGAATTAAGACGTGCAGTGTAGTACTTTGAATGATTGGAGGTAGTTTGATTCACGAAGTTACTGTTAGTTTGATTGAATCGATTAATGATGTTTGATTCATGGTCTCAATGAATGCAGTTTGATTTAATGATTGAATACATGCAGTTGGTTTTATTGAATGAGAGCCTGAAGCTCGAGACATTGAATGAAAGAGAACAGCTATACACCTTGAATTGAAATTTGCAACCTGTTGCATTGAACGAACGCCTGAAGTTTGTTTCTTTGAAAGAGTACGTTCTGCTCGTGACATGGAATGAATTGCAGGAGATCTACGCTTTGAGTAAAGATATTCAATGTAATTCCTTGATGAATGGGTGCAGAATGATTCACGAAGTAACTGTTTGTTACATTGAATCGATTCAAAATGTTTAATGCACGGACATTATGAATGCAGTATGTTCTAATTTGTGAATGAATGCAGTTTGTTTCATTGAATGAAAGCATGAAGTTTGTTTCTTTGAAAGAGTGTGTTCTGCTCGTGGCACTGATTGAATGGCAGGATCTCTATTCTTTGAATTAAGACGTGCAGTGTAGTGCTTTAAATGATTGGGTGCAGTTTGATTCACGAACTTACTGTTCGTTTGAATGAATCGATTAATGATGTTTGATTCATTGACTCAATGAATGCAGTTTGATTTCATGATGGAATATATGCAGTTGGTTTTATTGAATTAGAGCCTTAAGCTATAGCCATTGATGCAAAAGAACAGCTGTACACCTTGTTTTGAAATTTGCAGTCTGTTTCATTGAATGAATTCATGAAGTTTGTTTCTTTGTAAGCGTGCGTTCTGTTCGTGGAATGGAATGATTGGCAGGAGCTCTACTATTTGAATTAAGATGTACAGTGTATTACTTTGAATGAATGGGTGCAGAATGATTCACGAAGTAACTGTTTGTTACATTGAATCGATTAAAAATGTTACATGCATTGACACTATGATTGCAGTATGTTTTAATGATTGAATGCAAACAGTTGGTTTCATTGAATGAAAGCATGACGTTGGTTTCTTTGAAAGAGTGTGTTCTGCTCGTGGCATTGAATGAATGGCCGGAGTTCTATTCATTGAATTGAGACGTGCAGTGTAGTGCTTTCAATGATTGGGTGCAGTTTGATTTACGAAGTTACTGTTAGTTAGATTGAATCGATTAATGATGTTTTATTCATGGTCTCAATGAATGCAGTTTGATTTAATGATTGAATACATGCAGTTGGTTTTATTGAATGAGAGCCTGAAGCTCCAGACATTGAAGGAAAGCGAACAGCTTGAATTGAAATTTGCAGCCTCTTGCATTGAACGAACGCCTGAAGTTTGTTTCTTTGAAAGAGTGCCTTCTGCTCGTGACAGGGAATGAATTGTAGGAGCTCTACGCTTTGAATTAAGATGTGCAGTGTAATTCTTTGATTGATTGGGTGCAGAATGATTCACGAAGTAACTGTTTGTTACATTGAATCGATTAATAATGTTAAATGCATTGACACTATGATTGCAGTACGTTTAAATGATTGAATGAATGCAGTTTGTTTCATTGAATGAAAGCATGAAGTTTCTTTGTTTGAAAGTGTGTGTTCTGGTCGTGGCATTGAATGAATGGCAGGAGTTCTATTCATTGAATTGAGACGTGCAGTGTAGTGCTTTGAATGATTGGAGGTAGTTTGATTCACGAAGTTACTGTTAGTTTGATTGAATCGATGAATGATGTTTGATTCATTGACTCAATGAATGCAGTTTGATTTAATGATGGAATACATGCAGTTGGTTTTATTGAATGAGAGCCTGAAGCTCAAGACATTGAATGAAAGAGAACAGCTATACACCTTGAATTGAAATTTGCAACCTGTTGCATTGAACGAACGCCTGAAGTTTGTTTCTTTGAAAGAGTACGTTCTGCTCGTGACATGGAATGAATTGCAGCAGATCTACGCTTTGAGTAAAGATATTCAGTGTAATTCCTTGATGAATGGGTGCAGAATGCTTCACGAAGTAACTGTTTGTTACTTTGAATCGATTCAAAATGTTTAATGCACTGACATTATGAATGCAGTATGTTCTAATTTGTGAATGAATGCAGTTTGTTTCATTGAATGAAAGCATGAAGTTTGTTTCTTTGAAAGAGTGTGTTCTGCTCGTGGCACTGATTGAATGGCAGGAGCTCTATTCTTTGAATTAAGACGTGCAGTGTAGTACTTTGAATGATTGGAGGTAGTTTGATTCACGAAGTTACTGTTAGATTGATTGAATCGATTAATGATGTTTGATTCATCCTCTCAATGAATGCAGTTTAATTTTATGATTGAATACATGCAGTTGGTTTTTGTTGAATGAGAGCCTGAAGCTCGAGACATTGAATGAAAGAGAACAGCTATACACCTTGAATTGAAATGTGCATTCTGTTTCATTGAACGAATGCCTGAAGTTTGTTTCTTTGAAAGAGTGCGATCTGTTCGTGGCATGGAATGAATTGCAGGAGCTCTACGCTTTGAATTAAGACGTGCAGTGTAATTCTTTGATTGAATGGGTGCAGAATGATTCACGAAGTAACTGTTTGTTACATTGAATCGATTAATAATGTTACATGCATTGACACTATGATTGCAGTGTATTTTAATGATTGAATGCAAACAGTTGGTTTCATTGAATGAAAGCATGACGTTGGTTTCTTTGAAAGAGTGTGTTCTGCTCGTGGCACTGATTGAATGGCAGGAGCTCTATTCTTTGAATTAAGACGTGCAGTGTAGTGCTTTAAATGATTGGGTGCAGTTTGATTCACGAAGTTACTGTTAGTTTGAATGAATCGATTAATGATGTTTGATTCATGGTCTCAATGAATGCAGTTTGATTTAATGATTGAATACATGCAGTTGGTTTTATTGAATGAGAGCCTTAAGCTCGAGACATTGAATGAAAGAGAACAGGTATACACCTTGAATTGAAATATGCAGTCTGTTTTATTGAACGAATGCCTGAAGTTTGTTTCTTTGAAAGAGTACGTTCTGCTCGTGGCGTGGAATGAATTGCAGGAGCTCTACGCTTTGAATTAAGACGTGCAGTGTAATTCTTTGATTGAATGGGTGCAGAATGATTCACAAAGTAACTGTTTGTTACATTGAATCGATTAATAATGTTACATGCATTGACACTATGATTGCAGTATGTTTTAATGATTGAATGAATGCAGTTGGTTTCATTGAATGAAACCATGACGTTGGTTTCTTTGAAAGAGTGTGTTCTGCAAGTGGCACTGATTGAATGGCAGGAGCTCTATTCTTTGAATTAAGACGTGCAGTGTAGTGCTTTAAATGATTGGGTGCAGTTTGATTCACGAACTTACTGTTAGTTTGATTGAATCGATTAATGATGTTTGATTCACGGTCTCAATGAATGCAGTTTGATTTAATGATGGAATACATGCAGTTGGTTTTATTGAATTAGAGCCTTAAGCTATAGCCATTGATGCAAAAGAACAGCTGTACACATTGAATTGAAATTTGCAGTCTGTTTCATTGAATGAATGCATGAAGTTTGTTTCTTTGTAAGAGTACGTTCTGTTCGTGGAATGGAATGATTGGCAGGAGCTCAACTATTTGAATTAAGATGTACAGTGTATTACTTTGAATGAATGGGTGCACAATGATTCACGTAGTTACTGTTTGTTACATTGAATCGATTAAAAATGTTTAATGCACTGACACTATGAATGCAGTATGTTCTAATGTGTGAATGAATGCAGTTTGTTTCATTGAATGAAAGCATGAAGTTTGTTTCTTTGAAAGAGTGTGTTCTGCTCGTGGCACTGATTGAATGGCAGGAGCTCTATTCTTTGAATAAAGACGTGCAGTGTTGTACTTTGAATGATTGGAGGTAGTTTGATTCACGAAGTTACTGTTAGATTGATTGAATCGATTAATGATGTTTGATTCATCCTCTCAATGAATGCAGTTTGATTTAATGATTGAATACATGCAGTTGGTTTTATTGAATGAGAGCCTGAAGCTCGAGACAATGAATGAAAGAGAACAGCTATACACCTTGAATTGAAATGTGCAGTCTGTTTCATTGAACGAATGCCTGAAGTTTGTTTCTTTGAAAGAGTGCGTTCTGCTCGTGGCATGGAATGAATTGCGGGAGCTCTACGCTTTGAATTAAGATGTGCAGTGTAATTCTTTGATTGAATGGGTGCAGAATGATTCACGAAGTAACTGTTTGTTACATTGAATCGATTAATAATGTTACATGCATTGACACTATGATTGCAGTATGTTTTAATGATTGAATGAATGCAGTTGGTTTCATTGAATGAAAGCATGACGTTGGTTTCTTTAAAAGAGTGTGTTCTGCTCGTGGCACTGATTGAATGGCAGGAGCTCTATACTTTGAATTAAGACGTGCATTGTAGTGCTTTAAATGATTGGGTGCAGTTTGATTCACGAGCTTACTGTTCGTTTGAATGAATCGATTAATGATGTTTGATTCATTGACTCAATGAATGCAGTTTGATTACATGATGGAATACATGCAGTTGGTCTTATTGAATTAGTGCCTTAAGCTATAGCCATTGATGCAAAAGAACAGCTGTAAACCTTGAATTGAAATTTGCAGTCTGTTTCATTGAATGAATGCATGAGGTTTGTTTCTTTGTAAGGCTACATTCTGTTCGTGGAATGGAATGATTGGCAGGAGCTCTACTATTTGAATTAAGATGTACAGTGTATTACTTTGAATGAATGGGTGCAGAATGATTCGCGAAGTTACTGTTTGTTACATTGAATCGATTAAAAATGTTTAATGCACTGACACTATGAATGCAGTATGTTGTAATGTGTGAATGAATGCAGTTTGTTTCATTGAATGAAAGCATGAAGTTTCTTTCTTTGAAAGTGTGTGTTCTGGTCGTGGCGTTGAATGAATGGCAGGAGTTCTATTCTTTGAATTAAGACGTGCAGTGTAGTGCTTTGAATGATTGGGTGCAGTTTGATTCACGAAGTTACTGTTAGTTTGATTGAATCGATTAATGATGTTTGATTGATGGTCTCAATGAATGCAGTTTGATTTGATGATGGAATACATTCAGTTGGTTTTATTGAATGAGAGCCTTAAGCTCGAGACATTGAATGAAAGAGAACAGCTATACACCTTGAATTGAAATTTGCAGTCTGTTTCATTGAACGAATTCCTGAAGTTTGTTTCTTTGAAAGAGTACGTTCTGCTGGTGGCATGGAATGAATTGCAGGAGCTCTACGCTTTGAATTAAGATTTGCAGTGTAATTCTCTGATTGAATGGGTGCAGAATGATTCACGAAGTAACTGTTTGTTACATTGAATCGATTAATAATGTTACATGCATTGACACTATGATTGCAGTATGTTTTAATGATTGAATGAATGCAGTTGGTTTCATTGAATGAAAGCATGACGTTGGTTTCTTTGAAAGAGTGTGTTCTGCTAGTGGCACTGATTGAATGGCAGGAGCTCTATTCTTTGAATTAAGACGTGCAGTGTAGTGCTTTAAGTGATTGGGTGCAGTTTGATTCTGCCACGAGCAGAACGCACTCTTTCAAAGAAACAAACTTCAGGCATCCGTTCAATGAAACAGACTGCAAATTTCAATTCAAGGCGTATAGCTGTTCTCTTTCATTCAATGTCTCGAGCTTAAGGCTCTCATTCAATAAAACCAACTGCATGTATTCAATCATTAAATCAAACTGCATTCATTGAGACCATCATAAATCGATTCAATCAAACTAACAGTAACTTCGTGAATCAAACTGCACCCAATCATTCAAAGCACTACACTGCACGTCTCAATTCAATGAATAGAGCTCCTGCCATTCATTCAGTGCCACGAGCAGAACACACTCTTTCAAAGAAACAAACGTCATGATTTCATTCAATGAAACCAACTGCATTCATTCACACATTAGGACATACTGCATTCATAGTGTCAGTGCATTAAACATTTTGAATCGATTCAATGTCACAAACAGTTACTTCGTGAATCATTCTGCACCCATTCAATCAAAGAATTACACTGCATATCTTAATTCAAAGCCTAGATCTCCTGCAATTCATTCTATGTCACGAGCAGAACGCACTCTTTCAAAGAAACTAACTTCAGGCGTTCCTTCAATGCAACAGGCTGCAAATTTCAATTCAAGGTGTATAGCTGTCTCTTTCATTCAATGTCTCGAGCTTCAGGCTCTCATTCAATAAAACCAACTGCATGTATTCATTCATTAAATCAAACTGCATTCATTGAGTCAATGAATCAAACATCATTAATCGATTCAATCAAACTAATTGTAACTTCGTGAATCAAACTGCACCCGATCATTCAAAGCACAACACTGCAGGTCTTAATTCAAAGAAAAGAACTCCTGCAATTCATCCATGCCACGAGCAGAACGCACTCTTTCAAGGAAACAAACTTCAGGCATTCGTTCAATGAAACAGACTGCAAATTTCAATTCAAGGTGTATAGCTGTTCTCTTTCATTCAATGTCTCGAGCTTAAGGCTCTCATTCAATAAAACCAACTGCATGTATTCAATCATTAAATCAAACTGCATTCATTGAGACCATCATTAATCGATTCAATCAAACTAACAGTAACATCCTGAATCAAACTGCACCCAATCATTCAAAGCACTACACTGCACGTCTCAATTCAATGAATAGAGCTCCTGCCATTCATTCAGTGCCACGAGCAGAACCCACTCTTTCAAAGAAACAAACGTCATGATTTCATTCAATGAAACCAACTGCATTCATTCACACATTAAAACATACTGCATTCATAGTGTCAGTGCATTAAACATTTTTAATCGATTCAATGTAACAAACAGTAACTTCGTGAATCATTCTGCACCCATTCATTCAAAGTAATACACTGTACATCTTAATTCAAATAGTAGAGCTCCTGCCAATCATTCCATTCCACGAACAGAACGCACGCTTACAAAGAAACAAACTTCATGAATTCATTCAATGAAACAGACTGCAAATTTCAATTCAAGGTGTACAGCTGTTCTTTTGCATCAATGGATATAGCTTAAGGCTCTAATTCAATAAAACCAACTGCATGTATTCCATCTTGAAATCAAACTGCATTCATTTAGTCAATGAATCAAATATCATTAATCGATTCATTCAAACGAACAGTAAGTTCGTGAATCAAACTGCACCCAATCATTTAAAGCACTACACTGCACGTCTTAATTCAAAGAATAGAGATCCTGCCATTCAATCAGTGCCACGAGCAGAACACACTCTTTCAAAGAAACCAACGTCATGCTTTCATTCAATGAAACCAACTACATTCATTCAATCATTAAAACATACTGCAATCATAGTGTCAATGCATGTAACATTATTAATCGATTCAATGTAACAAACAGTTACTTCGTGAATCATTCTGCACCCATTCAATCAAAGAATTACACTGCACATCTTAATTCAAAGCGAAGAGCTCCTGCAATTCATTCCATGCCACGAGCAGATCGCACTCTTTCAAAGAAACAAACTTCAGGCATTCGTTCAATGAAACAGACTGCAAATTTCAATTCAAGGTGTATAGCTGTTCTCTTTCATTCAATGTCTCGAGCTTCAGGCTCTCATTCAACAAAAACCAACTGCATGTATTCAATCATAAAATTAAACTGCATTCATTGAGAGGATGAATCAAACATCATTAATCGATTCAATCAATCTAACAGTAACTTCGTGAATCAAACTACCTCCAATCATTCAAAGTACTACACTGCACGTCTTAATTCAAAGAATAGAGCTCCTGCCATTCAATCAGTGCCACGAGCAGAACACACTCTTTCAAAGAAACAAACTTCATGCTTTCATTCAATGAAACAAACTGCATTCATTCACAAATTAGAACATACTGCATTCATAATGTCAGTGCATTAAACATTTTGAATCGATTCAATGTAACAAACAGTTACTTCGTGAATCATTCTGCACCCATTCATCAAGGAATTACATTGAATATCTTTACTCAAAGCGTAGATCTCCTGCAATTCATTCCATGTCACGAGCAGAACGTACTCTTTCAAAGAAACAAACTTCAGGCGTTCGTTCAATGCAACAGGTTGCAAATTTCAATTCAAGGTGTATAGCTGTTCTCTTTCATTCAATGTCTTGAGCTTCAGGCTCTCATTCAATAAAACCAACTGCATGTATTCAATCATTAAATCAAACTGCATTCATTGAGTCAATGAATCAAACATCATTCATCGATTCAATCAAACTAACAGTAAGTTCGTGAATCAAACTGCACCCAATCATTTAAAGCACTACACTGCACGTCTTAATTCAAAGAATACAGCTCCTGCCATTCAATCAGTGCCACTAGCAGAACACACTCTTTCAAAGAAACCAACGTCATGCTTTCATTCAATGAAACCAACTGCATTCATTCAATCATTAAAACATACTGCAATCATAGTGTCAATGCATGTAACATTATTAATCGATTCAATGTAACAAACAGTTACTTTGTGAATCATTCTGCACCCATTCAATCAAAGAATTACACTGCACATCTTAATTCAAAGCGTAGAGCTCCTGCAATTCATTCCATGCCACGAGCAGAACGTACTCTTTCAAAGAAACAAACTTCAGGCATTCGTTCAATGAAACAGACTGTATATTTCAATTCAAGGTGTATAGCTGTTCTCTTTCATTCAATGTCTCGAGCTTAAGGCTCTCATTCAATAAAACCAACTGCATGTATTCAATCATTAAATCAAACTGCATTCATTGAGACCATGAATCAAACATCATTAATCGATTCAATCAAACTAACAGTAACTTCGTGAATCAAACTGCACCCAATCATTTAAAGCACTACACTGCACGTCTTAATTCAAAGAATAGAGCTCCTGCCATTCAATCAGTGCCACTAGCAGAACACACTCTTTCAAAGAAACCAACGTCATGCTTTCATTCAATGAAACCAACTGCATTCATTCAATCATTAAAACATACTGCAATCATAGTGTCAATGCATGTAACATTATTAATCGATTCAATGTAACAAACAGTTACTTCATAAATCATTCTGCGCCCATTCAATCAAAGAATTACACTGCACGTCTTAATTCAAAGCGTAGAGCTCATGCAATTCATTCCATGCCACGAGCAGAACGTCCTCTTTCAAAGAAACAAACTTCAGGCATTCGTTCAATGAAACAGACTGCATATTTCAATTCAAGGTGTATAGCTGTTCTCTTTCATTCAATGTCTCGAGCTTAAGGCTCTCATTCAATAAAACCAACTGCATGTATTCAATCATTAAATCAAACTGCATTCATTGAGACCATGAATCAAACATCATTAATCGATTCAATCAAACTAACAGTAACTTCGTGAATCAAACTGCACCCAATCATTTAAAGCACTATACTGCACGTCTCAATTCAATGAATAGAACTACTGCCATTCATTCAATGCCAAGAGCAGAACACACTCTTTCAAAGAAACCAACGTCATGCTTTCATTCAATGAAACCAACTGTTTGCATTCAATCATTAAAATACACTGCAATCATAGTGTCAATGCATGTAACATTATTAATCGATTCAATGTAACAAACAGTTGCTTCGTGAATCATTCTGCACCCATTCAATCAAAGAATTACACTGTACGTCTTAAATCAAAGGGTAGAGCTCCTACAATTCATTCCATGCCACGAGCAGAACGCACTCTTTCAAAGAAACAAACTTCAGGCATTCGTTCAATGAAACAGACTGCACATTTCAATTCAAGGTGTATAGCTGTTCTCTTTCATTCAATGTCTCGAGCTTCAGGCTCTCATTCAATAAAACCAACTGCATGTATTCAATCATTAAATCAAACTGCATTCATTGAGAGGATGAATCAAACATCATTAATCGATTCAATCAATCTAACAGTAACTTCGTGAATCAAACTACCTCAAATCATTCAAAGTACTACACTGCACGTCTTAATTCAAAGAATAGAGCTCCTGCCATTCAATCAGTGCCACGAGCAGAACACACTCTTTCAAAGAAACAAACTTCATGCTTTCATTCAATGAAACAAACTGCATTCATTCACACATTACAACATACTGCATTCATAGTGTCAGTGCATTAAACATTTTTAATCGATTCAATGTAACAAACAGTAACTTCGTGAATCATTGTGCACCCATGCAGTTTGATTTCAAGATGGAATACATGCAGTTGGTTTTATTGAATTAGAGCCTTAAGCTATATCCATTGATGCAAAAGAACAGCTGTACACCTTGTAATGAAATTTGCAGTCTGTTTCATTGAATGAATTCATGAAGTTTGTTTCTTTGTAAGCGTGCGTTCTGTTCGTGGAATGGAATGATTGGCAGGAGCTCTACTATTTGAATTAAGATGTACAGTGTATTTCTTTGAATGAATGGGTGCAGAATGATTCACGAAGTTACTGTTTGTTACATTGAATCGATTAAAAATGTTTAATGCACTGACACTATGAATGCAGTATGTTTTAATGTGTGAATGAATGCAGTTGGTTTCATTGAATGAAATCATGACGTTTGTTTCTTTGAAAGAGTGGGTTCTGCTCGTGGCACTGAATGAATGGCAGGAGCTCTATTCATTGAATTGAGACGTGCAGTGTAGTGCTTTGAATGATTGGGTGCAGTTTGATTCAGGATGTTACTGTTAGTTTGATTGAATCGATTAATGATGGTCTCAATGAAAGCAGTTTGATTTAATGATTGAATACATGCAGTTGGTTTTATTGAATGAGAGCCTTAAGCTCGAGACATTGAATGAAAGAGAACAGCTATACACCTTGAATTGAAATTTGCAGTCTGTTTCATTGAACGAATGCCTGAAGTTTGTTTCCTTGAAAGAGTGCGTTCTGCTCGTGGCATGGATGAATTGCAGGAGTTCTTTTCTTTGAATTAAGACCTGCAGTGTTGTGCTTTGAGTGATCGGGTGCAGTTTGATTCACGAAGTTACAATTAGTTTGATTGAATCGATTAATGATGTTTGATTCATTGACTCAATGAATGCAGTTTGATTTAATGAATGAATACATGCAGTTGGTTTTATTGAATGAGAGCCTGAAGCTCGAGACATTGAATGAAAGAGACAGCTATACACCTTGAATTGAAATTTGCAGCCTGTTGCATTGAACGAACGCCTGAAGTTAGTTTCTTTGAAAGAGTGCGTTCTGCTCGTGACATAGAATGAATTGCAGGAGATCTAGGCTTTGAATTAAGATATGCAGTGTAATTCTTTGATTGAATGGGTGCAGAATGATTCACGAAGTAACTGTTTGTGACATTGAATCGATTCAAAATGTTTAATGCACTGACACTATGAATGCAGTATGTCCTAATGTGTGAATGAATGCAGTTTGTTTCATTGAATGAAAGCATGAAGTTTGTTTCTTTGAAAGAGTGTTTTCTGCTCGTGGCACTGATTGAATGGCAGGAGCTCTATTCCTTGAATTAAGACGTGCAGTGTAGTACTTTGAATGATTGGAGGTAGTTTGATTTACGAAGTTACTGTTGGATTGATTGAATCGATTAATGATGTTTGATTCATCCTCTCAATGAATGCAGTTTGATTTAATGAATGAATACATGCAGTTGGTTTTATTGAATTAGAGCCTGAAGCTCGAGTAATTGAAGGGAAGAGAACAGCTATACACCTTGAATTGAAATTTGCAGTCTGTTTCATTGAACGAATGCCTGAAGTTTGTTTCTTTGAAAGAGTGCGTTCTGTTCGTGGAATGGAATGATTGGCAGGAGCTCTACTCTTTGACTTAAGATGTACAGTGTATTCCTTTGAATGAATGGGTACACAATGATGCACGAAGTAACTGTTTGTTACATTGAATCGATTAACTATGTTTAATGCACTGACACTATGAATGCACTATGTTCTAATGTGTGAATGAATGCAGTTTTTTTCATTGAATGAAAGCATGAAGTTTGTTTCTTTGAAAGAGTGTGTTCTGCTCGTGGCACTGATTGAATGGCAGGAGCTCTATTCTTTGAATTACGACGTGCAGTGTAGTACTTTGAATGATTGGAGGTAGTTTGATTCACGAACTTACTGTTAGTTTGATTGAATCGATTAATGATGTTTGATTCATTGACTCAATGAATGCAGTCTGATTTAATGAATGAATACATGCAGTTGGTTTTATTGAATGAGAGCCTGAAGCTCGAGACATTGAATGAAAGAGAACAGCTATACCCCTTGAATTGAAATTTGCAGCCTGTTGCTTTGAACGAACGCCTGAAGTATGTTTCTTTGAAAGAGTGCGTTCTGCTCGTGACATGGAATGTATTGCAGGAGATCTACGCTTTGAGTTAAGATATGCAGTGTAATTCTTTGATTGATTGGGTGCAGAATGATGCACGAAGTAACTGTTTTTTACATTGAATCGATTCATAATGTTGAATGCACTGACACTTGTTAGATTCTTTGAAACAATGTGTTGTGCTCGTGCCATTGAATGAATGGCAGGAGCACTGTTTGAATTAAGACGTGCAGTGTAGTGCTTTGAATGATTGGGTGCAATTTGATTCACGAAGTTACTGTTAGTTTGATTGAATCGATTAATGATGTTTGATTCATTGACTCAATGAATGCAGTTTGATTTAATGATGGAATACATGCAGTTGGTTTTACTGAATTAGAGCCTTAAGCTCTCGCCATTGATGCAAAAGAACAGCTATACACCTTGAATTGAAATTTGCAGTCTGTTTCATTGAATGAATGCATGAAGCTTGTTTCTTTTTAAGAATGCGTTCTGTTCGTGGAATGGAATGATTGGCAGGAGCTCTACTCATTGAATTAAGATGAATAGTGTATTTCTTTGAATGAATGGGTGAAGAATGATACACGAAGTAACTGTTTGTAACATTGAATCGATTAAAAATGTTTAATGCACTGACACTATGAATGCAGTATGTTCTAATGTGTGAATGAATGCAGTTTGTTTCATTGAATGAAAGCATGAAGTTTGTTTCTTTGAAAGAGTGTGTTCTGCTCGTGGCACTGATTGAATGGCAGGAGCTCTATTCTTTGAATTAAGACGTGCAGTGTAGTACTTTGAATGATTGGAGGTAGTTTGATTCACGAAGTTACTGTTAGATTGATTGAATGGATTAATGATGTTTGATACATCCTCTCAATGAATGCAGTTTGATTTAATGATTGAATACATGCAGTTGGTTTTATTGAATGAGAGCCTGAAGCTCCAGACATTGAAGGAAAGCGAACAGCTTGAATTGAAATTTGCAGCCTGTTGCATTGAACGAACGCCTGAAGTTTGTTTCTTTGAAAGAGTGCCTTCTGCTCGTGACAGGGAATGAATTGTAGGAGCTCTACGCTTTGAATTAAGATGTGTAGTGTAATTCTTTGATTGAATGGGTGCAGAATGATTCACGAAGTAACTGTTTGTTACATTGAATCGATTAATAATGTTAAATGCATTGACACTATGATTGCAGTCCGTTTTAATGATTGAATGAATGCAGTTTGTTTCATTGAATGAAAGCATGAAGTTTCTTTGTTTGAAAGTGTGTGTTCTGGTCGTGGCATTGAATGAATGGCAGGAGTTCTATTCATTGAATTGAGACGTGCAGTGTAGTGCTTTGAATGATTGGGTGCAGTTTGATTTACGAAGTTACTGTTAGTTTGATTGAATCGATTAATGATGTTTGATTCATGGTCTCAATGAATATTGTTTGATTTAATGATTGAATACATGCAGTTGGTTTTATTGAATGAGAGCCTTAAGCTCGAGACATTGAATGAAAGAGAACAGCTATACACCTTGAATTGAAATTTGCAGTCTGTTTCATTGAACGAATGCCTGAAGTTTGTTTCTTTGAAAGAGTACGTTCTGCTCGTGGCATGGAATGAATTGCAGGAGCTCTACGCTTTGAATTAAGATGTGCAGTGTAATACTTTGATTGAATGGGTGCAGAATGATTCACGAGGTAACTGTTTGTTACATTGAATCGATTAATAATGTTACATGCATTGACACTATGATTGCAGTATGTTTTAATGATTGAATGAATGCAGTTGGTTTCATTGAATGAAAGCATGACGTTGGTTTCTTTGAAAGAGTGTGTTCTGGTAGTGGCACTGATTGAATGGCAGGAGCTCTATTCTTTGAATTAAGACGTGCAGTGTAGTGCTTTAAATGATTGGGTGCAGTTTGATTCACGAAGTTACTGTTAGTTTGATTGAATCGATGAATGATGTTTGATTCATGGTGTCAAAGAATGCAGTTTGATTTAATGATTGAATACATGCAGTTGGTTTTATTGAATGAGGGCCTGAAGCTCGAGACATTGAATGAAAGAGATCTGCTATACACCTTGATTTGAAATTTGCAGTCTGTTTCATTGAACGAATGCCTGAAGTTTGTTTCTTTGAAAGAGTACGTTCTGCTCGTGGCGTGGAATGAATTGCAGGAGCTCTACGCTTTGAATTAAGATGTGCAGTGTAATTCTTTGATTGAATGGGTGCAGAATGATTCACTAAGTAACTGTTTGTTACATTGAATCGATTAACTATGTTTAATGCACTGACACTATGAATGCAGTATGTTTTAATGTGTGAATGAATGCAGTTTGTTTCATTGAATGAAAGCATGAAGTTTGTTTCTTTGAAAGAGTGTGTTCTGCTCGTGGCACTGATTGAATGGCAGGAGCTCTATTCTTTGAATTACGACGTGCAGTGTAGTACTTTGAATGATTGGAGGTAGTTTGATTCACGAACTTACTGTTAGTTTGATTGAATCGATGAATGATGTTTGATTCATTGACTCAATGAATGCAGTTTGATTTAATGAATGAATACATGCAGTTGGTTTTATTGAATGAGAGCCTCAAGCTCGAGACATTGAATGAAAGATAACAGCTATACCCCTTGAATTGAAATTTGCAGCCTGTTGCATTGAACGAATGCCTGAAGTTTGTTTCTTTGAAAGAGTGCGTTCTGCTCGTGACATGGAATGAATTGCAGGAGCTCTACGCTTTGAGTTAAGATATGCAGTGTAATTCTTTGATTGAATGGGTGCAGAATGATTCACGAAGTAACTGTTTGTTACATTGAATCGATTCATAATGTTTAATGCACTGACACTTGTTTGATTCTTTGAAAGAATGTGTTCTGCTCGTGGCATTGAATGAACGGCAGTAGCTCTGTTTGAATTAAGACGTGCAGTGTAGTGCTTTGAATGATTGGGTGCAGTTTGATTCACGAAGTTACTGTTAGTTAGGATGAATCGATGAATGATGTTTGATTCATTGACTCAATGAATGCAGATTGATTTAATGATGGAAGACATGCAGTTGGTTTTACTGAATTAGAGCCTTAAGCTCTCGCCATTGATGCAAAAGAACAGCTATACACCTTGAATTGAAATTTGCAGTCTGTTTCATTGAATGAATGCATGAAGTTTGTTTTTTGGTAAGAGTGCGTTCTGTTCGTGGAATGGAATGATTGGCAGGAGCTCTACTCTTTGAATTAAGATGTACAGTGTATTTCTTTGAATGAATGGGTGCAGAATGATTCACGAAGTAACTGTTTGTTACATTGATTCGATTCATAATGTTTAATGCACTGTCACTTGTTTGATTCTTTGAAAGAATGTGTTCTGCTCGTGGCATTGAATGAATGGCAGGAGCTCTGTTTGAATTAAGACATGCAGTGTAGTGCTTTGAATGATTGGGTGCAGTTTGATTCACGAAGTTACTGTTAGTTTGATTGAATCGATGAATGATGTTTGATTCATTGACTCAATGAATGCAGTTTGATTTAATGATGGAATGCATGCAGTTGGTTTTACTGAATTAGAGCCTTAAGCTCTCGCCATTGATGCAAAAGAACAGCTGTACACCTTGAATTGAAATTTGCAGTCTGTTTCATTGAATGAATGCATGAAGTTTGTTTTTTGGTAAGAGTGCGTTCTGTTCGTGGAATGGAATGATTGGCAGGAGCTCTACTCTTTGAATTAAGATGTACAGTGTATTTCTTTGAATGAATGGGTGCAGAATGATTCACGAAGTAACTTTTTCTTACATTGAATCGATTAAAAATGTTTAATGCACTGACACTATGAATGCAGCATGTTCTAATGTGTGAATGAATGCAGTTTGTTTCATTGAATGAAAGCATGAAGTTTGTTTCTTTGAAAGAGTGTGTTCTGCTCGTGGCACTGATTGAATGGCAGGAGCTCTATTCTTTGAATTAAGACGTGCAGTGTAGTACTTTGAATGATTGGAGGTAGTTTGATTCACGAAGTCACTGTTAGTTTGATTGAATCGATGAATGATGTTTGATTCATGGTCTCAATGAATGCAGTTTGATTTAATGATGGAATACATGCAGTTGGTTTTACTGAATTAGAGCCTTAAGCTCTCGCCATTGATGCAAAAGAACAGCTATACACCTTGAACGGAAATTTGCAGTCTGTTTCATTGAATGAATGCATGAAGTTTGTTTTTTGGTAAGAGTGCGTTCTGTTCGTGGAATGGAATGATTGGCAGGAGCTCTACTCTTTGAATTAAGATGTACAGTGTATTTCTTTGAATGAATGTGTGCTGAATGATTCACGAAGTAACTGTTTGTTACATTGAATCGATTAAAAATGTTTAATGCACTGACACTATGAATGCAGTATGTTTTAATGATCGAATGAATGCGGTTGTTTTGATTGAATTAAAGCATGAAGTTTGTTTCTTTGAAAGAGTGTGTTCTGATCGTTGCACTGAATGAATGGCAGGAGCTGTATTCTTTGAATTAAGACGTGCAGTGTAGTGCTTTGAATGATTGGGTGCAGTTTGATTCACGAAGTTACAGTTTGATTGAATCGATTAATGATGTTTGATTCATTGACTCAATGAATGCAGTTTGATTTAATGAATGAATACATGCAGTTGGTTTTATTAAATGAGAGCCATAAGCTCGAGTAATTGAAGGAAAGAGAACAGCTGTACACTTTGAATTGAAATTTGCAGCCTGTTTCATTGAATGAATGCCTGAAGTTTGTTTCTTTGTAAGAGTGCGTTCTGTTCGTAGAATGGAATGATTGGCAGGAGCTCTACTCTTTGAATTAAGATGTACAGTGTATTCCTTTGAATGAATGGGAGCACAATGATGCACGAAGTAACTGTTTGTTACATTATATCGATTAACTATGTTTAATGCACTGACACTATGAATGCAGTATGTTCTAATGTGTGAATGAATGCAGCTTGTTTCATTGAATGAAAGCATGAAGTTTGTTTCTTTGAAAGAGTGTGTTCTGCTCGTGGCACTGATTGAATGGCAGGAGCTCTATTCTTTGAATTAAGACGTGCAGTGTAGTACTTTGAATGATTGGAGGTGGTTTGATTCACGAACTTACTGTTAGTTTGATTGAATCGATTAATGATGTTTGATTCATGGTCTCAATGAATGCAGTTTGATTTAATGATTGAATACATGCAGTTGGTTTTATTGAATGAGAGCCTGAAGCTCGAGACATTGAATGAAAGAGAACAGCTATACACCTTGAATTCAAATATGCAGTCTGTTTCATTGAACGAATGCCTGAAGTTTGTTTCTTTGAAAGAGTGTGTTCTGCTCGTGGCACTGATTGAATGGCAGGAGCTCTATTCTTTGAATTAAGACGTGCAGTGTAGTACTTTGAATGGTTGGAGGTAGTTTGATTCACGAACTTACTGTTAGTTTGAATGAATCGATTAATGATGTTTGATTCATTGACTCAATGAATGCAGTTTGAATTCATGATGGAATACATGCAGATGGTTATATTGAATTAGAGCCTTAAGCTGTAGCCATTGATGCAAAAGAACAGCTGTACACCTTGAATTGAAATTTGCAGTCTGTTTCATTGAATGATTGCATGATGTTTGTTTCTTTGAAAGAGTGCGTTCTGCTCGTGACATGGAATGAATTGCAGGAGATCTACGCTTTGAGTTAAGATATGCAGTGTAATTCTTTGATTGAATGGGTGCAGAATGATTCACGAAGTAACTGTTTGTTACATTGATTCGATTCATAATGTTTAATGCAATGACACTTGTTTGATTCTTTGAAAGAATGTGTTCTGCTCGTGGCATTGAATGAATGGCAGGAGCTCTGTTTGAATTAAGACATGCAGTGTAGTGCTTTGAATGATTGGGTGCAGTTTGATTCACGAAGTTACTGTTAGTTTGATTGAATCGATGAATGATGTTTGATTCATTGACTCAATGAATGCAGTTTGATTTAATGATGGAATACATGCAGTTGGTTTTACTGAATTAGAGCCTTAGGCTCTCGCCATTGATGCAAAAGAACAGCTGTACACCTTGAATTGAAATTTGCAGTATGTTTCATTGAATGAATGCATGAAGTTTGTTTTTTGGTAAGAGTGCGTTCTGTTCGTGGAATGGAATGATTGGCAGGAGCTCTACTATTTGAATTAAGATGTACTTTGAATGAATGGGTGCAGAATGATTCACGAAGTTAATGTTTGTAACATTGAATCGATTAATAATGTTTAATGCATTGACACTATGAATGCAGTATGTTTTAATGATTGAATGAATTCAGTTGGTTTCATTGAATGAAAGCATGAATTTTTTTTTTGAAAGAGTGTGTTCTGATCGTGGCACTGAATGAATGGCAGGAGCTCTATTCATTGAATTGAGACGTGCAGTGTAGTGCTTTGAATGATTGTGTGCAGTTTGATTCACGAAGTTACAGTTAGTTTGATTGAATTGATTAATGATGTTTGATTCATTGACTCAATGAATGCAGTTTGAATTAATGAATGAATACATGCAGTTGATTTTATTGAATGGGAGCCTGAAGCTCGAGACATTGAATGAAAGAGAACAGCTATACACCTTGAATTGAAATTTGTAGCCTGTTGCATTGAACGAACGCCTGAAGTTTGTTTCTTTGAAAGAGTGCGTTCTGCTCGTGACATGGAATGAATTGCAGGAGATCTACGCTTTGAATTAAGATATGCAGTGTAATTCTTTGATTGAACGGGTGCAGAATGATTCACGAAGTAACTGTTTGTTACATTGAATCGATTCATAATGTTTAATGCACTGACACTTGTTTGATTCTTTGAAAGAATGTGTTGTGCTCGTGGCATTGAATGAATGGCAGGAGCTCTGTTTGAATTAAGACGTGCAGTGTAGTGCTTTGAATGATTGGAGGTAGTTTGAATCACTAAGTTTTTGTTAGTTTGATCGAATCGATGAATGTTGTTTGATTCATTGACTCAATGAATGCAGTTTGAATTCATGATGGAATACATGCAGATGGTTATATTGAATTAGAGCCTTAAGCTGTAGCCATTGATGCAAAAGAACAGCTGTACACCTTGAATTGAAATTTGCAGTCTGTTTCATTGAATGATTGCATGATGTTTGTTTCTTTGTAAGAGTGCGTTCTATTCGTGGAATGGAATGATTGGCAGGAGCTCTACTTTTGAATTAAGATGTACTTTGAATGAATGGGTGCAGAATGATTCACGAAGTTACTGTTTGTTACATTGAATCGATTAATAATGTTTAATGCATTGACACTATGAATGCAGTATGTTTTAATGATTGAATGAATGCAGTTGGTTTCATTGAATGAAAGCATGAAGTTTGTTTCTTTGAAAGAGTGTGTTCTGATCGTGGCACTGAATGAATGGCAGGAGCTCTATTCTTTGAATTAAGACGTGCAGTGTAGAGCTTTGAATGGTTGGGTGCAGTTTGATTCACGAAGTTACAGTTAGTTTGATTGAATCGATTAATGATGTTTGATTCATTGACTCAATGCATGCAGTTTGATTTAATGAATGAATACATGCAGTTGATTTTATTGAATGGGAGCCTGAAGCTCGAGACATTGAATGAAAGAGAACAGCTATACACCTTGAATTGAAATTTGTAGCCTGTTGCATTGAACGAACGCCTGAAGTTTGTTTCTTTGAAAGAGTGCGTTGTGCTCGTGACATGGAATGAATTGCAGGAGATCTACGCTTTGAATTAAGATATGCAGTGTAATTCTTTGATTGAATGGGTGCAGAATGATTCACGAAGTAACTGTTTGTTACATTGAATCGATTCATAATGTTTAATGCACTGACACTTGTTTGATTCTTTGAAAGAATGTGTTCTGCTCGTGGCATTGAATGAATGGCAGGAGCTTTATTCTTTGAATTAAGACGTGCAGTGTAATGCTTTGAATGATTGGGTGCAGTTTCATTCACGAAGTTACAGTTAGTTTGATTGAATCGATGAATGATGTTTGATTCATTGACTCAATGAATGCAGTTTGATTTAATGATGGAAGACATGCAGTTGGTTTTACTGAATTAGAGCCTTAAGCTCTCGCCATTGATGCAAAAGAACAGCTATACACCTTGAATTCAAATTTGCAGTCTGTTTCATTGAATGAATGCATGAAGTTTGTTTTTTGGTAAGAGTGCGTTCTGTTCGTGGAATGGAATGATTGGCAGGAGCTCTACTCTTTGAATTAAGATGTACAGTGTATTTCTTTGAATGAATGTGTGCTGAATGATTCACGAAGTAACTGTTTGTTACATTGAATCGATTAAAAATGTTTAATGCACTGACACTATGAATGCTGTATGTTCTAATGTGTGAATGAATGCAGTTTGATTTCATGGTGGAATACATGCAGTTGGTTTTCTTGAATTAGAGCCTTAAGCTGTAGCTATTGATGCAAAAGAACAGCTATACACCTTGAATTGAAATTTGCCGACTGTTTCATTGAATGAATGCATGAAGTTTGTTTTTTGGTAAGAATGCGTTCTGTTCGTGGAATGGAATGATTGTCAGGAGCTCTACTATTTGAAAAAAGATATACAGTGTATTTCTTTGAATGAATGGGTGCAGAATGATTCACGAAGTAACTGTTTGTTACATTGAATCGATTAATAATGTTTAATGCATTGACACTATGAATGCAGTATTTTTTAATGATCGAATGAATGCGGTTGGTTCCATTGAATTAAAGCATGAAGCTTGTTTCTTTGAAAGAGTGTGTTCTGATCGTTGCACTGAATGAATGGCTGGAGCTTTATTCTTTGAATTAAGACGTGCAGTGTCATGCTTTGATTGATTGGGTGCAGTTTGATTCACGAAGTAACAGTTTGTTACATTGAATCGATTAACTATGTTTAATGCACTGACACTATGAATGCAGTATGTTTTAATGTGTGAATGAATGCAGTTTGTTTCATTGAATGAAAGCATGAAGTTTGTTTCTTTGAAAGAGTGTGTTCTGCTCGTGGCACTGATTGAATGGCAGGAGCTCTATTCTTTGAATTACGACGTGCAGTGTAGTACTTTGAATGATTGGCGGTAGTTTGATTCACGAACTTACTGTTGGTTTGATTGAATCGATGAATGATGTTTGATTCATTGACTCAATGAATGCAGTTTGATTTAATGAATGAATACATGCAGTTGGTTTTATTAAAAGAGAGCCATTAGCTCGTGTAATTGAAGGGAAGAGAACAGCTATACACCTTGAATTGAAATTTGCAGCCTGTTTCATTGAATGAATGCATAAAGTTTGTTTCTTTGTAAGAGTGCGTTCTGTTCGTGGAATGGAATGATTGGCAGGAGCTGTACTCTTTGACTTAAGATGTAGTGTATTCCTTTGAATGAATGGTTGCACAATGATGCACGAAGTAACTGTTTGGTACATTGAATCGATTAACTATGTTTAATGCACTGACAGAATGAATGCAGTATGTTCTAATGTGTGAATGAATGCAGTTTTTTTCATTGAATGAAAGCATGAAGTTTGTTTCTTTGAAAGAGTGTGTTCTGCTCGTGGCACTGATTGAATGGCAGGAGCACTATTCTTTGAATTACGATGTGCAGTGTAGTACTTTGAATGATTGGAGGTAGTTTGATTCACGAACTTACTGTTAGTTTGATTGAATCGTTGAATGATGTTAGATTCATTGACTCAATGAATGCAGTTTGATTTAATGAATGAATACATGCAGTTGGTTTTATTGAATGAGAGCCTGAAGCTCGAGACATTGAATGAAAGAGAACAGCTATACACCTTGAATTGAAATTTGCAGCCTGTTTCATTGAACGAATGCCTGAAGTTTGTTTCTTTGAAAGAATGTGTTCTGCTCGTGGCACTGAATGAATGGCAGGAGCTGTATTCTTTGAATTAAGACGTGCAGTGCAGTACTTTGAATGATTGGGTGCAGTTTGATTCACGAAGTTACTGTTAGTTTGATTGAATCGATGAATGATGTTTGATTCATTGACTCAATGAATGCAGTTTGATTTAATGAATGAATACATGCACTTGGTTTTATTAAATGAGAGCCATAAGCTCGTGTAATTGAAGGGAAGAGAACAGCTATACACCTTGAATTGAAATTTGCAGCCTGTTTCATTGAATGAATGCATAAAGTTTGTTTCTTTGTAAGAGTGCGTTCTGTTCGTGGAATGGAATGATTGGCAGGAGCTCTACTCTTTGACTTAAGATGTACAGTGTATTCCTTTGAATGAATGGTTGCACAATGATGCACGAAGTAACTGTTTGGTACATTGAATCGATTAACTATGTTTAATGCACTGACACTATGAATGCAGTATGTTCTAATGTGTGAATGAATGCAGTTTGTTTCATTGAATGAAAGCATGAAGTTTGTTTCTTTAAAAGAGTGTGTTCTGCTCGTGGCACTGATTGAATGGCAGGAGCTCTATTCTTTGAATTACGACGTGCAGTGTAGTACTTTGAATGATTGGAGGTAGTTTGATTCACGAACTTACTGTTAGTTTGATTGAATCGATGAATGATGTTTGATTCATTGACTCAGTGAATGCAGTTTGATTTAATGAATGAATACATGCAGTTGGTTTTATTGAATGAGAGCCTGAAGCTCGAGACATTGAATGAAAGAGAACAGCTATACACCTTGAATTGAAATTTGCAGCCTGTTGCATTGAACGAACGCCTGAAGTTTGTTTCTTTGAAAGAGTGCGTTCTGCTCGTGACATGGAATGAATTGCAGGAGCTCTACGCTTTGAGTTAAGATATGCAGTGTAATTCTTTGATTGAATGGGTGCAGAATGAATCACGAAGTAACTGTTTGTTACATTGAATCGATTCATAATGTTTAATGCACTGACACTTGTTTGATTCTTTGAAAGAATGTGTTCTGCTCGTGGCATTGAATGAATGGCAGGAGCTCTGTTTGAATTAAGACGTGCAGTGTAGTGCTTTGAATAAATGGGTGCAGAATGATTCACGAAATAACCGTTTGTTACATTGAATCGATTAATAATGTTTAATGCACTGACACTATGAATGCAGTATGTTCTAATTTGTGAATAAATGCATTTCATTTCATTGAATGAAAGCATGAAGTTTCTTTCTTTGAAAGAGTGTGTTCTGCTCCTGGCATTGAAAGAATGGCAGGAGCTCTAATCTCTGAATTAAGACGTGCAGTGTAGTGCTTTGAATGATTGGGTGCAGTTTGATTCACGAAGTTACTGGTAGTTTGATTGAATCGATTAATGATGTTTGATTCATTGACTCAATGAATGCAGTTTGATTTAATGATGGAATACATGCATTTGTTTTTACTGAATTAGAGCCTTAAGCTCTCGCCATTGATGCAAAAGAACAGCTATACACCCTGAATTGAAATTTGCAGTCTGTTTCATTGAATGATTGCATGAAGTTTGTTTCTTTGAAAGAGTGCGTTCTGTTCGTGGAATGGAATGATTGGCAGGAGCTCTACTCTTTGAATTAAGATGTACAGTGTTTTTCTTTGAATGAATGGGTGCAGAATGATTCACGAAGTAACTGTTTGTTACATTGAATCGATTAATAATGTTTAATGTACTGACACTATGAATGCAGTATGTTCTGTGTGAATGAATGCAGTTAGTTTCATTGAATGAAAGCATGAAGTTTGTTTCTTTGAAAGAGTGTGTTCTGTTCGTGGCACTGTTTGAATGGCAGGAGCAGTATTCTTTGAATTAAGATGTACAGTGTATTTCTTTGAATGATTGGAGGTAGTTTGATTCACGAGGTTACTGTTAGATTGATTGAATCGATTAATGATGTTTGATTTATCCTTTCAATGAATGCAGTTTGATTTAATGATTGAATACATGCAGTTGGTTTTATTGAATTAGAGCCTGAAGCTCGAGACATTGAATGAAAGAGAACAGCTATACACCTTGAATTGAAATTTGCAGTCTGTTTCAATGAACGAATGCCTGAAGTTTGTTTCTTTGAAAGAGTGTTTTCTGCTCGTGGCATGGAATGAATTATAGGAGCTCTACGCTTTTAATTAAGATGTGCAGTGTAATTCTTTGATTGAATGGGTGCAGAATGATTCACGACGTAACTGTTTGTTACATTGAATCGATTAATAATATTACATGCATTGACACTATGATTGCAGCTTTTATTAATGATTGAATGAATGCAGTTGGTTTCATTGAATGAAAGCATGACGTTGGTTTCTTTGAAAGAGTGTGTTCTGCTAGTGGCACTGAATGAATGGCAGGTGCTCTATTCTTTGAATTAAGACGTGCAGTGTAGTGCTTTAAATGATTGGGTGCAGTTTGATTCACGAACTTACTATTAGTTTGAATGAATCGATTAATGATGTTTGATTCATTGACCCAATGAATGCAGTTTGAATTCATGATGGAATACATGCAGTTGGTTTTATTGAATTAGAGCCTTAAGCTATAGCCATTGATGCAAAAGAACAGCTATAAACCTTGAATTGAAATTTGCAGTCTGTTTCAATGAATGAAAGCATGAAGTTTGTTTCTTTGAAAGAGTGTGTTCTGATCGTTGCACTGAATGAATGGCTGGAGCTTTATTCTTTGAATTAAGACGTGCAGTGTCATGCTTTGAATGATTGGGTGCAGTTTGATTCACGAAGTTACAGTTAGTTTGATTGAATCGATTAATGATGTTTGATTCATTGACTCAATGAATGCAGTTTGATTTAATGAATGAATACATGCAGTTGGGTTTATTAATGAGAGCCATAAGCTCGAGTAATTGAAGGAAAGAGAACAGCTGTACACCTTGAATTGAAATTTGCAGCTTGTTTCATTGAATGAATGCATAAAGTTTGTTTCTTTGTAAGAGTGCGTTCTGTTCGTGGAATGGAATGATTGGCAGGAGCTCTACTCTTTGACTTAAGATGTACAGTGTATTCCTTTGAATGAATGGGTGCACAATGATGCACGAAGTAACTGTTTGTTACATTATATCGATTAACTATGTTTAATGCACTGACACGATGAATGCAGTATGTTCTAATGTGTGAATGAATGCAGTTTGTTTCATTGAATGAAAGCATGAAGTTTGCTTCTTTGAAAGAGTGTGTTCTGCTCGTGGCTCTGATTGAATGGCAGGAGCTCTATTCTTTGAATTACGACTTGCAGTGTAGTACTTTGAATGATTGGAGGTAGTTTGATTCACGAACTTACTGTTAGTTTGATTGAATCGATTAATGATGTTTGATTCATTGACTCAATGAATGCAGTTTGATTTAATGAATGAATACATGCAGTTGGTTTTATTGAATGAGAGCCTGAAGCTCGAGACATTGAATGAAAGAGAACAATTATACACCTTGAATTGAAATTTGCATCCTGTTGCATTGAACGCACGCCTGAAGTTTGTTTCTTTGAAAGAGTGCGTTCTGCTCGTGACATGGAATGAATTGCAGGAGATCTACGCTTTGAGTTAAGATATGCAGTGCAATTCTTTGATTGAATGTGTGCAGAATGATTCACGAAGTAACTCTTTGTTACATTGAATCGATTCATAATGTTTAATGCACTATCACTTGTTTGATTCTTTGAAAGAATGTGTTCTGCTCGTGGCATTGATTGAATGGCAGGAGCTCTGTTTGAATTAAGACGTGCAGTGTAGTACTTTGAATGATTGGAGGTAGTTTGATTCACGAAGTTACTGTTAGTTTGATCGAATCGATGAATGTTGTTTGATTCTTTGACTCAATGAATGCAGTTTGAATTCATGATGGAATACATGCAGATGGTTATATTGAATTAGAGCCTTAAGCTGTAGCCATTGATGCAAAAGAACAGCTGTACACCTTGAATTGAAATTTGCAGTCTGTTTCATTGAATGATTGCATGATGTTTGTTTCTTTGTAAGAGTGCGTTCTATTCGTGGAATGGAATGATTGGAAGGAGCTCTACTATTTGAATTAAGATGTACTTTGAATGAATGGGTGCAGAATGATTCACGAAGTTACTGTTTGTTACATTGAATCGATTAATAATGTTTAATGCATTGACACTATGAATGCAGTATGTTTTAATGATTGAATGAATGCAGTTGGTTTCATTGAATGAAAGCATGAAGTTTGTTTCTTTGAAAGAGTGTGTTCTGATCGTGGCACTGAATGAATGGCAGGAGCTCTATTCTTTGAATTAAGACGGGTGCAGTGTAGAGCTTTGAATGATTGGGTGCAGTTTGATTCACGAAGTTACAGTTAGTTTGATTGAATCGATTAATGATGTTTGATTCATTGACTCAATGCATGCAGTTTGATTTAATGAATGAATACATGCAGTTGATTTTATTGAATGAGAGCCTGAAGCTCGAGACATTGAATGAAAGAGAACAGCTATACACCTTGAATTGAAATTTGTAGCCTGTTGCATTGAACGAACGCCTGAAGTTTGTTTCTTTGAAAGAGTGCGTTCTGCTCGTGACATGGAATGAATTGCAGGAGATCTACGCTTTGAATTAAGATATGCAGTGTAATTCTTTGATTGAATGGGTGCAGAATGATTCACGAAGTAACTGTTTGTTACATTGAATCGATTCATAATGTTTAATGCACTGACACTTGTTTGATTCTTTGAAAGAATGTGTTGTGCTCGTGGCATTGAATGAATGGCAGGAGCTCTGTTTGAATTAAGACGTGCAGTGTAGTGCTTTGAATGATTGGAGGTAGTTTGAATCACTAAGTTTTTGTTAGTTTGATCGAATCGATGAATGTTGTTTGATTCATTGACTCAATGAATGCAGTTTGAATTCATGATGGAATACATGCAGATGGTTATATTGAATTAGAGCCTTAAGCTGTAGCCATTGATGCAAAAGAACAGCTGTACACCTTGAATTGAAATTTGCAGTCTGTTTCATTGAATGATTGCATGATGTTTGTTTCTTTGTAAGAGTGCGTTCTATTCGTGGAATGGAATGATTGGCAGGAGCTCTACTTTTGAATTAAGATGTACTTTGAATGAATGGGTGCAGAATGATTCACGAAGTTACTGTTTGTTACATTGAATCGATTAATAATGTTTAATGCATTGACACTATGAATGCAGTATGTTTTAATGATTGAATGAATGCAGTTGGTTTCATTGAATGAAAGCATGAAGTTTGTTTCTTTGAAAGAGTGTGTTCTGATCGTGGCACTGAATGAATGGCAGGAGCTCTATTCTTTGAATTAAGACGTGCAGTGTAGAGCTTTGAATGGTTGGGTGCAGTTTGATTCACGAAGTTACAGTTAGTTTGATTGAATCGATTAATGATGTTTGATTCATTGACTCAATGCATGCAGTTTGATTTAATGAATGAATACATGCAGTTGATTTTATTGAATGGGAGCCTGAAGCTCGAGACATTGAATGAAAGAGAACAGCTATACACCTTGAATTGAAATTTGTAGCCTGTTGCATTGAACGAACGCCTGAAGTTTGTTTCTTTGAAAGAGTGCGTTGTGCTCGTGACATGGAATGAATTGCAGGAGATCTACGCTTTGAATTAAGATATGCAGTGTAATTCTTTGATTGAATGGGTGCAGAATGATTCACGAAGTAACTGTTTGTTACATTGAATCGATTCATAATGTTTAATGCACTGACACTTGTTTGATTCTTTGAAAGAATGTGTTCTGCTCGTGGCATTGAATGAATGGCAGGAGCTTTATTCTTTGAATTAAGACGTGCAGTGTAATGCTTTGAATGATTGGGTGCAGTTTCATTCACGAAGTTACAGTTAGTTTGATTGAATCGATGAATGATGTTTGATTCATTGACTCAATGAATGCAGTTTGATTTAATGATGGAAGACATGCAGTTGGTTTTACTGAATTAGAGCCTTAAGCTCTCGCCATTGATGCAAAAGAACAGCTATACACCTTGAATTCAAATTTGCAGTCTGTTTCATTGAATGAATGCATGAAGTTTGTTTTTTGGTAAGAGTGCGTTCTGTTCGTGGAATGGAATGATTGGCAGGAGCTCTACTCTTTGAATTAAGATGTACAGTGTATTTCTTTGAATGAATGTGTGCTGAATGATTCACGAAGTAACTGTTTGTTACATTGAATCGATTAAAAATGTTTAATGCACTGACACTATGAATGCTGTATGTTCTAATGTGTGAATGAATGCAGTTTGATTTCATGGTGGAATACATGCAGTTGGTTTTCTTGAATTAGAGCCTTAAGCTGTAGCTATTGATGCAAAAGAACAGCTATACACCTTGAATTGAAATTTGCCGACTGTTTCATTGAATGAATGCATGAAGTTTGTTTTTTGGTAAGAATGCGTTCTGTTCGTGGAATGGAATGATTGTCAGGAGCTCTACTATTTGAAAAAAGATATACAGTGTATTTCTTTGAATGAATGGGTGCAGAATGATTCACGAAGTAACTGTTTGTTACATTGAATCGATTAATAATGTTTAATGCATTGACACTATGAATGCAGTATTTTTTAATGATCGAATGAATGCGGTTGGTTCCATTGAATTAAAGCATGAAGCTTGTTTCTTTGAAAGAGTGTGTTCTGATCGTTGCACTGAATGAATGGCTGGAGCTTTATTCTTTGAATTAAGACGTGCAGTGTCATGCTTTGATTGATTGGGTGCAGTTTGATTCACGAAGTAACAGTTTGTTACATTGAATCGATTAACTATGTTTAATGCACTGACACTATGAATGCAGTATGTTTTAATGTGTGAATGAATGCAGTTTGTTTCATTGAATGAAAGCATGAAGTTTGTTTCTTTGAAAGAGTGTGTTCTGCTCGTGGCACTGATTGAATGGCAGGAGCTCTATTCTTTGAATTACGACGTGCAGTGTAGTACTTTGAATGATTGGCGGTAGTTTGATTCACGAACTTACTGTTGGTTTGATTGAATCGATGAATGATGTTTGATTCATTGACTCAATGAATGCAGTTTGATTTAATGAATGAATATATGCAGTTGGTTTTATTAAAAGAGAGCCATTAGCTCGTGTAATTGAAGGGAAGAGAACAGCTATACACCTTGAATTGAAATTTGCAGCCTGTTTCATTGAATGAATGCATAAAGTTTGTTTCTTTGTAAGAGTGCGTTCTGTTCGTGGAATGGAATGATTGGCAGGAGCTGTACTCTTTGACTTAAGATGTAGTGTATTCCTTTGAATGAATGGTTGCACAATGATGCACGAAGTAACTGTTTGGTGCATTGAATCGATTAACTATGTTTAATGCACTGACAGAATGAATGCAGTATGTTCTAATGTGTGAATGAATGCAGTTTTTTTCATTGAATGAAAGCATGAAGTTTGTTTCTTTGAAAGAGTGTGTTCTGCTCGTGGCACTGATTGAATGGCAGGAGCACTATTCTTTGAATTACGATGTGCAGTGTAGTACTTTGAATGATTGGAGGTAGTTTGATTCACGAACTTACTGTTAGTTTGATTGAATCGTTGAATGATGTTAGATTCATTGACTCAATGAATGCAGTTTGATTTAATGAATGAATACATGCAGTTGGTTTTATTGAATGAGAGCCTGAAGCTCGAGACATTGAATGAAAGAGAACAGCTATACACCTTGAATTGAAATTTGCAGCCTGTTTCATTGAACGAATGCCTGAAGTTTGTTTCTTTGAAAGAATGTGTTCTGCTCGTGGCACTGAATGAATGGCAGGAGCTGTATTCTTTGAATTAAGACGTGCAGTGCAGTACTTTGAATGATTGGGTGCAGTTTGATTCACGAAGTTACTGTTAGTTTGATTGAATCGATGAATGATGTTTGATTCATTGACTCAATGAATGCAGTTTGATTTAATGAATGAATACATGCACTTGGTTTTATTAAATGAGAGCCATAAGCTCGTGTAATTGAAGGGAAGAGAACAGCTATACACCTTGAATTGAAATTTGCAGCCTGTTTCATTGAATGAATGCATAAAGTTTGTTTCTTTGTAAGAGTGCGTTCTGTTCGTGGAATGGAATGATTGGCAGGAGCTCTACTCTTTGACTTAAGATGTACAGTGTATTCCTTTGAATGAATGGTTGCACAATGATGCACGAAGTAACTGTTTGGTACATTGAATCGATTAACTATGTTTAATGCACTGACACTATGAATGCAGTATGTTCTAATGTGTGAATGAATGCAGTTTGTTTCATTGAATGAAAGCATGAAGTTTGTTTCTTTGAAAGAGTGTGTTCTGCTCGTGGCACTGATTGAATGGCAGGAGCTCTATTCTTTGAATTACGACGTGCAGTGTAGTACTTTGAATGATTGGAGGTAGTTTGATTCACGAACTTACTGTTAGTTTGATTGAATCGATGAATGATGTTTGATTCATTGACTCAGTGAATGCAGTTTGATTTAATGAATGAATACATGCAGTTGGTTTTATTGAATGAGAGCCTGAAGCTCGAGACATTGAATGAAAGAGAACAGCTATACCCCTTGAATTGAAATTTGCAGCCTGTTGCATTGAACGAACGCCTGAAGTTTGTTTCTTTGAAAGAGTGCGTTCTGCTCGTGACATGGAATGAATTGCAGGAGCTCTACGCTTTGAGTTAAGATATGCAGTGTAATTCTTTGATTGAATGGGTGCAGAATGAATCACGAAGTAACTGTTTGTTACATTGAATCGATTCATAATGTTTAATGCACTGACACTTGTTTGATTCTTTGAAAGAATGTGTTCTGCTCGTGGCATTGAATGAATGGCAGGAGCTCTGTTTGAATTAAGACGTGCAGTGTAGTGCTTTGAATGAATGGGTGCAGAATGATTCACGAAATAACCGTTTGTTACATTGAATCGATTAATAATGTTTAATGCCTTGACACTATGATTGCAGTATGTTTTAATGATTGAATGAATGCAGTTGGTTTCATTGAATGAAAGCTTGAAGTTTGTTTCTTTGAAAGAATGTGTTCTGCTCATGGCATTGAATAAATGGCAGGAGCTCTAATCTCTGAATTAAGACGTGCAGTGTAGTGCTTTGAATGATTGGGTGCATTATGATTCACGAAGTTACTGTTAGTTAGATTGAATCGATTAATGATGTTTGATTCATTGACTCAATGAATGCAGTTTGATTTAATGATTGAATACATGCAGATGGTTTTATTGAATTACAGCCTTAAGCTCTCGCCATTGATGCAACAGAACAGGTATACACCTTGAATGGAAATTTGCAGTCTGTTTCATTGAACGAATGCATGAAGTTTGTTTCTTTGTAAGAGTGCATTCTGTTGGTGGAATGGAATGATTCGCAGGAGCTCTACCCTTTGAATTAAGATGTACAGTGTATTTCTTTGAATGAATGGGAGCAGAATGATAGACGAAGTAACTTTTTGTTACATTGAATCGATTAAAAATGTTTAATGCACTGACACTATGAATGCAGTATGTTCTAATTTGTGAATAAATGCATTTCATTTCATTGAATGAAAGCATGAAGTTTCTTTCTTTGAAAGAGTGTGTTCTGATCGTGGCACTGAATGAATGGCAGGAGCTCAATTCATTGAATTGAGACGTGCAGTGTAGTGCTTTGAATGATTGTGTGCAGTTTGATTCACGAAGTTACTGGTAGTTTGATTGAATCGATTAATGATGTTTGATTCATTGACTCAATGAATGCAGTTTGATTTAATGATGGAATACATGCATTTGTTTTTACTGAATTAGAGCCTTAAGCTCTCGCCATTGATGCAAAAGAACAGCTATACACCCTGAATTGAAATTTGCAGTCTGTTTCATTGAATGATTGCATGAAGTTTGTTTCTTTGAAAGAGTGCGTTCTGTTCGTGGAATGGAATGATTGGCAGGAGCTCTACTCTTTGAATTAAGATGTACAGTGTTTTTCTTTGAATGAATGGGTGCAGAATGATTCACGAAGTAACTGTTTGTTACATTGAATCGATTAATAATGTTTAATGTACTGACACTATGAATGCAGTATGTTCTGTGTGAATGAATGCAGTTAGTTTCATTGAATGAAAGCATGAAGTTTGTTTCTTTGAAAGAGTGTGTTCTGTTCGTGGCACTGTTTGAATGGCAGGAGCAGTATTCTTTGAATTAAGATGTACAGTGTATTTCTTTGAATGATTGGAGGTAGTTTGATTCACGAGGTTACTGTTAGATTGATTGAATCGATTAATGATGTTTGATTTATCCTTTCAATGAATGCAGTTTGATTTAATGATTGAATACATGCAGTTGGTTTTATTGAATTAGAGCCTGAAGCTCGAGACATTGAATGAAAGAGAACAGCTATACACCTTGAATTGAAATTTGCAGTCTGTTTCAATGAACGAATGCCTGAAGTTTGTTTCTTTGAAAGAGTGTTTTCTGCTCGTGGCATGGAATGAATTATAGGAGCTCTACGCTTTTAATTAAGATGTGCAGTGTAATTCTTTGATTGAATGGGTGCAGAATGATTCACGACGTAACTGTTTGTTACATTGAATCGATTAATAATATTACATGCATTGACACTATGATTGCAGCTTTTATTAATGATTGAATGAATGCAGTTGGTTTCATTGAATGAAAGCATGACGTTGGTTTCTTTGAAAGAGTGTGTTCTGCTAGTGGCACTGAATGAATGGCAGGTGCTCTATTCTTTGAATTAAGACGTGCAGTGTAGTGCTTTAAATGATTGGGTGCAGTTTGATTCACGAACTTACTATTAGTTTGAATGAATCGATTAATGATGTTTGATTCATTGACCCAATGAATGCAGTTTGAATTCATGATGGAATACATGCAGTTGGTTTTATTGAATTAGAGCCTTAAGCTATAGCCATTGATGCAAAAGAACAGCTATAAACCTTGAATTGAAATTTGCAGTCTGTTTCAATGAATGAAAGCATGAAGTTTGTTTCTTTGAAAGAGTGTGTTCTGATCGTTGCACTGAATGAATGGCTGGAGCTTTATTCTTTGAATTAAGACGTGCAGTGTCATGCTTTGAATGATTGGGTGCAGTTTGATTCACGAAGTTACAGTTAGTTTGATTGAATCGATTAATGATGTTTGATTCATTGACTCAATGAATGCAGTTTGATTTAATGAATGAATACATGCAGTTGGGTTTATTAATGAGAGCCATAAGCTCGAGTAATTGAAGGAAAGAGAACAGCTGTACACCTTGAATTGAAATTTGCAGCTTGTTTCATTGAATGAATGCATAAAGTTTGTTTCTTTGTAAGAGTGCGTTCTGTTCGTGGAATGGAATGATTGGCAGGAGCTCTACTCTTTGACTTAAGATGTACAGTGTATTCCTTTGAATGAATGGGTGCACAATGATGCACGAAGTAACTGTTTGTTACATTATATCGATTAACTATGTTTAATGCACTGACACGATGAATGCAGTATGTTCTAATGTGTGAATGAATGCAGTTTGTTTCATTGAATGAAAGCATGAAGTTTGCTTCTTTGAAAGAGTGTGTTCTGCTCGTGGCTCTGATTGAATGGCAGGAGCTCTATTCTTTGAATTACGACTTGCAGTGTAGTACTTTGAATGATTGGAGGTAGTTTGATTCACGAACTTACTGTTAGTTTGATTGAATCGATTAATGATGTTTGATTCATTGACTCAATGAATGCAGTTTGATTTAATGAATGAATACATGCAGTTGGTTTTATTGAATGAGAGCCTGAAGCTCGAGACATTGAATGAAAGAGAACAATTATACACCTTGAATTGAAATTTGCATCCTGTTGCATTGAACGCACGCCTGAAGTTTGTTTCTTTGAAAGAGTGCGTTCTGCTCGTGACATGGAATGAATTGCAGGAGATCTACGCTTTGAGTTAAGATATGCAGTGCAATTCTTTGATTGAATGTGTGCAGAATGATTCACGAAGTAACTCTTTGTTACATTGAATCGATTCATAATGTTTAATGCACTATCACTTGTTTGATTCTTTGAAAGAATGTGTTCTGCTCGTGGCATTGATTGAATGGCAGGAGCTCTGTTTGAATTAAGACGTGCAGTGTAGTACTTTGAATGATTGGAGGTAGTTTGATTCACGAAGTTTCTGTTAGTTTGATCGAATCGATGAATGTTGTTTGATTCTTTGACTCAATGAATGCAGTTTGAATTCATGATGGAATACATGCAGATGGTTATATTGAATTAGAGCCTTAAGCTGTAGCCATTGATGCAAAAGAACAGCTGTACACCTTGAATTGAAATTTGCAGTCTGTTTCATTGAATGATTGCATGATGTTTGTTTCTTTGTAAGAGTGCGTTCTATTCGTGGAATGGAATGATTGGAAGGAGCTCTACTATTTGAATTAAGATGTACTTTGAATGAATGGGTGCAGAATGATTCACGAAGTTACTGTTTGTTACATTGAATCGATTAATAATGTTTAATGCATTGACACTATGAATGCAGTATGTTTTAATGATTGAATGAATGCAGTTGGTTTCATTGAATGAAAGCATGAAGTTTGTTTCTTTGAAAGAGTGTGTTCTGATCGTGGCACTGAATGAATGGCAGGAGCTCTATTCTTTGAATTAAGACGGGTGCAGTGTAGAGCTTTGAATGATTGGGTGCAGTTTGATTCACGAAGTTACAGTTAGTTTGATTGAATCGATTAATGATGTTTGATTCATTGACTCAATGCATGCAGTTTGATTTAATGAATGAATACATGCAGTTGATTTTATTGAATGAGAGCCTGAAGCTCGAGACATTGAATGAAAGAGAACAGCTATACACCTTGAATTGAAATTTGTAGCCTGTTGCATTGAACGAACGCCTGAAGTTTGTTTCTTTGAAAGAGTGCGTTCTGCTCGTGACATGGAATGAATTGCAGGAGATCTACGCTTTGAATGAAGATATGCAGTGTAATTCTTTGATTGAATGGGTGCAGAATGATTCACGAAGTAACTGTTTGTTACATTGAATCGATTCATAATGTTTAATGCACTGACACTTGTTTGATTCTTTGAAAGAATGTGTTCTGCTCGTGGCATTGAATGAATGGCAGGAGCTCTGTTTGAATTAAGACGTGCAGTGTAGTGCTTTGAATGATTGGGTGCAGTTTGATTCACGAAGTTACTGTTAGTTTGATTGAATCGATGAATGATGTTTGATTCATTGACTCAATGAATGCAGTTTGATTTAATGATGGAGACATGCAGTTGGTTTTACTGAATTAGAGCCTTAAGCTCTCGCCATTGATGCAAAAGAACAGCTATACACCTTGAATTGAAATTTGCAGTCTGTTTCATTCAATTAATGCATGAAGTTTGTTTCTTTGTAAGCGTGCGTTCTGTTCGTGGAATGGAATGATTGGCAGGAGCTCTACTCTTTGAATTAAGATGTACAGTGTATTTCTTTGAATGAATGTGTGCTGAATGATTCACGAAGTAACTGTTTGTTACATTGAATCGATTAAAAATGTTTAATGCACTGACACTATGAATGCAGTATGTTCTAATGTGTGAATGAATGCAGTTTGATTTCATGGTGGAATACATGCAGTTGGTTTTCTTGAATTAGAGCCTTAAGCTGTAGCTGTTGATGCAAAAGAACAGCTATACACCTTGAATTGAAATTTGCCGACTGTTTCATTGAATGAATGCATGAAGTTTGTTTTTTGGTAAGAATGCGTTCTGTTCGTGGAATGGAATGATTGGCAGGAGCTCTACTATTTGAAAAAAGATATACAGTGTATTTCTTTGAATGAATGGGTGCAGAATGATTCACGAAGTAACTGTTTGTTACATTGAATCGATTAATAATGTTTAATGCATTGACACTATGAATGCAGTATTTTTTAATGATCGAATGAATGCGGTTGGTTCCATTGAATTAAAGCATGAAGTTTGTTTCTTTGAAAGAGTGTGTTCTGATCGTTGCACTGAATGAATGGCTGGAGCTTTATTCTTTGAATTAAGACGTGCAGTGTCATGCTTTGAATGATTGGGTGCAGTTTGATTCACGAAGTAACTGTTTGTTACATTGAATCGATTAACTATGTTTAATGCACTGACACTATGAATGCAGTATGTTTTAATGTGTGAATGAATGCAGTTTGTTTCATTGAATGAAAGCATGAAGTTTGTTTCTTTGAAAGAGTGTGTTCTGCTCGTGGCACTGATTGAATGGCAGGAGCTCTATTCTTTGAATTACGACGTGCAGTGTAGTACTTTGAATGATTGGAGGTAGTTTGATTCACGAACTTACTGTTAGTTTGATTGAATCGATGAATGATGTTAGATTCATTGACTCAATGAATGCAGTTTGATTTAATGAATGAATACATGCAGTTGGTTTTATTAAAAGAGAGCCATTAGCTCGTGTAATTGAAGGGAAGAGAACAGCTATACACCTTGAATTGAAATTTGCAGCCTGTTTCATTGAATGAATGCATAAAGTTTGTTTCTTTGTAAGAGTGCGTTCTGTTCGTGGAATGGAATGATTGGCAGGAGCTGTACTCTTTGACTTAAGATGTACAGTGTATTCCTTTGAATGAATGGTTGCACAATGATGCACGAAGTAACTGTTTGGTACATTGAATCGATTAACTATGTTTAATGCACTGACAGAATGAATGCAGTATGTTCTAATGTGTGAATGAATGCAGTTTGTTTCATTGAATGAAAGCATGAAGTTTGTTTCTTTGAAAGAGTGTGTTCTGCTCGTGGCACTGATTGAATGGCAGGAGCACTATTCTTTGAATTACGATGTGCAGTGTAGTACTTTGAATGATTGGAGGTAGTTTGATTCACGAACTTACTGTTAGTTTGATTGAATCGTTGAATGATGTTAGATTCATTGACTCAATGAATGCAGTTTGATTTAATGAATGAATACATGCAGTTGGTTTTATTGAATGAGAGCCTGAAGCTCGAGACATTGAATGAAAGAGAACAGCTATACACCTTGAATTGAAATTTGCAGCCTGTTGCATTGAACGAACGCCTGAAGTTTGTTTCTTTGAAAGAGTGCGTTCTGCTCGTGACATGGAATGAATTGCAGGAGCTCTACGCTTTGAGTTAAGATATGCAGTGTAATTCTTTGATTGAATGGGTGCAGAATGATTCACGAAGTAACTGTTTGTTACATTGAATCGATTCATAATGTTTAATGCACTGACACTTGTTTGATTCTTTGAAAGAATGTGTTCTGCTCGTGGCATTGAATGAATGGCAGGAGCTCTGTTTGAATTAAGACGTGCAGTGTAGTGCTTTGAATGATTGGGTGCAGTTTGATTCACGAAGTTACTGTTAGTTTGATTGAATCGATGAATGATGTTTGATTCATTGACTCAATGAATGCAGTTTGATTTAATGATGGAAGACATGCAGTCGGTTTTACTGAATTAGAGCCTTAAGCTCTCGCCATTGATGCAAAAGAACAGCTATACACCTTGAATTGAAATTTGCAGTCTGTTTCATTGAATGAATGCATGAAGTTTGTTTTTTGGTAAGAGTGAAGAGTGCGTTCTGTTCGTGGAATGGTATGATTGGCAGGAGCTCTACCCTTTGAATTAAGATGTACAGTGTATTTCTTTGAATGAATGGAAGCAGAATGATAGACGAAGTAACTTTTTGTTACATTGAATCGATTAAAAATGTTTAATGCACTGACACTATGAATGCAGTATGTTTTAATTTGTGAATAAATGCATTTCATTTCATTGAATGAAAGCATGAAGTTTCTTTCTTTGAAAGAGTGTGTTCTGCTCCTGGCATTGAAAGAATGGCAGGAGCTCAATTCATTGAATTGAGACGTGCAGTGTAGTGCTTTGAATGATTGTGTGCAGTTTGATTCACGAAGTTACTGGTAGTTTCATTGAATCGATTAATGATGTTTGATTCATTGACTCAATGAATGCAGTTTGATTTAATGATGGAATACATGCATTTGTTTTTACTGAATGAGAGCCTTAAGCTCGAGACATTGAATGAAAGAGAACAGCTATACACCTTGAATTGAAATTTGCAGTCTGTTTCATTGAATGATTGCATGAAGTTTGTTTCTTTGAAAGAGTGCGTTCTGTTCGTTGAATGGAATGATTGGCAGGAGCTCTACTCTTTGAATTAAGATATGCAGTGTAATTCTTTGATTGAATGGGTGCAGAATGATTCACGAAGTAACTGTTTGTTACATTGAATCGATTCATAATGTTTAATGCACTGACATTTGTTTGATTCTTTGAAAGAATGTGTTCTGCTCGTGGCATTGGATGAATGGAAGGAGCTCTGTTTGAATTAAGACGTGCAGTGTAGTGCTTTGAATGATTGGGTGCAGTTTGATTCACGAAGTTACTGTTAGTTTGATTGAATCGATGAATGATGTTTGATTCATTGACTCAATGAATGCAGTTTGATTTAATGATGGAGACATGCAGTTGGTTTTACTGAATTAGAGCCTTAAGCTCTCGCCATTGATGCAAAAGAACAGCTATACACCTTGAATTGAAATTTGCAGTCTGTTTCATTGAATGAAAGCATGAAGTTTGTTTCTTTGAAAGAGTGTGTTCTGCTCGTGGCACTGATTGAATGGCAGGAGCACTATTCTTTGAATTAAGATGTACAGTGTATTTCTTTGAATGATTGGAGGTAGTTTGATTCACGAAGTTACTGTTAGATTGATTGAATCGATTAATGATGTTTGATTTATCCTCTCAATGAATGCAGTTTGATTTAATGATTGAATACATGCAGTTGGTTTTATTGAATGAGAGCCTGAAGCTCGAGACATTGAATGAAAGAGAACAGCTATACACCTTGAATTGAAATTTGCAGTCTGTTTCAATGAACGAATGCCTGAAGTTTGTTTCTTTGAAAGAGTGTTTTCTGCTCGTGGCATGGAATGAATTACAGGAGCTCTACGCTTTTAATTAAGACGTGCAGTGTAATTCTTTGATTGAATGGGTGCAGAATGATTCACGACGTAACTGTTTGTTACATTGAATCGATTAATAATATTACATGCATTGTCACTATGATTGCAGCATGTGTTAATGATTGAATGAATGCAGTTGGTTTCATTGAATGAAAGCATGACGTTGGTTTCTTTGAAAGAGTGTGTTCTGCTAGTGGCACTGAATGAATGGCAGGTGCTCTATTCTTTGAATTAAGACGTGCAGTGTAGTGCTTTAAATGATTGGGTGCAGTTTGATTCACGAACTTACTATTAGTTGGAATGAATCGATTAATGATGTTTGATTCATTGACCCAATGAATGCAGTTTGAATTCATGATGGAATACATGCAGTTGGTTTTATTGAATTAGAGCCTTAAGCTATAGCCATTGATGCAAAAGAACAGCTATAAACCTTGAATTGAAATTTGCAGTCTGTTTCATTGAATGAATGCATGAAGTTTGTTTCTTTGTAAGAGTGCGTTCTGTTCGTGGAATGGAATGATTGGCAGGAGCTCTACTTTTGAATTAAGATGTACAGTGTATTACTTTGAATGAATGGGTGCAGAATGATTCACGAAGTTACTTTTTGTTATATTGAATCGATTAATAATGTTTAATGCATTGACACTATGAATGCAGTATGTTTTAATGATCGAATGAATGCGGTTGGTTCCATTGAATTAAAGCATGAAGTTTGTTTCTTTGAAAGAGTGTGTTCTGATCGTTGCACTGAATGAATGGCTGGAGCTTTATTCTTTGAATTAAGACGTGCAGTGTAGTACTTTGAATGATTGGAGGTAGTTTGATTCACGAAGTTACTGTTAGATTGATTGAATCGATTAATGATGTTTGATTCATGGTCTCAATGAATGCAGTTTGATTTAATGATTGAATACATGCAGTTCGTTTTATTGAATGAGAGCCTGAAGCTCGAGACATTGAATGAAAGAGAACAGCTATACACCTTGAATTGAAATTTGCAGTCTGTTTCATTGAACGAATGCCTGAAGTTTGTTTCTTTGAAAGAATGTGTTCTGCTCGTGGCACTGAATGAATGGCAGGAGCTGTATTCTTTGAATTAAGACGTGCAGTGTAGTACTTTGAATGATTGGGTGCAGTTTGATTCACGAAGTTACTGTTAGTTTGATTGAATCGATGAATGATGTTTGATTCATTGACTCAATGAATGCAGTTTGATTTAATGAATGAATACATGCAGTTGGTTTTATTAAATGAGAGCCATAAGCTCGTGTAATTGAAGGGAAGAGAACAGCTATACACATTGAATTGAAATTTGCAGCCTGTTTCATTGAATGAATGCATAAAGTTTGTTTCTTTGTAAGAGTGCGTTCTGTTCGTGGAATGGAATGATTGGCAGGAGCTCTACTCTTTGACTTAAGATGTACAGTGTATTCCTTTGAATGAATGGTTGCACAATGATGCACGAAGTAACTGTTTGGTACATTGAATCGATTAACTATGTTTAATGCACTGACACTATGAATGCAGTATGTTTTAATGTGTGAATGAATGCAGTTTGTTTCATTGAATGAAAGCATGAAGTTTGTTTCTTTGAAAGAGTGTGTTCTGCTCGTGGCACTGATTGAATGGCAGGAGCTCTATTCTTTGAATTACGACGTGCAGTGTAGTACTTTGAATGATTGGAGGTAGTTTGATTCACGAAGTTACTGTTAGATTGATTGAATCGATGAATGATGTTTGCTTCATTGACTCAATGAATGCAGTTTGATTTAATGAATGAATACATGCAGTTGGTTTTATTGAATGAGAGCCTCAAGCTCGAGACATTGAATGAAAGAGAACAGCTATACCCCTTGAATTGAAATTTGCAGCCTGTTGCATTGAACGAACGCCTGAAGTTTGTTTCTTTGAAAGAGTGCGTTCTGCTCGTGACATGGAATGAATTGCAGGAGCTCTACGCTTTGAGTTAAGATATGCAGTGTAATTCTTTGATTGAATGGGTGCAGAATGATTCACGAAGTAACTGTTTGTTACATTGAATCGATTCATAATGTTTAATGCACTGACACTTGTTTGATTCTTTGAAAGAATGTGTTCTGCTCGTGGCATTGAATGAATGGCAGGAGCTCTGTTTGAATTAAGACGTGCAGTGTAGTGCTTTGAATGATTGGGTGCAGTTTGATTCACGAAGTTACTGTTAGTTCGGATGAATCGATGAATGATGTTTGATTCATTGACTCAATGAATGCAGATTGATTTAATGATGGAAGACATGCAGTTGGTTTTACTGAATTAGAGCCTTAAGCTCTCGCCATTGATGCAAAAGAACAGCTGTACACCTTGAATTGAAATTTGCAGTCTGTTTCATTGAATGAATGCATGAAGTTTGTTTTTTGGTAAGAGTGCGTTCTGTTCGTGGAATGGAATGATTGGCAGGAGCTCTACTCTTTGAATTAAGATGTACAGTGTATTTCTTTGAATGAATGGGTGCAGAATGATTCACGAAGTAACTGTTTGTTACATTGATTCGATTCATAATGTTTAATGCACTGTCACTTGTTTGATTCTTTGAAAGAATGTGTTCTGCTCGTGGCATTGAATGAATGGCAGGAGCTCTGTTTGAATTAAGACATGCAGTGTAGTGCTTTGAATGATTGGGTGCAGTTTGATTCACGAAGTTACTGTTAGTTTGATTGAATCGATGAATGATGTTTGATTCATTGACTCAATGAATGCAGTTTGATTTAATGATGGAATACATGCAGTTGGTTTTACTGAATTAGAGCCTTAAGCTCTCGCCATTGATGCAAAAGAACAGCTGTACACCTTGAATTGAAATTTGCAGTCTGTTTCATTGAATGAATGCATGAAGTTTGTTTTTTGGTAAGAGTGCGTTCTGTTCGTGGAATGGAATGATTGGCAGGAGCTCTACTCTTTGAATTAAGATGTACAGTGTATTTCTTTGAATGAATGGGTGCAGAATGATTCACGAAGTAACTTTTTCTTACATTGAATCGATTAAAAATGTTTAATGCACTGACACTATGAATGCAGCATGTTCTAATGTGTGAATGAATGCAGTTTGTTTCATTGAATGAAAGCATGAAGTTTGTTTCTTTGAAAGAGTGTGTTCTGCTCGTGGCACTGATTGAATGGCAGGAGCTCTATTCTTTGAATTAAGACGTGCAGTGTAGTACTTTGAATGATTGGAGGTAGTTTGATTCACGAAGTCACTGTTAGTTTGATTGAATCGATGAATGATGTTTGATTCATGGTCTCAATGAATGCAGTTTGATTTAATGATGGAATACATGCAGTTGGTTTTACTGAATTAGAGCCTTAAGCTCTCGCCATTGATGCAAAAGAACAGCTATACACCTTGAACGGAAATTTGCAGTCTGTTTCATTGAATGAAAGCATGAAGTTTCTTTCTTTGAAAGAGTGTGTTCTGCTCCTGGCATTGAAAGAATGGCAGGAGCTCAATTCATTGAATTGAGACGTGCAGTGTAGTGCTTTGAATGATTGTGTGCAGTTTGATTCACGAAGTTACTGGTAGTTTCATTGAATCGATTAATGATGTTTGATTCATTGACTCAATGAATGCAGTTTGATTAAATGATGGAATACATGCATTTGTTTTTACTGAATGAGAGCCTTAAGCTCGAGACATTGAATGAAAGAGAACAGCTATACACCTTGAATTGAAATTTGCAGTCTGTTTCATTGAATGATTGCATGAAGTTTGTTTCTTTGAAAGAGTGCGTTCTGTTCGTTGAATGGAATGATTGGCAGGAGCTCTACTCTTTGAATTAAGATATGCAGTGTAATTCTTTGATTGAATGGGTGCAGAATGATTCACGAAGTAACTGTTTGTTACATTGAATCGATTCATAATGTTTAATGCACTGACACTTGTTTGATTCTTTGAAAGAATGTGTTCTGCTCGTGGCATTGGATGAATGGAAGGAGCTCTGTTTGAATTAAGACGTGCAGTGTAGTGCTTTGAATGATTGGGTGCAGTTTGATTCACGAAGTTACTGTTAGTTTGATTGAATCGATGAATGATGTTTGATTCATTGACTCAATGAATGCAGTTTGATTTAATGATGGAGACATGCAGTTGGTTTTACTGAATTAGAGCCTTAAGCTCTCGCCATTGATGCAAAAGAACAGCTATACACCTTGAATTGAAATTTGCAGTCTGTTTCATTGAATGAAAGCATGAAGTTTGTTTCTTTGAAAGAGTGTGTTCTGCTCGTGGCACTGATTGAATGGCAGGAGCACTATTCTTTGAATTAAGATGTACAGTGTATTTCTTTGAATGATTGGAGGTAGTTTGATTCACGAAGTTACTGTTAGATTGATTGAATCGATTAATGATGTTTGATTTATCCTCTCAATGAATGCAGTTTGATTTAATGATTGAATACATGCAGTTGGTTTTATTGAATGAGAGCCTGAAGCTCGAGACATTGAATGAAAGAGAACAGCTATACACCTTGAATTGAAATTTGCAGTCTGTTTCAATGAACGAATGCCTGAAGTTTGTTTCTTTGAAAGAGTGTTTTCTGCTCGTGGCATGGAATGAATTACAGGAGCTCTACGCTTTTAATTAAGACGTGCAGTGTAATTCTTTGATTGAATGGGTGCAGAATGATTCACGACGTAACTGTTTGTTACATTGAATCGATTAATAATATTACATGCATTGTCACTATGATTGCAGCATGTGTTAATGATTGAATGAATGCAGTTGGTTTCATTGAATGAAAGCATGACGTTGGTTTCTTTGAAAGAGTGTGTTCTGCTAGTGGCACTGAATGAATGGCAGGTGCTCTATTCTTTGAATTAAGACGTGCAGTGTAGTGCTTTAAATGATTGGGTGCAGTTTGATTCACGAACTTACTATTAGTTGGAATGAATCGATTAATGATGTTTGATTCATTGACCCAATGAATGCAGTTTGAATTCATGATGGAATACATGCAGTTGGTTTTATTGAATTAGAGCCTTAAGCTATAGCCATTGATGCAAAAGAACAGCTATAAACCTTGAATTGAAATTTGCAGTCTGTTTCATTGAATGAATGCATGAAGTTTGTTTCTTTGTAAGAGTGCGTTCTGTTCGTGGAATGGAATGATTGGCAGGAGCTCTACATTTGAATTAAGATGTACAGTGTATTACTTTGAATGAATGGGTGCAGAATGATTCACGAAGTTACTTTTTGTTATATTGAATCGATTAATAGTGTTTAATGCATTGACACTATGAATGCAGTATGTTTTAATGATCGAATGAATGCGGTTGGTTCCATTGAATTAAAGCATGAAGTTTGTTTCTTTGCAAGAGTGTGTTCTGATCGTTGCACTGAATGAATGGCTGGAGCTTTATTCTTTGAATTAAGACGTGCAGTGTAGTACTTTGAATGATTGGAGGTAGTTTGATTCACGAAGTTACTGTTAGATTGATTGAATCGATTAATGATGTTTGATTCATGGTCTCAATGAATGCAGTTTGATTTAATGATTGAATACATGCAGTTGGTTTTATTGAATGAGAGCCTGAAGCTCGAGACATTGAATGAAAGAGAACAGCTATACACCTTGAATTGAAATTTGCAGTCTGTTTCATTGAACGAATGCCTGAAGTTTGTTTCTTTGAAAGAATGTGTTCTGCTCGTGGCACTGAATGAATGGCAGGAGCTGTATTCTTTGAATTAAGACGTGCAGTGTAGTACTTTGAATGATTGGGTGCAGTTTGATTCACGAAGTTACTGTTAGTTTGATTGAATCGATGAATGATGTTTGATTCATTGACTCAATGAATGCAGTTTGATTTAATGAATGAATACATGCAGTTGGTTTTATTAAATGAGAGCCATAAGCTCGTGTAATTGAAGGGAAGAGAACAGCTATACACATTGAATTGAAATTTGCAGCCTGTTTCATTGAATGAATGCATAAAGTTTGTTTCTTTGTAAGAGTGCGTTCTGTTCGTGGAATGGAATGATTGGCAGGAGCTCTACTCTTTGACTTAAGATGTACAGTGTATTCCTTTGAATGAATGGTTGCACAATGATGCACGAAGTAACTGTTTGGTACATTGAATCGATTAACTATGTTTAATGCACTGACACTATGAATGCAGTATGTTTTAATGTGTGAATGAATGCAGTTTGTTTCATTGAATGAAAGCATGAAGTTTGTTTCTTTGAAAGAGTGTGTTCTGCTCGTGGCACTGATTGAATGGCAGGAGCTCTATTCTTTGAATTACGACGTGCAGTGTAGTACTTTGAATGATTGGAGGTAGTTTGATTCACGAAGTTACTGTTAGATTGATTGAATCGATGAATGATGTTTGCTTCATTGACTCAATGAATGCAGTTTGATTTAATGAATGAATACATGCAGTTGGTTTTATTGAATGAGAGCCTCAAGCTCGAGACATTGAATGAAAGAGAACAGCTATACCCCTTGAATTGAAATTTGCAGCCTGTTGCATTGAACGAACGCCTGAAGTTTGTTTCTTTGAAAGAGTGCGTTCTGCTCGTGACATGGAATGAATTGCAGGAGCTCTACGCTTTGAGTTAAGATATGCAGTGTAATTCTTTGATTGAATGGGTGCAGAATGATTCACGAAGTAACTGTTTGTTACATTGAATCGATTCATAATGTTTAATGCACTGACACTTGTTTGATTCTTTGAAAGAATGTGTTCTGCTCGTGGCATTGAATGAATGGCAGGAGCTCTGTTTGAATTAAGACGTGCAGTGTAGTGCTTTGAATGATTGGGTGCAGTTTGATTCACGAAGTTACTGTTAGTTCGGATGAATCGATGAATGATGTTTGATTCATTGACTCAATGAATGCAGATTGATTTAATGATGGAAGACATGCAGTTGGTTTTACTGAATTAGAGCCTTAAGCTCTCGCCATTGATGCAAAAGAACAGCTGTACACCTTGAATTGAAATTTGCAGTCTGTTTCATTGAATGAATGCATGAAGTTTGTTTTTTGGTAAGAGTGCGTTCTGTTCGTGGAATGGAATGATTGGCAGGAGCTCTACTCTTTGAATTAAGATGTACAGTGTATTTCTTTGAATGAATGGGTGCAGAATGATTCACGAAGTAACTGTTTGTTACATTGATTCGATTCATAATGTTTAATGCACTGTCACTTGTTTGATTCTTTGAAAGAATGTGTTCTGCTCGTGGCATTGAATGAATGGCAGGAGCTCTGTTTGAATTAAGACATGCAGTGTAGTGCTTTGAATGATTGGGTGCAGTTTGATTCACGAAGTTACTGTTAGTTTGATTGAATCGATGAATGATGTTTGATTCATTGACTCAATGAATGCAGTTTGATTTAATGATGGAATACATGCAGTTGGTTTTACTGAATTAGAGCCTTAAGCTCTCGCCATTGATGCAAAAGAACAGCTGTACACCTTGAATTGAAATTTGCAGTCTGTTTCATTGAATGAATGCATGAAGTTTGTTTTTTGGTAAGAGTGCGTTCTGTTCGTGGAATGGAATGATTGGCAGGAGCTCTACTCTTTGAATTAAGATGTACAGTGTATTTCTTTGAATGAATGGGTGCAGAATGATTCACGAAGTAACTTTTTCTTACATTGAATCGATTAAAAATGTTTAATGCACTGACACTATGAATGCAGCATGTTCTAATGTGTGAATGAATGCAGTTTGTTTCATTGAATGAAAGCATGAAGTTTGTTTCTTTGAAAGAGTGTGTTCTGCTCGTGGCACTGATTGAATGGCAGGAGCTCTATTCTTTGAATTAAGACGTGCAGTGTAGTACTTTGAATGATTGGAGGTAGTTTGATTCACGAAGTCACTGTTAGTTTGATTGAATCGATGAATGATGTTTGATTCATGGTCTCAATGAATGCAGTTTGATTTAATGATGGAATACATGCAGTTGGTTTTACTGAATTAGAGCCTTAAGCTCTCGCCATTGATGCAAAAGAACAGCTATACACCTTGAACGGAAATTTGCAGTCTGTTTCATTGAATGAATGCATGAAGTTTGTTTTTTGGTAAGAGTGCGTTCTGTTCGTGGAATGGAATGATTGGCAGGAGCTCTACTCTTTGAATTAAGATGTACAGTGTATTTCTTTGAATGAATGTGTGCTGAATGATTCACGAAGTAACTGTTTGTTACATTGAATCGATTAAAAATGTTTAATGCACTGACACTATGAATGCAGTATGTTCTAATGTGTGAATGAATGCAGTTTGATTTCATGGTGGAATACATGCAGTTGGTTTTCTTGAATTAGAGCCTTAAGCTGTAGCTATTGATGCAAAAGAACAGCTATACACCTTGAATTGAAATTTGCCGACTGTTTCATTGAATGAATGCATGAAGTTTGTTTTTTGGTAAGAATGCGTTCTGTTCGTGGAATGGAATGATTGGCAGGAGCTCTACTATTTGAAAAAAGATATACAGTGTATTTCTTTGAATGAATGGGTGCAGAATGATTCACGAAGTATCTGTTTGTTACATTGAATCGATTAATAATGTTTAATGCATTGACACTATGAATGCAGTATTTTTTAATGATCGAATGAATGCGGTTGGTTCCATTGAATTAAAGCATGAAGTTTGTTTCTTTGAAAGAGTGTGTTCTGATCGTTGCACTGAATGAATGGCTGGAGCTTTATTCTTTGAATTAAGACGTGCAGTGTCATGCTTTGAATGATTGGGTGCAGTTTGATTCACGAAGTAACTGTTTGTTACATTGAATCGATTAACTATGTTTAATGCACTGACACTATGAATGCAGTATGTTTTAATGTGTGAATGAATGCAGTTTGTTTCATTGAATGAAAGCATGAAGTTTGTTTCTTTGAAAGAGTGTGTTCTGCTCGTGGCACTGATTGAATGGCAGGAGCTCTATTCTTTGAATTACGACGTGCAGTGTAGTACTTTGAATGATTGGAGGTAGTTTGATTCACGAACTTACTGTTAGTTTGATTGAATCGATGAATGATGTTTGATTCATTGACTCAATGAATGCAGTTTGATTTAATGAATGAATACATGCAGTTGGTTTTATTAAAAGAGAGCCATTAGCTCGTGTAATTGAAGGGAAGAGAACAGCTATACACCTTGAATTGAAATTTGCAGCCTGTTTCATTGAATGAATGCATAAAGTTTGTTTCTTTGTAAGAGTGCGTTCTGTTCGTGGAATGGAATGATTGGCAGGAGCTCTACTCTTTGACTTAAGATGTACAGTGTATTCCTTTGAATGAATGGTTGCACAATGATGCACGAAGTAACTGTTTGGTACATTGAATCGATTAACTATGTTTAATGCACTGACAGAATGAATGCAGTATGTTCTAATGTGTGAATGAATACAGTTTGTTTCATTGAATGAAAGCATGAAGTTTGTTTCTTTGAAAGAGTGTGTTCTGCTCGTGGCACTGATTGAATGGCAGGAGCACTATTCTTTGAATTACGATGTGCAGTGTAGTACTTTGAATGATTGGAGGTAGTTTGATTCACGAACTTACTGTTAGTTTGATTGAATCGATGAATGATGTTAGATTCATTGACTGAATGAATGCAGTTTGATTTAATGAATGAATACATGCAGTTGGTTTTATTGAATGAGAGCCTGAAGCTCGAGACATTGAATGAAAGAGAACAGCTATACACCTTGAAGTGAAATTTGCAGCCTGTTGCATTGAACGAACGCCTGAAGTTTGTTTCTTTGAAAGAGTGCGTTCTGCTCGTGACATGGAATGAATTGCAGGAGCTCTACGCTTTGAGTTAAGATATGCAGTGTAATTCTTTGATTGAATGGGTGCAGAATGATTCACGAAGTAACTGTTTGTTACATTGAATCGATTCATAATGTTTAATGCACTGACACTTGTTTGATTCTTTGAAAGAATGTGTTCTGCTCGTGGCATTGAATGAATGGCAGGAGCTCTGTTTGAATTAAGACGTGCAGTGTAGTGCTTTGAACGATTGGGTGCAGTTTGATTCACGAAGTTACTGTTAGTTTGATTGAATCGATGAATGATGTTTGATTCATTGACTCAATGAATGCAGTTTGATTTAATGCTGGAAGACATGCAGTCGGTTTTACTGAATTAGAGCCTTAAGCTCTCGCCATTGATGCAAAAGAACAGCTATACACCTTGAATTGAAATTTGCAGTCTGTTTCATTGAATGAATGCATGAAGTTTGTTTTTTGGTAAGAGTGAAGAGTGCGTTCTCTTCGTGGAATGGAATGATTGGCAGGAGCTCTACTCTTTGAATTAAGATGTACAGTGTATTTCTTTGAATGAATGGGTGCAGAATGATTCACGAAGTAACTGTTTGTTACATTTATTCGATTCATAATGTTTAATGCAGTGACACTTGTTTGATTCTTTGAAAGAATGTGTTCTCCTCGTGGCATTGAATGAATGGCAGGAGCTCTGTTTGAATTAAGAAGTGCAGTGTAGTGCTTTGAATGATTGGGCGCAGTTTGCTTCACGAAGTTACTGTTAGTTTGATTGAATCGATGAATGATGTTTGATTCATTGAATCAATGAATGCAGTTTGATTTAATGATGGAATACATGCGGTTGGTTTTACTGAATTAGAGCCTTAAGCTCTCGCCATTGATGCAAAAGAACAGCTATACACCTTGAACGGAAATTTGCAGTTTGTTTCATTGAATGAATGCATGAAGTTTGTTTTTTGGTAAGAGTGCGTTCTGTTCGTGGAATGGAATGATTGGCAGTAGCTCTACTATTTGAATTAAGATGTACAGTGTATTTCTTTAAATGAGTGGGTGCAGAATGATTCACGAAGTAACTGATTGTTACATTGAATCGATTAAAAATGTTTAATGCACTGACACTATGAATGCAGTATGTTCTAATGTGTGAATGAATGCTGTTTGTTTCATTGAATGAAAGCATGAAGTTTGTTTCTTTGAAAGAGTGTGTTCTGGTCGTGGCACTGATTGAATGGCAGGAGCTCTATTCTTTGAATTAAGACGTGCAGTGTAGTACTTTGAATGATTGGAGGTAGTTTGATTCACGAAGTTACTGTTAGATTGATTGAATCGATTAATGATGTTTGATTCATGGTCTCAATGAATGCAGTTTGATTTAATGATTGAATACATGCAGTTGGTTTTATTGAATGAGAGCCTGAACTTCGAGACATTGAATGAAAGAGAACAGCTATACACCTTGAATTGAAATTTGCAGTCTGTTTCATTGAACGAATGCCTGAAGTTTGTTTCTTTGAAAGAATGTGTTCTGCTCGTGGCACTGAATGAATGGCAGGAGCTGTATTCTTTGAATTAAGACGTGCAGTGTAGTACTTTGAATGATTGGGTGCAGTTTGATTCACGAAGTTACTGTTAGTTTGATTGAATCGATGAATGATGTTTGATTCATTGACTCAATGAATGCAGTTTGATTTAATGAATGAATACATGCAGTTGGTTTTATTGAATGAGAGCCTCAAGCTCGAGACATTGAATGAAAGAGAACAGCTATGCCCCTTGAATTGAAATTTGCAGCCTGTTGCATTGAACGAACGCCTGAAGTTTGTTTCTTTGAAAGAGTGCGTTCTGCTCGTGACATGGAATGAATTGCAGGAGCTCTACGCTTTGAGTTAAGATATGCAGTGTAATTCTTTGATTGAATGGGTGCAGAATGATTCACGAAGTAACTGTTTGTTACATTGAATCGATTCATAATGTTTAATGCACTGACACTTGTTTGATTCTTTGAAAGAATGTGTTCTGCTCGTGGCATTGAATGAATGGCAGTAGCTCTGTTTGAATTAAGACGTGCAGTGTAGTGCTTTGAATGATTGGGTGCAGTTTGATTCACGAAGTTACTGTTAGTTCGGATGAATCGATGAATGATGTTTGATTCATTGACTCAATGAATGCAGATTGATTTAATGATGGAAGACATGCAGTTGGTTTTACTGAATTAGAGCCTTAAGCTCTCGCCATTGATGCAAAAGAACAGCTATACACCTTGAATTGAAATTTGCAGTCTGTTTCATTGAATGAATGCATGAAGTTTGTTTTTTGGTAAGAGTGCGTTCTGTTCGTGGAATGGAATGATTGGCAGGAGCTCTACTCTTTGAATTAAGATGTACAGTGTATTTCTTTGAATGAATGGGTGCAGAATGATTCACGAAGTAACTGTTTGTTACATTGATTCGATTCATAATGTTTAATGCACTGTCACTTGTTTGATTCTTTGAAAGAATGTGTTCTGCTCGTGGCATTGAATGAATGGCAGGAGCTCTGTTTGAATTAAGACATGCAGTGTAGTGCTTTGAATGATTGGGTGCAGTTTGATTCACGAAGTTACTGTTAGTTTGATTGAATCGATGAATGATGTTTGTTTCATTGACTCAATGAATGCAGTTTGATTTAATGATGGAATACATGCAGTTGGTTTTACTGAATTAGAGCCTTAAGCTCTCGCCATTGATGCAAAAGAACAGCTGTACACCTTGAATTGAAATTTGCAGTCTGTTTCATTGAATGAATGCATGAAGTTTGTTTTTTGGTAAGAGTGCGTTCTGTTCGTGGAATGGAATGATTGGCAGGAGCTCTACTCTTTGAATTAAGATGTACAGTGTATTTCTTTGAATGAATGGGTGCAGAATGATTCACGAAGTAACTTTTTCTTACATTGAATCGATTAAAAATGTTTAATGCACTGACACTATGAATGCAGCATGTTCTAATGTGTGAATGAATGCAGTTTGTTTCATTGAATGAAAGCATGAAGTTTGTTTCTTTGAAAGAGTGTGTTCTGCTCGTGGCACTGATTGAATGGCAGGAGCTCTATTCTTTGAATTAAGACGTGCAGTGTAGTACTTTGAATGATTGGAGGTAGTTTGATTCACGAAGTCACTGTTAGTTTGATTGAATCGATGAATGATGTTTGATTCATGGTCTCAATGAATGCAGTTTGATTTAATGATGGAATACATGCAGTTGGTTTTACTGAATTAGAGCCTTAAGCTCTCGCCATTGATGCAAAAGAACAGCTATACACCTTGAACGGAAATTTGCAGTCTGTTTCATTGAATGAATGCATGAAGTTTGTTTTTTGGTAAGAGTGCGTTCTGTTCGTGGAATGGAATGATTGGCAGGAGCTCTACTCTTTGAATTAAGATGTACAGTGTATTTCTTTGAATGAATGTGTGCTGAATGATTCACGAAGTAACTGTTTGTTACATTGAATCGATTAAAAATGTTTAATGCACTGACACTATGAATGCAGTATGTTCTAATGTGTGAATGAATGCAGTTTGATTTCATGGTGGAATACATGCAGTTGGTTTTCTTGAATTAGAGCCTTAAGCTGTAGCTATTGATGCAAAAGAACAGCTATACACCTTGAATTGAAATTTGCCGACTGTTTCATTGAATGAATGCATGAAGTTTGTTTTTTGGTAAGAATGCGTTCTGTTCGTGGAATGGAATGATTGGCAGGAGCTCTACTATTTGAAAAAAGATATACAGTGTATTTCTTTGAATGAATGGGTGCAGAATGATTCACGAAGTATCTGTTTGTTACATTGAATCGATTAATAATGTTTAATGCATTGACACTATGAATGCAGTATTTTTTAATGATCGAATGAATGCGGTTGGTTCCATTGAATTAAAGCATGAAGTTTGTTTCTTTGAAAGAGTGTGTTCTGATCGTTGCACTGAATGAATGGCTGGAGCTTTATTCTTTGAATTAAGACGTGCAGTGTCATGCTTTGAATGATTGGGTGCAGTTTGATTCACGAAGTAACTGTTTGTTACATTGAATCGATTAACTATGTTTAATGCACTGACACTATGAATGCAGTATGTTTTAATGTGTGAATGAATGCAGTTTGTTTCATTGAATGAAAGCATGAAGTTTGTTTCTTTGAAAGAGTGTGTTCTGCTCGTGGCACTGATTGAATGGCAGGAGCTCTATTCTTTGAATTACGACGTGCAGTGTAGTACTTTGAATGATTGGAGGTAGTTTGATTCACGAACTTACTGTTAGTTTGATTGAATCGATGAATGATGTTTGATTCATTGACTCAATGAATGCAGTTTGATTTAATGAATGAATACATGCAGTTGGTTTTATTAAAAGAGAGCCATTAGCTCGTGTAATTGAAGGGAAGAGAACAGCTATACACCTTGAATTGAAATTTGCAGCCTGTTTCATTGAATGAATGCATAAAGTTTGTTTCTTTGTAAGAGTGCGTTCTGTTCGTGGAATGGAATGATTGGCAGGAGCTCTACTCTTTGACTTAAGATGTACAGTGTATTCCTTTGAATGAATGGTTGCACAATGATGCACGAAGTAACTGTTTGGTACATTGAATCGATTAACTATGTTTAATGCACTGACAGAATGAATGCAGTATGTTCTAATGTGTGAATGAATGCAGTTTGTTTCATTGAATGAAAGCATGAAGTTTGTTTCTTTGAAAGAGTGTGTTCTGCTCGTGGCACTGATTGAATGGCAGGAGCACTATTCTTTGAATTACGATGTGCAGTGTAGTACTTTGAATGATTGGAGGTAGTTTGATTCACGAACTTACTGTTAGTTTGATTGAATCGATGAATGATGTTAGATTCATTGACTGAATGAATGCAGTTTGATTTAATGAATGAATACATGCAGTTGGTTTTATTGAATGAGAGCCTGAAGCTCGAGACATTGAATGAAAGAGAACAGCTATACACCCTGAAGTGAAATTTGCAGCCTGTTGCATTGAACGAACGCCTGAAGTTTGTTTCTTTGAAAGAGTGCGTTCTGCTCGTGACATGGAATGAATTGCAGGAGCTCTACGCTTTGAGTTAAGATATGCAGTGTAATTCTTTGATTGAATGGGTGCAGAATGATTCACGAAGTAACTGTTTGTTACATTGAATCGATTCATAATGTTTAATGCACTGACACTTGTTTGATTCTTTGAAAGAATGTGTTCTGCTCGTGGCATTGAATGAATGGCAGGAGCTCTGTTTGAATTAAGACGTGCAGTGTAGTGCTTTGAATGATTGGGTTCAGTTTGATTCACGAAGTTACTGTTAGTTTGATTGAATCGATGAATGATGTTTGATTCATTGACTCAATGAATGCAGTTTGATTTAATGATGGAAGACATGCAGTCGGTTTTACTGAATTAGAGCCTTAAGCTCTCGCCATTGATGCAAAAGAACAGCTATACACCTTGAATTGAAATTTGCAGTCTGTTTCATTGAATGAATGCATGAAGTTTGTTTTTTGGTAAGAGTGAAGAGTGCGTTCTGTTCGTGGAATGGAATGATTGGCAGGAGCTCTACTCTTTGAATTAAGATGTACAGTGTATTTCTTTGAATGAATGGGTGCAGAATGATTCACGAAGTAACTGTTTGTTACATTTATTCGATTCATAATGTTTAATGCAGTGACACTTGTTTGATTCTTTGAAAGAATGTGTTCTGCTCGTGGCATTGAATGAATGGCAGGAGCTCTGTTTGAATTAAGACGTGCAGTGTAGTGCTTTGAATGATTGGGCGCAGTTTGATTCACGAAGTTACTGTTAGTTTGATTGAATCGATGAATGATGTTTGATTCATTGACTCAATGAATGCAGTTTGATTTAATGATGGAATACATGCGGTTGGTTTTACTGAATTAGAGCCTTAAGCTCTCGCCATTGATGCAAAAGAACAGCTATACACCTTGAACGGAAATTTGCAGTCTGTTTCATTGAATGAATGCATGAAGTTTGTTTCTTTGTAAGAGTGCGTTCTGTTCGTGGAATGGAATGATTGGCAGGAGCTCTACTATTTGAATTAAGATGTACAGTGTATTTCTTTAAATGAATGGGTGCAGAATGATTCACGAAGTAACTGATTGTTACATTGAATCGATTAAAAATGTTTAATGCACTGACACTATGAATGCAGTATGTTCTAATATGTGAATGAATGCTGTTTGTTTCATTGAATGAAAGCATGAAGTTTGTTTCTTTGAAAGAGTGTGTTCTGGTCGTGGCACTGATTGAATGGCAGGAGCTCTATTCTTTGAATTAAGACGTGCAGTGTAGTACTTTGAATGATTGGAGGTAGTTTGATTCACGAAGTTACTGTTAGATTGATTGAATCGATTAATGATGTTTGATTCATGGTCTCAATGAATGCAGTTTGATTTAATGATTGAATACATGCAGTTGGTTTTATTGAATGAGAGCCTGAAGCTCGAGACATTGAATGAAAGAGAACAGCTATACACCTTGAATTGAAATTTGCAGTCTGTTTCATTGAACGAATGCCTGAAGTTTGTTTCTTTGAAAGAATGTGTTCTGCTCGTGGCACTGAATGAATGGCAGGAGCTGTATTCTTTGAATTAAGACGTGCAGTGTAGTACTTTGAATGATTGGGTGCAGTTTGATTCACGAAGTTACTGTTAGTTTGATTGAATCGATGAATGATGTTTGATTCATTGACTCAATGAATGCAGTTTGATTTAATGAATGAATACATGCAGTTGGTTTTATTGAATGAGAGCCTCAAGCTCGAGACATTGAATGAAAGAGAACAGCTATGCCCCTTGAATTGAAATTTGCAGCCTGTTGCATTGAACGAACGCCTGAAGTTTGTTTCTTTGAAAGAGTGCGTTCTGCTCGTGACATGGAATGAATTGCAGGAGCTATACGCTTTGAGTTAAGATATGCAGTGTAATTCTTTGATTGAATGGGTGCAGAATGATTCACGAAGTAACTGTTTGTTACATTGAATCGATTCATAATGTTTAATGCACTGACACTTGTTTGAATCTTTGAAAGAATGTGTTCTGCTCGTGGCATTGAATGAATGGCAGTAGCTCTGTTTGAATTAAGACGTGCAGTGTAGTGCTTTGAATGATTGGGTGCAGTTTGATTCACGAAGTTACTGTTAGTTCGGATGAATCGATGAATGATGTTTGATTCATTGACTCAATGAATGTAGATTGATTTAATGATGGAAGACATGCAGTTGGTTTTACTGAATTAGAGCCTTAAGCTCTCGCCATTGATGCAAAAGAACAGCTATACACCTTGAATTGAAATTTGCAGTCTGTTTCATTGAATGAATGCATGAAGTTTGTTTTTTGGTAAGAGTGCGTTCTGTTCGTGGAATGGAATGATTGGCAGGAGCTCTGCTCTTTGAATTAAGATGTACAGTGTATTTCTTTGAATGAATGGGTGCAGAATGATTCACGAAGTAACTGTTTGTTACATTGATTCGATTCATAATGTTTAATGCACTGTCACTTGTTTGATTCTTTGAAAGAATGTGTTCTGCTCGTGGCATTGAATGAATGGCAGGAGCTCTGTTTGAATTAAGACATGCAGTGTAGTGCTTTGAATGATTGGGTGCAGTTTGATTCACGAAGTTACTGTTAGTTTGATTGAATCGATGAATGATGTTTGATTCATTGACTCAATGAATGCAGTTTGATTTAATGATGGAATACATGCAGTTGGTTTTACTGAATTAGAGCCTTAAGCTCTCGCCATTGATGCAAAAGAACAGCTGTACACCTTGAATTGAAATTTGCAGTCTGTTTCATTGAATGAATGCATGAAGTTTGTTTTTTGGTAAGAGTGCGTTCTGTTCGTGGAATGGAATGATTGGCAGGAGCTCTACTCTTTGAATTAAGATGTACAGTGTATTTCTTTGAATGAATGGGTGCAGAATGATTCACGAAGTAACTTTTTCTTACATTGAATCGATTAAAAATGTTTAATGCACTGACACTATGAATGCAGCATGTTCTAATGTGTGAATGAATGCAGTTTGTTTCATTGAATGAAAGCATGAAGTTTGTTTCTTTGAAAGAGTGTGTTCTGCTCGTGGCACTGATTGAATGGCAGGAGCTCTATTCTTTGAATTAAGACGTGCAGTGTAGTACTTTGAATGATTGGAGGTAGTTTGATTCACGAAGTCACTGTTAGTTTGATTGAATCGATGAATGATGTTTGATTCATGGTCTCAATGAATGCAGTTTGATTTAATGATGGAATACATGCAGTTGGTTTTACTGAATTAGAGCCTTAAGCTCTCGCCATTGATGCAAAAGAACAGCTATACACCTTGAACGGAAATTTGCAGTCTGTTTCATTGAATGAATGCATGAAGTTTGTTTTTTGGTAAGAGTGCGTTCTGTTCGTGGAATGGAATGATTGGCAGGAGCTCTACTCTTTGAATTAAGATGTACAGTGTATTTCTTTGAATGAATGTGTGCTGAATGATTCACGAAGTAACTGTTTGTTACATTGAATCGATTAAAAATGTTTAATGCACTGACACTATGAATGCAGTATGTTCTAATGTGTGAATGAATGCAGTTTGATTTCATGGTGGAATACATGCAGTTGGTTTTCTTGAATTAGAGCCTTAAGCTGTAGCTATTGATGCAAAAGAACAGCTATACACCTTGAATTGAAATTTGCCGACTGTTTCATTGAATGAATGCATGAAGTTTGTTTTTTGGTAAGAATGCGTTCTGTTCGTGGAATGGAATGATTGGCAGGAGCTCTACTATTTGAAAAAAGATATACAGTGTATTTCTTTGAATGAATGGGTGCAGAATGATTCACGAAGTATCTGTTTGTTACATTGAATCGATTAATAATGTTTAATGCATTGACACTATGAATGCAGTATTTTTTAATGATCGAATGAATGCGGTTGGTTCCATTGAATTAAAGCATGAAGTTTGTTTCTTTGAAAGAGTGTGTTCTGATCGTTGCACTGAATGAATGGCTGGAGCTTTATTCTTTGAATTAAGACGTGCAGTGTCATGCTTTGAATGATTGGGTGCAGTTTGATTCACGAAGTAACTGTTTGTTACATTGAATCAATTAACTATGTTTAATGCACTGACACTATGAATGCAGTATGCTTTAATGTGTGAATGAATGCAGTTTGTTTCATTGAATGAAAGCATGAAGTTTGTTTCTTTGAAAGAGTGTGTTCTGCTCGTGGCACTGATTGAATGGCAGGAGCTCTATTCTTTGAATTACGACGTGCAGTGTAGTACTTTGAATGATTGGAGGTAGTTTGATTCACGAACTTACTGTTAGTTTGATTGAATCGATGAATGATGTTTGATTCATTGACTCAATGAATGCAGTTTGATTTAATGAATGAATACATGCAGTTGGTTTTATTAAAAGAGAGCCATTAGCTCGTGTAATTGAAGGGAAGAGAACAGCTATACACCTTGAATTGAAATTTGCAGCCTGTTTCATTGAATGAATGCATAAAGTTTGTTTCTTTGTAAGAGTGCGTTCTGTTCGTGGAATGGAATGATTGGCAGGAGCTCTACTCTTTGACTTAAGATGTACAGTGTATTCCTTTGAATGAATGGTTGCACAATGATGCACGAAGTAACTGTTTGGTACATTGAATCGATTAACTATGTTTAATGCACTGACAGAATGAATGCAGTATGTTCTAATGTGTGAATGAATGCAGTTTGTTTCATTGAATGAAAGCATGAAGTTTGTTTCTTTGAAAGAGTGTGTTCTGCTCGTGGCACTGATTGAATGGCAGGAGCACTATTCTTTGAATTACGATGTGCAGTGTAGTACTTTGAATGATTGGAGGTAGTTTGATTCACGAACTTACTGTTAGTTTGATTGAATCGATGAATGATGTTAGATTCATTGACTGAATGAATGCAGTTTGATTTAATGAATGAATACATGCAGTTGGTTTTATTGAATGAGAGCCTGAAGCTCGAGACATTGAATGAAAGAGAACAGCTATACACCTTGAAGTGAAATTTGCAGCCTGTTGCATTGAACTAACGCCTGAAGTTTGTTTCTTTGAAAGAGTGCGTTCTGCTCGTGACATGGAATGAATTGCAGGAGCTCTACGCTTTGAGTTAAGATATGCAGTTTAATTCTTTGATTGAATGGGTGCAGAATGATTCACGAAGTAACTGTTTGTTACATTGAATCGATTCATAATGTTTAATGCACTGACACTTGTTTGATTCTTTGAAAGAATGTGTTCTGCTCGTGGCATTGAATGAATGGCAGGAGCTCTGTTTGAATTAAGACGTGCAGTGTAGTGCTTTGAATGATTGGGTTCAGTTTGATTCACGAAGTTACTGTTAGTTTGATTGAATCGATGAATGATGTTTGATTCATTGACTCAATGAATGCAGTTTGATTTAATGATGGAAGACATGCAGTCGGTTTTACTGAATTAGAGCCTTAAGCTCTCGCCATTGATGCAAAAGAACAGCTATACACCTTGAATTGAAATTTGCAGTCTGTTTCATTGAATGAATGCATGAAGTTTGTTTTTTGGTAAGAGTGAAGAGTGCGTTCTGTTCGTGGAATGGAATGATTGGCAGGAGCTCTACTCTTTGAATTAAGATGTACAGTGTATTTCTTTGAATGAATGGGTGCAGAATGATTCACGAAGTAACTGTTTGTTACATTTATTCGATTCATAATGTTTAATGCAGTGACACTTGTTTGATTCTTTGAAAGAATGTGTTCTGCTCGTGGCATTGAATGAATGGCAGGAGCTCTGTTTGAATTAAGACGTGCAGTGTAGTGCTTTGAATGATTGGGCGCAGTTTGATTCACGAAGTTACTGTTAGTTTGATTGAATCGATGAATGATGTTTGATTCATTGACTCAATGAATGCAGTTTGATTTAATGATGGAATACATGCGGTTGGTTTTACTGAATTAGAGCCTTAAGCTCTCGCCATTGATGCAAAAGAACAGCTATACACCTTGAACGGAAATTTGCAGTCTGTTTCATTGAATGAATGCATGAAGTTTGTTTCTTTGTAAGAGTGCGTTCTGTTCGTGGAATGGAATGATTGGCAGGAGCTCTACTATTTGAATTAAGATGTACAGTGTATTTCTTTAAATGAATGGGTGCAGAATGATTCACGAAGTAACTGATTGTTACATTGAATCGATTAAAAATGTTTAATGCACTGACACTATGAATGCAGTATGTTCTAATGTGTGAATGAATGCAGTTTGTTTCATTGAATGAAAGCATGAAGTTTGTTTCTTTGAAAGAGTGTGTTCTGGTCGTGGCACTGATTGAATGGCAGGAGCTCTATTCTTTGAATTAAGACGTGCAGTGTAGTACTTTGAATGATTGGAGGTAGTTTGATTCACGAAGTTACTGTTAGATTGATTGAATCGATTAATGATGTTTGATTCATGGTCTCAATGAATGCAGTTTGATTTAATGATTGAATACATGCAGTTGGTTTTATTGAATGAGAGCCTGAAGCTCGAGACATTGAATGAAAGAGAACAGCTATACACCTTGAATTGAAATTTGCAGTCTGTTTCATTGAACGAATGCCTGAAGTTTGTTTCTTTGAAAGAATGTGTTCTGCTCGTGGCACTGAATGAATGGCAGGAGCTGTATTCTTTGAATTAAGACGTGCAGTGTAGTACTTTGAAGTTTGTTTCTTTGAAAGAGTGCGTTCTGCTCGTGACATGGAATGAATTGCAGGAGCTCTACGCTTTGAGTTAAGATATGCAGTGTAATTCTATGACTGAATGGGTGCAGAATGATACTTTGAATGATTGGAGGTAGTTTGATTCACGAAGTTACTGTTAGTTTGATTGAATCGATGAATGATGTTTGATTCATTGACTCAATGAATGCAGTTCGATTTAATGAATGAATACATGCAGTTGGTTTTATTAAATGAGAGGCATAAGCTCGTGTAATTGAAGGGAAGAGAACAGCTATACACATTGAATTGAAATTTGCAGCCTGTTTCATTGAATGAATGCATAAAGTTTGTTTCTTTGTAAGAGTGCGTTCTGTTCGTGGAATGGAATGATTGGCAGGAGCTCTACTCTTTGACTTAAGATGTACAGTGTATTCCTTTGAATGAATGGTTGCACAATGATTCACGAAGTAACTGTTTGGTACATTGAATCGATTAACTATGTTTAATGCACTGACACTATGAATGCAGTATGTTTTAATGTGTGAATGAATGCAGTTTGTTTCATTGAATGAAAGCATGAAGTTTGTTTCTTTGAAAGAGTGTGTTCTGCTCGTGGCACTGATTGAATGGCAGGAGCTCTATTCTTTGAATTACGTGCAGTGTAGTACTTTGAATGATTGGAGGTAGTTTGATTCACGAACTTACTGTTAGTTTGATTGAATCGATGAATGATGTTTGATTCATTGACTCAATGAATGCAGTTTGATTTAATGAATGAATACATGCAGTTGGTTTTATTGAATGAGAGCCTCAAGCTCGAGACATTGAATGAAAGAGAACAGCTATACCCCTTGAATTGAAATTTGCAGCCTGTTGCATTGAACGAACGCCTGAAGTTTGTTTCTTTGAAAGAGTGCGTTCTGCTCGTGACATGGAATGAATTGCAGGAGCTCTACGCTTTGAGTTAAGATATGCAGTGTAATTCTATGATTGAATGGGTGCAGAATGATTCACGAAGTAACTGTTTGTTACATTGAATCGATTCATAATGTTTAATGCACTGACACTTGTTTGATTCTTTGAAAGAATGTGTTCTGCTCGTGGCATTGAATGAATGGCAGGAGCTCTGTTTGAATTAAGACGTGCAGTGTAGTGCTTTGAATGATTGGGTGCAGTTTGATTCACGAAGTTACTGTTAGTTCGGATGAATCGATGAATGATGTTTGATTCATTGACTCAATGAATGCAGATTGATTTAATGATGGAAGACATGCAGTTGGTTTTACTGAATTAGAGCCTTAAGCTCTCGCCATTGATGCAAAAGAACAGCTATACACCTTGAATTGAAATTTGCAGTCTGTTTCATTGAATGAATGCATGAAGTTTGTTTTTTGGTAAGAGTGCGTTCTGTTCGTGGAATGGAATGATTGGCAGGAGCTCTACTCTTTGAATTAAGATGTACAGTGTATTTCTTTGAATGAATGGGTGCAGAATGATTCACGAAGTAACTGTTTGTTACATTGATTCGATTCATAATGTTTAATGCACTGTCACTTGTTTGATTCTTTGAAAGAATGTGTTCTGCTCGTGGCATTGAATGAATGGCAGGAGCTCTGTTTGAATTAAGACATGCAGTGTAGTGCTTTGAATGATTGGGTGCAGTTTGATTCACGAAGTTACTGTTAGTTTGATTGAATCGATGAATGATGTTTGATTCATTGACTCAATGAATGCAGTTTGATTTAATGATGGAATACATGCAGTTGGTTTTACTGAATTAGAGCCTTAAGCTCTCGCCATTGATGCAAAAGAACAGCTGTACACCTTGAATTGAAATTTGCAGTCTGTTTCATTGAATGAATGCATGAAGTTTGTTTTTTGGTAAGAGTGCGTTCTGTTCGTGGAATGGAATGATTGGCAGGAGCTCTACTCTTTGAATTAAGATGTACAGTGTATTTCTTTGAATGAATGGGTGCAGAATGATTCACGAAGTAACTTTTTCTTACATTGAATCGATTAAAAATGTTTAATGCACTGACACTATGAATGCAGCATGTTCTAATGTGTGAATGAATGCAGTTTGTTTCATTGAATGAAAGCATGAAGTTTGTTTCTTTGAAAGAGTGTGTTCTGCTCGTGGCACTGATTGAATGGCAGGAGCTCTATTCTTTGAATTAAGACGTGCAGTGTAGTACTTTGAATGATTGGAGGTAGTTTGATTCACGAAGTCACTGTTAGTTTGATTGAATCGATGAATGATGTTTGATTCATGGTCTCAATGAATGCAGTTTGATTTAATGATGGAATACATGCAGTTGGTTTTACTGAATTAGAGCCTTAAGCTCTCGCCATTGATGCAAAAGAACAGCTATACACCTTGAACGGAAATTTGCAGTCTGTTTCATTGAATGAATGCATGAAGTTTGTTTTTTGGTAAGAGTGCGTTCTGTTCGTGGAATGGAATGATTGGCAGGAGCTCTACTCTTTGAATTAAGATGTACAGTGTATTTCTTTGAATGAATGTGTGCTGAATGATTCACGAAGTAACTGTTTGTTACATTGAATCGATTAAAAATGTTTAATGCACTGACACTATGAATGCAGTATGTTCTAATGTGTGAATGAATGCAGTTTGATTTCATGGTGGAATACATGCAGTTGGTTTTCTTGAATTAGAGCCTTAAGCTGTAGCTATTGATGCAAAAGAACAGCTATACACCTTGAATTGAAATTTGCCGACTGTTTCATTGAATGAATGCATGAAGTTTGTTTTTTGGTTAGAATGCGTTCTGTTCGTGGAATGGAATGATTGGCAGGAGCTCTACTATTTGAAAAAAGATATACAGTGTATTTCTTTGAATGAATGGGTGCAGAATGATTCACGAAGTAACTGTTTGTTACATTGAATCGATTAATAATGTTTAATGCATTGACACTATGAATGCAGTATTTTTTAATGATCGAATGAATGCGGTTGGTTCCATTGAATTAAAGCATGAAGTTTGTTTCTTTGAAAGAGTGTGTTCTGATCGTTGCACTGAATGAATGGCTGGAGCTTTATTCTTTGAATTAAGACATGCAGTGTCATGCTTTGAATGATTGGGTGCAGTTTGATTCACGAAGTAACTGTTTGTTACATTGAATCGATTAACTATGTTTAATGCACTGACACTATGAATGCAGTATGTTTTAATGTGTGAATGAATGCAGTTTGTTTCATTGAATGAAAGCATGAAGTTTGTTTCTTTGAAAGAGTGTGTTCTGCTCGTGGCACTGATTGAATGGCAGGAGCTCTATTCTTTGAATTACGACGTGCAGTGTAGTACTTTGAATGATTGGAGGTAGTTTGATTCACGAACTTACTGTTTGATTGATTGAATCGATGAATGATGTTTGATTCATTGACTCAATGAATGCAGTTGATTTAATGAATGAATACATGCAGTTGGTTTTATTAAAAGTGAGGCATTAGCTCGTGTAATTGAAGGGAAGAGAACAGCTATACACCTTGAATTGAAATTTGCAGCCTGTTTCATTGAATGAATGCATAAAGTTTGTTTCTTTGTAAGAGTGCGTTCTGTTCGTGGAATGGAATGATTGGCAGGAGCTCTACTCCTTGACTTAAGATGTACAGTGTATTCCTTTGAATGAATGGTTGCACAATGATGCACGAAGTAACTGTTTGGTACATTGAATCGATTAACTATGTTTAATGCACTGACAGAATGAATGCAGTATGTTCTAATGTGTGAATGAATGCAGTTTGTTTCATTGAATGAAAGCATGAAGTTTGTTTCTTTGAAAGAGTGTGTTCTGCTCGTGGCACTGATTGAATGGCAGGAGCACTATTCTTTGAATTACGATGTGCAGTGTAGTACTTTGAATGATTGGAGGTAGTTTGATTCACGAACTTACTGTTAGTTTGATTGAATCGATGAATGATGTTAGATTCATTGACTCAATGAATGCAGTTTGATTTAATGAATGAATACATGCAGTTGGTTTTATTGAATGAGAGCCTGAAGTTCGAGACATTGAATGAAAGAGAACAGCTATACACCTTGAAGTGAAATTTGCAGCCTGTTGCATTGAACGAACGCCTGAAGTTTGTTTCTTTGAAAGAGTGCGTTCTGCTCGTGACATGGAATGAATTGCAGGAGCTCTACGCTTTGAGTTAAGATATGCAGTGTAATTCTTTGATTGAATGGGTGCAGAATGATTCACGAAGTAACTGTTTGTTACATTGAATCGATTCATAATGTTTAATGCACTGACACTTGTTTGATTCTTTGAAAGAATGTGTTCTGCTCGTGGCATTGAATGAATGGCAGGAGCTCTGTTTGAATTAAGACGTGCAGTGTAGTGCTTTGAATGATTGGGTGCAGTTTGATTCACGAAGTTACTGTTAGTTTGATTGAATCGATGAATGATGTTTGATTCATTGACTCAATGAATGCAGTTTGATTTAATGATGGAAGACATGCAGTCGGTTTTACTGAATTAGAGCCTTAAGCTCTCGCCATTGATGCAAAAGAACAGCTATACACCTTGAATTGAAATTTGCAGTCTGTTTCATTGAATGAATGCATGAAGTTTGTTTTTTGGTAAGAGTGAAGAGTGCGTTCTGTTCGTGGAATGGAATGATTGGCAGGAGCTCTACTCTTTGAATTAAGATGTACAGTGTATTTCTTTGAATGAATGGGTGCAGAATGATTCACGAAGTAACTGTTTGTTACATTTATTCGATTCATAATGTTTAATGCAGTGACACTTGTTTGATTCTTTGAAAGAATGTGTTCTGCTCGTGGCATTGAATGAATGGCAGGAGCTCTGTTTGAATTAAGACGTGCAGTGTAGTGCTTTGAATGATTGGGCGCAGTTTGATTCACGAAGTTACTGTTAGTTTGATTGAATCGATGAATGATGTTTGATTCATTGACTCAATGAATGCAGTTTGATTTAATGATGGAATACATGCGGTTGGTTTTACTGAATTAGAGCCTTAAGCTCTCGCCATTGATGCAAAAGAACAGCTATACACCTTGAACGGAAATTTGCAGTCTGTTTCATTGAATGAATGCATGAAGTTTGTTTCTTTGTAAGAGTGCGTTCTGTTCGTGGAATGGAATGATTGGCAGGAGCTCTACTATTTGAATTAAGATGTACAGTGTATTTCTTTAAATGAATGGGTGCAGAATGATTCACGAAGTAACTGATTGTTACATTGAATCGATTAAAAATGTTTAATGCACTGACACTATGAATGCAGTATGTTCTAATGTGTGAATGAATGCAGTTTGTTTCATTGAATGAAAGCATGAAGTTTGTTTCTTTGAAAGAGTGTGTTCTGGTCGTGGCACTGATTGAATGGCAGGAGCTCTATTCTTTGAATTAAGACGTGCAGTGTAGTACTTTGAATGATTGGAGGTAGTTTGATTCACGAAGTTACTGTTAGATTGATTGAATCGATTAATGATGTTTGATTCATGGTCTCAATGAATGCAGTTTGATTTAATGATTGAATACATGCAGTTGGTTTTATTGAATGAGAGCCTGAAGCTCGAGACATTGAATGAAAGAGAACAGCTATACACCTTGAATTGAAATTTGCAGTCTGTTTCATTGAACGAATGCCTGAAGTTTGTTTCTTTGAAAGAATGTGTTCTGCTCGTGGCACTGAATGAATGGCAGGAGCTGTATTCTTTGAATTAAGACGTGCAGTGTAGTACTTTGAATGATTGGGTGCAGTTTGATTCACGAAGTTACTGTTAGTTTGATTGAATCGATGAATGATGTTTGATTCATTGACTCAATGAATGCAGTTCGATTTAATGAATGAATACATGCAGTTGGTTTTATTAAATGAGAGCCAGAAGCTCGTGTAATTGAAGGGAAGAGAACAGCTATACACATTGAATTGAAATTTGCAGCCTGTTTCATTGAATGAATGCATAAAGTTTGTTTCTTTGTAAGAGTGCGTTCTGTTCGTGGAATGGAATGATTGGCAGGAGCTCTACTCTTTGACTTAAGATGTACAGTGTATTCCTTTGAATGAATGGTTGCACAATGATGCACGAAGTAACTGTTTGGTACATTGAATCGATTAACTATGTTTAATGCACTGACACTATGAATGCAGTATGTTTTAATGTGTGAATGAATGCAGTTTGTTTCATTGAATGAAAGCATGAAGTTTGTTTCTTTGAAAGAGTGTGTTCTGCTCGTGGCACTGATTGAATGGCAGGAGCTCTATTCTTTGAATTACGACGTGCAGTGTAGTACTTTGAATGATTGGAGGTAGTTTGATTCACGAACTTACTGTTAGTTTGATTGAATCGATGAATGATGTTTGATTCATTGACTCAATGAATGCAGTTTGATTTAATGAATGAATACATGCAGTTGGTTTTATTGAATGAGAGCCTCAAGCTCGAGACATTGAATGAAAGAGAACAGCTATACCCCTTGAATTGAAATTTGCAGCCTGTTGCATTGAACGAACGCCTGAAGTTTGTTTCTTTGAAAGAGTGCGTTCTGCTCGTGACATGGAATGAATTGCAGGAGCTCTACGCTTTGAGTTAAGATATGCAGTGTAATTCTATGATTGAATGGGTGCAGAATGATTCACGAAGTAACTGTTTGTTACATTGAATCGATTCATAATGTTTAATGCACTGACACTTGTTTGATTCTTTGAAAGAATGTGTTCTGCTCGTGGCATTGAATGAATGGCAGGAGCTCTGTTTGAATTAAGACGTGCAGTGTAGTGCTTTGAATGATTGGGTGCAGTTTGATTCACGAAGTTACTGTTAGTTCGGATGAATCGATGAATGATGTTTGATTCATTGACTCAATGAATGCAGATTGATTTAATGATGGAAGACATGCAGTTGGTTTTACTGAATTAGAGCCTTATGCTCTCGCCATTGATGCAAAAGAACAGCTATACACCTTGAATTGAAATTTGCAGTCTGTTTCATTGAATGAATGCATGAAGTTTGTTTTTTGGTAAGAGTGCGTTCTGTTCGTGGAATGGAATGATTGGCAGGAGCTCTACTCTTTGAATTAAGATGTACAGTGTATTTCTTTGAATGAATGGGTGCAGAATGATTCACGAAGTAACTGTTTGTTACATTGATTCGATTCATAATGTTTAATGCACTGTCACTTGTTTGATTCTTTGAAAGAATGTGTTCTGCTCGTGGCATTGAATGAATGGCAGGAGCTCTGTTTGAATTAAGACATGCAGTGTAGTGCTTTGAATGATTGGGTGCAGTTTGATTCACGAAGTTACTGTTAGTTTGATTGAATCGATGAATGATGTTTGATTCATTGACTCAATGAATGCAGTTTGATTTAATGATGGAATACATGCAGTTGGTTTTACTGAATTAGAGCCTTAAGCTCTCGCCATTGATGCAAAAGAACAGCTGTACACCTTGAATTGAAATTTGCAGTCTGTTTCATTGAATGAATGCATGAAGTTTGTTTTTTGGTAAGAGTGCGTTCTGTTCGTGGAATGGAATGATTGGCAGGAGCTCTACTCTTTGAATTAAGATGTACAGTGTATTTCTTTGAATGAATGGGTGCAGAATGATTCACGAAGTAACTTTTTCTTACATTGAATCGATTAAAAATGTTTAATGCACTGACACTATGAATGCAACATGTTCTAATGTGTGAATGAATGCAGTTTGTTTCATTGAATGAAAGCATGAAGTTTGTTTCTTTGAAAGAGTGTGTTCTGCTCGTGGCACTGATTGAATGGCAGGAGCTGTATTCTTTCAATTAAGACGTGCAGTGTAGTACTTTGAATGATTGGAGGTAGTTTGATTCACGAAGTCACTGTTAGTTTGATTGAATCGATGAATGATGTTTGATTCATGGTCTCAATGAATGCAGTTTGATTTAATGATGGAATACATGCAGTTGGTTTTACTGAATTAGAGCCTTAAGCTCTCGCCATTGATGCAAAAGAACAGCTATACACCTTGAACGGAAATTTGCAGTCTGTTTCATTGAATGAATGCATGAAGTTTGTTTTTTGGTAAGAGTGCGTTCTGTTCGTGGAATGGAATGATTGGCAGGAGCTCTACTCTTTGAATTAAGATGTACAGTGTATTTCTTTGAATGAATGTGTGCTGAATGATTCACGAAGTAACTGTTTGTTACATTGAATCGATTAAAAATGTTTAATGCACTGACACTATGAATGCAGTATGTTCTAATGTGTGAATGAATGCAGTTTGATTTCATGGTGGAATACATGCTGTTGGTTTTCTTGAATTAGATCCTTAAGCTGTAGCTATTGATGCAAAAGAACAGCTATACACCTTGAATTGAAATTTGCCGACTGTTTCATTGAATGAATGCATGAAGTTTGTTTTTTGGTAAGAATGCGTTCTGTTCGTGGAATGGAATGATTGGCAGGAGCTCTACTATTTGAAAAAAGATATACAGTGTATTTCTTTGAATGAATGGGTGCAGAATGATTCACGAAGTAACTGTTTGTTACATTGAATCGATTAATAATGTTTAATGCATTGACACTATGAATGCAGTATTTTTTAATGATCGAATGAATGCGGTTGGTTCCATTGAATTAAAGCATGAAGTTTGTTTCTTTGAAAGAGTGTGTTCTGATCGTTGCACTGAATGAATGGCTGGAGCTTTATTCTTTGAATTAAGACGTGCAGTGTCATGCTTTGAATGATTGGGTGCAGTTTGATTCATGAAGTAACTGTTTGTTACATTGAATCGATTAACTATGTTTAATGCACTGACACTATGAATGCAGTGTGTTTTAATGTGTGAATGAATGCAGTTTGTTTCATTGAATGAAAGCATGAAGTTTGTTTCTTTGAAAGAGTGTGTTCTGCTCGTGGCACTGATTGAATGGCAGGAGCTCTATTCTTTGAATTACGACGTGCAGTGTAGTACTTTGAATGATTGGAGGTAGTTTGATTCACGAACTTACTGTTAGTTTGATTGAATCGATGAATGATGTTTGATTCATTGACTCAATGAATGCAGTTTGATTTAATGAATGAATACATGCAGTTGGTTTTATTAAAAGAGAGCCATTAGCTCGTGTAATTGAAGGGAAGAGAACAGCTATACACCTTGAATTGAAATTTGCAGCCTGTTTCATTGAATGAATGCATAAAGTTTGTTTCTTTGTAAGAGTGCGTTCTGTTCGTGGAATGGAATGATTGGCAGGAGGTGTACTCTTTGACTTAAGATGTACAGTGTATTCCTTTGAATGAATGGTTGCACAATGATGCACGAAGTAACTGTTTGGTACATTGAATCGATTAACTATGTTTAATGCACTGACAGAATGAATGCAGTATGTTCTAATGTGTGAATGAATGCAGTTTGTTTCATTGAATGAAAGCATGAAGTTTGTTTCTTTGAAAGAGTGTGTTCTGCTCGTGGCACTGATTGAATGGCAGGAGCTCTATTCTTTGAATTACGATGTGCAGTGTAGTACTTTGAATGATTGGAGGTAGTTTGATTCACGAACTTACTGTTAGTTTGATTGAATCGATGAATGATGTTAGATTCATTGACTCAATGAATGCAGTTTGATTTAATGAATGAATACATGCAGTTGGTTTTATTGAATGAGAGCCTGAAGCTCGAGACATTGAATGAAAGAGAACAGCTATACACCTTGAAGTGAAATTTGCAGCCTGTTGCATTGAACGAACGCCTGAAGTTTGTTTCTTTGAAAGAGTGCGTTCTGCAAGTGACATGGAATGAATTGCAGGAGCTCTACGCTTTGAGTTAAGATATGCAGTGTAATTCTTTGATTGAATGGGTGCAGAATGATTCACGAAGTAACTGTTTGTTACATTGAATCGATTCATAATGTTGAATGCACTGACACTTGTTTGATTCTTTGAAAGAATGTGTTCTGCTCGTGGCATTGAATGAATGGCAGGAGCTCTGTTTGAATTAAGACGTGCAGTGTAGTGCTTTGAATGATTGGGTTCAGTTTGATTCACGAAGTTACTGTTATTTTGATTGAATCGATGAATGATGTTTGATTCATTGACTCAATGAATGCAGTTTGATTTAATGATGGAAGACATGCAGTCGGTTTTACTGAATTAGAGCCTTAAGCTCTCGCCATTGATGCAAAAGAACAGCTATACACCTTGAATTGAAATTTGCAGTCTGTTTCATTGAATGAATGCATGAAGTTTGTTTTTTGGTAAGAGTGAAGAGTGCGTTCTGGTCGTGGAATGGAATGATTGGCAGGAGCTCTACTCTTTGAATTAAGATGTACAGTGTATTTCTTTGAATGAATGGGTGCAGAATGATTCACGAAGTAACTGTTTGTTACATTTATTCGATTCATAATGTTTAATGCACTGACACTTGTTTGATTCTTTGAAAGAATGTGTTCTGCTCGTGGCATTGAATGAATGGCAGGAGCTCTGTTTGAATTAAGACGTGCAGTGTAGTGGTTTGAATGATTGGGCGCAGTTTGATTCACGAAGTTACTGTTTTTGATTGAATCGATGAATGATGTTTGATTCATTGACTCAATGAATGCAGTTTGATTTAATGATGGAATACATGCGGTTGGTTTTACTGAATTAGAGCCTTAAGCTCTCGCCATTGATGCAAAAGAACAGCTATACACCTTGAACGGAAATTTGCAGTCTGTTTCATTGAATGAATGCATGAAGTTTGTTTTTTGGTAAGAGTGCGTTCTGTGCGTGGAATGGAATGATTGGCAGGAGCTCTACTATTTGAATTAAGATGTACAGTGTATTTCTTTAAATGAATGGGTGCAGAATGATTCACGAAGTAACTGTTTGTTACATTGAATCGATTAATAATGTTTAATGCACTGACACTATGAATGCAGTATGTTCTAATGTGTGAATGAATGCAGTTTGTTTCATTGAATGAAAGCATTAAGTTTGTTTCTTTGAAAGAGTGTGTTCTGCTCGTGGCACTGATTGAATGGCAGGAGCTCTATTCTTTGAATTAAGACGTGCAGTGTAGTACTTTGAATGATTGGAGGTAGTTTGATTCACGAAGTTACTGTTAGATTGATTGAATCGATGAATGATGTTTGATTCATGGTCTCAATGAATGCAGTTTGATTTAATGATTGAATACATGCAGTTGGTTTTATTGAATGAGAGCCTGAAGCTCGAGACATTGAATGAAAGAGAACAGCTATACACCTTGAATTGAAATTTGCAGTCTGTTTCATTGAACGAATGCCTGAAGTTTGTTTCTTTGAAAGAATGTGTTCTGCTCGTGGCACTGAATGAATGGCAGGAGCTGTATTCTTTGAATTAAGACGTGCAGTGTAGTACTTTGAATGATTGGGTGCAGTTTGATTCACGAAGTTACTGTTAGTTTGATTGAATCGATGAATGATGTTTGATTCATTGACTCAATGAATGCAGTTTGATTTAATGAATGAATACATGCAGTTGGTTTTATTAAATGAGAGCCATAAGCTCGTGTAATTGAAGGGAAGAGAACAGCTATACACATTGAATTGAAATTTGCAGCCTGTTTCATTGAATGAATGCATAAAGTTTGTTTCTTTGTAAGAGTGCGTTCTGTTCGTGGAATGGAATGATTGGCAGGAGCTCTACTCTTTGACTTAAGATGTACAGTGTATTCCTTTGAATGAATGGTTGCACAATGATGCACGAAGTAACTGTTTGGTACATTGAATCGATTAACTATGTTTAATGCACTGACACTATGAATGCAGTATGTTTTAATGTGTGAATGAATGCAGTTTGTTTCATTGAATGAAAGCATGAAGTTTGTTTCTTTGAAAGAGTGTGTTCTGCTCGTGGCACTGATTGAATGGCAGGAGCTCTATTCTTTGAATTACGACGTGCAGTGTAGTACTTTGAATGATTGGAGGTAGTTTGATTCACGAACTTACTGTTAGTTTGATTGAATCGATGAATGATGTTTGATTCATTGACTCAATGAATGCAGTTTGATTTAATGAATGAATACATGCAGTTGGTTTTATTGAATGAGAGCCTCAAGCTCGAGACATTGAATGAAAGAGAACAGCTATACCCCTTGAATTGAAATTTGCAGCCTGTTGCATTGAACGAACGCCTGAAGTTTGTTTCTTTGAAAGAGTGCGTTCTGCTCGTGACATGGAATGAATTGCAGGAGCTCTACGCTTTGAGTTAAGATATGCAGTGTAATTCTTTGATTGAATGGGTGCAGAATGATTCACGAAGTAACTGTTTGTTACATTGAATCGATTCATAATGTTTAATGCACTGACACTTGTTTGATTCTTTGAAATAATGTGTTCTGCTCGTGGCATTGAATGAATGGCAGTAGCTCTGTTTGAATTAAGACGTGCAGTGTAGTGCTTTGAATGATTGGGTGCAGAATGATTCACGAAGTAACTGTTTGTCACATTGAATCGATTAATAATGTTTAATGCCTTGACACTATGATTGCAGTATGTTTTAATGATTGAATGAATGCAGTTGGTTTCATTGAATGAAAGCTTGAAGTTTGTTTCTTTGAAAGAATGTGTTCTGCTCATGGCATTGAATGAATGGCAGGAGCTCTATTCTTTGAATTAAGACGTGCAGTGTAGTACTTTGAATGATTGGAGGTAGTTTGATTCACGAAGTTACTGTTAGATTGATTGAATCGATTAATGATGTTTGATTCATGGTCTCAATGAATGCAGTTTGATTTAATGATTGAATACATGCAGTTGGTTTTATTGAATGAGAGCCTGAAGCTCGAGACATTGAATGAAAGAGAACAGCTATACACCTTGAATTGAAATTTGCAGTCTGTTTCATTGAACGAATGCCTGAAGTTTGTTTCTTTGAAAGAATGTGTTCTGCTCGTGGCACTGAATGAATGGCAGGAGCTGTATTCTTTGAATTAAGACGTGCAGTGTAGTACTTTGAATGATTGGGTGCAGTTTGATTCACGAAGTTACTGTTAGTTTGATTGAATCGATGAATGATGTTTGATTCATTGACTCAATGAATGCAGTTTGATTTAATGAATGAATACATGCAGTTGGTTTTATTAAATGAGAGCCATAAGCTCGTGTAATTGAAGGGAAGAGAACAGCTATACACCTTGAATTGAAATTTGCAGCCTGTTTCAATGAATGAATGCATAAAGTTTGTTTCTTTGTAAGAGTGCGTTCTGTTCGTGGAATGGAATGATTGGCAGGAGCTCTACTCTTTGACTTAAGATGTACAGTGTATTCCTTTGAATGAATGGTTGCACAATGATGCACGAAGTAACTGTATGGTACATTGAATCGATTAACTATGTTTAATGCACTGACACTATGAATGCAGTATGTTTTAATGTGTGAATGAATGCAGTTTGTTTCATTGAATGAAAGCATGAAGTTTGTTTCTTTGAAAGAGTGTGTTCTGCTCGTGGCACTGATTGAATGGCAGGAGCTCTATTCTTTGAATTACGACGTGCAGTGTAGTACTTTGAATGATTGGAGGTAGTTTGATTCACGAACTTACTGTTAGTTTGATTGAATCGATGAATGATGTTTGATTCATTGACTCAATGAATGCAGTTTGATTTAATGAATGAATACATGCAGTTGGTTTTATTGAATGAGAGCCTCAAGCTCGAGACATTGAATGAAAGAGAACAGCTATACCCCTTGAATTGAAATTTGCAGCCTGTTGCATTGAACGAACGCCTGAAGTTTGTTTCTTTGAAAGAGTGCGTTCTGCTCGTGACATGGAATGAATTGCAGGAGCTCTACGCTTTGAGTTAAGATATGCAGTGTAATTCTTTGATTGAATGGGTGCAGAATGATTCACGAAGTAACTGTTTGTTACATTGAATCGATTCATAATGTTTAATGCACTGACACTTGTTTGATTCTTTGAAAGAATGTGTTCTGCTCGTGGCATTGAATGAATGGCAGGAGCTCTGTTTGAATTAAGACGTGCAGTGTAGTGCTTTGAATGAATGGGTGCAGAATGATTCACGAAGTAACTGTTTGTCACATTGAATCGATTAATAATGTTTAATGCCTTGACACTATGATTGCAGTATGTTTTAATGATTGAATGAATGCAGTTGGTTTCATTGAATGAAAGCTTGAAGTTTGTTTCTCTGAAAGAATGTGTTCTGCTCATGGCATTGAATGAATGGCAGGAGCTCTATTCTCTGAATTAAGACGTGCAGTGTAGTGCTTTGAATGATTGGGTGCATTATGATTCACGAAGTTACTGTTAGTTAGATTGAATCGATTAATGATGTTTGATTCATTGACTCAATGAATGCAGTTTGATTTAATGATTGAATACATGCAGTTGGTTTTATTGAATTACAGCCTTAAGCTCTCGCCATTGATGCAAAAGAACACCTTGAATGGAAATTTGCAGTCTGTTTCATTGAACGAATGCATGAAGTTTGTTTCTTTGTAAGAGTGCGTTCTGTTGGTGGAATGGAATGATTGGCAGGAGCTCTACCCTTTGAATTAAGATGTACAGTGTATTTCTTTGAATGAATGGGAGCAGAATGATAGACGAAGTAAATTTTTGTTACATTGAATCGATTAAAAATGTTTAATGCACTGACACTATGAATGCAGTATGTTCTAATTTGTGAATAAATGCATTTCATTTCATTGAATGAAAGCATGAAGTTTCTTTCTTTGAAAGAGTGTGTTCTGCTCCTGGCATTGAAAGAATGGCAGGAGCTCAATTCATTGAATTGAGACGTGCAGTGTAGTGCTTTGAATGATTGTGTGCAGTTTGATTCACGAAGTTACTGGTAGTTTGATTGAATCGATTAATGATGTTTGATTCATGGTCTCAATGAATGCAGTTTGATTTAATGATTGAATACATGCAGTTGGTTTTATTGAATGAGAGCCTTAAGCTCGAGACATTGAATGAAAGAGAACAGCTATACACCTTGAATTGAAATTTGTAGTCTGTTTCATTGAACGAATGCCTGAAGTTTGTTTCTTTGAAAGAGTGCGTTCTGCTCGTGGCATGGATGAATTGCAGGAGTTCTACGCTTTGAATTGAGATGTGCAGTGTAATTATTTGAATGAATGGGAGCAGAATGATTCACGAAGTAACTGTTTGTTACATTGAATCGATTAATAATGTTTAATGCACTGACACTATGAATGCAGTATGTTTTGCCGTGTGAATGAATGCAGTTGGTTTCATTAAATGAAAGCATGAAGTTTGTTTCTTTGAAAGAGTGTGTTCTGCTCCTGGCATTGAATGAATGGCAGGAGCTCTCTTCTCTGAATTAAGACGTGCAGTGTAGTGCGTTGAATGATTGGGTGCAGTTTGATTCACGAAGTTACTGTTAGTTTGATTGAATCGATTAATGATGTTTGATTCATTGACTCAATGAATGCAGTTTGATTTAATGATTGAATACATGCAGTTCGTTTTACTGAATTAGAGCCTTAAGCTCTCGCCATTGATGCAAAAGAACAGCTGTACACCTTGAATTGAAATTTGCAGTCTGTTTCATTGAATGAATGCATGAAGTTTGTTTTTTGGTAAGAGTGCGTTCTGATCGTGGAATGGAATGATTGGCAGGAGCTCTACTCTTTGAATTAAGATGTACAGTGTATTTTTTGAATGAATGGGTGCAGAATGATTCACGAAGTAACTGTTTGTTACATTGATTCGATTCATAATGTTTAATGCACTGACACTTGTTTGATTCTTTGAAAGAATGTGTTCTGCTCGTGGCATTGAATGAATGGCAGGAGCTCTGTTTGAATTAAGACATGCAGTGTAGTGCTTTGAATGATTGGGTGCAGTTTGATTCACGAAGTTACTGTTAGTTTGATTGAATCGATTAATGATGTTTGATTCATTGACTCAATGAATGCAGTTTGATTTAATGATGGAATACATGCAGTTGGTTTTACTGAATTAGAGCCTTAGGCTCTCGCCATTGATGCAAAAGAACAGCTGTACACCTTGAATTGAAATTTGCAGTCTGTTTCATTGAATGAATGCATGAAGTTTGTTTTTTGGTAAGAGTGCGTTCTGTTCGTGGAATGGAATGATTGGCAGGAGCTCTACTCTTTGAATTAAGATGTATAGTGTATTTCTTTGAATGACTGGGTGCAGAATGATTCACGAAGTAACTGTTTGTTACATTGAATCGATTAAAAATGTTTAATGCACTGACACTATGAATGCAGTATGTTTTAATGTGTGAATGAATGCAGTTTGTTTCATTGAATGAAAGCATGAAGTTTGTTTCTTTGAAAGAGTGTGTTCTGCTCGTGGCACTGATTGAATGGCAGGAGCTCTATTCTTTGAATTAAGGCGTGCAGTGTAGTACTTTGAATGATTGGGTGCAGTTTGATTCACGAAGTTACTGTTAGTTTGATTGAATCGATGAATGATGTTTGATTCATTGACTCAATGAATGCAGTTTGATTTAATGAATGAATACATGCAGTTGGTTTTATTAAATGAGAGCCATAAGCTCGTGTAATTGAAGGGAAGAGAACAGCTATACACATTGAATTGAAATTTGCAGCCTGTTTCATTGAATGAATGCATAAAGTTTGTTTCGTTGTAAGAGTGCGTTCTGTTCGTGGAATGGAATGATTGGCAGGAGCTCTACTCTTTGACTTAAGATGTACAGTGTATTCCTTTGAATGAATGGTTGCACAATGATGCACGAAGTAACTGTTTGGTACATTGAATCGATTAACTATGTTTAATGCACTGACACTATGAATGCAGTATGTTTTAATGTGTGAATGAATGCAGTTTGTTTCATTGAATGAAAGCATGAAGTTTGTTTCTTTGAAAGAGTGTGTTCTGCTCGTGGCACTGATTGAATGGCAGGAGCTCTATTCTTTGAATTACGACGTGCAGTGTAGTACTTTGAATGATTGGAGGTAGTTTGATTCACGAACTTACTGTTAGTTTGATTGAATCGATGAATGATGTTTGATTCATTGACTCAATGAATGCAGTTTGATTTAATGAATGAATACATGCAGTTGGTTTTATTGAATGAGAGCCTCAAGCTCGAGACATTGAATGAAAGAGAACAGCTATACCCCTTGAATTGAAATTTGCAGCCTGTTGCATTGAACGAACGCCTGAAGTTTGTTTCTTTGAAAGAGTGCGTTCTGCTCGTGACATGGAATGAATTGCAGGAGCTCTACGCTTTGAGTTAAGATATGCAGTGTAATTCTTTGATTGAATGGGTGCAGAATGATTCACGAAGTAACTGTTTGTTACATTGAATCGATTCATAATGTTTAATGCACTGACACTTGTTTGATTCTTTGAAATAATGTGTTCTGCTCGTGGCATTGAATGAATGGCAGTAGCTCTGTTTGAATTAAGACGTGCAGTGTAGTGCTTTGAATGATTGGGTGCAGAATGATTCACGAAGTAACTGTTTGTCACATTGAATCGATTAATAATGTTTAATGCCTTGACACTATGATTGCAGTATGTTTTAATGATTGAATGAATGCAGTTGGTTTCATTGAATGAAAGCTTGAAGTTTGTTTCTTTGAAAGAATGTGTTCTGCTCATGGCATTGAATGAATGGCAGGAGCTCTATTCTTTGAATTAAGACGTGCAGTGTAGTACTTTGAATGATTGGAGGTAGTTTGATTCACGAAGTTACTGTTAGATTGATTGAATCGATTAATGATGTTTGATTCATGGTCTCAATGAATGCAGTTTGATTTAATGATTGAATACATGCAGTTGGTTTTATTGAATGAGAGCCTGAAGCTCGAGACATTGAATGAAAGAGAACAGCTATACACCTTGAATTGAAATTTGCAGTCTGTTTCATTGAACGAATGCCTGAAGTTTGTTTCTTTGAAAGAATGTGTTCTGCTCGTGGCACTGAATGAATGGCAGGAGCTGTATTCTTTGAATTAAGACGTGCAGTGTAGTACTTTGAATGATTGGGTGCAGTTTGATTCACGAAGTTACTGTTAGTTTGATTGAATCGATGAATGATGTTTGATTCATTGACTCAATGAATGCAGTTTGATTTAATGAATGAATACATGCAGTTGGTTTTATTAAATGAGAGCCATAAGCTCGTGTAATTGAAGGGAAGAGAACAGCTATACACCTTGAATTGAAATTTGCAGCCTGTTTCATTGAATGAATGCATAAAGTTTGTTTCTTTGTAAGAGTGCGTTCTGTTCGTGGAATGGAATGATTGGCAGGAGCTCTACTCTTTGACTTAAGATGTACAGTGTATTCCTTTGAATGAATGGTTGCACAATGATGCACGAAGTAACTGTATGGTACATTGAATCGATTAACTATGTTTAATGCACTGACACTATGAATGCAGTATGTTTTAATGTGTGAATGAATGCAGTTTGTTTCATTGAATGAAAGCATGAAGTTTGTTTCTTTGAAAGAGTGTGTTCTGCTCGTGGCACTGATTGAATGGCAGGAGCTCTATTCTTTGAATTACGACGTGCAGTGTAGTACTTTGAATGATTGGAGGTAGTTTGATTCACGAACTTACTGTTAGTTTGATTGAATCGATGAATGATGTTTGATTCATTGACTCAATGAATGCAGTTTGATTTAATGAATGAATACATGCAGTTGGTTTTATTGAATGAGAGCCTCAAGCTCGAGACATTGAATGAAAGAGAACAGCTATACCCCTTGAATTGAAATTTGCAGCCTGTTGCATTGAACGAACGCCTGAAGTTTGTTTCTTTGAAAGAGTGCGTTCTGCTCGTGACATGGAATGAATTGCAGGAGCTCTACGCTTTGAGTTAAGATATGCAGTGTAATTCTTTGATTGAATGGGTGCAGAATGATTCACGAAGTAACTGTTTGTTACATTGAATCGATTCATAATGTTTAATGCACTGACACTTGTTTGATTCTTTGAAAGAATGTGTTCTGCTCGTGGCATTGAATGAATGGCAGGAGCTCTGTTTGAATTAAGACGTGCAGTGTAGTGCTTTGAATGAATGGGTGCAGAATGATTCACGAAGTAACTGTTTGTCACATTGAATCGATTAATAATGTTTAATGCCTTGACACTATGATTGCAGTATGTTTTAATGATTGAATGAATGCAGTTGGTTTCATTGAATGAAAGCTTGAAGTTTGTTTCTCTGAAAGAATGTGTTCTGCTCATGGCATTGAATGAATGGCAGGAGCTCTATTCTCTGAATTAAGACGTGCAGTGTAGTGCTTTGAATGATTGGGTGCATTATGATTCACGAAGTTACTGTTAGTTAGATTGAATCGATTAATGATGTTTGATTCATTGACTCAATGAATGCAGTTTGATTTAATGATTGAATACATGCAGTTGGTTTTATTGAATTACAGCCTTAAGCTCTCGCCATTGATGCAAAAGAACACCTTGAATGGAAATTTGCAGTCTGTTTCATTGAACGAATGCATGAAGTTTGTTTCTTTGTAAGAGTGCGTTCTGTTGGTGGAATGGAATGATTGGCAGGAGCTCTACCCTTTGAATTAAGATGTACAGTGTATTTCTTTGAATGAATGGGAGCAGAATGATAGACGAAGTAAATTTTTGTTACATTGAATCGATTAAAAATGTTTAATGCACTGACACTATGAATGCAGTATGTTCTAATTTGTGAATAAATGCATTTCATTTCATTGAATGAAAGCATGAAGTTTCTTTCTTTGAAAGAGTGTGTTCTGCTCCTGGCATTGAAAGAATGGCAGGAGCTCAATTCATTGAATTGAGACGTGCAGTGTAGTGCTTTGAATGATTGTGTGCAGTTTGATTCACGAAGTTACTGGTAGTTTGATTGAATCGATTAATGATGTTTGATTCATGGTCTCAATGAATGCAGTTTGATTTAATGATTGAATACATGCAGTTGGTTTTATTGAATGAGAGCCTTAAGCTCGAGACATTGAATGAAAGAGAACAGCTATACACCTTGAATTGAAATTTGTAGTCTGTTTCATTGAACGAATGCCTGAAGTTTGTTTCTTTGAAAGAGTGCGTTCTGCTCGTGGCATGGATGAATTGCAGGAGTTCTACGCTTTGAATTGAGATGTGCAGTGTAATTATTTGAATGAATGGGAGCAGAATGATTCACGAAGTAACTGTTTGTTACATTGAATCGATTAATAATGTTTAATGCACTGACACTATGAATGCAGTATGTTTTGCCGTGTGAATGAATGCAGTTGGTTTCATTAAATGAAAGCATGAAGTTTGTTTCTTTGAAAGAGTGTGTTCTGCTCCTGGCATTGAATGAATGGCAGGAGCTCTCTTCTCTGAATTAAGACGTGCAGTGTAGTGCGTTGAATGATTGGGTGCAGTTTGATTCACGAAGTTACTGTTAGTTTGATTGAATCGATTAATGATGTTTGATTCATTGACTCAATGAATGCAGTTTGATTTAATGATTGAATACATGCAGTTCGTTTTACTGAATTAGAGCCTTAAGCTCTCGCCATTGATGCAAAAGAACAGCTGTACACCTTGAATTGAAATTTGCAGTCTGTTTCATTGAATGAATGCATGAAGTTTGTTTTTTGGTAAGAGTGCGTTCTGATCGTGGAATGGAATGATTGGCAGGAGCTCTACTCTTTGAATTAAGATGTACAGTGTATTTTTTGAATGAATGGGTGCAGAATGATTCACGAAGTAACTGTTTGTTACATTGATTCGATTCATAATGTTTAATGCACTGACACTTGTTTGATTCTTTGAAAGAATGTGTTCTGCTCGTGGCATTGAATGAATGGCAGGAGCTCTGTTTGAATTAAGACATGCAGTGTAGTGCTTTGAATGATTGGGTGCAGTTTGATTCACGAAGTTACTGTTAGTTTGATTGAATCGATGAATGATGTTTGATTCATTGACTCAATGAATGCAGTTTGATTTAATGATGGAATACATGCAGTTGGTTTTACTGAATTAGAGCCTTAGGCTCTCGCCATTGATGCAAAAGAACAGCTGTACACCTTGAATTGAAATTTGCAGTCTGTTTCATTGAATGAATGCATGAAGTTTGTTTTTTGGTAAGAGTGCGTTCTGTTCGTGGAATGGAATGATTGGCAGGAGCTCTACTCTTTGAATTAAGATGTATAGTGTATTTCTTTGAATGAATGGGTGCAGAATGATTCACGAAGTAACTGTTTGTTACATTGAATCGATTAAAAATGTTTAATGCACTGACACTATGAATGCAGTATGTTTTAATGTGTGAATGAATGCAGTTTGTTTCATTGAATGAAAGCATGAAGTTTGTTTCTTTGAAAGAGTGTGTTCTGCTCGTGGCACTGATTGAATGGCAGGAGCTCTATTCTTTGAATTAAGACGTGCAGTGTCGTACTTTGAATGATTGGAGGTAGTTTGATTCACGAAGTTACTGGTAGTTTGATTGAATCGATTAATGATGTTTGATTCATTGACTCAAGGAATGCAGTTTGAATTCATGATGGAATACATGCAGTTGGTTTTATTAAATGAGAGCCATAAGCTCGTGTAATTGAAGGGAAGAGAACAGCTATACACCTTGAATTGAAATTTGCAGCCTGTTTCATTGAATGAATGCATAAAGTTTGTTTCTTTGTAAGAGTGCGTTCTGTTCGTGGAATGGAATGATTGGCAGGAGCTCTACTCTTTGACTTAAGATGTACAGTGTATTCCTTTGAATGAATGGTTGCACAATGATGCACGAAGTAACTGTTTGGTACATTGAATCGATTAACTATGTTTAATGCACTGACACTATGAATGCAGTATGTTTTAATGTGTGAATGAATGCAGTTTGTTTCATTGAATGAAAGCATGAAGTTTGTTTCTTTAAAAGAGTGTGTTCTGCTCGTGGCACTGATTGAATGGCAGGAGCTCTATTCTTTGAATTACGACGTGCAGTGTAGTACTTTGAATGATTGGAGGTAGTTTGATTCACGAACTTACTGTTAGTTTGATTGAATCGATGAATGATGTTTGATTCATTGACTCAATGAATGCAGTTTGATTTAATGAATGAATACATGCAGTTGGTTTTATTGAATGAGAGCCTGAAGCTCGAGACATTGAATGAAAGAGAACAGCTATACCCCTTGAATTGAAATTTGCAGCCTGTTGCATTGAACGAACGCCTGAAGTTTGTTTCTTTGAAAGAGTGCGTTCTGCTCGTGACATGGAATGAATTGCAGGAGCTCTACGCTTTGAGTTAAGATATGCAGAGTAATTCTTTGATTGAATGGGTGCAGAATGATTCACGAAGTAACTGTTTGTTACATTGAATCGATTCATAATGTTTAATGCACTGACACTTGTTTGATTCTTTGAAAGAATGTGTTCTGCTCGTGGCATTGAATGAATGGCAGGAGATCTGTTTGAATTAAAACGTGCAGTGTCGTGCTTTGAATGAATGGGTGCAGAATGATTCACGAAGTAACTGTTTGTTACATTGAATCGATTAATAATGTTTAATGCCTTGACACTATGATTGCAGTATGTTTTAATAACTGAATGAATGCAGTTGGTTTCATTGAATGAAAGCTTGAAGTTTGTTTCTTTGAAAGAATGTGTTCTGCTCATGGCATTGAATGAATGGCAGGAGCTCTATTCTCTGAATTAAGACGTGCAGTGTAGTGCTTTGAATGATTGGGTGCATTATGATTCACGAAGTTACTGTTAGTTAGCTTGAATCGATTAATGATGTTTGATTCATTGACTCAATCAATGCAGTTTGATTTAATGATTGAATACATGCAGTTGGTTTTGTTGAATTACAGCCTTAAGCTCTCGCCATTGATGCAAAAGAACAGCTATACACCTTGAATGGAAATTTGCAGTCTGTTTCATTGAACGAATGCATGAAGTTTGTTTCTTTGTAAGAGTGCGTTCTGTTGGTGGAATGGAATGATTGGTAGGAGCTCTACCCTTTGAATTAAGATGTACAGTGTATTTCTTTGAATGAATGGGAGCAGAATGATAGACGAAGTAAATTTTTGTTACATTGAATCGATTAAAAATGTTTAATGCACTGACACTATGAATGCAGTATGTTCTAATTTGTGAATAAATGCATTTCATTTCATTGAATGAAAGCATGAAGTTTCTTTCTTTGAAAGAGTGTGTTCTGCTCCTGGCATTGAATCAATGGCAGGAGCTCTCTTCTCTGAATTAAGACGTGCAGTGTAGTGCTTTGAATGATTGGGTGCAGTTTGATTCACGAAGTTACTGTTAGTTTGATTGAATCGATTAATGATGTTTGATTCATTTACTCAATGAATGCAGTTTGATTTAATGATTGAATACATGCAGTTCGTTTTACTGAATTAGAGCCTTAAGCTCTCGCCATTGACGCAAAAGAACAGCTATACACCTTGAATTGAAATTTGCAGTCTGTTTCATTGAATGAATGCATGAAGTTTGTTTTTTGGTAAGAGTGCGTTCTTTTCGTGGAATGGAATGATTGGCAGGAGCTCAACTCTTTGAATTAAGATGTACAGTGTATTTCTTTGAATGAATGGGTGCAGAATGATTCACGAAGTAACTGTTTGTTACATTGATTCGATTCATAATGTTTAATGCACTGACACTTGTTTGATTCTTTGAAAGAATGTGTTCTGCTCGTGGCATTGAATGAATGGCAGGAGCTCTGTTTGAATTAAGACATGCAGTGTAGTGCTTTGAATGATTGGGTGCAGTTTGATTCACGAAGTTACTGTTAGTTTGATTGAATCGATGAATGATGTTTGATTCATTGACTCAATGAATGCAGTTTGATTTAATGATGGAATACATGCAGTTGGTTTTACTGAATTAGAGCCTTAGGCTCTCGCCATTGATGCAAAAGAACAGCTGTACACCTTGAATGGAAATTTGCAGTCTGTTTCATTGAATGAATGCATGAAGTTTGTTTTTTGGTAAGAGTGCGTTCTGTTCGTGGAATGGAATGATTGGCAGGAGCTCTACTCTTTGAATTAAGATGTATAGTGTATTTCTTTGAATGAATGGGCGCAGAATGATTCACGAAGTAACTGTTTGTTACATTGAATCGATTAAAAATGTTTAATGCACTGACACTATGAATGCAGTATGTTCTAATGTGTGAATGAATGCAGTTTGTTTCATTGAATGAAAGCATGAAGTTTGTTTCTTTGAAAGAGTGTGTTCTGCTCGTGGCACTGATTGAATGGCAGGAGCTCTATTCTTTGAATTAGACGTGCAGTGTAGTACTTTGAATGATTGGAGTTGTTTGATTCACGAAGTTACTGGTAGTTTGATTGAATCGATTAATGATGTTTGATTCATTGACTCAAGGAATGCAGTTTGAATTCATGATGGAATACATGCAGTTGGTTTTATTAAATGAGAGCCATAAGCTCGTGTAATTGAAGGGAAGAGAACAGCTATACACCTTGAATTGAAATTTGCAGTCTGTTTCATTGAACGAATGCCTGAAGTTTGTTTCTTTGAAAGAATGTGTTCTGCTCGTGGCACTGAATGAATGGCAGGAGCTGTATTCTTTGAATTAAGACGTGCAGTGTAGTACTTTGAATGATTGGGTGCAGTTTGATTCACGAAGTTACTGTTAGTTTGATTGAATCGATGAATGATGTTTGATTCATTGACTCAATGAATGCAGTTTGATTTAATGAATGAATACATGCAGTTGGTTTTATTAAATGAGAGCCATAAGCTCGTGTAATTGAAGGGAAGAGAACAGCTATACACCTTGAATTGAAATTTGCAGCCTGTTTCATTGAATGAATGCATAAAGTTTGTTTCTTTGTAAGAGTGCGTTCTGTTCGTGGAATGGAATGATTGGCAGGAGCTCTACTCTTTGACTTAAGATGTACAGTGTATTCCTTTGAATGAATGGTTGCACAATGATGCACGAAGTAACTGTATGGTACATTGAATCGATTAACTATGTTTAATGCACTGACACTATGAATGCAGTATGTTTTAATGTGTGAATGAATGCAGTTTGTTTCATTGAATGAAAGCATGAAGTTTGTTTCTTTGAAAGAGTGTGTTCTGCTCGTGGCACTGATTGAATGGCAGGAGCTCTATTCTTTGAATTACGACGTGCAGTGTAGTACTTTGAATGATTGGAGGTAGTTTGATTCACGAACTTACTGTTAGTTTGATTGAATCGATGAATGATGTTTGATTCATTGACTCAATGAATGCAGTTTGATTTAATGAATGAATACATGCAGTTGGTTTTATTGAATGAGAGCCTCAAGCTCGAGACATTGAATGAAAGAGAACAGCTATACCCCTTGAATTGAAATTTGCAGCCTGTTGCATTGAACGAACGCCTGAAGTTTGTTTCTTTGAAAGAGTGCGTTCTGCTCGTGACATGGAATGAATTGCAGGAGCTCTACGCTTTGAGTTAAGATATGCAGTGTAATTCTTTGATTGAATGGGTGCAGAATGATTCACGAAGTAACTGTTTGTTACATTGAATCGATTCATAATGTTTAATGCACTGACACTTGTTTGATTCTTTGAAAGAATGTGTTCTGCTCGTGGCATTGAATGAATGGCAGGAGCTCTGTTTGAATTAAGACGTGCAGTGTAGTGCTTTGAATGAATGGGTGCAGAATGATTCACGAAGTAACTGTTTGTCACATTGAATCGATTAATAATGTTTAATGCCTTGACACTATGATTGCAGTATGTTTTAATGATTGAATGAATGCAGTTGGTTTCATTGAATGAAAGCTTGAAGTTTGTTTCTCTGAAAGAATGTGTTCTGCTCATGGCATTGAATGAATGGCAGGAGCTCTATTCTCTGAATTAAGACGTGCAGTGTAGTGCTTTGAATGATTGGGTGCATTATGATTCACGAAGTTACTGTTAGTTAGATTGAATCGATTAATGATGTTTGATTCATTGACTCAATGAATGCAGTTTGATTTAATGATTGAATACATGCAGTTGGTTTTATTGAATTACAGCCTTAAGCTCTCGCCATTGATGCAAAAGAACACCTTGAATGGAAATTTGCAGTCTGTTTCATTGAACGAATGCATGAAGTTTGTTTCTTTGTAAGAGTGCGTTCTGTTGGTGGAATGGAATGATTGGCAGGAGCTCTACCCTTTGAATTAAGATGTACAGTGTATTTCTTTGAATGAATGGGAGCAGAATGATAGACGAAGTAAATTTTTGTTACATTGAATCGATTAAAAATGTTTAATGCACTGACACTATGAATGCAGTATGTTCTAATTTGTGAATAAATGCATTTCATTTCATTGAATGAAAGCATGAAGTTTCTTTCTTTGAAAGAGTGTGTTCTGCTCCTGGCATTGAAAGAATGGCAGGAGCTCAATTCATTGAATTGAGACGTGCAGTGTAGTGCTTTGAATGATTGTGTGCAGTTTGATTCACGAAGTTACTGGTAGTTTGATTGAATCGATTAATGATGTTTGATTCATGGTCTCAATGAATGCAGTTTGATTTAATGATTGAATACATGCAGTTGGTTTTATTGAATGAGAGCCTTAAGCTCGAGACAATGAATGAAAGAGAACAGCTGTACACCTTGAATTGAAATTTGTAGTCTGTTTCATTGAACGAATGCCTGAAGTTTGTTTCTTTGAAAGAGTGCGTTCTGCTCGTGGCATGGATGAATTGCAGGAGTTCTACGCTTTGAATTGAGATGTGCAGTGTAATTATTTGAATGAATGGGAGCAGAATGATTCACGAAGTAACTGTTTGTTACATTGAATCGATTAATAATGTTTAATGCACTGACACTATGAATGCAGTATGTTTTGCCGTGTGAATGAATGCAGTTGGTTTCATTAAATGAAAGCATGAAGTTTGTTTCTTTGAAAGAGTGTGTTCTGCTCCTGGCATTGAATGAATGGCAGGAGCTCTCTTCTCTGAATTAAGACGTGCAGTGTAGTGCGTTGAATGATAGGGTGCAGTTTGATTCACGAAGTTACTGTTAGTTTGATTGAATCGATTAATGATGTTTGATTCATTGACTCAATGAATGCAGTTTGATTTAATGATTGAATACATGCAGTTCGTTTTACTGAATTAGAGCCTTAAGCTCTCGCCATTGATGCAAAAGAACAGCTGTACACCTTGAATTGAAATTTGCAGTCTGTTTCATTGAATGAATGCATGAAGTTTGTTTTTTGGTAAGAGTGCGTTCTGATCGTGGAATGGAATGATTGGCAGGAGCTCTACTCTTTGAATTAAGATGTACAGTGTATTTTTTGAATGAATGGGTGCAGAATGATTCACGAAGTAACTGTTTGTTACATTGAATCGATTCATAATGTTTAATGCACTGACACTTGTTTGATTCTTTGAAAGAATGTGTTCTGCTCGTGGCATTGAATGAATGGCAGGAGCTCTGTTTGAATTAAGACATGCAGTGTAGTGCTTTGAATGATTGGGTGCAGTTTGATTCACGAAGTTACTGTTAGTTTGATTGAATCGATGAATGATGTTTGATTCATTGACTCAATGAATGCAGTTTGATTTAATGATGGAATACATGCAGCTGGTTTTACTGAATTAGAGCCTTAGGCTCTCGCCATTGATGCAAAAGAACAGCTGTACACCTTGAATTGAAATTTGCAGTCTGTTTCATTGAATGAATGCATGAAGTTTGTTTTTTGGTAAGAGTGCGTTCTGTTCGTGGAATGGAATGATTGGCAGGAGCTCTACTCTTTGAATTAAGATGTATAGTGTATTTCTTTGAATGAATGGGTGCAGAATGATTCACGAAGTAACTGTTTGTTACATTGAATCGATTACAAATGTTTAATGCACTGACACTATGAATGCAGTATGTTTTAATGTGTGAATGAATGCAGTTTGTTTCATTGAATGAAAGCATGAAGTTTGTTTCTTTGTAAGAGTGTGTTCTGCTCGTGGCACTGATTGAATGGCAGGAGCTCTATTCTTTGAATTAAGACGTGCAGTGTCGTACTTTGAATGATTGGAGGTAGTTTGATTCACGAAGTTACTGGTAGTTTGATTGAATCGATTAATGATGTTTGATTCATTGACTCAAGGAATGCAGTTTGAATTCATGATGGAATACATGCAGTTGGTTTTATTAAATGAGAGCCATAAGCTCGTGTAATTGAAGGGAAGAGAACAGCTATACACCTTGAATTGAAATTTGCAGCCTGTTTCATTGAATGAATGCATAAAGTTTGTTTCTTTGTAAGAGTGCGTTCTGTTCGTGGAATGGAATGATTGGCAGGAGCTCTACTCTTTGACTTAAGATGTACAGTGTATTCCTTTGAATGAATGGTTGCACAATGATGCACGAAGTAACTGTTTGGTACATTGAATCGATTAACTATGTTTAATGCACTGACACTATGAATGCAGTATGTTTTAATGTGTGAATGAATGCAGTTTGTTTCATTGAATGAAAGCATGAAGTTTGTTTCTTTCAAAGAGTGTGTTCTGCTCGTGGCACTGATTGAATGGCAGGAGCTCTATTCTTTGAATTACGACGTGCAGTGTAGTACTTTGAATGATTGGAGGTAGTTTGATTCACGAACTTACTGTTAGTTTGATTGAATCGATGAATGATGTTTGATTCATTGACTCAATGAATGCAGTTTGATTTAATGAATGAATACATGCAGTTGGTTTTATTGAATGAGAGCCTGAAGCTCGAGACATTGAATGAAAGAGAACAGCTATACCCCTTGAATTGAAATTTGCAGCCTGTTGCATTGAACGAACGCCTGAAGTTTGTTTCTTTGAAAGAGTGCGTTCTGCTCGTGACATGGAATGAATTGCAGGAGCTCTACGCTTTGAGTTAAGATATGCAGAGTAATTCTTTGATTGAATGGGTGCAGAATGATTCACGAAGTAACTGTTTGTTACATTGAATCGATTCATAATGTTTAATGCACTGACACTTGTTTGATTCTTTGAAAGAATGTGTTCTGCTCGTGGCATTGAATGAATGGCAGGAGCTCTGTTTGAATTAAGACGTGCAGTGTAGTGCTTTGAATGAATGGGTGCAGAATGATTCACGAAGTAACTGTTTGTTACATTGAATCGATTAATAATGTTTAATGCCTTGACACTATGATTGCAGTATGTTTTAATAACTGAATGAATGCAGTTGGTTTCATTGAATGAAAGCTTGAAGTTTGTTTCTTTGAAAGAATGTGTTCTGCTCATGGCATTGAATGAATGGCAGGAGCTCTATTCTCTGAATTAAGACGTGCAGTGTAGTGCTTTGAATGATTGGGTGCATTATGATTCACGAAGTTACTGTTAGTTAGCTTGAATCGATTAATGATGTTTGATTCATTGACTCAATCAATGCAGTTTGATTTAATGATTGAATACATGCAGTTGGTTTTGTTGAATTACAGCCTTAAGCTCTCGCCATTGATGCAAAAGAACAGCTATACACCTTGAATGGAAATTTGCAGTCTGTTTCATTGAACGAATGCATGAAGTTTGTTTCTTTGTAAGAGTGCGTTCTGTTGGTGGAATGGAATGATTGGTAGGAGCTCTACCCTTTGAATTAAGATGTACAGTGTATTTCTTTGAATGAATGGGAGCAGAATGATAGACGAAGTAAATTTTTGTTACATTGAATCGATTAAAAATGTTTAATGCACTGACACTATGAATGCAGTATGTTCTAATTTGTGAATAAATGCATTTCATTTCATTGAATGAAAGCATGAAGTTTCTTTCTTTGAAAGAGTGTGTTCTGCTCCTGGCATTGAATCAATGGCAGGAGCTCTCTTCTCTGAATTAAGACGTGCAGTGTAGTGCTTTGAATGATTGGGTGCAGTTTGATTCACGAAGTTACTGTTAGTTTGATTGAATCGATTAATGATGTTTGATTCATTGACTCAATGAATGCAGTTTGATTTAATGATTGAATACATGCAGTTCGTTTTACTGAATTAGAGCCTTAAGCTCTCGCCATTGACGCAAAAGAACAGCTATACACCTTGAATTGAAATTTGCAGTCTGTTTCATTGAATGAATGCATGAAGTTTGTTTTTTGGTAAGAGTGCGTTCTTTTCGTGGAATGGAATGATTGGCAGGAGCTCAACTCTTTGAATTAAGATGTACAGTGTATTTCTTTGAATGAATGGGTGCAGAATGATTCACGAAGTAACTGTTTGTTACATTGATTCGATTCATAATGTTTAATGCACTGACACTTGTTTGATTCTTTGAAAGAATGTGTTCTGCTCGTGGCATTGAATGAATGGCAGGAGCTCTGTTTGAATTAAGACATGCAGTGTAGTGCTTTGAATGATTGGGTGCAGTTTGATTCACGAAGTTACTGTTAGTTTGATTGAATCGATGAATGATGTTTGATTCATTGACTCAATGAATGCAGTTTGATTTAATGATGGAATACATGCAGTTGGTTTTACTGAATTAGAGCCTTAGGCTCTCGCCATTGATGCAAAAGAACAGCTGTACACCTTGAATTGAAATTTGCAGTCTGTTTCATTGAATGAATGCATGAAGTTTGTTTTTTGGTAAGAGTGCGTTCTGTTCGTGGAATGGAATGATTGGCAGGAGCTCTACTCTTTGAATTAAGATGTATAGTGTATTTCTTTGAATGAATGGGCGCAGAATGATTCACGAAGTAACTGTTTGTTACATTGAATCGATTAAAAATGTTTAATGCACTGACACTATGAATGCAGTATGTTCTAATGTGTGAATGAATGCAGTTTGTTTCATTGAATGAAAGCATGAAGTTTGTTTCTTTGAAAGAGTGTGTTCTGCTCGTGGCACTGATTGAATGGCAGGAGCTGTATTCTTTGAATTAAGACGTGCAGTGTAGTACTTTGAATGATTGGAGTTGTTTGATTCACGAAGTTACTGGTAGTTTGATTGAATCGATTAATGATGTTTGATTCATTGACTCAAGGAATGCAGTTTGAATTCATGATGGAATACATGCAGTTGGTTTTATTAAATGAGAGCCATAAGCTCGTGTAATTGAAGGGAAGAGAACAGCTCTCCACCTTGAATTGAAATTTGCAGCCTGTTTCATTGAATGAATGCATAAAGTTTCTTTCTTTGTAAGAGTGCGTTCTGTTCGTGGAATGGAATGATTGGCAGGAGCTCTACTCTTTGACTTAAGATGTACAGTGTATTCCTTTGAATGAATGGTTGCACAATGATGCACGAAGTAACTGTTTGGTACATTGAATCGATTAACTATGTTTAATGCACTGACACTATGAATGCAGTATGTTTTAATGTGTGAATGAATGCAGTTTGTTTCATTGAATGAAAGCATGAAGTTTGTTTCTTTCAAAGAGTGTGTTCTGCTCGTGGCACTGATTGAATGGCAGGAGCTCTATTCTTTGAATTACGACGTGCAGTGTAGTACTTTGAATGATTGGAGGTAGTTTGATTCACGAACTTACTGTTAGTTTGATTGAATCGATGAATGATGTTTGATTCATTGACTCAATGAATGCAGTTTGATTTAATGAATGAATACATGCAGTTGGTTTTATTGAATGAGAGCCTGAAGCTCGAGACATTGAATGAAAGAGAACAGCTATACCCCTTGAATTGAAATTTGCAGCCTGTTGCATTGAACGAACGCCTGAAGTTTGTTTCTTTGAAAGAGTGCGTTCTGCTCGTGACATGGAATGAATTGCAGGAGCTCTACGCTTTGAGTTAAGATATGCAGTGTAATTCTTTGATTGAATGGGTGCAGAATGATTCACGAAGTAACTGTTTGTTACATTGAATCGATTCATAATGTTTAATGCACTGACACTTGTTTGATTTTTTGAAAGAATGTGTTCTGCTCGTGGCATTGAATTAAGACGTGCAGTGTAGTGCTTTGAATGAATGGGTGCAGAATGATTCACGAAGTAACTGTTTGTCACATTGAATCGATTAATAATGTTTAATGCCTTGACACTATGATTGCAGTATGTTTTAATGATTGAATGAATGCAGTTGGTTTCATTGAATGAAAGCTTGAAGTTTGTTTCTTTGAAAGAATGTGTTCTGCTCATGGCATTGAATGAATGGCAGGAGCTCTATTCTCTGAATTAAGACGTGCAGTGTAGTGCTTTGAATGATTGGGTGCATTATGATTCACGAAGTTACTGTTAGTTAGATTGAATCGATTAATGATGTTTGATTCATTGACTCAATGAATGCAGTTTGATTTAATGATTGAATACATGCAGTTGGTTTTATTGAATTACAGCCTTAAGCTCTCGCCATTGATGCAAAAGAACAGCTATACACCTTGAATGGAAATTTGCAGTCTGTTTCATTGAACGAATGCATGAAGTTTGTTTCTTTGTAAGAGTGCGTTCTGTTGGTGGAATGGAATGATTGGCAGGAGCTCTACCCTTTGAATTAAGATGTACAGTGTATTTCTTTGAATGAATGGGAGCAGAATGATAGACGAAGTAAATTTTTGTTACATTGAATCGATTAAAAATGTTTAATGCACTGACACTATGAATGCAGTATGTTCTAATTTGTGAATAAATGCATTTCATTTCATTGAATGAAAGCATGAAGTTTCTTTCTTTGAAAGAGTGTGTTCTGCTCCTGGCATTGAAAGAATGGCAGGAGCTCAATTCATTGAATTGAGACGTGCAGTGTAGTGCTTTGAATGATTGTGTGCAGTTTGATTCACGAAGTTACTGGTAGTTTGATTGAATCGATTAATGATGTTTGATTCATGGTCTCAATGAATGCAGTTTGATTTAATGATTGAATACATGCAGTTGGTTTTATTGAATGAGAGCCTTAAGCTCGAGACATTGAATGAAAGAGAACACCTTGAATTGAAAATTGGAGTCTGTTTCATTGAACGAATGCCTGAAGTTTGTTTCTTTGAAAGAGTGCGTTCTGCTCGTGGCATGGATGAATTGCAGGAGTTCTACGCTTTGAATTGAGATGTGCAGTGTAATTATTTGAATGAATGGGAGCAGAATGATTCACGAAGTAACTGTTTGTTACATTGAATCGATTAATAATGTTAAATGCACTGACACTATGAATGCAGTATGTTTTGCCGTGTGAATGAATGCAGTTGGTTTCATTAAATGAAAGCATGAAGTTTGTTTCTTTGAAAGAGTGTGTTCTGCTCCTGGCATTGAATGAATGGCAGGAGCTCTCTTCTCTGAATTAAGACGTGCAGTGTAGTGCTTTGAATGATTGGGTGCAGTTTGATTCACGAAGTTACTGTTAGTTTGATTGAATCGATTAATGATGTTTGATTCATTGACTCAATGAATGCAGTTTGATTTAATGATTGAATACATGCAGTTCGTTTTACTGAATTAGAGCCTTAAGCTCTCGCCATTGATGCAAAAGAACAGCTATACACCTTGAATTGAAATTTGCAGTCTGTTTCATTGAATGAATGCATGAAGTTTGTTTTTTGGTAAGAGTGCGTTCTGTTCGTGGAATGGAATGATTGGCAGGAGCTCTACTCTTTGAATTAAGATGTACAGTGTATTTCTTTGAATGAATGGGTGCAGAATGATTCACGAAGTAACTGTTTGTTACATTGATTCGATTCATAATGTTTAATGCAATGACACTTGTTTGATTCTTTGAAAGAATGTGTTCTGCTCGTGGCATTGAATGAATGGCAGGAGCTCTGTTTGAATTAAGACATGCAGTGTAGTGCTTTGAATGATTGGGTGCAGTTTGATTCACGAAGTTACTGTTAGTTTGATTGAATCGATGAATGATGTTTGATTCATTGACTCAATGAATGCAGTTTGATTTAATGATGGAATACATGCAGTTGGTTTTACTGAATTAGAGCCTTAGGCTCTCGCCATTGATGCAAAAGAACAGCTGTACACCTTGAATTGAAATTTGCAGTCTGTTTCATTGAATGAATGCATGAAGTTTGTTTTTTGGTAAGAGTGCGTTCTGTTCGTGGAATGGAATGATTGGCAGGAGCTCTACTCTTTGAATTAAGATGTATAGTGTATTTCTTTGAATGAATGGGTGCAGAATGATTCACGAAGTAACTGTTTGTTACATTGAATCGATTAAAAATGTTTAATGCACTGACACTATGAATGCAGTATGTTCTAATGTGTGAATGAATGCAGTTTGTTTCATTGAATGAAAGCATGAAGTTTGTTTCTTTGAAAGAGTGTGTTCTGCTCGTGGCACTGATTGAATGGCAGGAGCTCTATTCTTTGAATTAAGACGTGCAGTGTCGTACTTTGAATGATTGGAGGTAGTTTGTTTCACGAAGTTACTGTTAGTTTGATTGAATCGATTAATGATGTTTGATTCATGGTCTCAATGAATGCAGTTTGATTTAATGATTGAATACATGCAGTTGGTTTTATTGAATGAGAGCCTGAAGCTCGAGACATTGAATGAAAGAGAACAGCTATACACCTTGAATTGAAATTTGCAGCCTGTTTCATTGAATGAATGCATAAAGTTTGTTTCTTTGTAAGAGTGCGTTCTGTTCGTGGAATGGAATGATTGGCAGGAGCTCTACTCTTTGACTTAAGATGTACCGTGTATTCCTTTGAATGAATGGTTGCACAATGATGCACGAAGTAACTGTTTGGTACATTGAATCGATTAACTATGTTTAATGCACTGACACTATGAATGCAGTATGTTTTAATGTGTGAATGAATGCAGTTTGTTTCATTGAATGAAAGCATGAAGTTTGTTTCTTTGAAAGAGTGTGTTCTGCTCGTGGCACTGATTGAATGGCAGGAGCTCTATTCTTTGAATTACGACGTGCAGTGTCGTACTTTGAATGATTGGAGGTAGTTTGTTTCACGAAGTTACTGTTAGTTTGATTGAATCGATTAATGATGTTTGATTCATGGTCTCAATGAATGCAGTTTGATTTAATGATTGAATACATGCAGTTGGTTTTATTGAATGAGAGCCTGAAGCTCGAGACATTGAATGAAAGAGAACAGCTATACCCCTTGAATTGAAATTTGCAGCCTGTTGCATTGAACGAACGCCTGAAGTTTGTTTCTTTGAAAGAGTGCGTTCTGCTCGTGACATGGAATGAATTGCAGGAGCTCTACGCTTTGAGTTAAGATATGCAGTGTAATTCTTTGATTGAATGGGTGCAGAATGATTCACGAAGTAACTGTTTGTTACATTGAATCGATTCATAATGTTTAATGCACTGACACTTGTTTGATTCTTTGAAAGAATGTGTTCTGCTCGTGGCATTGAATGAATGGCAGGAGCTCTGTTTGAATTAAGACGTGCAGTGTAGTGCTTTGAATGAATGGGTGCAGAATGATTCACGAAGTAACTGTTTGTTACATTGAATCGATTAATAATGTTTAATGCCTTGACACTATGATTGCAGTATGTTTTAATGACTGAATGAATGCAGTTGGTTTCATTGAATGAAAGCTTGAAGTTTGTTTCTTTGAAAGAATGTGTTCTGCTCATGGCATTGAATGAATGGCAGGAGCTCTATTCTCTGAATTAAGACGTGCAGTGTAGTGCTTTGAATGATTGGGTGCATTATGATTCACGAAGTTACTGTTAGTTAGATTGAATCGATTAATGATGTTTGATTCATTGACTCAATGAATGCAGTTTGATTTAATGATTGAATACATCAGTTGGTTTTATTGAATTACAGCCTTAAGCTCTCGCCATTGATGCAAAAGAACAGCTATACACCTTGAATGGAAATTTGCAGTCTGTTTCATTGAACGAATGCATGAAGTTTGTTTCTTTGTAAGAGTGCGTTCTGTTGGTGGAATGGAATGATTGGCAGGAGCTCTACCCTTTGAATTAAGATGCACAGTGTATTTCTTTGAATGAATGGGAGCAGAATGATAGACGAAGTAAATTTTTGTTACATTGAATCGATTAAAAATGTTTAATGCACTGACACTATGAATGCAGTATGTTCTAATTTGTGAATAAATGCATTTCATTTCATTGAATGAAAGCATGAAGTTTCTTTCTTTGAAAGAGTGTGTTCTGCTCCTGGCATTGAAAGAATGGCAGGAGCTCAATTCATTGAATTGAGACGTGCAGTGTCGTGCTTTGAATGATTGTGTGCAGTTTGATTCACGAAGTTACTGGTAGTTTGATTGAATCGATTAATGATGTTTGATTCATGGTCTCAATGAATGCAGTTTGATTTAATGATTGAATACATGCAGTTGGTTTTATTGAATGAGAGCCTTAAGCTCGAGACATTGAATGAAAGAGAACACCTTGAATTGAAATTTGTAGTCTGTTTCATTGAACGAATGCCTGAAGTTTGTTTCTTTGAAAGAGTGCGTTCTGCTCGTGGCATGGATGAATTGCAGGAGTTCTACGCTTTGAATTGAGATGTGCAGTGTAATTATTTGAATGAATGGGAGCAGAATGATTCACGAAGTAACTGTTTGTTACATTGAATCGATTAATAATGTTTAATGCACTGACACTATGAATGCAGTATGTTTTGCCGTGTGAATGAATGCAGTTGGTTTCATTAAATGAAAGCATGAAGTTTGTTTCTTTGAAAGAGTGTGTTCTGCTCCTGGCATTGAATCAATGGCAGGAGCTCTCTTCTCTGAATTAAGACGTGCAGTGTAGTGCTTTGAATGATTGGGTGCAGTTTGATTCACGAAGTTACTGTTAGTTTGATTGAATCGATTAATGATGTTTGATTCATTGACTCAATGAATGCAGTTTGATTTAATGATTGAATACATGCAGTTCGTTTTACTGAATTAGAGCCTTAAGCTCTCGCCATTGACGCAAAAGAACACCTATACACCTTGAATTGAAATTTGCAGTCTGTTTCATTGAATGAATGCATGAAGTTTGTTTTTTGGTAAGAGTGCGTTCTTTTCGTGGAATGGAATGATTGGCAGGAGCTCTACTCTTTGAATTAAGATGTACAGTGTATTTCTTTGAATGAATGGGTGCAGAATGATTCACGAAGTAACTGTTTGTTACATTGATTCGATTCATAATGTTTAATGCACTGACACTTGTTTGATTCTTTGAAAGAAAGTGTTCTGCTCGTGGCATTGAATGAATGGCAGGAGCTCTGTTTGAATTAAGACATGCAGTGTAGTGCTTTGAATGATTGGGTGCAGTTTGATTCACGAAGTTACTGTTAGTTTGATTGAATCGATGAATGATGTTTGATTCATTGACTCAATGAATGCAGTTTGATTTAATGATGGAATACATGCAGTTGGTTTTACTGAATTAGAGCCTTAGGCTCTCGCCATTGATGCAAAAGAACAGCTGTACACCTTGAATTGAAATTTGCAGTCTGTTTCATTGAATGAATGCATGAAGTTTGTTTTTTGGTAAGAGTGCGTTCTGTTCGTGGAATGGAATGATTGGCAGGAGCTCTACTCTTTGAATTAAGATGTATAGTGTATTTCTTTGAATGAATGGGCGCAGAATGATTCACGAAGTAACTGTTTGTTACATTGAATCGATTAAAAATGTTTAATGCACTGACACTATGAATGCAGTATGTTCTAATGTGTGAATGAATGCAGTTGGTTTCATTGAATGAAAGCATGAAGTTTGTTTCTTTGAAAGAGTGTGTTCTGCTCGTGGCACTGATTGAATGGCAGGAGCTCTATTCTTTGAATTAAGACGTGCAGTGTAGTACTTTGAATGATTGGAGTTGTTTGATTCACGAAGTTACTGGTAGTTTGATTGAATCGATTAATGATGTTTGATTCATTGACTCAAGGAATGCAGTTTGAATTCATGATGGAATACATGCAGTTGGTTTTATTAAATGAGAGCCATAAGCTCGTGTAATTGAAGGGAAGAGAACAGCTCTCCACCTTGAATTGAAATTTGCAGCCTGTTTCATTGAATGAATGCATAAAGTTTCTTTCTTTGTAAGAGTGCGTTCTGTTCGTGGAATGGAATGATTGGCAGGAGCTCTACTCTTTGACTTAAGATGTACAGTGTATTCCTTTGAATGAATGGTTGCACAATGATGCACGAAGTAACTGTTTGGTACATTGAATCGATTAACTATGTTTAATGCACTGACACTATGAATGCAGTATGTTTTAATGTGTGAATGAATGCAGTTTGTTTCATTGAATGAAAGCATGAAGTTTGTTTCTTTGAAAGAGTGTGTTCTGCTCGTGGCACTGATTGAATGGCAGGAGCTCTATTCTTTGAATTACGACGTGCAGTGTAGTACTTTGAATGATTGGAGGTAGTTTGATTCACGAACTTACTGTTAGTTTGATTGAATCGATGAATGATGTTTGATTCATTGACTCAATGAATGCAGTTTGATTTAATGAATGAATACATGCAGTTGGTTTTATTGAATGAGAGCCTGAAGCTCGAGACATTGAATGAAAGAGAACAGCTATACCCCTTGAATTGAAATTTGCAGCCTGTTGCATTGAACGAACGCCTGAAGTTTGTTTCTTTGAAAGAGTGCGTTCTGCTCGTGACATGGAATGAATTGCAGGAGCTCTACGCTTTGAGTTAAGATATGCAGTGTAATTCTTTGATTGAATGGGTGCAGAATGATTCACGAAGTAACTGTTTGTTACATTGAATCGATTCATAATGTTTAATGCACTGACACTTGTTTGATTCTTTGAAAGAATGTGTTCTGCTCGTGGCATTGAATGAATGGCAGGAGCTCTGTTTGAATTAAGACGTGCAGTGTAGTGCTTTGAATGAATGGGTGCAGAATGATTCACGAAGTAACTGTTTGTCACATTGAATCGATTAATAATGTTTAATGCCTTGACACTATGATTGCAGTATGTTTTAATGATTGAATGAATGCAGTTGGTTTCATTGAATGAAAGCTTGAAGTTTGTTTCTTTGAAAGAATGTGTTCTGCTCATGGCATTGAATGAATGGCAGGAGCTCTATTCTCTGAATTAAGACGTGCAGTGTAGTGCTTTGAATGATTGGGTGCATTATGATTCACGAAGTTACTGTTAGTTAGATTGAATCGATTAATGATGTTTGATTCATTGACTCAATGAATGCAGTTTGATTTAATGATTGAATACATGCAGTTGGTTTTATTGAATTACAGCCTTAAGCTCTCGCCATTGATGCAAAAGAACAGCTATACACCTTGAATGGAAATTTGCAGTCTGTTTCATTGAACGAATGCATGAAGTTTGTTTCTTTGTAAGAGTGCGTTCTGTTGGTGGAATGGAATGATTGGCAGGAGCTCTACCCTTTGAATTAAGATGTACAGTGTATTTCTTTGAATGAATGGGAGCAGAATGATAGACGAAGTAAATTTTTGTTACATTGAATCGATTAAAAATGTTTAATGCACTGACACTATGAATGCAGTATGTTCTAATTTGTGAATAAATGCATTTCATTTCATTGAATGAAAGCATGAAGTTTCTTTCTTTGAAAGAGTGTGTTCTGCTCCTGGCATTGAAAGAATGGCAGGAGCTCAATTCATTGAATTGAGACGTGCAGTGTAGTGCTTTGAATGATTGTGTGCAGTTTGATTCACGAAATTACTGGTAGTTTGATTGAATCGATTAATGATGTTTGATTCATGGTCTCAATGAATGCAGTTTGATTTAATGATTGAATACATGCAGTTGGTTTTATTGAATGAGAGCCTTAAGCTCGAGACATTGAATGAAAGAGAACACCTTGAATTGAAATTTGTAGTCTGTTTCATTGAACGAATGCCTGAAGTTTGTTTCTTTGAAAGAGTGCGTTCTGCTCGTGGCATGGATGAATTGCAGGAGTTCTACGCTTTGAATTGAGATGTGCAGTGTAATTATTTGAATGAATGGGAGCAGAATGATTCACGAAGTAACTGTTTGTTACATTGAATCGATTAATAATGTTAAATGCACTGACACTATGAATGCAGTATGTTTTGCCGTGTGAATGAATGCAGTTGGTTTCATTAAATGAAAATATGAAGTTTGTTTCTTTGAAAGAGTGTGTTCTGCTCCTGGCATTGAATGAATGGCAGGAGCTCTCTTCTCTGAATTAAGACGTGCAGTGTAGTGCTTTGAATGATTGGGTGCAGTTTGATTCACGAAGTTACTGTTAGTTTGATTGAATCGATTAATGATGTTTGATTCATTGACTCAATGAATGCAGTTTGATTTAATGATTGAATACATGCAGTTCGTTTTACTGAATTAGAGCCTTAAGCTCTCGCCATTGATGCAAAAGAACAGCTGTACACCTTGAATTGAAATTTGCAGTCTGTTTCATTGAATGAATGCATGAAGTTTGTTTTTTGGTAAGAGTGCGTTCTGTTCGTGGAATGGAATGATTGGCAGGAGCTCTACTCTTTGAATTAAGATGTACAGTGTATTTCTTTGAATGAATGGGTGCAGAATGATTCACGAAGTAACTGTTTGTTACATTGATTCGATTCATAATGTTTAATGCAATGACACTTGTTTGATTCTTTGAAAGAATGTGTTCTGCTCGTGGCATTGAATGAATGGCAGGAGCTCTGTTTGAATTAAGACATGCAGTGTAGTGCTTTGAATGATTGGGTGCAGTTTGATTCACGAAGTTACTGTTAGTTTGATTGAATCGATGAATGATGTTTGATTCATTGACTCAATGAATGCAGTTTGATTTAATGATGGAATACATGCAGTTGGTTTTACTGAATTAGAGCCTTAGGCTCTCGCCATTGATGCAAAAGAACAGCTGTACACCTTGAATTGAAATTTGCAGTCTGTTTCATTGAATGAATGCATGAAGTTTGTTTTTTGGTAAGAGTGCGTTCTGTTCGTGGAATGGAATGATTGGCAGGAGCTCTACTCTTTGAATTAAGATGTATAGTGTATTTATTTGAATGAATGGGTGCAGAATGATTCACGAAGTAACTGTTTGTTACATTGAATCGATTAAAAATGTTTAATGCACTGACACTATGAATGCAGTATGTTCTAATGTGTGAATGAATGCAGTTTGTTTCATTGAATGAAAGCATGAAGTTTGTTTCTTTGAAAGAGTGTGTTCTGCTCGTGGCACTGATTGAATGGCAGGAGCTCTATTCTTTGAATTAAGACGTGCAGTGTCGTACTTTGAATGATTGGAGGTAGTTTGTTTCACGAAGTTACTGTTAGTTTGATTGAATCGATTAATGATGTTTGATTCATGGTCTCAATGAATGCAGTTTGATTTAATGATTGAATACATGCAGTTGGTTTTATTGAATGAGAGCCTGAAGCTCGAGACATTGAATGAAAGAGAACAGCTATACACCTTGAATTGAAATTTGCAGCCTGTTTCATTGAATGAATGCATAAAGTTTGTTTCTTTGTAAGAGTGCGTTCTGTTCGTGGAATGGAATGATTGGCAGGAGCTCTACTCTTTGACTTAAGGTGTACAGTGTATTCCTTTGAATGAATGGTTGCACAATGATGCACGAAGTAACTGTTTGGTACATTGAATCGATTAACTATGTTTAATGCACTGACACTATGAATGCAGTATGTTTTAATGTGTGAATGAATGCAGTTTGTTTCATTGAATGAAAGCATGAAGTTTGTTTCTTTGAAAGAGTGTGTTCTGCTCGTGGCACTGATTGAATGGCAGGAGCTCTATTCTTTGAATTACGACGTGCAGTGTAGTACTTTGAATGATTGGAGGTAGTTTGATTCACGAACTTACTGTTAGTTTGATTGAATCGATGAATGATGTTTGATTCATTGACTCAATGAATGCAGTTTGATTTAATGAATGAATACATGCAGTTGGTTTTATTGAATGAGAGCCTGAAGCTCGAGACATTGAATGAAAGAGAACAGCTATACCCCTTGAATTGAAATTTGCAGCCTGTTGCATTGAACGAACGCCTGAAGTTTGTTTCTTTGAAAGAGTGCGTTCTGCTCGTGACATGAAATGAATTGCAGGAGCTCTACGCTTTGAGTTAAGATATGCAGTGTAATTCTTTGATTGAATGGGTGCAGAATGATTCACGAAGTAACTGTTTGTTACATTGAATCGATTCATAATGTTTAATGCACTGACACTTGTTTGATTCTTTGAAAGAATGTGTTCTGCTCGTGGCATTGAATGAATGGCAGGAGCTGTGTTTGAATTAAGACGTGCAGTGTAGTGCTTTGAACGAATGGGTGCAGAATGATTCACGAAGTAACTGTTTGTCACATTGAATCGATTAATAATGTTAAATGCCTTGACACTATGATTGCAGTATGTTTTAATGATTGAATGAATGCAGTTGGTTTCATTGAATGAAAGCTTGAAGTTTGTTTCTTTGAAAGAATGTGTTCTGCTCATGGCATTGAATGAATGGCAGGAGCTCTATTCTCTGAATTAAGACGTGCAGTGTAGTGCTTTGAATGATTGGGTGCATTATGATTCACGAAGTTACTGTTAGTTAGATTGAATCGATTAATGATGTTTGATTCATTGACTCAATGAATGCAGTTTGATTTAATGATTGAATACATGCAGTTGGTTTTATTGAATTACAGCCTTAAGCTCTCACCATTGATGCAAAAGAACAGCTATACACCTTGAATGGAAATTTGCAGTCTGTTTCATTGAACGAATGCATGAAGTTTGTTTCTTTGTAAGAGTGCGTTCTGTTGGTGGAATGGAATGATTGGCAGGAGCTCTACCCTTTGAATTAAGATGTACAGTGTATTTCTTTGAATGAATGGGAGCAGAATGATAGACGAAGTAAATTTTTGTTACATTGAATCGATTAAAAATGTTTAATGCACTGACACTATGAATGCAGTATGTTCTAATTTGTGAATAAATGCATTTCATTTCATTGAATGAAAGCATGAAGTTTCTTTCTTTGAAAGAGTGTGTTCTGCTCCTGGCATTGAAAGAATGGCAGGAGCTCAATTCATTGAATTGAGACGTGCAGTGTAGTGCTTTGAATGATTGTGTGCAGTTTGATTCACGAAGTTACTGTTAGTTCGGATGAATCGATGAATGATGTTTGATTCATGGTCTCAATGAATGCAGTTTGATTTAATGATTGAATACATGCAGTTGGTTTTATTGAATGAGAGCCTTAAGCTCGAGACATTGAATGAAAGAGAACACCTTGAATTGAAATTTGTAGTCTGTTTCATTGAACGAATGCCTGAAGTTTGTTTCTTTGAAAGAGTGCGTTCTGCTCGTGGCATGGATGAATTGCAGGAGTTCTACGCTTTGAATTGAGATGTGCAGTGTA